>NC_133821.1:55146334-56614459 GCF_047830755.1 Zonotrichia albicollis
ATACCTACACAATTTTTTTGTACTTCTCATAATGTTCTTTCATCTGGAAACCTGATGTCTGATAGTCATTCACAGGTGAGGTGTGCCTGGTTTAAATCCTTTTCTGTGTTTCTTTCAATCTCCACTGAAAACCTTCTACACTTTCCAGCACCCCCAACGGTCCAGTTCACTGCTGAAAAGGTAGTGATTCACTGAATGCTTCCTTCTGTGGGACTTCGGTTCGTCTACAGTTCCATGGACTTCAGCAGAACAGGCCAACTGTGCACTTGGTGAGTTACCAGAGTTGTCAAGAAGTAAGTCTTCCAGAGATAGCAGCAGCAGCTTTTCCATTGACTCCTGTGGAATTTGGATCTTATCTTCAAGACCAGACTGGAGATACCTTTATCCTGGAGGGTCAATAGACATAATTCACGCAGTCAGCTTATACAGATATGCTCAGGAAAGTCAGGACATCTCCTCATACAAATAGCAAGCTGAGCTCCTGAAAGGGAAAACAGAGCCTTTCTGCTTCACTGAAGCTCTTTGAACACATCTTTATCCATATATGATCTGAAGAGAAACCAGAGTATGCATCCACAGAAGTAGCAGAGAGGGAAGTACTGTCACAAATTTTGCCTAAAAGCACTGTCCAATGCTGCAGGAGCTTTGAAGTCTTCACCCAGGATGGCTGAGCAAGACCTTGTAGTTGCAGAGCTCTGGGTGTCTGGGTGCCCTCATCTCCTCTCCCCAAATGCCTTGCAAGATCCTGTGCCTGTGCAGAACACTTGTGCTTGGCCTGGGGGGCTGGGGGCACATGGCTCTGTCACAAATGGGTTTCCACATGCAACACTGCACCCACAGCACTGCACACTGCCCTCAGCTACTGCCGCTGCTTGGAAGTCCAAGGTGTGACTTAGTCTGCTGGCATCCACAGCCTGACTGTAGTACTGCTTCATTTCATCCTTTTGCTTCTGAGGAAGTAGTTTAATTGTCTCAGGAGATTTAAATGATGGGCAGGCATAAAGTGAATGAAAACAAGTGTCGTCTAGCAAAGCAATTGGCTCCATTCTTGATCATAAATATGAAAACATAGTTATAAATAAGAATGTTAAAAAAGGAAGATGAGATAAAATCATATATATATATGTGAAAAATTCTGTCTTCAGACTTAGAAAAAGTTTAGACATTACTTAGCTGTTACAGCTGAGGGCTAATCAAGAGATCAGCATGCTGCATTGTAGAGTGTAGTAAATTGTGGGCTCTCCTTGCACAGTCTCTGCTTGGATTTTCTCTAATACTTAGTTGTCAGGATTACAATGTGTATAAATGACAAGTCAGAGCAATTCTAGGACCTCTGCTTTCCTATTAATCCACTTAGGGAAATGTATTGTATTTGCAGCCTGGGTTGGCTGCAAATGTGCTTGAGACATTATAATGGATATAATGAATGTTCTTGTACTATTGTTCAAGCCTGTCTAGGTTGGACTGTGCAAAGCCTCTCTTCATGGGAGAGGTGACCTTTTACAACAGACATATCTTCCTGCTAATTACATTGCAGTGTCTTTCTGTCCCAGACAGAATGACTGTAATGTAAACATTCCTCCTTTCTGTAGGTAAATGTGATTTACACGTTATGGAAAGCAATACCTGTACAGCATTTTGGTCTCATAAATTCACTTACAGGAAAGACAGACATGTAGCCAGTTCTCTTTCTCCCTTAACATTCAAAACATTAAAATGTGACTTTGTATTTTCAGTTCCTTCTTTTCTTCCTCTGACTTCTGTCAAAGTTGTTGGCAGGATTAATCACATCAAATCAGACCACTACCCTTCCAGTCTTTCTGGGTTGCACACCAAAGTAACATAATTCCCCATAAGTATAAATTCCTTATTTATTACATTAAATTTATATGTTGTCCTCAGTTTTGACCAACTCTTCATGGACCAACTTCAGCAGGAATAGGAGAAAACATGAGGAGGGAAAAGACCAGAATCACAGAGAAGGTCCAGAATGAAGAGACGATGGAAAGACAGAGCTATTTCATTTAGAGAAGGGTTAAATAGGAGAGAGAAAAGTGAGTGCAGAGAAAATAAAAAGATGGTTGAGGGATCATGTTTCAGTCCTCTCCTGTTTGAATTTTCTCATAAAACAAAAAAAGAGAGAGAATTGTTTTGGATTACTTAGCCAGTAAAACAGATAGGCAGCAGCTGTGAAACTGAGCAATGTTTTTCACATGGGGCAAAACTGACCTGCAGGACTCCTGCAGTGAAAAATATCCTGAGACTGTGAGTTCAGCAGGACTTGGGAGAGGATGGGGCTTTTTGGGTGGAGTTCAATGTAGTCCCAGCAACATCAAATGAAAGTGTTGAGGGTTAAATATATGACATGGAGGGAAGGAGGTGAATCAGCATCAGTAAAGCACTGATGCACATTTTTAGCTTTAAATATCTACTTAAAGCCACTCAGCAAATCACTTTGTAAGCAGCTACAGAGCTCTGAAGATCTGCTCAAGTTGGTTAAGTTGAAGCTTCATTATTTGGTGTTTTGATTATATGCCTGGGCACTTTTCCATAGTATGGAGCTTGAAATTGAAATGTGCTGAGGGGTAATGTCAACAGCAAGCATAATAAGCATGAAATTATGAACCATGCAGTACAGCAGAAAAACACAAACTGCAAATGTACCAGAAAGTGTAATATTTGAAAGCAGTCCTCCTATTGCCATTGCTCTGGCTTCAGCTGATGAGATGTAGGACCTGTTTAATATACATGGCTTTTGTCAGGAATCATGGCATGTTACTGACGTGACAGATAAAAGTGTATGACTTACAATATGCTATTTTGTATGACTATAATAGAAATTATTTTGTTCTGTGCTCACTTTCCTTTGTTCTTGTGAATCTGAGACTCAGTTCAAGTCATTCTTGGGATCCATGGCAAATTCCTAAGGCTCCTTCACATTAAAATATGTACTGAGGAAGGAAGGTCTGAAAAGAAAAATGAGAACAAATTAAAATAAGCTCTTGATTGAGATTTATATTAAACCATTCTGACACACTCTTTTCTCTTATGTATTATCCACAGTTGCTTTGCCTTTCTCCTCCAGACATATTAGCCTACTCCTTCTTATTCAGCTTCTCCCTTTTCCTTACTTAGGCTTTGGATTCTTATAATCATCCTCAGTGCTGAACAGCAAAAAATTTCCTGTGAGCCTGGAGGACCTTCTCTGTTCCCTTTCATCCATCTGTATTATCTGCAACAGAAGTAGCAGTGATTCTAATTATGGAATTTCTGTAATCATTAACATTTTATAAATAATCTGTTTTTTCTTTGAGATGGTCCTATTCCAGCAGCAGATATTCTGCTCATATTCTCCACTGTTACTGGCAAATTGTTGAGGATTTGGCATTCTTCAACCTGCAAATAAGTTCCCTTCCCCCATTTGCTACATTCATGGGTACCATTTTCTGTTAATCTCTTTTTAAAATGAAGTTTGTTAATACTCATGTGCAGCATATAAGCAGGCAGGAGAATATCAGAATGTTAGTAGATAAGTGAAAAGGGAATCATTAATGATTTCTGTTTGCTCTTCAATAACTTTCACCTCAAAGTCATGTAACTATTAAAAAAAAAAAAACCAACCAAACAAGACCAAAGTGAAAAACAAAACAAAACAAAGAACACTCTCCCCTCCAAAAAAAAAAAAAAAACCCACCCAATCCAACAAACAAACAAAAAAAAACCCAAACAATACCAGAATACCTGAAGGCCATCACTCTCAGCACTGATCAGGCAATCATTGGCAGTCCCTTTGGGTAGCAATTTCATCACAATGAATACATTGTACTTGTTTTGAGTTGGAAATAAGAAAGAAAACATAACTTCTCTAGGTGATACACAGAAAAAAAAAAATAGAGCAGATTAAAGAACTTTCCCAAAGCTCCTGCTGATAGGGTTAAAGGAATGAAAGGTAGGCATGAAAGGTAGAACATAATGGCCTTGGTTGTTGCCAGTATATAGTGACATCACACTACCATTTATAGCAAGGTTTTCAGTGAGTTTCAGTGACTTCCCTTGAAGCAGATAAAGCAATTTTGAAACTACAAGCTGTCTGGAAGTGAGACCTATCTGGCTGAACTTGTTATACATCTCTGCACACTGAAATGTAGTCATTTTACTGGTAACGTAATAGGATGTGGAGTCTCTTCAGTTAAAGGCTTTTTCAGTTAAAAAAAATCAGCAAACAAAAAAAATCCAATTAATAGTAGGAGAAGTAGAAATCACTGTGAAATAAAATGTACAAAGGTTTTTTGCTTGTTTTTTTTTCCACTGCAGTGTCCCAGGAAATAAATGATAGGAAGAAAGAGGATATCCACACCAGAGATAAAAGACTTTTCCAATTAATGTAAGATACTCTTCACTATTTCTGGTGGTATTCAATGATTACAGCACATGATAAACAGATGATTCTACCATTAAGGGTGAATTGTTTAGGATTAGCAATTACATATGACAAAGTTATGTTTGATAAGATAGTGGGGAGACAGGGATGTAGCAAGATAAAAACAAATAGCTTGGCTCAATACTAAAGTACTTAAAATGATCAGATAGAGTGCCAATATTTAGGCGTTGGCTGCATTGAAAAATAACCTCTGTTGAAGCAGCTGTATGGTTTTATACAAGATAAAGAAGACTTTAAGTAAAAGGACTTAAACCAGTCCTGCTCCTTAGGGATTTAGACAGTTTGCAGTCAGGCATGAACTGGCAGTTAAATTGGGTGAAGCTTGATGTGGGTGGGATGGATTGACTAAAACACAAATACCTTATTTTATTATCTTTGTCTACATTATACACTGACAGGGGAGGAAGAGCAGGGTCAAAACTCTTCAAGTATATAGCATTAACCTAGATTAAGCATTGTACTATTATTATTATTATTATTATTATTATTATTATTATTATTACTACTACTACTACTACTGTATGACACAGACTGAAGCACAGAGATTAAGGGTCAGTTTTCATCTAAATATATTTGTCTAAAAGCTAGCCCTTATTTTACTCAGTGATTATAAGAGTAGCTCTTAAATATAAGAATGAAAAAACTGTTCTGAGATCCTGGTTAACAAGCCCAAGAATCTTTTCTCTTGTTTGACGGGCAAGAAGTTATCTCAAGCTTAGTCATGCAATGGTCTTAACTCCTTGTAGATTTAAAGCTGTGTTTTTATTCTTTCACCTATCTCACACAAGCCTTCCAGGCATAGTTCTACAATCTCTCCTGTTCATCCAAACAATCAGGAACAGAGCACAATATAAGCTTTTCTGATGGGCAAAAAGAAGCCAAGAAAAAGCTTGTCAATTCCCATATAATAGTCATATGTCAAGGGAGTACATATGCTTTTTCTATTAGGGTTTCTAAGTTCCTGTAAATGCACTAGTTATGTCCTATACAGTGATTGAGGGCTTCAGCAAATAGGGCGTGAGAGGCCTTATAACCTTCCATATGTATGCATTTGCTTCCTTCCTATAAATGCATTTGCTTAGTGATTTTCTCTTATTTTCTCTATGTGTCTATTGTTGATGTCATTTTAATCCACTCTAGAAAGTCAGTCCTAGAGAAATGCCATTAGTGGGGGAAGGACAGCAAGTCTTATACTTATTTCTGGCGAAGTGCTGGCTTGTTCCTATTGGTGTCTGAAAGAGCCAGAGAGCCTGGGCTGAGTCTAAAGCTTTATTTTTTTGGATCTCAGTGAGCAATACTCAGTTTGTAATTACCTTTTGCATTAGAAATGCCAATATCCAGCCAGGTGGAAATTGACACTGAAGAGCTATTTCTTTCCAGTGAGTTACTACATGAAACAAGTATAAGTTATTTGCAAGGTGTTTTGTACTTAGTTAATCAGGAATAAATTGCTTGGCTTTTGTGCTATTTATTTCCATCAGATGGTATGGGATCTAGATTTATGTTTTGAAGCATTGAGGGACTGTGCATTGCATTCGTGAAGGCTTTAGACTGTTGTGTGAAAGAAAAGCAGTTGAAAAAACACATGCTGCTGCCTGAATTATTACTCATATCTAAATAATATAGCCCCAGCCACCTTGCCTCCTGCCTGTGACTGCAACAAAAAGTACTTGTGATTTTAATTACTAAGAGCAAAATTCAAGTGGTTTATTAATATCAACATAACCCTAGGACAGAATTATAGTAATGTTTTATATACACTTGGGGGCATGCTGTTGGAAATAACATGCAAGGTATAAATCTGCTCTCCTGCTACTTCTCAGTGGAAATTTAACCTGAGATCCAGACCTTCATCTACTGGGAGTGGGAGAGGGAAGACGAGCATGAACAGTCAACTCAGGGGGAGTTTCCTTGTTCCAGATCTCAGGAGAAAGTTTCTGCCACGGGTGCCGAGGCTGGAGCCTGTCTGATGGAGGTTCAGTGCAGCTGAGAGGGAGATGGATGGGCTGTCTCTGGCCCTCATGTCCCTTGTGCTGTGATCATTCAGGCATCTGCCCAGCTCCTAGCAAAGATCAGGGCAGGCCTCATCCTGCTGCAAGTGGCACCAGAAGCTGATGCTGCCCCAGGGTTATGCTAAGACCTTTGGGTGCCAGCCAAGGGAGCCTCTGATGGAGGGCAGCTGCCTCCCCAGTACTCCTACTTCATATCTATGGGCCATGCAGTGGATGCTCCTATGGAAATATCTGACAAGTCTGCTTTGTGTAACAGGAGGGACACAAGTCAGCTGGATTCTCCAAAGGATTTGTCCTGGTGACCACAGTGAAGAGGTCAAACTGCACCTAAAGAATTTGTCTGAAGTCTCTTTTCACAAGGACACATTAACCAGTAACAACACATTATAGGACAAGAAGCCTCCTTTAAATAGAAAACTGCATTTTTAGTAGTGTGTTTTTTACTCTACTTGAAAGGAACAGGATCTGATGAGTTCCACTGCTCTATCCAGTACTAATGGACTTTTCTCACAAGAGGCAGTTCCTTCTGTTTTTCTGGATAAACCTAACAGTCTTATTATTTCTTATTCCAATTATGTTTTGTGTTTGTGTTCTGATGTGTTCTGTTTGTCTTTGGCTTATCCTACCTGGCAGTCCTCACTGTCCTTCTTTATCTTGGATTTTTCTACCTAATGTTTTGCCCTCTTTTAGTTTTTCTGTGGATTCCTAGCTTAACGTGACCCTCCCTCCAACTATTCTAGGAGCTAATATTTTTTGTTTGTCTGCATTCTAAATCTGTTTTCCTTTTAGCTGTTTTATTATTACAGTTTTATCAGCATTGACAGTTCCAACACAGAGTGCATTGAATGCAATAACAAAGTTCCCATTAGTTCAAAAGAAAATCAACTGAGTCATGGGAATGTAAAACCATGTGCATAATCTTATTACAGATATCCCTGGTACTGTTAATTAATCATCCAGATTCATCCCCCAAAAGCATTAACCAAATCCAGTCTAGAAGTTGGGGGATTAAGGATAAGCAGTAAGAAGGCTTTATGGAGAGTTGTCCTGTTATTGTGTGAAAGTCAGGGCTTATAGCTTAGCATGACACATCTTTGGTGCTCACTGCCATTGTCACGTAAGCATGGAACTCAAAGTTTCTACTCCAGCATTTTTTTTAAATTGCCATGACTATTTTAACAAGATCTGTAAAGATTTTGCAGTTTCTGCTTGCAAGAGACAGCATGAACCTGCTATAACTTCTTTCATATCTTACTGCAAGAAAAAAAGACAAGATCCACCAATGGATAATCACATCCCAAGGAAGGTTGTGGAAACTGTTGCTTTTTTGAAACACTATGTAAATTGCAAACTCCTAACGTTGGCAGGGATCAAGCTGACAAAAGATAAAAGCATAGCTTTAAAAGCATACAGAACCTCCCCAAACAGCACATATATATTGTGCCCAAGTGGGTGGGGAAAAAATAAGATAGTAAATGTATTTAATTAGTGTAGTGAATTTATGTGCCATAGTACAGTACCAGCAGAAAATAGGGAGGAGTACGAGAGTGACTAAGAGAAACCATAATTTTCTTCCTGTTTCTTTCCTGACCTCCTTCAGAGATCCTAAGGCTGTGGTTCCTCTATATCTGCTGAAACCTAAGGCAATGTGTAAAACCTTCTCACCAATATCTGACCAGTATGTACAAAATATGTTAGAGCTAATCTGAATTTCCTATCTGAAGAATTAAACATGCAAAGTTTTTGCTTATTTTAGATTAAATTCATCAAATAGAAAATATAATGTTACAATCCTGCCTTGTTTATCCAAAGTAAACTGCTGGAAAAAAGCCTCCTGTTTTCCTCAGCCTTAGCCCTCTTTTGAAGGCTTCAACAAACACAATGTTACAGTCTAAATAAAAGATTGAATTTAATCCAAAATATTTGGGGTAGATGATACTCTTTGCTGCCCATGCATTCATCTGATATGGCTACACTTAAATCTGTGGGATTATTGTAATTTTGCATTGTTATGAATCTCCTGACTATATCCATGATTCATCATATAAAGTACCTTATTTCTGAAGGGATAGAGCAGCCCTCCTAACTTTCCAGCCACAGCCTCAAGCTAGTGTCCTGTCTTTAAGCCTGCTCTTTTAATCAAAACTCCCATGGCCTTGAACCAGCACAAAGGACTTATTCTTTATCTGTGGTGTTGCCCATGAATATCAGTCACTATACCTTTGCTGCAGGCATTCATCTGATATTGCATTGTTCAGCAATGCACTTGTGAGGTTAAAATAATTCACTTTGTAAAGATGTATAAGACTGTGAATCAATCTATGAACATCTAGAGTATTAAGAGAGATACTTCTTAGTCTACAAAGCACTGCTTCACTGTCATTTCAAAAATTCATGTTTTACATGTGACCCAAAGATTTTAATTATTATTGCACTAGTGATAAACAGCAGCAATAATATACTCACCCTCTGCACTAATAATAAAAGGCATCCTCTTCATTAAGAAAGGGTAATAGATGACAAATATTAACCCTGTTAGATATACTCTGAGTGCTGAATAACAATAATGCTTGGATGTTCTCAGGGTTTTTCAACATAGGATCTCAAAAGCACATGGAGAAAGTAGCCAAGTTTTGTCCCAAGGTACTTGTGAGTAACTGGTGGCAGCAGCTTCACTCAGGCCTGGTGCCACAATGATGGCAGAGCCAGAAATGGAGTGGGAGGGTTGCACTGACACTGCTCACTGCACACACTAGTGTGCTTTTACATTTTATAATAGGCATTTCCACCCCAGCATTTTCTCCCTTTTCCCAGTGTCTGAAGGCAGATACTCATCTGGAAAACAGGCTTATATTGCTGTCTCATAATAAAATAGCTGGGACCCAACTATATTAATATGTGCCCTAATGGCAGCTGGAAGAAGTAAAAGGAAAAGCTCCTCCCAAAAAAGAGAAATAGCCAGCGGGCTCAAGAAAAACAATTGGCCAAAAGTGAGAGTGGGAGACTGGAGTGATTAGGACAGTAGGATAGGGAGGATATAATTACAAAGCACATGGTGCCAAAAGGCTCATCCTATATAATTTCTTTTAAATAATATCTGTGCTTGAAGGGGAAACTCATTGTGCCAAACTGATTGGTCTCTTTGAGGGCAATCAGCACAGCTACTTGCTTTAAGCATTTCAGCAAGAGTTCCCAGGAAAATTAACTGGTTTGCTTCCAGAGATCTGACTTGCTGCTTCCTGAGAATTAACCCAGAAGCCCAGTCTGTTGAACCTCACTTGGCAGGGCAAACTTGGAAAATCTGGGGAGAGGTTGTGCCTAGGACATTATTTTTAATCCTCATCTTGAATTCTTCTGGACATAGCACCATTATTGTGCAGTCAGAAATAAAATTATAGAGCAAAGGGTCTGAGAGCTTGAGAGGTGCACAGCTTCTGGACAGCTACAGCAAATTTACTTTGAAGCCACAAATCATGAGGTCTAAGACACTTCCAAAAGTCCCAGTACTAACTGTTAAGGGTAGTGATGGACAGGAACAGTTAAAAAAGAAGGCACAATTGAATGGATTTTTCTGTTTGTCTGTGTAACTTTATAAGTGGACGTGGCATCCAGTTCATTCTACAAGCTCTTTAGTATTGGCACTGGGAGGAATTTGACAAAGGAAAGACATGAAAGAGAAAAGACAATGCAAAGGAAAAAAAGAACCAAGGAAATACTGACAATAGAAAATAAGAAGAAAGACAAAGTGCAGAGTATACACAGGGAACACGAAAGAATGTAGTTATTTAAAGTGTTTAAAATCAGTCTTCCTGGTAAAAGGGGAACACAGGAATCAGTCTGAATCTTCTTGCTCTTACACATCCTTTTATTTTAAATAGACAGCAATTTTCTTCCTGGCAAATATCTGGCGAGTTATTTCTGTAGGTTGAAACCCTCTCCATTTCACAGGCCATTGGGAGTGCTTAAATCCTACCTAATCTTTGGTTCAAGCAGCTGGCAACAAAACTTAAATTAGACAGATTTTGTGATTTTCATCCTAGAACACTGTCTGTAAAACCAGTGACTTGAAATACGGAATATGTGTCCTCAGAAGCATCTCTACTGTTACTTTCTGAAAGATCTTTGGATGCCCCTTTTTCATCTCATCTCTCGTTCCTGTCCTGCCTAATACAAACTGGGAGGGCAGTGCATAGTTCTGTAAATATTCAGGTGAGAAGACGAAAAGAAATTTTATTCTGTCTTCAGTTCCTGTGGTCTGTTTTTGGATGTTTGAGGCCAGGAGCATGTGCTTGTTTGCTCAGACAGTTCTGAAAGAATTTTTTTTGAGGACAAAAGATCCCCTCACAGACTGAATTTATTTCTTTTCTTTCTGAGTCACAGTCTGAACAACAGATTTTTTTTTAAATCGTGTTTTTAGGGTCTAGATATTTTCATTCTGTATTCATATATTCCAACTTTAGATGTTTTTCACCTACTTTTCCTTCAGTACTCAAAGTGTGAGCTACTGTCAAACGTGGTCTCCTGGCCTTTGTGTCTATGTTAGAAGTCCTCCTGAGCTGGGGTGTTTCAGGAGTAGAGGTTTAACTCAGATTATACAATGTTTGTGGTGGCAGAAAATGTGCACAACTACATTGAGATGCATTTCACATCCAGTGCTTTACCAAACTGATCAGGAGCAGGCTGGTGGTGAAGAATGTAGAGGTGATGCTCAGGTTTTTTTAATATTGTAAGGGTTAAGAAGTTATTGTTGCTGCATTGTTGATGTTGATGGTGTAACACTGTATTTTTTTGTGATTTGAGGAGATTTAGGTCTTGTAGTCAGACAGTGTCTCATATGCAGATCCGCAAGGAAAAGCAATTGCCAGATAAATCCAGGAGGGTGTTAAAACTCTGAGATTAAATCTAGTTTTTTTCTTACATTTTGCAGAATTCGCCAGTATTATTTGAAATGCAGCTGTTCTTTATGCACAAAACCAAGAGATCTTCTCATAAAATATTGGAAATAGTTAATATTTTATGAGACTTGGAAGTAAAATCCAGCAGTGCCTCCTCCTCCAGAAATGCCTACAGCAGTTATAAACAGAAGGTTAAAAAAAAAAGGAAGATATTCTCACCAGGACTTTGCATCCATGTTTAGGAACTGTTGGATATATATTGTCATGTAGACAGTCTGCAGCCCTTATGGGCACCTCACATGTCACTCTTATCTGCAGATTGGAAGAGAAGGCGTTCAGGTACAGATAGCAGTGACTCTACAGCAGAGTCCCTGCTATCTATATGAGACTGCTATCTATCTACTGAGCACCTTTGGCCAGGGAGGTCTGAATCCCTCCTCTTCCTTTCTCCCTCATTTTACAGCCTTGTTCTGTGAACTCAAGACATGATGCTAAAAGTAGCTGAATGTTTTTGGAAGAGGAAAAATTGGAAAGACGTTGTCCTTACAGCTAGGTTAATATTGCAGAGATAAACTGTATGTAAATTTGACAAAAATTTGAATTTGTTCTGAGTGGAGGTTGTGAATGTAGGAGGCTGCAAACAGAATAGTGGTGGATGGTCACCACAGAGAGCATCTCAATGCAGATTTCAGAGTGATTGCAGGACAGAAACCATTACTTCCAAAATAGCTAATATTTGTGTTGGAAATGTGCTTTTGACATCTGTGGTTTTGGATCTTCGAAAGAGAAACAGATTATAAAGTTATTAGCTATTGTAGCCAACCAAAAGTAACACAGCAGTCAAGTAAAACAAGCTCCTCATAAAGATACTGATAATTATTTGTGGACAATATTCACAAATTACTTCAAATATACTAGAGGAAAGGATAATTTTTTCCTGGAGGGTTGTGGCCAGTGTTGGTATTACGGATGTGTTTGACTCCTAGCACATGAATTCATTCTGGTATGAAATGGAGCCTATTAGGAAATTGGCTACATGAGTAAAAGTCCACACTCCATTTCCTTTAAGGTTGCTAAGCACAACAATTATTGCCCTCAGTGGTAAGGCAAGCACATAAATTAATAAATGTCCTATTAATAAGTACACTAAACATGAAAATATCTGAACTGGGAAAATACCAACTGTGCCTGTTAGGAACAGGGCATTGTGTTTCATGTTGGTTAAACAAACTAGATAACAGGATAAAAATCAAAGGCTGTAGCACACATAACTGAGAATTTAGTTTTGTCTTGAATCTACCTTCCTGTGCAAATAAAGAATCTTTCAGGAAAGGGGTTATGATCCATAGCTTTAAAAGCAGTGTGAAGCTGAGTATTAGCACACTTGTATAAAGGTTTATATGTACAAAACCAACCCAATTACTATAATTTTTTAATCTAAAATGAAGAAGGGTAGCCAACTCTAAGAAAACTAGTTTCATCAAACTAAAAAGTTTACAAATTCTTCAACCTGGGCAAATTCTGACTGCCTTGTCCTGAATTTTTAATCTGGCATTCCGTTTTTCACATCCTTGCTCTTGATTGGAAACGAAAATCTGCCTTCTCCAGTTTCCAAGGTTTGAGAGTTTCTCTCCACATTTGTAAGCTGTCCACAGCCCAGACATCCACCAGCTTTTTGCCTCCTGAATACAGCAGTGGTGTTTTAAAGGTAAAAAGCCATAAATTTGACTTGAAAATTTACCCCATGTGAATCAATTTTGCATTGCTTATACTGTAAGATGCTCACGGTAAATGAAATTAAGTGTAATCCAGCAGTAAATGTGTTAAAGCTTGGGGAGGTGGGGATGCTGCAGCTACAGAAAGTAACAAGACTGCTGCCAAATGCAGCTTTCACAGAAGAGTCCCTGGAACATAGTCCTCAGGAACCCTAGTCTTCATTAAATAAACACAACATTTTTTTTATTGTGATATGTGGCTGGTATTTTTATGCACAGTGTAAGACAGGGGCCTAGTGTGGATCTCTGGTGTGAGTGTGTGTGCCTGTAAGGGCAGCAAGAGAAATCAGAGGCTGTAAAAATGCTCAGGGGTTGGAGTTGAGCAGAGCTGTATGTGAATCAGCTGTACTTCACACATACATTGGGCAAAAGGTTTCCAAGGGCCCACAAGCAGTTGGATGTCCTCTCCCATGGCTGAAACCAGCCTTAGTTGGATACTGGACGTCCTCAATGGCTTTGAAACCTTCTCAGGGTGACTAAACTGAATACTGAGGAGCAGAAGCTTGAGTGCTGTGGTCATGCAAGGCATCATCAGAGGAGGGAGGAGGAGAAGATGCCTCTTAGCTCTCCTCAGCACCAGCTGCAGAGGGGCCAGCCAGCCACAGGAGAGACTTACTGCCACTCACATTTGGAGTTCTGGGCTTAAATAAAACATTGGGAGCCTGAAATGTGTTAACAACTCTGCAAACCCTGAAATATTACCCGTGGTTAAAGTAACATGTCATCCAAAATCCCATTTTTACTCTGTGACATTCTGTGTGAGCAGCACCACCCTCCAAGTAAAATAATGTATTTACTGTGTCTTTAACAAAGAGAGCATAAGCCTTTTAGAAGGAAAGAATATAAGTGCTCAGCAACAAAGACTTTTTAATGAATATACTTTTAATTCTTATGACCATCCCATTGATTACAAGTATAATCAGAAGAGAAGTCTGATTATCCTTAGGCAACCATTTACTTATGGGGAAAACTGATGGCATTTGGATGTAAAGTGCTGATTTAGTGTTTTCCTCCATATATAGCAGAGGCTGAGATGATCCTGGAAGATCTGTTCAGAGCAGAAGCCAGACAGAGTTTTCCAGGTTCTGGTGTTACTTGTCACCTTAATCTAAGGGAGTCTCTTAAATTATGTGGATGTATTTTAACTACCAGTGAACCTGAAGTTTCTTCCCAAAGGCAGTGTAAAATAAGTTAATATTTTATGATGTGCTTTGAAATCCTCAGATAACAGGCACTGCAACATTGCAAAATATTTCACGGACAGAACCATCTGAGGTGAAATCTGCCTCTCTTTATGTAGCTTCTTTCAATAACCAGAAAGCAATTGGACTCTGAGACTAAATAGTGCAATGAAACAAGATGGACCCGTGGTTCTCAAATGCTTATGATCTGTAACATCCCAGGAAGCTGAATTGGTCAGACAATTCTACTAAAAAGGAAATAACCATTTCATGGAAATAACCATGAAAACCAGTAATCATCATTTGACCAAGCTGATATTTTGTAGTCTTAACAGTAAGCACATGATTATTTTTTCAGAAGAATCACTTTGAAAGCAGCCTAATGATTTTTGTATAAGGTTCATCCCAAAGGTTGCAGAGAAGAGGCATAGGAAGCACAAAACACCCTGGAGCTTCATCAGACTGCAGATCCACTTATGAGACCCCTGCAAATGAATAGTGTGGCTCTGACGCCTTGAGAAAGCTCACCTCTTAAATACGTAGAACTTTCTAGCCAGCAGAAGTAAGGTGGTGTTTTCCCACGGTTTCCTGAAAAGTCTGTCAGGACTGATTTTCAATAGCTACTGTTTATATAATTAAAGAATACTTTGGAATGTTTGTGGAGTATTGATGGCTGCCCAGTCTTGTTTGCAAAGTACACTCATTTTAATTTGACCAGATCTTAAGAAATGTTAAGTATTTGCGCCCTGTCTGCTGACGCATCTCAGTTTGGAACCTGGTAAATCTGCAGAGTATTTTCATATCCACAGAAAAAATCACAAGGAGCAAAGGGTGCTAAGGTCACTGTGCTCAGCACCTTGTGAATTCTGGTGCTCTGCTTACAATGATGTAAATCTATTTTACATCTTTCATACTCATTCATTATGATGAGTTCTCTCCTGAATCCACTTGCATTAAGTCTCATTAACTAATGCCGGTTAGATTTTTGTGCTCTGACAGTGGGGTAGCTCTAATCACATGTCGTTGGTATGTCACTATTGGGGATCTTAAAAAAAAATTATTGCTGAAAAAACCAAAAACACTATAAAATGTTGCTAAATACAAGCAGCATCCAGTTGTGACATATGACATTTTACTTAACATGTGTGAGTATGGACATGCTTCATTTTGTGCCTTTTTGTGTCAAAAAGAAGTTGTTGGATTATGTCCAGAAAGCTGTAGAGTATGTGACTGCAGGTGTTGGAGTATTATTGGTAAATCCATGGAGTATCTCATCTTGGCTGCTGGGTCCAGTTTTGGTCTCCCTCCAAGAGGATACAGCAGGAACAGAAAGGCTGTGGCGAGGATGGCAGAAATTACTGAAGGCACGGATGAAAATTGACCCAGAACAGTGTCTGGACTTGAAGAAAAACAAAGGAGGGATAATACTGAGTAAATAATGAATTGGTTCGGAGAGTGTAAATTCTCCTTTTTCCTAGACAGCGCGAAGAGAGCTGGGCAGAGGGCGATGAGCCAGGAGCCCTTTCCGTGCGGTGCGGGAGCCCATTGCCAGCAGCCACGGCCGGGATCGCGGCTGGCTCGGGGATCCCTGGCGCACCGGCGGGAGCGGGAGCGCTGTCCGCAGCCGCATTACGGTCCCGGCTCCCTGCGACCTCGGCCGGGCCGGACCGCGGTGCCGGCGCCGTCCGGGGGCTCGGCAACGCCTGTGGCCGCGGCGTGCGGCGCCTCCCCCGCCCCGACCCGGGGGGCGGCCCCGGGAGCCCTGGGGGCGGGCGGGGGGGGCCGTGCCGGTGACGTCGGGTTTGCAGCAGCCCCGAGCGGCAGCGGGCGGGCGGGCGAGCCCCAGCCCCCGCCGCCCGGTGCTGCGGCAGAGGGCGGCGGGCCGGGAGCCGGAGCGGGGAGCGCCGCCGAGGAGGGCTCCGGCGGCGCCAGGATGTAGGCGCGGGGCGGCGGGGAGCTGCCGCCGGCGACGGGCTCGCCATGAAGAAGCATTCGGCCAGGGTGGCCCCGCTCAGCGCCTGCAACAGCCCCGTCCTCACCCTCACCAAAGTGGAAGGTAAACGACGTCGCGGCGAGCGGGACGAGGGCATCCCGGGGAGACCGGGTACCGCGACAGGGGATGCTCCGGGGAGACCGAGCGCGGTGCTGGGGCGATGCCGGCGGCGGGGACTGCGCGACTCCCGAGCGGGCGGTGCGAGCCCACGGGGCGCGCTGCTCCCCCGCCGCCCGGCATCGCCGGCGCTTACCCCTGCCCGCCGCCCTGCTCAGCCCCGGGGCTTCCCTCGCCCTCGCTCCAGAGGCAGAGCATCTCTCCGCACCTCCCCTCGGGACGCGGGAGCAGCCCCCAAACCCGTGGGCAAGTATCTGCCATGCAGGACCCTTGGCAGGAGGGAAGGAGGATGCTCGGCAGATTTGTTCTCCCGATGTGAGGAACGCAGCCCCGTGTTCCAGCCATCTGTCCTCACCTCTGTGTGCCGGTCCGGCTGCATGGTAGCCGTGGAGTTGGAGTCTTATGGCCAGGAGGGATGTAAGAGCCAAAGAGCAGTGGGGGCTGGCAGACCTTTAGGGACCACTGGGGCCTTTGAAGACTTTCAGGGATCACGGCCGGGGACCTTGAAAAGGACACTGATGTGCTCAGAAGGGTTCCCTGGAGAAATCGGAGGGTGAGGAGCTGTTTTCTTGGGTAGAGACCTGTAAGCCTTGTCCTAGAGGTGGAGGGGTAATGCGAAGGCAGGGTGCAGGTCAGGGAGAAGAGTCTGTCTGAAGGATGGATAGAGAGCTCTGTTCCTGAAGGAAGAGCAAAGGGAAAGCTGCTGGTTTGGGGGATACCACTGGGGTATTGATTAAGAAAATGGTGTTGGTGAAAGGAGAAGGTTGGCCGGGGGGAATGGAAGGAGGAGAGGCAGAAAAGGGATGAGAAGAGTGAGGCAAAGAGGAAGAAAAGCTAAAAGAAGGGAATGATTGAATGGCAAGACATAAAATGTGAATGTGAGACTCCAGAGAAAGCTCATGAAAAGGAAAAAAACTAATACTGAAAAGCTGAGAAATTAATAAAGGAAAAAAAAATGGTAGCAAAAGCTCTGTGGAGCAGAAAGTGAGAAAATGCAGAAATGTGCAAGAGGAGGAAAGGAACTAAAAGCAGCAAGAGTGGAAAGTAAGGGGTACCTGAAGGTTCTTATTTCAGTTCACAGAATATTCAGCTGTTGCATTCCCATAATATAAAAACCACCTACTGCAGAGATAGGAAAAGAGATCCCAGTTTTCTGATGGAAAGAGCAGGCCTGATCTTCATTACACTGTAATTAGAATTTTAAAAAAGCCCTTGGAGTTGACCCCATGCACAGTAGAGTGTTTCTCTCGAGGTTTGCACTGGAGGCTCCTCTGGGCTAGGAGCTCGCCTCCCTTTCTTTTGGTGCACTGCACAAGCTTTATGAATCATAAATAATAATAACCTACCAGGTTCCAGCTTTGAAATGTGGGTCATCTCATTCCTCTTTTACCAGTTCAAATACAGTTTATTACCTACCTTATATAGAAACAGAAGGAGAGACAATCTTTCACTGTGCCATAAAATTGAATCCTTTCAAGCATTTCCATGTCTGCTCTGCATACCAGCTCTCAGATACCCTATTGCTGCCCACCAGGGACTTTGCTGACCTAGTTGGACTTTCCCTTCTTTACTTCAGACTCCTTTTTCCTTTACCATCAGTGGCAAAAATCTAAATTGCCTTGATGGTTGCCTGGAGTTTCTTTCCTTCTCTTTTACAAAACAGACTGGCTCCGTTTGAGAGCTTCCTTTCCCAAACCAATTGACAGCATTTCCTTTCAGGCTAACGTTGACTAATTTTGCTAGCTGGTGTTAAAGCCATATAAAAAAAAATATGTAGTTATAGGCAAAAATAAAGTGAGACAGCTGGCACACTGTGGACTGCTGACTTCTCTTGGCCTGGCTGCCGTACCTCTGGCAAAGATTTGCCTTCCTCTGGTAGTCCAAGTCCATTGCAAAGGCATAGACAATGCTAAGAGCAAGACAACAAAAACTTTAATCTGCTTCACAGTTAGGATTATTTTCTCCCCTATCAACCACCATCAAAGGGTTTCAAGGATCTTTGGCAGAACCACTAGGAATATGTTTCATTCTGGGATGGTTAGCCAAGAGGAGCTTTTCATTGATATGCATTGCTGTAAAGCCCTCCAGCATTCCTTGTATTTTCCTGCCGGTGCAGTGACTTCTTTGCTTTAAAAGGAAGATAAGGACTTTGTGCCTTCAGAAGCGTGACTGCCATTTCGAATTATTTCAGAGATTGAATCATCAGTATGCTCGGAGCCTGCTGTACCAGCACTTTTAAAGACAACTGTGTCTACATGCATTGCTCAGGCAGGCAGTAACAACCATACCATGTGTTTTCTGTGCCTGGTACCATTGTACACCCTTCATATTTTGAGAAATGTGTGCTTGGTGCCTGATTTGTGCTTGTTCTTCCTTCTGTTGTTGTTTTTCTCACCAATTTCTGTCCACACTGCAGTGGCCATTCCTCTCAGACCAGCCAATTGACTGGTTCACCCTCTTTGTACATGAAAGCACAGTGTCCTTTGAGGACTGACTTCTCTTCCCCAGGAAGGTAGATATCTCCATTCTTGCTCTGCATCTGAAGATCTTCCAGAGACAGGTAGCATCAGCTTTGACAAAGAACTGCAGAACAATCATCACACCAGAGAAAACACATCCTCCACTTAATTAGCCCCTACTAGGAGCTGCTTATTCTCAGGCTTTCAGCAACAAGGAAATGCTATTGCAGCCACCCCTGTAGCACATTTCCTCTGCACTGTTCTGTCAGGAATGAGTGACTGGTGATATTCCAAACTGAGTTGCCGTAGAAGCAGATGAACCACATGTTCAGCTGGAGTAACCCTGCCTGCATTGCTGGAGCTGCAGGGAACTTGTATAAGTATGAATGAGAAATAAATTTGGCCTTTAGTACCTTTGCATGCCTGCAGGGAATTCATCACGAGCGTATCAACACTGTAATTGCTTTAATAATAAATCTTTTTCACTTCTTTAGCAAGCACAAACCAAAGATCCCAAGCATAGCAAAAACTTCCATGAGAAGCAGTCGGCTTCTTTAAGAGAGGAGATTCTTATTATCCTCATTTTGCAGATGGAGCAGCTGAGAAACTGCAGAATGAAGCAACTTGCCTAAAAACAAGCAGCACATCTTTTGACAGAGCAGGCAAGAAAAGACCTGCAGCAGATAGGAATGGACCCCCAAACTTTCCACACATATCTTTGTGGCCATGAGAGGGCTATGAATAGATGCAACAGGGGTCAGAGAAGCCTTAGTTATTGAAATCAGTGACCAAAGCTTTCTTTTTGGGAAATAAGCTCAAATGCTGCATAAATGCATTTCTGAATAAGTACTGTGTAACTATTAGCAGCATTCTGCTGGTGGCATCCAAAGGTTTTGGTAGTCAGGCAATGCTTGTACAACTGAGCAAAAGAGTAGGCTGTGTAAACATCTCACCCAGGACTTCACAACTGTAGAAGCAAGATTTGGTGGCCATTGGTCTTTTTCCCATGAAAGCCATACATGACAGACTATGCAGTGCTCATGCATCCTAGAAAACAGAAGCAGCTGGTGAGCAAGAGAGGCTGGTGTGGCTCAGCCAGGGCTGTGGGTTTGGTGGTTCAGCCAGGGCTGTGGGTTTGGGTGTGCTTCCCCAGTGAAGCAGCCTTGGCAAGGAATTTGTGTTGGCTTCTGCATGGAGGACTTAACTTTGAAAGTATTCACTTATGTTTAGTGTGAGCAGTCAGGGCACCTCAACCCACCCAGATCTTGCTCCTTAGCTATGGTAGCAGTTTCCTCCTTCTCCTGACCAGAACTGGTGACAGTGACGGTGACAAATTCACATGGATGGGAATTTTAGGTTTGCTGTGTGTCTGCTTCTCCCTTGGATCTACCAGCACGCACCCCATTACCGCAGGATAATGTCACTTACTCAGCTGACAGAAAAGCAGTGCCTTCTTCCGTGGGTACTGAGTGTTAAGTACACATGGACAGTAATTACACTCTGGCTTTGGCCCAAGGCAGCTTTTGCCCAATTTTTGTATTCCTTGCAGTATTTTCAGTTAGTACAACAGCATATTTGAGCAGATAGCCAAGATCTTGTTCCAAAGGCGTGAGGAGTTTCTTGTTACATAACACCTGGCTCACTTCCCAAATGGCACCATGCTTTCTTAGGCTTTAAGCTGCTCTTAGCTGTGCTAGCTTACTCACTGGGGAGTCCCTCTAGCTGATCATGCCCCCCTGGTTATTTTGTCTACTATCTCACCTGTGAAAACTCATGAGTTATAGGTTTGGAGGTGACTCGTTACTTCTGCACTGTGTCCCCTCCTCAAATGATACAAAAATAAAATAAGACCATTTTGATGTTACTAAACTAATGCCAGAGCAGGAGTTTTAATGCATCACAAAGCAGAAAGAGAAGATATGAAAGATTTATCTAAGCTTCCTTACTTCAGTGGCTGAAATGAGACAGTATGTACACACAACGGAAGAACGGCAGTTTCACCTACAATGATGGAACTTAAGAATGACAGCATCCATTGGATCATCTTCTCAGTCCTTCCATAGATCACAGACCATTACATTTCACCCACTTATCCCTAAATGAAGTAAGGTGCCTTTTGTAGTCATCTTGAATCAATTTAGGCATTTGCTTTCAAAAAATAAGCAGATTACTAATCCACCTATTTAATTATAGGCTTCTCCCATGAGAAGTTGGAACAAGAACCAGTAAAAAATAAATATGAAGTCACCAGAATGCATTATTCACTGTCTCCTGTATTTTAATTTTATAAATCTTGTAAAAGGAATTTTGTCCTTCTTTCCTGATGGCTGACAATCGTAAACTGTAGGATTTGTAGCTCAGTATAAGGGCAGGGTTCCAAAAAGACTCCTAGTTCAACATAAAAGTCTAAGTTAGCTCAACATGTATTCCCCAGCAATTTCCCAGCAACAAGGCTCATATATAGGATTATTTATGTTGTTCCTTTCCTAGCACATCATACTCAGAACAGCACATTCACTTATGTAGTAAGCAGCTCTCTCCGCGTGGCTGGAGCGCCACTGCCAACCTTTCGTCCACAGCCTAGTTAATCTTTGTTAATTATAAACTGTGAGATGCCACTGCAGACCTGGATAGCATCCTGCAGAAGCAGGAATTTGGCCAATGAAAGAGTAGGTTCACTTTGTAGTCTTCACAGAGCTTTGCTGACAGCCACTGCGGCACAAGATCAAAGGCAACAGGAAACAAGGTGTTTTCAGCAGTGCAGAGCTGGCTTGCCTCTAGGCAGAGTTGCCCACCATCTATTGGAGAAATCAGGTACCTGATCTCCCATGTTAGCTGCCTGGTTCCAAACACTTGGATCTCCTCTATCTGGACATAATGCAGGGGTACCCAGCCTGGAAATTTTGTGAGCTCTACTCAAGGCATGAATTTTGACACAAGATCAAGCACCCTTTGGTCATACAAAAGTTGTATGTTGGCTCTTCTGGAAGTGTTAGGTATACATTTAGTTCAGTTTCACTACTTCTGACCCTAAGCCTCCTCAAACCCAAACAAGTGTGAACCCTGTAAGTCTTGTCATTCAGTCATGAAAAGTACAGAAGTGAGGAGGTAAGAGCTCGAAATGCCTTTTCCACAATCACCTCAAATTCCCTAGCACAACTCTCAGTAAGAGTAATATTCAACTTGTGACTGAAAAAGGCATGAGTCTGTCTTCTGTAGCTGACTGAAACAAGTGAGGAATGGTGGGTTGCAAAAGCCTTTCTCACTGCAAAGAGGATGAGGCAAGTATCAGAGAGAAAATAGAAACTAGAATTTTTGTGTGCAATGTATTTTCGCATGGAGTTACACTGAGTACCTCAGTGCCCACGTGGGCCTAGCCAAACCTGTCTATTTTAAAGGAGACTCAGCTTTTGATGAGTGTGCTGCTGAGAGGTGAGGAGGCATCTCTTCTTCCTTCCAGGGGATCATTGAGTCAATCATGTGGGGACTTCTGTGGATATATATGCATTGCTCCAACCACTGTGAGCACCCTCGAGTCCATGTCAAGTACCCACTAGTATCTAGTTATTGGTTGACAGAGAACAGACTATCTCTGACTGCTCCAACTACCTTGATCTGAACTTAGGACCTAAGAAATGCATTGTGTTTGACATTCAATAGCAGGTTAAACCATTAGCTTCTAGGAGAAAAATCAGGTGAAGTTGGAATTTACTGTGGAGGAAACCAATGGGCTACAGGAGAGTCTTCTGTCTAAAACTGTGCTTACTTGAAAGCCAGGCAGCTCTGAGTTTTTGAAAGCTCCTCAAGAGTGAAAGAACGTTGGCTTGTTTTTGATAAAGTGCAGTCAGCAGTGCCTCCACAGTTAGCATGAATTCACTTATCTCCTGTATATATGCATTGATATAAATGTGCTCTTTATATTAGTATGTAAGTAATTGAATTCCCTTGTAGATAAAACTATTACTCAAGAAAGATATGTAGCACTCAAATGCCTGGATAATTATTGCAGTAGCTTCCTGCAGAGAATCCAGACTGGTTTTTTACCATCTCTCAACCCTTTGTTCAGTCTGAAATTTGAACAGACTGATCAAAATTTGCCCAGAATACAGTTTTGCTCATATCTGATTGTTGTTCTAATAGCAGTTCTGCTTCCATAACCCCTCAAAGTAAGTGCTAAAACTCCCAGTGACCTCGCCAGGTGACTCACTGTAAGATTCAATCCAATTTTTATTCACAAAGGGAATGCAGAATAATATCAAGAACACGTAACTTATAATCAGGGTTACTCCTTGCACATGGCTACTTTCCAGTCCCATGATGCTGCTACTGTAAAAAGCACCCAGTATCTTCCATTTTCACTCTGGATTCTGGTAATGAATTCTAATTAATAATAAGAAGGACAGTATTTGGGGAAATCCTCACCTCAAAAATCAGTGTAGAATATCATAATCAGGCCCATTTGAATGCAGCACTTCTAATGGAATTTCAAGGTAGCTGCCTCTGAAGATTAATAAAATGGATTAAAGTCCAAATTGCTGCAGTATGAAGTTGATAACTTTTTGGTCCTCTTTATATATCACTAACAGGAATTAGAATATTTTGCAGAAAGCCTTGCTGGCACATTTGACAGAGGCAGAAGGGCATATGTATGCTAGGGAGGAGAATTTGGCATGTCTTCAAAAATATGTGGAGATTATTTAATTCCAGCTCTTAGCAGGTTTAGATATAATATTTAGCACAGGATAAAACAGGAATTAATATATATTAACCATCAGTGATAAAACCCACTCTATCTGTGAATTATACTTCAGGATATGAGAATACCTGCTACAAGAAATTTGGGCCTATTTGATACAAATCAAGGTATATGGATGATCTGGTGATATCAGTGATATGGGACAGATTTCCACCAAAAGTCCTATTTTCTACTCTGCTGGAGTTAAAGAAAGAGGATCAGACAAGGTCGAGTGGCCTGCACAGATTATTGTAACACTTTAATAATTAGTTAATTTATACTAAGAATTTCAATAGCAGAAGAGGGTCTGAACTCAGAATGCTTTTTCCTTGGTTTGAGTTTTTGTTCATGCAATTTTCCCTATTTTCATATACCTATATCCCTTATTCTGCAGCCTCAAGCAAATTCAAACCTTCTGATTAATTGGGTTATTACCCTAGGTTTGTTCTTTAAAATAATTCTATTGTGGACTTTAAAACTATTTTCTCTATTAATTTATTCTAAATTTAGTAATTCTATTTCATGATCAAATTAAGTAAAATTATTTTTATCTCATACTGTAAGAGCAAAGTATTTAAAGAAAGCACTTTAAACTTTTCTCAAATAGCATCTGAAAATCCATTTATGCAATGCTGTGTTGACCAAATATTCTAATTTAAAACCTGATTTAATAAGGTTTTATGTGGTTTTGTCATTTCTCCATTGTGATACATTAATTGCTATTCAATAAAAAACAGAGTACTGATCTTCTAGACCTTCAGCCCCAACCATGGTTGGAAAACTGGGGAACTGTGAGCAAACCCAAAGTCATTCTAGTGCTGTGTTACAGTCCCACACACCAGCCACCCACAGGGACTCACAGCTTTCCTGGAGGAATCCAGGAGCAGCTTCCTCAAAACTCCCACGCAGCTGCCATATGGGCCTGACCAAAAGTCCATCGGGTCCTGCCTCCAGCTTGGTGGAACTGAACAGGAGCATGTATTTTCTAGCCATTCATCTCTCACAGTGTGGGTATGCTGAGAGCTGCAGCTTGCCCAGATGTAGAAAAAGATTTTTTTCTGCTTTGTTGCTAGCAATTTTTGGCAGTTATTTTGTTTTTTTCACTTCTCTTGAACAATGAGTTGCCCTTTTCTACGGAGCATCCTGTGAAGAGCTCACAACCCCTGGTGGCCAGAGCCCATCATGAGGTGCAGCATGTGGGTTTGTTTACTCCCACCTGCACCTCTTTATCAGCACACTCCTCCATCTGCCAATATGTTACCCAGTCACATTGTCCCTCATCCCTGCTGCTGGCCACTGCCCTTGCTGACCTGCCTGGCTTCACATCATTAAGAAACTTTGTCACCTTTGTCACCTTGTGGCTCACTCCCGTGGTGAGGTAGCCGTGGTTAATGGTGAAGAGTTGCAGCTCCCAGCACAAACCTCTGCAGAGCTTTGGCTGCTTCCCCCACTGCTGTGTATACTCCTCATTAGTTTCCTATCCTGTACTGAGCCTTTTATCCGTTCCAGCACTTTCCCTGTCAGTCTATTTTATGTAAGGCTCTTTGGAGTAGGATTTTTTCAGGATCCTCTTCAAACCTGGAAAGGGTAGGTGCCTCTCCTTTGCCCATGTGCTTGTTGACCACTGTCAGAGAGCTACAGGATGAATCATCCAGTCTGCCCAGCACATAATGCTGTCCTTTATGCTGTCTAAGATGTCCATCCTAACTATTGCTCACGCTCTTTAGCACTTACCACTCTGTTCCAAAGCTGAGTTGGCAGGTGAGTGGCTGAAACCTTTCCTTCAAAAACTGGAGGTGGAGTGTGTGCCCCTCTTCGGTAGCTCAGTGCATAGAGCAGCCTTCCACCCCTCTGCTAGGAGCAGGAAATCCATCTGCCAGAGTGTCCACAGGCCCTCCAAGGCTGGGGGAACCCAGCTAGCAGCAAAAAACTGGTTGGCTCAGAATAGAAAACATCCTTACTTATTAGGAAAGCATAAATTTCCTAAAAGATCGTTTTCCCAGAGGAGAAAATGTGAGGCCCTAGCCTTGTTCCAGTGACTACTTCAAATACAGAATGGAAATATTTCCTGGAGATGACTCCTAAGATGAGAGATGGGACCTCTCAAATGTGTCTTTGAATCCTGACAGAGTCTGGGTTTAAGAGAGGCACATGGGTGTTAGGAGTCACGGTTCTTTGGCATGCCCATGAACAGATTCTTTGGCATCTGGTTGGCTCTAGTGGGATTGTGAGGAGGTTACAGCTGCTACAAGCAACTTTGGCAAAGCTAGAGCTAATTTGGAAAATGAGGGAATGTCCCTTGATGCAGAAGTTGGTCTGTGCGTGCCCTCATTACGACGGTGCAGGAAGGTTGCATTCATGGAGACTACTGGCTTCAGAAATAAAATATTTACAGTTTCTCAAGACCAGACACCAGGATGACCTGTGAAAGGAGAGGCCATCACTGACAATGGCACAAGAAAAGCTGCACTAGGTCCCTGAGACCTCACTCTTCCACCTGACTGACTGCGAAGAAAATGCCTGGGAAACAGATCTGAACAAATATCAACATTTCAGGTTTAGACAGCTACAGTGGTAATTAGAGATGTAAATCACTTAATGAATTTGGTATTTCACCTTCTTTTCACAGGATGATGCCTCAGCTGGTTTTTAGCAACTTAATTCAAAAATCTTAAACACCTTAATAATGCATGGTTAGTGTGGTAGGAACAGGGTAAAAACTCTGGTAGGCAGGAAGGGGATAAAAACAAAATTTGAGGAGTTTGTGAGTTTGCTGTTGAGGCAAATAATATTGGGTATCCAGGAGACCACCATCAGGAGCCATCGTGTGTTCTCAGGTATGTTGGCACTAATTGTCTCTCACTGATCCCTCCATGTTGTAAACACTGGGTGAAGAAGTTGCACAGCATCAAGGCTGTGAGAATATGCCTTGGGAGTATCTGGCCCTGATCACTCTGCATGTCACAGATTTCTAGAGCTCTAACCATGCTGACGATCAGGCACTGTCTCACAGGACTTCCCTCATCTCCTTCTCCCCTCTTTATGATAAGCGTACATTTTTGCAAGCTTTACAGACTTGTTCTGCGCATTGCTCAGGCAGTTACAAAACATTTGACACGCTGGCAAAATGGAAATACCTTCAGGATGTCTCATTTATGATTGTCAGCAAGACCTGTGAGGGTTGTCCTTTTCAATCAGAATTTTTTTCCAGAAGCCTGATTTAAAGAACTGTTTAAGAATATGCCTACTTTACATTCTAGCCTGGGGAAGCTGGAAGACTTGATCATTATCATTAGGTACATGTTTTGGTGCCTAGTAGGCAGGACCTTAGTCTGTAAGGGTCACTTTCTCACTCTGAAGGGCTGGAAAGGGCACCCAGCACTTGTGTAATGCTTCCTTGCCTGCTTTGCTGAGTAGCTGACAGCTGCTAAAGCAGGTCATTGATGACAGCTAAATATGTTCCTGTGCACTGCACAACTCTGGGTCCAGCAGCGCTGTCTGTGGTGGCTTTACCCTCTGTTCCTGACAGCAGTGCTGGAGAGGTGGGACTCATCTCACCCAGCTTCAGACACCCACACCAGAGACACCTACTTCCAGCTTGTCTCCCCAGACTGTTTGGAGCTGGTGGAGAGAAACAAGCACTCAGAGGGAGTGATTCATCTGGCTTGTTTTAATCATCCACTTTAGGAGGAGATAAATCGTGCTATGGAAATGTCTTTTTTCTGTCTACTAACTATGCAGAAAGTGTAAATCACTGTCTCAGATACACAAGTCGGCATGGCAGATGTCTCAAACTAAGAAGATGAATGCCACCCTTGGTTTTTATCAGTATTGTATTTTTAATATACACATTTAGGTACAGTGTGGTCCTACAGTAAGCCCATAGCTGCCTACCTGTGCACAGGAGTCTTAAGACTCTTGTACAGACTTTAGAAGAGGCCTGGACAGCCTATTTAACGGTGTTACCTTTAATGGTTTAAAGGTTTAGTGTTTTTCCATGCCTCCTTTGCTTCATGGCCTTTGGCTGGGTCTGTGGAGTAAATAGCTTGGGTGTGGATGGCCCTTGCTGCAGGTGTCCAAAGCCACCTGAGGGGGGTCTTAGCCATAATAGAAGAAACAGAAGGACATCTGTTTTCTGAGGCTAATGGCATTGGCAGTAGCTTTGGAGATTATTTCCTTCCTTTGTTTCTGAATGCCATGGGGCAGAGGTTGGACTGAAAGGGAGGGAGAAGGAATGGTTTCATCTGAGATTTATGAGAAAGAAAATGCATAAGCAAGAGGGACAATGAAAAACCAAAATGAGTGAAAGGAAGATAGGCCTTTTTCCTCTACCTCAGTATCTTAATTTGTTCTTTTGAGGGATACAGCAGCATACAGAGCAGTTTGCTGCAGGAAGCAATGGAAAAAACCCATTAAAAGTCTGCAGAACTAAAATTCTTCAATGTCCTGCCTCATTGATTCTAAGACAACATTTTACCATCTTTAAATTCATGTGCATTCTGTTGCCAGCTGACTCTTGTGCAGTGTTAGACAGAGAGAGAGAAGCTTTTCAGCCACGTGTGGATTTAGTGTCACCCCATCTGTGCACCTGTGGTTTGGGTGAGGAAAATATCCCCAGGAGAGACACAGGGACTAGACAAGGCAAAATACAGCTCTGGATTTTGTGTTTGCCAGCTGGCAGGCAAGAGCCCTCCACAGTAAATGAGAGGATGAGACCACATGATTGTATATCATCTGTAGGGGTCCACCCTCTCCAAAGAAAATCTGGTTTTAGGGGGCAGATTATGTCACAGGTATCCTTCAGGTCAGTGGTGCATCCACTGGAAAAGTCTGTGCTCATCTGGCATCTAACTCTCCAGCAGCACAAGCAATCATGAGGACACAATAAAGTTTCACTGACAGGTACTACAGATACTGACAGATATTACAAATCTCAGCTTGTAGCTGTTAATCATCAGACAGTGATTTTTACCCCTATCATCATGAACTCCATTGTGCCTTAGATAAGGTTTTTGTCCCTCCAGTCTGTAGATGTATCAAAAGAATGAACATCCCTAGAAAGTTAACCTTTCAGGTGCAAGTTCATTTTAGAAGTTACACATGCAGAATTGTCTATTGGTGAAAGCAAAATGTTTCTTTTGGTGTGTTTAACACAAAATTAAAGATACCTGGACAAGTAATTTTGCCTGTGTAGCAGAGAAAACATCAGTAACTTCAGCTTTAGGGAGCAATTGCTGTGGAACAGAGTGGAAGGCAGTGATGTTCCTGCAAGCTGTCCAGATGAACTGCTGACTCTTGTGTACGTGCACAGCACAGTGGGGACCTGGCAGGTGGCTTCAGCCCTTCATGGGGGAAAGATCTTCACCCCAGTGTCTGTACTGGGCTGTCTGTCAGCACTGTGTTACCAGATGTTGGGTGTCTGGTGCATCAGACAGTTGTGACTGATTCTCATTTTAGGAAAGAACAACACAGCTCCAGTGTTGTGATTCAGAGCACCTACTCATCTTAAAATCTCATATATCCTAGTGGCTTTAGGCACGTTCCCTAATGTTGAATATCTTCAGCGGGAGTGGTTTAAATCCTGGTTTCCTGTTTCCCTGGGGAGTAACTGCAGAAAGATGTGAATTGCAGATACCCTACTGGCTGTCTCAAGAAGGAGGACCATTTTTGTCTACGTCTCCAAGCAGTTTCAAGAACATAAACTCTGAGTGAAGTTGCATTGATACAGAGGCACAAACTCCTCTTAAGCTCTCGTTTGGCATGCTGGCTTCCTGAATTTATTTTTTCTGTGTGCGGAAACCCAGTGGTCAAAGGGAAGAAGGATGCTGGAGTTTGTTAGGGTGTGTGAGGTGTTTGGTGTTGCAGTGACAATGCCCAGAAGAAAATGTTGAGTGGAAAGGAAAACTTTGGTGATCATTCTAGGACCTGTGTGGTGGACAGCAAAGAGGGCGCTGCCAAATGCTCATTACATGGTGAAGGTAAAAGAAATGAGTGTACTCTTGTTTAGTATAATCTGAACCCTGGCACTGGTCTGTGCAGCAAGTGAGGCAAGAAGCATTAGTTACAAACAATGTATTATTAAGAAAATGTTTTAGAATTATTTTGAATGAGCTGAGCGTTCACAGGCAGTCTGTTTTTTGATTCAAACTTTTGGCAGGTGGCTTGTAACCTTTCCATTATGTGTTTAATATTAACACAAGTGCATATTAACTTTGGACAATTCATTGGCTTGCTGGTGCATCTCTTGTTATGTAGGAGGGTGCCCACACAATCTTCTGTTGAAAGCTGAAATAAGTGGAGAGATCAGATCTCTGGAAGCCACACAAAAAGGCTAGATGTTTATATCTTTACTGCTGTACATTCTTGTTAGATATCAGGTCGTCAAATAGAAGCCACAATCCTCCTTCTTATAAAATACAGCTTTACCAGGCAACCTAATGGAACTTTTAGCTCAGATCATGCATTTCTTTTCTGTAGGAAAATAACTAAATGGTTGTTTCCATAGAAAGAAATGTTTTCTTTCATAATGTATTAGGTGATATAAATACAAATTCAGGTTAGCTCAAAATAAGATTTTCCATTCCACATATGAATTCACACCAAGATACAGAAGGATTTTTTTTTTTTTATGTGGACCTCTCAGTCTGCCTTGAATATTTATAAATGTTTGGAAATTATACAGTCTCTCATTATCCTGGCTTTACTTACATGTTTCCGCTTTTCAATGCAGGCAGTAAGTTCTGGAATTTCAGTTTTGAAATTTTAGATTCCTGGATTTCAGTATGAACTACTCTTAATTCCTGCTTTAGGTGAATGGACCAACTAAACTGCAGTCAGCCTCTTAGAGAAATCCCTGCTGAGTGTTGTGTGTGGGTGACTGACAATTCCAGCAGATGTTGACTGGGGTGAATTTAAGAAAGGCAGGTAGAAGGCCCTGAAGGCAGTGGCCTGCTCCTGAGGTCTGCCAGCATGTTTTGATCTCTCTGGAGCTCAACCAGCTAACCCTTCCTTATTCCTTCACAAGCTGGATACATTATCGACTGACAGCTGTAGGATAGCAGGGCTATAACAATTCATGTTTGAGGGTTGAAGGGGCAAGGTTTTTAGGTGAAAATTTTCCAGCAGCATGCTAGGCTTAGTTATAATGGGGCAAAACTCCAGTCCAGTTTTTGTGCATGATTCAAACTAAAAAAAGTTAGGCTTGCCTGGTCAGAGATGGACTTCAGGGCAGCATGTGGTTTGATCTGGTTTTTGCTATCTGGCTTACAGCCACAGGAGACTTGTTTTTCCAAGGATCACTGAAGTGCCTAGTGATCCAATTCAGTATTAATCATGCTATTTATGTTGCAATAATTTTGCTTAACTTCAAGATTAAGTATGTTACCCTCCTTCTAAGAAACACCATATTCCATAAACTGGCCATTTCTGCATTTTCCGAGACAATAACAATTTCAAGTGTTGTTTTTCCCTTTGCTGCTTTATCAAACTCAATACCACATTTTTTATTCATTTACACATCCTAACAGCACAAGTTAAGGTGGTGTGTTAAGCCTTTCTATGTACATCAAAGCAACATGTAATTTTCACTTCCATTTTACCCAAGGCTTCTAAATCTAGAGGCGATAATTGTTATTTGCCTTCTAATTATGCCTCGGTTCAACCGGAGGCTTTGCAATGATCTAAAAACAAAGGACATTTCGCGGCAAGATCCAGTGGGTTCCTTTGCACCTGACTTCAGACGGGCCTAAGGTTTGAAAACCAAAATGCAGGATGGATTTCCTTAGTAAGGCATGTGTTTTCTTCTCCTCAGGGGATGAGCGCTCCCGGGAGTCTCCGGCCCCAGCCGAGGCGCAGATGCAAGCTGGGGCGGAAAACGGTGGAAGGGTGAGCCGCTGCTGCTGGAAATGTTCCGTGACGCAACTCAAGAAGATTTTCTGGGGTGTGGCCGTGGTGCTGGGTGTCTGCTCCTCTTGGTCGGGCTCAACCCAGCTAGCAAAACTGACCTTTAAGAAATTCGATGCACCCTTCACTCTAACGTGGTTTGCAACAAACTGGAACTTTTTATTCTTTCCTTTGTATTATCTGGGACATGTTTTTAAGTCAGCTGAAAAGCAGTCTCCAAAGCAAAGATACAGGTATGGGAGCTTTTGTTTTTAATCCTGTGGCTCTCGCATGCTGCTCTGCATTTCACCAACATTTTGTTCAAATCAGTCAGTTACATCAAACTCGTGTTTGCTTTCCTCTCCAGGTTTGTTAAAGGTCTCAGTTAATTGTGTGTCCAGTGTTAGGTGCGGTTATTATTCCTCATATAATTTCCAACATATGCTAGTCATGTAATGAAAGTCTGCATTTTCTGCGATTACTTATCAAGAGATTTCTGCAAACACTTTTTTTTTATTAATATCTCTCTCCCCTACCCATGGCTGACTTCTGTGTCAGTCTGTGAGTAAGCTAAGTAAGCTTTTCTTTTCCAAGCTGAGGACCAGAGCAGAGCCTTGAATAGCTGAGTAAAAAGTCCCGCAGTATTTTCCTGGCACTACGCCCTTGACATCAAAGGCCAAGCTCTGATCCCAGTTAAACTTGAGCTGTTATGTTTATTTCCGGGAGGAAGCGCAGTCATAACCAAAGGCAGCACTTTGTCTTCAGCACACCTTGTCTTCACAGCGAGCCAAACCCGCAGAGCCTGAGCCCTGAGTGCCCCGAGTGCCTTCAGGAGAGGCTGAGGATGCTCGGGCTGCTGGAAGGACTGCATCTCCCTGAGCACTCCCTCAGCTCTGCTCTGCTCTGCTCATTTTGGCCTGAGAGGTGCCTGGGACAGGTGGGATGACTCAGCCATCAAGATGTCCCATGTCAGAGAGCTTCCCTGATACGTGGAAGGATGTGAACAACCTTTTCCCCTTCTGTTACACAGTGGGGCTCATAGACTTTTAATGAAGTAGCTCAGAAAAGTAAACAGTAAGAAGTACACATTTCTCAGCTCCCAGCTGTGCGGCAGCAAGGTGGAAACTTACTACAAGAAAAATCTAAGAAACCAGGTTACTCAGGAAATGCTCTACCTCAGATGACTGGGGTTGAGATATTTTACTGCGTAGCCATCATTACAGCGTCTTCATCTTTTAAATAATGTGGGGGCCGCAGATAATGGATATGACCATTCACTGCAGGTTCTAGGGCAGGATCCAGAAGTTCTAAAGGCATTTTCATAAGTGTCATGTTTCCCAAGCTTTAGTCTTCAGGTTGTATTTGTTCACAGCAAATACAGAGATAAGAGGAATATGGAGGTTACAGAAAGATACAGCTCAATCTAAAACCAGCAACAAATGCTAGCCTAAAAGCAAATACCTTTTCATTTCATTGTTTTTAAGTATTTTTCTTCCCAGCTGCTCTCAGATAATGTTTTAAATACCGCTGAATTCTGGGGTGAGCTGTTGTGGTTTGCCAAATCCCTGGGGTTAAAAACCCAGAGCACCGTACTCATCGCTGCAGTAAATTGATACAGCTGGTAGTTTCATGTCTTTTATTAATTAAATGAGGGCTGAATTGAAGAGCAGGTGCCAGCCCTGCAGCCTGTTTGGGATGCAGGGGGACATCATTAGCAGTAGGCTTGCCCAGGCTTCATAAAGTGTGTGTGTTTGTGTGTCTGACAAGCAGACTGAACAGGGTTAACTTAGAGAGGTTTTTCTGGGTGTCGGGGAAGATGTGTACTTTTGGAGATGCAGCTGTGGCTCCCAGCTTTGCTGCAGATTTGTTCTGTGGTTTGGAGCAAGTCACTGCAGCCCTCTGATTTGCTTGTGCTCCCTGTTGTTTTGGAGGAGCCAGTCCTTCAGGAAGGAGGCAGGACTCCTCCTTGCCATGTGTGTACAGTGTCTGCCTCAGCATGTCCCCGGTCTCCACTGAGCCCTTTTGGTGGTGCTGCACCAAGAGTTACTGGGAAATTATTTACTGTTCACCTGCTTGCTCCAATACAGCTGAGGTGTCACATGTGTATATGTCAGTAAACCTGAGCATTACAGTCCAGCCTCCCCTCCTAATTATTCCTTTTTTTCCATGTTATATATGTGTGCAGATGCACAGGGACTTGACAGCTCCAAATGAGGTATCATCATCCTCAGGAAAGCTTGCAGTCCAGGCATGGTTGGACACATTAGGGAGATATTTCAAAGATTTCTGGGTAGTTAAAAGAAGACAATTCTGACCTAGAACTGTAAAGAAATTGGCATAATCACTTTCTACTTCTTTTATCCTTTACTTTCATCTATATTTTACATCTTATCTGAGCTCTCTGGCAAGAATTTGGAACAAGATAAATTAAAAGGCAATAGTGGGAAAAGGTGGAAATATGATATCTCAGTCACCTTAGCAGTGAAGTAGAGAAGGAAGGGGTTCTCAGATCTTGCCTACACAGGCTGCTAAAATCCACAGGTACCTAATGTTTTTGGCAGCAAACCTCCCCCAGGACACCTGCCCATCCACCTCAGTAGGACTGGGCTGACACAGGCAACTACTTTCACACCAGAGCCAGCACATGTGCTTTAGGTACCTCCCTGTACAGTCAGAGGGCATGTAAGAACAGCAACCACCAGGAAAAATACACAAAAGGGGGATCATAAAATGTAGTAACGGTGAATAGATGTATAGTCCCTTCTGCACAGATTAAAAGGTTTATTACAGTTTTTAAGTTCATGTTGAATTATACCAGTATGTATGCTATGCTGTAAATACATTAATTTTTATGTTTTGTAGTCTCACAGAACATACCTGTCATGGACATAAACCAGTTTTTAGTTGATTTATGAGAGAAAACCAGACTTTTTTCCCCTTTTTATGGCATGTATAATAGTAGTAAATTTGCCACCAAAATTTTGTAGTGGCACATTGAATGTTAGAGCAGATTTATTCAGTGTCTTTATCAGATTTTGAGTATTAAGCCACAATGTGAAGTGTTAAGGACTCATGATTGAACCATATTGCATGATAAGGAAGTTGCTGGTTTAGCTGAAGTAGACTATCAGTGTGTCCACACCGTGGGGAGAGAGTCACTCTTCACAGCAAACCAGAACTCATGCATTCACTTCCAACTGCTCCACACTCCCTGATCAGCTCCATCAAATGCTGCCAGCGTTGTGCCCAGGGTTGTGCTCAGGGAGAACTTCTCCCATGGTTGCCACCAAGGATATCGTGGCACAGGACTGCATGCATGGAAGTGGTACAGAGAGCTCTGGAAAGGCCATGGAAGAGCATGCCAGCATCACTCTCCTACTTCTTGTGCAAGTGCTCAGTAGCTTAAAATAGAATTACTGTAACTAAATTATTATTCATTTCAACCATTGTCCAGTCCAGAAATAACACATGTAATGATTTGTGCACCTAATGCATCATTTAAGAGTACTTCATATATTTTGCTTCCAAACTGCTTTATAAAATGACACATTTAATCTGATGAGCTATCCTCCATCATACCTACATTATTAATTTATGACGTAACATAAATTAAAAGCACTAGGGATTAGAACTCCCTGGCTACATGAAAGATTAAATTAAAATCTCTGCAAGATATTGCTTAGCTTTGTGTATGCCTAGGCAGAAAACATGCCTTTTATAAAGATTCACCCTCTATGTTCCAGCTGGGAGGAATAATAGAGGAGTTTGTTCACATTGTAGAAAAATACCTCAGAAAGCTTGTTTATTTTGATGGTATAGTCCTATCTAATGACTTTTTTGAGAAGGAAAGGACTTTCAAGAATGATTTACTGGATTATTTATTTATTTATAATTTAGATCTTGACATTTTATTTCATAAAGATTTAGGATTAAAGAAAACACCAGAAGCTAGAACCTAAATCTCCTCTGAAACCTTGAATGCACCTGATGGGTGGGTGAATGAAAGAATCATCACAGTGCAGCCCCTGCACTGATCTGCAACCATATTTGAACATGTTTTAGAATGTTCTTTATCAGAACATTCTAAAACATGTTCAAATATTCGGAGTTTTGTCTCTATATTGCCCCCAAATTATCTGCCACTAATCCTTCAGAATTTGAAGATTTTTCTTTGAAAACACAGAAAAGGTTACAGATAACACGGAAGTATTGCTGTGTCTTTGAATCAAAATACTGGTGCAACAACGGTAGAGGATGAGCATAGTGGATCTCGCTTTTATGTACCAACATATTGAGGTCACAAAAGTCACATTTGATCTATATGCCCATGGGTTCAGAATCGAGATTTGGGTCTTCAGGGGCCACAGAGTTTCAGTGCCATAGCTTCACTTGAGGTCCAGGAGAATGTGGGCCAGTTTCTAAATGTGTTTCACAGGTATTTCTGCTGTGATGGAAAAGATGGGACTCCAGCCATCACCCGCAGTGGTACAAGGAGCTGAGTCCATTAGTTTGATCCTGACTCACATGAAGTGCAATTCACTGCTCCATGGGTACTGCCCTCCTTTTCTGCAGCAGGCACAGAACCCACTGTTCACCAAACCCCTGGCCATGAGCAAGCTCAAAGGGGAAAGAAGGTCAGAGCCATTTGGCATGACTGGATGCTGTTTTACTATTGATTTTTCAGTGGTTTGTGTTCGTGAGTTTCTCTTTCCCAGCAACATTAAAATGTTGCAGTGTGGTTAACTTTTGGCATCCTGCTGATTTATATTACTACTTAGATGGAAGCTTTGCCACCAGAGCAGACAGCATTAAGAGAATCATAAATAAGCTGTGGAGGCATCAAGACATGACAAATGCAAGTGTTTTTAGCAAATGTCATCCAATGAAGCATGTTTTCTTTCAAAAAACTTCAGTTTATAAACGCTATTTGTCTAATTCAGAACATTATCCTTAAAATAATACCTATTTACTTTGTGCTTCTCAAAATAAAATCACTTTACATTTCAAGTTCACATGAGCTTCTTGGAGAAAATAAAAATAATAATAAAAAACAACCAAGAAACAAAATAAACAATAGAAGTTAAAAGATAAAGTATCTGATTCTTAACCGAGTTTGACAGAGATCAGTTAGGAGTAACTCCAGATTAAATCAGTTTGATGTCTACAGCAAGAGCTCAGTTTGATGTCTACAGTCATCTGTCACCTTTGTGCTTGGTATCAAAATAATTAATTAAAAGATATGGATATTTTACAAGAGGTTTATGATACTTGTAGTCATCTTTATCTGTCCTACAGATATCTGAGAGGTGCTGGAGGTGGAGTGTTATTGATGGAGCACTGTATCACTTCTCTGACTGTTTCCAGTGAATATGCACTTTTCAGTGAATATGCACTTTTCTGCCAGAGGTCCTGGCTGAAGACAAGGCCAAATTGTACAAAGAGCAAGCAGCAGTAGTAGTGAAGCCTTCTGCTGGAGCAGCATGGCGTTTGTGGTAGTGGTGTTGCTGGTGGATGTGTGTCCAGTGTCCAACCTGCTGTCCGCAGGGGATCTAGCTTGGTCATGGAGCATCCCTTTGGGCTTAGCTCCGCTGAAGCCCAAGCCACAGAGCTCAGGGTGATGCTGTTGTTAACTTCTGTTACCACTTCCCAATGAAACCTGCAGTAGCTGCTGTTTCTTGCCTTCTGAAGAGGGAAGTGTGTCCCCATGGGAGGTGGGATTGGTGTGCTGTCACCCCACAGGGGTTCTGGAGGTGGCTTCTTGCTGCTGCCTTGACATAATACAGCTGTGCTGTACCATGGCCAGGTGATTGCATGAGTCGTGGTTTCAGCTGCTTCTTTGGGCAGACTTGTGTTCTTAGGTGATTAAAATTAATGTCATGGTCTCTTGGTCTTCATGCCCCCTGAAAAATTTTCTCAGCCAGATCTCACAAATATGCTCTACAGGCTGCCTGTTCCTGAGAAAATAACAGCTCCAGAGTTTTTCTAGAGGAGCCTCACGTTCACATAAGACTCTTCTGAAGACAGTACCAAGGGTTGGATTAGGGAGGAAATGTAACACAGCTGGTTTCTCGGTGTCACACTGCATATTCCAGCACTGCCAGCTTGGAGCTGAATGTCTGGTTTCCCTACAGAACTCAGAGGGAGAGCAAAACCTACAGCAGAAGCACAAATGTGAGGTGTGTAAGGTAAACAGCAGGAACGGGTGAGGAGAAAGAGAAAAGGCTGTGGTCAAACTGGCAGCTAGTGGGAGCCCTCCACCATCCCAGATTTAGGCACCTAACTAGAATTGAGATACTGCTCCTCTCAACGCCTTCCATTGAAAAGCTTAGAAAACTGCTCCTGGACCATGGGGAAGGTGATAGTTTGTCCCTCCCTCAAATGCATGGTGTGGAGCTTGGTACCTGCATCAGGCTCTTGATGTGAGTGGCTGCCAGAAAGCCACAAAATTAATGGCCCAGTCCTATCTTCTCTGGAGGTAGCTCTCACAATGGTAAGCTTGCATGATGGGCCCAGGAACATAAGGTGGAATTTATAGGCTTACCTCCCTTTTTAAACTTCCTGGAAATACCTTTGAGAGATTTCTTTTAAAGTTCTGTTTGACTAATTTGCTAGTTCCTTCTATTCAGGTAGCTAACACTATCTCTGAGAACTCATGTTTTAGCTTTTGTGAGAAAATGATCATGGGTCCTTCTTTAGGACACCAATCCTTTCTAATTTAACCTCACAGATTATACTTGGAGTTCACATTTGTTTTTCAGACTGTGATGTTCTGAAAAGAGCTAAACATTTGTGTCCTGTGAAAAGCTTTCCCTTAATCTGAAGAGCCTTCTTCTCTTCAGAATCACCTCTTCTGGGCTTTTGGACTTCAGTGAAGTGCTGATTGGGAATAACAATTGGCTACTGCCTGATCAGGACAGACCCACATTCTTTAATCTTGAGCCTGGTTTGCAAAATCATTCCAAGGATGATTGAATTAAGTAATGTCCTGTAATTTTGTCTTGTTGTTCCATTACTTTTGTCTCCTCTGCTGTGGCTTGAACAGATGCTTCAAAATAATTATATTATCTGCCTCCTATGAGGTAACAGTGCTTGAGGCAAGGACTAGAAGGAGAAATAATTGTTCTTGTTACCTGCAGACAGGGCATGTGCTATGAAACGATGTATTTATGTAATGGCTTTTGCTTGGGAAAAAATGCTGTGTCTTGCAGCACCAAATGCTCTCTCTGGTCAGTAGTTAAACTGCATTTCATTATCACTGCCTCTGGTAAGTTAAGCAAGCTGCTAAGCTCCCACACTGCTAGGGCTTTTCTCAGGAGAGCTCAAGAGCAAATCTGCCTCTGCTGGTCCCACCCAAGATGATCTGACCTCTCTGCACTCTCTGAGACCTTGGGACAAAATCAAGACAGGCTGAATGAAGGGACCTCAGGTCACCTCCTCCCTCTCCTGCCTCCAGGCATGACCTGCACACACAGACAGTAGAAGTAGCTGTATTTTATGGCTGGCAAAGGACAAAAAAGGACTGGAAAAAGAGCATAAGATCGTGTTTACTGCATAGAGGAAGAAGCAGAAAGCTGAGGTGAGCATGGATTTGCTGTTTCTCCAATCATCATACATGGCAGAAGGTTTCACAGGTGGCCTTTTTGCAGAAGGCCTTTCCTTTTTGTTTACCTTAGTCACCACACCAAGTACCCTGACCCCCAGTGCACAAACTCATTAACTGGGGACTGTCCTAGATAGATTCTCCACAATGTTTACAGCAGCAACAAAAATAACTACAAGACCCAAGAAGGAATGATAAGGAATTCTGCTTTTGTTTTTTCCAGCCCACATCTGTGTCAAAATACCTTGAAGGCATCTACTTTTAAAGCTGCTTTAAAAAAGGAAAGTGCATGTATGGCAACAGACTTTGTAGCTATAATTAACAGCTCTCAATAAAGACAGATGATACAGTGAGAAGTGTTGGAGCCTGACAGTACTACAGAAGTGGAAAAAACCTATTTGTCCAGCTGCCTAGTGGTTATGGACTGTGTCCAGATTTCCCAGGATTGTTTGTGTTTGTATGAAAAGGCAGCCTCATATAAATGCACATTTACCTGGCTGAGGATCCTGTTCAGTCCAGGTCTCCAGGAGCTGGCCACCCTTGCTTGCTAGACAAAGCTGTAAGTGGTAAAAAGGGACAAATAGCCAAAGGTGGAGGCTGGCAGCAACAGAGATATATGAACAGGGCATCATAAACTGGAAAACCCTACAACTGCATAATGTTGTCTGTGAACATCATAAGGACTTTTGGAGGGAAATAATGTTAAGGTATGAGCTGATGGGCAGACAGGTTCATGTATGTGTTCACACACTTATGTACGAGCATTTTTTGTTTTACAATGCTAAAATAGCTTTCCGAATGGCAGCTTTTTTCCGGAGAATCTGATTCAAACATGGGGAAGGCAAAACCATGTGGTTTTATTACCTTGTTCGCCTCCTTTGGGTGACAGTGAAGACTGCTTCTCTTCATCCTGGCTGTAGAAAAGGAAAAAACCCTCCTGTTGGTTTGTTTCCCAGTCCTTGGGGTCAGGGCTACAACTCAGCGAGTTTAAAGAAAAGAGCCTCTTTTACTTTATGGCTTCATGGTCACTGCCATATCATTTGGGTCTCTTGGCTAAGCAAGCCTACAAAAAGTCTCCTGTGGCTGCCTCATCTGTTCCCTGTTCCTCATGTCTCTGACAGAGATATGAGCTGACCAAGCTCCTCCCGACCTAGGGCTGGTGTTGGCTGCTTTTGGTTTGTTAATTTGTAAATTGTGTCCCTTCTCCTTGGAGCTGGGAGCTGTTTACTCATTTGCTGAAGCTGTTCATTTCATAAGCAGTTAGAGACTGATGCAATGTTCCCTTCATTTCTTCAAAACCCTTCCCCTGCCTGAGTGATTCAGATTCCCACTGGGGGAGTGGGCCTCTGGAAGCCTTATGTGAAGGATGGCATCCCCCATCTCTTCCAGCATCCTCAGCTGTGAAGCCTCAGGGATCTCAAGTCCCTTCAAGCACCTGAGTGCCCCTTCAGCAACAGAGTATTATTAACCTTTATGTATTACATTGCTAAGCTGAGGCACCTTGGATGGTATGAATCCAGGTCCATTTGCTAGAGAAGGACTCTATGTCTTTTCCCTCTGCATCACCTGGCATTTGGCCTTGCATTGCATCTGAAAAAATGTTTTGCTTCACCAAAATACTGCATTTTTTTAACATTATTTTCTTCACTCCATCTATTATAGAGGCTAGCCAGGCCAAGTGAAAATTTTATTTTGCCTTTTCTGCCCTGGAACTGCAGCTTTCTTCACTAGTCTGGCTTATTATACCTTCAGCTGGAGTACATATAGATTTCCAAGTAGAGACAGATAATTCTTCCAATATGAAAACCTCCTATTCAATAGGACACTAGAAAATAGCAGGAATCTCACCTCTCCTTTCAGTACCTCTGAAGAGTGACTGGAAGAAAAATGAAACCATAGCTCTGTAATGTTGTCTGTAATGGAATTTTTTCCATCTAACAAGTGGTGGTCTTGTTAGACCATCTCACCATGATCCCTGAACATCAGGTCATAGAATCATGGTATAATTCCAGCTGCTGGGGACCTGGGGAGGCAGCTCTAGTCCAACCTGCTTAGTTCAGAGCCACATCAGATCTACCTTTTAATTTTGTCAGTGGTTAGTGGTCTGTAGACACTGAATGAGGAGTGACTGTTATTAAATTTAGGTGTGCTTTATTGCATCTTTTATTGTGCTGTCCCTAGTATATCCCAAAATTACACATACCAGAACATATTGCTGTGAATGTTCCCATTCTGCTTCTGCTTGCCCATTTTTGCCAGAGGCTTCTTAAATGTTTTTCTGTCCTCAGGCAAAGAGATGTTGATTCAAACAAGGAGCATTTGATTTATTTTTTATTAACCTCAAAATTTAAAAAGAAATTGTGTTAAGCCACTAAAATGAGAGCTTAGCTAATTTTTAATAATCAAATAAATTTTCATCTAGCATTTTCAGCTTTAATGAAGTTCTCTATATTAAATGTGATGGGTGCAGGCAGCACTTGGTCCTATCTAGAATAATTCCACTGAGTCCCATAACAGAATGCTAATTTTGTCACAGAATGGCAGAGATCTTAAAGATCATCCAGTTCCAACTCCCCCACCATGGGCAGGGACACCTCCTACTAGACCAGATTGCTCAAATCCCCATCCAGCCTGACCTTAAACACTTCCAGGGATGCAGCATCACAGCTTCTCTGGACACCCTGTTCTAGTGCCTCACCACCCTCACAGCAACTAATTTCTTCCAAATTTCTATCAGAAAGTGTCTGCCTGGGTGAATATTAAAAATATCAAGTTAATAACTATTTAGATGTATTTCATCTCACAGAGGGGAACTCAGGTTTTTACCAGCCTGAAATTCACCTCCACATTACTTTTTTTTTAAAGTGTCTTTTGATTCTGGAGAAGTGAAATAGAAAAACTTAGTCTTGAAAAATAGTGTGCCAGAAGAGGATATAGTGACATACAGACACATGATCAGCCTCTGTCTGGTAATATCCATGCAGTCCTGCCCTTGCTCATGAAATTTTTAGCAATTAAGGCCAACCATCTGAAAGTCTTCGAGCATTTAACAAAGAGATCTATTGATTTCACAGGTTTTCCAGAGAATTTACAAAACCATGTTCTTCTGTAGTTCCATATAGATTCTGCCATAATTTTCTGCTTTATCAAGTTCCATGTGTATTTTTTTAGCAGAGTTGCACTCTTGATCGTGTAAGACAGATAACTGTATGGGGGGATGATAAAGACCAGCTAAACTATGGATTGAGGTAGGTGAGGAAAGAGCTAAGTGGCATCAAGCAGAATAAGGAGGATAATTGAAACAAGGAATGTGGTTTCTCTCAGTGTGCAAGCGAGCTGTCAGCAGTCTGAAAAACAAGAAGAACCTTAAAGAGTGGTTAGTGCATGCTTGGGAATCAGAGATGGTGGGCCAAATGTTGTGTGTTGTGGAAGCAGAATGCGTGAGCTCTGCTGAAATGTAACATTTGCATGAGTGATAGTACTTATAGCTGCTCTATGAGCTAAGAGGGCTCAATAAATCCTGTGGGATTTCAGTTTGCTTCTCATTGCATTGCTCATGTATAGGGTGCTGTGGCTGGCTGCTGGCTCTTAGCATGGGATATACCAGGTTTGGCTTGGTTTGACTCAGCTTTGACTCAGCAGCCATCCAAGTTGCAGAGGTCCAAATAAGTCACTCAGAACCACCTAGGGGAAGATATAATGATACTACCAAGAGTTATTTCATGTGTTAATGGGTTTGTTTATTAAAACGAATGAATGTGCAACTAAAATTTGCCAAACTGCTAAAGATATCTTCTTGCAGTCTTTTCAAAAGTAAGCAGTGAATTGGCTTTATTTTCAGGTGAACAGGAGTCATAATGAGGAAATTGCTCTTGAAAATTGTGCCAGTTATATGTATAGTTAGTAGCAAACTTTACTTTTGGCTGGCAAGTTGCAAACTAACTTGTCTGCTGCTTTATATTTCTTGAGCTTTGCTTTGTTTTAAGGATTAAAACAAAACAAAACAAAAAACAGCTGGCTTCCCGGATGTGTTTGCTGCAAGAAACCAGACACAAGTGGTTTCGAGAAACTGGAGACAAGTGTGTTTCCTCCATAGCAATTGTGCTAAAAACAAACTGTTCTCTTTGTCAGTGTGGCCTCAGACACTTTCCACTATTATGCTGCTGGTATCTGGAGTCTCAAAAAGCTTTTTTCTAGCTCAGAACAGTAAATAACCACAGGTTTTGGGGACATGTAGAAACATCTCATTCAGGATATCTGAGAGATGACAAAGTCTTGTTATCAATCTCATGTTGTGATCCGAGTGTGCAACAACAAATTATCCTTCCTTAAGCAACTCAGCTACCAAAAGCTACAGATAGGTTTGTCTTCAGCAAAAGCTCAGCTGTTACAAGCCTTTGGGCTAACAGCCATGACCATGCAGTTCTTCCACATGAAGCATGCTGATGGCATCTACTAGATGTTGTGCAGCTGACAGGAAAAAGATGCAATAGTTCATTAGTTTTTTCATTCCCTTTAATTCAGACATTTTCAAAAGGAATGGCACTGAAAGCTTTGTAGTACTGAAGGTGCATAATAATTGCATCAAAATTGCCCATCTGCGGCTAAAGCAAGATAATTGCCTAGGCGTGTTCACATTTGCAGAAGAGATTTTGAATAATAAATGTTTATAAAGCCCTTCTGTCATCATGTTATCCAATCCTCACCCGTGAGCCAAACTCTCAGTTCATTTATACTCTTTTCAAACCAAAAATATCTCATGTTGGCACAGCTCTGGTGAAGACGAGAATCTGGACTAGTGTAAGTTACCTGAAACTGTCTTCCAGCTCCCCAGCAACATTTAGGAACCAAATGGAAAGAGAATAATCAGCAAACCCTGGTGATTCCCTGCTAGTGTTATTTTCTGTATCTTTAATAATTAATTGGACTAATTACTAAAATTTGGGAATGCCAGTTCTGATGCTCAGTGATGCTGAATGGCACTCCTTCCTGAGGAGCAAAGCTTGTCAAAGGGTCAGAGGCACAAAAAGGCTAAGACATGTGTCCCATCCTGCAAACAGCCCTAAACATCTGTGTGTGGCTTCCAGCAGACATTTCCTCCTCCTCAGGAGCCTCTCTTCTCTGCCAGAGGTAAGGTGTAAGCAGATCCATCCCCACAAGCACAGACAGGCTGAAGATAGTGGCACTGGCAGCAGCAGGTGAGATGCAAGCCATCTTAATTTGGCTTCTCATGGCTGATCTAACCTGCTCCAGCAGATAAGCTCTTTAGCACACACTCAGCTCACCCGAGCCTTTGAACAGAGTCCCTCCATGCTCAACAAAGCACAGACAGCTGAAAGATGTGTCCTGGTTTAAGTGCATGCTTACCTGGTCAATCCCTCCTCCACTGGGACTCGGTTTATAGCTGCCTCCTTGTCCTGATGTTCTCCCCTTTTCTGGCAATTATAGATGTAAATAGCACTGACCAGACAAGATTTGTTAATGCAGCTTTGTTTCTTCTTCAAGAATGAATTAATTGATTTTTCCATTAGACTTGGTACAAATCACGCTGGTGTGCCCCTAGTCCTTGGTGTGCCTGAGTGATTCCCGATAGCTGTGTCACAGTCTTCACAACACATTTCATGCCTCTCCCTGCTCACACTGAGCTGTTCATTCCAGACCACCACTACACAACAAACAAGAGCAGGTGATTTGCAGTGAGAGGGAAAATGTGTCCAGCTGAATGCCAGGTTCACCTGCTTTCTGCCATTGCATGCCACTGGTCTTTCTGCTTGAACAGGAACCGTCATTCCTGCTGTGGGATCCCTTCAACAAAATAGCCACCTGCCTCCCGCATGACCAGCCAGCTGTGCAGCTCTTCAGCTCATCCCAGGTGTTGTAGTGAGATTTCAGCAGGCTGTACCTCCTGTGCAACCCCGGCATGGCCATGGCAAAGCTGACCAGCTCTCCAGCACTGGGAAGGTAGCCAGGTACCCTAGGAGACAACCAAGCTGGTGTCCCCAGCTCCTTGGAGCCCTGTGCATCTCACAGTGCTTTGCCCACCTGCCATAGTGAGGTGCTTTAGATCCCTTCCCTGCAGTGGCAGGGGCCTGCCAGAGGAGCAGCATCTCACTGCTAGGGATCCAGCGGAGATTAGGGTAGCAAAACAGGCATTGCCTCTGCCAGGTTTCTGAACAGATAGCTGAAACCACATTGCTACTTTTGTCACTCTTCCCGGGCAACAATCTAAAAAGAAAGTCAGACTAAAATTAGTAACAATATGAACTAGTGTTCAGTACATTTTTCTGTCTCTTGAGGGCTTAAGCTTATTGAGTAACCTCCCTTTCTCTCAGTTTCATCACAGCACATTAAGTTTTGAGAAGGGCTGAGTTCAAACACTGAAGCTCTTTATTCAAGTTGTGTAGGTGCAGTATTGATAGAGCCAAATTTAGCAGATTCCCTAGTGCACATTTACAGTAAAATGAGCCAGATTTTGTGTTAGGTACCTTGGGGGGAGAGGGGGAAGGGAATGACAGATAAGGATATCGCAGGGCACTGTGACTCTGAATGACTCTGTTGCTGAGATTTAGTGAGGCGTCAGGATATTTTGGGTAGCATTTTTGAGGTTCTGCTCCTGGATTTTCCATTCTTGCTGAAGGCTGTGGTGGAACTGTAAAGATTCAGTTGGAAGGAGTGGTGAACCAATAGTAAAAGCTGTTGGAAATGTCTCCTTGTGGTGTTGTACATATGTGTGTGTTATATACATGTGTATATAGGCACCATTTGATATCAGATACACACTGAGCCCCTTTATCCTGCAAGAACAGGGATTTCCTAGGGGGGTAACAAGCTTGTTTACTTTTGACAGTCTTCATAGAACATCCTGCAGATCAGGAGCTCTCCTGTAAACTGTAAACTGTTGAAAGGAAAGTGAAGCCACAGATTTTGGGCTTTCTAGCTCTAGGATCAATGTGGGGCCATGCTCTCAAATGGGTGGAAAAATTCCTTTGTGCAACAAGTATCTTGCCCTGGGGCTCTGCATAGAAAAGCGCAGTTTTCCTCCAGGATCAGGCCCGAATTTGTTTGCTGAGGGAGCTGGCACCTCCCTTCCTACAGCAGGAAGAATGTTGCTCCTTCTCAAGCATCTGACTGCAAAGCACTGCCTGGTGCTGCCCCCAAAGCCCCTTCCTCCCTGCCTCCAGACAGGGCTGAAGCCCCAGGAAGAGGACAAGGCACCCCCAGCACTCACCTGCCTACAAACCTTCCCAAAGAGAAAACTGTCCTTCAGCAATGTTTTTTGACTCTCTCCTGGACTGAAATCCCACCATGGCTGATGTCCTGTGTGAGCGACACTGTACTTAACCTTCCTACATCTATTTTAAGATCCAAATTGATCACCCATAATTCCTTTTGAAGTTTATGGGTAGTGACAATCTTCAGCCCACTGGAAAAGTCAGTGCATTAGTACCTGAATATGAATTGATGTTTTTAATTTGGTGTGATCCTCCTAGGATTTCAGTGTGAAGGTGGCGTAATCAAGTAATTTCTTGTAGTTTGCTCATTTGTGCTGTCTGTGGAATATTTGTCAAATTATTTTTGTATTATCTTGATGAGAAATTTAATGCATCTCACCAACACCAAATTGTTTGTGTGTTGGTGTACTTTTTAGGATGATTTATGCAAACATTAAGTGTGATTGCAAGCCATTTCCTAACACACGTAAACCTCAATTGTCAAAGATCTCCAGGGATGCTCTAAGTTTCAATATCAGCTTCACATAAAATGCAATTACCCCATTCTGGTGGTGAACATGAGTAAAAATGGATATGGGGAGTTACGAAAATAATAGCTTATTTGTTATTTCACAAATCACAATCCCTCCTAAGAATTCATTGACCACATACCCTCAACTTGGTACATTCGTCCTTGTTACATATGCTATTGATAATGAAGAGAAAAGACTAAATATATTTTTACTGAACAAGCATAGCAGCAAAATAAAATTCATATGAAAGAGCAAGCATTATAGATAGATTAGTCTTTTACTATGTAATTTGAAGATATTATTCCATGTTTTCTTTTCGGACAGTTGACATTGTTTGCTTCCATCTCCTGTATAATCTTGAAGCTGCCTGCTCATCCTCTCTCACATGCTGGGATTATTTTAGTTTATGTCTCAGCCCACCTACCAACTATTTCAGCTCCTGGGATGCAGTGAGCTAATTAATGCATCCGTCATCTTACATGTTCTTCAGATGCCACGAGCAATAAGGAGACTCAGCCTTAAGCTTTGATCTCTCGCTTTTCTCCCAGGCTCAGGGCTCTGTGGCTTAACTCAAGGCATACACATTTTCGTTGCTGAACAGTTCATTCATGTATTTTTGTTCTCTATTTATTGACTTCTAATTCCCTTCCTCTCCTAGACACATGCTATATTAAATCTCCATTATCTAAGCCCATGTCTGCTTTTCCTAGCTCACACAGTCATGCAAGTGTCACTGTTGCTTAATATTTGTATGAAATTAGCAACCAGGAAATCCTGATCTGGACCAGCTTGTGCTAGGGTGCTTTTTCAGCAGGGGAAAAACCACAGCACCTGTGCCACAGAGTTTGCCATCAAGGCTGAGGCACATACCTGCTGAAGCCTGCCATTTTCCATTGAACTGGTGAGGTGAGGGCTGACCTCCTGGCTGCTGCTCAGCAACCTGTGGAGGGGCTTTGGTCCCACAGTGCCTGCCAAGGGAAGGCCTTGTCCAGGGAAGGGCAGCAAAGCTGGAGAAGGGTCTGGAACACAAGTCTCATAAGGAGCAGCTGAGGGAGCTGGGGTCATTTAGCCTGGAGAAAAGGAGGTTTGGGGGGGACCTTATCACTCTGTACAAGTACCTGAAAGGTTGTAGGGAGGTGACATCAGTCTCTTCTCCCAGCCAACAAGTGACAGAAGGAAATGAGATGGCCTCAAGTTGTGCCAGAGGAGGTTTAGGTTGGGTATTAGGAAAAATTTCTTCATGGAAAGGGTTCCAATGTCAAACATTGGAACAGGCTGCCCAGAGAAGTGGTGGAGTCACCATTCCTGGAAATATTAAAAAAATACGTGGCTGTGACCCTTGAGGATGTGGTTTATTTGTGAACATGGCAATGGTGCTAAGTTGATGATTGGACTTGGTAACCTTGGAGGTCTTTTTTGACCTTAGTGATTCTATGATTCTTTGCCTCTGAGGCTGGACAGAAGGACAGGGACATCAAGGAGGTGCTTTTCTCATCTCTTCATGGACCTCACCATGAACCTAAGGAATACAACATGTGACGCAGTAGCACAACCTGGCAGGTGAACAGGAAGGGAAATAGTTACAAACATCCTCGTAGATGCAAATAACCCCAGGATTTTCAAAAGGCCCAGTTCCTCTTCTGCCTGAGATCTGCTTTCTGCCAACATAGTGCCTCAGTCTCCCCCAGTTCATGTCAGAATGTGACAAAGGGTGTCCAGATCTCACTGATGACAGTGACAGAGGAAGCCCTATGTGAGAAGCAGGCAAATGACAAGTTTCACTGCAAAGCTCCCCCAAAAAGCTTGCAACACTGAGCTCAGCCTGGCTGGGCTGGCTTAACCAGAAGTAGTTTATGAAATAAAAGGTTGAAAGAAATCTCAGAGTTTTAGAAAGATGTAAACATGTTTTTCCAGATAAAGCCAACAAGTTATTTGATTAAATTAATCTATGTCTGAACTTAAACTGAGGTAAGTGCTTACAGGGTATGTAGGCTGTGATAAATCTCCAGCAGCAATTCTGTTAAATTTTTCAACACCCCCTGCTATGCATGTGTAAGGATTCACAGGCACACTGAAACAGGCTTGTGCTTGTCTCCTCTGCTTTTAACCACTCTCAGAACAGCCCTGTGCCTCCTCCTCTCATGCTTTCTGCTATAAACCCAACCATTTTCATTTCCCAGGCAATCCAGTGTACATGGCTGCAATTGCACTAACCATAACTGCAACCAAAGGGTATCTGATCCAAATTATGTAGCACGTTCTGATGTTGGCCTCTGGAGCCACAGATCTGGGAGAGGGCCAGAAAAGCCATTTTACAATTACAGTCAGTTACAGACCTTAAAAATTTGTTATTAAAATGAAGACAGAGCAGGCACACCCACAGGGCAGGCATTAATCATGGCTAGATAAGGTCCAATTCTCTCTTAGGTGGCAAGCTGCAAGGTTTCAGCAGGAGCTGGCTCCTGCTGCAAGGACACCCTGTGCTTCCTTCCCTCATAGTGCTTTTACCCTGTAATAGCAGGGAGCAGATTTTTCACTGCTCTCTGTGCAGCTGCTCTGGAAATAGTGTGATGCTGGAAGCAAGGATCACAAGGTCATTTTCTAAAATGAAGGAAGGAATAAGCATGTCACAGGAGTAGAAGGTAGAAGACAAATGAGCCCGGTAATTTCGTATCTGGCAAATACTTGGCTCTCCTCACTGCAGCTCAGCTCTCAGAACCAACAAGCAGGAGAGAGGCCCTTCCAGTCTCACTCAGAAAATCACAGACCCTGTTCTCCTTCTGCCTGTGAAATCCAAGAAGATGCAATAAACTGCAGCTGTGTGTCCCCAAGCTATTTCATTTTAGCCAAAAGTGAGTGCTATAAGAATGGATATGCTGCATGCTTCACTGATGTAGATTAGAAGGAGCTTTACTCCTCTAGTTATAAATAGTCAAAGAACAGAAATTACTTTTGTGACTTCAAATCAGGTTGTAGTACATGAGGGTCTTCTCTAATATTCTTACATTTTATTTTAGAAATCTTCTGTCATAAAATGAAGATGTTCATCCATGCTACAGTCAATCCCATGGTATCTGAGCATCTAAACCTAAGAAAACTCTTTAACAGTCTCTATTCCAGACATTTTATTAAAGCCATTACCAGAGGCACATCAAAATGTAATAGCACAGAAGCAGATAACAGCCAGAACATTTCCAGCATGAAACGCATGATCTATTCCGATTAAGGGAAATCCATGTTAAAAGTTGTCATTTCCATTTGACACTTTCAAATGTCACAGTCACATTTCTGAGACAAATCCAGATACCATGTTTCTGAGTCACCTCAAGTTTACTGTCATCAGTCAGTCTCTGCCACTTGAAAGCAAGGGCTGTCTTTGCAAATCTTCCAGGAGCTCTTGCTAGACAGTGTACCTGCTGCACCCTGAATAATCTGTATTCTTCCTCTGTCTGCTCTGCTAATTCCCAACAGGTAATGATACTGTTTTCTCTCCAGGAATGTAGTCTTAGTGAATCCAAATTGCACCATCACAACATGCAGTGTATTCTTAGAGGGTGGCAAAGTCCTGGCTGATCTGTGCAGATAATCAGGAGTTTACAACAGTGACTCATAAAGGCAATAGAGAAGTACTTTGGCTCAGTACTTACACCTGAGTGGTTCAGACTGCTTTAACTAATGAAACTTTAATTCATTTTCAGCTCCTGAACTGCTGGGAGCTACACTTGTGTTACAGGCTGAGTGAAGGTACATGGCTAATGCATCCAAGGTGGGTTAAGCAGGAGAGCAGGAAGAGAAAGACAAGAAAGTGGCAGCTTGTCCTGGGGGACAGGTTTCTTCATGTGTGCCATGTCCCTGGTGCCTCTGCCATCAGCAGCTGGACACAGGCTGGTAATTCTTGTGGGGTCCAGGTCCATCTCTTCAGAGGCACCTCTGAGTGAATGCCTCACTGACACAGATTGGGCAGAGAATGGAGGGACAGTTGATGCTGTATTAGTCTTTCAGTAATTTTGTTCCCAAAAAGACAAGTATGGCATTTGGACCAGCAGATGGATTTTCCAGTTTATTACCTCAGGAGTTCTGCATCGTGTGCCAAAAAGTTCCTATGTTATTACCATTACAAATAAGGGCTCCTTTCTGGTTTGCAGCCTTTCACAAAGTAAATGGGTATGTTCAGCAATGACAGGGCTGAGATCCTCGTTTGTGGGTTCCCAGCCAAGATCAGGATGGTGCTAGCCATCAGATGCTAGCAAGGCACGAGCTCACTCCTCCTCAGGGCAGTTTGCAAAGTGCTTCTCTGAACAGAACTGTTTTCTTTGCACTGAGGTTCACACAAAGCAGAGCCAAAAGAAACCATTTAGTAGGCAAAAAAAAAAAAAAATAAAAAGAACAAGTACATAAAAAATGTCACTAGGAAGGAGAGCAGTGTGTGCTGTAGCAGCCTTATCCAAACCACACTGACATTCCCCCCACACATGCAGGGCAATGACAAGATGCAACTGCTTTGTATTTCCTTACTTCTGTGGAACCAGACTCTGGCCAAAGACTTTTGGTGCTTCACAACCTCTGATCATGTAAGAGGAAAACCTTAAATATATAACATATTTCATATAAATAATATAACATTTTAAAACACACAGATACGCACTCTGAAGCATTGTATCTGTGGAAGGCTTCAGACTCTAAACAAATTTCTGCATGGCCTCTGAAGAACAGCTGTGTATTCCATCCAAACACATAAATAATAATGGTTAGCATCCTATTCAGGGGACTTTCCTAGCTTCCAGCAATTTTTTAGTCACAAGCCCCATTTAACTCCATCATCTCTAATTCAAGTCTTTTGTTTTTAAATATGGCAAATCTAAAACTACCTTAAGTATCCCCCACCATGGTTCTCATTTCTGTTTTTTTCAGGGACTTCAAATAGATCTCATTTTCTTATAACCTCTAAGCAGTGTAATCACCTCAGTGCCGTAATCCTTTTGCTTACTTGTAGAATGAATTAATTTTTATCTGATCTCTCTCTTTTATTTCTTCTCTGTTCTTTTTAATATCACCCTTGCTTTACTTCATTCTGAATGAAGCAATTGAAGGCTAATAACCCCATTAGGTATTTTTGTTACTATTTTCAGTCTAAGGAGGATGTTGGCGGTAAAGTCCAGAGTGGGACATTGACAGCAGCTGGAAGAAAAGTCAGCACCAAAGGTGGCTGCTCTCATAGCCAACAGTGGAGGCACAAGGGTGACCCACACATGTGCCACTCCACACTTCCAGTAGGAGCCAGGGAGGTAAATAAAGCTACACCACTCAGGAATTCCAATGAGCTTGAGACTAAATAGCCATGGCAGCTGACATCTTCTTTGACATCCTGATCCAACCAGTGCAACGATGCGTGCAACAGGGGCATTGCAGCTCTGTGGATCTCTGGTATGTGTTTACTGTTTCTCCTGGTGCTGGACCCCAGGTTCACAGCAGCATCATCAGGGAAGGCTCTGATGGAGTTTGTCCTTCCTGACACTGCTGGAGGACATCTGCATCTGCCTCTGTCTGTGGAGTGCTTTGTAGCTCTCCTGAGTCAGTGGCCACGTGCGGAGAAGGTGCGTATTGGCACGGGCTGCTCATGGCAGACCTCGGGAGATTCCTTTTCTACCCTGTGCTTTCCCAGCCCACAGGAGGCCCTTTCTCCCATGCAGATCACACATCTCTCAAGGAGAGAACTAGTTGTAGTTTCTTTGGAATTGGAGGCTGCTGGCTTGAGCAGAGGAGGAAAGGCAAGGGTTACCCACTTCCACAACTCTGAAACATCAAGGGCTTTTCACCTGGGGTGTCTGGGGAGTTTCAAGGAGCTGATGGAAGGAGCTGGAAATTTTCTGAGCTGCAAAAGTAGGCACAAATCAGGTTCCTAGAATTGTGCTGCAGTAGCTCAGCTTCCTCTCTGAAGAGAGAATCTATCACAAAACTCCGTACTCTGCTCACTTCTTTGGAGTGTACAAAGGAGAAAAGTTCACAGCCTGCAGATTTATGGATCAGGAAGCTGATTCATCTTCTGAACCATGTAAGAATGAGTGGCCCATCAATCCATAAGCATAAAAAGAGCTTGAGAGAATTATGAAGATGCCAACATCTCAGAGTGCAAGAAGATTGAAAGACAACTGTATCTTGTATTTATCCTGTAGACCTTCCTCTTATGCTCAGAAAGAAAATGAAGGTGATGCTCTGTACACTTGTGTCCGGAGAAGAGCCTTCAGAGAATATTTTGTTTTTATATAGGATCCGCATATAATACTGCATGTAATTTTACAGATTCCTTTACAACTCTGAAAAGTAGGGAGGAGAAAATTCCTTGGAGACAAGGCTTCTGAACTGGCATGTGCATGATCAGGTTTATAATTTCTTTTTAATATTTCCTCTGCAGGTCTTATTATGAAGATAACTATAAGGCTATGGAGGGTAAAATTGCCCTCCCTCTCTTGAAGAAAGTCCCTTCTTGTCTGTGAAGCTTGGGTCAGCAGTGCCTTTTATGCAGTCACAGAGAAGAGTTGTTAAGGGATAATATAAAGGGTCATTATTAGGCTTTGCTTTCTAGGATACATTCTGAAATTTTAAAAGAAATCTTGTTTTAAATGGATGACAGGCAAAATCCAAGAGCATACAGAGGTGAAAAATGAGAATAAAACCTCCTTTCAAGTACAATACAATCTGGGCTATTTTTGGTTATTTTCTGCTGATTTTGTTCACTTCCATTATTTTCCACTATAGACCTAGTTGATATTTATTAGGAATTAAAAAAACAAATTACACTTAAATTGTTCAAATCAAAAAATTTCAAAACTTATTTTAGAATTTTTGTAAGTTTTTTTGTTAACCTGTACCCTTCTTCAGAAGCTTCTGATTCAGTGAATGGGCATTTTATTTCACTGCAAATGGAATAAAAATAAACATGTACAACTTTTCAACCAACATTTGTAGAACAATATTGTAGAGGAGATGTTACCCTCAAAAATCCAAACCACACAACTTCCTGCAGCTCTTCACTGGAGTTATTGCTCCCTGATCCTTCATGAGTACATTCTCTTGGCATTTCAGCTGCTGTGGCTCCATTTTTGTGCTATCTGGTCCTTTAAAAACACAGTTACTTTCAGTATTTTTTAATTTGCATGTTTACTTTCAAGCAACAAAGTGCTTGTATGGGGAGTGGAAAATTTCATGTTTCCCTTGGACAGCAGGAAATTGATTTCAAGCCGTTCTCAGTTATTGTATGCCACTTGAGAGACCTTAATGTTCCAGCAGCAGAGATGAAAGCCATTCAATTTCTGTTACATATTGCTCTGGTTTTGCTGCTTATACTAAGGTGTTACACAAATTTAATGCAACTAGCAACATCAATGTTTTTTAAGGATCAGCCTATTGGGAGAAAGGTCAAAACAAGTAAAGCTGCTTAGAAACCTCAATCTCAGAAGCAATGGACATCATATTTTCTGACACTCCTCCTTTTTGGCTCCAAACTCATCAGCTGTACTCGTTCACCTCATGTGACTGAAATTCTCAATCTTTCAGAGGCTGCTTGTCAAAGATTGCTGTGCTCTGAAAGGTGCTGTTCAATCAGACTTTGGGATGAGGGTAGATACCATCACAGAGTCTTGAGATCTCCTCACTCTCTTCCAAGGTCCCCTCCTTGCTCTGCTGCTATGTGTAAGATTGAGATGACTCTGCTGAAGAACAGAAAGTAAGAGAGTGCAGGGCAGAGTGTGCTCTGGTTTTGTGTTAAATGGACATCAGCAGTGCAACTAAAAAGGCAAACAAACTTCAAACAGAAAAGAGTCACCTGTTCTTGAGAGAAGGTACTCTAAAAATGACCACAAATACAAGTATTTAGGAAAGATTATTTCCTTTCTATGTCCCGTTTACTTAATGCATCTAGGAGCAAGATGTGCATTGTGTCAGCTTCTCTGTTATGTCAGCAAACTCTCAGCTTTCTTCTTTGTATAACTTTCTTTCTTTTCACAGACTAGCTGCCAAGTTAGTGGTGTGTCTTTTGGTATCTCCTGTATCCTGTCTCCCCAGCATCCTGTCATGGTGCTGAGCAATTACTGCTTAGGCTGTGAAGTTGATTAGTTTATGCCCTTGGCCCAAGGCTGGCAGTGCCAGCAGCAAGGGATGACAGGGCTTTGCCCAGCTGGGGCCAAATCTGCACACTAAGTCTGTCTGACAATCCACAGGCATAAAGGTGAAAATTAAATATGTGTGTTTCAGTAACAGCTGTCTCAGGGTGTTTGCACAGCCAATTTTATCACTTAGATATTTTCTCCTCTTTGTTTTGCCTCTTGTCTTGTTCCTTCTCCCAAGGCACAGCAGCACTGCTCCCTCTCCTATCGGCACCGTACTCCTACATCAGCCGAGCACAGAAGCCAAGACAGCTACTACTAGAAAAGCATTTTATTCTTGCATACTTTTTTGGTCTGCCTATGCCAACCACTACAAAAATCTAATTTGCAGAAGGCCAGCTGGCCAGTTTCTCCTAAAAGTTTCATTCTGACCCTTCCAAAAAGTACTAAGTGGTTCAGGTCACAGCTGAAGAGGACAAGCTGGATCTAAATCACATCAGGCCATGCTTAAGATTTCCACAAGCAATTGCTGCACAGTTTCAGAGTGTGCAGGCCTTTCACACCCAGAACATCACTGACGTCAATGGAAATTTTGGATGGTGATGGAGAGCAGTGATGCTGTTGACTCCGGCAGTCAAAGCCTTGAGAGTCGAATGTTTGGGTTTTCTCTGCCTCAGTTTGTATTTGCTGTCCCTCAGCACACGCTGAATGCAGCACAAATGCTTGGCTGCATTTACCTCAGCACAGCCCTGGGAAATAACAGCGGGCCTGTACCCTCACACCCCATGCCAAGGGGGGACAGGCTGCCTGGGGGACTTGTCCAAGCTCTCGCTGAAAATTTGTGACAAACCATCACTATGGACCTCAAATCCAGCCTCCTGGTGCCCTTTCCAAGTGCTTTCCATGGAAGGCTTTCCATGCTTTTAATCTTTTCAGTAAATGAAGTACTGAAGCATTGCATAAAGGGCCTCTCCAGACTGCTGGGACCTGCAGGGAATTGCCTGATCCACTTGGGTTACATTAAAAATAAGGTGGAGTTGTGGTTCAGGTTTCCTTCCAAAAACCAGTTTGATTAACTAACCTTTTAAAGGCCAACATTAGCAAACCCGTTCATACTGGGCCATGCAGGACACAGTTTAGTTGTGACTTTGGTGCCAGTGCATCTCCCAAGCCACCCAAAACACAGCCCCTGCTCTTTAGTGCAACACCCACCTGCAGTGGGCAAGGAAACAAAGGCTCTGTAGCAGATCTGACAGCTGGGATGCCTTCCCCAGAGCTGGGGTGTGCTCCCCCAGCTGGGCCTGGGAGGAGGGTGATGCTGAGGAGCTGTGGTGATGCAGAGGAGGCTGGGGATGCTGAGGAGCTGTGGTGCTGTGCTGCTCCCTGTCCAGGAGAAGCTGCGCCTGCAGGGGTGACAGGCCTTCCCTTCAGGCACGCAGAGCCCCAGGGGTTCGTCTAGTTGCTTTTCTAGTTGCAGCTGCAGAGGATAAAAGTGAGGAGCAAGAGCCTTTAGGGGAATATCTCTCTGGAGAGCCAGCAGCCCCAGGGCACTTCCATATGACTGGTGCAGTGGGAGATCCTCAGGAAGGTCTGAATTCATCAGCGCTAAGTTGCTGCCAGCAGTCAGCATCCTGGTTTGGAGGATGGCAGCAGCCATGAGGTGCATGGTACAAGCAGGAGCATTCCTGCTGGGCTCAGGCATTAAGGACATCTGCTCACCAGCCAATCTCCTGGGATGAAAATACCTGCAAGTGCCTGCAACACCTGGCTGTGCCAGCATGCTCCTTGGACTGGGCACTCCCTGTCCTTGTTGCTCCCTGATGAAGCCAGAAGGAGGAAGAGGTGCACAGTTTAACTAGCAATCAATGGTCATCTTCAAATTTTATGGCCAGCCGTAGTCACTGCACAAATTGGATTTAAAGAATCAATGTGACATTTGCTTTGGGCAAGAAAGCTGTTTTAAGGGAATTACAGAGCCCTGATATGAATTCCCTATTTCATTCTTGGGCTTTTTTGAACTCTTGAGTAAATGCTGTCTGATGATGTGGCACTGCTCATTTTCTCAGCTTGCTCTGCAGCTCCCTAAGGATTGTCATTGCTTCCATACAGATCATTAACTGCTCCTCACACCCTGCCCTGCCTGCCTGTGCCTGTGCCTGGCTCTCCATGGTGCTGCTGGAGCTGGCAGCCCAGGCTGTTCTCCATTTGGGCCTGGTTCTGGGTCCCAGCATACTCTTCATCACAGCCCACTGTGCAAATGGGTCAGTTCTCTCCAGCTCATCCTCCAGCCCTGGCTCAAACAGCAGCAGGAGCTGTCCCTCTGCTTGCACTGTGGGCATGCCAGTAACCCCCAGGAACCTTTGAGGCTTTCATTCCCCTCCTGGCCTCTGCTCTGCTGGGCTCTAACAAAGATTTGAGGCCAACCCTGAGTGCTTCACCAGATCAAGTCAAGGGCTGCATTTCTCATGGGCTCAGAAAATAAAGGTGCTTCACAAAGCAGTCTTTGAGTGTAACTAAAAAGCTCATTTCTGTGTTCAAGTGTGATGCCTGCCTGGTCTGTGGGTGTTTGGAGCTTGCACATAGCAACAGTCTTACATTTTATTTGTATAATGCTGGTTGTCTAGACAAGCATAAAGTAGTTCAGGCTCTGGGTACCTCTGGGGTCTAAAGGCAGAAAATGTTGGATAATTCATGATAATTTCAGCTGCCTGACTGCTGAAGGAATCTTGTCACATTAAAAGCTTCTTCTTGCCAGGAATGCTTGCTGCATTTTCTGAAATGTGGTTTGGTCTTGTTCTTTTAAAGCTTTTTTATTTAAATGTTAGTTTAAACAGTCTCTCATTAAGGTTTCTGAGTCTGTTCTAAGACTTGTCTTGAAAATGTGTATTCAGGTGGTTTGTAAGATTTGTATTATTTGCTTCTTTTGGAGCCATTCTGGTAAATTCATAGCTAAGCATTTCCTGGGACCATTTATTGTGCAAATGTCTAGTATGGCACACGTGCAGTGCTGAGCAAAACCAATTGCTTCTGTCTCTCTAGTTCAGAGAAGGTCAGTCTGTGGATTTTTTATTTCATTTATTTTTTTTCTTTCATTTAAGAGAAGACAATTTTCTCATTCCATTGCCTATCAGAATGTATTTTCTGCAAATGAGCAGGAAACTCCCAGAACAGATAAAAGTTTAAAGGCAGAACACCAGCCCCAAACCAAGTGTAGAAACAAGTAATCAAGTCAGTCTCAGGCACAGACATTTAAAAGGGGCAGCTGGATGCTTGATTGACTTCTGTGGTAATTTCTTGCATTTAATAATGTGATTTCAGAAAAATGTGCATGTGATGATGGGCATTAAAAAGCCATTAGAGTATTTTAGATAAGCCACCCTTTGTATCCATCTCCAGAATCCAGGGCTGTCACTGGCGCTGATGTTACCTCCGGGGCTGCAGTGCTGCCATTCCCATTAGGAAGGGTATAAGGAGGCTGAAGGGCCAGGGTTTGCAGCCCTAGCTCAGTGTGCAGCCCCAGCACAGACAGACTGGATGAGTACAGACAGACTGGATAGGTACAGACAGACTGGATAGGTACAGACACCTCTGAGGAGCCACAGGTGAAAACACAGGTACCCAGGTTTTGTTGTAGGAGCCTCAGAGCAGCAATAAAAGGGCAATGAAAGCCATGGCAGGAGTCCCGGGCATCTCTGTGCAAAGTGCTGAGGCCAGCAGGTTTATTCACAGCATTTATGATCTGGGACACACCACAGGAGCCTCCGTGCAACTGTTCTGCTGGCATGTGAACCTGTGGTGACTCAGGAAAAAGGCGCTCAGGGACTGTCTTGTCAGGAGCTCAAGCTCCTGTCTTGATAAGAAACAGGAGCTGGCTCTAAAATAAACATGCAGGAAAAGCAAATCCCCATCCCTCTGAAGGTGCAATCAACAGGCAGCCCTCATCCTGCCACTTTAAAGCACCCAGGGACTTTGCTTCTCTGTGCCCCAGCTTGCACATCTGTAAAATGGGCTTCATGAGCTCACGCTTTTCTTGCACTGCTTTGAAATCCACCCATCTGAGAGGCTTATTTTGTCATGGCTACTCTTTGGGTCAGTGCTGGCTCAAAGGGGAAAGAAGCAAAGCTGGACATGATCCTTTTTTCTGCAAAACACATCTTTGCTTTCCTGGAGAGCATTCTTGAAGAATATATTGAGTTAGCTTGCATTTTATCTGTACAGCAGTCATACTTGCCTCCACTTGTGAGCTTAATGCTTGAGAGATGCTGTGATCCTAACAGGATAAATTACAAAAAACATCCTTGTGGGGTTTTTTCACTGGGAGAAATTAAACTTGAGCCTCGTTTCCTTCTCTCCTATTACTGTCAACACATCTTGTCTGTCTGCTTTTCTTTTGCTCCTACAACTGGCTTGCAAGTCCTCCCAGAAGACATGGCATGACATTTTAGTCCATGTCTTTTTTTTTTTTTTTTTTGTACATTGAACAGAAAATGTAAAACTGTTGCACGTCTGCAGATTATTTATCCATGCAGGCCTAATTGGTGCAGGGATTAGCAAAACACGTTTTGCCTGCCAATCTCTAATCAAGAAGAAGGATTCACTGGCACAGTGGTGGCTTTGCTGTGCTCCAGGGAGGTGATGCTCACTCTGCTGAAAATCAGAAGCAATTTAGCCAAATTCACTTTGCAGGTACAGACCTTGCAAGGTCAAAGAAAGAAGCACAGTCTACAAAGAAATAATATTACCCTCTAAGAACAACAGCAGATCCAAATCTGGTTGGGAGGAAGAGGCTGCAGTGTGAGCACTGAGACAATGAAAAAATTCTAGCAAAAGTTAACAGTCTGGAAAGGAGAAATAACTGGCTTGTGCAAAGTACTCCCTGAGGATGTGTATTACTCCCAGAAATTTTCTACTTTAGTGCAGATTTTCCAAAGATGTAATGGCAGTTTCAGTGGCTCACAACCCTTTTTGGCATAGGTTTGTCCTGCAGGGAGTATCAAGAGACCAAACCCCTGGCCTGGGGCAGCACACTCTGTGTACTTTTTCTCATTCTTGTCTACCTTTTCTCTTCATAGGTGGGAATTTCTTTTTTCAGAATAGGGGGAAAAGCATTCATTCCAGTGTTGGCAAGATTTTATAAATCCATTTGCACGAGGTTCAGAGAAGTGGGGAAGCATCACAACTGCCTAGCAATGGTTAAAGACAAAAGAGGCAGTGGAAGGTGAATAGTGTTAAATGTATAATTGTTAACTCAGTGGGGAAAAAGTGGAGCATTACTGTCATATTTCATTTGCAAGTTTTATTTGAATGCAGCACCTGCTTTCCATATAATTAACTCTTACTTAGCACAGAATTTTGGCACTGATGACTTCTGATTTACTTCACTGGGGATGCTTGATTCCAGTGACAGAGTTATTCTGCAAGTATTGTGCTGGAGACTTGCCTAATGGAGTAGAGCTAATTTGCCATTTGCTGAGTTAATGAAGATACACACTAAAAAGAGTGTGAAGAACAAGACCTAGTACATGAAAGCTAAAGAAACCAGCAAACAATTTAAAGTTAAGACACAAAGAAAAGATTGCTGTGCCTCAGGCTTTTCTGTAGCATCTTTTATGCTACAGAATTCCAATATCCTGAATACAGAATATCCAATATCCAGAATATCCAATTCCTGTAGTACCGTAGCAGCCTTGAGGTTGTCTGAACATGGATGTGGCACTTGTAGGTGGAAGCAAACTTTTCTGTATTGCTGCTGTGGCAATTAAGCCAGCACATGTCCCTTCCACAAATTCCTTCCTCTTGACATTCCATTGCAGTCTAACACAGACCACAACAAAGGCTGTTGCCTCTGTTAATGCCTTGCATTTATATTTTAAACCAATTGCTGTGAATACAATGGAGTGCCAGCTCATGATGGCAGAATTGAGGAAAATAATGCAGGAAGATGGTTTATCTCAAAAAAATGCAGCATTAGACCCTGCAATGCCACAGCTCCCTGCTGTGTGCTGCCACCTTACCTGCACACAGCTCCACACTTGCAGAAATGTACCCCTCACATAGAGGATTACAGAGAATATAGGGGAGATGATCTCAGCAGAGGGGCTCTGCAGGGCAGCTTCTCTGCCAAAGAGAAGCCATGCTCAGCATGACCTGGGATCCACAGGGCCAGGGCACACCTGAGCTTTGCATCTGCTTTCCCCTGTAGCCCTACTGGCTGTTGTCCACACCCAAAGTCCCACTGTTCCATGAGCAGAGCAGGGTGTTCCCAGCAAGCAAGCATCAAGAGAGTAGCAAAGCAGCCTTTGGGTTGAGGAGAAAGGTGAGAGCAGCAGGTGCAGGATTTTTGGTGATGTGACCAGGAATAGGTTTGGTCAGTCTAAGATGACAATTTTTCTTTTAACACAGTGTGGGGGTTAACACGGTGGATGTGCCTGTGTCTGTGCTGGTCCAGAGATTATTGGACAGCAGGAACAGCTGTGTTCAAATGCTCTGTCCAAATATTTAAGCTGAAGGTTGCTTTTTCTGGAGCCATCCCTGACTGTTTTGATCTTACAGTGTAGGTTCTACCACAGTCCTGCCTCACTTCCCATAACTATTTATCTACCATTACTCACTGAAAACTCTCTTCATCAAACTCTTCCTGGTATGGCTTCACAAGCTGTGCTACAGCACCAAGGAAAAATCAGTAAGCAGTGGCAAACCTGGGGAGACAATTAATTGTGAGAGGTTTATTGTATGGCACGTAGTCATTCTGGTGCACAAAACGTGCCACATTCTCCCAGAGGCTCCTCTTGCTTTGCTGAAGGTGCCAGGTCCAAGACAGCATCTAACCCATCTGCTGGAGTGCCCCTGTTTGGAACAACAGGGTGCATGGCTGGCAGCACCCTCCACGTCCCTAGGAGTCCTCTGTGCTGGGTAAGGAAATCTCTGCCATGAGGAGGTCTCCTTTGAAAGCTGGTGCCAGCCTTTGAATGTAATTCACACTTGGTGAAGCCAGGCAGAACAGCTAAAAGGAGCTGTTGGTATTGTATAGGGCAAAGAGAGACTCCCAAAGTGGGCACTGCAGCTCAGGGTCTTGATCCATGTCAGGGCAAGGCTGTCCTTTGGGGCACTGCACTGGATGCTTCAGGGATCCAGGCTGTGATACCAAAGGAATCCAGTGGTGTGTACTAGACAAGAATCGGACCCACAAGACAGTAAAAGCACATGTTTCTGCTGTATATGAAAAAGTGATAGCCAATTCTATAAGTGGGGAACAGATTTTTGGCAGGAGGAATATTTTTTCCCAACATAAATTCCATTTTTGATGAATCCCAACATAAATTCCATTTGTGTCCTTTCATTTGAGTACAGCCTTCCTGTTCCTCCCATACTAATCTTGCTTCATGTCATTTAATTGTAACTGGGCTGATGTTTTTTTGCTTTCAGAGCATGAGGCTGACTGCCTATGACACCTGGCTTGTGAAAGCCTCCATGGTGTCTTAGGAAGCAGGTTAAATGAAGTTTGAGACTGGCTTTTTCAGTGCGCCTCTGCTTCCCTTTGCACTCCCTGTGTCCCCTGTGGCAGGTGTCTGGTACAGCCAGCGCTGTGCAGGACTGGAGGCCAGACCTGCAGTGGGTGTAGTGTTTGTGGAAGGGGAGAATGGATCCTGCTGAGCACAGGCAGCATCTGTCAGGGCCATGAGCATCCCTGAGCAGCCCAGCACAGCTCCAGCAGGTGGGAGGCCAGGCTCTGGTTTGCAGTGCAGATGGGCAGCTCTTCTGCTGATTCAGAGAGGCAGTTAACAGGTTTGGCAGGGAATAGGCTGCTGCCAGCAGGCAGTCTTGCAGGGAACAAGGGACACTGAGGGACACAATGCAGAACCAGCAGCTCCAATGGAAGAGTCCATGTACAGCAGCCAAAGTACAGGGTCATCACATCCAGAGATGGGCAAGCTCTGTATAGCTATGATTTGATACAAAAGCCTGGCAGGCAACAAAACCCAATAAACACAAAAAATGTGTTTCCTCTACCTTGCAGTCTTGCTGTAGCAGATGTATGCTTGTGGATGCAGAGATCTGAAGAGGCTCAAAGAATGGATGGGGTTTTTTTAGGTATTTATCTGGTACAGCCCTGTCTTCTGGGAAAGTGGATCAAAACAATGCTTTCATCAGTGTCCAAATAATGATCTTTACATGCCCAGTCTCAGGAAACAAACAGCTTGAAATTCATGACAGCAGTGAAAAACTATTTGTCCATCATTGTCAGCAGGAAATTTAATTCTGGTCAGGTTTTGTCAGAACACCCCAATAAAGAACTTCAGGCGCCGGGGGAGGTTGCAAGTTTGAGAGTGAGCAATGGCAGTGCAGGCCAGGGCACTGTGCTGGCTGCCCCACACACACCTTGCAGGCTGCTGGCACAGCCCAGCCCCCGGGCTGATTCATCCCTTCTGTGTGTTCCTGAATTTCCATGCAGCATGGGTTCCCCCCAGCCCTGCAGCCCCAAGCCAGCCCTGCCAGCAGGGCCCAGCTGCACCCCATCACCTCCTGTGTCCTGTGCTACATTTGGGACACAGACAGACTGCTGGTGCTTCTGCTCTTTGGGCCAGGGCTGAACCTGCCCAGGCTGCCTCCTGCTCAGGCATTCACAGGATCCGCAGCCTGGAGTGCTCACATGAGCTCCTGACTCCCCACTGCTGCTCCAGCTGCTCCAGTGGGTCCCCAGCTGCTGCCGTGCCATGTTCTCACCTCCCACAGAATCACACAGATAATGAGCATGGAAGAGACCTCTAAGATCATCGAGTCCAACCTATGCCCTAACACCTCAACTAGACTATAGCATCAAATGCCATGTCCAGTCTTTTTTTAAACACCCAGAGATGGTGATTCTACCACCTCCCTGGGAAGAGCATTCCAGTACTTTATTACTCTTACAGTGAAAAATTTCTTCCTTATATCCAACCTGTACCTTCCCTGACGTAGCTTGAGACTGTGTCCTCAGGCAGCTGCCTGCCACCCCCTCCTGCTCCTGCCCTGATGCTGCTGGAGATTTGAGCCAGGTCCCTCCCCCTGGGTGGAAAAACCCCAGACCAGGCTCCTGCAAGGCTTCTTCCAAGCCCCACACAGCAGATCAGCTGGGCACAGCTTCCCATGGCTTCAGCAGGAGCAGGGAGCTAGGGTCTTTGCTGCCAAGCCTGGGCCCTCAGCACCCTGGTGCCCACAGGGGTGAAGGGAGGAGGATGGCCCCACACTGCTTCAAGATGTTCACTGTGAAGGGACTGGTGGGAAGAGTGAGATTTCACCTCCTGTCATCACCTCTCCCTTTGCTCTTTCTTTGCAGCCCCCTCCCTTGTTTGCAGCCCCTGCCTGTTTGTATCCTGTGCAGGTGCTGGCTGTTGCAGCAGAAGCTGAAACCTGTTTTTCTCCTCCTCTTTAAGGTGTGTGCCTCTCTTTCCCCAAAGGAAAAGAAGAGGAGCAAAAAAAGCCATTTATTTGCTGCAGTCTGTGACTGGCCTATGTAATAACACTGCCTTTCTCTCCTTGTTTTAGGGAGTGCTGCCGATTTTTTGGAGACAATGGCTTGACTTTGAAGGTGTTTTTTACCAAGGCAGCACCCTTTGGTGTTCTTTGGACACTCACAAACTACCTTTACTTACATGCAATAAAGAAAATAAACACTACGGATGTCTCCGTGTTGTTCTGCTGCAACAAAGCTTTTGTGTTCTTGCTTTCATGGATCGTTCTGAGGGACAGGTTCATGGGAGTGAGGGTAAGTGACTCCTTATCTCTGTCTCCCCTCTTCCCCCTCACCCCTGTGTCTTTCCTTTACCCCTTGCCTCCTGCCAGATGGGTCAAGCAGCACCCATGCAGACAGCTGTGTGGGCACAGAAGTCCCTGTGGAGCAGGGCTGCATCCTTCCCTGCATCCTTTCCTGCATCCTTCCCTGCAGCCTTCCAGGTGCCTGTGAGCTCCTGGAGCCCTTGGCTTCCCCAGCCCAGTGCCTTTGGGCACATTCCATCAGGAAAGAGGTGACTTGCTCCAGAGTGGGTCACAAAGGATATGTGCTGTCTCCATGCTGCTGTGGATGTGTGTCAGCCCCTGCCAGTGCCCTCCAAGTGACCATTCCCAGGCTGCCACCAGACCTGGGTGTTTCTAACTGAGTGTTCTCGCAAGCCCTGCCTGCACACAATGCCCTTCTGGTCCCATCCTGGGAATTTACCAGGGCCCTCACCTTCCCATGTGTGACAGCAGGATTGCAGGGTGGGACAGTTGGCTTCTGCATCCCCTGTGTCAGGTGCAGCAGCTGCAGGCAGGAGAGGAGAGCTGGGCTGCCCTCGCCCAGCCGTGGCCCAGACATGTCTGCACGTGTCACTGACGGAAGGTTGGTGTCCACAGGGACTTGCATCTGGCCAGCAGCACAAGGCTGCTCTTCTGGTGGTGGTGGCACCCCAAATGTTTGCTTGCACCTTTAGTTCTGCACCCCATGTGAATGCCAATGCAGCAGCAGCAGAGCCATGTGCAGAAGGTTCATCAGAAACCCCCCAGGTCCCTGCTGACCCTTCTGCCATTCCAGCAGCCCTCAGCACATCACATCCTTGGGCAGCAAAGTGGGTGGGTGGGTAACCCACCACCCCAGGGCCAAGGACCCACTGCCAGGGCCAGGAGCAACTGCAAGGAAAAGGCACCAGTGGGTCCCTCTTTCCTTGCTTCACCAATTAATCTTAATTAATAATCAGGACCAACAGCACTAACTGTAATTATTCCTGTCTCCTGCCCACTACTTGAGGAGCTCCCTGCTCACCCACCTTGGCTGGTGGTGCTAAGAAGAGGTTGTTGCATGGAATAGCTGAGAGTTAACTTTTCAGGAAGTATTCCTCTCTGGCAGGAGAATTTGGCAGGAGACCTTGGCCAGCCTTTCAGTGGTGGCAGCCAAGAGGCTGCTCAGGGGATGGTTGCAAAATGTACCTGCCAAAAGCTCAGCGTGGCCAGCTGGTGTCTGCCCACCACTCTGCCCAAGTAGCCCTACCCTCAAAACAAATTAACTCTGATTTTTGAATGCAGAAGCAAAGCTATCCTGAAATGATGCTGGAGCTGGGGAAGTCTCATTGTTACCAAAGCTGGATGTGCTGGCCATTTTGATAAATGAAAATAAAAAAAGGTATTTTTGTGTCTTCATCTCTCTTGTGGCACTCTCAGTTGTAGCAGTGGTGGGACACCAGGAGAGGTGGTGTATGGAGGGGTGACCACTGCAGTCTGCCCCTGCAGCCTGTTCCTCAGTCTGGATGCGCCACATCCCACCATGGATAGGGCTGTGGTGTGGAGGGAAAGAAGCCAACCTGTCTGTGCAGGGATACCCACATGGGCACATACATGCTGGGCTAGAGGTGCTCTTGGGCTCTCCTGAGTTGATGGAAAAGCCAGGATGGTCAGGGACTTTGCAGCAGCTTCTTGGGAAGGGTGTCTTGTGCCATGGCAGGGGACAGGCACTGGGGGATGAATCCTGTTCTGTGTGCCTCCCTTCCCAAAGGGGCAGAAGGAGGGGAAGGAGCAGAGAAGCAGACCCAAGTGCTAGTCCTGGCCATGTCCAGCTGTCTTTTGTTTCCTATCTGCGCTACTTTGGGAAAGCAGCAGTGAAGCAGAGCAGCAGAAGAGGGGCCAGAGCAGTGGTGGCTGTGTGATATCCCTGCCATGTGTTCCAGCCCCTCCCTGTGGAACCTGGCATTGGTGAGATTGTGGCAGGAGGGCTCCCTGAGAAGGAACCCAGCTGTCTCTTGAATCCAAGAAGGAACAAGCTATCTCCTTCCCAGGTGGCAGGCCAGCAAGGGACCTGGGTGCAGGGAGAAGGGGTTTGCAGACAGACTGGGCTATTTGCTCTGAAGCAGTTGTGGTACCCTGACCTGTGGCAATGTGAGAGTGAGGAGGCACTTGTCCTTGGAGATTGGAAGGGCACATGGCAGCAGAGAGTTCTACCACTCAGCTTTGTGTGGCACAGTGGGAGTGCCAGGGCACTCCTGTCTGCAGAGGACATAGCATGGCGTCCTTGGAGAGAATAATTTTCTTCCCTCTTTCCTCTCTTTTCTGTACAGCCCATGTGAAAAGCAACAGGCAGAGTGTCAGTGCTGGGGCACAGCCTTAGGATGACCCCAGTACACTGCCCTCTTCCTGGGACTGGCAACCAGCAGGAAAGACAGCTGCTAGGGCTTCCCTGGGAGTGACCTGGTGCTGCAGCCACCACACAGCCCCACATGGTGCCTCGGGGCCACACTGTGTCAGTCAGAGCTGCTGACCCTCCTAAAGCACCCTTTGAGAGGGTATCGGACAAGGCTGCACGGGGGAGAGTGCCCTCCCACACTCCAGCTCCATCCCACACCAGTGCAGCAGGATGGATATGCCACAGCCAAGCTCTGACTGCACATTTGGGTGTCCCTGTTCATGCCCACTTACAGAGAGAGGGTGAGAAAGGCAGCTGCTCAGTGGGGTTAAAGCAAGTACAGTTATCCTACTTGGCCTTCAGAAGGGCAACTACTAGCTCTCTAAGCATATAAATCACAATTTAGCTTGAATTTAAAGTAAGAACAATTACATCCTTGCCATTCAGATACTTTTAAGTGCCTTCATCTCCCCTAATGAAGTTGAGCTTTTCCCCCTTGCCCTTCATTGTGCCCAGAGAATGACTGGCTGGGCTGGGAGCTGCCAAAGACCCAGAGATAATAAAGCTGTAAGTGCCTGCAGCACTGCCTCTGCAAACCCTGCTGTGCTGAGACATCTGTGGCACTGTGCTGTGAGCAGCCTGTCACCACCACTAACAATGTGCCGGATAGAAAGGCTGACAGGCTTTCTGAGAAAGTGTCTGTGGCACCCCTGGCAGGTCAACAGGACACTGCAAAGGGAGGCCAAGACCCATCTGACACTTGTGACACACTTGATGGAAGAGGCAAGGACCTCTGCCCCAGCAGAACTGTTTGCAGACTGCATTTATTTGCTTTGATCTTTGACTTTGGTGTTTCCCTCCATGGTACAATGAATAAAACAGCTCAGGATCCAAGAGAGCCATCACCTGCAAGTGCCTCCTGTGTGCATAACATACAGACAAGCACATGTGTCTGTGGCACTTGGAAATACATCTCCTAACAAGGCTCTTGGAAGGTGCTCTGAAGCTGATCAGCTCCTGATGTTAGAAGCAAAGCTGGAGACTTTTCATTCTGCAGTTCATGCATGCACCCCCAGGTTTCCAGTGCAGAGGCATCACAGCTGCCTTAGGGGGATGAGCCAGGCTTCCTCCTCCCACACACCTGGAGCTGCCAGCTGGATGCCACAGCTGGAATGTGGTTGTGGTTCTCCTCAGCCCTCCAGTGAAGGCTGGACAAGCCCCACACAGCTCACAGGAGGACAGCCACACCTGCAGCAGATGCTGCAGGAAATGCTGCATCTTCCACTCTTTGTCAACTCATCTGTAGCATAGGTGATGTTGAAGGAAGGCACAGAGTTGCCATCTTTCAGCTAAGCCTGAGCCATGCACCTTGCAGCTCTCCCAAGAGCCACAGTGAGTCAGAGCAAAGGTGCCTCTTCCCCAGAAGCCTGCCTGCACCAGCTGCCTGTAGTAGAAAAATCTGTCTAAATAGGAAAAGCCTGTCATGATATTTCCTCAAGAGACTTTCCAGCCTCCAACAATTTGAGGCTCAAGGACTTCCTGAGATGGAAGCAGTGTTTCTATAGCTAATAGTCGTTGATGGAATTTTTTTCTTCCATGAGTTTATCCTTGTAAACTTTTCACATCCACAGGGTGCAACGGCAAAGCTTTCCTTCACCTAATTATGTGTTGGGTGAAGGCAAATCTCTTTTTCCTTGTTCTGCACCTGCCTCATGCTAGTCTCATGCAATGAACTTTTTTCTTGTGCTTCTGAAGCCACACGGATTGTCTGAATTTTTAATTGACAAGCACCAGCACACTGGTGAGAGAACTGCCCCACACTGCTGCAGAGCCATGCAGGGTGGGGTTCTCTCTTTGCCTTAAAAAGTAGCCTGTCCTGGACCATAGGACTCAGTTACACCATCACAAAACTTCACTTTACAAATTATGCCCCACAGCTGTGCATAGAGAGACCAGATGCCAACAGGGCTGCAAGCCAAGATGCTGTATCTGAACCTCTCCAAATCTGCAGTGTGGATACCCAGCCTTTGCTGTTGGTGCTGGGCTCCACCCTGGTCAAGCCATAAATCAGTATTCTGTCTTATGCCATCCTTGCCATTATACAGCAACCCCTGTGGAGAAATTGATACTTTTTTATTTTTTCAAAAATGGGATATTTTTGTGTTAGGGGAAATTGAAGGTGTTGATATCAGTGTGAGGGAAGGATCTGCTGAGTGATTGTCTGGTGTATGGGAGTCCCCTGGCACCAGCCCCAGCTCAGCCAGGGAAGAGGCTGCTGGTGCTGCTGGGGTTGGGACCTGCAGCTGGCAAAGAGGTACCTCACCACACCCTGCTGCTCGGGCAGCAGCAGAGCTTGGCACACAGACTTCCCCTGCATCTTCACAGCAGCCCCAGTATCTCTGGTGGGAAGCAGGAGAAATGAGAAGAGGCTCATGGATGTGTAGGCAGCTGCAGCCTGTGGATGGGGCTTAAAACCCCAGTCTGGTCCTGCCAGAGGGGACAGCTGGCTGGCACTTACCCATCTGTGGATCAAAATAGACTAGACTCAGTCATCTTGGAGGCATCACCTTGAGTGTGCAGCCAAAAGGCACGTGCTGTAAGCAGGGCATCCCCCACAGCCCTGCAGAGCCAGGAAGCCTGGGCATACAGAAAGCCCTATTCACCCCAGAATTAACACCCTGAGAGGCTGAAGGACAATCCCAGAGAAGCCAGGGCTTTCTTGCACACCCTGGTAAATCGGGGCAGTGCGTCCCCTGCCTTTGTGAATGTTCCTTCTGTTTGGGAGACGCCCCTCAGGCATTGCAGTGTGCATAGCTGGCTGGGAAAAACCTCCTCCTACTCCTGAAATGACTCGTCTAGACTGGAAAGCAGTTGTATGAATTTTATTCCCCTGTTTATTTCTATAACCTTTTTTCTCCAAAACTTCAACAGGACTCGAAGCCTTTTCTGCAAGCTGCAGGGAATTATTACTTGTGTATTATTGTCATGCACAGGCTGCAGGCACCCAGTGATGGGGAAGCACAGTGACAGAGATTAAATCCCCCCTTCAGCTCAGTCGGAGGCACTGAGCCCTGCAGTCTGGCCTGTCACACATGCCTGGAGCAGCCACTCCTTTGCAGCTCTTCCTGCAGCTTCCCTGCAGCCAGGGGATCCACGAGGGCAGACAGCATCTGGTATTGGCCCAGGCTTGCTACTATTTTCTACATAAGCAAATGATGCAGATATACTGTGCATGTAAATCTGCATTGCCTGTTTCTCCATCATGGGGGTTGTCTAGTAACACTTTCTTGCTTTCTTTCTTTGTCTCCAACCAGATTGTGGCTGCTATATTTGCTATTGCAGGGATAGTTATGATGACGTACGCCGATGGGTTTCACAGCCACTCCGTTATTGGGATAGCCCTGGTGGTGGGCTCTGCCTCAATGTCTGCTCTCTACAAGGTAAGCACACCTAGATCTCTCCCCCCAGAGAGATGCCTGCCACCCTCATCACTCACTTTGGCTGTTCCTGTCTTACTTGCAAACCCCTGTGCAGTTCAGTGCCATGTGCCCTTCTTAGAGAGCTCTGCCATAAACACACTGCTCTGCAGCACTGCATCCAGGTGTTCCCTTGCTTTGATGTCTGCTCTCTCTTAGGATAAAATCTCCTATTTCCTTGGAATGGTCTTCACCAGTGCTCCTCCAGCAGGGGGAGGATTTACAGACGTCCCACCTTCATAAAAAATGAAGCTGCTTTTCCATAGATCCTGGATTCAAGCACTTATTCTGGAAGCACCCTGCAGAGATTTAGCTTCTTTGAGTCACTTGGTTACCTCCCCTTGCCAATCCTCCTTCAGTAACATATGTAGCCTGTGTTGGGCTGAAAGCATTGCTTATCATGGAAGCAATTGCAGCCTTAACATGCAGAGCACGTGCCTATGACTCAAGACCTCATCCTGAGCAGCTGGATGAGCTGCACTATGTGTAAGATGCAGCCTTCTCTGCTGAGCAGAGCCATTTCACTCAGCCTGGGACACTTCTGGGCACTTGCCTGTGAGCTGCTTGTAGTGCTCAGAGCCACAGTCCACAGTGAGGAATAAGCATTTGTAAGTGTGGTTTGCACACCCTGGCTCGGATGTGTAGATCAGGAGGAGGTGTAGACATCTGGTCTCATGAGTTGCACTGTACCAGTCATCCAACAGGAACTGGCCAGGAGAGCCCTGGAGCCCTAACACCAGCAGTCCAGGGAAACTTGCCAAACTGAGAAGCATCTGCCTGTGCCCCTCAGCACAGTGCTGTGATGCTTTTTGCTCACTTTGTCAGATCAGACCATCTCTTACATTAGGAAAGTCAGGAAGTTTCATACAGCTCATTCCTCTAAGAGAGCGTTTCCTTGCAGGACCAAAGACATGGCCCACCAGACCAGAGAAAATTAAAGGCTAGAGCCTGGGTGTGTTCCCTTTCCCATGACCCTGCCACTCTTTCTGGGAGTGGGAGTCTCAGGGCTGCTCCACCTGCCTGGGCACAGGAGGGTGGTGGTGGTAGTACCAGCAGGGTGTTGCCCTGCAGTGTGCACTGCATGCCAGGGCAGATGAAGCTCTGCAGCTTGTTGTGCAGCACATGCTGCTGCCACTGCTGCTGCTGCTGCTGCCACCCTGCTCTTGCTTTCCAGAGTCTGGCTCAGCTCCCATGAGCTGTGTGTGCCAAAGGGGCAGGCAGATCTACAGGCAGACAGGTCTCACACATGCAGCAGAGCCCATCTGGGGTAGGATAGGTCGAGGTGACCCTGCTGGGGGCAACACAACAGCTGTCCTCAGGTGGTACATGAGGAGTAGGTGGCTTTTGGGACATTTTGCTCCATACTGCAGAGCAGCATCCCAGCTGCACTGGCGAGTGATGGGATGGGGGAATGGCAGAGCCCTGCTGGCACTGCAGCCCTGCCTGCTCTGTGTAGGCAAAGGAGAGAACTGACACTGGTGGGGGGGACTGCCAGTGCTGCACAAACCACTCAGTCACAGTCCATTGGCTGTCCTGGTCTGCAGCCAGCAGCAGAGGAAAACTGTTCCCAAACCATGGTATCCAACAGAATCTCTGCAGCTCTGTGGTGAAAACCAATGCAGACTCCAGACAGGACCTGTCCACAGGCAGTCCCCAGCCACACATGGGCTGCTCACAGCCCTCATTTCTTCTGGTTTGTTTCTTTTCTTTTCCCATTATTAACAAACCAAAGCTTTTAAATCCCTCCCCGCAGTCTCATTGCCCAGGTTGCATCTGCACTCTGGGCCATGGGGCTGCTGCTCTATCTGCCTCCTGGAGATGAGTTCCTGGGAGAAAGTGGAAGGACAGCCAGTCAGCATGGACTGTGCTTGTCCAAAGCCTGGACCAGTGATGTCTCATGCAGGGAGATTCTTCATCTAGACTGCTTCATCTCCTCCCCCTGCCCTGCTCCATAGTCTTCTTAATGTCAAGTTTTCTGGAGGTGAAATAGTGAAGGGTCTAAGCTAGGGCTGAAGGGTCTAAGTGAGGTTAGTGACCTTTCCTTTTAGGACAGGCACAGACAAAGGTGCTGAATGCCCTTTCTGCATGGACTCATTTGGCAGCTGCCCCTGCCTGTGTTCCAGGGGTGCCAGGAGGGGGAAGTCTGGGCCACACAAAATGCTCACCATAGTTCCACGAGCAGCCATACCCAGTTTCTGGCAAGCATCCCTGCACAGGTGCTAGAACAGAACACCAGCCCTCCAGGGATGGTGGTGCAAGAAAATTAAACCCATGTCTTTTCCTCTTTTAGGTTTTATTCAAACTTCTTTTGGGCAGTGCTAAATTTGGAGAAGCTGCCTTATTCCTGTCTGTGTTAGCTGTCTTCAATGTCCTCTTCGTTACCTGTATTCCTGTCATCCTTTATTTTACCAAAGTGGAGTACTGGAGCTCTTTTGACATCATTCCTTGGGGGAACCTCTGCGGATTTTCAATTCTCTTATTGAGTGAGTACATGGGGGAGCTCTTACACTGCTGGGGGTGGAGGAAGGTGCCAGAAACTGGCCACTGGTGGAAACTGCAAGCTTCTCCTGTACTGGAGTTGTTTTCCCTTCTCAACTTAATTATTAACTTGAGATATTATGAGAGGGTCCATTCCTAGGGCCAATGCAAACCTCGCTTCTGCTATTCTTACCACACCAAAACACAGTGGGTCTCTTTAGAAGGGACTGTGGAACTAAACTGTGAAGCTTGTCCCAACTGCTACTCATGAACTCTGTGTGACAGAGACAGGTAACACTTGCCTGGGCTGTGATGGAAGCAGCCTGCTGGGAGGGGCATTATCTGGGGCTCATCAGCATCCCCACAGTAAGGAGCTTAGGCCAGGCTTGACAAGGCCAGACTCCAATGCTTCTGCTGCCTGGACTAATTGCTACTCCTAAAGAGGAGGAAACTTGTGAAATTGTAGTGTTGCACAGTGATGGAAATTTTGATAAGTGGCAATTCTCTCTTCTGCTGCCACTGCTGTGTCACCAAAGGAGCCCAGAGGGGAGGGATGCCAATCTAAGTTTTAAAGGTAACCAGAAACATGATATTATCCATTGTTAAATTAGGTGTGTTGACTTACTGCCATAGTTGGTCCCTACACTGGATAATGGAATCCCCTCTCCTGAAACATTAATTCCCACTGGAAATAGCTCTTCTCTACCTCTGTCTTGAGTCCCAGCTCCTTTTACCCTGAACAATCACAACTTCAGAAGTACCTCCAGGTTACTTATCAGTGGACTCAGAGGAAGCTGTCTGTAAGAAAGTGGTGCAGAACTTGACAAGCAATCCCTGGCATGTGCAATACATGGGTACTACTGGAAGACAATCAAAGCTCCAGCTCCCAACAAGCTCAGTATTGGCAAGGCTCTCCTGACTCTGCTAAAGCTGATCACCTTAAAACAAGGGCAAATTTGATCCAAAGCAATTATTAATTTGTCATGAAACACCCCACAAACTGTGTATGGTATTACAATGGAGTGATATTATAATCATTCCATAGTAATGAGAGTATAATTTCATTGTACAAAATTATATTTAGCAAGTTCCTGCCTGGAAGAGGGTTAGATTTACAGCGTCTTCTACCTGCAGCTGGAGGCAGCTTTTCTACAAAAAAGCACCCAGACAGAAGCTCCTGTTCTGCTGAAATCTCCCAGATGAGGAGTGTTAAGTCTTTCAGCAAGGGCAAGGGGATCACTGGATCAGTATGAAGAGTGGGAGTTACTGCACATGATGCTGAGAGACAGGCTGTACCCAAAACCCTCCCTGATCCTGCCACTGGGCTCCAGAGGGATACAGAGCTCCCCAGAAACAGCAATGTCTCAGTGAGGTGGCCATGCATCAGACAAAGCTTTGTCCTCTTCAGGAAAAACAACAGATGCTTATGTACCCTTTATTTGAACAACAAATAGAGTAATAAAGGATAAGTGTTTCAAGTGACATTCCTTCTGCCTAATTTCACTGTACTAAAAGACATTTTTCTTTCCTTCACCAGCATTCAATATTCTACTAAATTTTGGGATTGCTATTACCTACCCCACCTTGATTTCTCTTGGAATTGTACTGAGTGTCCCTGTGAATGCAGGTAAGATTTTCTGTCTTTTGTATCTTAATTAATACATTAAATCTGTGGCCTTTCAAATACACAGCCGGGATGAAAGAAAATAGATTTATTAAACATGTTTTGCACCTTCTCTCAAAGACTTACAGAGATGACACTGATTAAAAATTTATTCTTTATGTGTAAATTATGTGTTGTATAATATTATATGAATATTCATAATCCCTAAAATTGGTTTTTAAATTACTGTCCGAAGAAGCCTGCATACTGAAAAACAAAGTAGATTTGAAGACATTCATCTCTGGGCTGGAATAAAAACCCCTGGATAAAGCAGAAATCAGTTCTTAATGATGTTTTCAAGACAGGCTTAACACTAAATTCAAACAGATATAATTGCTTACATTTTAGAGCAGATATGTAATAGTAACTCTGCTTGCCTTGGTAAATAACACTGTGGGTGTTTACCAAGAACATTGGACAGTTCAGTTTTGGACATGGCATGGTATATTTCTCTGACAGTTTTTCTGAAGTTTAGTGAAAGCCAAGAGACTGCAGAGTCTGAGAGGGCTGGGCAGGGGAGTGCAGGCACAATCCCAACCTAAAGCAGCTCCTAAAACCCAGCACGCTCAGCTGGTGCCAGGGTGCAGGTGGCAGCTCCCAGCTTCACACTAAGTGCACACAGAGCTGGGTACTGCTCAGGCAGATTTGGCTACCAAAGGTGTGATCCCTCCAGAGTGTGTGGATGGCTCAGCTTCAGCAGGGTCTCTTCACAGGGCACTCAGGGTGACAAGAAAAATTTGCAACCAGGAGCTGCTGTGGAGGGAAGGGGAATGCCCCTTTCTCTGTGTCCCTGCACCTCAGCAGGAGTTCCTGCAATGTGGGTGGACGTACCCTGCTGTGTGCTGAACCAGCAGGAAAGAGTGCCCTTGCCAACACTGCCTCCATGGCCGTGTTCTCCTGCCACAGCCAGCCCTCAGAGTTGGGGAGGCGAGGGGGAGGGAAGGGGATGCTGTCCTAAAGCCTTTTCCCGTGTAATGACACCCGTTCAATGTCCCACACAGTTGTTGATCACTACACCAGTGAAATTGTCTTCAATAGTGTCCGAGTCATCGCCATCATCATTATTGGCCTGGGCTTCCTCCTGCTGCTCTTGCCAGAGGAATGGGATGTCTGGGTAATAAAGCTCCTCACACGTCTCAAAGTACGGAAGAAGGAAGAAATTCCCGAAGGGAATGGAGACATTGCTTCAGGACTGCCTAATAAAAGCCGGAGAACTCGCCCTTCCATGTCATCCTTTGCTCATTAAATGCTCTTTTTACCAAAACTTTGTGGTTAACGTTATATATGATGATGCAAAGGTATTTTCTTGGGAAGAAGCACACCTGTCCAACATGGTGTACATACCTGTACAGTTTTGATATGATCACCATCTAAAGCATCAAGTCTTGGCATGTCCAGTTTGCTTGTACTTTTTTCACATCTGACCTTTCACTTAAGTAGTACACTGAAAAAAACTGCAAACCAAGAACCTCTCTTCTCTTTTTAAATGAATGTAATATATAGTCAAAATATATTTGCATAGGCTATTTTAAAGAATGACTTTCATGAAAAGCAGGGCAGACATTTTGAACATTAGGTACTGAATGATGCATTGCACACTGTGATTTAAAAGAAACAAATGCTATGCTACATCACATGTTTATTTTTGACCAGAGCTGTACTTTGAAAGTTTTCAAGAAGCAAAAAAATAGGGAAACTTTTTGGGGGACGGGAAGAGGGGGGGAAGAGCGAAAGGAAGATTTAGAAATCCCTCTATGTAGGTGAGCGCATGTTGCGCTGCAAACAGGGAAAATTCAAGCGCAAAAAATGCTTGCACTAAAGTATAGAGAGAAAGCAGTCTAGAGCCCAAATCTCCTTATTCTGCAAATGACTGTAGTCCACGTTTAAAATCATGCAAGAGAAATCCAGTGCCTTCTACAGAACTCTTGTCTTTATCCACGCAGAACCAGGTCCTGCTGCGAGGCACTTGCAAGGGCAGGGCTCAGGTTGGTGGCCCCGGCGGACCCCACGTTCCCACCGCCACCGGGACGTGCCTCCCGCGCACGCCGTGGCTCCTGTGGGAGCGTGGGGCCCAGGGCACTGCAAGGGTGGGCGCAGGAGACCTGGTTCTCTTCTCACCTCACAGGTTTGACCCCTGTGCGGAGCTGCGCTTGATCAATGCCAATGTGGGGAAGGGAAATCTCGGTCACGTGTGGGACAATCTGACGGAAAATGATCCAAGGGGCTGGCAAGAGCGTGGTTGCTGATGTACAGTCTGAGAGCATGGACTAAGGGGGTGAATCGCCAGTTGCTTTTACTCCATAATTGTGAGTGTTAAGAGTTAAAAATGTAAGATATTTACATCAAATGTAACACTTTTTATGAAACTTGTAAGCACCAGGATGTTTACTTACGCGATTTTGGTTCGCCATTAAATTTCTATCTGTGATAGATCACATGCTATGTAAAAAGGGGGGGAAAGGTTATAGTTTACTATTTTTGAAGTTTACATTGTTGCATACAAAATTAAAAGTGTTCTTTTGAACTGCTGCCATAGCCTAAGGTCCCTGCTGCCACTGAGGTCCTCTTTGTCTCAGGCAGGGGTGGCATCCACTTCAAAACATTTTAGCAAATCAACTTCAGATTCCATTATCTGTTTGGCAAAGCTAAATAATAAAAGATTTTAAACTCAGCCTCAGTCAATGCTATTCTTTTCCTTCTCTTGACTAAACCTTTACTGCAGTTCTCCTGTGGCTGGTATTTGGCCAAAGAGATCAAAAGGGAGAGACACGATCAGCAAAGCAACCAAGGTTGCATCTCATGGCTCTGCCAGCCCATCTGCTGGCAAAGTCTGCTTTACACTACCTGGACAACACCATCCAGAGGGATGCTGTTAGGCATCAGTCAGGAAACAGACATCCAGCAGAAGTAGACCAAAGGAAAAATTGATCTTTGAATGCATCAGTGAGCAGCCATATGTCCATATGCTAACAGGTACTTAGGGCAGTGTGTGGGACATGAATTTGTACATTAATAACCAGGCCCTAGTCCATGCTTATTCCCACCATTTTGCTTGATGACCAGACATTAAAGATTTGCTAGCAGAGATTACACCCCCAAATTTTTATATATATTTCTTTGGGAAGAGGAGGGTAAAGGCCCAAGACAGGAGCACAAGTACATCTTCAATAACTGCATTGAAGGGCACACATAGAGACTTGACCTCAGAACTCCCAGATTTAAGTTTATTCCATCTTCAGACAAATCATTTTGTCATCCTTGAGGATGTCATCCTCCTCAAACCTCCTCTCTGAGCAAGGCCAGAGAAGAATATATCAAGGGTCCTTCCATTTTCCATAGTTCCAGAAAGTGGCATCTGCCATGTTCTCCACGCTTCATTTTATTGTGTTTGATGCAGTCTAAATATTCAAAAGGCTCCAAATGTCCAAACTGCAACTAATATGTGTTTTTAAACAAAAGGGAAGCAAATTTTTTAGCATTCAGTATGGATCGTGGGGGAATTTATGCACCAGAATGGATAGCAGCATTAGTAAAACTGATTTACCAAATACAACTAAGTCATTGGTTCATTGGCTCATCCTTCCTGAGAACAGGCTAAACACATGCAAGGGCTGGAGCTTCAAACAGCACTTGATGAACCATGTTTCTTCTGAGTGTGAACTAGGCAAACTAGATTTCCCCATGTGAAGCATGGGGAACTCTGAGCTAGCCATGTTAACCAGATGAAAGGAGCTACATTTCTTCAGGCAACACCTTGCCCCAAGCATAAACACCTGACTTGACAGTGAACCACTGGGCAGAAAAACCTTCCAGACAGTGAAGTCCAGGATGTGATTAGGAGAACAAGAGTGCAGCATGTCCCTATGGTCTGTGTGCACATCTCTAAGTGCCAAAGCATCGCAGGTCTGAAGCTGAGGAACAAAAAAAACTGGAGTGGTTGTCTTTCACAAGAAGGACAAGCAAGAGCAAACCCCTCTGAAAAGGCATTAGATGTAACTGGGCACTCTTTTGCCCTGGACAAATCCAGTGCCTTGGAGAGGAGGGCTGAGCTGGGGCAGACTCTCCTGCCTGCCCTCAGAGGCCAAAGCACTGCGTGCAATCCCTGCAGCAGCCTGTGAGTCAGACCCCACACTGCCCTGCAGGGCTGTACCTGCAGCACAGAGCCACACAGGCCTGGAATCAGCGCTTTCAGCACACCATTGCCACCTTGAACCTCCTCCTTAGGCAGAACTGCAGGTCCCTCCAGCATAAGGCTTCTTCAGAAGCTCTGAAGCTGGTCTCCTGCATCATCATCGTGCGTCTCCTGCCCTGACAGAGCACTGCCAGCCACAATGTGCACACTTGTTCATGGGCTGACCTGGACTGGCAACTGCCTGCCCCAGCTTAGGGCTCAAAGTGTCCAGTAACAATCTAGTGGGCTTGTTATAACAGCAAACTGAGAAAACAAATCTCAGAAAAGCAAATAGCATCAGCAGACCTCACTGCAGCTGCTGGCTTTCAGTGCTGCAGAATACAGCAGTGAGAAGGCACAGCAGTCCCCCTCCTGCCTTCTGTGCCTTTGTTCTTGTCCTGTTGTCTCCTGCTGCTATCTTTATAATATTTTTTTATTGCAACTCTCCACAGAGAATGCACGAGCCTTTTATCAGCACATGGGTCAGAGATGGGCTTATTTTAAAAAGCTTTTCCTGATCTTCTGTCTAGAATGGCTGTGTTCATAACAGTAGTTTTCAGAAAACAGCCACGAAGGGCAGATCCAACCACAGTAATCAAGAGATGAACAAATGCCACTGAAACCAGGATGCAACTTAAACTGTTTTGGGAACTGAGGCTAGGCTAGCAGGACCTGTAGCTCACCAAGTTCTGGGGCTTAACTGATGTTTCCTGTAAGCTCCAAAACAAATCTCCCATCGGAACTGTGAGCTTGGGAACAGATCTCTCACCCCCAGCTCTCCAGAGCAGTCTAAAACAAAACAGTGCAATACTGAGCTGTTCAGAGTTACTAAAGATAATGTATCTTCAACTTACATAGAGGGCAACATGACCAGGCTGACTGTTCCTGGTTAAAAACCTGCCTGTTGTGGTGTCTGCAGGCCCAAAAACAAACAGAGAAGTGAAGGTTTCCCTGTGCAGTGAGTGAACATGAAAGCCTAGATGGATTTGCATAGGTCTGGATCATATTCCAAATAAACTCACAAGTGGGCACAAGTGAAACACATGGAAACACCCTCCCCTTCACTGAAAAGTATGTGGATTCTCCAGCCCTTCAGGAGCCCTAGGAACAGCACCAGCCACCTTGCCTTGGCTGTGTGGGCTCAGGCAGCAGCCTGGGGCTGAGCTTCTTCAAGGAAGGGGCAAAGAAAAGCAGCCAGGAACAATGCAGCTCATGTGGAGCAGAAGCACAGGAGAGCTGATGATAGAATCAGAAATAAATTCCTGTGGTGAAACTCCTTCCAGGGCCAGATGCCCACCTGCCCATTGCAATGACTCCAGTTTGAAGACATGGAGTCTGCACGTGCTGTAAAGCCATAAATACAGCAAGTTCAGCTCCAGGTCTCCTGCTTGTACTGCAGAAAGGATGGAGCCTTCAAGGCCTCCAAACCTGAGCTATTCTTGGTGAAGGCCAAGGCTGAGAGGCTTCTTTCACAGTCCAGTCCTCGTGCAAGCCCTCTACAGAAACCGTCTGCACAAATGGATTTTGATGGATGAATTTAATTACCTCATAATTATTAAAAGAGAAGCAATCAGATTCCCTTCTTTAGCTGGCCTGTTCTAGGGCATTTCCATAATAATCTGAACCTTATGCAGAAGTCCTTAACATTAAAAATGAAGAAAGAAAAAAATGAGCATAAAAATCTTATGACCTGTAGCCTAAAAACCTTCTAAGGGGGAATCAAAGTATTAAGGACAGGACCAGTAGCTCAAAGTAGTGTTTCTGAAAATAACAAACTTTACACTTTTTTTTCTACCTGACACTCTGTTAGGGGGTGTCTTCATATATGCACAAGATCATTTTAAAGAGGGTGGCAATTAGTATTTATTCAGGTATTTACAGATATACTGGGAAGCAAACAACCTCTCAGAAGGGAAGAGTGGAACTTCTAAGCAGAGTTACAGTTCTGGAAAAGGCTTAAACAAGGGAGCTTGTGGGACTCAAATTAGCAAAGTACTTAGGAACCTGTCATATGGAATTTTTCTACAATGACCTAGAGACAGTTCTTTAATCCTACTGCTGAAGCAGATGATCCCTTCAGAAGAGAATTTTCTAGCTCTTTATCACAGGTTTCCCTCCTCTTCCAGATTCAGTCCCCCTAACACCTCAAGACAGCCATCAGTGCATTGATTGGGAGCAACAGCAATCAAAGAGCTATTTTGCTGTTTGTCTACATGACAGTGACAGATCCCCTCTCAGGGTTAGTCTCTTGAGTCAGTAAAAAAGTATTATCAGTAAAAGGATTTTTGAACAATCATTTGGCAAATCAGTGACCAAGAAGACTGACCTCAGCACAGCTTCTTTGGTAATCTCTCTCCTTTTGAATAGCATTTTTTTCCTGCTATTTCCTGCCTCACTACTCAGTTATTAAGCCATAAGAAAATGTTCTTTTATCCACAGTAGCATCATTGCTTTTGTAAGGAGCATCATTAAAAACACTTCCAAAATCTAAGTGTAGTGTTTTCAATTACCTCAAAATTATCTCAAAAAAAAAAAAAAAAGCCAAAATAAGTCTGCAAAAAGTCATCCATTCTTCAGACTCTTTTTAACATGAAAGGACAAGACCACTGAGAGACTGAGACTTCAGCAACATTTTGCCTTTCCTTAAGGGAGGGCTTTCTTGCCTACCTTCCACAGAACACTTACACCAAAACTCCAGCTTCTGCACATACCCACAACTGACCCAGACACTTAAAAGATTCTTGAATTAAGACCTGGATTCCTGTGAGTTCCAAGCAGCAGGATTTGTAAATGCTTCAAAAATATGAACTTGTCTATGAGCACACATTATGGGCCAGTGAATGTGGCTTCCCAGTCTCCCAGCAATAGGTCTCACTGCCCCTTTGGCTTCTGAAGCTGCCAAGTTTTCAATGACTGCAGCCTAGAAGGCAGAGTGAGCTGCACAATGATCTCCAGGTGATTGTTGGCCAATTATACATTTTAAATGCCTTCCTGACTTGTACAACAAGCATCACTCTTTCATTGTGTGATTTTGGATTTGGTCAAAGGCATCTCACTTGCTAACTTGGCTACTAACAAAATTGATATTGATCTTGGCAGCAAATAGCACGTTTGAGAACGCTGTTGCCTTTGTGCATGTGTAAGCAATCCCATCTGGTACAGTACACCTACACTGCAGACAATGTTTATAGTGCACATAAGGTAATTGGTGCAGCTGATGAGTTAATAAATACAATACCTGAATGCAAGAATGCAAATGGGTATTTCACAAAAAATTTTAGGATGTACTTCAGTTTTAGAGAGAACTAGGAACCACTTCCTTTCTCTAGTACATAACATGTCATGGAAATTTGAAGACATCCAGTTAAACTCAAAAGATGAGTTTTCATCTTCTAGCTACATAGCTTTGAAAACTGAAGTCTGCTTGTAGAACAGGCAGATTTCCAGTTTCCCATCTAGCTCTCTTGCAAAAAGCTGAGCATCAACACTGCTGCAAAGCAAACTGGTCTCATCCTTGGCTGGCTTGGAGAATTGCTAAGCAGGAGCCAATAGAAGAGTGAGAATTAGTCAGTCTTCCCACCAGTGCCTGCTTTTCCCAAAATACTCCTTTTTCTGTTTTCTTCCTTTATAACAACTGAACAAAAATGGAATTCTGGCATTAAAAACAAGTGCCTACAAATAATGTAAATTACTTCATCACCCTAAAAGAATCCAAAAAACCCTGCAGTTTTTGGACTTTTTCTTCACCATAATCACCACACCCCAAGGTACCGACCGATTTTCAGACCACACTCCCCAGAGTATTCCACTGATGTCCATGACAGACCACGAAGATAAGACAAGCCTTTGCTCAGCAGGCTTCAAATCACCAAACACAGGCCTGGGGAAGGTGAAGAGCAACCATTCTGTCCTTTCCCCTCTGTGTCCATGTCAGCCTGCACAGATGGCTCATCTTTCCCAGCCAAATTCCCTCCAGTGCTGCCTTCCTCTGGTGCACAGGGAGCTGCACAGAAAGCTGGGGCAGTGTCCCTGCCTCTGTCCCTGCCTCTGTCCCAAGCCCCAGTGTGCTGCATCCTCTAGGTTCACATCACACTGGCACTCCCTAGTGCAGGGACACCCATCACAACACCCAGCAAAGAGAGTCTTCTGAAGAAATGGAGTTAAGAATCCCAACACACAGTCAGAAAAACAAACAAACCCACCCACATGATAATTCACATCTTCTTAGGGATCTGGAGAACTGATCTGCTAGGATTACCCAACAAAAGCTGCAGTTTTCCTTCTCCTCATACACTCCTCCTTCTTTATTCATACATAAACCTAAATTTTTGCTAACTCATCTGAAGTTTAGGCATGCCATTGTTAAAAAGAAATCACAAAAGTAAAACACAGAGTGAAGTCTTTATGAAATAATGAAAAGAAGTGCTTTGCATAAGGCTGTAGAAAGTACAGTATACACTTCTTAAATGTTTCCAATCTAAGATTACTGTATGCAGTTAATGAGGCTTCTTTGCTTAATTTACTCCTTTTAATAATAAAACCAGATACAATTAATCATTGCAATGATTTTGCTTTTTTATAATTATTTTCTTTCACCAAGCATAGCAAGGAACACTGTATAGCCAAAGAAGTCAGTTACATCCTTAATAGACATTTAAGAAGGAAGGTGGGAAGGAGGGAAAGAATCTAAATATATATACCATATAGCTCATCTCTTGAACTACGTATTTTTTGATTAAAAAAAAAAATTCTTGCTATTCCACAATAGAAGAAAATGCCCCAGGCTACCTAAGGTAAGATTTCTTTATAATTTCCAGCAAAATAAATAGTTAGACAAAGGGCTATACTGCTTAAATAAGTAATTTTTAAATTCAATTCCCTGAAAATCTGTCATGCATAAGGATCATACATCAGAATATTTCAATGAAAGGAAAACAAATTAACTGAACTCCTTGTATAAGCACAGAGCTACAGTACATCAAGGATTGCTTCTATTATTGGTCATGGGGACACCAATAACATGCTAATTGCTTCCAGAGTAAAAGGAGAAACCATTATAGTTACAAATGAAGAATCTGCTGGGCAAATTTCAATTAAATCCAGGGTTGGTGAGGCTGTAGGTGAGGAGTGAGCTGTTGGGCATTAACTGGAAGGCAAAGCACACACAATGCCCTATCCCAATTAGCAAGAACAGGCACAAAAGAACTTGGGAGCTGAACCACTGTATAAACACCACGATTCATTTTAACACACTGCTGGCAAAAGTTTCAGTGGGAAACTGGCATCTACTTCTTTAACATCTATCTCACTAACTGCTAAATGGAAATGTAACTCAAAGGCTTCAACTGCGGCAACCAGCACGCCTAACAAATCTGGAATTTTTCCTCCCATCTTTCTAGAACGTTAGCCTCTGCCTATTACCATAAATATCCCATTCATTACTCCCTGGGCACATTTCCCAAAATAAAAGACTAAAGATAAATACTTAGAATTGGCCAACTAACAACAAAAAACCTCCACTGTCTTATAGACAGCAGTTTAACCAAATGGAAATATTGCCATTAAAATTTTATTACCTGAATCTGTGCATTTTTTAATGCACTTTCTAAAACCATATCACTAAATTTCCTTAATATCCATTACACAGAGTTATTTACAATTGTCTCCAGTGACTACTTTTTGGGTTACAGGTCATTAAAGAATAAACTATTTATAACAAATATCCCAGATGTGCTATCTGGGCTTTGTGATTAATTATATATAATCACATTATCCCCTCTGTTTCACAAATGCAGTAACTAAACAACTTTATACTTATCATAAATTTTGAAATCTAAAACACAACTGGCATTTCCTATTATTACATTCCATTATCACATGTTCTGGTCTCGAGTCTAAACATTAATTTTCTTTTCAATATTAATGCTTGTGAAACCTTGCTTCTCAAAAGCCTGAGTGCAAAAGGGTCCTAAGTGAGCTACAACACAAATTTACTTCTACATTCATTCTTTGCAACATAAAAGCAACTGAAATTCTATTTTTGCAGTAACTTTAACTCACCTTAAACCCCTTGTTCTATTATTAGAAACAACTATATGACTGTATTTCTGTCTCTTACCTATCATAGTGTAGCAAAAAGAAAACATTTAAACAGATAGGCAGGGCAGTGAGCAAGGACAAGTGTTATACACCACACAGCATACACCAAAAGTCACATTCACATTACACCAAAAGAGCATCCTTTCCAGTGAAAAATGCGTATTTTATGATTGGCTTTTCACAAATAATAAAATGAATATTATATGTGTTATGTTAGAAAGTTATGCTGTATTAATTTTCTCAAGTTGAGTGTTAAATATAGTTTTAGGTTATAACATAATGTTAAAATAAAAACTATGCTATGTAGGATACTTTTTTTAAGAAAGGACTCACAGCGAGATAGCAGCCACAGGACACATAAATCTTTCAGAGGAAAAGAATTTATTGCTCCCTTATCAGAAAAAACAAACTTCTTCCTGCCTCGCTCAGCTCTGAAGACACAATAAGGATTAAGAGGAAGAAGCTGACACTGACCAGAGAGACTCCTGTATTTGAATGGAATTTATGCATCATGTATGAAGTGTATGAATATACAACAGGCTGTTGTTTTTAAGGGTTAATCCTCTGTTAACATGTGATCTTTTTGGGGCTTATTTTGCCCAGAAAAAGGTACCTAGACGTCCGTAACTCTTTGTTTTCATTGTCCCATATTGTCCTAATCCAAATTGTCCAAATTATTATTACTCTAACTATATTGCTATTTTTATAACCATTTTATTATTATTAAACTTTTAACATTTTAAAAACAAGTGACTGGCATTTCTCACACTTCCAAAGGAATGGTTTGGGCATTTCAACAAACGAAATCCCCTCCAGATCTGGCTGAAGGGGGCCAGAGGGGGCTCTGCTGAAGAAGTGCAAATTTTTTACCCTCTCCTACAACATCTTTCATGTACCACGATGGGTGAACCACCTGCAAGGAGAGCCAGGGATGGGTGAGCCACCTGCAAGGAGAGCCAGGAAAGGATGCCCACCTCCCAGCCAGAATCATTACCAGGTGCTGAGGAGAAAAGCCAGCTCAAGGTGGGTAGACAGCTACAGCCACCTCCTGCACAGGCTGCTGGGCGGCCTCACGCACCAGACAGAGCATCGGCCACAGCAAACTCCCAGGGAAGCTGCCGGACACTCTGGGAGCCGCCGGGAAAAGCAGCCTATAAAGCTGCCCAGGCATTGGGGAGCAGCCAAGGGCTCAGCAGCTGGCAGAGTTGGGCTCTTCCCAGCTGCCCAAATGTCACCTTTCCCGAAACTGCACTATGTTACTATGGGAACGTGTGCCACAGCTTTCAAAGCTGCAAAACTGGTCCACGTTTCCAGGTGGAAGTGATGCATAAAAGGAGACTGCCAATTCTTGGGCATGCAGGAAATGCTGCCGAGTCCCAGATGAGATAATGAAACAGAGTGTGCCTCTGGATGCTCTCTAGCAGCGCTGCAGACCTCGCTCACCACCTGGCTGCCCCCAGGCTTCTCTTGCTCTTTTACCACCATGGCTAGGGTACATTTTTCTTTCACTTTCAGCTTGACAGAGTCCATTCCAAGAAACCTTTCTTCAGCGGTTTGTGCGCGCTGAATGAAATCAATGAACCAGCTCTCAGGAGGAACCCTGCTGCAAGGAAAACTGACAAAAATGCATTATATGTATACGCTATCTTTATCAGCCTTCCACCCAGTCACTACCTTACTGCCATGCTATTTAAAGCACGGCAAATTTCCAGTGCTGTAAGTGCTCTCAGATGCTTTTCCCCCCTAATTAATTAAATTAACAAAGCCTGAAGTAGCTCAGAGCACTTGCCGCTGCTCAGCATTACTGGAACTTGCATTCTAACTCCTATGAGTTGGCTTCATGAATACCACATGGAAACCAGTCCCGGCCCCAAACATTTTACACCGTGATTTTATCCAGCTGTCTTTCTCATGCGTCAAAAAGGAAAGCAGAGACACTTCGTTTCCCGGAGCAGACAATCCTCTAGGGCACTGCATGGGACTCAGGAGAAGTACAGCTGTTCATCGTGTGTGCACAACAAAGGCCGACATTGGACAGAAATTATTTACAGAAAAGCACATCAGGCAACTGATACTGTTTTGCGGAGATAAACAAAACTTCACAACTTTTGTGAAAGTTGTAAAACCGGTATGTTTATTACAGTGCTGGACACGTGGGAATTGTTCTCTTAAAATGACATGCGTACTTCTGGGAACTTTAAGTCTTTTTTTATCTCTCTCTCAAATACATATGCATACAATTTTACAATAGGTTCATACACATTCATTTTTATGAATTCTGCGTGACATTTGTTGCTAGTTCTTCTTTATCAGAAAGAATTCCTAGGTCAGGTTGACGTGCTTTCACAGCAGTCTTTTTGTCTTTCATTATTACTGGTGTCACTCTCTGGGGCTTTCTTCACTCGAGAGTGATGGATCCAGGCATTCTGCTTCTTGATCTTGGTCGCCGTGAAGGTGGTGAGAAGTACCTGGAACGGTCCCTCTTACTGTGGTTTTAAAGTGTTCTCTGTGAGAGACCTAACATACACATAATCTCTAGGCTGTATGTTCTGTACTGGCTCATCTGACTTTCTGCTCTGAGTTCCAGCTACGTGTGTTTCAATTTCTCTGAGCTGTTTGCTTAAAGCCACCATGTAGGTGGCCAGTGTTACTTCTTAAAGTGGGTGGACATTCTCTTTTGTATTCTATATGGTGTTCCATAAGGCAATTCAAAAGAACTCAGCTTTTCTTTAGCTTGAGGTTTAGTTCGAATTCGCAATAGCGCTAGCGGAAGAGCTTGCGGCAGGGTAGATTAACTTCTTGCCCGAGTCTTAGAATCTGCTGCTTAATAAAATTATTTATTTTCTTCAAATGATTCATTTTCTGCGAGCATCTTCAGCGACCGAGAGGCTGCGGCAGCCCTGAGGGGCCGGGAGCGGGCAGAGCCCTGCGAGCGGGGCGTCCGTGCCGGCACCGCGGGGCGGGACCGGCGGCGGGGCGGGACACGCCGGGGAAGGAAGGGCCGGGATCGCTTCCGGAGCGCGACCTTGGCGGGCGGGTGAGTCCCGGGCTGTGCGGGGCCGTGCGGGACTGTCCCGGCGGCGGCGGCGCCTTCCCCCGCCCGCAGCCGCGGCACGGCGGGCAGCGCTCGGACAGCGGCCTCGGTGTGTTCAGGGATGGCGGCGCCGACGAAGGCGGAGAGGAAGGCGTGCTGGGGGGCCCGGGACGAGTTCTGGCAGTGCCTGGACAGCCACGGGGATGACGCCGCCAAGTGCGAGAAGCTGCGCCGGGCCTTCGAGTCGCGCTGCCCGCAGCAGTGGGTGAGCTCCGGGCGGGATGTTCCATGGGGATGGCAGCCCCAGCTGCCCGCAGTGCCCAGCCTGGGCTTGCCGTGCCTCCAGGCGGAGCTTGGTTCGCACCCTTCTGGCTGGCCGGGAAAGGAGGCTCCTGAGCGCAGCCCTGCCTAGCCCCGGAACCAAGAAAAGCAGTGTTGAGGGTATAGTACAAAGAGAAAGGAAAATACTGTCTCAAACTTGCAGATAAACACACAGGGTTATTGTTGTTATTAAAAAACCAACAAGTTTTAGAGGATATTTGAAAGCTTGTAGAAGTATGCAGAAATTTCTGTTTAAAGGCCGGTATAGAAGGGAGCTGGCACACAGGCCATGCAGTGCATGGCATTTTAAGATTGGGATCTTTTACCTTGTGCATAAAAATACCTTTTTTTCCTGCAGTGTAATTTCACAGTAATGCACCTGTCCCAAATGTAATCCATTCATGTTGTATTTTTTAGTTTCCTGAGCTCAAGCTGTAATTCTTTTTTAATAGGCACTCCCCTTTGGTAACAGTGGTGTCTGAACAGTTCCTGTTGCAGGCAGTAGTCTGAAGGCAGCTAAAAAGCCTGAGTACCTTCACATCTGCTGCACTGACACTTTGAACAGTGCATTTCTGGTGTTTGTTATCTCTAGGGATGATGGTCTCATCTGCAGGGCTTTGCACATCAGTGGTTCTAGACACAACTCAGAGGTTTTGCAGGCTGTGATACCATAGAAAAGCTGCTGGACTTAATTTTGCATCACAAATAATTTTTGTTCAGAGCAGTGAAAAGAGAAAAGCATACAAGATCTTCATGAAGTAACAGGTGGTAAACCTAAAAAACCAGAAGTTTGATTTCCAAATGGTAAAGAACCCCCAAAAACTAAACACACCGCTCTTTAGTCTTCAACAAAAGAAACTCCTAACTAGTGCATTAAAATCCTCCTTCAGTTCAGTGATCAAAGACTGAACTGGGTTTACACAAAACCCCTTCCTTTTGCTGGTTTATTATAATGAACATTGTTTCTCTTTTTAAACAGGTTAAACACTTTGACAAAAGAAGAGACTTTTTAAAATATAAAAAGAAGCTTGAAACAGAAGGGTATAGTCCTCCAGAAGCTGCTGGAAAGGCTTAGGAACTCTGCTCTCAAATCAAGTCTGACTAACGATAGGAGGAAGAAGCCAGAGGAAGCAACAGAAGCTGCTTGAGTGCAAGAACTCAATGTAGCAGTCTCCCTGAGATGTAGACTGCTCTTCTTGTTGCCAGGTCTCACATGACTGCTAAAAAAGGGGTCATGGACAGCTTTTTGATGAGTTAAAGTCAAAGAAATATGGTGCAGGGCTGTTCGTAAATTTAAGGCTTTGAATGTATAATTAGTAAAATTATTTCACAGGAATAAATGATTATTTAATACTGCTATGTACATATTCCAAAGAGAAAATGAAATTGTTTTTCTGTAAGTGATCCACCCCTTTTCCTAAATTAAAGTCCATTCCAACTTGCCTTTTTTGTCAAAAACAGTGGGTTATATAATAAAATGTGTAATTGTAATTTACCAAGTATTTCAAAGTGTTTTAAAATACAGTTTAAGTCAGATATTGACTTACACAACAGTGGTCATTAAGAGATGTAAAGCATCCTGTGCATGTGATATGTAATTCACTTTTTGAAGGATGCTCTTTTTTTTTTTAAGCAATAGGAATTTTTACACTGGTGATAGGTTTTCAGTCAGTATCTCTACTAGAATATGTCCAGTGATTTATGACAATTCTCACATTATGGCCTTTTGTAGAATTGGATTACCTTAGTGATGCAGCTTTATTTAAAGGTACAGACTGTTTACAGCAGGATTAATAAATGTGGCTGTAGAAGACATTTAAACAAGGAGTAGGATTGAATGTAATTATGTAAGTGGAGTTACCTTCCAAAAGTCATATAACCTAGTATATCTAGGTGCTGGAATCATTTAATACTATGGTTAAAGGCACAACTTCAATTTCAAGCACAGTCACCACAACTGAAGTTCCTGCAGTAAAAATCCTGTGTTTTGAATTTCAGATTGTCCACAGTACTGTGCTGACATTCAGCAGAAAAAAAACACATACACCACTTGCAATATAAATAGCATTTATTTCCAATGCAACAATTTAAGGAGGTAAAGTATTAAGGCATTTAAAAGTCACTCTGAACACTGGAGAGAACAGAACATGCAAAGTTGAGAATCCTCTTTCACCCTGAGTTTGTATCTCATCTATCCAGAACTTCACGTGGTAGCACCGTAGGAAGCCATCCAGCTGTACAGTAAGGCACCAGACTCTGGGCAGTCATTGCTGCTGTTTTTGCTTGATCACTTGTTGTCTTGTGTACTCCCAGATCAGCAGAGCCCCGCTCACATGGACATTGAGGGACCGGATGATGCCCTGCTGAGGAATTTCCACACAGACATCCAGGTGGTGAATCAGGTTGGCTGGGATTCCTTCATGTTCGTTTCTAGGAAAGAAGAAACAGTAACTCGCATCTGAGAGAGGGCATGTGTGTTCCAGAAAGCAAAAAATACAAATGTCAAAACAGCATCCAAACGCCTCTTGGCAAATGCCACATCTGCCTACGGAGTAAGGCACAATTTCTTGTCACTTCTGATGACAAGAAATTGTTTAAAAACAGTAATACATTACAAAGAAAACGTGGAGGGAGCTGACTTAACTTTTGATGTTAAAAACTTGGTGGAAGACTCAGTTTTCAGTTCACTGGCCAAGCAATAGCTGAGCACCCAGAATAAAGACTCTGCTTTTGTTTTTAAACCATCTATAGTGAAATCACCATGGTATGAAGCTGCTGGCACAGCAGGAAAATTTAACTGCCCGCTTTACATTCCAGTCTTGGCACAAAGGAATGTCCAAACTGAACACACCAGAGAATACTGAAGTTGACTGGTAATTAAAACTATTATTTTTAATTAGAATAGAACAAAGTGATTATGAGCACTCCATTCTGAAGACAAGCTACATGAAAAAAGTTGGAAAAAAAATCTTTGTCCTAAGAGGATAGCCAGGCCCTTCTTCCTGGTATCACTCAGTAGCCCTGCAATATCAGGAGCTTTCTCACTGCTATGTGCTTTACTGCAGATTTCTTTAAGTAGCATCTCCCCGTTGGTATCACATCTGAGGCTTGTCTGCTTATAGAAACTGATAACTGCTTTTCTCTGAAGTTGTCCCAAGCTCTGCTTGTACTGCAGAAACTTGCTACTTCACATTGTGCCTCTCATCCTGATGTTTTAAATCACCTCCCAGCCATGCCCACTCAGTCTGCTCCAGCCCTCCTCACCGAGCTCAGCAGGGCAAACCCAGCCTCCTCCTCGCTGAGCTCACAGCCCACACACACAGGGCCCCAAACAAAACTGAACAGAAGGTGTCTTCAGCACTCCCAGAAAAATACAACCCATGTTGTTGCTACCTCCACTCCTTATTAAAAGGTGTTCCATTGGTTGTTAAATATGAGAAGGGTCATTCAGTAGATAGCAATACTTTAGCACACAAAGCCAAGGACTGCTCTTTCCATGATCATTTCCCATTCCAGAATCACCTTCACCAGTGTCACTTGGTTTTCATGTGATCAAACTCTTGACTAGAGAAAGGGATGGACTGCAAGAGGTAGGTTTACAAAACAGTGTGTGCTCTTACCCCAGCAATAATAGTGATTTCTCTGGGAAGCAATATTCTGTGAGATCAAAACTTTTAGCTGTTTGCTCCACACCAATAATAGTGTAGCCTTCTGTTTTTTTCTCCTGTAAATAATCAACTAGCTGAGATGGTTTCACCTGTGCATTAAAAGTAGAGAGAAATACAAAAATATATAAATATCACCTTTTGTAAACTTCTGAAATTATTGTAAAAAAAACACAACAATTTACTTGGACACTTTTTAAGATAAATGACTTTCATTCCCAAAGACTCCATCCATATAAATAGCTTAGCATTTTAAAAGCTCTTCAGCAGTAGCACAAAAAGTTAATGGCACAAAATACCCTCACCAATACCATGAACAAAGACGTAACAATTACAACTCACATAATCAGCGCATCACAGCAATAACAAATTGCAAGTATTTTCTAAATTCTTTTTTATAAGGTTGACCCAAAACATACAAGATTAAGTGTCAGAGGTAACAGCAGGAGCTTCCATTAAACAAAAAGATATTTTTTTCAAGGTAAAAATGTAAGGCTCTGAACTTATGCATCTGACAAACCAAAGATTCTGAGCACATTTTTTAGCTATTAAAACGTTTCCATTCACCTCGACAAGGGGGAGCCACTGCTCTGCAGAAACACTCAGATGCTGAAACTGCTTATCCTGTATGTAATGAAGACTGCCAACAACTAGTGCAGATGCCCCAAATATTTCACTTGTACGACATAAACCTACAAAAACAAGAAATAAAGCTATTTTTGTGTAGAAACTAAACACCAAGCCAGAACACCAAGTGAAAATGACAAAGAATGCAGAAGAGAAATGGCTACTTTAGTTATCTATTTTTAATTAATTTCAGGTCTTCCAAGCCACACCTTGTTCCATATAAATTACAGGAAAAAAGTGTTTTGCAATTTAGCAGAAAGATAAAAATTAGAAAAGCACTGTGTCTTGAAAACATGCTTTTACAATACTAATTATACAAAGTAAGGAGTTAGGTGTCCAAGCCTTAGCAAGGCTGGATGGTTTGACACATCCACACCTGTTAAATGACAGAGGATGACACATCACAGCATTGGAGTGCAGACAGCAATAACAGCCTGTGGGCTTTTCATTACCCACTGCAGTTACTGAAACTGCTAACATCAAACACAAATGGCAATAAAGTATTTGCAGGATTTATTATGTCATAGCCGACACATCGTGAAGGCAGTTTTAATGGGGAAATGGGGCCCTGCTGTCCAACAGACATAAGAATCTTGTAGGTTTACAAGATTTGGTTTAATTGTTACAGAAAAAAAATGCAAAAGCAAAGAATTCCCTTTAATTGCACACACAGTTGAAAAACTCAACTGTAGCAAATACAGAATTAGCAAGAAACAGCATGATTTACAGCAAAATTCTACTTAGTTAATGCATGCTATGTCTAAGTTCTTTTCTTTTTCCTTAAAATGTAACTGTAGAAGACCCCTTTCTTTAGCAACCAGTTTCTTTCAGGATAATGATCTATTCTTCTGAGCAGTACTTAAATAATTTTCTAATTATCAAAAAAAAATGAAATTAACTTTTATTCTCTAAGTGTGCTCCAAGGTCTAAAATAAAAGTTTGACTACGTGCAATCAACCTTACCTCCTAAATTGGTAGGTTTATCAATAAGTGAAGCCACCACAATCAATCTGCTGTTTGATTTGCCAAGTTTAGCAGCACGATCCTGAAATGCCATTTCCAAGTCTAAACTAGGAGTACTGTTCTTCCAGGGTATAATCTTCTTCTGAACATCAGTCCACTCTGTCTGGCTGTCTGCTTCAGCCAGATGTGAACCTGTAACAATAAATTGTACATTCATATGGATATGCAAGTGGGAGTGAAACTAGTGCTTCAATAAAGAAGATAATCCAAATGGTGATACTGGAGATAACATTCGTGATCTACTATTACTTTATGGGACATGTTCTGCTCACATAGATGCAAGTTTACTTCAGCTGAAAACCAGAGGTCAGGCTGAATACCAATAATTACAATTTATACAGATTAGCTCTATTTTACCCATGTCTTGCTGAGTCCAGTCACTTGGTTTCAGCTCACGAAGCTCCGTTCGGGAATGGCACCACTGAAACGCTGCTGGCCAAGGAATGTCAGTGAATCTGTCAAATCTAGAGAGGGAGATCCATTCATCCTCAGCCAGCTCTGAAAGGCGGGGAAGGATGTAAAATATTGTCTGCAATGGAACACAGTGTTATCAGCAGAGTGTCACTAAAGCAAGCAAAAATAGATAATTAATGGAACATGTCGACTATCTAACCTCCTATGCTTTTAATACTTTTTTTTCTTGGTATTTCATACAGCTTACCAGTATATCTCTCAATATTCATAACTTTACTTATAGTGCTAGCCAAAACTTCCATAAATCTAGACTTATTGTCTCATTAAACTTTTCCTGAGGATCTGCACTGATTAATGTACTGAAATTCTAGAATACTAAAGAATTAACACTATGCTTCTCAGCACAAGGGTCTAGAGGAAATCTTGTATGTGTAATACTGAAGAGTTGTCAAATACTCTTAGAACTTTCTAGTAAAGGATTTATTTAATGTCAAAAGAAAAATAGTTGAAAGCTTTAAGATCTAGTGGTAAAATCCACCTCAGCAAAACCAATACATCTAACTAACCACGATTTATTGAGGAGGAAAAAACACATATCCCAAGGGAAAGACTGAGCAAGTCAAAGACTTTAAAATCCAGAATTTTTGTTTATCCCAATGTGCCCTTCAAGACAAAGGTGAAAATGCACCCTGAATACATTTAAATGCTTCATAAGTATTAGTCTCCCTTTGTTGGGTTTTTTCCTCCTTTTAAGGACTTCTACTTTCCACTGTTTAGCATATTTGTGTTCACAAAAATATTTCACAGAACAGTTAAAAGAAGAAAAAATTTCTTTTGTCAAAGATGGCACTGTTTCTGCAAAAACATAAAAGATATTCATATCCATGAATATCTTGTATTTTGACCTTAGTTCTTCTATGTCTATTTATCTGCACCCTTATTTTTGCCTTCCTTCCATTTTCAATGATGAAAATGTTTATTCAGCTGTTAGTTATCTGAGCTATATCAAAAAAGGTGGCTGAAAAAGGTGCTCTGGAAGTGATGTATCTCTATCCCATTCACATCAAACAATCCAGCTAAGCAACCTCAAGTAACTTCTGGGAACAGATGCCTTAAAAATCCTAATAAACTACCTCAACTAAGTAGATGCTGTTCAGTTACTAGAATGAACCTTTCCAGTCACAAATATAAAACCTGATTAATTCCCACAGATAGGCACATTCATCACACATACCTCTTCTTAGCTGACCTGGGTTTTTAACACAGTATCAGGTAGAAAAATTAGGATGCAATCTCAGTTTAAAGCCTGTCACAATCTGGGTGAAGTAATTTTTTGGGGGTTTAAATGAATAATAGTTGATAATTTCATCCCACATTAGAAAATACCAAAAAAGATAAAATACAATTGCAAAACTAGACAAATAGTGTGGTCTTGCCTCTAGACTATAATCCTCAACTGGATGAAACGTTGCAAAGAAGAAGTGATCTTGGATTCGCTGCCAGTTCCTTCTGGCATTCCTGCAAGTGCAGAAAGTAATGTAAGATATATTTAAAAAGCAAAGGAAATTAAATTGAAAAATTCAATTGTAAGATTGGCACAAGGCAACCTAATTTATTTATATTCCTGTATCTTGTACAGGAAAGAAAATACTTCAACAATTAAGTAAGGGCCCATTTTTAAAAAATTACAGCATTCAGAAAATAAGCTCTACTCATGTTTCAAGAAAGGCCCAAAAGAAAGACACGTCTCCAAATTCTATTACCAAAAGGAATGAGTTTGGCAAGAAGTATCCCATGGAAATTGGATGGTTCAGTGTCAGATTTTAGCTGTTAAAAAAAACCAACTAAGTCAAGACTCTTCCCTTTGCTGCTTTTTTCTGTATTGTGTCTCCCCATACCAACTTCTTTTTAAATAGTAATAAAAACCCCCATAAAAATTACCAAGTGCCATTTTAGAAAATGTAACTTGCTGCAAATGGCTCAGAAGAACAATGTGAAGCTGCATTACTAACCCTGTGCCATGCATGTTTTCCACTTGTTGAAGGCTAGATTCAATAACTGGTGTCAGAGCTTCAAATTCTTCCACATGCAGCATTCTGCACATAGCCCAGATTTTTTTAAGGGCAATTAATGCATAAAGTCGAACGCTGAAATTATGGCTGAAGCACCACTGCAGAACAACTATAAGGGCTTTCTTCAAAGCTGGCTTCTAAAGAAACAAAGACAAAGAAGCTTCTTTCATGTTAAGTCTTAATGTACAATTCAGAAGTTATGAGTGGCCCAAGAAAAAGCTCCTCAAAAGATATCCTTTTGGAAATCACAAAGCTTTAAAATTAATATAATTTCCTTCATTCCATCTCATCAGGACAAAACCTACAGCCTCACTTGTTCTTTGAAAAGGTATTCATTTGCTCTAAAAATCATTATTCTGCCTACAAGGAAACGTCAACTTATTTCTGATTAAAAGAGTAGCAAGAACAACAAACCCAGGTGCATCCACATGTTTATGTAAAACTGAGGTTGCTATTCTAGAAAATCTCACAGGTAATCAGGCTCTATGTAACCAGAACACCTGCTAAGCTAGCTAATTTTCCAAAGTCCAATATTTTATAGAGGTGACAGGAAGAGTTGGTGTTTTGCATCACAAAGGATACCTTAGTAGGAAGTAGGTATTAAAGAGATACTTAAACATTTTGGCAGTCTATTTTCAATTCAGAACTCTGTATAAGCACTGGAGGTGAATAAAGAATGAACACTCTTAGAGAAAAGTACCTTCTCTGAGGTATTCTGAAGAATGATGTCAAAGTGGGCCAACACTGATAAAAATGTGCAGATGCTTTTTTTAAGCTTTTCTTCATCCTAAAGTAAAAAAGTAGTAGTAAAAGTATGTAGTAAGTAAAAAGGAATGGAACAAGAGATATACTTTTATACTTTTATGCATTTTCACACTATGTTCGGCACATGCAATAATATTGACACTATTAAAAATCTACTTGTTTCCACAGCCAAATTTCTGCTAATACAAGGTCAATATTATTAGGATTTAGTTCTTCCTAACATGTTATTTGCATTTTCCTAACACATCAGACAGAATGAAGTACATAGTGGTACAAGTGAGCTAAAATTCAACCCAAGTTCACTGTATTCCCCAGGAATGCAAAAGGTCAGCACCATTCTACAGCCTCTTGCCTGAGGCTCCCACTACCCAGAGCTCAATCTGCAGCTCACACTGCAGTTGCACACTGAGCCACCTGCACTAAATGCATTCCTCAACACCAGGAGAGCCTCTGAAAATGCAATCTGTATTCCCTTCTCATAAATCTACGTGTTTTCTGCTTGCTCTGATGGTTTGAATGGGCTCACTGTGATAGTACATTTGTTATTATCAGCATGAAATCACTTTGATCCAACAAATTATCATCTGCTAAAAGGACAGCAATTCCAACAGCCCAAGCTTTTGGAAGGAATTCTGAAACACTCAGCTCTCCTCAGCCAACCCTTTCACAACTTTTGGGTATCATCACTCAAACCCTGCTCCAGTTCTAAAATCTCATTACAGAACTCCACCGTGAGAGAAGTCCATATTAAAAGCTGCAAATTGAATATGTATTATACAAGTCATGTTCTCACTGCCAAAGAGGATGGGACAAAAATTATAAAATAGACAAAGGTGGGCTGTGGAAACCACAAGTAATTTAGACCCCCAGACCCAGGATCTAGGGTGTCCATGTGGTCCTGATGGCTCTTATACTGGACTAGTCTTGACTCACTATGCCAGCTCCACTCTGCCCAGAATAAAATATCATTAAAGGAAATCTCTCAACAGGAAGAAATGATTTTTCTTTGGCCGTTTTTAGGTGTCTCAGATTATTGCTCAGACTCAGAAGCTAAACTGCTCAGCAGCCCTCTGTTTTTAAAGGAAGGCTGGAACACACAAAAAATAAGGAATGGGGTGACAAACTGTACCCTCCTTGTTCAAATTACTCTTCAAATGAATGCCAAAGGTCTTACTTACATAGCAAAAGCAATCCCAGAATTTATCAAGGAATTGGGGATATTTATGTAGAGTCAAGATAACAATCCATTCTATGAAGTATTTCACAGATGCCTGATTATTACTGAATCCAGCCTGAAAAACTCTGTCAAGAGTTCCACTCAAAAAATTCTGAGAAAACAAAATCAGGCAATCCTTTAGTATATTACTAGAGTTATTTCCATGAAGAAAAAAAATTAAATAAAAGAACATTCCCACCTTTATCATAGTATTAGATATATTTTTCAAGATGCAAATGAAAGCATTTTAAAACCATCTAATTTCTTTATTATACTTCTCAAATATTTTCTTATGAAGCAGCATTTGATGAAAGTAACACTTGTCAATTTCTTGACTGTTCATAAACTAGCAACTTTTTTACTAAATGAAAAGCTTTTAATCAGATAGTCAGCACAAACTTTTAGTTAGCTTTAACAGGAACAATCTAGCCTCCTAAAATTCACAAATCTAAGAATCAGTTTGCAGTGTCCTCTACAAATGCATGATAAATCCGTGACTTTAGACAAAGAATTAAGCGACATAAAACTTCCACAACACAGAACTTCCACATCAGCCACAGGTTACATGCCTTTTATACCCTGCTGTAATTTAACATATGCAGCTTGCATGACACCAAATTAGGTCTTGAAATAGGTAGGTATTTATTTATTTAAAAATTAATTGTCAAGAGCAATACCTGGTTAAGCTTTGGAAGAAGAACTAGGAGTGTCTGCCATACTCGGTTTTTAATTCTATGCTGCAAAGAGTTTGCATAATAGCGTGTTCTAGACCTGGACACCAGCTCATCCTGAAAGAAAATTAAAAGGTTTATAGCCTATTCTTCCTTTAAATTTGAATACATGTAAATACACTTTCCTGTACTAAGAAAGCATCATCTACAAAGCTGGGATCAGCACTGAACATAAGCTTAGGAAAATATATTTACTTAATTTATTAAGAATTAAATTCTGAAGTTTATAATTAAACAATAAAGTAAGTAAATATCTACTAAAGCTCACTTTTCCCTGCTTGGTCGATCTCACAGCACAAATATTAATAATTTCTCTGCAGTACTTAATTGCGAGGAATGAGGGACCCACACATTCCTAGTTCATCAGACAAAAGCAGGATTCAACAGTACCAGAAGGTATGGGTCATGTTCTAATAGCAGCTGCAGTAATTTTGACTTTAGACTCCTGCCAATGCATAAGTAGCTCTCATATAAACAAAAACTGGACCCCAACCTTCTCCATCATTTCTATCTATAAAGGTATTCTAAGGAGACAGTAGTTCTCTCAATTTAAGAGGTAGTCTGCAATAGTTAAAGTGAAATGCAGTGCTTCAGAATGCAGCCTAAAGGAAGATTCTTAAAGGAACAATGGTTACAATTTGGATAATGTTCCAGGAAACTAAAATATCCACTAAAAAGAGAGAAATAAATGCAAAAGACAATTTTTACTATTCTGGTTGAATTAACTTCAGTTTCATAACAAAGAAAAGAATATTACTTGGCAAATCTAGAGTCTACACAAACAACAATAAATGCATCCTGTCAACGGTAAATATTTTGCATTTTACTAGTTGTACTAACAGTGCATTTATATACCAAGAGAAATTTTACCTTATCAAGTAGTTTGATGAAAATGTCTTCCATAAACGTCTTATGCAAGATATTTGTTCCATCCAACAAGCACAGAAATTTAACAGCACAAATGCGAACAAAGTGATCATCTCGATTTGTACTGTAAAATATGAATAAAAATAAAAACCAAACTCTACTTGTTTAGACATAAAGATAATTCCTAAATCATAAAAAAGCACCAAACATCATCTGGAAGATACAGCCATCAAATTGTCTACAGTGAGACAACATGAAAATACCCAGAAGTGCAATTTTAAAATCCATTCATCATTGGTGATGAAAAAAATTAGTGAGTTCAAAACTTGACCCCCTGACCCCAAGTCTATCTAGAGTTCTTTAGTAACATCTAAGTGTTTAAAAAACTTTTCCATAGAAAAAGCTGCATCAGAAAGTTTTTAAAATTTTGTGCCTGTAATCTGTAATCTTCTAACAACTAATTTATGCTTACAGTTTGGTGAAATATCTAATCCCAAACAGCAATTCATTCCTATTAGTTAAGTACAGACATCCAGAACAATTCATGGCAAGAATAAAATTAATGACATTATAGGTTGTGACAGCTGCAAGCATCACAAGAAAATATATGATTACCAAAAAGCTCTTGGAGAAAATACAGGAGTAGTGAACTTTTGCAGTGGAGTTTTTTAGAAGGTCAGGTTTTATAGACTACTAACATTTCTGAATACAAGGTGAAATAAATAACTTTTTCCCTGAATTTCTTCCACTGAATAAAAATGGAAGTGAAACTATAAAAAAAAAAAAAAGGTCAACAATCCAGTAGCAAACATCCCCATTTCAAAGGCTGGAGGCAGAGCCTTTGGGCAGTACACAGTAGAAAAGGGCTTGCAACCAATGGTAAAAAGGTGGCTCAAAATCTGGCTGCATTAAAACCTGAGTTTTTTAACTGTCTTTCGTACAATGACAAGGTATGTATTAGCTCAGCATCCTATAAAGTATTACTTTATTGAGGTGACACAATGAGGAACTAGTTATTTCAGCCACAGTCAGATTAACAAGTGAAATATATTTTCCTGAAAATCCATTTTTCTACAGTTTGTATTTGAATTATGAATATAATGTGATGTACAATGCTTTTACCAGTATTTTAAAAGGTTATGAATATATTCCTTGTGGGTCCCTTCCAACCCATGATATCCTGTGATGGTATGATAAGCAGCCAAGTTCAAAATCAGCATCCTTCCTCTCAGAGCATCAGCCAGGACAAAGACACAATTCACACCAAATACTGTAAGATGTATCCTCAAAAGCATTACCTTTCTGCAACAACATTTGCTGCACATTTTTCTCCAAGATTTTCTATGAAGGCATGCACATCCTGAATTGGTCTTCAGAGATGAAAGAAGACAAAGCAACAAAATTAGCAGAGTAACATACAAAATCTGTTTTCAGTTTTTCAATAGTCATCTCAAAGTGTAAAAGAAAAAAAAAAACCACACAAAATTTTAAAATAGAAATCACAAAAATTTTTTGTATACCTTTGATCTTTTCTAAATACAGTTCCAAAGACACAAGCCTCAGTGATAAGTTCACTATAATTTCCAGCATTTAAGAAAGCATTTGTCAAGGCACTTCTCTCATCAACAGTGGGAAATATCCAAGACTGACAACAATGACTAAGGACTACATTGAAGACTCCAGTCTTTGTAGTGGACAGATCTATGAGCTTGAAAATTACCTGAAAATAAGAAATAAAAGATTCAAAATCTAGTTTTCAGAAGTGCCAGATCTATTAGAATAAAATTGCAGTGATATCTACTTTAATAGGTCTCATGGTCTTTTGCATCCTATCAGTAAATGCTGTAAATGCTGTCTTCAATCTGTTTATAATTCCCTGATATAAGAGCAGGTGAATGGGCAACAATTGGCCCAGTATATACTTATAAACCAGAATTGATCTTTGCTTAAACAGATAAAATGCCAGATGCTTTAATCAAATCTGCTGTAAGTGGAGAGCCAGGGCTTACTTCATGAGCACAAACCTAGTGTTTTAATCAATCCTTATACCAATTTACAAAAAAAAATTAAACATAAAGTAAAATTTCTTACATAAGTTGCCATATCACTAGTTCTGTTCATTAAGGAGGATTACATGTATGTCAAAGTTCATATTTAAGTTAAAGTGCAAAAGTGTCTTTGTACCATTTATTTTTTGTTTTTAAGGAGGGCATATTTATGATATTTGAAACTGCTATCTAACACTTCTCCAAAGAGAAAAACAAGAAAAACAAAACAAGAAAAATGGCCCCAAAACATTTCTTTCCCTTCCTTAGGGTAAGTGCAAGAGTAAATCTCACATACAAAGCATCTGGGAGAGAGTGGAGAGATGCAGAATGAACAGGTAAGGCTTTCTAAGAATTCCTTTTAGACATCAGTTAGAGCTGTCCATGAAAATGGTTTTTCAGAAGGTGTAATAGCTCCTAACAGACAAAGCTGCTTTGCTTCCCTGCATTGAAATGATAGTTTTGATAATGTTAAAATTCTTTGTCAGTAATGCCAGTTTTATAGAGAAAGTTGTTCTGAATTGCTAAGCATTAAAGCACCAAGAAGCTCATGAAGAACTTAAAACTGAAATACTGCAATGCAGTCTGGAGAAACACTTACTGGAAAGAAAGCTCTACACTAGAAGCATATAAGGTTTTTTCCAAGATCTCAAACCTATTTTCCAGTGCAAAGGCTTGTAACTTTCCTAGTAATTCCAAAATTAAGCGTTTGTTTCCCCTGTAGGGGAGCAGCAAAGCATTTACTATGCATTTCTCAATCCTGAAATTTTTTCAACTGTTTCACTGTTTCAATATAGTAAAAGTTCAGCACACACAAAAGAAATCTAAGATATTTAAGTTCTGGCATAATTAACATAAGATTAATCACAAAGAAAAAAGAAGAGTGCAGCAGAAGAAATTAATCTAAAGAAGACAGTGCTCTGGGCATCTTCTGTGGAAGACCTTTTCAGTATTACCATAGCAATAATCCCTTTTTTGACTCAAAAATACCCCTTTGCTCCACCCTTTCCAACTATTAAAAAGACAGAGTGCACTGTGGTAGACAAAATTAAAATTGTGCTTCTGTGACAAATCAACATCAGGCAGGTCCATATTGTCCTCTCTTTAGCTACAACTGCACAGCGGGTCAATGGCACAGGGACTGCCGAGGACTGGAATAAGAATATACATAAGTAGGCATTTGCTTGGGAACTTTATCTTCATTTTCTTATGAAGGGGCAGAAGGTGGCTCGACCAGAAGCCCTTTGTTGAGTATAGGAGACCTTCATTAGCTCCTTGATGCCTGCTGCCATGGTATGTCCCACTGCAGACAATGGGATAGCTGTCACACAGACTCAACACTCTCAACATTGGCAAAACACACCTTACATAACGCTTGAAATACTAATGCTGAAGTTAAGGCAGTCATTGTAAGAATTTAAACAGGTTTTAAGATCAAGAAAAATAAAATACTAACTATAGCTCAATAGTTATTGCAACACTGAGCATACAATTAGCTGTTACAGATAATCATTAAAAGTAAAAGCCAACCAACTTCTACAACAGAAAAGATAAATTATCATCTTTACATACATTTCTTATTTTGGCCTGGGTCCACAGGGAGACTGTAAATGTGAAGTGTTTAAAATAAAGAATGGTAACATTCATTTGAATCAAGTTTTTAAAAAAAAAACAAAGAGAAAATAATTGGGGCTACATTTCAAGGTAATTAAGGCTAATACAGATATATCACAGCAGTTTCAAATAGCTAGAAAGTGTCCATTTCTGTATTTTACTAAAAACAATTTTGGCATATCTGGGCTGAAAATAAATTTGAGACATTTGCTGATACTTAGAGTTATGAGTGTGACATCAGGACAGGGCTACTTATGGTGATTTCAAAGGAAAAGTGCAACCCCTCCCAGTGTGATTTTTGTGCTAAGGGCAAAGCAGCACATGTGGCTCTAAATCTAACAGACAAATACACTGGTAGATAAATCACAATGTATTACTAAAGACTTGCACTCACTGTGGACTGTTCTGCAGAAATATTTAATTCATGCTTAGAGGGGAAAAAAAAAAGAAAAAATCCCCAAGAAAGATTATGTAGAAAGAAATAGTTAACAACTTTGCAGTGTATAAAGCCAATAGGACCAACATGCCAGTACTAAATATGGTTTTCTGGACTTTATCAAAAAAAGAACACCACGACACATGCAAGAACTCTTGGAGTTCTGGCAGCTGCATAGATCTTACAAAAGAATAAAGATTTTATTTTTCTTCTTAACTCTGGAAGCAGGTCTCCCATGCAGTATTTAACTGAACTCTAAGGTGACTGTGCGTTTTTTTTTTTCTGCACTTGGATTATCAGAGGAAAAGAAGCCTTTAAAGAAGCAGTAAAAATGCTTTATTCAAGAGCTTGTACAAAATTTTGAACTGTTCTAGCTTTTCATCTAAGACACCATTTTCATAAAGAGTATTAGAAAAAGGCATCATTTTTCCAGAATATTAATAGTTTATGATAGTTCAGGTGTCAAATCCTAAACAAGATAGTCAAGAGGAAGTTTATTTCTATGTAAAAATAAAATAAATGAAAAAACTTAATTTTACTGCATGCAGAAGATACTGAACAGTCCACAAAAATCAAAGATTCAGTACTTTTCATCTTCTGTGCCACAAGATGGAACAATATATTTGTTTATCTTCAATCTTATTCTAAGGTCCTTTATCTTAACACTCTCAAACCTGGGCCTTTTCAGAAATGAAAAATTCACAACAGTAGCTGAAGGGAAAATAAAGCATAAAATACATTTTTACATCCACACAAAATTTATGTTCCCTTCTCAAAAAAGAAAAGAAGAATTCTTGAAACTGACCTCTTTTATTTTGGTATATGCTTGACCTTTTGCACTTGCAGCAACAGCTAGAACCTCAGTATCAAAGATGAACTGAACAAAAGCTTTTAGATTGGCCCAAAATATTAGCTGTGTGTTGCTCAAAGAGGATATAATTTTCCAAGCCAAATCAAATGCTTCTATGCAGAGAGCCTCTGATGAGTCCAGAAGCTGTAAGTAAGGAGATAAAAAATTGTTACATTCAACAAAAAAACCACCCAAAAAACTATTAATACTGTGCAGGTTAATATTTTACCTTGGGAACAAGGACTTTCATGCAGTCAAACACAGGTGAAACTTGGTCTGAAGGAAGAATAGACAGGACTTCCAATGCAGACTGTAGAATTTCTTTTGACCTTTCAGCCATGGACAGTGACATTACTGAAGTTTCTTCACACCCTTGAGCCAGAGTTCCAAATGAATTTAAAACAAAACGGAGGCAAATCCACTGGTCACGAACATAGCGCGCAACAATTTTCCCCCATCCTTGAGATGTCTTCTCTTCACATGAGCTGTGAAAAAAATACTTTTCTTAAACAAATTTTGTGTTATGTTTATCCTGCACATTCCTACTCCACCAGGAAGTGCTCTAACTGTACAAACTCACTGCACTACACCAAGGTGCTAAGATTCATACAGTTCACGTGGACAAGTACATGGAAAAGAAATCTAAAAGTTAAGTGGTTTTTAAAAGAGAAAAATCAATTATGGGCTTAGTCTTACCCTGTGAGAGTATTCAGTGGAAACATCACTATGTGCTGGCTGTGGTTTTTTGTTACCCAAGTATCTAGGTTTTGGCTCTCTGGCTTCCTCTGGGTTTCCCTTCCCAACAGTAAATAACTGACATTTAAACTTGCTTGTGTACATGTCATGGCTTTCTGCAGTGCACATATATTTAATCTGGCCTAAGGGTAAGCAGTGTTCATAGCTAGCCCTGGCTTCACAGAACTAGAGGACTTAACAAAAGAACCTTTGGTCTGATCAATTATGGCTGCTTTAATGTTCCAAAACCTGGATGCTAAGACAGAAGAGCAACTCAGTGAACATTTTGTGCACAGAATTCTTCCTTTTTAACTTGGCAAGAAGTTGTCAAAGAACAGGAAAAGCCAACACTTTAACCACTGCTTCACATTAATCAAGTTTGTTCTAGAGAATTACTGAAGCTTTAACAGACATACCTGTTTTTTTCTTCAATATAAGATGGCTTCTTTAATACTTCATTGAATCGAGAAAAGGAAATTAATTTCTTCAGAGCATCCACAGAGGGCAGAGATTCCAGGTGCACTTCCAGCTCCCCATCCATTATCTCACATACAGCTGCCAGTGAAGCCATGCCAGCCACTTTTCTAATTTGGTCCTTAAGCTTTAGCTCCTAAGTAAAACCAAACCATACGTGAAAAAACACACACCAACTTCTCATACAATACAAATAACGTACTAATACTGCTAATAATCCTCCTCTTGGCATCACCACAGACATCATAAAGTAGCAACTCTGCATCCTTCTACTTCTGTATTTTCTTCCCCTGAGCCTAAGGCAGCCTGGCTTGGGCTGGGTCAGCACAAATACTCACAAGTTACAAGCACTGACAGAGGCATAAATATTCCAAATTACAGCCACTTGGGCATGAAGTGCAGGCAGTGTGGCTGTGATGGAACTCTCCTGTCTTGCCAGGTAACAGCTCATACACATTGCTGGAGAGCAATTAGAAAAAAGATGTGGGTCCAGTTAATCAGAAACCCAACACAACAGCTGAAATTTGGAATACAACACACTACTGCTCCAAGCACCCAAAAGATCACAACCATGCCATAGTTGTTTTGTGTGATAAACACATATATTCAAAGGAGGCTTGAAATTAAAAGTCTCATTTAAAAAAATGCCCAGAAGTATATAATGCCTGTACAGTAAGAAAACTTTGATGTTATTTAAATATCTCCAAGTTGCATTTGGCTGTCTAGAGCACAGGAAAAACTTTTTTCATCTGTTATTACTCAGCATTTTCTTCTTCAGAAACTGAAGCAGCTGAAGAAACCATAACAAAAATATAATTCCCCTAAATTCAAAATAAGTTCGTAAAGGCCCCCAGTGAACACTGAGTTTGAACCAAAAAATGTTTACTTTGAAACTACTGGAAAAAGTATATAATTCACATAAATTAAGGAAAAAAATAAAATTAATTAAGTATTGTTCTTTGTTCCCTTAAAACACAAACCTAGCTAATTAATTACTTATAATCTTTTAAGGTGTTATTACCTGTTCTTGAACAAAACAGTAATACCAAATAATAAGACCAAAGCTTCTATTGCCCAACAAATCTTAATTTAAATCTCCTTTCTGTCATGGAAGTCATTAATGTTTCTTTATCCTTTGAAAATTTATTTATTTCAGCTATAGTAGCCTAACACACAGAACTATAGGACAATCAACATAACTATATGAAAATGCCAAAGCAATGCTCGGTTCTGGAGTTTCTTTTTCTCTGTATGTTCCAGGTTTGAAGTCAACAAGCACAAAAGATATTTTCATTTAACAGTTATTTGATCAGTAAGATTAGTTCACATTTGAGGAAAAAAAAATCTTTGAGCACATAGTTCATGATTACAGTAAGAATTTTACTTTAGCTATATAGACTTCTAAATTATTTAATAAAAAAACCCAAAGTACTGAAAATCTTAGCTACAAATATTATACATTCATATTACACTGCCAAATAAAGACGTGTGTTAAGGAATATTTATGCACATACACAGCCACACAAACTACTATTTAACTTCACATTAGATATAATATTATGCATTATAAACATCACAATAGAAATAAGTAATTGCATGTTAACTTATGCCAATAGTATGCCTATATAATTATTACTACAGAATCTAAATTCTGCATATTAGCAGAATTATTAGCATATGTTTTAATTACTACTTCTTGGCCCGTTTTATATTAATATTTGTTGTTGTAAGTACTGTTAAATTACCTTTTCAGAATTTCTCTCCTGAAGATTACGAATAGATGCACTTATCAGGGATGAAAGGAAATTCCTGATAGATGACATTTTCTTCAAGTTGACTTTCAAGCACAAATTCATTAGCTCTGGAATTAAAGCCAAGTACAGATCACAACGATCGAGGTCGCCAACCTAAAAGTGAGGAAACAAATGCAATCCAAATCAGCAAGAGGGGGAAAATGAAACTGAAAATCAGAAAGAAAACTACTGATAACAATGACAGCAGAAGGAAAACTACAACATTGCAATTGATCAATTTTAATTTTGGGGTTTGTTTGGAGGAGGTTATTAACTTCTAAATCTTTAAAACTGACTTTCAGATGCTATTCTCTTGATGCAACTCTAACTTTTGCTTTACTTAAAAAGTCTCAGGCTTCTTTGGCGTAGAAACTTAAAAAACACCGGGCACAGCAATGAGCAAACAGTGTAAGATAGTCAAGTAATATCTACTAAAAGCCTCCAAACACCTAACAACTTACATCCACAGCTAAACTAGTAGATATTAAGCAGTACATGCTACTCAGGATTTCTTACGATATGATTTCCTTAGATTTAAGAAGAAACAAGAAATGCAGACTACAAACACTAAACACTACTTGTAAAGAAACTTCTTTTTTCCTTCTTACTGTGCCCATTCAAAAAAGTTAACATAAGTGTGTCTACGCAAATTGACTTTCTAGGTGTTCAAAGATTTTATATGAACTTTAGGAACACTGGTAAATCAAATTAACAAGCAAAACCACACCAAAGGATGTCTCATAATCATTACTCACAGTGCTTAACTCATTGGTAGTAAGCCGTCGGAGAACAAATTCAAGAATACTCTCCACAGGTGTCACAAGAGATTTCCAGATAAAGAACAGTACTTCATCTGTGTGGAGGGAAAAAAAAGTATATACACAGAAATACAAGTCCCTTAAGAATCTTATTCTATCATGCAGATTTGCTTATGTTACAAAGTTATACAGTAACACTACTCAAATAGCTAAAAACAACTTGAAACACCTCTGTACTCTTTCACAGTGTAAGCCATAAGGCTGAAAGAATCAATCCAGATTACATTATTATATTATTTCCTGAGATTCACAATGTATTAGTGAACCAAACCCACACAAAACCAGAAGACTACAGTCCAACTTTCCAATTTTTAATGCACACTTTTGTTCTAGTCCTAATGATCTGCACAAACAGGTTATAATTGAACTTAGTTTTTAATAAATACCAAAAGCTTTCATATGCAACAATTAACTTTATGTGAGAAAAATATACTTTTCCATTCCTAATATTTATAGACTTGAAAACTGGCTTTGGGGGCTTGCTGGTTGTTGGTCTGGTTTTTTGATGTTTAAGAAAAATTCATATTGAGAAATATTGCAACTTTACAAGATTTTAGCTGAGTAGCTTCCAGGCTTAACATTGGAAATGAAAATACAAAATTATGACACAAAATGTGGTACTGTCCACAAGAAAAGGCTAGGCTAACAAGTATACCACATGTATATAGCATTTCACAAACAAAGACACAAGTTTATACACAAGAGAGGTAGGTCACTCTTGTAAAACATATTTAACCACAAACACACTGGACTCTGTGTTTCAAGGGTAAGGGCTAGCTGAAAGCCACGGAAATAACATCTCAGTATGAAAACAGAATAAAATACTCTGCATGGCCTCCTTGTTTTAAAAATACCAGTCATTAGATTCAGTGTTTAGGAGAATTACCCAGAGGCTACAGCTGCTGTTTCTTTCTGGAGTTGACCCTAAGTAACAATTCATGTAGCAAACCTATTATGAAATGGAAGGCCTTCAAAAAATAAAAATATAAGGGAAATATTTCCAGAAGTTCCAAATCCATATTGTATTTATTTTCAACATCCCCTACTCAAATGGCTTATTGGACTACATTTCTAATTCTTAAATTGTTTAGAACCAACAGACCAGTTATGTCAGATTATCATCATGTTTCATCACGAGTCTCACATCACTAAAACATCATCTGCACTTTATAGACATAAAATCTTCAGTTAAGCATGTTGGACATAAAACCCAATTCATTACCAGGGGCTCTGTGACATTAGCAAAAGATAATAATTACCAAAATCTTACTGTTTAAAATAATGAAATCTAATGACAGTTTAGACAGCAAGAACTGTAGAAGAATGCTAATGATTTCAGTATGCCTTTCAGACATGTCTATCCCTGTTAAAATATTCTTAAATAAAACACTTCCCACTTGTAATTATTTTTATTTTGCAAGGTTAAATTCCTTTATTACTCCCTACCATTTCACTGTTTTGCATTTGACAAACAGGACTTTTCACCTCCCACTTAATCATCACAGAAACATAACTTTGGTATTGCGTAGCATTAATCTTCCCACCCCACACCTCAGTCAATTCACAGCTGCACAAAAAAAATATATTTATTACTTGGGTCTCCTGTGCAGGAGAAAGAAGCACAAAAACACTGTAGAAAATAATTTTAAGAAAAGCAATCCTTGCTTAACATAAAACTACAACGCAACTCAGCAAGCTCCTCAAAAGACTGATGATGGGCTGTCCTGGAGCACCTCTAGGGACCTTCAAAAGGATGGGGACACTGCACTGCTCAGCTTTGCCACACCTTTGGAACTCTGTTAGCAGAGCTCAACATGCCATGCCAGGTGTCAAAATTCCCACAGCAGAAGCAATCCATTGCAGGTACATTAGCAAGCACAAGAAAAAAGGCACAAGGAACTTAATGATTATTGATACTAAAAAATTAGCATGGGCTTGTACACGTTTTGTAGGGTTCTGCTTCAGGCTTGTTCTATCCTCGTGCTGTAGGCTGAATGCACAGTGGTAGCTTACTAGACACTTCTTCCAGTTTAGTTCATTTCAAGGAACCCACTTCACCAGTCAGAGAGACCATGGGCCAACATCAGCTTTAGCACTCTGCATGATTAGTGCTCGGTATGTCACACAAATAGCTAAAATTTAAGGGGACAGGGGGTTCAATGCATACAGCACTTGTTAAAATAAGGGGGGGCATTTATTTTGGGACTGCACTTAGACATGTATATGAAACCCGGACATACAACCTAAAACTATTTATGTTACAAATAAGAGCCTAGTTATGGAACTTCCTCACTCCAAAACAACTCCTCTATTCCACGTTATAAACACCCTGAAAAAATCCCAAATTAATCTAGGAGAGCAGAAACCAAACACCAAGATCCCTCCTATTCCCATTCAGCATCCCAAAATTCAATGAAAATAATACTGCAATTTTTCATTTGCTCTCAGGAAAAACATTCAGGTCTATTCTGGTTACAAACAGACCAAGTTCTCTCAAAAGGAACAGGAAGGCCTCCATAGTTTTTGTTCAAACTCTCCTGAAGGTCTGCAAGTTAAAGTGCTCCATCTGTGGTGGGCAACAGTCCCAGACAGACAGATCACCAGGCTTGTATTTCAGAGGGCACCTCTTAGCCTACCAGTCAACTCAGAAAACAGGATGTGCAGCAGGATCACTTTATGCACTCAGGGAAGACTCTGGCTGAACCTGTGGTATCTGAGCAGGTTAGGCTTGGATTCTGTAGTTACTTCTTTCTGAAGTGTCTAAATGATTCATGGAATCCATTCATTTGCCTATAAATATTTGCAATACAGTCACACTCTTCAAATTTTAACTGATAATCTAATCCTAATGGATAACAACTGCTTTCTCAGAAGACTTCCACACTCTCAATTCCCAGTCCTTAGGACACCTGTAAGACTGGACCCACAGCTCAAGTTTTACAACAGACATGTCAGATTGCCAACTTTTGCATTTACCACTTCTAGGCTAGTATTAGTTTGAGACTATAGCCATGAAACAGTGAAGTAGCTTAGCTGCAGTTAAGACTGTAATGAACAGAAGACACAGTAGACTGAAGATGTCACTAACCATCTTGTGCATTGGAACATTTTAACCAACGGGTCTGCAATAACTTCAAGAGAAGCTGAAGGCTTTTATCTGCTTTCAGTGTTGGTATGTAAGCATTACTGCCAAGTTTCATCAAGACATCCAGAAGAGGGTTCAAGAAAGCCTCTAGTTCAATCCACTCTATGTTGCTTTTTCCACTACACAAAAACAAAAATTAAAAAGAAAGTCTTCTTCTGAGTATCTGCCTTAAGTGCTGAAGTTACTTATGGAAATAAATAGGACAGGTTTCCAAGACACTTAAGTATCTTTAGAATGTTACCCAGTATGTCTGCAGCAACAGTTGGACAAGGCCTAAGGAATGATCAGGCTGATGCAAAGTCTACAGAGAAAAGAGGACAGCATCCCAGCTTCATCAGGCTTCACTGGATCCTTCAAGAGTGAGGGGATTGAAAAAGACAGAAATGTAAAACAAGGTATTTCATACTTACCTGCATTTATTCTTCATCTGCTCCACGTCAGCAGCCAACAGAATCATTGTTGAGACAAGCTTAGCTTCAAACCAGTCAGGCATAAAGCAATTTTCTCCTGATTAAAGATATTTTAAGGTTTCCACAGTAACTAAAAAATACCTTTACATTAACTTCTAAAACTTCTGGGTTTGTAACTTATTAAAATAAATTAATAGTAGAAAAAACAATGCTAACATAAGTATTACTACTAATTTTTGGCATTTTTTATCTAGATGTAAATTTAACTCTATTGGTCTTTATGCTCAAATAAATTTTAGGCAATATGTTACGTGGCAGTTCACAACAGACTTTTCTGTTACTTTAAAAAAATACAATGGCATATTCAAGTTAATTTAATGAAGAACATAATTCCACTATGCTTCATCTGAAACATCAGCTGTGATTTTCACCACAGAACTAACCACATAAAGAACCAGAACTATTCTGTAAAGAGGAAATTATTAAAAAACCTAACTTTCTCTTTTTATCAATCCTTTATACAGAACTTCATCATCATACTTACAAAATTATTCTTAAATAGCAGTATGCAATTTGATTTCAGGGTTTCTTTTAACTGGTATGTTTCTGGCTTTGGGAATTTAAAAAACAAAACATACTTGGGAGATCCAATTCAAGCAGCTGGACACGATTTTTTTTTTTCCCTCTAAAGAGCTTCCTATTAGTTAAGTTTCATATAAAAGAATTACAAACATCACTTTTTACAAGTGAAATCCAGATGCTTGCCATGGAATTGCAGATAATATGGACCAAGGACTAAACAAACATGTCAGGAAGAAGGTCTGCCAACATTTTTAGCAAATTTACCCTGAAGTATGAACAGAGAGAATTTGCTTACTACTTCTCTAACAGTAAGACAATCCAGTCAAGTTTCCTGGTCTGCAGAAAGTTTCTGAAGCTATTTATGATCAGCAAATTCTGACCTAGCATTTTTATCTCCTCTACATATAGTACTTAAAAGTGTTCAGTTTTGACTTTTTGACAATATAAAACTATATAAAATTCACTATGACTGCAAATGCCACACAAAAGTTGAAATATTTTTAAAAAATCTATTTGCCATTCTTTTCAATGTGTCTGAAAGAAGATACTAAGCTGACATTGTAAATAATTAAAAATGTGGCAGTGAATAAGGAAGGCCCTTTTCCCTCTATAAAAACACCTGGTCATGTTACAAAGCTCTGCTGAGAAAGGTGACAGAACCTGTGTGGGTTCACACTCCCTTGTGTTTCTTCTGCCTCTGCAGTCCAGACTTTTCAGACACCATCAAAAGAATGACAAAATAAATCTAATGGACAAGCATCAGAGCAGCATTAAAACTGAACATTAAGACTTAATGTTCAATTAATACTGCAGGACTTGAATTTATGGAGGAAAGGAAAAATACATAAATTTTATTTATGGAATTAAAAAATAAGGTTCAAACTTAAGAATTGTGAATACACAGCTAGGGTAGAACTTGAACAGGTACAATTAAAAAAAAAAAAAAAAAACAAGACATTTTTCTAAAATCCAAGGGAATGTTGTAAATTTTCTTTAAATTCTCTTTAAAATGGTGGTTTTTATTAATACACATTAACTTACTTTCAGATGCAGGTGTCTTAAGGTACTCTCCCACAAGACTGTGCACATATTGACACAATGATGACGCCTCCTGACGTCCAAAATCAGAGGTTCCAGACTTCCTGAAGCGCCTGTCATTCACTTGCAACCAGCTGCAAAGCTGAACGAAGAACACTGTGTTATCCTTGAGCAGGTCTGGCAGCTGTGCATTGGTATCACTGATTTAACACCACAGCCCTGTTAAACACAAACCCTCCCATCAGCAAACCCACACACTGCAAGAGGTGCTCAGCAGAGCTACCTCCAGCCTTAGCAGTCTGTTCCCTTCTAACTACACGCAGAAAAATGTTCTTCCAGAACTCTCAAAATTAAGCAACACTGGTAAAAATTCCCTTATGTCAAAAGAGTTTCTTCCAATCAATGCTATCTAGTGAGACCAGCTTTTTTTTTTTAAACTTGTATGCCAAAAATGAATGGAGCAAGATGAAATGTACAGCATACATGACAAGAAGACACTATGCAAAAAATCACTTTATCATCATTATATGGCTGTACAAGTAACCAAAAGTTATGGCTACATGATCAGATGGCTCTAGCATATACTACATAAAAATTATTTCATCTTTGAACTTTCATTCACAGAATTTTACATCTTGCAAAGACATAAAGTACATATCCTGTGAAAACTTACAATTTACAATCTCACTCCACATGGTATGCACATTTTTTCCTTTGAGATTATCCTGCCAGTGATGATATTATTTCTACCAGTGATGGGCTTGATGAACGTAAAACCAGCTTCAGTTCTCACCTCTGTCCATAACAAAGTATCTCTCCTTAGGGACTCCTCTGGTCTAAGGGACAGAAGAAAGCTTGAAACTTCTGGGAAGGACACTTTCTCCTGAAGAAATTAATCAAGATACAATAGCTGCCAACAAAATATACAACAGAAAATACCTGTATGACAACTCAACACGTTTGCCTTTATCTGGCAAATTTCAGTAAAAGAAATTAATTTTCTTTTTTGTGATTCATACTCATTTCTGCCTCTTTGGAACCAACTTATCAGTATCAAGGAACAAAACTTAATTTTCTGACGTATTAAAGTCTATCTGAAAATAAATGAATGACTGTAAGAATAGCGCTATTCACTGGTGACACCTTTTAAATTAATGTAGGTAAGAGTCACTCATAAGTACTAGTTCTGCATTTCTAAAGATTAAATCAGACAGGTTTAGCCACAACACACAACATGGAAGTCTACTTATTTACAAAGCTAGCTATAAAACCAACAAAACATGAATACTTTGACCACTGAATAAGCACAGTCCTGCTATTTCAAATGGTAGTTTTATCATTCTGGTATCACAAATATTTTTATTGTTAGAAACTACAGGCAAGTCTATTTAGTTTCTATCTGTTAAAACCTGAGTTTATGTAATGGATGTGGAATAATATGCTGTTATGATAACTGCCACATGAAAACCATACAATAAAACATCAACTACTAAAAACTAAGGAAAAAGAATATTTCTTATGGAAAACCAAAGGTAACAGAAGCATACCACACTTACATAGTACAATTTAGACAGTCACTAAAAAAAATTGCAAATCCACCAAAATCAGTATAAATAATGTATTTAACATTTTTTTTAATACTGTTGGTCCTGTAAAAGTGTCACTGTGTTTCTATCACATCAAGGAAAAAGAAAAAAACAAAAAGTAAAACAAAACACAAAGCCCCAAACTGACCACATCTGTCAAATGCATAGTTGTTTGAAGAAGATAGCACTGAGCAGCTCCACGCAATAAAATCTGATGTGTAATCATAGTACACTGGAGAACATCTCTGCAAAGAGGAAAAATACACACTGTATAAATCACACACTTAAAAATGTAAACATTTTCATGTATTTTCTAATTATTAACCATTTAAAACACATTAGATTGCATGTAACAGACATATTCTATTAAGTGTTGGCACAAATACTGCCCGAACATGCCACAAGCAATCCAGTACCAACATTACTGTCACATATACTTTCAAAAACTGATAATAAAACTTGGATGAGCACAAACCTAAAAAAACAGAAAGGGGGAGAAGAAAGAATAAAACAAAAACTAAAGGAACAATCCCCATGATCACATCAGTTCAGACTGGTAATTTAATATTAGCGTTTCTATCAGAAACAAGTTACAATGCTTCCCATCAAAATCTCACTCAAGCAAAAAACTGAAACTTTCAGTGATCTTTTATCAGCAAAGATATATCCAGCAAAGGTATTTTTCTTCTCTTTGTAAACTGCTTCTATTCAGTATTCCTTCAACCACCAGTAAGATTTTATTTAAATGCTCTAATTTGATTAAACTGGAATGACAACTGATTTTTAGTGGCTCTAGGAAGTGAAAGCAGACATTTAGGAAATATCAGTGTGATTAAGGTCCATAGTGAGGCCAAGAACTTTTACCTAGACTTTTCTTTAGAAATCATTCAGTTTCCAGCATTGTGGGCTGTCCCCTGATATAGCCTCAATTGCTATTAAACCAGGCTGTAATGTAACTAGAAAAAAAGGAAGTGTGATATGTATCAACCAGGAATTGTGGAAGAACAGGGAAAAATTATTCTAAAAAAGTAGAAACTATGAAGATGTAAAATGCAAAAACTCAGGTATTTTTAACTTCATACAGAGATATAAATGCACTGGTTCTTGAATTGCTTTCCTCTGCAAATTAGACGTAAAGGAGACAGAGCCTTTAATTCCCATGCACAACCATCCCTTCAGAAGTAACAACCATGAATCAAATTCTGGCTCTGCAGACTGTCAGCACATTTCTTTGGGAGAAGGCTGTAAAAACACAATGCAGTATATGTTTTACCTTAAAGCATGAAGTCCTTCAGCACCAAGTACTTTACATGCAGGGATAGATGCCAAAGCCATGGAAAGAAACAAAATAGGAACAGCACACCAATGCCTACTTGTCATCTTCTGAATAAATTTTAACAGGAAGCTGCCTTAAAATAAAAGTAAACAAAAGAACTCTGAGTGATTTTGTGCTCTCCAATACTTTTAAATAACATGAACTCCAGCAGAAAAGTGTTATTGTAATTTTTGACAATTAAATGAAAAACAACAGAATCATTTCCTATTTATTTCAATTTAAAAAATCACATTCCAAAGAAGTCTGCCAGTAACGTGATATGAGACAGACAAATAGAGAAAAACAGAAATAAACCTAATTTTGACTCTGGTCATCTGCACTAATCACTATGTTTGGGGATGTAATTTTAACTTATTTGTTTTGAGTATTAAACAATGCCTTTTTTTAGTTGATACTGATTTTGTGATATGGCTGCCCATAGTGATTCAACCAGTTAAATGGATGCTGGAATGGGCAGAGCAATTATCAACAAGCCACCACATCCACAGTTTGTGGAAGCAGGCTATCCATTTCAGGATTCCCCACCACAGACCCCTGTTTAGTGATAAAATACATGCCTGGGGACAGGACAGAAAAATAGGGCACCTATGGCATCACAAATACATACCAGGATATACCTGTACACATAGGGTGCTGCAGAGAGCTGATTCTACCCTCATTTGACTCAATTAGCCCAGGTATTAACTTGTGGTCACCTTCATTTTAGTCTACACTAGCATCAAAATTTGGAACAGTCACAGAAATCTTCCTCCACCCAAGCTCACAACGAAAGAATCCTTACTCTGTTTCAGCCCTGGCCCTTTTGGATGTGTCACTACACAAGTCAGGACGAAAAAAGTCTGGCAGATGAAGAAAAAGAATTTCCAAGTACTGTTCACTTCAGATCTCAGGAGCTTGTTTGGGCTTTTTATATTTCCATTAATAAGCAAATCTGCTTCATTTTGCCCCTAGAACAATTCAGTAGCTTTGTACTGCAAGATACCTCAAAGCTCCTGAAGATCTTTTCTCTGGAAACTCCACTGTCAGGACAACTATTCATTTTTTCTCTCAAGTAAATACTCACATGACATACCAAAAGCAGCTCCATAGCTTTTCTTTTGTTTTTTATTTAAAAAAAAGATAAAGGTGAATTTGATACGTACCTTTTTCTTCTTCTGGAAGAAGAGTGAGATAAGTAGCCAAAAACTTCTGTAACTTCATTCCCAAAGGAGGACAGGCTCCTATTGATTGACCTGGTGTCCTTTTGGGTTTTAAAACATTAGTTTAAAATGGTATGTTAACATTACCACTTAATGGTATGTTAACAGCTTCAGGATTAGACTTCACAGATTTAATCTAAAATCCATTTCTAGATTTGAAATGTTTAGAACTGCCTCTACACAAAAACAAAAGTCATTCAGTGACACTCCATGAGACCAAGAGAGACAACCTATGCCTCATGAGAAGTCTCTGGATCCTGGTTACTAAGGATGAGCATCAGTCAAGAGATTCTACAGCTTTCCCTCAGCTTGATACTAACTGCAGCAACTTTGTATATTCTTGTATACTCAAACATGCACCCTCCTCTACACATGCCAACATGTTTCACCCAAAATACAGAGCTAAAAGAGAAGACTAAGATTATGAAGTATTGATTCAACACAGCTCTAACATACTGAAACACTTGGCATTTGCTTCACCTTCTGAATTCCCATCCATGTATGTCCATGGAAAGATACTGCAGACTGAGAAGAGAAATGCTTAACTGATGCAAGAGCCTGCAGAGCTCACACTTGTCCTGCCATGTTTAGATGAAACAACCTATTTTGACTACACCTTATCCATAATCACCTAATTCAAACTATCACCAGTCACAGTCAGTTTTATCCCCCCAAAAATGAACCTATTAATCCACTGAACTCTGTTTCATGGGCTTCCCCCACCAGATCAAGACTGTGACCATCAATTTGACGAAGGAGCACTGAAAATTGCAAAAATCAAGTATTGCCACTATATTCATACTTCATTTGCTCACAGCCACCCATCTTGCCTGAGAAATTCACCCTGTCAGTAAGTTTAACAGCACCATTTTTTATTAATGTGTTTTGCTTTAGCTAAGATTTTACCAACACAGAGAAGCCAGTATTATTAGAACACATTTACAGCAATCAAGAAATTAAATAAATAACTGATTAATTAAACCAGTGGTTTACCTGCTGTAGAGGGAACTTTCTGAGAGGGCATCCATTAGTGGTCCAATAACAAACTGAAAAAAGAAACAACAATGGTGAAATGTACAGTTCCAAGGCACTGTTACATAGAAGCTAACCGGACTTATTTCACCAGACTTTACAGGAGAGAGCCAGAAATTCAAGTATACTCTTGTTAATGGAAAATAGTAGAAGCAAAAGAGGAAGAAACTAAAGGGAAGGGGGACCAGGAGAGTAAACAAGAAAAGAGATTTTTCCACTAAATACATTTCACAGAGTATTGCGAAAGATGGGGGCAAATAAAAAATCATTTTGGGAAACAGACAGAGAAAATAGATTTAAACATGAAATAGAAGAATGACAAATAGCCAACATAGCTAGAAAGACTTAAAGTGCATAGTAAGGTTGACTATTTCAAGTTACTTATCAAGAGGCTGATTTAATTTGTATAAACCAGGAATGTTAACCTCTGAGGAAATGCTCCTATGAGGTTTAAATAGTATAATGTAGATCATCCCTTACTAAACTGTAGGCTGGATGGACAGTCAATACACATATGACAGTAACAAAAAAAAAATGTAAGCCTTAAAATATTCTCTAAGTAGGGAGAAATATTAAAGTGCGGAGGGTTTATGGCTACAGTAATACACTGATTATGCAACAGAGACAAAAATTGTCCAATTCCAACTACTGAAGCAATTAGCGTTAAGATCTGTTACAAATCAGAACATTTGTTTCTTGTGGCAGGTGACAGTAACACCCTTACCTCTGAGAAAACAAATGAATTTGGAAGATGCTTTGTTTCATAAAGCTCCAGAAAATGAAGAATTCCTTCCTTTGTCAGTGTTTTATTCTCACTCTCAAACATTCGTCTGTAAATGCACACATGCCACGATGGGTGAAACAGCCAACAACCTGTTTACAAAACACAAATTCTTCTGAACTGACACAGAAATGACAGTGACACACTAACACATAACATACTGACATTATGGACAATGTTATAGCCTATTCACATTTCAAAACGGTGACTACAGCTGTTAGTTTTATAAAAACACCCTGCTAAATCTAACTTAAAAATTATCAGTTTTTCAGAGTTACTCTCTACTTTATAAGTTACAAGTTAAAATTACTGAAGGTCCCACATCCTCCTTTCCTTTATTTATACCAATGTATTTACCTACAAAGTTTTCACATTAATTTCCACTTTACAAATCTCTAACATCTTGCACTAACTAATGACATGTGCTCATATGCCCTAGACACACCATCTCAGCACTTGTTTTATTTATCCTCTCCCCACTTCTAACAAATTAAGTTGGGGGTTTTTTTCCCCTTTACAAAGTTGTGCAGGTGAATTGTCTCCTACAACCCCAAAAATCTCTGGCTTTACTCTCACATTATCTTAAGTCAAGAAAAATACAATGGGAAATGACCATTTATTTGGATTTGCTGACAGAAAAATAGTATTTCAAGACAATATAGTAAGCAATAAATATTTGGTAGGATTTCTTCTCAGAGCAGAGTGGCCACTGCCTATGCATGTTTGCCAAACAACCTATTATAGAGCAAACCCATAAAAACTGGAACAGCCACCCAGAAAACACCTAGTTTGAGAAACAAAACATTACAGAAAGCTACTACTGAAACAGAAGGAGAAAACAGACAAGTGTAACTTAACTGACTAATATTTAAGAGGTCAAGTAGAAAAAGGTCCATCTTACCTTTATCCCCTGATATGGCAAGCTCATACAAACTGTTTAGTTTTGGCAATACTGGCTTTATGACGTGGATCTGAAATGCAAGTCAAGTATCAATAGTTTATATGGCAAATCCAGGAGCTGTCACTTCTTGGACTAGAATTTACTACCAATAGCATTAATATAGCAATTGACAATAAAAGTACATTAAACCTGCAAAGCCTGTGGTATGCAATACTCAGTCACAGTTTAGCAATGAAAAAAACTTCAATGATATCATATTTTAAGAAAAATACTAATAACCATTCTACTCCTCAGAATGGTTATTAGTAAGTATTAACAGCACATCTAAAATTAAACATTTAAATTAATAGTATCTCAGTTACAGGACAAACATGTCAAAATAGCATAAAATAACTACAGGGAGTTGGGCACACTACTAACAGTTAACATCACAGCACCAGACAATTACGGAAGCTTCAAGCCAACAGGAATCTTTCTGCTGAGTACACTGGACTCACAAAATGGTTTTAATCCAAGGTACTTCACCATGTCGAGTCCCCTCTGCCAAAGAGAGGCTATTGAGTGCAATCACCAGATTTTTCACTAGGCTAGTTACCCTGGTCTTGCAATTACCTGCACTTCAGGTTTCTGTCACTGCATTAACGAGATGTATTCAGATGACAGAGAAGAGCTCTGAATTTACTCCCAATGAACGACACGTGCTGTGTTTTAAGTATTTAAGAGTTGAAACAAAAGTATTCCAGATAACGCTGACTTAGACATCCTCCATCACCAAAACTGGAAATACTCTGCCCTACACAAACATTCACACATGCCACAAGTGAGGCAGCACGTCTAAGCAGGATGGGCACAGACTTTAGAGGGCTCCTACCTGGTTTCCCTCCAAAGTTTCCATTATCAAAATGTAAGTTTCCCAAAACTGTAGGAGTTGCTCGTTCTTCTCAGCAGACCACCAGAACAGACTCGGTTCTAAGGAGAGAAGCCAAAGACAGGCGTTTCTCGCGGTCCGGCACGCCGGGCCGCGATGCCCATCCCTCCGCCCGCCGGTCCATACCGTGTCCGCCGTCCGGGGCGCAGCGCAGCTCGGCGCGCTGCCCGCCGCTCAGGTCGAGCGCTCGCTTCAGCAGGTACCGGGCCCGCTTGCGGCACAGCCCGTCCCGCTCCGTCAGGCCCTCCTGCACCAGCCGCCAGAACCGCGGGCACAGCCGCGCGTCCAGCCCCGGCTCGGCCGGGCCCCGCGGCAGCAGCGCGTCCGCCAGGGCGCTCAGCGCCAGCAGCGCCCGCCCGGCCCGCGCCGCGCCGCCCGCGCCCAGCAGCCCCTCCCAGACGCGCGGCAGCGCCGCCCCGTTCGCGCCCAGCGCCGGCAGCAGCCGCCCGGCCACCAGCGCCGCCGCCGCCTCGCCCTCGCCCTCCTCCCGCAGCAGCGCCAGCGCCGCCGCCGCGCACCGCGACAGCAGCTCCGGCTCCTCCAGCCGCGGCGCCGCCGCCACCAGCGCCTCCACCGCCGCCTCCTGCGCGGCCGCCCCGCTGCCCGCCGCCAGCTCGGCCAGCGCGTCGCGGGCCAGGCGCGCCGCCAGCGGCGCCCCGCAGAGCTGCACGCAATGCCGCAGCGCGCCCCGCGCCGCCCGCAGCCGCTCCGCGCTCCCCGCGGCGGCGCCCTCCCCGCCCCGCAGCAGCGGCCGGCACCGCTCCAGCGCCACCTCCCAGGCCGCCCGCCGCAGCGCCTCCGCCTCGCCCGCCGCCGCCGGCCCGCCCGCCGCCAGCCGCTGCAGCAGCAGGCGCAGCGCCTCCGCCCGCTCGGCCGAGAGCGGCGCGCTGAGCGCCCGCAGCAGCGCGGCGCGGTCCCCGCAGCGGGACAGCAGCGTGTCCGCCAGCACCACCTCCATCGCCGGGGGGACGCGGAGGAGGAGCGGCGGCTGCGCAGGCGGGGGCGGGCGGGGCCCACGAGGGGCGGCGGGAGGCGAAAACACGGAGTGATTGACTGGTTTGGCCGTATGTGTGTGTGCGTTTCAAATATTCTACATCTTTGGGTCATGACCCGCCTGCGTGAGCGTTCCCAGCCTGGCGGCTGCTCAGGAGAACCTGGCCCAGTATGGGAGGCATAGTGGAGATACCCCAGGTGCCAGCCTCTCGCTTGGGACGGTGAAATTCCATCCTTGTGTGCCATAAAACCACTCTCTATTCTTCATGTGCAATACAACACAACATCAGGCAGCAGTAATACACAAAATGCCCAGTTTTCCCACCTGCCAAATTTGTTCTAACCATTTATGCCAAAAGAAGTTGCTGAACAGTTCACTGTTCCCATCAGAGCCTACCAGAGGTTTGCCCGAGTGCCTTGTGTCTGCCTCAGGTCAGAGGCATTCCTGGATGCTGGCTCCTTGCTGTTGGCTTGTTAGAAGGGCCCAAGTCAGCAGTACAGGCCAGAGAACAGCTGCACAGTTCAGTGTACTGGTGCAGCTAAAACTTGACTCAGAAAATGAAGCTGATTTCCTTTAAGTGTAATTCATCACGGGACATTACAATTCCCATGAAAAATAAACTTAGAGATCTGCATGCCAAAAGTGGCGGCAGACTAATCTCCTAGAAGATGTGGTCATAGGAAAAGGCAAACCTGGAACCTTCTGTTCCTGTGAAAGCAATGGATAGCAAATTCCTGGTACAGCACAACGTGCTTTCTAATGGGTGTGGGCATTACTTTGGCCAAGATGTGGTTGATTAGAGTCTAATGAACAAGAAAGGCTTACTGCAAGTTTTCCAAATGAAGTTCCACTTAATCACTCCTCTCCAAATCACATGAGTAGTCTCTCCTTTTCCTGGCTATCCATTTTCTCCATTTTTTTTAGAAGTTTTTTTAATCTTTGAGATCCTACTGATTGCAAAGTCACTGAATTTTCTTATTAGAATTGAGCCTGTACTATGACTATGTATGCAATATATAATGGAAAAGGAGGTGGAAGTTATTTCTTTTAAACCCTCCAGCTAAAATGGTTTCCATGCACCTTACCACTCTGCATGTGTTCTGTTACACATAAATTACAGAATCTGGTAAAAGCTCGAGAAAACAGCTCAAATTATACATTTTACTCAAATGTAAAGTAAAACTTGGTACTTTGTTTCACACACACAGAAACATGTTTCACAGGAGGAATTGTTACAACGTCCTTTAATAAAGAGGATGCTTACAGTTGAAATCTCTTACATGCCACAAGATTTTTTGTTTTTGTATTTGTCCTTTAGTAATTTTTCCACTTCCAATTATAGCATGCAGTCTGGTTAATTATGGGAGTTCCTTTTACCAGGCTTGAAACAGTGCTGAGCAGGGGATCCCTTCTTACTACAGGTTTACTCTTCCCTTCCTGGCATCTTTAACTAAATGAAGACAGGTTTCTGTCACTGCATTCACAGACAGGTTTCTGTCACACCATTTCTTTAATGGTCTGCATGACCACTAGTAATCAAAACAGAATCAAATATACTATGTGTTGTGCTGTTTCTTCATTATTGTCTCAATTCAGCTCTGCCTTTAGTTTTATCCCAGCAGGGTGCCAAATTTAAAGTCTTATTACACCAATTTAAACAACAACATTTAAATTTGAACTGTCCCTCTGTAGATTGTCTTATCAGACAAAAAGGGAGGTTGGGCTTGGGGAGCTTCTGAGTGGAATATTATGACAACAAAACAAACAAAAACAAGCCAGAAAGGTGGATTTGGAGTTGAGAGAAAATGAGCAAGCATTTTGTAATTTTCAGCAGTGTTTTGTAATTTTCAGGTGTCAAGAACCACACCATTCACACCCTCATATCATGGTTGTTAAGTGCCTTGATGGTAACACCCTAAATTTGTGCTTTCCAACTCTACAGTTCCAACACATACCCCTGCATCACCCAAGACCATGCCCTGTTCTGTTTTCTCCACTTTCCAAGCTTATCCCAACCACTTCTGCCTTGTTCCTAAGCCAGCCCTGCTCTCAGGCCCCCACCCTGCCAGCTGCAGGCACCTGTAGGGTCCCAAAACCCTTTCAGCCTTGGTTTGCTGCATTCAGAACGTCCCACACTTGCCAATCTCTCATGTACTCTGCTCTCCTATTTATAGGGTATCCTGTATTCCCTGACCTCTCCAGGTCCCCTACAAACTCAGCATATGGCCTCGATCAAAGGCTGAAATACCTTGGGGTTTTTTTGAGAGGACATCTTGTATGTGCTTTCTTTATTTCTGTCATGCCAGGTATTCTCCCTCAATCAGATTAGTCTATCTTAAGAATGTAAGACTGAGGAATTGCCTGAAACATCAAAGGCAGTCCACCACAATTGCAGACAGCCCTGAAATAAATGGCCAGTCTGAACATGTCCCTTTCTTGGGCCACTTCTATCTATAGGCCACAAAATGCTTCTCAGCTCCTTGTACCTTCAGATGTAGAGCTCACTTCACACTCTGCTTCCTTAGCCAGGGTCTCCCTGTGTCATTTAATACTATTACTGAGCCAATGAGAGGCAGGACAAAGATGAGAAATGTATCATTGTTGATTTTTATCTGAACTTTCTAACAGTACTTTTGCTGATGGTGTGAGTTTCCAGCACATGACAACAAGTTGACCAAATTTGGGCTGATTTTATAATTTGAAGGTTTTACAGGTTTGTTGGTTTTCATCAGGGCCCATAATTCTACACCAATTTAGCAATACAAGAGGACTGAGATTCTTTCCTCAGACTCATAGTTAAAAAATCAGTGCCTTTAGTTTACCTGCATATTCTTTTGGACAAATCTATACTTGTTCTTATGTATTTGCTTTCCCCTGTCATCACACAAACAAGAAATTCTGTATAGGAAAAATTTTTGGATTATCACTCTAGTGGCTGGTTACCTTAGAAAAGGATTATGGACAAAAGCACAGTAGAAACTACAGAAAATTACAGGTCCTGGAAATCCCCAGTTACAGTTTTGGAAGGATGTGTTATGCTGTTGCCATAAAGCCACTGCTAAGGTGCTGAGGCAGCACAGGGTATTAGAACCCAGACCAAGTCTCTGTCTTTAAAAAGTTTAGTTTCAATGATGGTTTTAGATCACACAAAATCCATTTGTTCTCATGAAAGTCCCATACTACCACCTTCACATTTACAGGTAATTCTGCCCAGGGGATAAGGAGGAAGGCTCACCTAACCCTGCACCATGACTTTTTTTCACTTACAGGAGTCTGTGGGAGTGTGTTTGCACAGTGTAAGGTCCCTACAGGGACCAGGTACATAACACAGCCTTTTCTTCCCTCTTCCACTGCATGCAGAAGAAGGAAATGAGAAATTTCTGAAAGTTATGCAGAAAATTTCCCACCACATTTCTCCCACACAATAATGACATTAAAAGCCCACATGAGCTCCATGCAATGAACCTTACCAGTTATTATGGTTACATATATTTATGTTTTCTTGTAGATTTCCTCAGTGCTTTTTTTGTGCAAAAAACAGCAGCACACATAGCTTTTATACAACTCTCATGCTGAGAAAGCACTTCCCCTCTCTGCCAGGGGAAAAGAAAAAAGAAATTTACAGAAGGTGAGAAAGGGAAAGAAGAAAATTACCTAATTTTTGTCAGTCTTCCCTAAAGTCCTTGAACACTTTTGCTAAGACAGATAGAGGCAGAAGTGTTCTAACTGAAAGAGGAAATCATTGATATGCAGCAGGAAAGCTGGTCACAATTTCCACAAGGTGGTTGTGCTGTTATCTCCTCATCCTCCAGTGCTTGTTTCATTTGCCTCCCCAGCCCCACAAATGATTCTTCCAGCTCTTCCACATCACAATGCAAACATGTATTAATTTTCATCATCTCAAAATGAGATTCAGCTTGTCTCTCCAGCTAGTCCCTTCAGCCATCACCTTCACTCACTCCTCATTTTCATTTCTGAACTTACTACCCACATCCAGTGAGCCTGGAGTTTGTCCTCTGCGGCATCCCAGTCTGATTCCTATATCCCAACCTGATTATCCTGTCTGCTGTTATTACAGTATATCAGCTATGATTGCTCACAAGCTACCTGTTGAGTTCCTAGCTCCACATTTCTATCTCTAAACTGCTTTATGAAAGATGAATAAACCCTTTATATTGCAAAGTGTGTATGCAGAATTTCCCCAAAACAGGCACATTCCTATCTACTCACATACTTAAAAGTTACTGTCTGATCTCTTGGTGTATCACATCCACATCCCCTTTCCTGGCTTAACGAAAGCAATCTTACCCTAATTAGATCTTGCTGTTGTGAAGATCTGTTTCTTAACCTGCCATTTTGACCTTGCCACCTCTCCCTTTTTGTCCCTCTGCTGCTTCCCTCTTCTGTGCTACATCAAACACATGCTGTTTCTTTTCCCTTTCCATTTCCAGACCCATTAGTCTATCCTTCCTCATCCTCTCATCTAATACCAAGACACTGACTCACACTGACCTACCCATGCTGCCAGTGTGAGTTGTCTATGCATTAGTCTTTAAAGTAAGACTTCATGTTTATCTTGTGCTAACTCCGACCTCATTTTCCTCTATTATACCCCAAACATCCCTTTGTTGTCACAGTGACACAAATTTGAGGCAGCACATGTTCTGTGACCTTCTGTGATCTATGGCCTTCTGTGTGGACTGATAAGCTGATCCCCTCTCTGTGTGCATCTTGTCACCTATTGGTGCTGCATATTTTCCCTGGTGACAATTAGTACAGTACTATTGGTAGAGAGTAAGAGTACCACGAATTGTGATAAATAAATGAACAAACCTAGAAACTGTCAATGTGCCAAGCTGCAGGCAAAAGGAGCCCAGTGTTTGCAACTGAACTTCAGTGAGGAGAGGAGTAAAAGGCAAATGTAAAGATGTCTCCCAGAGAGAAGTGCTATGAGAACTCCTTATTGCCTTTCATGTGTGCCTTTCATGCACACATATTGCCCCACATACATTGAAATTCGTGAAAACTTAGTTCAGATCCAGCAGTAGCTACAGACTTTTCAATCAGGCTCATGTCTGAAGTACTCAGACACAAGAGTGAAGCCTTCATGATCCCTGCAGAACAGAAGATGGTGCTGTTGTCACTGCCATGTGCCTCTCAGGCTTTTTTCTGGTGAAAAGAAAGCAAGTGAAAGCAAAGAAAAGGTGAGGAGAGAAACTAAAAGGAAAGGTACAGGAAGAAAAGTAACTGGCATTTCTTGGATTTTTTTTTCCACTGGAGGAATTAAGACACTCAAAGAGAAGAATGATAAATTCACAGAAAACCAAAAGGACTATCTAAACGAGCAATTGGGAGAGGGAAGCATAGATCAGTCATATACTGGATACTCGCTTCCTCATTTCTCTGAAGATACTATAAAGTACACTTAGGAAGGTGCTGAGTGCCAGCAGTTCCCCAGTGACTCCATAAGGAGCTATTATTGAATGTCAGCACCTGGGGTCATCAGGGTCAGCGTGTCTCAAGTCAGGTGTTTGAAAACCAAGGCATCAAAAAACAGTGGGAATTTTATAAAGTAGCACTAAGTAATGGAGTGGAGAAGAAGAAAGAGCAGGATCAGGGAGGCAGGGAGGAGAGCTGTGAGTGCAGCACAGACCCTCTCACACTGAATCATGGGCTGCACGCTTCCAGCCTTATCAGGGCTGTGCTCCATGGCTTCCTTCTTTATCTGCATGGGGAAAACCAGCACAGGAAAGAAGCAGCAAGGTGTCTTAAGGGCACTGCTCTTGGTGTTGTGTTGTGAGATTGTGCACATCTGTGTAAGAGATTCCAGCGTGAAATTCTTCTTTGACTGAGCAGGACAGCTACATTCACCAGAAACACTACAATATTCCTGGGCTTTTTAGGATGTTTACTTTAAAAATAAAGCCAGAGTTCAACTGTTGTAATGCTGTAAACATCCTGTGTTCAGAAGCAGCATTTAAAGACAGCTGATGAAAAGCAGTAGTGTCCAATTAAACATTCCTAATGATGGGAAGTTACAAATCTATGATGTGGTTTGTCACTGTAAGCTACAGAGGGAAAGTTAAGCTGGTAAATCTCTCCAGTTAGACTGAATGCAGTGGAATGGTCAGGAAAAGATGAATTAGGAAAAAGAATTAAATATAATCCTTTGCCATCTGTCTTTATTTTGCAAACCTACTTGACAGGATACTACTGAAATCTGCAGACATTTTTTATCTGCTTCATGTAGCTGAAGAGCATTTGCTGTACAGACTGGAATTAAAATGCTTCCCAATAACAGTCAGCCATCCCACTTATTATCCTTGTTTGCTTTCCTTTTCAAAAAAAAAAAAAAAAAAACACTTAGTATTTTGGCTTCAGCTTAAGCTGCACCAATAATTTTTGACCTCTCTCCTTCACTCAGACTCAGATCTGGGTGTTAAAGGCTAAATAGATTTCACTATTGGTTTTGCAGGGAAGCAAAAGGGCTGCTGAAATGTATGTGGTACATTGTTCTCCAGCTTTCAGCCTGAAGAGCATATGTAGATGGGGAAGCAGTGTGACATCGAGAGAATGTCCATATGGTATCACAGTTTCTCCATAACAGTTTTTGTCTATAGGCCTTCATCTAACAAACCATGTCAGCATGAGCTTATCTCTAAGCACATGCCTGAGTATTTTGCTGCCTCTGGATTTTGGTGTACAGGGGATTCTGCTGATAATGAACCAGATAAGAGGATCTACTACAGTGGGGAAAATACACTGTAGCTTCTGCATGAAAATTTACCAGTGGCAACCCTGGGAGCCTTTAGTCTTTTTTAAGTCCTGGTGTTATTAGTGAGAATAATACTACAGGAAGGGGGATTAAAAAAACCCCAAACATAAACAAAGCACACCACAAGGACCAGTCTGGTTCTTACTTATTTCCTTTGAAATACCAGCAAAATGCCACCTTTTTTTTTATTGTTGTTTTTTAGCAGTGAGGGAGGGAGGAAAGGAGGAAGGAAGAGAGGACAGAGGCAGGGAGGAAGCTTTCACTTTATTTCCAACTCCTATGTATTTTTCTTTGCAAATGTGAAGGTTGGCATGTCAGTATCCTTTCAGAATGCACAATATGAATAGCTTTGTAGATCCTTGGCTTCAGAAAATAGAGCACTGATGATTAGCTGATTAGCTTTTCACAGATGAGCTAAAGTTAATTTGTCCCTTCTGGAAGTGTAGAGATAGCCTGCTAGGTACAAAGAAGTTATCTTTGGTTTTCAGATCAGTGGAGGAATTCATCAGGCACTGGTTGAGACCAAGGTTATTTCCTCAGAGGGAATTCAGATTATGAAATACCCACACCACTGCTGCCTTCCTTCTCTCACAGTCTTTCACATCAACGGGGAGCAAGGGAAAACAGCTTTAAAATATTCTCCTTCATCCTCCATAGTACTTTAGATTACACTAGTTTAACTAACCTCACAAGGAAAAAAGCACAAATCTGTTGTGCTAAGATGCAATTTTCACATTTTGACTTGTGCATCTCACTTCAAAGAACTTCTTCCAAGTTTATTTTGAGTTTCCCATGCTAAAAATAAAAACACAGAACAAATCAGTTCAGCTTAGCTGAGAACAGCAGTTTTAGAAGCATTAGGCAAGAAGAAGCTCTAGTGTTTTCAAAACAGCACTAATGCTGTTGTCTTTAATGGGGATGGCTAATCCTCCCTGTTTTCTCATATTCCAAATGATTCTCTCTAAGTGGAAGCCCGCCAGTTATTCTGCAAAACTCCTGACTCATTCCAACCTCATTTAGGGTCTTCCTAATTGATTGCAGGATATCTTCAAAGTCAGAAGAGGGCTCTTGTTTGATGCTGTAAAAGGTTTGCCAAAAGGTTACAATCTCTTCTGTTTCTGTAATGTACTTTAAAGATACTGGAATTGAAGGAAAAACTTCCAGATCAGCAAATTTTTAGAAATATCTCACTTTTACAATTTCGTTATAAAGACAGTGGGTGCTATTTAAATATTTTTCAATTTTTAATTAATTAATTTACCTGGGTCTTGCAGGTTTACTTTGAGTTCTTTTCCTGCTGCTCATACATGAACAGTAAAAATAAGCACTTGTCGTATTGCCACAACTGGTTTTTTTCCTTCACCCCTTAAATCTCAATCTTGTAAAAAATGATAATAGTACTCTTTTACACATTTATGAGGCCTTCCATTAAAGTCTATTTGAAGCATTTTATAGACAACAATGTATGAAGCCTCAAAGCACACTGCTGAGGTATTTATTACCAGGTTTTTACACTCAGGAGAATTTACCACAATAATCACGAAATTCCAAGACCACAGTAACTAGTTGTCAAGTTTTGGGCGAAAAGAAATTCTTCAGTGGAACCCAGTATTCAGAAGTTGAAACATTTTCTAAAAGTTTGATTCTCCTCTAGTAGCTGCCCAAATATGAAGGCATCCAAAATAACGTTCCATCTTCAAGAATTTCAACATTAAGATGTTTTCTTTGACCTCCGCCTCCTGTCACTGCATCTAATTAGTTCTTTTTTTTAATCGTGTTGCATAATTCTGAAACTTTCCACTGCAGAGGCATAACACTATCTTGTAAAAACTTTGCTTCCTTCAGAAAAAAAAAAAAAGAGAGAAGACATTTTCCAGAAGCATTTGGCCTTAGCCTAGACCCCCTTCTAGTTTTCACTGAAATGACTCAATATATATCAATGCTGAGCAAAGCCATTTCTTGGGAGGTTCTGTAAATTTTTTCATAGGAAACTGGCTTTATACTACATGCTGATATTGGAGTTACATTTATAAGCTTATTTTAGGGATCTTTGACCATCTGTGCTTTTCAAAAAATGGTGTTTTCATATCATGGTGCAAAGTTTTTCCTCACACAAGCTTCCAGCTTTTGGCTAGCTCTGCAAGGAAGTTCTCAGACAAACTGTCATAATACCTGTTCTAGATTTAGCCAAAATGTGTATTCCTCCTTTATCCTTCACATGAGATCCTCTCACATACACAAAAAGGCATATTGTTGTTAACAGTAAATGTATAAATGCTGGCTAGTTCCATATTCTGGACTGTGAGACATTCTAAAATGTGCTGCAACCGAGAAAAACAAGTCTAAAAATAACATGGAGGTGTGTGTCTGTTTGACTTTGTGTGTGGTAGGGGAATACTGCTTTTCTCATCTCTTGATAATTCTATGTAAATATACCCAGTTTATATTACAGAAATACTTTCTCCACCTAAATGGTACTGAGGCAGATTCATCCTGGGCTCTTAAAAAAAGAAACGTTTGTGTAGATTCTAATTTGTGAATCACTGTTAATAAATAACTTGTTGCAGGAGCTACTTGGTTAGTCATTGCTTATGGTATGAAGTCCAAGCCAAATTCCTGTTCATCCTGTTAAGATCTGTAACACAGAATTCAAGCAGACTCTGTTTGGTACAGGAAACAACCTACTTTTGTCATCAAGATGTTCTTTCACTTTAGAAATAAAATTAACCCAAAATGGGATTTGGCATTTTTTTTTTTTTTAATCTTTACTAAATCAGAGGAAACCTTTCTCTCATCTTAAAAAAAAACTCATCTGGCCATAAATCTGGTAGATGCATTTCAGTAAGGATTAGCAATACTGCTTCATTCAGGGCCTCATAAGTGACAAAATAAACATGAGAGATGAAGGATAGGGGGAAGGTTAAAATAAGTAATCTTGTTCTTAGAAAAGAACCTGCAGTAGCAGGTTTTAACTCCTGCAGTAGCAAAGGAGGCCCGGCAGATGGTGGAAGGAGACCACAGTGCTAAAGGAAAGCTCTTTGCATTGTGCTTGTTAGAGACATTAGTTCTTAAAGGAAGTTACTGACTTATTTTTCGTAATGCTATCTAAGTGTTTAAAACAAAAATAGGACCATAATTGTTTTGGAATATGCATTTTATGTCCAAAAATCTTGTGATTTTGATCAGCATGGCAAATATATTATTTTTCACTATGGAGCTGAGGCTTTGTTTTAAAGCCAGTGGATATCAATGACAGTAAATAATCACTTAACCAATAAAAATGCTGCTGGCTGCCTGTATTTTGTGTTGCAGAGGTAATGAATTGTATTTTTTTGTTGTTGTTATTTTGGAGTGGGTTTTTTTGGTTGGTTGGTTGTTGGGTGGGGTGGGGTTTTGCTGGTTTTTTTTTTTTTTTTTGGTTGGTTGGTTGGTTGGTTTGTTTTTTTGTTGGTTTTTTTGGGTTGGTTTTTTTTTTTGATGTGGGGAGTTTTTATTTATATGGGGGGAGTAATTCTTTTATTAAATATTATCAAATATTTAATATTTGATATTTATCTGCATTTTGATTTATTATTCAGGTGCTGCTGAAGATCGTATCTGCACTACCCAAAGCCATAACAAGAAAAAAAAGACATTATGCTTTTCAGACCATATTTGCACTCTGAGTGACAAGACCCTGCAGAGCTCCCTATCTGCAGCAGCTTTCTGTCATGAGTGCCAGTGAAGACCTGGAATCTAGCAATATGTCTGCTCTAATCCTAAGAAATGTACAACTGGAGGCTGACATCTTGTTTTATCTGGTTCATTTGTTAAATATTCTCTCTCTCTAACTTCTGTGTCTGTCTTATGTCATATAAAGATAGACATTAAACACCTGAGAGATGATCCAGATTAAAGGCACCCCGAATTTTCTCTGTAAAGGATCAACTATTATATTTAAAAAAAACATCAGTGTTACTGCAATTTTGGTGGCACTTTCAGTAATTAGAATGGGCTTCAGACATGTGAGGACAGAAATGCTAGCAATAAGGAACCCCTTTTTAGGAATGCTAGTGCAGAAGCACTGCATGACAGGCAGTAGCTCTGTCATCAGTAACAGCATGGCACACCTTTCCTAGTCATCATTTTGGCACCTAAATCCCACAAGCACCTCAAGCATTTCTTGGCCTTAGCATAAGACCCATAAAAATACATTCCCCAAATATTTTTCAAAGAGCCAGGCTTATTTTATTACAGCAGGTAGAAAATAAAACTGTTTAGACCCTTTTTTGATCAGTAGGCATCCTATTGTTTTTTGGGGGGGGCGCAGGGGAGAGGGCATGTATATCTTGCTGTGTGATGCTAAATGGGCTTATATTTTCAGATGCCTTTTGCAGACTTGGTGGCCAGGTGCTCAAGTGCTCAAGCTTGAAAAGGTTGCTGTAGGCACACTGTCTTTTAGGGTCTTCAGAATGAAGAGCAGTTGCTTATTCCTGCCCTCAGTACAGTTCCCTAAAATGATGTGTTTGTAAGGTGCACTGCCAGGGCCAGCAGAAATGTCACTCCTCCTGTGCTCTGTGGCAGGCACAGAAGCCTGACTGCCCAGGGCTGTGCTCCCCTGGGGACTCTGCTGCTCCCTGCTCCCCTCTGCCTCCCACCCACTGCAGCTGCCTGCTACCTGCAGCTCAGCTTTCCATGCTGCAGGTTTATCCCTCCCTCTGTGCCTCCTGTGCTTCTCACTCACCCCTGGCTATGGTGACATTATCCTCTGCCGGAATATCCAAGTCCCAAATGGCTCTTCAGTTTTGCAGCTTTAGACACATTTGAGACCACAGCATTAAACATGAACAGCATAACCTGTGAGAACCTTTATATGTACATTCTTAATATGCCTCATTTTATAGCTACTGTACTGGGCAGGGGGCTTTTGTTTGATTTTTTTTTCTCTTCACTTCTTTTGGGAGCAAGGCTATTTTCCTCTGTGTCTGAGGAGGCTTTTCTTTCATGCCAGGGTACTGTACTGCCTTGTGTAAACGCCTGGAAGCAGCCTTCATGTTGGAGTTGGTGCATTGTTCACTTGTGAGCACAGATGACTGCATTCTGCTTGAGCTCTCAGCAATGTATTTCTGGGGTGTCACGTCTGTCCCCACAGTCACTGCTCTTTTGCTCTGATCCACGCCCTCTCAGTCAGGTCTGCAGAGTGCATAATTCACTGTTATCTCTGTGTCTTCTGCACATTTCAGGAAAATGCATATTTAAAAATGCTATATTACATGAAACAAGACTTATGTGTTCAATAAAATCATTTGCATCCCAGAACCTGGTATGTCCAGCAGAAATAATCTGATAAAAATACCTTGTCCTGCAGGTACTTCTGTGAGGTCTTTATTTCATCAGTCATGGGAGGCTTTGGCTTTCACATGTTTCTTCTGTACGTGATTGCTTTCATGGCAGTTAGTACCAGACGATGGAAGCAGATTGAGCTGGGTTTTCTGTGAGATCGTTTCTACATTCAGAAACAGAGATGCTATGTGTTACTTGGCATTAATAAAATTTCAGGCATTTAAGTGCTAATTTGACTTTGCCATTTGGTGGCAATGCTGTGGTGGTAACAGAAGGGAGTCCATTTGAGGATGGATTGCAAGGAAACCGATGTGTTCCCACTGCATAGGGTATTCTTCCTATTAAAGTGCTTCATTGCTTTAAACTCACCCAGTTGACTAGATGTCTGAGTAGCAGCCCAAAGAGACACATTTGGGCTGGGAAGCAAATCTCTGTTCTCCCTATGGATGGTGTAAAGAGCAGTGTGCTTCCACTTTTCATTGCTGGTTGCCCTAAACGTGGCACAACAGACCACCAGATGTTGGCTAGCCTCTGTCATGTTTGGCCAGGACAGTGTATTTCTGGCTTCCTCTGCACAGACTGCAGTTCCAGAGGAGAGCTGGACAATTCCCAAAGAAAATGTCCATTCCCTGCAATCTGGGTATTGTGATTACCCTCAATCTGTTTCAGGAGATCCAGTACTCCCAAAAATGCAGTCATTTCCCCCTGCTTTCTGGCCTTTCCAGTAGGAAAAAAGAGTTTCTGTTTGGAGTTATCTCCCTGTTCTGCTGGAGATACCAATATTAAGCTGAAGGTTAGCAAGAGGAACATGTCCCTTTCTAAGGTGTAGAACTGCTCACTAGCAATATGCTATGTATGTGCTCCTTTATTAAAACTGAGATAATTAGATGTCTGTTTTTTCACATGGGTAACTGGTGTATTCTCTGATGATACCAGTTGCCCATATTGCATCTGTGTTCAGGAGCTGTATCAATGACTTGCACATATGTGAAAGCTGTGGGAGAAAAGCAGTCAGATAGGTTGCAAATCCCAACAGACTGTGGATGGTGTGTGTGCATCTGGGTGCAGGAGGCTTCGGTATGCTCTGAATTGCTGAGGCTGGTCTCGGCTCTTGGGAGACCAACAGATGTGTCAGACAGGATCCTGCAAACAGTCCCCACACCAGGATGGTTTCATTCAGCTCTAGGTCTGTTCCCTGACTCTGAAGATTAAGGTGGGCTCACAGTGTGTCACAGCTGCTGCCACACCATCTCTGTGTCCATCCCCAGAAGGCAGCAGCCATTGCACTGATCCCTCAGGGTCCTTTTGATGCATCCTGCTGACAGCACGGACACTCCACCACTTCACATCTGATCCCAGCACTGCTCACTACCATTTGCATATGCTCTTCTCCTGGATGTGGAGAGGTTCTTTCTTTCTTTCTTTCTTTCTTTTCTTTCTTTCTTTCTTTCTTTCTTTCTTTCTTTCTTTCTTTCTTTCTTTCTTTCTTTCTTTCTTTCTTTCTTTCTTTCTTTCTTTCTTTCTTTCTTTCTTTCTTTCTTTCTTTCTTTCTTTCTTTCTTTCTTTCTTTCTTTCTTTCTTTCTTTCTTTCTTTCTTTCTTTCTTTCTTTCTTTCTTTCTTTCTTTCTTTCTTTCTTTCTTTCTTTCTTTCTTTCTTTCTTTCTTTCTTTCTTTCTTTCTTTTCTCCAAAAGTTTTTGTCAATACCCTATATACCATTAATATCTTTGTTCTCACCAAGCTGGATATGCCCTCATTCAGCTGAACAGCCTTTTCCTGCTTGTTGAAGGTGCTCCAGGTTTCAGAAAGGGGTACATTGTCTGGAGTCTCAGCATCCATATTACTTGTGTGACTTACTGCTTAACATTACTTTAAAATATCTTTCTTTTCCATTCCCTCTACTGCTCCAATTATTTTCTCTTTTTATTCTGTAGTCACTCCTGGAGGCACAAATTGAAAAGATAGAAATAGATGAAGGCAATTGTATGCCTGGAAGACATCCTTCCCTTCGAACACTTCTTGATTTGCCTCCCAACAGCTTCATTGCAAGGATGCTAGTGAATATTGCCAGCTCGGCACATGTAATTATTTTTTTTTAATTTGTTCTGCCTCCATTGCCTGCATGAATCCTTTGCTTCAAACTTAAAGCCCCTGTGGGGTGACAATTTACTGGGTGCAGCCAGAAATAGAGGATTTGTTGTTGCCAGCATCACTGATTCAACCTGCAATTTACTTTGCCTAATGGCATGGGGTCATTGCATTGCTTTAATTCAGCTTTGCATGGTTACAATTCCTTTCCCTCCTTGGCATAGCTGCAAGGAAGCCCTTGCATCCTAACACATTTAGTAATGTCCCACTGTCTCCGTGGCATTCATTTTTCTAACTAAGTGCTGCTGCTCTTTCTTGGCACATAGCTCAGAGTTTTGTTTTTGCCCTTTTGCACCATATTAATATCATTGCTGTGCATTCTATCATGTGCACATTTTTCTCACAGCACTAAAGGTCTTCCCTGATGTCTTCTGCTTCATATTCATGCATTTGCTTTTGATATTATTTTATGCTTCTCAGTTCTACCTTCTGAAATATCCATGTCTTCCCCACCTACACTCTGCTTTGCAGCAGCTTTAAACACTGCTATAGTATACTATCAGTGAAGACAGCTTTTCTTTCAGCAGTCTCATTGCACTTTTTTCCCACTTATGAATCTAACACTAATTATTTCAGGTTTAAGATTGCGTACTCGCATGAGTCAGCCATTTTCTGCACAGTTTGGCAGCATACCAATGTATTGTTTCTCCAGCTTCTTGATTACACAACTGGGGGGAAGATACCTTCCCTATGTGCCATTTTTCTGAGGACTGGAAATGCTTCTGAGACATTTCTAGGATTTTGCATGGAGTTCTTCCAGTCTGCAGTTGGTATGCATCCAGATACTGCAGAAACACATGGGAGTTATAGCCCAGTACAGCTAAGAGCAGGAATGGGCTTCTTTTGACTCCCTGGTTACCCAGCCCCACAGCAACGGGTTACAAACCCCGTGTCACTCCAAGAAAGGGCTAGCAGAGCTAATGCAAATACTTCCTCTTTTATTTTCTGCAGCTTTGGGGCAAGACCCTGCTATGAACTCATGATGTTTTCTCTGTACTTCTGAGTTTTGGGGAAGTGTAGTCTTCCCTCTTTTTTCCCAGTCTTCGCAGCTGTCTGTGACACATGGCTGCCTAATCTGTTTTGCCACAATATCCAAAGTCCACTCTGGCACTGAATATGAACCTGAGGGAGAACCAGGGAGCCGGTGCTGGTCAATGGCTCTTCTCCCCTTTACCTCCTGCTCTGGGAGTGCTTTGATGGCAAGGAGCTCCCCTGCCTTCCAGCAGAGCTACTTTCTCTTCTGGAGCTCACACAGCCTGTCCCAAAAGGAAATTGCTGGGTCTTCCTCTGTTGTGCCAGGACAGACTTAAGTAGTCAACTAGGGGAGGACTGCTGTAATGGAGACTGTGGATTTTGTACAGGAGTCAAAGCAAGAGACAGCTGTGCAGCCTGAAAGATGATCAGAAGATAAAATGACAAAGACTGAATTTCTAAAGACATTATACTGCCAATTAAAAGTCTGAAATCTTCCTGGCTTGCTCTGCCCCAGAAATTCAGATCAAATCATTCACTGAGCTGTTCCCACAAAAGGAACTGGAAATTCAATAGGTCACATTGTCAGCTAGAATAAATCCACTGACTCCAGGGGAACTACTCTACTTTCTGTCATCAGAGAACCTGGCCCCATGACCATGAGCTTCAGATTTTCCACATGGCTGTTTCCTTGGGACTTACATCATCACCCTGAACAACAAGAGTTCAAGGTCACAGTGAAGAAAGATTTTTAAAGAAGCAAAACAAGAGACCCAAAAAAAGCTCAAGTTCATGCTGTGCCTCCATAATACCACCTGGTTTAGTAGACCTGTGGATCAGTATCTTCCTCAGGTTCCATGTGATTGGTGCCATATGTCAGTGCTGAGTCCTTCAACTCAGGACCATAAATGGTGGAGGTCAAGGACCCACAGGGCAGCTGTGCTATGACTTTGCTTCTTGCCAATCCCATCCCATCTACGATACAATACTTGTGGCATTAGGGTACAGATAAGGAATGCCTTCAAAGTGTTAGCTTCCTTTACTGTAGTCTCCTAATCTGCTGTTCACCAATATAGAAAGGGATATCTTTTATCTCAGTTTTACAGTAAGAACCCAAATCATAAAATAACATGTAGGATTTCCAGGATGAGCAATGCCAATGAAAACAAGCTTTAAAAATTCTGCCTGAAATTTCCAAAGCATGACATTCACCCCCAGGCAGAAAGCCTGCAGACAGTTCTGTGTATCAATCAAGAGGTGCTAAGTCACTTCTCCAGCCTCACATGGGCTGCTCCATCAGTTAGAGTCAGCTAAAAATCAGTTAGGAAGAAGAACTCAGTGCTGCTATGAAGAAGAATGATCATTACCTAACACATCTTTCCTTGCAAAGGCATGAGTTCAGTAATTTACAGGTTCTTTCCTATTTCTGACTGCTGTGATCTTATATGCTGTATATCATCTTAACAAAATAAGAGCTTTGGTGTTATCCCTTCCTGTCCTCTGCTGTCACCCCAAACCTTTTATGTGAGGACTGAAAATCTAAACTGTTTGTTTCAAATTGTCAGAACAGCAGGGGTAAAAACTCCTTAAAATGAGATACTAATTATTAATGTGAATGCTTTTCACATCCATCTCCTAACTCAATGGAATGATTCAGTTGAACGTTGCTCAGTGAGAAGATCAATTTCTCATACTTCTTTAATTTTTTATCCATTTGTAAAGTTTCCCAAGACCTAGACAGCAATAAGACAGCAAAGAAATTGCCCAAGGCATCCTCTTAAAGAGGCAGTATGGGCTGGGTGCTGTTCTGCACAGATTAGTCTAAATTGGTAGTTATTCCATGATGTCAGTGAAACTGAACTGCTGAAATGCAGAGGCGAATCTGGCCCCATGATCTAATTCCATGATGAAATTGCTAGTGTAAATAAATGACTGCTGCTGTTCAGTGCTTCCCCCCTCACTCCCTAAAGTGCCCTAATGAATAATGAGTTTTATGAATAAGCTTTAATGAATGACTGAACACATTTTAACCGTAAGTTAGAACACTTTCCTTCACACTTTGCTGCCTTCCTTTGCTTCCTTGAACCAAAGAATTGCCCTCTTAAACTACCTGTCAATCACACATACAATTACCAGATCCCGAAAGGTGTTATCAAACAGCAAAAGTGTCCAGTTTTTAATTCCAGGAAAAACATTCCATATTTGTTTTAAACATCTAACACAGGTTTCAAAATGCAAGTGCTGAAACAGAACAAACCTCTAAGCATTTATTCCTTCCTTCCCTCCGCCCCCCAAGATTAAAATCCATTCATTTCAATCAAGTCATTCAGAGGAAGGCTGTAAAATGAATGACATAATTAGCCACTTAATATACTGCATATGGAATTTTAATTTCAGATGAAAATCAGAGAGGCTTTTCTAAAGCTCTTCACTGAGACAAAAAAATAGTGGTATGTGAAGACAGCTAATGCTTTACAGTTTAATGCTACTTTTTTGTCTGAGTTCCCTAATACTCTCAGCATTACTTAATAAATTTACTGAATTTACTGAAATTTACTCAGGTTTACTGAATAAACCTTCTTGAGTTCCATCAGAAGGGACAAATAGACCTTTACAGGGTGAAGAAGTCAGGAAGACAGTGAGACTAAGGACTCAGTTTTGCCAGGTTACAATGCAATCACAAAAGAATGAAGTGACTGCTTCCTCTGACTGAATCCTATAGGAACCAGTTTGGGGACAATTTTCTGAAATGTCTTCCAAGAGACTGAAGCACAAAAGTCAAAAATTAAGGCGCCTCCAAATGGGTCTGTACTTCTGAAAACACTCATTCTCATGACTCCCAAAGTCACATGAGTAATATGTATCTGATCCAGAAACAGTTTTAACCAAACTCCTGCTGAGCAACACAGTGGGATTTTATGGCTACAGCCTAAATATTAATCAAAATTAATCAAAATTAATAAAAATTAAATCAATATTACTCAAAATTAAAAAAAAAAAACAAACCAAAACCAAAACAACGATCCCACGGAAGAGCTAGAAGGCAATTGGACAGTTCACTATCTGATGAACTTCATTGTCTCTGTAACCAGTCCATCCTGTTCAATCCTGTTGGCCACTCATTTGTGTCCTGCTTGTATTGACATATTCTGCAGGCTTTTAACCACATTGCTGAGTCAGGCAACACCAGAAGATGACCCATTAGCCTATTAGATTAAACAAGAAACACTAAACAGGAGATAATAGTCAAAGGGGAGGGAATGGGAACAAGTCAACATTACTCAAGGGTTAGAAAGATGTTCCAAAATGTAATCTGTGCTCATTACCTTGAGTAAATATACAGTCAACCTCCATTTGCACAAGTCTTGATCACATGAAGGAATAATTTCAGGGAGAAAAAGCCACATTCCACCAGTGTGGAATTTGTGCAATGAAACACTGTTCCCCACATGTGCTCCTCCCAGACTTTGGGAGCAATTTCATTTACCTGCATTACTTTCTCTGCTCACTGATGACTTTCAGATCCATCTGCCTATACCACAGGGAATGCAGCAAGAAGTACAATGGTTCTGCTGTGGAAAAAAATAGTCTCAAGAAAACTTTGGAGACAGAAGAAAAGGTTTTAAAACTTGTGATTAAAGTATTGAAATCCTCTGGCATTGATCTACATCCCAGATTACCTCAATTGCACTACCCTCTTCCTTTTTTTGTTTTGTTTTGTTCTTTTTGTGAAAGTCAAAACTACTGTATTAAAAATATGCTTATCAGCATAAGTCCATAATATTACTGTTATTTTGTTAATTTGCTTTTTTTTCAAGGATTGAACTAAACTTTCTAAACCTCATTTGCTCTTTGAGTTGCATGTGAAAGTTTTTTCTTGGTCGGTCTGAGAGAGAGGCTATGGAGGAACCTCCTGATCCTAATGAAACCTTTGAGGGTTCCCTCATACCACATCACACCAATCCCATGCACTTTACTAGATGCATAATTGAAGTCATTGCAACATTATTCTCAGCCTAGGCTGGCATACATCACTGATGGGGAAAAAAATCAAAAGTGAACCTGCCCAAGGAAGCAGAAGAAACCTTTATGGAAATTTGCAGCATCTAAACACTAAAAGGTTGTGGGGCTGTTTTCCTGAAAAACTGTTCTTGTTGAACAGGAGTAGCATGAAGTCTTGTACCACAACTGGCCCACACAAGATGAAGATGTGCACCAAAACCTTAGGTCTTTCTTCCATGTCCCACTGGCCATCAGAAAAAACAGGGTTGTCAGCTCTTTGGGGAAAAGAAAAGGTATGGGCCTTGCAAGATTACTGGAAGCCCCTTCCCAAAACATTTATCAAGGAGCTTAGGCCATCAGCTTAGAGTCACATGCCATTCTTTCACTTTGATTGCCACAGAGGATTGATTGGGAAAGAGAAGGGATCTGTCTGGTTTTTCCAGTATTTCAGCTCTCAGCCTCTTGGGGACCTGATGCTGAGGCAAGAGCCATTGCTCTGATCCTTTGTGTAACCAGGCTCCTGGTTACACAAAGGATCAGAGCAATGGATGCCAGGCCTTGGACCCTGGCACCCTGTTAAACTCTGGAGCCCCATCACCTCTCACCTGGCAGCTCTGCAGTACAGCCCTCAGATGTTAACCACCAGACCTCACACGGAAATGCAAATGTTTCATTTTTAAATGTTTATGAAGGTCCTCTCACAACCCCTCTGGCTTCATATAATGCATAACAAAACACAATGGCAAAGGCCTGCAGATAGTTGTCATCTCACTGCAGAGTTCAGTTGTATAAGACCTCCAAAATCATCTTTTCCAGCCTGAGCCAACACAGAGCCTGGCATTGCACTCCAACAGCCAGCATATTTGGAAGCAAATGAAGGACCCACCACTGATGCCTGGCAATTATGGAAGAGTGATATATAAAAACTTATGAAAATCCATCTCAGAGTGTCTTGCTTCCATGCACCACTTTTTTCCTCCTTTAATTATTTGGTGTTCTCAGCTGCAGTAAACACCCCCCTGCCCTTGGAACTGGAGCAACTGTGTCAGAGAGATCATGGTCCCTTTAAAGTTCATGTGGTTACAACATTGCTGTCCCACTTCTATCACAAACAGTGTCACTGCACATCTGGTCTGGCTGTGCCTGTTTTCTGCATGCCCTTTCCTGCCTAGGGATCACCTTGAGCAGATGTCACCCTCCATCCAGCGGCTGGTGAGCAGCCATGGTGGCACCGATCCAGCGGAGGAAACTGATGAGCCATCATGTTTCCCTATCCAATGCCAGCAGGGTCCTGGCTTGATTGCCCTCTTTAAAATGCTGCTTCCAGATGGAAATTCCCACTTGGAGAAAACTCTCTAAATGCACGTACCCATAGGACATTACTGGGCAAAAACAAGAAGAAGAGTCTGTTTATGTCTCTAAAGCCTGCATCCGCACTAATCTGACTCCAGGCCCCGTTGTTCCTGTTGTGCTCTCTGCAATAGCTTACACTGTCAACAGGAGGATATATCAGGGCAGCCAAGCACTGACTGACTCAGCACAGTCAAAGCTTAAGAATTCCCTGAGGATGGATGGACAGAAGTCAGCATGGAGGACAGTCACCAGTGTTCAGCTCAAAATGGCTGTAGGGGGAAGATCTCCTACAAAATACAATACAGCAGCAAGCCAATTTAAACTCCTTTTCCCAGTTACAACCTTTCCCTCCTTCTAGACAAAGATTTGAGGCTGTTTCAGTCTGACTAGTGTTTAGTATTCCCCGGCCCACGGTGTGAGATGCAAGAGACATGCACCATGGTAACATGAAGGTTCAACATGCTGCTTTCCCACAGCACCGAGTCTTGAACTACAGACCACGCTTTCCACATTTGCACCACATTTTCTGCGTGGTTCAGACACACAGACCTTCTCTGCTCCCCTCCACACTACAGACCTGCAACAATGCCCCAATGCTCCTGCTGAAGAAGTCAATAAATAAAAAAACTTGTGATGTATGCTTTATGATAAACACACTTCTTATAATGGCAAGTGTGGAGAAAAGAGAGAAGGTGGATGAAGCTCTTTGAACACTGTTTAGCTGGGAGGACATTACTTCTGCATATTTTCCTGAGCTGTCATTTCAAAGATGATGCTTTGAGTGGGATTTGTCTCACTCTGCTTTAGATATCTGCATCTGAGCAAGTCACCTTTCATATTCAATGCAGAGAAATAGGCATGTCTGGAGTGTGAATCATCTGATTTACTTTATGCATCTCCTTTAGACTAAGATGAATCACACTCCAGAAGTGCTTATTTTTCTCTATTGACTATAAAGGGAATCAAGATGAATACTCAGATAGAGTACAGACACCTACATTTGGTCAGATCACTCTTACCCTGCACCTGCTGAGACACATCTTGGGGTAACATCCTCCACAAAGGCAATCATTAGTCTCACTCTGCCACTCACCCATGCCAAAGCCTACAGCCAAGACAGCAGTTCACTTAAGATCACTCTCCAAAATCTGCTGCACATCCAGAGCCAGTACAGGGATCTGAACATCAGTCTGCTACAGAAATTAATAAAGGAAATAAGTGGGAAATGTATTACTGTATAGAAGAAAGCCTCAGAATGGAAGGGTAGAACTGGGGTAACCTGCCTGGAATTACCATTATTGGCATAGGAGATGAGATCCCATTAAAGACACTTAGTCCAAGGTGGGGTCTGGGGAACATAATCATTTCCACTGGCAACTGCAACAGCAGGAATCACAAATGTAAAAAAAAAAAAAAAAAAAAAAAAAAAAGAGAGAGAGAGAGAGAGAAATTATCAACTATGACTAGCTTTTGAATTTTTCACAAAACCCAAGAAACAGGCAAGCAAACTGGTTGGAAGATTTAATCGAGAACCCACTCATCTCATGAACATGACACTTGGCACATACTGTGGTTTTTCAGTGAAATCAGTTAGAAACATTGCTTTGCTTGACAGAACACTCATTATCCACAGTAATGTTTCCTTGACCCACCAGGACAAGTTCATAGATATCCTATCTGGATGTCCTCAAGGTTCAGAAATCTTGTCCTGTTCACATCCATGCCCCCAAGAGCACTCATGGCTGTCAGAGATGTCCAAAAATACAGCATACGCTTCTCACATGAGGCAGATACTAGCCAGAAATAACCAGTGTTTCCATTCAGCGTGGCTATCTGCCCTTTGGTCTCCCAAGCATTCACTATACCCACATTCTGCAGCTACACAAGGAAACATTCATTTGTCCTGGCCCAAGTCTCCAGCAAGAGATTTCCTAAGTCAGGGCATAGGAGGACAAGCGGGGTTTCTGTAATTGACGTATGGAGTCATAGCACTGTTGATATCCATTAGCACAGACCTATGAAATGTCCAGGACAAACACGAATTTTGGATAAACACAAAGAGAGCAGATTTTTATAACATGGATGAAGTTTTAAAAGATTCTTTTATTTTATGAAGACAATTCAAAACATCTGGAATCTCAAATAAGTGTCTGTACACACTGTTTTAACTCAAACTCCCTGATATTTATGGAATTTCCCTTGCACTGCACTCTGAGCAGAGCTGACTGGCTGAGTTGACCCAGGCTTCTTTCCTGTGTTGGGGGGAACAGCTGAACAGAGAGCACCTGCTTTGGGTGGACAAACACAAGTTAGCTGACAAGCCATTTTTTAACGGGAATATTTGGCTGAGTATCCATCCCAAAACCAGGCCTGAGTTTCTAAATACTCTGGCATCACAAAAGGACATGTGATTCCTTTCTTTATGGGCCCAGCATAGCTCCTCCTCTGCTACCATAGCATCTGTCACCCTCTCCAAGCAGCTTGAGTTGACTCACCTGTAGGTGACTCATTTCAAACTCTACTCTGAAAACAAAAGTCTCAGTGCTGGGTCTTTAGATACGCTAGTTGTTGCCGTGCTATCTTTCCATAACAGAGGAAAAAAAGTGAAGCCAAAGCAGCAATGTCCTTCAGATTGCAACCTGAGGACCTATGTTTAACATCAGAAAGCCACACTTTCCTAACTCAGTATTTCCTCAGGCTGCCACTGACTTTCTCTGCTTACCACAGCAGGAATTGCACCATATGACACCTGCCCAGAATACAGAGCATTTGGCTTAAAAAGCACAAAGTCATGGGGAAACAATGATTAACTGTAAATCACCATGGAATCCAGTCCCCAGGGGAATACCTGCAGACAGCCTAGCAAATTGGTATGGATGTACATCGGCTTGCCAGACTGCATCCAAGGCTAATTTAATGGAGTATTGCTGCAGCACAAACAGAAGCAAGATACTGCCTAGTCCTCCAGCAAGTTTCAGTGCTCTCTTTCAGAATATCATGGATCAAAACTACTCCTATTAAGTTGGCATGCTTAAATGAGGCAAAAGAACATGATGTGTCAAATCTGTGCCAGCCTCTGAGGATCACTTTCTTCAGACAGATATTAAAGCTGGTCAGCACAGCCTCTGAAGCTTTTCATCCTGGATCATGCATGGGAAGAGGACATAAAAAGTTGAACTTATTTGGGGCTTTGTAGATCATTATCAGTGCCGTGAGGGTATTTCTACATTCAATGAGGTCAATGGCAAGGCTCCCACTGCCTTCTTGGTGTGCATAGGCAGGAGTGTTGAACTGCACTCAGAAGTAGGGAGGAAATGTTATTGGAAAGCTAATAGAAAGTGCAGAGCTCAAGGGCAAGCTGGCACCCATCACCTTCAGCTGCAGTTACTTGAGGGACAGAAGTTTTATAGATTCAGATATCACTTGGATTATCAAAGTCTAGCTTTCAGTGGTGCAAAAGACCTCAATTTGCAGCTTTCTGGGACTAGGAAAAGGTAATTCACAGAAACATAAAAATTCAAACCTATTTAAGGGCTGACCTTCATTCAACAATCTTTTTTGAGTAACGACACAAGCAGTCAGGACAGATCAATTGTGCTTTCAAGGCTCTGCTTCTAAAAGTTTTGCTATGTATTTACCTCAGAAAACACCCTTTGCAGCAGACAAGAGCCTTGGGTTATATATAGAAATATGTGATAGCAATAGACAGAGAGGAGCCACAGGGCTGACAGTAGGAAGGGTCAGGGCTTTGAAGTCAGATCCGGGGCTCATGTCTCTTGGTAAGAAATCTGGAGTCCATAGTAGGAGAATGGAGGCAAGGAGGCAATCTTGGAGGGGTGAATTACAAGCTGTGTCTCAGAGAAGGAAATTTTTCTCTGTCCTTTGCCTTCCCCACAATGCTGATCCTGCTATAGGGGCTTCTTCTACCTCAGCCTCTTGTCCCTGCAGCACAAAGGCAACCTCCCTCAAGAAGGCAATCACAGACCTGTACACAGACCTCTCTGCAGCAGCCAAGAGGCAAAAGCAGCTACAGCTGGGATCAGTTCTGCTCCTGGCATCTGTGTGCAAGCCCAGCTGCTCAGCTGGGGCCTTGCTCCTGCCTCTTGCCAGGCTGGTAACCTACAGCCAAACACCCCCGGGTCTGAACATCAGCACTCTCCACCTGCCTCCAGCACATGACCCTGTCCCAGTTTTGGATCACCCTCGTGAGTCACATTTTTCCCACCTCCCTCTTCCGGCTCTCCCAGTGGAGCAGCAGCGCGGGGCCAAGAGTAGAACCCATCATTATCTGCTCCAACCCAATGAGCAGCAGGCTCCGTGAGGAAAGCTGGGGTGCAGACCAAGCAGCTGAGCTTGGTTATCTCTATGTGGGATTCAGGTGTCCTGGGGTTAAGGGGAAAGCCAGTTCTGCCAGCACTCTGGGACAGCATGGCCGCTCCTCCTGAGAGATGCTGCTGTAGTGGGCACTCCGTGTTCTCCCGCTGAACTGAGTCACTCATCACCTGCCTCTCAAGGGTAAAGCTGGCCACGAGAATTGGAGATCAGGAGGTGGCAAAGTGTAAGGAGAAACAGCACAGGGCTCAGGCCAGGAGCATCAGTTCCCTCACAAGTGTCTGTGCACGGGCCTGTGCAAACGCCTCAGCTGAAGGGCTCAGGCGTTAACACAGGCCTCGCTGCTGACACAGGCTGTCGGGCCGGGACGCTCGGGAATGCCCCTCCTGCCCTGCCTGCCTCTAACCCTCCCTGAAGGGCTCAGGCCCTTCCTCGCTGCTGACACAGGCTGTCAGATCGGGGTGCTCGGGAATGCCCCTCCTGCCCTGCCTGCCTCTAACCCCAGTGAGCGCCTCCCTCCCTGCGCCGCCTGCCCACGGCTGCCGAAGGAAGCTGCTCGCCGTGGGGGGCTACGCCGAAGACGAATTCCTGCGCTGGGGTCAAATTCCTCCAGCAAGGAATCTGGAAGTCCTTCAGTACTGGCTAAAGACTGCTCTCTGTCCCCTTGGCAGAACTGAGTTTCAACCAGCAGTGTTTTTCTGCTCGGTCAGTGGGTTGCGTGAAATGCATACAACAGTGATAAATTATCATGAGCACTTTGTAGTGCTCCTTGACCAAACTTAAGCTCCTCACGAAGTGATTTCTTAGAATTACTTCTTTGCTCTCTCTTCCCGAACTATTAAATTACAAGTCTGTGATTAATTACTACAGCAAACTTTAAGCTGTCACCTAAGAACAAAAGGTCTTTTTGATAGCGGATGTTTACTTTCAGCTGAAAGGGCAAATGCTCAAATTTTGTGCAGTGTATCTTACTTGCATTTTAATTCTTCAAGATGAAAATATCATTTGGCTGCACGGAGAAGCAGAAAGGTGAAAATGTCATTGGATAAAACCTGGGACTTTTTCTCAAAATTGGCACTTACAAATGTCTTCCGGAAGCTAGAGGTCACTGCGCACACAGTCCCACAGCTTTCGGGCATTAACCCGAAGTTATTGTGTGGAACTGGAATTCCTACAGCAAGGTCAGATAGTTTATCCCAAATGTTAGCAAATTCCAGCAACTGATCCAACACAGATGCTTTCACTCCCTCCAGCGGGATGCCCCGGAGGCAGAGGAGGGGTTTTGAACAGGGCTGCCGCTTCCTCTGTGCATGCAAACGGCAACCCCGCTGCAGATGGGCTTTGTGCTTCCCCCAGATCCGACTGTAACTGCTGTGACCCTCCCCCAAAAGGTATTAAGCCTCATCTCCATAGGTATATAATTTTTTAATACATAGGGCAGCAGGAGACACTAGCTACACTGTCACCTAAGTGTTTCTGGAAGAGGAAAAAGAGCTATTCAGCATTAAAGATTCAGGAATGTCTGTTGACATATTAAGGAAACAACCTCGGGGGACAGCTGACACGGCTCCAAGAAGCATTACCAAGGGAACAGTGACGCAAATGTCTTCCATTTTTACAGGCTGGCAGCTCGCCAGGTTCCCTCGCCTGATGGCTGATGTAATGCTAATCCCTATCTGGGTTAGTGCTCGGATATCAACCACAGCAGCTCACTGAGCTGCAATCAATATAGCACACTTTTTATAGAAGAGCGTACAAAAAAAATTCTGCTCTAATCTACTAGGAATATGTAGAGTAATAGCAGGGGAAATTTAATGGCTAGCCTGGAGCTCACCCAGCATGCGCTTTTGCAAGTGCGCACGTGTGTGCACAGGCTTGTACACAAACCCATCTACACCTCAAATAATGGCAAGTCCAGGCGAGGGCCACACATTGAGAAAGGGCTGGCTGTTCATCACGTACAAGAAGAGCCTTCCAATTCCTTTACTAGGGGAAGTATTGGCAGAGCAAAGCAAGCAAAATGGGACGGGAAAATAAAACGGGATATCAGTCATAGCATGGAATGAAATGGATGTTTCTGCTTTAATGGCAACATTTTGCAGTTCTGTGAGTACCAGAGGGCTCTGTGGGGATTAAGGAAACCTTACAGCACACCTCTGCAGGGAAGGCAGCACTGAGTCAGAGTGAAGGATGCACAGTGGGTCAGTAGCTGTCAAAACCCACCAGCCCTTCAGTCAGTGCGTAAATTCCTTCATAGTGCCACCAACACCAGCACCTTAAGACAAGAAATGAGCAGGAAAGGAGTCCAGAAATCCTGAATTACCATGAAATTATTTGAGGAGCAATCTGGCTTCCTCATAAAAGAAGAATGTTGAAATACTGAGTAATTTCCAGTTAATATAGTCCTGGCTCTATACCATTTACCATGCAAAACCTTTCCACTGCTTGACTGCACCTAAACCACTCAAGAGCACTGGTGTGCTGAGAGATGATAGTGCAGCTTTCTGCTTTAGCACACCATTTCCTGTAAGGGATAAACCCCTGTCAGTTTATTTCACAGGATACTGGTGTCATAGCTGGGAAAGTACCCAAGGGTGTTCTTGTCCCCGATAAAATTTTAAGATAAAATCCATGTGTAACAAAGCAGATGAATTCCAGCCTTATCCCATGCTTAACTAGTGTGATGAGGAATTATGAAGGACAATACACTGTTTCCTTCTATTCCTCCTTTATCAGGTAATATTTAAGGGAAATTTAGAAAAATGCTACTTAAAAGTAGAAGCTGTTATTCCAGTAATATTATTGGTCCTTGGGTTAACTCCTGGCAGATGTGAGAAGAATATTAACCCCATCATTCAGGATTTCCAAAGAGGGTCAGCTTCACAGAGCAGCCCAAGAGCAGGGTTGGTATTTTGGGAAAATCCAGTTACATGGCCTATGGAGATTAAAAAGGCAATACTCTCTACCATATCTTTCCCCCGGCCACGCTCAAGCCAATCTTTCTACAGCAGCTGGTGTTGGCTGGACTGAGTAACTGACCCTTCCTTTCACTGCAGCAAAAATGAAGGAAATCCATGCCCATTTATGTTAGGCCATACCTACTCAAGCAGCACATGGCATAAAGCTCTCCTGAGATGCTCACCAGCACCCAGCTGAGCCTTGCATATCTGTCAGGCATTCCCTTGTATTTCTGCCTCCCTTTTGCCAGGACCTACCAGGGCACAGTGCTGCTTCCATCCCTTCCTCCTCTGCCCTTTATTCCCCACCAGCAGAGTCCTGCACACAGCAGCAGTAGCTTCAGGAAGGGCTGACTGTGGCAGTGATGTGGAGATGGTGGTCTGCAAAAGGGTTTTCTGGATCCCTCCAGTACGCAAAAAGAAAGGAGCAAAACAGGGAAGAAGAATGAGGCAGGACCTACCAAAAAAAGCAGGGCAGGTGTGGCAAAACAAAAGCAAGAAGAGGACAGCATTTGGCTTCATAACTTCTTCCTTCATTTCTACATCTTTGGTCACAAGAAGCCATGGCCCTCTTCCATCCACCCATGCTGCTCAGTGCTTCTTGGCCCAACATTGGCTCCTCTGCCTTTAGTTCCCAAAATACACTCTAAGCAAATGGATAGTCTTGTTAGAACAGCCTCATAAAACAGACTAGTTGAGAGCATTAATATAATCATATTGCTCTCTCTCTGATTTGTGAAGAGGTAAAATGTTTGAGCACCAAAGAGCTCTGTTCTCATGCAAAGGATTTAGCTGAGGTTGCTCACATGTCATTACGGGAGGAGAAAGCTTATTTCCCTTTTTAAAAAAAAAAAGAGCAAGGGAGAGGCAAATAGCTCACATAAAGATACATTTCAACACACTTTATACATGTGAGTGCTCCAGACTTGCCCTCCCTTTGCAGCACACACACGTAACAGGGAGGGAACTATAAGCCCAGTCCTCCTTGCAGACAAAGCAAAGATCACCTCATGGAATTATGATGCAATACCAATGTGAAAGGAAACTCCAAGTCCTTCCTATGCAATCTGTAGGACATTGGCACAGTTTTTTAACATATGTGTTTATATTTCCTTAATGTTTGATGAAATTGTTAAGAAAAACATATTCTAAAAATTTTGATGTAAATACAGTTGGTCATGCTTGAGTTCTGAGTGAAGAACAGTCTCCATTATTTTTTCCACATGCTCATGCTATGTTATAATAAAAGCATATTCTGTTCTGACAGACGTGTTGTGTGCTTTATAGTTTTCACAGCTGGAAACATTGATGTTTAGCAAAAATCCCAGTGCCAGCAAATGCAATGTGGAGAACCTCCTTTGTAGCAAACTATCTGTGTGCTGACCATGGGAGGTGATCTCCAGATCATGCATGAAGGACCTACTCTGTATCTCCATGCAGCTCAGCAGGGCTCCTCAGGGTCCAGCACTGCTCCAGTGGAGCACTCACCTCTCTGGAGGACACAAACCCGAGTGAGAAAACTCCAGACAAGCTAATAGTCTGGTCTAGGTGGAGTTTGAAATATTGCATTTTAAAATCCAAGATATATATCAGTTAGCACCAGTGCCCTGCAAGGTTCATTGCCTTCCCAGCATCTCTCTCACTTATGGAGGGGTCCAGTAGTCTCTGACAATCCAATTAATGTGACTCAGGCATTATCACACAATCTGTCTGACTCTAAACACCCTACTTCATAGCAGTACTCATAGAAATAGGCAGAGAGCTCCAAAAAGATCATTCTGGTATTTTGTTTTAAAATGTCAATGCAAGGCTGATATTTACAATCTCTAATGACCAATCATTTAAAACTAGGTGGTTTTCAGAGCAAAAGTATGAGATAAAAATTCACAGGAACAAGAAAATGTCATCTTTACATAGGCAGAGCAAATATGGTTCTGTGTTTTCAGTGCAGGAATCATTCTTATCCAGGCCAGCAGCATCTGGGGATTTCCACATTTTTCCTATATATAAACAAAATAAACTTGGGGTGTGGATCAGTCTCAAGTTCCAAAAACCTCTGATTCCATGCCAAAATGAAGGGTCAGGTGCAAAACTGACTCCAGTTCCCAGCTGGAATAATACACACACCCTGTGTGCAGGGCTGGAGTCAGTGTGTTTGTGGATGGATTTGTGTCCATCCCATATTAATGGCAGGGTCAGAAGGAATATCTTAATGAACAATGCATTTTACACAGCTTCCCTGCATGATGCATCATCCTGCACCACGTCAATGTACGTTGGCAGCAAGTGAGAGACACAAGCCAGTTCTTAGGCTTTAATGCCCGATGGCATCTTGATGGGATGAAAACATGGTTGAACGACATGCACGAAATGCTGCTAATGGAAATGGGCATTTAGGAAAGAAAAAGCAAACATTTCTTAGCCTGAGAAACACTGACTTGGAGCATTCTTTCCTGAATTAATGGGAACACATTTCTGTTATTCATGTTAGCAACTATGTGGCAATTGATGGTAATTTTCCTCATGGTTTTCATGTTATACTCTCTTTTTTGATCTGTTGTTCCCTGTCTAAGGCACACACACTGGTCAGGGGCAAGGCTGAGATCTGAGAACCCTCCTAGCAGCCCTGTGAAAAGCTGGGCCTGTGCTCCCATGAGGACCACAGAACACAAAAATTCTATTCCTAAAGGTAGAGGAGATTCTGCTTTAGCCCAGAGCACAGGGGCCTGGGTTTCTTCTCACACTCCTGCACAAGCATGAATTAGCAAGAGAGGGATTTGCCTGTTCTGTTGTAACAAGTGTCACACAAAAGTAGATGAATAATCTTGGTCTTAACAGCAGCATCGGCCTTTGTAGATGCATTTCTTAGTGGCAAGACACCCATTAAAGGTGAACACTTGGCCTTCTGCCTTAAAGTGAAGGCACAGCTGGCTGAAGAGCTGAGCTGAGACCTGGCCCGGTGAACATTGCCCAGTGGTAAGTCTGAGGAGGCCAAAGAGAATGACACTTCTTTGTCCTGCCCGTTAGGCACTTGTGCCCTGTCCGGCTGCGTGCAGCCGCGCCACTGAGTCTGTGACCATCAGAGGAGCCGTGCTCGGATCTGAGTAGCTGGAATCGCTTCACCCCCAGATCATTACGATATTCAATTATGGCTCTGTACTTAAGTGACACAATAGGTACGGGAATTGAAAGCACAAGAACTCCTAACCTCTGATCCCAGCTCTGCAACAGAATCCCTTGCTGGCTTTAGGCAAGGTACCTAACATCTCTGCCTCGGTTTTCCCATTTGCAGAAGGGGGCTAATAATACTCAGCTACCTACTCCACAGGGAAGTCCTGAGGATTCATTACTTAATGTAAAGCGGCTAGAAGATGAAAACCTGCTTGTAAGTGCCAAACATTATTACAGTTACCAGGTTTAGCTTCAATTTTTTCAGACTTGCTTTCCTCTTTGAAATGAGAAAAAGTGTTCCTTTTAGTTGACCAAGATGAGCGTTCTGCACTGCATTTCCTATAGAAGTGGGAAGGTGCACTGGGAATATGAAAGGAAAGGAGAAAAATGTGTCCCTTTGGATCCCAATCTACCTTTCACATCCTCTCAGGAAATTGTTTTGAAAGTGTCCAACACTTGGTGCAATATGCTGCAGTCACACGGCAAAAATTTTACTCTTTCAAGAATGTTTTATGAGCCCCAAGAATAAATCATCTCTAGCAGGGATGGTGAAGCACAATGTTAATAGTATGCGATTTTCCTCAGAGGTAAAGAAATTATTCTAAGCTTTTCCCCAATTTGTTCATGAAACTTTAACAAGAAAATACTGAGAGGCATTCTGGCACATCACTGGGATATGTACATCAAGAAAAACTGAGGAGAGTGTTTCAGTTGACCAAATTATTTCCTTCAGTATCAAATTATTTAAATGTTTGATTTTAAGCAACAGTTCTGGTGTGGCAAACTGCTTTCATGGCAAGACAGTCGATATAATGCTTGGTCAGCATCTTTAAACAGACTGGCATAATTGTGTGATGGAAGGCGGGGGGGCTGGTCATCCTAACATGAGCTGTGCTGAAACTACAATCTGCAATAAATGGACACAGCAAACAAAAGGACCAATTCAGTATTTTCAAATGCTGAGATTATTGGAAACAAAGGAAACAATTTTGTCACCCCAGGAAAAAAAAGTTCTTTTATGATTGTTCTGAAAAAGCCCCCTGCCATGAATGGCTGCCACTCCTAAGAATTCAAAACATGCAGCTAATGCACATGGCTCTGCTTCCAGCTTCATTAATATGAGATTTTGGCACTGCGGGAGCACCTCCTGTGTGTACTGGATCTGTATCTGGCATAAGAACACCAGTATGTTTCTGTTGAATTAGTCAGAGCACATGATGTGTTGTTTGTGCCAGTTTTATGCTGACTGGAGGATGGACATTACCTGGTTCAGTTCAGTGTCTACCAGAGTGTGTCAAACATATCTGAACCAGCATAGTAAGTTGTGCTTGTCCAGTGCTTGGCTGCACATGGCTTTGATGTCCTGGTCCAGCACAGAATGCTTTTTAGGCCAGATTTTTTTTTTTTTAGATGAAACTATGATTTAAGACATACAGTGCAGTTACATGCCTTGCTTATATTAGCTAAGATGTTCTGCCCCTTTACTGTAAGGTGTTGTTTAGTTACCATATTCCCATAACAGAGATTATATAACTCCAGAGAAAAAGCTCTTCTTTGATGTTCACTTCCAGGCTTCAGGTTCCTTAGTGAATGTAGGAATTGTTGGGTGCCTCCTGAATGTAAAACACTTATGTGTCTCTTCAATAACTAAATGCAAGTCACCAAGTTATCATGAGCAAAACATGTAAAGAAAAGAAGTATTAGATCAGAAGAGAAATCTACAATCTGCTTCTCCTTTTCTCACTTCCCATTGAATGGGGACTAGGACCAACCACCCAGCGCTCTGAGTTGCTCCACTTTCAACAAATATTGGTCAAATCCTGCAGGATCAGAGCCAGCTTTGAGACATGCTGGCAAAAGGATTCTGCTAGGATCCTCCCTTCCTCATCATCCCTCCCAAGCAGAACAGAGTCATTTGCAGCAAAGTGGGTGGGGAGGGCTCAGAAATCTTTGAGCCCCTACAGCTTACCCAGGCGACACAGAGGCCAGCCACATGTATGCTGGGGATGTCAGTGCCTCAGCTATTTTCTAGAAACAATTCCCTCTGAAGGGAGCAGTCCTTCAGACAAAGCCTCATGACATCCGGGTGACTTTTAGGCTCTTTTCCTTTTCTTCTAATTACTTAGCCATGGAACCCAGAATAATTAGCATAATGGTCAAAAGAGCCACAGAAACAAAATGCCTCTTGGGACATTGCAACACAATGCGGAACTAGTGAAAAGAAACTTCATTAACCTAAGAACAGTGTGAGGGTCTTTGTTTCACCTGCTTTGTTTTTCCTGCTTTTTCCTGCATTATTCCTCCTTCCATCTCTGACTTCTTCTGTTTTCTCCACATAATTCTCTCCTGTCTTGGTTTGCATTCCCTCTTCCAAAAACAATTTTCTTCTCTTGTTCATTATGTCATGCCTTTTCTTTGCACTACGGTTTTACCTCTCTCATTTTTTCTCTGATCATTCCCATTTATTCCTGGCCATTTTCAGCCTCAGTTTCCTTGGTCTGGCTTTTTAGGTCACCACTGCTCTTCTCTTCACTTCTCCCTGTCTGATGTTTTTTTTTCTTTCATAGTCATATCCCTGAGGAAATTAAGTTCTTTCACTTTGAATCTTACACATTCTTATTCCCCATTCTTGCAGTCTGTCCCTTTTTTACACTGTGTGTTTTTCTTATTACCTCACACCCCACTGCCCTGCAAACTTGCTGTATCTTTACTGATTAGCTGCTTGGCAAAACGTCATTGACAAGCTATGGATGTCACTACAGCCACAGGGGCCACAGCCAAGGGACTGATGTTTACAGAAGCAAGACTGGGCTGAAAAGAAGCTCTGCTTGTGCACAAGTTAACCCATGGAGAGTTATTAGTTTGGCTTATCAGAGGGTGGGTCAGCAGACAGGAAAATCCCAAGCTTATCTGTTTGTCCTTTGCATAGCTGTGCCTGTTTTGTCATTGTTACTAATCCTTCCCCACTTTCCCAAAGAATGTTGTGGGTGCTGCAAGGATCAAGGGCTGCTGGTTGCCCCTTCCCTTGTGCCTCTTGGAAGTGGGGAGGGTTACTGTAGCCAAAAGCATGCAGCAGCAGAGCCAGATCCCCTCTTCCACTTATGTTGGTATGCAGCTTGGAGTCGAGTCAGCTCTTTGGATGAGATGTTCTTTCTGTGGCTGGAAATTGCATCAGAAGTTCATCGCAGAGGATAGCTGAGCCACCGGGCAGCAGCCAGCAGTGCCTGTTAGGTTGCTTTTGCACTCCCTTTCTGAGCTTTACCCACGTGGTTCCCTGCTGCACTGCCAGCTGATCTCCAGGAAGGACAGCCATGAGCGACTTGGCCATGTAGAAATGGTGCACAATGTGCTTGTAAGTTGCTGTGATAAATCCCCTCTGCTCATGGCACAGCCTTCACACTAAATTCTCTCTTCACAGTGAAAAAGCCTAGAAAATACCCGGACTAACTCCTTCCCAAGGGTACCATCACTAAGTCAACAAAGTTACAGTATAAATGCCTGTGTCCCATTGTTAGGGGTGGGAGAGGCAAAACTGACAGGGGTTTGTCAGGAACACCCACAAAGATCCCTAGACACAAAGCAACCAAGTTTAAAGATCCAAAGGCCAGTGTCTTGCAACAGCAGCAGCCAAGTGCAGTCAAGCAACAACGAACATTTGCTTTTCTGCTTCACAGCCTTCCCAGTTCTTTCCTTAAGAAATGCAGAGGATTAATAATTTTGGCTGCAGAGCCTGAGTTCACACAAATACATATGAAACCGGCAAACAATACCCCCATTAAACGCATCGAGAAGCTCAGAGACTGGAACAACTCACCTCCAAGAGCTTCACCCAAGTCCCACAGGAAGGCTACAGCGGAGCCAGAAATAGAGCCCAGACCTCCTGACTCCAAGCCCTGGGCCCTAACAAAAACACCAGCTTCCCTCCACCAACCCTCTCTTCATACACTACATTGACCAGACTGGAAAAGGCATTCAAAATAAATAAAACCCGCTTCTCGCGCCAAGTTTTAAAAAACATTTTCTTGTCATGGCTGGTTGTTTTTCTCCTGCTAGACATTAGGCAGTCTCCACGAGTGAGACAGCTCTCCTTTCTTCTCCAGGAAACACAGTTGTCTCCCACATGTTGCACTCAATGTAGCTCAAAGAAATGTTTTAGGAAATTCCCCCTAATTCAGTGAAATTGTTAGCTTGGCAGTGGCATGCTGGAAACAGGACTGAAAGGTTGCCTTGGAGCTTTTTTTTTCATTTTTCCTTTTTAAATGTACAGGAGAGCTCAGGCTTCAGACGGGCTGCTGAGGAAGACAGAAACTCATGTTACATAGGAAGGATTTGGCAGGCCTGAACAGAGAAATTTCCAGAAGTGTTTGCGTGGCAAGAGCTCTGTGCCAATCCACATTTTTTAGCTATTCTGGCTGCATGCCCAGCCGAAAAGAAAGTCTTGTATCTCTGTGCAGTTCACTGGCTTCCCTGAGGAGTTTCCATACTGCATGGCAACATTGGATAATCTCATTTGCGGGCCAGAAAAACTCCTGCTACTTACACTGTTACTAAATACCAGATGTGCTTAATAAAGAGTAAGTGGAGCCAAACCTAGGGTAATCACATAACCTATCATTAACATTTTCTAAAAACAAAAAAAATGCCATTGGAACAGCAGATTACTGTTTTGCTTTGTTTGCTTTACGCCCTGTTACGGGAACCCCTGGGGTGCTGGGAAGGGAGCACGGCAGGAGCAGACAGCTCTGGCACAGCCGATGACATTGTTTACAATCACACCCCTGCACATCTGAAACATGTGTGAGAAAGTAAAGGCTAAGCAGATTTCGCTGTGCAGGCGAGGGAGAGGAGGATTGCAACAGGAAGTCTACGCCACCAAGAAAGTGCTGGAGTCTCATGTTTCTTCATTCCGGGGAGGTGGCTGGGAAAGGGGGATGCAGCAAGGGCGGTGTGAGTTTGGTCTTTCACGATACGTACATCCCCTGGTCCCTGGTGCACAGCAATACAGCAGTGGACCTTGTTCCTTGAAATTTAATGACGGCCCAAATCCTCCAAGCCCATTTAAAATACATTTTTGTGTGAGTCAGGGGGCCAGTCACCACACAAAATGTGTGTGCACATTTATTATGGATTTAAATGGATGTTGCACATGTGCATGTCTTATGCAGAGCAGACCCCTGAGGGAAATAGCTAAATCTCAGAGATGGTGAGTGAATTCTGCTGTGGCAGGCTGTTCAGAGGAGGGAGACAGATGTACTGTGGTATGTGGAGCCCCGTGTGCCCTGGGCAGTGGAGGTACAGAGAGCAGGGAGTCACCCAGGTGTGAGACAGGCACGCCCTCCCCAAAATGAGACATGGGTCTTGCTTCTCCCACAGCTGTCTCTGCAACTGACAGGGGAGAATGGACTTAAATGACTAGAAAAAGAGCTCTTTTCTTTATTTCAGTGTCCACTAAATGGAAGAGAAGCCTAGCAATGCATGCAGACCAGGTCCTTGCAAGGCCACCCTTCACAGGTCTGCTTGCTCCACAGGCTGTGTGGAAAGCAAGATAAGGAGATGGGAACAGGGACAAGTCCAGGCCTTGCTTGTTTTGTATGTGAAGGGGAAGGCAGGGAGCGGGAGCAGTGAGTCACTCTCATCACACAACAGCCCTGAGCAGTGCCACTGCTCCAGGCCCTCCAGGTAAACTCTGACCCAAGTCAGTAGGAGTTGCAACCATGCAAAGCTGGGATATCTGATGCCAGGAGCTGTGCTGAGTGCACGAGGTGAGGAGGTCACAGTAGGTATCAGCCTGCCACAGTCCAGGAGCAGGAGGGCGGCCACAGCCCAGTGCTCACGTGGCTCCCAGTGAGACTGAACCCCAGCGTTTTCCAAAGCCTGGATACAAGGAGAGAAAAGCTGCTGTGAGCCCACTGCTTGTGCTGTCCCTGCTTGGCCCCATTCATTGCACCCCTGTGCAAGGTGGTGCCCACACTGCAGGTGTCCCCAGGAGCCCAGCAGCGCTGCTCCCAAAGGCTGTGCAGAGTGACAGCGAGTAGCACTGCTGCCTGTGCTGCCCATGGGCCACACAGATGGCACAGCCCTGCTTCCCAGCACAGGAACCAGCTGCACAGCGGTGCTGATGGAGCAGCTGGTCATGCTCAGGCCGGGCTTTTGCCTGATATAGGTATTGCTTGGCTGGCCCTTAACCAGAGGCTCAGGGCAGCAGATGACTCAGGGCACCAAAACAGCCATGTCCCCACCAGCTATTATGTCTGCTCCACAGTCCTGGGTCCAGGGCTTGCTGCTGCCACCACTCAGAGGTCAGGGTGAGCAGGATGTGGTTAGCCTGCTGAGGGGGTGAAACTCCAGGACACTTGGGTCCTGCCACACATCTCCCCCTTCCAGCCCCATGGCCAGAGTGGTCCTTGCTGCTCAACCTCCAGGTGGAAAGACATGGTTTCACCCATGCTACTGAGCAGCCCCAAAACATCGTGCACTATTCCAGTCTTGTTGCTGGCACCTTTCCTGTCTTTGTCACCATAATGTCTTGGGTGCTTCTGGAGCATTGGGGGAGCAGTCTGTTACTTGGCAGCCAGAAGAGGAACAAGAGGCCACCTTCACCCACAGGTGCAGGCCGAGTGACCAGATTTCCCAAACTAAAAACCTTGGACAGAAGTGATGTAGCCAGCAGCTCACTCCCTCAGCCTGCCCACTCAAAGACTGTATCAGTGCAGCTGCCGGTTCAGGGAAGCCTCACCCCACCAGCTGCGGGTGGTGTGCAAGAGAGCCAGGAGAAAATTAGGTAGCTGCTGCCCAGTCCTGTATCACTGTTTCCACTTGAAGGTTTAAGGATCTTTTAAAGTCAGGAAACAGCAGAGAGGAGCAGATAATCAGCTGCATAAAGCCACTCCCACCTTCCCTCACTGCTGTCAAGGTCTCCCAGCCCTTGCCCACCCTGCCAGATGCCTCCAGCTTGCTGCTCCCCTCTTTGCCTCCCCCCAGGATGCTGAGGGAATAGTCAGGCAAGGCTCCTTGACTGTGAGGGTCCAGGCACCCCCACACACCCCACCAGGTCTGTCCCCTTCCTCACTGCACTGCAAAGGCCGCTCCAGCTTGTGGACAAAGCCACAACATGTTCTCCTACAGCTGCTTCCAGGAGTTCAGCAACTGCCCTGCTCTTTGGAATTTGGTTTGGTTGTTGGGTTGTGAAGGGGTGCCCATCAGATGATCCTGGAAATGAGCACCTAACCCTATTCCTATCTGGCAGCAGGAAGGAAAGGCTCCTGCCAAGCAGTCACAAGGCACAAACAGCTCACTTCACTGCCCTGCCAGGTGACAAAGTCCAGTAGCAGATTCAGTCTGCAAAGGGGAGCTCAGGAGCTTGGTAGCATTGGGATGCACGTGAGGTTTCCATTGTCTGCTGCAGCCAAGCAGAACTGGAGCAACACTTGGCAAGGCATTGCACAGGTCTGAACTGTGGGGCTGTCCTTGACCTGAAGAGCTATCTCAAGAGAGACCATAAAGACAATAAAAGGAACACGGAAGCAGAAGGGACAAAAAAGGATTTGTAAATATCACAGTAGTGGCATGACCAGTGTGAAGAGATGGGGTTTACGGTCTCAATTAGGAAAGAGCTAATGAAGAGGTATGAGAAGGACGAGAGCAGGAAAGGGCAGAGAAGGCAGATGAAATGAAGCTGAGAAGTAGGCAAAAGAGAAAGGGAAGGAAACTCTGGCAAGTCCTATTTCACCTTCTCTGTTCACCAGCAGGTAAGATATAGGGAAAGGGACATGAAACACCACATGCAGTAAAGGTGCAGAAGGTGACTGCTTCACCCTTCATTTCTTACACTGGTAAGCCTAAGCTGACCCTGTCTTTCCCCATGTTACGGGACTGCCATGTCTGTTAAAACAACCTCTCCTAGCTCCCATCAATCAGAGACAAATTTGGACAAGTGAGCAACACAATGTCAGGGAGCAACCACAACGTAATGCACACAGGAAAGATCTGTTAGGGCTCTCCAACACATTGACAGGTTTTATCTTATCTGTTGCCAGGAGGGACAAAGAGCTGGAGGGACAGTGAAGGTCAATCAGGCACTTAGGGGAGCTCAGAACAAGGGAATAACTGATTACATTGAAGGACATCACATTTGCAATTAAGGCTGAGTTCCAAAAGTGTGGGGGAAGTAAGCTATTTCTCTTCCCTAGTTCAGTGTAAGGAAGACTCCCCAGCTACCAGAACCAACAACTGTGTGGAACTGCTGTTCCCCTTCCTACATGCCCACCAGGTTCTGAATGAGGGAGGGTGAACAATAAGCCTGTGGGTATTTACAAGAAAAAGACTTACTGCAGAGTGCTTCTGGGCATAGCTCTATTGCCAGTAAAAAGCATGATGAGAAGGGTACTTTCTTTGATGAAGCCTCATTCGATTGGTTTATGGGTAAAGGTGAATCTAATATATATCATATTTGTCTGATGGCAAACAGAGTGCACTTGTGAAATCCATCTGACTAGATATTCTGAGAAAATCTTCATTAAACCTCTTTGAATCATTCCATTGTCAGAGTTTCAGCTGGAAATGGTTCTGGATGCAAAGGAATGGCAGGTCACTAATGGCTTATTTCTTACTAAATGCTTTGGGTTTAGGAACTTAAAGGATATGCAGATACTTTTCTCATTTGCAACTTCACATGAAGCAAAAGACTAGATGAAGATAAATTACCAAAGCAACTTGCCTTTTGCTTGAGAAGTAAAAATACGGCTTACTGCTATGTTAAAAAAATGTATGAAAATGAGTGAGAAATGCTTTTGACCCTCTGTAAGAGAATTGCTCTATCACTGATCCACATTAGCAGGCCTTGAAATGCAACTGCTGTGGGCCAAAGAGAAAGGTATGTACCAGAGAGCTTATGTCACAGAGAGAGACTCACCGTATCTGCCTTAACCACCCAACTCTGCTGCTCATGTCCTATAATTTGATCCATCTTTCTTGGTTTAGTACAGCAATTTCAGAGCATCAAAACAAATTGATTGCTTGTGGGTTTAGAGTTGGGTCCTCTCCTGGATGGCCCTTAAATCCTCTCATCAAAAATGGCAAGCATAAGATGCCCTTCCTGACGGCTTCAGCTTGAAAAGAGCAGTTTCATGCTCCAGGGAGCTGCTGAAAAGATACAAAGGCTGTATCTGCTGGACACCTCTCTGTCACCTCATGAGCAAAGCTTTGCAAGTTATCTCCCAGCTTTCACCAGAGGGGAAAAAACTAATCACAGCTTTCTTGATTTAGTCCCCCCACCCCCAGTGGACTTTCATCTGCATAGGGCCATGTGACAATGTCCCTGCTACCCCAGCCTGCTGTCAGTTCAGCCTTCTCTCACCTCATTTTCTTGGCTGCTAAATGATGCTGAAGTCACACTCAGAACACAAGTTGCAGTGAAACAGGGGACTAATACACTGAAATGAGAACCTCTATGGAAACACCTACCAAAATAATAAAAGGTGTGATCTAAAACTGGCTTAGGTGTTTGAGAGCTGTGTCTGCATGTCACATAACTGTGATGTTGGCCTACAGCCGGTGGTAGGAAACTTGACAGTGCAAGCTACACTAGATCAGCTCCAGACCCTGGCAAGGCCCCTCCCATACCTCCAGGTGCAGGTTAAAGCTCTTCATCCCTGCTGCATCCCAGGCAGTTCTTGTCTTTTCCCTTGCACATGTGACTTTTAAGATGACCAGGAACAAGCAGGGAGATGCCACAGCCATTGCTCCTGTCCCCCAGCTCTCTGTCTCAGCCACACTTCCATTCTGCACTCAAAGGAAGTGAGGTCTGATCACAGCGGGCATTTTGGGGGTAATGTGTTAAAAAAGCTGCTTCACCATTTTCACCTTTGCTTCCCTTTCCACCTGCCTCAGCTGCAGTGAGGACTGCACTGACTGTGACTCCCTGGGAGATGACTGACAGTGCCAGAGTGGCAGCAGACACAAGGCCCCAGCTACCCATGTCCCTTCAGCATCTTTTTGGGAGGCTCAGCAGCTTCCTCTCATCAGTAGGGCTCCTCTTCCCTTCCCCATATTTCCACCATGGTCTCTCAGCTATAACACTGCTACAAAAAATTTTGTCCAGGCACCACGAGGTGAGCTCCTTGCAGCTTTCCAGAGCATTAATGGTGAGTGGCAATTCTGCAAGGCTTGGTGCAGGTATAGGCAGCTGTTCTGAACTAACCACATGGCTATGGCTGAAGCCCAGACAGGGAGCTAAGTATCTGACACCGAGCAAGCTGCTGGAGGTACAGCAAGGGACCACCCAAGCCCTCAGCTTTTTAACATGTGAGGATCATGACCTTGGGGGGAAGGAGGAGGTGATTTTCCAGTGTTACTGAGAGGAATGGAGGCAGACAGCTGTTGGGATCTCCTGATATCATACAAAAAAGGCATTACATGATCAAGAATAAATGCACATTTTCTAATTCCCAGACCCGTGGCAGCCATTGTACTGTTTCCTGCCCAGTATGGGCCATCAGGCTTCATTCAGCCTTTGGAAATGACAGCTAGCTATTTATAGATGCTGCCTACATTACTCCAAGGAGCAGCATCTTTCTATATTTTACAAACTCACTCCAAGTTTCCTTGAGTATCGTGCCAACACAGGGTGAATTTCTGGGAGTAATCTTTCCTCCTTTTTCCCAGAACACAGAACATCTGGGACTATTGAGATATCATCTTGTGGCATTAGATGACTTTTTTTTTAATTTTAATTTTTATTTTTTATGAGTTTCTGTGTAACAACTTCATGATGTTTTTCCTGGGAGGACAACAGTCTCATCTAAAACCTTGTCTCACATATTCCTTTATGGAGGACATTTTATGCTAAAGTTCTTGAAAGAATTTCCTTTTGTGCTCTGTCCCCCCCTTTCTCTGTTAAATTCCTCTCAAATGTCTCTCTCATGCTTAACCTCTAGGTCGCCGTATTCAACAAACCAAAGCAAAATGCTGGTTTGAATAAGCTCAGGATACACTGATGTCATTTCTGAATATTAGCAGGCCACATGATACTACCAACTTTATTTGATCCCATCTGCTGAGGCAGCCTGAATTTCTCAGGGGCAGGTTTTCTTAATCCTGATTCATTATTGTTCAAGCCCATCAAGTAAATGGCTGTGGAGCGGAAGCCTGAATGGGCTCGTTTAATAGGAAAAGTCATTCATCTGCAGCACAGCAGCTCTGCAGCAAGGCTGTCTTTCCTCTTCTGCTTCTCTCTGGGTCTGCATCAGCAGCAGTGATGCTGAACCGTGGTAGAGAAATGCTGGGGAGAGATCTTTGACTTCGCACTAACTGCTTTTGTTCACTGCAAGAAATGCTTTCTGAAGTAAACAGACTGACTGTTTCTATGGGTCAGCCAGCTATTTTAAATTTATTTCTCATGTAATGACTTGGTGCTGCTGAGGCCCCATGGCAAGCTGTGCTCTTTATCTGAGGCAGCCTCCCACTCAGGCCCCAGATTGTAACCTTGGGATCTGTTGATGCTACATTTGCAGCTCCCTACAGGTCCTATCGCTGCTACTATGGAAAGCCAAAATAGGCTGTGGAACCATAGCACCTGCCAGCTTAGGAAAACTAGCCCTAAGGTGTTGGGATGAGCAGGACAGTGAGCTAGGAGCTGTACTGGTCTTCTTCACTCTCCTGACTTCTGCCATGTTTGAATTAAGAATCAGACTCTGAAATGGCCTGAACTGGTGCATGGAAATTCAGTGGAGCCCTGCCAGGTAATGGCAGATGAAGTTCTGGCACTCAAACCTATATTTTTATACATAAAACTTGCTATTTTTCCCAGTCCTTGGCTTTGCAGCAATGCCAGGAAAATGCCCTGGCTGCATTTCCCCTGTGAAAGCACAAATGTAAGGTTGTTGCTGGACACTTACGCTGAAGACGTGTTCAAGGTAGAAAACTGCTGGTATTTATTGGTCACAGTGCCCTTTCTGCACCCACCAATGCACGTGGGACCCGGCCTGTCCCCTGCTCCCTGCCTGCTGAAACCCGACTGAAACTCATTACATACCAGGAATACCAGCATCCCCACAAAGCCTGTGCTGGGTGGAGGAGGAGGCTCTCCCTCTCTCCCTGCTTTCCTTTCCGCCCAGCTTGGCTAGTTCTTTGGCAGAGCCCCAGGACTTGTGAGGGGGGAGGAGAGGGGGGCTTGGGAGGGCAGCAACTTCCCGAGCTTACCCACGGCCTCATTTTGATCTGCTGCACTGCCTGCTCATTTCCACTTCACAGATGCTGCTGAGCTCTGCCACGGAGAGACAAATCCCAGAAGGGGAAGGGAGCGTGCTGGGGAGGGAAGAGATGAAAGCAGAAAAGAGCTGCATTTATTAAGCTGTTTTTCTTTCAGTGAAAAGAAGCATTTATCAGTGATTTCATATGTCATGTGAGATGTGGCTCCCTGCCAATTTCTAAGGATGCAAACAAGGCGCCTGACATCATACACTAAATATAGAGCAGTTCTTGCTTTAGGTGAATAAATAATGCAGATGCAAAAGCCCAGGTTTTCAGTTACACATTCATTACCATCCGTCTGTCAGGTTCTCATCATCAGGAGAAAAACGTCCGACTCCAGCAAGGAGTGACAGGTGAAGAATGCAAAACAACTGCAGACAATAGGTGATTAAGCAGAATTTCCTTGTTCTCTGCTTTTTTTCCCCTTACAGCTACATTTCATTTCAGCAGTAATCCATGGTGCAGCTTTTCTAGCACAGCTCTGCTGCCTCCCTCCCATTCCCTTCAAGCCAAGCGGGAGTGACAAGCCTGGGTGGGGAGAGCCTGAACAATGAACACAGCCAAAATGTGGAAACTTCCCCAGGCACTTAGCAAGGGAAAAAAAGCAGAAGAAAGAAAATGGCCAAAAAAAAAAAAAAAATACTCTGATCAGACTGTGCAAGCAGTAAAGCAGCAGCATCCCCCAGCAAAGCAGTTTTCCATGCTCTGTCAGAGAGAGATTTTAATTGTGGCCTTCCAATGCTAATCATTCTTGACTCCTCTATTGGTTGGGTTTTTTTTCAAGGCACCCATTTTAACAACCACACAAGCAAACCTGTAACTGGTTCCATGGCATATTATTTTAGCTCTCAGAAAGCCCTCCAGGAAGGATTACAATTCGTAATAAAGCTGAATCGATGACTTTCTCCCTTCTCCTCCTTCAGATCAAAGGCCCTGAGCAGGAGGAAGCACCCCCAACCCATCCTTTCTGGGGGAGAACAGAGACAGGAAAGTGGGAAACAAGAAGACAATGCGCCATCAAAGCTGCCGCAAGGTGTTGGATCAATGACAACATCTGCATGAGGGTCTGGGCTACAATAGAAGCTGTTACCATGGAAACAGGTGCAAAAGCATCAGGCGGGAAGAAGCAGGCAATGATGAAAGGTGAGAAAGAGGGAGAGAGTATTTTTAGCTCCCTTAGGAGGAATGCTATACAATGACATCACCCTATCTCATTATTTGCACCCGTGCTGTACAACACATTGTGGCACCTGCCCCAGACTGCCAAATGGGAAAATGTTATTATGGATGTGCATTATAAATACTGCAGTGAAACTTGAGCTTGGGAGTTATTAGACATCACTATTCTGTAATAAAGGGGAGCATTTAATACATTGTGCTGTAGAGATTCACTGTACGGTGTAAGACGCATCATGTCTAGAATTTTAATATTCTCAGAAAGTAATTATGACTCATCCTTTTATTGTTATTAAGAAGCAGAGTGAAAATAATTTTACACATTTGATATCCCACACACCAACAAGCCTTTTACACTGGAGAAACATGGCCTAATTTTCCAGAGCTCTGCGTGCCAGCATGCTCTGAGTGAATGGGGTAGTAGTCATAGGTGCTGAGCACTGCCAAAAATCCAGCCATCTGTGTCACATGTGAACGAAGCCTCATTAATCTCAAAAACACAAAGTGTACGTTTCACTGCCTGTGTTCAGCTCCTTTGGAAGGGCCAGACCCCTTTTGCAGTTAAGGACCAGTAGATAGCCCTAACATCTGCTGAAGCCCTGATTGCAGGGAGGGAGAAAATTCTGGCTGTCAGACATGGCTCCCGGCTGCCAAACAGAGGGGAAAACCTCCAGCCTGGGGAGCTGAAACAATCTGGGGCTCATCTGCCTTGCGCCAAGGGGTGGGTGCCCACAGCTCACCACACCAGAGAGGCTGGAATCACCATTCCTGTCACGCTGCTCACAGTGAAGTGGGAAGGATAAACCCAGAGGAATGTGTGTTCCTTGTGACTGCAGAACTGTGAGCCCCCGAGCTCCCAGCCCTGGAATAACTAGCGATAAACGCCGCGCTCAGCCAGAGCGTGTCGGGGGCACTGGGGCCTGTCACTGGAGATAGGCAGGGACTGAAATTCCCAACCCGTGCTGATACCCACCGGTGCTGCCAAACTGCAGTGGGTGAGTGACAGGCTTGCCCTGGCTCTTGCCCTGTGCTCAGCACAGCACGTGGGCACGCAGCCATTTGTTTTCGCAGTTTGGCCGGATCCTGCGTCAGCAAGCCGGAGCGGGAGCGGGTGACCGGGGCGGCGCCAGGCACCAGTGCCAAGGGTGTAGGGCAGGCGGTGGAGCGTGGCCTGGCTGCAAGGAGCCAGCCAGGCTGATGTCATGCTGGAGCCCTCCTCCTTGGCGAGCTAAATATACCCTCCCTGTGCCCCACAGCCTGGCCCGGGAGCACGAGAGGCTGGGGACACAGCTGAAGGCCCGGCCTCGCCTGCCCTGCCATAAAAGGCACTGGTGCACAACCCAGCCAGCTGGGGAAACAGAGCAAGAAATAGCACAGGGACCATGGTGGGTGACAGGAAACACGAGCAAGCCGGGGAGTTACCACCTAGCGGCAGGCACAGGCAGCTTACAAGCAGGGACAACTGGTAGCAAAACCTGATTTTCCTTTTGGTTTGGTTTTTTTCACCACGCAATCACAATGTGCACTTTTCTCTCTGTTTGAGCTATCTTTCCTACCAGAAGATCTGACTCTTTAAATATATAATAAATAGTTCAATGTACAGAACATATGAATGCTACTTCTGACCCATCTTTAGGGGGAAAAGACAAAGGTTATCCAACACAGCACAGTTCAGGCTGCCGAAGGTCCCATAGTGTACATCTACAATCAAAGGTAGAAAAGGTGAGTGAATTTAGCTGAACCTGAAATTACAACACCTGAAAACATTTTTTTCCCTAGTCTAAACACATCCTCCTTGCTCTAACATCCCTGAGTCTATTGTACCTAACCCTCATGATGATTAACCAGACCATGCCTGAAACAGCAGCCTTTCTTTACTATATCACCGGCTAACTTGAACTATTCTGAACATCAGCTTCACTCAGCTTATCCTCATCCCCCATTTCCTAGTTAAGCTAATGCCCAGCACAATGCTGAAGTGCTTCTGCTTTCTTCCTGGCACCTCTTTTTTTGGCATTTCTCATTTTATTTTTGAGGAAGGAGGTTACTATTCTATATCTTACAGTATTAGTGCTGGATATAGATGAAACAATATCTCATGTGACTTATCATACAATTTGTCTTATATGTTAGCTTTGGCATTGCCAGCATTGTAGTCATGCCAGTAGAGAAACTTTGATCTGAGTGTAAAACTCAGCCAGGCTTGATGTAGGGTTGTAGAAAATAATTTCAAATATGAAAAATCTGACCTGTGCTTTTGGGGATACAAATGCTGTTGATAACCTAAATATCACATTTTATAGGAGGTATGACCTCTTTGCTAAAATCAAGCACCATTTTAGGACAACATTAGGAGTCACTCTGGGCACGTGTGGAATTCACCAGACACATTTTGGGCACTGTCCCAATCTGAATCACAGCAGTCCTGGACATGTATGGCTCAAGAGACCATCCAGCTCCTATTTCCCTCCCCTTCCCTCTCTTTCTAGCTGATATTCCCGACTGATGTGTGTTTAACCTTTTGAGAATATCTTTGGTGACAGGAACAGCCCTCAGCCGGGGCTCACCTCACTTGCTGCTCACAGCATGTTTTTCTCTAGCTGTAACCCAGCTCACTCTGACTGAGAAAGACTCAACTTCTCTGCCTACCTGAAAACTAGTTGGTCTAATGGCAGTCCTTAGGTATTTGACATGCTGCCACATCTGCCCTCATCCTCCAGTTGTCCATCCTGAATAAACCAGTTCTTTCAATGTCTCCTTGTTAGCCAGGTCTTCCAGACTACCACTGTGCCCCTCTCTGTTCCACGTTCACCAGCATCATCCAGCACAATGCTGTTCTCTGCCCAGCTCTGTCTTGATGAGGGAAAAATGGTGATTTCCCCAAACCCACATCTGGCATGACCTCTGGCACCTCCCACTTGGCCCCTTCTCCATTCCATGCCTCTGTCTTCTGTGTATCTGCCTTGCCCCTCGCCCAGACTCACCCTGCTCTGCTGCTGCCATCCTGGCACTTTTCCACAGCATCATTCCGTGTTTGAGTCCTCCTTCTAAGTGTGTGCTGAGCACTCCCCTGTATTGAATTTCACTTTATTGATCTCAGACAGTTTCTCCCATTTGCCAAGACCATTTTGACTTCCAGCCCTACAAAGTGCTTGCAAATTGTGCTTCCCCACCTGGAGGAACTCACCGATTTTACAATGTACTTTCTATTCCATTACGCTCCTCAATAACAATATAAATAATAGCAGAACTATCCAGCACTGTCTGCTTACTTGCTGCTCCCCCTTCCCTTCAGCCTCTCTAGTACAGTGAGCACTCTTGCCCAAGAGACAGAAAAGACATGGGCTTGCCACCTGGGTGGCACCTGGGTAACAGCAGTGCCCTGAAAAAAGGAGGTAATGCACATTGTCCCATGCTCAGCCTCTTGTTGCTACCAGCACCAGGCATGAGGGCCTCTTGCTTCCATCCTCAGCCAAAAAGCTGCTCCCATGTGCAGAGTGCACTCATGAGAGTGTTGAACCACAAGCTTGCAGCTAGAAGACAAGAGGGGATTGGTTTGGCTCAGCAGGGCTGCTGAAGGTCAGACTACCAGAAATGTTTGCTGAGCCAGTTTGTGCAGCTTCAGCTCATGCTCGCCAGGGACCCAGCTGAACAATTAAAGGAAATATCAGTTCAGTCGCAGGTTGCAGCACACTCACAGCCCTGCCTTCAGTGAATAAAATAAATCATTCACACTGATTCTCTAATCAACCCAATCCTCAGAGGTGTAAATTATGCTGGCAGGTGTATAATCAGTGAAGTTTCCGAATTAACCTAAAAAACCCCAAAGAACCCTCTGAGTCTCTCAGCATTGGCTGAGTTGAGCAAGGGCTGTCTAAAATAAGTGCAGCACAAAACTGGGTAGCAGTGCCTTGCAAAACCTGATAGAAAAACAACCATCCTGAAACCTAGAGCTTTGGTTCAAAAGGATGATGCTCCAACCTGGGCTGTCCTTTCATCACTGACCCTGCCCAGAGGCTCAGGGCATGCCATGTTTGCATGGAAATCCCATCAGCATCCTACACCTCTGCAGGAGCATCTTAGCAAAGGTCCTAATCCTTTCAGCCCACAGTCCTGTAGGCAGGAAACACACCGCAGCACATGACTAGGAATAAACACAGAGTTCAGGGGTATGGCCATCAGTTGGTGTCACCCTCTGGTAAATGCACCCCTGACAGCAGCCTCAGTTGTGCTGTTGGGTGGAAGGGGACATCAGCTTGACAGTCTCAGCTTGATTTTGTCTTCTCACTGCTTCTGTGGGGAGAAACGCCACTGTTCCTTGAAGAAGTGAAGGTAGTTGCTGTGTGACAGCACCCAGCAGACAGCCAATGTTGTTCACCCACGTCTGCAAAGGAATTTGGAACCACTTTATTTATTCTCTTTAGAGATGTGGGGTGAAATCATTTACTGGTGCAACAAAAAAGAGATGCCAGGATTCTAAATGCAGCATTTGTTATAGGAAAGCAGTGAAACAAAGCTGCAAAACCTGAGTTAGAAGCATATTTCCTGTTCAACATGGGGGGGACAAAGAGTGTTTGGATGGGTCCCAGCCTACTGCTTTATGTAGCCATTGTTTTATTGTGTAAAATAAAAATAAAATGGATTCCAGCAAATAATGGTAAATATTTGATGATATAATTATGTCTTATTAATGCAATGTTCTTTCTTTTGCAAATTAAATTTTCACAAGAATTCATCACCCATTTAATTTTTATTATTTAGGCCGTGAGTATGTCACAGATGTTTGTTATATACTTTCATAACCATTTGATTAATATTAAATGTTTAAAATAAAAACTCAATTTATATTTCAGTTATAATGGCCCTATGAAAATATTACAAATACAAGTTGGTATTTATGGCCCACATTAGCTCTTAGTACTACTTTTGATATTTTTATTGCTGTGCAGGACATGCACAGTTCATTACATATGAAAAATAGTTTAATTTTCAGGAGCTTTGTAATGAACCATAAACTGAAGAATTTTCCTTGCCTTGCCACAGAAACCCTCTCAGTTTTCCTGATTGCACCTCTTTTATCCTGAAGAAGGCAGACCGAGGAAGGCACAAATCTACTCTATTTATATGTATGGCTGTAAGAGAGGATTTCTTAAAAAGCATGAATGCAGGAGATACAAGGTTTGAACATCCTCAAATACACAGCTGCTCTTCATCCAAATGCACAGATATGGACTATGGCTGGGCAGGAACTGGGGGAGAGCATTAACCATCAGGGGTTATCTCCCGGGTTTGGAGGGCACCTGTCACACCTGTAGGATGTGGCAATGAACTGAACCTGTCTGTCTGGCATTTACTGAGCACACAAGAAAGCTCCTTCAGGCTGCTTAAAGCACATGGCTGCTGTGGATGTCAGTCTCCAAAAATGCCCAGGAGCAGGCTCCCCTGCAGCACCAGGAGCAGCATTAGGTTTTCTACTCCAGTAGCTCAGGGAATTTCAAGTGCATCAGCTTTTTTCAGAAGGATTAAAAGCATCACAGTCGTTAGTGTGCCTGTGTAGGATGTTAGACCTAAAGCTACAAAGGCCTTACTTTCCTTTAACTACACCAGCTTGGTGCTCTGTCAGCTTTGACAATACCCTAGGGAGTTAAAGTGTCACTGTATCTCCTGCCAACCACAGGCTCCTCCTACAGAGCATCTTCCCAGCTCCATTTAAGCTGGATTTCACCTACATGGTCATCTGTTACCTGCTGGAGGAAAATTAGATCCCAGGATTGCTAAGCATCCTAATGCCATCAGGAAACAGAGCTGCAGATAGCAGCATCCATGACCACCACCACTTCCACATCCTGGAAAATGACAGGATGACCAGGCACAACAAGGCTTCCCTTGCCCAGCTGTCTCTTAGCAACTTGGAAGAAGCATGCTTACATCCAGCTGCACTGGGCTTTTATGAGGTGTGGTGGACTTCTGCCGTGCACCTCGTGTTCATTTATAGCGGTGCACAGTGAATGCAAAACCCCTCCTGCCTGTCCTGATTGTTTCCTATATGCATTTCCTTGCTACACCTGACTGGCCAAGGCAAGTACAAGAAAAACAAGGAGGACCTGGAGAAGATCCAGCAGAGGACCAAAGATAATGAGGGGTCTGGAACATCACTCTTTTGAGGTGAGACTGCAGGAGCTGGACCTGTTTGGTCTGGAGAAGAGAAGGCTGAGAGGGGACCTCATTAATGCATATAAATATCTCACAGGTGGGTATCAAAAGGAAGGTGCCAAACTCTTTTCAGTGATGCCCAGTGACAGGGCAAGGAGCAAAGGCCATAAACTGAAACACAAGTTCCACCTCAACATGCAGGAGAACTTCTTTATGTAGTGGGTGGCATAGCACTGGAACAGGCTGCCCAGGGAGATCATGGAGTATCCTTGTCTGGAGACATTCAAAACCCACCTAGATGCATTCCTGCGTGATCTGCTCAAGGTGACACTGCTGTGACAGGAGAGTTGGACTAGATGATGGACCAGAGGTCCCTTCCAACCCAAACAATTCTGTGATTCTGTGAACTTGCTGCAATGGTGGGTCTATACAGCAGCAGTATGTGCCTCACCTGGGTGAAACCAACTGATGGTGCCAGGCTTTAGAAAGTTAAGCAGTCCCTCTAAATATTCTCTGCTCTTCTGTTTCTGAAAGGCTGCCAGACAGCCATCCTACCTCTGTGGTGGGTAGTGCGCTGCCATTTGGAGTTTGCTAGGCAGAGTGAGCAGACACAGCTACCAACAAAAGGTGTGAATTCTCAGAGGCTGCTGAAGTGACATTTCAAACAAGCACAGAAAATGCTCCCAAAGGTATAGTGGTTTCAGTACCAGAGGTAAGAGCAGTAGTCTCCTCCTGCATCACCAGCACATGCTCTCCAGAGCTCATCCTGGTTCTCATTTTAGTTCCCCAGTTTCTGGGTGTGTATCAGGCATGGCTTTTCACTGAACTGAAACTTCTTATTTCAGGTGATGTTTAGCAAAACATTTTCTTCCTGCGTCTGGTATGGGAAGTTTTGGGCTGTGAGAGGCAGAATGTGCAGAGGCCTTCATGCGCTGTTCCCACCCCTTCCCTCTGTCAGCCACACACCCATGCTGTCTGCCTCCACATGTGAATGTCACTGGAGGAACACAAGTGTGTGTGGCCATGTCCTTGTCATTGCAGCCCACTGTAGGCTCTTAGGTCTGAGGAAGTGAATTCAGACCTGAGGTACGGGAGCCAGGAGCCCATTTCTAAGTGCTGCTGAAACTCCTGCTGGGAGCAGGGACCTTCTCTTACTGCCAGAACAGAATGTGCTTTGTTTTCTTCCAAAAGTGCCATCTCAGAAAGCAGGAAGGAAGCAGTGCCCAGCAGTACCCAGGGTGGGGCTGGTGGCTGCAGCCTGGCTGGCAGGGCACCTGGAAGGAGGTTTGTGTCCCCTCACCCCCAACACTGCTCTCCACTCACTGGGCTGCTGTTTCCATTTAGTGCAAAGCACTCCCTGTTTCTCAGCCACCATCATAAAATTTGTTAGAGAGTGTCAAAGTGGGAGACTTGATTAATTTGGTTTGTAGGTAACAGCTGCCATGGAAAATAGAAGGCCCTTTGGCGCTTGTCCCATTGTGCATCTGGTCCGTCCCATTGTGCGTCTCTGCTAAATTGAAGGGAAGCCTTCCTCCCTTCAAAAACTGTGCTTCCCTTCAGCTGTTGGGTTTTGGAATCTTTGGAAAGAAACACAGCCCTGGCATGAGAGCCATCAGCAAGAGCCTGGGACAACACAAACTACACTGTTAAAAATACTCAGTGCTTTGAATGAACGGAAAACATTTTTTCTTACACACTAGGAGCAAAGATGCAGCTGCATTATCAGCTTCAGTGAGGGCTAGGCACAGGCACAAGGTGCACAGACAAGAGCAGGGGGAATGAAGCCCATTGAGTCCCTTTGCCCTGCATCATTCCCAAAGCTCAGGGCCCGGCTGTTTCCGGAGGTGCTGCCATGCTGGGCTCTGCAGCAGCCGGGGCCTTTGGGCTGCCTCCTGGGAGCTTTGTTTGTTTCTGGAAACTGAAATGCCTCAGCTTCCAAATCATGACAGGAGATGATGCTTTACTTAGGGTTGAAATCTGAGCCAAAATCTATTCCTGGCAATGACTTGAAGGTCATGCACCAGTAAAGAGTTCCTACCCCAATGGTATGTGCTATTAGACAGATGGGGCTGTTGCTCTTTCTCTGACAGTGACAGATTTTAGGCCAACCTTTCATGGGTGTGTTTGTTTTCTCCTCCAGTCTGCATTGCTCTCCTAATCTGTGCCCCCAACTCAAGTTTCACTCTCTTGTGCCCTCCCCAAAGGGATGTGATTAAGCACAGCTAGTGCAGAACTTTACAGTAACAGCAAATTCCTCTGTGCCTGCAGAGTTCGCCAGCAATGAGAAGGCAATGTGACTTTGCAAGCATGCCTTGCATAGCTTCTCGTCTTCATATCCCCTGAGGTGAGCAATGCAGGTCACACACAGCCCTTGCACCTGTCACAGGAGCTGGGGACAGCCTAGGGGACTCAGAAGTGGAAGCCAGTCAGCAAAGTGTCCATGGAGACATGTCCTATCACTGCCTTTCCCAGCTGGTGGGATGCAGCACTGCACACTGACCTCTGAGGTGGCTGTGAGGAGCACAGCTCTGGATTGCAGCACTTAGGACATGGCTCCCTTTCTTGAGAACATAACAGATATCCTTTGCAGGGCTTGGTCTTCACACTGCAGAGGAGTTCAGGCTCTCACAATAAAGAGGTAGTTTATTACCAAATCCCATTCCTCCTCACTCTTCCCTGGAGTAACACACCCACTATGCAGAACAGAGAGGCATAAAGCTCCCAAAAGGGCTGCACTGATTCCCCCAGCTTCCCCACACCACTATGGTGCCTCTGCCTCTCAAGATGTTTTTTTTTAAGGCAGCTCTCTGTGGGTGTTTGGCATATAAGGAGCCATCAGTAAGAAACGAAGAAAGCTGAGTATTATGAATGGTAGCCACAGGATGGGCAAGTCAATCAGGGATAAATTGGGAGTAAGGAAAGAAGAGCCTGGTGTACTACTTATCCCTATGGTCAAAGCTGGATTAGAGCAAACAGTTGCTAGTATTTATAAACTTCCCAACACCCTGCTGTGCCTGAAGAAGAGGAGAGAGGAAGGATCACAAGACCCTCTCTGGCTGGGGCTTGGGAAAGGAAGTCTCTGAAATATGAATGCTGGACATTCTCTTCCCCTCCCCCCAGGGTGAAGATTTTCCACAGTGTCACTCCTGCTGTCACTCACAATGGGAGCACCCTGGTGATCTGATCCTTACTCCCCGAGCCTCAGGAGAGTTTTTCTTGTGCCCAGAGGCCCAACCTGAAGGGAGGCCGGGAGAAACCTGCTCCTCTGGGCCCTGCCCCTCACCCCCTGCTGCTAATTAGCTGGTAGAGCTAATTAATTTACTATTAGTACAGTCCTTTTTCAGTGTGGGTCTGTGTTTATGTTTACTTTCAGGAGCTAGAGATGGTGCAGATGGCTAATTTGTTTGTTCGCTATTGTTCTTTCTAGCTGCCTAGAGCTGTTTTTGTACTTCTGTATTTGTCATGGTTACTGCATACTCAAAATCTCAAGTGCCTCTTTTCCTGTGTGATGGAAAGCTTACTGAGTATCAGCTGAAAAGTCATGACTGTTTAGAAGGATTCTCTCTTTTGTCGCTTTGTCCGGCACTACCCCCCATTGCCTTTGTTTAGGTGGGTGTTCTGGAAGGCAGAGAGCCAGCTGCAGCCCGGAGCTTTCCCAGAACATCCAGAAAATCTGGACAATGGGCTTTTCCCTGGCTCTGAGAGCCTCCAAAGTGGGTCACCTTCCGTGCCGGTAGCAAGGAACATGGGCAGGCACAACTTGTGCTGCTGGCAAGGGAAATGGAGGTGCTGGGGAGGGAAGCAGCTGCATTTGATCACACAGTATTGCTGCCCAGTTGCTGCTGGTGGGAAGAACAAGCCTGCTGATTAGCATTCCCAAGAATACAATTAGGAGACAAGGCTAATTTCAGCAGCGTCCCCTCTCAAGGCTTGTAAAGACACAAGCGCAAAGAAACCCGGAGTAGGCGCTTCCTCCACCGCAGGCACTGGATGGCTTATATTAGCACAATGCTCCAAATCCCCTGTAAGTCCTCCCAGAAAGGGAGAGTAAATATAGTTTGTCAAACAGTTATCTTTAGCACACTGTCTCGTCTGCCAGCATGGATCTTTCTGCATGACCTCTTGCTAAGTCATGGCAATTTCTTCTTGTTCGCTTACTCCTGCCTGCAATGCCATTCCTGGAGGGGAACCAGGGCTCCCTGGGGCTGGGGGGAGACTGTTCCCCCCACCCCATATGTACAGACATAGCAGGGTTATTGACCTCTAAACCCAGTTTTTCCCATCTGCTTTAAAGGGGAAAAAAAATGGGATGGAAGGGCACACAAAAGGAGAATGAAGGGAAAGCAAGCTGGCTCTGCTGGGGATCCCCTCCGAACTCCAGCAGGCAAGGGGCATGCTGAGTCCACACCTCTACAACAGATCCTCTGTGATGGTGGGCTGGTGATGGAAGAAGAAACACAGGGAGGTTTTGCAGGCTCTGAAACCAGCCCTACCCCGCACTGCTGCTTAGACAGCAGTGTCTCCCTGCCTGGCCTCACTTTGGCACCACTTATTTGTCTTGTGCCACTGCTCATGCACACACACTTCTCTTGTGCCACTGCTTATTGACACACACACTTCTCTTGTGCCACTGCTCATGCACACACACACAGGTCTCCAGTGCACCAGCAGTAGTGTAAGCACAATGAGGACAGTGGGCAAGTGCCACCTTTGGAGGTTTGCTCAGCCTGGAACAATTGTAGCTGGCTCATGGGCCATGACTGGGGCTCTGGAAAGGCTGGCACATCACAAGGCAGCAGCCCTTTTGAGCTGAAAAAGGGGTATGAGGGAAACAGGGCTCCACACTAGTAGGCACCTTGCCTGAAAGAGGAAGAGCATCCTTTTTTGTAGAAAATAAAAAAGAGTGAAGGACCAGAGCTGACTACAGCTCTGGCCACCCACCAGCTGCCCCTAAAACTGGGGCACTGCATCAGGGAGAGCCCCTGTCCCTGGGCCTGCAGTCCCTGCCCCACTACAAGGCAGCCCCCTCACAGCAAGCAGCCATCTGGAAAACTTGATAGCACCCAGCAGCCAAAAAAGCCTGATGCAGGACAGGTCATGGCTATACCAGAAAGTCAGGCAGAGTTTGCCTTCCCCAGGGAAGCTGGAGCAGGGAGGAGGCAGGCAGCCACAGCGTGCTGTGTCCATAGGAGCACTGGGTTTCACAGCAGGTCTCTTGTGCCCGTTGCAGTGGGCAGTGATGTGCCTCTGCACAAAACTCCATATGTCTGAGCCACTAATTTTCCAACAAATCATTTCCTTTTTATTAATCTCAGTGGAGTCTCATCTCTTCAGGATACTGCCACAGGCAAATGGTGTAACACAAAGCTCAGAGGCTCCACTGTAATGAAAAGGAGGAGATTAGAGAGTTAATGGCCCCAACTGCTGCTATAAGCTTCACTCTCCAGGCTGCACTCAGTTGGAGAGGCATCATATTGCAGCTCCATCCCCTGTGCCACTCTCTACATGGTTGGGGAACTCTCCAGAACAAGAACAACATCGTTTTGTTGCCGTCTGCCAGACGGAGAAACCGAACCGTGCTCTTTTGTCAGGAGGCCCCTGCCTCCTCCTGCCCAACTCAACAGACCTGTTCTGACTCTCCAAGGTCCCCATCTCTGCTGTGCTGCTGTACGTGCACAGCCACTTCAGCTTGGGGGAAAGGAGAACATTGTGGGGCCTGGTGAGCTGCTGCTTATCCCACAGGTGATATCCATGGGGTGGCTGTGTTTAATAGCTCTGGGCATGGAGAGGGAGCCCAGATCTGGCTGAGCACCAGCAAGGGGAGAGAAGAGATGTCACCAGCATCCAACTGCCTCCTGACGAGGATCACATCCAACAAACCTCCCTCTCCTGGCAATAACCAAGGGTAGCTCCATTAGACATGAAAGAAGAACAAGAAACCTGGATGCTGGGGTGCCCTGGGTGACTGCAGCCAAAGGAAAGTCAGACAGCTGCATGCCAGGCATGTGGCACAGAGCTGCATGTATCATGTGGCCAAGCCAATGCAGGGGCACCATAACCACCTCCTACAATACAGGTTGCATGACAGGTTCCAATCCCTGTGCTCTTTCCTCTCAGCTCCATCTTCTCCTCCAATAACTTTGAGTGAGGGAGGAAGGAAGAACTGGCAGGAGCCTGTGCTGTCTGGGGTGCAGGGATGCCACTCACCTCTCTGCATGCAGGACATTTCTCAGCCCTCCTCTCTCTGAACAGGCCTTTTCCATGCACCTCGTGGTGCCTCATGATGGAGGTGGTGCTACCCCCTTGCAATCCTCCCCTGCCCAGTGAGTGCCAAAATGCGCTGCCTTGGCCCTGCACAGCCCTTTGGTGCTTCCCTACCTCCCCCCAGCAGGAAAATGATATTGAGACCAGCCACAGGACTCCTTCATGCTGCACAGCTATAACAAGGTCAGCCTATTCCCCATGGTTTCCTCAGATGCCAGTGCACACATTCAGCACAGACATGCCAGCAGACAGAAAACCTCTTGGAGAGCATATCCAATGATTCAAATGAAGCTCACTACTCCGGCTCAGTTCTCCAGCTTATTCTTTTCCTTAACTTTGAAGCAATTCCTGAGTCTATCATAATTGTGCCTGACCCAGCTGTGCTTCTTGCCCCAGCTCCTGCCTTCACCAGCTCTCCAGTGGGCTTGAGGATAACAGAGAAGTCCAGCTGCCCCCACCCCTGATCCTGACATTGTTTGCATCCAAGAACTCACAAAAATTCCATTAAGACACTGCTGAGGAGACAGCAGCAGTAATAAATGGCTTCAAGAAATTCTCCCAGCCTTTCCTATTTATTATAAAGCAGTGAGATGCCAGCACCAATGAGCAAAGTCTTAAAATACTTGTGAGATTCTGCTTGGAAACATGATGTTTTTCTCATGTTATTCATGAGCAAGGATGGTATTTCCCAGGTAAATGAACTTGAAAAACATTTCTAAAGTTAGTTTAAGTGTGAATTTTTCAACAACATTTCCTGCTCATTTTTCAAAAGGCAAATTGAACTTGCAGTGACAACAAAACCACTTTTGCTTTTGCTTGAAGGGAAACAAATGCTGTGGAGCAAAGCCAAACCAAGTGGATCAAGTCTTTCACTCCTTCAGTTCTGCACTTCCTTCTGATTATTCTGAAAAGTAGCCAAGATTTGCCCAACTTGGAGACAAAGCCCTGCAATGCTGGGCACAGGACCCAGCGTTTTATTTGGCCAATCATTGGCCAACCCCTGCCCATTTCCTTCACAGTTTTTCTGAAGACATGGTTGTGAAAAAGTTGAGGATGGAGAAATTTTGCTTTGCTCAGGTCCAGATTGCTCTTCTGCCTTATCTGAACATACAAAGTACCCTGAAAGAACCAACATTTCTTCTGAATTATTTATAGTTTATGGAAATTAAAATAACAGAAATCTGCAATGATTTAATTAATTATGGATAAGTAACAAGGTAATGCTAGCAATACATTTAACTGAAAAACCTATTTATAACAAAATGATTTCTTATAAATAATTAAAGCAGAACTGTCTGTGCCATAACTCATAATTTACATTTAAGTCCTGATTCTTCTCACATTTCTGGTGAAACTTTACTCATTGGAATGCTCCCATGGAGCTGATGAAGTCAATGACAGAGCTGTTGGCAGGATGGAATCCAGTTTAGAATTAGAAGAACAGATTCCAAAAGAAAAACTTTGCTTTTTCTGTTTTGGTTTTTAAACTAAGGGTCAGCAATTCAGTCCCTAAGAGATGAACTTTGCTTTTTCCTTGGTGAGGAAATTCACCCTTAATTTACCTTTCTTAACCCCATCTTAAAAGCAAATGAAGCCCAGATGACACTGTCTCACAAGTTATGCTCACCATTTTCTTGAACCACTCTTGCCCAACAGCAATTTGGACCCTGACTGATACACTTGTGGGTACCATGGCAAAGCCCAAAACTTGGTTACTGAGCAGTGATGGGAGGAAGGGCACCTGGAGGAGCACGCCATGTATCAGCTAAACAAGAGGGACCAAATTCAGGCTGCCTTCACCAGCCTCTCCCTGGTGAGTATTTCAGTTAACCTGAGGATTACAAGATGTTCCTATTCCACTTTGTCCCTTTTCAAGAAGGTGACAGTAAGGAACCACCCTTTCTATTTACTGCGAGTTCAGCGAAACAGTCACTCCAAGTATCTTGGCATCTCTCAGCAGGCAAGGGTTGAGCCTCAAGGAATGCAGGGTTTCAGTCCAGGCCTGTTGTCAGCTTTCCTTGATGGTCCTCAGAACTTTGCAAACTCGAGGGTCTATGAGCTCCAAAAGGTGTCCCACTCAGTGAGATACTGGTGGCAGCCTGCTGGAGTCCAGATGAGCTCCAAGGGCCTTACACTGGACCGCTGTCCATAGGGCTGTGAGATGACTGCCTTCAGTAATCAACAAATTTCCATCCTGGACACAATCTGGGTCAGTAATTGCTGGAATTTTCTGAAATCCAGTACTAATAGCATTCCACACTGACTACAATTCAGGCAGGGAAAGTTCCAAGGCTGTCAGGGAATGGCTGATTATTCCTGCTCTTTTCACCCCCCTGGCCATGCAAGAGCTCCTGGTACAATTTAGGGATGCTTCATTGGCCAGCTCTTTATACGGAGCCCAAGGCCTGATAGGGATCCCTAAGATCACAAAGTGCTCCAGAGGAATGGGGTGAATGCACCATCACAGTCAGAAGAAATGGGCACAGTGTGTCTTCAGAGCTCCTTGGAGAGAGCTCAGACAAGCCCTGAGGCTGCACACAGTGAGCAGGGTCAATACAGGGAGACCCAACCCTCTCAGACAGGCACCTCCCAAGGCTCTCCCAGCAGGAAGGTGCCCCTGGCAGCAGGGGAAGGGAGAAGGGAAGGCTGGCAGGGCTGGGGCTCCTGTCCTGTCCCTCTGCAGCCAAGGAGCAGCTAAAAAGGGAACCCGGAAACTTTCCTACACAAACCACATTTATTGGTGTTGTTCCAGCTCTTCATGGACTGTTATCCATCAAAAGCACCACTGAAATTGGCACCCTTCACAGAAAAGGAAGGGATCCACCCCAAAACACTAAATGTCAGGAAACTTTTGTGACACAGGGTAAAGAAACACACACTGCTGCTGCAATTCAAAATGTTCCTGCTCAGAAGGCAACCGGGAAGCAGCATGGCTGGTTCACACCTTCCACCAGAGCCAGGAGCACACCAAATCCCAGAGCCCTTGCTGTGAGCCCTCCCAGAGGGCGGCCAGAGGCCAGATGACTAACCACCCAGAGTGCTCCACCATTCCCAGAAAGCCTTAATAGCTGGAGAGCCTCCCCATTAACAAGCAGACTTCAGGAAATACCCCAGTTGTGCAGGAGAGGAGCTGAAATCAGTCATTCACCTTCACAAGTCATGGTCAGACAAAGAAGTCTGGACAAAGGGCCAGAGTAACCCAAAGAAGCAGAGCTGGTAAGATAAAATAACCATTTGGATTATAAAAAAATTAATTGAGAGCATAAGGAGCTGGTTCAGTTAAGGGCACAGGTTATTTGTCTCTCCAAAGCAAAGCAGAGGGCCTACAAAAATGGAAGAGCTCTCAGTATGAAAATAAACATCAAAATACTAATTAAAAAGCACATCTAAACATGTTTATCATGGCTTGAATCCTGCAAGAAAAGCAGAATGGATGTCTAAGCAGAATTTTTGAATGCATTAGGGCAAGTTAAAGCCCCAGCTGGGCCAATCCAGCCCCCTTCTTTCCAGGTACAGGGAAGCCCATACCCAGAGCCATTACTGCATGATGTGTTGTGTTGCCCAGAGTTAATAAAGACAGCATGGTACTTTCTGCAAGGAAAATAACACCTTTCCTCTGTAATTTCTGTAGGGTAGGTTGCCCTAATTGTATTCTCATGGGGAAGATGGATAGAATCCTATTTAATCACCACCACAAAATCACTGGGAACCCAGTATTTGGATTTTTTAAATTATTACAGTATGAATAGTTATGAAAGTGTGATGGAAAAAGTCGTCCTTATGCTGGTTTGTCTTCACTGCAATTTCTGAAGTAGGATCTACAAAGGCATGAGTCAGTGTGCAGAAGCTGATTTATTTCCCAATTTTTGTGAAGTGAAAGAAACATAATATTCAGCATCACCTTTCTCTGCTTACATTGAAGTCTTTCATCAGTACCCTGATTTTAGATTTTTCTGACTTTCAGCTGAGGGGTGAGACATCTAAAAAGAGAAAATTAATTGCTCTTAGTGTTTAACAGTACCTGAATAAGGTAGACAGAAAAAACCCAAAACTTATAAGTAATTCCGGACAAACAAAATTAAAAGCCTCATTGTGTTATGCAGTTTTTGTCTAATATCTGTAAGCCCCTTTCTACATACAGTTGGAGAATATGACACACCTATAAAAAAGGATTAGAAAATTATTGGAGAAAACAATAATTGAAAAAAATTAAGGGTGTCTACTCAAACTGTGCTACCTCCTCCTCAAAAAAAAAAAAAAAAATCAGATCTCCTTCAGCTCACTAAGATGCGAAAAGAAGGAAAAAACTCCCAAAACCAGGTGAGGAAGAAGGGGAAGGTCCAGTTGCTCTCTTGTGCCCCTGGCTGAGTGGGTGGCAGGGTGAGGCCCCCATTGCAGCTGGGGCTCCCCAAAACCCCTCACCTGCACACTTCCCCCAGCAGCCCCATTCCCACCCAGCCATGTGGGAACTGGTGCAATAATTGCTGTCCCTGCAAGGAAGCAACCTGGTGAACCAACAGCCCTTTCAATCTCTGGGTACATCTCCTGGTTGTTTTAAAGGGTTGCTAAAAAGAAAAGAAGGAAACAGCATGAGGCTTCTCTGGGCTGGCAGTGGGTGGGGGAAATAAGAGTTTTATAGTGAAAGAGGGCAAAAGACAATGCAGACTTGGCATTTTGGCAGTGAAGAGTGAATATCCTCCTTCCCGGAGGCAGCAGCTGAAAATCATAGACTCAGAGAATGGTTTGGATTGAAAGGGGACATTGAAGAGCATCTCATTTCAACTCCTTGCCATGGGCAGGGACACTTTCCAATAGATCTGGTTGCTCAGAGCCCCAAATAACCTGGCCTTGAACACCTCCAAGGTGCCTCCACACTGGAGGCTCCCCAGGATTTATTTCTCAGGGAAGCCACAGCCCCCCATCCAGAAGGACATCCCCAGCCCTGGACATGGCACCCCAGGATGGAATGAGGGACCACCAGGGCAGGAGGCAGCAGGTTGGGGGCAGCCAGGGGGACCCCGAGATGGGGAATGGATGGGTGCTGTGCCAGGCAGGGCAGGTTCTCACACTTGGCCCAGTGCTGCTGCAGATGGGAGCTAATGGGCAAGGGTGTTTCTTGTGGTGTTTGCTGAGTCAGAGGTGATGAGATGAAGAAACACCTATGAGAAGCTTCTATGAGCACTTCTGGTTTCTCTGTAAGTTTGTTTTATAGGGGTTTTCAATTTGATGCAACATTTCGGGGCTTAGCATGCACTCTTCTATTCCAGTCTCTACAAAACCAGCTCTGGAGTGGCAGAAAGAAAAGCAAAGCTAGGTGATGTCTAAAAATACCTGCAGAGCTGTCACCCCATCTTCGGTGTACCTGTGCCAGCCAGCAAGACAGCCATATGGGCACTAACATGCACCTGGGAACTTTCTGTGGGAGATGTCAGTGTGCCTGCTTTCCCAGGAGGGAGAGTTCAGCCTCTCAGGGAGTTCCATGAGAATTTGGAACCATTCCATAGAAGCTGAACCCCACAGTTAGTGCTCAAACCCGTGGCATACTGCAGAGGCTATCCGGAGGCACTGAAAGAGTTACCTCTGGAGCAGAGCTGCAGCTCTGGGTGATGAAGTGGATAAGCAGGCACTTCATTCATCTGCTTCTAGCACTGCCTGACCTTGGCCCTGGCAGAGGAAAGGCATCTGCTCCTGGGAACAAAGGGCAGGGGAAGGAGGACGGCTCAGGAATACTGCTGGCCTGCATGGGATCAGGGCAGGGCAGCTGTGCTGTTCCATGGCCATGCCTAGCAAATGGCAAAGGTCACTGGCTGCATGCACCGACTGCAGGAGGGGCAGCCACGCACTGCCCAAGCACATCTCTTTTAACAGGGAAACAATCTTTCTTTTCTTTCTTTCTTTCTTTCTTTCTTTCTTTCTTTCTTTCTTTCTTTCTTTCTTTCTTTCTTTCTTTCTTTCCTTTTCTTTTCTTTTCTTTTCTTTTCTTTTCTTTTTTTTTTCTTCTTTCTTTTCTTTTTCTTTTCTTCTTTTCTTTTCTTTTCTTTTCTTTTCTTTTCTTTTCTTTTCTTTTCTTTTCTTTTCTTTTCTTTTCTTTCTTTCCTCCTTTCTTTCTTTTCTTTCCTTTCTTTTATCTTTCCTCTTTCCTTTTTTCCTTTCTTTCTCTTTTTCCTTTCCTTTCCTTTCCTTTCCTTTCCTTTCCTTTCCTTTCCTTTCCTTTCCTTTCCTTTCCTTTCCTTTCCTTTCCTTTCCTATCCTATGGGAGCATACACTGGAGGCAGTTCATACTGGGCTGGACCTATGGTGTCTATAGAGACAAGAGCCCACTTGAGGAAAGGTGGTGGTTGAGTTTGGGTGATTTTTTTTCAATTTTTCAGGAGATGCAGCTGCAGCTACCTAAATGCAAATGCTCAAGGAGGAGAAACGTGAAATGCTGAGGGCTGAGCCTTTTCAAGCCTAATGACTGGACACAGCTCTGTTGGAGTGAAGCAGGGGAGTCAGGGCTCCAAACAGCTCAGCCACACCTGGTGCCATTCATTTCCACATGATCCAGTGATTTCTCCTCCCTCCTGAGGAGATGCTGTGTTGGTGTGGGTGCTGCAGCTGCACATGGGGTGTACCACACTGCTTTGGGGGCAGTTGGACACATGGAGTGGGGGCAACCAGCAGGGCGGATGGCTGGGTGTCCCCAGAGCAGTGTCCCATCCTGTGCCACCGAGAGCCACCACTCTGCCAGCTGGACAGACAGGCAAGCAGGGCTTGGCCCGGGTGCAGAAGGAAAGGATCCAGGGGCTCTGTTGACATAACAAGCCACTAGAGAGCACTCTCAAATGTATTTATACCCTTTGCCTAAGTGCTAGTTCATAAAAACACGCGGTTGCCATGGCCTGGTTTACAGCACGTCTAAAAAGAGAGCTCCCAAACATACCAGGTTTCCTGAGGCCACTGCAAAGGCGGTCACAGCCTCCCTTGTGTGGCACCTTTCCCACCCCTGGGACCCAGGCACAGGGCAGCACCCACCAGCTCCATGCATCCCTTCTTCTCCTGCTGTCTGTTTACAAATAAACGTCAGGACAGTATTAAAAAAAAATTAAAATAATATTGTACAACTATAGCTTTTTCAAGTTTTCTTTCTTCCTTTTTTTATATATACAAAAAATGCAGTAAGTATTTAAAGTTCCTAGTTTCCTAACGCTTAGTGTCAGGAAAAAAAAAAAAAAAAAAAAAGGGAACCCATAAAATGCCAAACTGGCAGCAGGTTAGTTTTCAGCAGCTATCAACAAAAGCACTGTGCAGTTGAAAAAAATCTGCCAGGAAAAAGTATCTTTGAAAAAAAAGTAATGGAAGTGTGTTGGAAAAAAATAGTAATCACACATTCTTCATTAAAACACTTTTAATCCTACACAAGTTACAGTATCACCTTTTAAAAAGTTTAAAAAGGAATATTAACAGTAGCACTGTTGCAGCTGAAGCACTTCAAAATAATAGGAAAAAAAAAAAAAAGAAAAAAGCCCAGGAAGTAGTAACAAAGGAAGAATCCACTGGAGTATTATTGTAATTGAGCAAAGCAACCAAAAGGAAAAAGCAACATTCAATGTGAGAAAAATGAGCTATGTATGAACACCCTCCATTTTTTTTTAAATTCTTTTGGGGTTTTTGGTGGTTTTTTTTGTTTGTTTGTTTGTTTCATTTTGTTTGTTTTTCTTTAGCAGTTCTAAAGTTTTATGGTGGAGATCAGACTTGGCTGGGGGCTCCAAGTCAGCTGAGTGAGCATAGCCACCGTGTGCCATTTCTTTTCCATCTATGTTGTTTCTGGGCCACTGCCTGGCATCACTGGCTGGGGAGTTTCCATCCTCTCCAGGAGTCCCAGAGCTGCAGGAGAGGGCGGCTGGCAGGAGGAAGAGGAGGAGGAGGAGGAAGGTGTGCTTCCCTACAGGCCTCTCACACCAGTGTCCCTCGGCCCCAAACAAGGGTGTACTTTGTCAGGAGCAGGTCTCACCCTCGGCACGCTCACAGCTGGGACACCTGATGACACAAAAGGGGGGGGGCTCTTTTAGGCAGGCTTTGGAATTCAGTTTGGCTTCCTGTTTAAGTGTAGGGAAACCGCCTTAATCAAAAACATGAACTTCATCCCATGTAAGGTACTATGCCAAGCAACTTTGAAGAACTTGTTACCATCTATCAGCTCAAATTTCATTTTTTTTAATAAAGTGCCTAAATACACATTTACACAGATCATAGTGGTTCCAAAGAATCCTTTACAGTTGGCAATTTTTTATATATAGGTATATATATAGGTATATATATATATAATGTGCGTTTTCTTCAAATTGGCTAAATGTGTTTACATAAGACACCAATCTTGACTATAAGTTTTAAAGCGTAATATTGACTCAATGAATTTGTTTATCATGCAAGTCTTATCTAATATTACATTGACCTGTAATATGGAACACAATGTAGTGGGTGTGCTCATTAAACACTTCATAGAAAATTACTGTGCATGTGCAGTTCTGATCTTCAAATACTAATAATGACCATTTCTTTTCTTTTTAAAAAAAAGTAGTCTTCCCCAAAAAAAAAAAATTCTCTGCATTAAATTGCAGTTTGAACATTATCACAATAAGAACAGTTGAGTAAAAAGCACCCAAAAATCTTCAATTTTATAGTTGGCTGAACAGATTTTTCCTCCTTCTCTTCTGATACTGGAAGTGTTTATTAGCTGGTCCCTGGGAAGGGACGACCTCGCCACCCTTTAGCTCAGAAACAACCGCACATAACCGAGTTATAAACACCTCGACAGAAGGGCTCGTACAGCTGCAGCGTTGCCAATGAACTATAAACAGCACAAAAACATCACTATTAGACTTGAACTATTTCTGGTAACCAATGATTTATTGATTTTAGAAGTCTGCTTGGTGATGCAGAAGCGTGATCAAAAGAAGTGGCTTTACAAAAGAGTTCTCCAAAGTAGCTTAAAAGGCAGGGCCAGGGCCATTATGTGCAGCCCTAATTGCTTTCATTTCAACCAGTTTATATTTTCATTTTCAAAGAATAGCAGTAGGTTTGTTTCAAGCATACGTAATAAGGAAATTACAGTTTCCTCCACCCACATTTGGGCTGTCACTGATATGCCCGCGGGCAATTTGGCAGAGCCTCAGTCACTGCTGTCACTGTACCACACCGTACCTGCCACTACTTGGAAATACCGGGTCAGCGATAGTAACAATAGCAACAGCACCAGAGGTGACTGGTAAGCAAAATCAAAATCCATATGCGCTATCTGAAAATTAAAGTAAAATAAAAGAGAGTCTCTTCCCCACATCCCCAGCTTTGTCCAAAGACACAAAAGCCCCACAAATGACACTGAAGACCTTCAAAAATGGCAGTGCTACATTGGCACCTTTGCCAATCATGTAACTAAGTTCGTTATCAAAATTCCATGTTATGGTATGCAACTGGTAAATAAATGCAGTCTTGTAATCTTAGAACTGATCACGAGAACTGCGGTCAACTTTGCCTTAGAAAACAAAACAAAACAAAACAAAACACCAAACCAAAAACAAACAAACCCAGAAATCCCTAACTCAACAGCGCCTCTTGGACACCTCTCCACATCCTACTCTGGTGGCAACTTCCCTCGAGAATCAGTGAGCAATTCGGGACTGGATCTGGAGGATCTTCCTTCGCAACCCGAGCCACGCACTCCTGGGAGAAAGCCCTCCTGCTCCCTAAGCTCGCCCGGCCGGAGGGATGCAAAGGGCACGCCTGCCTTGGCCAGCCACTCTTGTCCCCAGCTGCCTCAGACCAAGCCTGCATGCGACCAGCTCTACAGGACAGGGGCCAGGAATAAGGAATCACAGACAGTAAGGCAATCTTTACAATGTCAGAAAGTGTATTTGGCATTAAAAAAAAAAAAAAAAAAGAAAAGAAAAGAAAAAACAGAAGAAACAAGTGCATACAAATACAGCTAGAAGCATTTCTGGTTTGCCAAGTGCTCTCTAAAAAAAGCAGCGCAAGTCACAGCCTACATTGAACAGTAACTGTCACCAGGGAAGCACAACAAATAGTTGCTATAACAAAAGGGAAAAAAAGAAAAAACGAAACAGAAAAAAAAGAGAGAAGAATTAGAAGAAATGCCTTTATAATAAGTACATACCTTTTGTCTTCAAAAAAATATAGAAACACAATGTATTCAAAAAAATCAAAATTATACAGCCATGTTTATGAAGTCTACATTTCCCTTGTCTTGGAGATATATATATATATATTTATATATATATATTTATAGATATATACAGAATTCGAGCAGTTCGAGTTCAAGGTGACGTCGGGCAGCGAGCGCAGGCGAGTCACGAGTCCCTCTCCTTTTTCACTTTCACATCTCCGGCCAGGATGGTGGCGATCTCCCCTTGCATGAAGGCCCAGGGGACGTTGGAGCCGACCAGGGGACACTTCTCCCCGCTGGGGCAATACACCTCCCCACTGGCTCCCTGCTGCTTGATGCTCTGCCGGGAGCAGGGGAAGCAGAACTTGTGCGAGGGGACGGAGGGGCACTGCACGAAGTGGGTGTCTTCCAGGCGCTCGTGGCACAGGGTACAACACAACGGGACGCTGGCGGCGAGGGACGAGTCCGGCAGGCTGGCGGGGTGCACGGGCTCCAGGCCGCCCGCCGCCGCCGCGTTGGCCCCCTGGCCCGGCACCTCCCTGCCGGAGCCCAGCCTTCTTTGGTTCATGGCGGAGGGCGAGGGGGGGCTGCTGCTGTTCCTCCGCGTGGTGGAGTGGACCTGGCTGGCGTCTTTGGAGGCGTGGTTGCCCCCGGCATTGTCCGCCACTAGAATGAGGGCGGCCATGGGGGACTGGCCGTTCTGTGCCGCCTCGGGCGGCGTGGTCCGGTTGGAGTGGGGCGAGGCGGTGGGCGGCGGGGGCGACATGAAGGGGGTGCCCGTCAGCGGCAGCTTCATCCCTTCCGACGGGGCGGGCAGCCAGGGCTGCACCTCCCCGTTGATCTTCGGGGGTCCAGCCTCGCCCTCGGGCTCGGGGGAAGGCTTCCTCTTCCGGGCGGCCCGGGCCCCTGCAGAGGCAGAGGAGGGGGGAAGGAGGAGGGTGAGAAGGCAGCGCAGTCACAACGCATCGCCGAGCAACCGCGGAAACGCCTGGCCCCGGCCGCCCCCCGGGCACCCGGCCACCCAAGCGGCCGGGCCGCCGCCCCGCACGCCCAAACCCGCCCGGCATCCCCCGCCCCGCATATCCCTGGAGAGCCACCCCTCCCGCCCCGCCGTCCCCCGATCCCCGCTCCTTACCTGGTTTGGCCACGGAGCCGTTGGTCTCGTAGCCCAGCAGCCTGCCGCCCGCCATGCCCGGCTCCTTCTTGAATTTGCTGTCGAAGGGGGCCACGGTGTGGCTCCCGTGCTGGTGCAGGGCCAGCAGCGTGTCCCGCACTGTCTTGGGCTTGGCCAGCCACTCCTGCTCGGAGCCCGGCCGACCCTTGCCCTCCGCGGCCAGCTCCGCCGCCGCCGCCGCCGGCAGGCTCTCGGCGGAGCCGCGCTTCTCCTTGGCGCCGCTGTCGTGCTCCCCCGCCGCGCCGCCGCCGCCACCCGAGGAGGAGGAGGAGGAGGAGACGGAGCCGGGGCGCTTGTGCCCCAGCTCGCCGGGCTGCCCGGCCGCTTGCGCCGCCGCCTGCGCCGCCGCCGCCGGCTGCTGGGGCACGGGCACGGCCATGGGGGCGGGCGCGGCGGAGATGGCGGCCAGCGAGGCGGCGGCCGCGGCGGCGGCGCGGCTGCCCAGACCGCCGATGGCGGCGGGGAGCCCGGCGCCGTTCACCAGCGGCACCAGGGTGGGCGGCACGGCGTGCGTCCGCCGCGGGTTCGGGCTCTGCCGGTTGAGCTCGGGCGGCTCCTCGGGCTTGGGGAAGCCGTTGGGCACCAGGATCCCGTTGACCTGCCGGCCGCCGCCGTACTCGGCGCCCAGGCGGGGCGGCGGCCGCTCGGCCGCCAGCGAGTAGCGCTCCAGGGGCTGCGGCGGGGGCCGCGCCGCCGCCTCCGCCGCCGAGGGGTGGCCGAGCTGCTGCTGCTGCGCCAGGAGCTCCTTGGCGGAGAGCGGAGGCTGCTTGGCGTGGGGCGGTGGCGGGGCCCGGCCCTCGGGGAAGCAGCCGTGCGCCCGCTTTAGCTGCCGCGCCGTGTCGATGACGAACTCCACGCGGTCGGCGCCCTCGTAGTTGACGCAGCCCCGGCAGACGGGCTCGGTGAAGTCCCAGATCATGGCCCAGGGCATGCGGGGCAGATCGCACAGGTAGCACGACTGCCTGCGGGAAGCAGCCGCCACCGCCGCCGACGACATGTCCCGGCCCCGGGGCAGCGGCGAGCGCCCCCCGCTCCGGCTTCGGCCGCTGCCTCCTCCGCCCCTCGTCACCGGAGTCCCGACGGGCAGGCTCGGGAGCCGCGGCCGCAGCGGGACCGTCCGCCGGGCCCCCTCCCCCTCGCCTTCCTCTTCCGTGCGCTGGAGCGGGGCGCGGCGGGCGCCCCGGCAGGCAGAGCCGCTGCGGGGAACGCCGCTCCCGTCGCCGTCTCCGCCGGCGGCGCTCACAGGGCGGCGGGGACGCGCATCTCCGCCGCGCGGCTGGCGCAGGGCTGCGGCCGCTGCCGCCCGCACGGCTCCCCCGCTCTCTGGCTACTACGGGGCGGCGCGGGGCGGCGGGGGCCGGCGCGGCGCGGCGGGGCGGGCGGGGCGGGGACTGCCACGGGGGCCGGGGCCGGGGCTGGCGGCGGCGCCGTGCCGGGCTCCAGCCGCCACCGCCGCCTCTGCGCGCCGCCGCTACGATTCTTCGACAGTGCCGGCCGCGCCTGCGCGATGGGCGCCCCCGCCCCGCCGCCGCCGCCGCCGCGATCCCAGCCCCGGCCCCTGCCCGCGCCCCCGCCACCGGCACCGGGGGTTCCTCCTGCCGCCGGGGGGCCGCCGCGCCCCCGCCTCGCATCGGCCCCGGGGAGGGCTGTGGGAGCGGAGAGGGACAAGGCGAGGGGCGGGGGTGCCCTGCAGCTCCCTCCTTCTTTTCTGATTTTATTTTTATTATTGTTGGGTGTATTACTATTTCCCTCACCGCCGAGGGGCTTTGCCGAAACTTCCCAACGGTGGGCGCAGCGGTGCGCGGAGCGCCTCCCGCAGTGCGGGACTCAGTGCACCCCCTCCCCCGTGACCTTGGACGCGGCGCCCCGGGCGCGCCCCGCAGCTCCGAGGTTCCCCCCGCCGGGCCGGTCATCGCCACGTCCGGGCAGGGGCCGGCGCCCCGCCGAGCGGTGCTCGGCTTTGTTCTCCCCGCCGGAGCAGGAGGCACCATAGAAATAAATGTAACGATTACCCAGCTTTTTTTTTTTTTTTTTTTTTTTCTCTTAACTGTTGTCATTTGTGCACAGGAAATAGGACGTTCTAGATTTCCTGTCATTTTAAACCACAAACCAGCAGTTCTCTAATGCAGATTAGCGAAATTCACACAGACTAAGCACACACCGTCTCGTTCCCAAAAAACAAAAACCTGTTTCCCCGACCCCCTTCCACGCTGTGAATCGCTCATCCGTCACCTGCACCCTCACTGAAACACGGCATGGGGGCAAGGGAGGGAGCAAGAGAGGGTGTTCTCTCTCCTCGTGTGCCACGGGAGGCGAAGCAGCCCCTCACCGGGCACATCCCTGCACGTACGGTCGGCTGTACGCCTTTGCCCGTGCAGGGTGAACACGGCGGAGGCTGCTCCCCCCGACAGCCGTGCTCCAGCCGCCCTTCCCACGGCGTTATGTAGGTTACGGAGGAGGGAGGGAAAGAGGGCGGGAGGCGGGAGCCGGCCGGGGCCGGGGAAGCTCTGACGTCCGTGGCGGTCGCCGGGAGGTGCCTCCCCGCGGCTGGGGGCCGCCCGACGGCGCTGCGGGGCCGGGCCCGCCACCAGCGCCGCCGCTCCGCTGCCCCTGCCCGGCCGGGCTGCCGAGGGGCGTCGGGCGGACACCGGGGGCAGAGTGTCCCCGTGAGGCGGACACCGGGGCAGAGCCGCTCCCTCTCGCCCCGCGCCGCCCGCCGGGCCCGGGGACTGCGTGTGGCGGCCGCCCGTGCGCCCCGGGTCTGTGGGGAGGCCTCGCCTCCCCCTGCCCCGGCTCCTGCTCGTCCTGGCGCTGGCTGCAGCGCCGGCCCCCGTGCCAGGTTGGGTGACTTTGCAATGCACGGCCGGCCGGGCGCCCTGGAGGCGCCGGGTTGTACATAGGCGAAATAAAAGTCAGCCCCGGCCCCCAGTTCGTCGTTGCGGCGGCCGGGGCTGCTACCCCGGGAGCCGCCCCCGGAGCCCTCACAGGTCCCGGCGGCCCTGAGGCGGCGGCCGGGGACGGAGGGCAGGAGCAAGGAGAAGGGGCAGCCTGCCGTGGCTCCCGGAGAACCAAGGGTTAACATCGGCTCGCTTTTCCCGAGCAGCCCTCCTTTCACATTGCATCAAAGTCCTTTAAAGCTGTTTCTCTTCCCTCCTCCCCTCCCCGGCTGGAAAGACGATTTATCCATGCAAGCTAAGTAAACAGATCTTTGTTTTCGTCTTCCACCCACTGCCCTCTTTCTCCAGCCCGAAGCTGGAGCCTCGCCAAGCCGGCTGCAGCGATCGCTGCCTCCACACACACACTCACAAACACACACGGGGCGGGGGAAGAAGCCGGGTTTCTCGGGTGAGGCAATGCGCCTGCAATTGGCAGGGACAAGGCAGGAATTGTAATTGCACTTCATCATGTGATGTCTTATGAAAGAGGAAGTTTGGATGTTTTAGTCACGTACTCCTTTGCCCTCTTGCTTTTGCCTCCAGGTTCTCCGAAGGAAAAAATTACATATATTTATATATACTGGTGGAAAGCCAAGAAACAGTGTGTTTGCGCATTTCAGATCATGAGCAGAGCTGGAGTGCTAGCTGAGCCAGGCTGCAGGGTAAGAAGAAAGCAAAGCTTTGAGCTGTGGCAGGCTTTTAACTGCAGAACAGAAAATGTGATCTGTATTTATTTTCCTTTATTTTTAATGAAAACTAGCTGCGTGGAAAAGTCAAGATGAGCAGTATTCTGGTTTTGCCGCATTTGCTGCCTTTGAATTCATTCTGGTGGAAAAGGAAAAAAACCCAACAAAATCATGTTGCCAAGCTCAATGTCAAAAACCTGATAAAAAAATAGTGGCAGTGCTACATAGGAAATGTGGTTTATGTATCAAATCACAAAAAAAAATACCTCAAAGCTGCTGACTGTTACAACAGTAACTGCACAGGAATCGAACAAATAATGCATTTGTCTCTTGGTTTTTTTCTCTTTTTTGAAACAGAAGCCATCCCTTTGTGCTGGATCTCTGCGAAACGCCCCTTGCTGCAACACACCAAGGCTATAGATAGGAGCAGCGAGTGCTGGACAGTGTCTTGTGGGTGCAAGGCTGGGAAGGTCTGGGGCAGCCCCTGAGCAAGGAGCACCATGATGGCATGGATGGGGGTCCAGTACAGTGTGGATCTTGTCTTGTCCCGGTGTGCCCAGTGTCATGGGTGAGGGAAGGAGGGGAGAGGAAAGGTTGTAATGGGGCAGCTCTTTGAGATGAACTCTGTTTGCCACCCCCACATCAATGCCATCCCCCTTCTTACAATGTGTTTTTTTGCTTTTGTCAATGAACCACACCGAGATCTTGCTGTGTTTCTCTTCCTCCCTGCAGGGTTTTATCCCTCTTATCTTCTGCACTGGCAGCAGTGATTGCGTGCAGACCCCTGTCCCAGAACTGTTGCACCAGCCTGCACTTCACCCACGTACCTATCCCCCATGGGGCCTGCCCTTCCTCTGTGTCCAAACCAGTGCTCCTCACTTGATCACCTCTGCCCTTGGCATTCTTCTTTCCCTTCTGACTGAGGCTGTCTCACATCCTTCTCCAGCAGATACTGCTTCCTCCATGGCTCTTATTTGCATCCTCCTGTTGTGGCAGAAGTCCTGCAGGGTAACATCAAAATGGCCAGAGTCAAGACAAGAAGGGCAATTATGCTGAAGGATGCTACCAGCTCTCCTTCATTGATTCATAATGAATTATGGAAGTTGCTCTCTCAGAACTGAGAGAGGAGAGTCTGGGAATAGTCCTTGAAGTTTTGGATTTAGTCACATGCAGGTGACTCTGGGCCAACAATGTTTAATCTAGTGCTATAAGGGGGAAAAAAGATACTGTGCAAATGAGGGTGTCATCAGGCACAGAGTGTTGACATAAATAGGGTTCGGACAGGCTCATGGTAAGCCACTGATCCTGCAGATGTTTACAACCAGTTACAACTTTATCCACAGGAGCATCACTACGAATGTAAAGCTGTGTGCACTTCTGGGCTTGCAGGATGAGAGCATGCTTCCCCAAGAGCTGCTCATCAGCGGCGTGCTGACGGCTGCCCTGCAGCCTGGAGCCGACTGCTGATGGCAGGAGCTGACAGAGCCACTGGCACAGAAATACTCCACCGAGGCCGGAGAGAGGTCAGTGCACTCGCTCAGTGTGAGGCAGGACGTGCCAGAGGATCGAGAGGGACTCGAGCAGCTACTCAGTGTCTGCTGTTTCCCATACGTGGGGCCTTTTATTAACTCCTTGAAGACAGCTGCACTGAATGCTGCTGCTTGGTGTTAACTTTTGAAGAGCTGCAAAGCATCTAAGCAGAGCCTGCCTAGAAGAGGAAACAGCAATAGGACAATTGTTTACCATTCATTCATGGATATGTCCCAAAATATGGAGACGCTGCTATTCTGCTCCGACGCTTTGCTCTAGACAGCCTGGTCAGGGCGAGTTACCAGGGACTCGCACTGTGAGCAAGAGCCTGTGTGCTACAGCTTCTACTCCATTGGTGGGCTCTGCTCTAGGCAGTTTGGAGAAAAATTTGCATGCTTTCTTTAAAAAGGGAGACAATTCTGTTTTTAACAGCGCAGTTGACTTTATGCCCTTTTTTCAAGTAGAAGTAGAAAAAAAAAGCAGCGAGGAAAAGATCATGGAAACACTTGAGAAATTCAGAGGTTACTACCCTCCGAAGAGAACGAAAAACTTCAGAGAGACACTTCCAGATACCAGAAGAAAGGGCAATTGATGTGGAAAAGCTTCCGCCCCTTATCCCCAGGCTGAGTAAATAGGCATGTCGGGTTATCCCATTTACACCCCGCCTTGGTGCTCTGCATTTCGAGCCACAGTCAGCAATTGTCTGCAGCCCCGGGCGAGGGGGGCAGGAATGTGGTGGCCGGGGGCTTCCCGGGGCGCAGGCAGAGCGGCCGGCTGGCCGGGTGACCCCTTCCCAAAATAAACAGGAAGCCCAGGAAGCAGTGACCCCTCCGTGACACCGCGCTGGCTCTGCTCCCTGCCTTCTGTGCGGGAGCCGACAGGCTTCCAAATACCCTCAGAAAATTGGACAGGGGCGAGGACTCCACATGAAACGTTACAAAATAAGAGCAGAAACAGATCGTCTGTTGAAAAAATTACAGAGGGCTTTAAAGCTCCTTCTTTTTAGGCTCCTGGATAGTTATATTCCTTGTCTGTGCTTCATTCCCCTGAGCCCATGTCGATGCAGTTTGCAGAGCCCCGAGGAGCTGCAGAGGGGCAGAGCTTCCCTCTCTGCATGTGTGGAAGTGCTGGTGTGCATGAGCAAAGCGCAAAGAGGAGCCCCAAGGAGGAGGCTCTGCCAAAGGCTTTCTCATGGGCTGGGGAGTTTCAGGCTGGGAAATGCTTTTTCCCTGTTTGTGGGAGTTGGCAGTAGGGTCCTCACACAAAATAAAAGTCAAAACCGAGGACCAGACCTTCTCAAAGTGTGGGCCAAGGGTATTAATGCTGTTTCCAACATGGGAGTTCCTGCATTACCCAAACATCCCCCTGCAGCAGCAAACTGGCGCTTGCTGACAGCTCCAGCTGGCAAATCACCTCCCGGGCCTGCCAGAAGAACTCGCCGTCCCAAAAGCCTCCCCGCCTCGATGGCTGGTGGCCCCACGGTTTGGGGCAGGACAGGACCACCACCAGAGGGGCAGGCAGCCCAGCTGAAGGGAACTGTGCTGCTGCTGATATCCAGGCTTCCTGGCAGCGCCGGCCATTTCGCAATCCCATTTTTCTCCTCTCGCAGCAGCAGTTGTCTGTCCTTCCTGCAGGGCACGGACACCTGGAGGGGCTGGGGCCTCTGGGGGGCAGGTGCCCATGGGTTTGGCCTCCACACAGATCAGCTAGTTCAAAAAGACTCACGGGAGAGAAAAGGGGAGATGGATTCCCTCTCTGATTCCCTACCAATTGCTAGGATTGTGTAGCTACCAAACACTGGGTAGCAAGATGTACTCTGTTGGTGTGCTCCCCTATCCCCCCTCTTCAGAGGGGTCGCTCTTTAGGGAAAGAACCATAATACAGGGAGCGGTGGGCAGCTGCTACAGCAGAGTCCCTTGAACAGACCAGTTTTCCTTCAGGAGGAATTTTGATTATTGGCATGCAAAAGCTGCAAAATGGTTCATTAGGCTGCAGCCTTGGTTTGTTCCAGGCACACTGAGTTATTGTTGGGGTGCCCATGTTTCTGCTAGTCATTGCAGCTATACCATTTCAATTTTGCAACGAGACAAGAGTTAACAGAAGGGTGCCCAAATCTAAGAACAGCGCAGAATGGAAACAAAATTTGGTTTGGGCTTCCCAGCACTTCCTCTCATTCTCTCCCTTTCTCTCTTCCTGATGCTCAGGCAGTGCCTGATGCAGTGCCCCTCCTCTGCAGGGAACCCCTTAGGGAGCATTCTGGGCAGGCAGAGCAGGGAGGAAATGCTCCTCTCTGTGCTTCAGCCCATAGCCTTGTCTTTTTGCTGACTGCAGTCTAATATGCTAAGTAAAAACAAGTCAAAAAGGATATTTTTATCGTGTACATTCTGTCATATGAGTAGTGTGTGTATGTGTAGCAATGCTGAGGAGCAATACTTACAAGTTTAGACATTAATGATGTATTTGTAAACTTAAACAGCAGAGTTGTATTGGATTACTTCATTCTGTCCATGTGTACTTTTGGGCAAAGAAAATTACACACATCCCTTTTCCAGGCACCCACATCCCTTCTGCTCATGCTGAGCTCCAGAAGGAGGTGCCTGCTAGGAAGTACAGTTGAGTTCATATTCGATTAAAAGAACACCAGCAGCATTAATAACTGGTAGACCTGTGCTGGAACTGGCAATTAAACTCAGTCTCCTCCTGCAAATTCCTGTCATTAAAGGAGCTTGCCAAAGGCTGGGGCTAGCGTATCGCTTACTCTCCCAAACAGGACTGGATGAGGACCAGTCATCTTCAATAATGGGTCGTGTGAAGGACCTCGTGTCTTCCTTGAGGAATGGCCGTGCCAGTGAGCTTGCTGGGGCAGTTGCAGAGGCTGCTTGCACAGCTGCCACTTGCTGCTGATTCAGGGGTCTTGCATGTGCTCTTGCAAGCTGCCACACAGGCAGAGTGAACTCCTGCTCACTCCTTCAGTGAGCCTCCCCCTAACACATCTCACCAGTTTCCACCCACAGTCCATCGCAATAAGGAGCACAAAGGAGCTGCCTGTTTGCTCTGCTTGCACTTCCCGTATGGCTCGTGCAGACTCAGAGGTGAATGACTTTTGAAAAGTGCAGATCTGGGATGGGTTTCAGTGGCTGATCCAGAGGCAAGAGAATGATCATCTTGTTCATCCATTTTCCCTCTGCCAGTTACTATTATTGCTAACTGCTGTTCCACACACATTGTAATTAAGTGAAAAAAATACAGACCAAATGAAAAAGAGAACAAGCCTCTCAAAAACATCTCTGCTTTAGCTGCAGCCTGACTCAGCCTTCAATTAACATTCTTACTTAAAATAGTTTTGTTATACAGCTTTTGTTGAATCTTACATAATAGCAGACCAAATCACCACCCCAGAGCGCCATGCTGAAGAGAGGAGCTTGGCCCTGGTTTCCGGAGCAGTGTCTCATCCTGTCTTTGATCCAGATGGCCTTGGGCATGAGCTGGGTGAGCTACCAGAGGAGAGCACGCAGCACACCTGCAGCTCTGCTTGGGAGGGCACCATGACCTGGTGCTGTCAGCAGAAGTGGTCCCATTCTCCCCCATCCCTGCCCTCGGTTCTGCTGGCGCTGCCCTCGGCACTTTGCTTTTGTGGCTGCTGGAGCAAATCCGGCAGCACCAACAGCTGCAGTGCAACTAAACCTGCCCCAGTGCCACCATCCTGCTGCACCAGGGTGCTTCTGCAGAGAAGGAAGCAGGGCAGGATGGGTGACTGGGAAGGGACCTCAGCAGCAGCATCAGTTTGGAGCTGCTGCAGAAACCTCTCATGCTGCACCCACAGGCATCCTCCCACCACCCACCAACAGCTGTGACAACCCTCCCCAGGCTGCCAGAGTACACAGTGAAGAGGAGGGAGGGACACATGGACCAGCTGGGCTTCCCAGGGGCACAGGGCCATGCTGGAGATGGGTCTGATTTCCTGCCAGGACCTGAGTTTAAAGGCTGGGCTCCATATACTGCAGAGCAAGATGACAGCCCTGCCTCCATCACCAATAATGACAATGTGGAGAAACCACTGCACAGGACTTCACAGTAGAGGGATGTCCTTATCGCTCAGTAGCACTAAAAAAAACTACCAGCATGGTTTTTTCTTTGTTGTTCTTATAGGGCCTCTGTCTAACAGGTACAAAACTAGAATAGAACACATACCTGCATGTGTGTGTATGTAAATGAAATGGGAGTTTGTATTACAATCTCAAAAAAAGATACATGCAATGCAGGCATGAGGTGAGGAAGATACTCCCATGTCTACTTCAGTATGGGGGCCTATTTCCATTTAAAAGTTGCTGTCAAGTTCATGACTCCACAAATGCTCTCTGGGATTGTGAGAACCTTACCCTGGGACTGCACCGTGCTCATGAACCAGGATGGTGGTTCAAATGGAGAGAGAGCTGGGAAAAGAAGAAGACAGGCACATCTAAACCTAGATTCACTCAGCACTGCCAGCCTCAGTAAGCCTGTGATCACAGGGGAATCAGAGTTCCCGCTGGGGGCAGCTCTGCTAAGTCACTGCATTCTCACCAGAGCAGCATTTGGCCTGGGGTGATGATGCACTGCGCCGCTTCATGCGAGGTCAGGCAGCCCTGCAGCTGACAGCTCACTGCTGCCTCATCCACAGCACCACTGCATCTGCTGGGCTTAACTCAGAGTCCCCGCCTGGCCCACCCGCACAGCTGAAGCAGGGCCGCTCCTGCCAGTGTCCCCCTCTGCCAAGGAGCTGGGAAAATTCCTAGGAAGGACAGCAAAGTCACAAAATGGGCTCAGCTCCTCTTCCTCTGGGAGATCCCGCAGTGGCACGCAACCTGGAAAGAAGTAGGTTAATGCAAGCGAGGCCCTTTCTTGTGAATTTTGCTTTAGACTAAGAGTTAAGTGTTTTGGCAGACTTTTTGATGAATAGGTCAGCAGGGTGTGGAAACATATTCTAAAGCTTTCTGCATCCTTGCACATGCTTCTAGTTGCCGGGAGTTTTGCCTACTGCTTCACTTGGAAAGGTTTAAAAGAAAATGCAAATCATAGGCAAAGAGTAGAGATAGATTTTTGTGCATACTTTTGGCACAGATTTTAGCCATTCCTTTGTAATTTATGAAACAACAGTAAGAAAACTTACTCAGCTGTATATGGTAAGAAAATAGCAGTTTCTCTATTTACAAATGGAAAAAATATCACATCACAACCTGCTACACGCACCTACAGGTAACATGCATAAATGTCCCTAGAACTTTCTTTGTCTCAAAATGAATACAGGACAAGTGGGAAGAATCTGGACTTTTTCACATCTTCTTCCAGAACCAGCACTGGTAATAAAAATATATTGTTTCATACACTTCAAAAAGATGTGAATGTTTCTGCATGCTAGGCTTTCAGAGTCAAACTCCTACACTTGAAATATGAGAAAAATCATATGAGCAAAAGACTAAGAAACTCTTTTCAGATGTAATCAGATACACTGTCCGACAGACTGGAATACTTAAAATCATTTTCAACCAATGGCATGTCAAGACATGCCTGCTTCGGACACTGTTAAGACATCCAGCCCCCATATTTTACATACCCTCCTAATTGCATTCATATGTTCAGTTTCATATTTGACCTCTCTCTTGCAAAAGAGTGCCAAGTAAAGCACTCCACCTCCTAGGTCTCGTAGAGGAATTAAGCTGGGGATGTGGAGGATTCATGATTGTTTTGTTCCTCAAACATACACCAATAAGCAGTAAACTAAATAAAAACATTTTTTGAAAACTCACTACAAATGTGCACTTTTAAATTTAAAATACACTCTGGGTTCTTTCTCTTGGCCTTGTATTTTGGATCACTTTGGTGTTCACACTTCTAATGCTTCCTCCTTCATCTGGCAGCTCACCAGCTATCAGGTTTCAGCTTCTCTTTATTTGGAGGAAAAGACTATTTGCCCAAAAATTGCAACATTCCAGAGTGAAAAAGTGGCTCATCTCAGTTGTTAGGACTTCTGTCACTGAATCCAGTAGGTTCAGGTTTCCAGTGCACTGGGAATGGCTTTACATGAAACCCCATGGAAACACTGACCAGGAGACACCCGCTGAGAGAAATACACTGTTTTCTTCCTTCCCTTAACTCCCTAAGAAGCCAAAGCCAAAAATCACATCACTGTCAGCAAGAAGAGGATTGGAAGACCTGATAAAGGTGCATTTCACACCTGATTGCTTGGTGTGAAATGCACATGCTTTAAAAGAATGCTGTCAAAGAGAAAAAGATCTGAAGGCACAGTGATCCTAAATGGTGGCCTTTGGACCATTGCTGTTGTTTTGGTGAAGGAAACCGCAGTGGTGCCAGAAAGAGCAAGGTGAGTGGCAGCCTGCACCAGAGGGCATTTCACTCCCAGCTTGTTCTCAGGCAAGACAAGGCTGGATCACAGGCCCTCAGCCTTCAGCACATCAATATTTACAGAGTCAAGACAATACATTTGCGATATTTTGGATGAACTGTGCCTCTTGTACATTTTGCTTGGGCAGTCAGGTTTAAGTACCATGCTGCCCTACTCTCCTTTAGCTGTTTTTTGCAACCTTTCTTGTGGAGAAAGAAGAGTAATCCTTATGTAAAAATAATAGTATTGCAGAACCTAGAGAGCAGATGGTGTTATTAATTACCTGGGCAAAGTCTAAGGTCATAATGCTCTAACAGTTAACAAGTTATATTGTCTATCACTTAATAGGTAACCTCCTGGTGTGGGATGTTTGCAAGGCTGAGCAGACTGGCAAGTGGTATCTTGTCCAAGGCCAGATAACTCTTCCAGTTAAACAAATATTTGACAACCATTCTCTTGCCTAAATTTGTTGCTACCAACGTGTCAGATAAAAACAATATGATTCTGTTTAATTTCCTAAATGATCCCTTCTTCAACCAACTACATTAGGTTTTAACTAGATGGTAACAATTTGAGTGCTTATTGATAGTTGCCTGGCATATAAGATAATTTATAGGAGCACAGAGACAAATCCTTAGGGAATGTAAATCACAGTGATTCTCCTGCAAAGTATGTCTCTGACTGGCTCCCCAAGGCGCTGTGCCCATGAGGTGCGCTGGCCAGACAGCTTTTGTTGTCCACAGAGGTCTTCCACCATGGCACATGTTTTTCCCTTCTCATGAGTCCATTGTCCTAGGGATTCACACATTTATCTGCAGTGATAAAGTTGAAATTGAACCTTTGTAATATGTGTCAAGGCTGTTCTCGTTGCATGATCTAATAAAATTTTCAGGCAGAGCTCCATCTAAGGATTAATTTCATATTGTAACAACTGCACTTTATCACTGTTTCCCTTGATATTTGCCTAGCCTTCTCTGAACTTTACCTCTCAGCTGATGGGTGACAATTTCACTTCTTTAATGGCACTCCCAGGTGTGAGAGAAACATTGTCTATCTGCTCATTAACCTATTTCTTCCTCAGATGTTTCTTTTGTGCCAGAACCTCTTAGGAAGTTTGCCCAGGCCAGCTGCCCAGGCCACCGTGTTAAGCAGCCACAGCCATTCCTGCCAATCCAGACTGTATTTTTGCTTGAGCAGAGCAGCTGTTGGCATGCCTGACTCTCAGTAAGGCTGCTCCCCTGAAGTGCAGCCTTCTCTTCTGTCATTGCCTTCCTTTAGAAGCATGGGCAAGAGCGCCTGCATCACATTCAGAGGTGCAGAGCCCTCCATCATCTCTTCTGGCCCTTCAAAGAAACCGTGCATCGCTCTTTGGGCTGGATCCTGGCTTTCATTTGATTCATTTGATTTGTGTAGTGGGAAGACGGGAGGCTAAAGAAGAGTCCTGTCACTGCCAATAGTTTCACACAGTACTTTTCCTCAACAGCAATTGCTCTCCTGCTAGGATCCATGAACTTGAGAACAAAGTACATTTTATTATTTACAAGGGTTAGATGACAAATACAAACAGATGGTGTGAAGATGACTCCTAATGCATAGTGATCAAGGAATTTAATATTCATGGGTAAAGGCCTGGAAGATTAAGTAAACAGATTCAAATGTGCAGGGGAAAGTATCTCCTAACAATGCATAAAGCCAGCATGGCCTTTTTTGCCCTTTTACCGCTTGGCTCAGGGCAGTTAACATAAGGGAAAAGACTGGCCAATTTTCCAGTCTTCTTCAAGCATCCAACTTGAGCAGCTCTTTCTTCCGTTATAAGGAAGCCCTCAGCAGGAATTTTTTCAGGGCCAAGAAAAAACCCTTATATTTTGCTGTTAAAGATGGCTGCAAAGGCTGAGCACGCTCCAGTGTGCTGCAGCTGCCCTTATGTAAAGTAGTTTTACCTGAATGACAGTGCTGTTTTAGCTGGGACAGGTCGGATGACTTACGATTAGTCACCCTCATTGGGGCAAGGGTTGTGCCACTGGAGTCTCACCGCACCACTTTGCTGCTAATGATACTTCTCGTGGCAGAAGCTGGGATTTCGCTGATGCCGTTTTCACATGCAGTCATCTTGCAGAGGCAATTTCAACACTGATGAATATTACGAGTCAGGTCCTCAGTATGAATCATCCTGTCCTTCCAGATGACTTTTTCTTTCTGTTGTTTACATCAGAGGCAGGGAATTTTGATGCTTTTTTGTGCCTGTGACTAAAGGAGTGTTTCATATGGGAAGCGATTTCCAAACTCTCTTAAGTCATTCCTCTGTATATTTCCTTTTGTTGTTGTTTTTTGTCCTTTTGAGCATAGGCACATAGTGAGAGTTTCTAAGGTACTACTGACTGAGTGCTGAATGCACTTTAAGAAAGTTTAAAGCGGGGGAAAAGGTTTATTAATCCATGTTTGGACTGGATTGTGCCCAAAAGTTTGCTTTGAAACTTTGATTTTCCTTATCCAGATCAGCTTGTTGAACAAACAGATTCTGTGGGATTTGGTCATCTCATTGACTTAGATAATCACTCAGGCCCAGAAAGGTGTGCCCATGGAGTCAGGAGCAGGACAGGAGCTCTGATGTATCTGTCCCCCTGCCTTCTCTTGAAAAAGCCCCTTGCCAGTGCAATAGTCAGCCTGCAGAGAGATGGGGGAAACTAAGGGATGGGGTAGGGCTGGGGAACGTCTGAGCTCCAAGCTGCAGCATAAAAAGGGTGATGGAAAGCTGCCCTTGAATGTGGAGGTGAGCTCTGCCCCCGGCACTCCACCACTCTAGCTCCAGGAGGAAAAATGATACCCCAGACTCAAAAAAAGGAACTGCTGTTTGTCTGCTCTGTTTTCCTCCTCCTTCAGTAGCTGTAGCTACCACAGCTATTCTTATGGCAGCCTACCAAATTTCTGAAGACATCAGGCACCTCTTTCTTATGATCATGCTGCTCTGCCATGCTTTCTCCACAGCGCCTGGCAGCATCCTGGAATTGGTATCTGGTACCTGAATCCTTTTAAAGGCTGTCATGTGAGGAAAGGCGTGTTTATTGCCATGACTCCAAGGCTCAGATTCCCAGAGGGGCCAAACTGCTGCAAAGTCAGTCAAGCTGTTCACAGCAGCAGGGGCACAGCATCTCTGTGTCTGGTATCCTCTCAGAAATTTGCCTGGCTCTGTGGATGCATTTGGTTGATATGGCTATGCAAGCTGGGATACGGCCCAAGATACGCCACAGAGAAACCTGCCCTGTGAATAAGAGCCTTTGTTAAGATGGATCCCATCTGTACATGATTTCATCAGCTCCATGAAATGTACATGACATTCATATGGTGAAATAGGCAGTGTCCCTGTTCCAAGAGAGAAAAGCCCTTCTGTCTGCTTTTCCACAGGAGACTGTTGCCATATGAGGAGGTGAAACCTTCTGTGGTGCTGTTGTGCTCTTAACCACAGGATGGGACAAGCACTGTGACCATACTAACATCGTCAGGAAAATAATGTGCATGGGGAGGCATCAAAAGCACACCCAAAAAATTGGCATTGCCCTCTCCTTTGCCTTCTTTTCCTTAAACGTGGAGCTGCTTAAAGCAGCATAAATACAATTCAGGCCAGCTAACAAGCAGTCCACAGTGCTGAAACACTCCTGCCGTCCAAGCCAGCTCCCTGCCAGCGATTTCATTTACCATATGTTTGGTGTGGTTTTTGGCAGAGTCAGCCTGAGGATTTTTTTGGGCAGGCCTGCAAAACAGTTTTTCCCTGCCTCCACCCAAACGTGAGCAGGTCCTGTCTGCCACCGTCATACTGCTGTGCAGGGTCAGCCCGGCTGTTTTGGACAAAATTAGTCAGAGGGGCCTCTGGAAAAAAGCCCAAAGAGGGCTGATTCATTTTCCATAAAGTATTTGTATTAAGGACACAGTAGGAAGATGACTTCTACAGCATCACGCCCAGCCGCTGCTGTAGCTGCTTTTCCCATCGTGCAGTAATATCCCCAGGGACCACTGCCAGTGATCACTGTGTGCTTCTTGCTGGAGAGGCAGCTCCAGGAGGCTGCAGACGGCAGCAAAGGCAGATCCCGACAGGAACGGGAGCCCCTGCAGAACCAGCAGTGCCCAGCTGCAGTCCACCAACAAAGCATTTCTGCAGACGCCTCATTTTTCTGCTTTGGTTTCTGTTTCTTTGCTGGGAGCATCTGTTAGGTTTGCAGAGGAAGCTGCTGAGCTGTGAGCCAGGGCAGCCCCCGGTGCTGGGCTGTCCCTGCAGCCTGAGAGCGAGAGCCCAGGTCACGGCAGGGGTGGCTCCTGCTCGCCCCATGCGTGGCAGCTCAGTGCCCAGTGCCACGCTGCCAGGTGAGAAGGCCAACAGCTTTCCCAGGGAAGGAAATGGGAGGGTTGGGTACACACTGGAAAGATTAGCTCACGTGGATGCCAGTAAGGAGCAAACCTGGCAGGATTAGGACACTTTTCTCCAGGCATTGGATCTAGCATCAGAGGTGGCTTGCTGCAGCCTGTCTGCACATCACGCTTCTGCTGCCTGCGGCAGGGCTGCCCAGCTGGGGCACAACCAAAGCAAACTGTGGCATGGGGAAGGCTGCTCTGGAAAGCCTGCTCTGCTGCTAATGCACCTGAACAAGCCAGCTGCAGCAGTGCAGTCCTGCCAGGTGGGATGGAGGTGCTGGGCAATGCTGGAGGACCACGCTAGCGTACAGTGCCCCAGGATGCATTATCCCAGGATGCACTATCCAGGCATACAATCTGGTTGGTGTGATCCAGCTAGGGCCCAGGATGAGTCTAGCTGACCCAGAGATAAATAAAAGGGAATTTAAACACACTTCTCTGTCCTTTTTTAAGCAGATCCCATAAGATGGGAAGGTGTATCTGCCTCTTTCTTTCCTGCCCCATGCTCAGAGCACATATTCCCAGGGGAATAGCAGTATTTGACAGAGACAAGTCATGTTCACCCAGCAGAGGAGCTTTGCAAAAGAGTCACAGGTTGTCTGTTCAACAGACACTGTTCTTTAACTTGCTGACCTCAGGGAACAGCCTTGCCAGGTAAGCCCTCCAAGCAAAGATGAAAAAAACCCAATAGCCTGCAGGGCTACGATTCCTCCCTCCCTTTCTGCTGAATTAATTAGTCAGGCACTCTGTCCCCTCTGGAGGAAGGCACTGGGATTTGGTCTTACCTCTGTGTTTCTGTTCTGTGAAGCAGCGTGTCTGATCATCCCGATTCGCCCTGGAACTGAGATGTGGAATTTGGCTCGATACCCATTGGAAGGAAATTTAAATATTCATGCCTATAGCAATTTCTTTTGCAGACTACTCCAGCAAGCAAATGTGTCCCAGCTGGGATACCTGCTGTGCACAGCACGGGCAGGAGCATCTCTTTCCCTGCCTGCCTCATCTTGTCCCGCTCCGGCCCATCCCGGGGCTGCTCCTGAAGGCACCACACCCACACGCCGTAGGACTGGCATATGTGCCAAGGAAGGCACCCACACGCCGTAGGACTGGCATATGTGCCAAGGCAGCTCCGTGTACCCACAGCAGGGCTGGGGGCCCTCCCGTGCAGGGACCTGCGTGGGCAGTTCTGGCTGAGTCAGCCGGAGGAGCGCTGGGGCTGCCCGGTCCCCAGCCCCTTCTCGCCCTCCTGCTGCCCCGGAGACACAGGCTGGCCTTTAATCAGGCTAGCTGTGCACGGGAGCTGTCAGCATCGCTTGTGCTGCGCTGCTGGGGCCGGTGCGCTGAGCCCGGGCGGTGACTCAGCGCGCACAGCCCGGAGCACATCCCGCCTTCAGCCGAGGGAGCGCTGCGGGCACGCCGGGCCACGGATGGATGGATAGATGGATGGACGGATGGATAGATGGGTGGATGGACGGATGGACGGATAGATGGATGGACGGATGGATGGATGGATAGATGTATGGACGGATGGGTGGATGGATAGATGGGTGATCCGCGCTGCCACGTGCGGAATGCGGGGCTTCTCTCTTCCCTGCTCTCATTGAGGGATAAACTGTTGCGAATTTCACGGACCTCCCTAGCTAAGGCAAACAAAAGGGAAATGAATTCTGAGTAGGGGAACTGACATCAGTAAATAGCGAGGGCATTGCTGAGTGCGAGTGGCTGGTTGTTTTCCTGCAGAAGCAGGGGTGGGCAAGGGCAAGCTTAGAAAAGAAGGGAAAAGCGGCAGGGCAAGGGCAGGGATCTCTGCGGAGAGAACTCGGCAGATAAAAGGCAAGAGAACAAAGGGAGAGACGCTGGGGAAATATGACTGAGCAGATGCATTGCTTATCTTCTGCATCAAACACAATTCCTGTGTGTAAACCAAAAGCAATGACTAACCCAGAGCCGAGGACTGGCCTGTGGGAAGGGGTTGTGCTGCTCTAATCAAAGGGCCGAAGTTAAACCATGTTAGTGAAAGCATTGCACACGTGAGCTGCTGATAGAAGAAAAAAAGTCTGGCTTTATGGCTTCCAATATCACAAACACGGTGGCTTCCTGGTGCAAAGTGCTGATCCTGTACAAATGCATGCTTCCATTTGTTCAGAAATTGTTGACAAGTGTGCTGGCTGCCTTTATGCTGGATAAGGCACAGTTTGTCTTCCAACAGGTGGTTTAATGCCAGGAAAAAAAAAAACTGAGAGCCAGAATAAGCACATGGTACAGAAATTTGGCTCTTCCAGCAGAAATGTGCCTGGGAGTTCACAAATAATCCTGATCAATCTTGTCCTGGGTACTACCACTTGTCTGAATTTTCACTTAAATCAAAGCAATTTTAGTTTAATTGGCTATTTCAGTTAAATATATGCCAGTACAAATGTTTCTAGCTCTTGGGTCCCAAGATAACTAATTTTCCAAGGCAATGCAAATGGCAAGAGAACTGGTGCTCATGATTCTTAGAGCATCAACACATGCATTTGACAAACACCTGCCCCTGTTTTAGGTGTTAGAGGACCCCTGTGGTGTGTGGGGTGAGCAGAGAGACCTTTCCATGAGGTGCTGGGCCCAGGCAAGGGGTTTGGGCAGGGCAGATGAGAGAGCCATGGCAGGGAGCTGGCAGGCGGGAGCAGCAGGCATCTTCCAGCCCCTGAGTGGGCTGGAAACCTCCTTCCCCGGGTTTATTGCTGCAAGGTGTGTGCTCACCTGCTCACTACCCTAACCTGCCTTCACCTGGGGTTTGAACTAGCACGTCTGGCTGAATTTTTGGGATGACTGTATGAATGTTTGTTTCTGCCACCTGCAGGAGAGGAGCAGTGCAGACAGATGTAGGCGGCAACATCTTCATATTACAGCTTAATGCACAGCAGCTCATGAGTCAGGGCTGTGACTCACAGGCAGAGACAACTTGGCATGAGGGGCTCGCAGCTCCTGCCCCGAGTGCTGCCTGCAGTGCCTGCACTGGGGCTGCACACACCCGCCCGCCCCGCAGCCCTGCCAGGCCAGGCAGCTGTGCTGCTGCAGGAGCCGGCGGCTGCACTCTGGGCACCACAGCCAGGGTACAACAGCAGTGCAGCCGTGGGGATATGTGTCACTTCTGAGGCCACCCCTGTATAAATTACTGACAGTGTGGCCTGGAGACCCACGCGTCCTCTAAATCCTCTGAACTGCATTTCCAGAGCAAAAGGAGGGTGGAGATGTGTTTTTATACCACTGTGTTGGTTCAAATAACTGTTTAGATATAAAAATTAACTCCCACACATCCTGCAGCTTCTTGAGGTTTTACTTTTTCTTTCATTCTGAGAGAGATTAGCCTTTGGTGACTGAAGATCAAGAATATTTCTACCCGTACAAATAAGTCTGTTGGTACTCAGAGGAAGTGGGGTTTCTGTGAAGGTCTGATTTTAGGTGAACCAATGATTTCAGCTGTGTCAATGTTCCAGGCATTAAAGGCAGCCCTGCATTTTAGATGTGTTGCATGCTCAAAAAAACTGTCTACCCTAGGCCAGTCCCAAGGCATGAATATTAATGAAAGAGTTTCCCCACATGAACAACATGTACTGTCACATGCCTTATGCCTGCCTCGAATTTAAAATAGCCTGGTGCAGCCATAGGGAAGTCTCATGTCACTGTAACCCCACATCAACCGCAGGTAAATGATGCGGGTGATACTGCTCTGCTGGGATACATTTCCAAGTAGCTTCCAGAACAGCTCTCCTGTGGGGAATGGACTTGATCTGGGCTGCGTACAACTGGACTTTGAGGACTCCAGGCATGCTGGCTTGGGTGCACAGGGCAGAGCTGTTTGTCTCACTTTTTCCACACGGCTGCTTTATTTTTAACGGCCAGGACTGAATTTCCCAAAAGGACTGCATCTTCATAGACAACAGGATATTAAATTTTAGTGACAGATTTCCACAGTGGTCACTTTTTTTCCAAAATCCACAGAGAGCAGGGTGGCTGTCAGAGAAATGTGCTGAGAATGGGTGCTGCATGTAGCACATCTCCTGTCCCAGGGGCCCATGTCCCTTCCCCGTACTCCCCTGGGAGGAGAAGGGCAGGCCAATCAAAAGAAGCCTCTCTGGCATTTTGTCTGAGTTACGAAAAGCTGATAGCTGGAAAGATTCTTCTGTGTTTTGTCCTTTGAAGGGACATGTTTAGTGTCACTGCCTTGCTTCAGACACCTGCCATATGTGGTGTTGAGAGCAGCTCTAAGTGGGACAGCGAGGTTTCGTTTGCGTCTCTGAGGAAACCTGTCTTTTATTCCCAGCACACTGCTCTCCTTCTCTGAGCTCTGACTTGCAAACCTGTCCATGGCTCCTGCATATCTGCACTTCACAGGCATCATTGCTTTTAACCAGGGAGGGCTGGCCATCAGCAGGGTGGGAGGAAGCCTGGTTCTGGGGCATTTCTCAAGGCACTCTTGCCTTGTCCCTTTCCCATAGGCATTTGCCCCAAGTTGGTTATCACTTCTTTGAAGACTGACATACAGTAAGTGTGTTTAATTAGAACAGGGAAGTAGGAAAACACTAATGGTGAGCAAACTGACTGGGGAGGCAAACATCACCACTTCTCCTTTTTGGATGTTTTCCCAGGTCATAGAAATATCTCGTTGAGCCTGACTCAGCCTGTGGCGACAGATCAGCAATGACCCGCAGAGACGTCTCCATCACCTCTCCCTCCACCAATCCCCCTGTCCTGTGCCAGCCTGCAGTGGCTGGAGGCAGGGAGGGTCTGGCTGGGGTAGTTCCTGCTTCCCTGCTTCCCTGCAGGGGGATCTGGCTCGTTCCTGCGTCCCTCAACACAACGAACACCCTGGCCCCAACAAAAAGGGTGAGGCTGCCCTGTGATTCCGTGGCACGCAGCAAGTGACTGGCATTGCCACACTTTCATTACCTCTTTTGTATGCTGTAATATGAATATCCCTTCCTCTTCTCCTCCCTCTGCCCTCTGAAGGTTCACCAAATCTGGGAACAAGCAGTGAAGGGAGTTGTGCCCTTTGCTGCTGCCGCCCTGTCCTTTCCTGCCCCCCCTACCTACACTTGGTGGAGTACAGGCAGCAGCTGGGGGGTGGGTTGGCAGCCAGGGGCTGTGCCTGGGGTTTGCTCCCATTGGGGGCACCAGCCCTCCTTCCACACAGCTGCTTCTTTCAAACTGCTTCTGAAATTTCAGATGGGCTTGGAGGAATTGCAACCAAAGTACTTGGGAGATATTGCAAGGGGACATTTTGTTATAGTGAAAACTGCCTTCCTTCTTCCCCTCTCAAACTTCTTGCTTATGCCCAGCCCTGTTCAGGGGTGGTATGGACACATCTGGGACCAAGTTAAAAATAATTTACATTTTGGGTTATTTTCCAGCTACATAATTTCCTTGATCCCCTTCAAATGAAAGCACTGCATGGGAAGGGAACAGGAGTGGGGCACTCATGGCATGGGTGGCCCCAGAGGAGAGGTGAGTATGCTCCCATAGATGCCCACTCATAAAACCAGTCCTTGGAGGTTTTAAAAGCAGACTGCAAGAGGCTGAGATCACACCCATTAATTGTTCCCTTTGCCTGCTCTTCCCTTGCCTGATTACAGGTTGTCTAGACTGGGAAGTGCAGGTTTTGCTCTTGGAGCATGATCAGAATAAGGTGCGACATGCCATCCTCCCTGTGGTGGAAAAGGGATGTCAGTGCCTGCTCAAGGAGCCTTTCTTTCTCCTTTGGCTTGGGCTGGCTCTAGATCTGCCATCTCCTGGTGCAGGGCGAGGATGGGGCAGTCCCAGCCTGCACAGGTAGGGCTTGGATCTCCAGGCCCTGAAAAGTGACTCAATGTGGATCAGACTCAGTGGTGGTGTTAAACACCAGTCACTTCAAAGCTGTTGTCAGTTGGTAAGAAAATAATTTAAAATTAAACCAGTTCTGAAACTCTCTACCACAAGTGGTTACAAGCCTGAGTGTTGTAAAACTGGACCGTTTCCTCTTTTCCTCACAACGACTGTGTCCTTGATTCCTCCTTTAGGCTGCTTTGGCAATTCTTGCACAGTAATAAAAAGGCATGACACAGCATATGTTTTGTGGCTCACCTTGCCAAACAAAATTACAATGTTAGTGTAGCTTCTTTGCCTTTGCATAATGAACTCTACAAAGAAGCTGGAGAGAGGGTAAGCATCTGTGCCAAGATAAAAGCAAAAACAAGAAGTACAAAGGTCTGGTTTAAAGCAGTCTGAGTTTAAAGTAATTTTTTTTTGAATGACTTATCTTGAAACTGTTACAGACAGTTAGGGAAAGTCATAGAGTTTCTAAATGGCTGTTATGTTCTAAGTCTGCAGCTTCATTGCTTAGATTAAGAAAAATAGATGCAACTTTGAGAGCTCACAAACGTGTCACAGCAGAGCATCTTCTGCACAACACATGCTGGGGCCAGGAAGAAGTGGGCTGCAAAGGAACTGCTTATTCACCATTCCTCACAAGCTGGACAGACATTATTTGCATTTTTAATAGCGTTCAGGACAATGCTTATGTCATGGTAATTACACTGACTGACAACAAGGGGAATTTGGTGTGTGGGTTGTTTGAGAGAGAGTGGTGCCCAGTCATGACACCTTTTTCATCACCTTATGGTCACCCCTCAGGGAACAGAAATGGGAACATGGACCTCACTGGGAAGTCCAATGGAAGGGAAGGATTTCCTTGTAGAGTACTCTGATGACAGAGTAAAGGGGAAGTCCTTGAGCCTATGGATCTGCTAAATCTGTTTCAGAAAAAAGGCAAAAATCTGCCCCAACAAGTGCACTGCATTTATGCCACTACATACCTCTGTTAATATCGGATTCAGGCAGAGTGAATGGTTCAAATACTGAACATTTAAGATCAGTACCTCAATAATGACAAAGATAAAACTCCCAGCAAAAGATCCAGCACGTAGTTTCAGGAAATCCAACTAAGGGGAATTAAGGGGAGATTAAGGGGAAAAAGAAGAAAAAAAGGGAAAAGAAATGGGTAAGGAAAATTTTATCATTGGCTCTGGCAGGGCACCCAAATCTTGCCTGTCATAAATGAGATCCAGTCATTTGACAGGTATTAGATCTGTTCATGATTTAATCACACTGAAATATCACCTGATTATCCCTACTCTTTTTTGCCTAGATCACCTCTGTGCTCATTACAATATTCTATGGATGCCTTTTGATAGCATTTGCTAACAATATGAGTTAGTCAACAACTCTTTTCTTGGTAAGAAATAGCATCAAGGAAAATAATTTAGTTTTTTAGATAACAAAGACAAGTGAAATCTCCAAATACAGTGGATAGGTCAGTGCTTGAAGAACAGCAAGAGGTGGAATCAGTGTGGATGGAAATGTTATCAAATCTGTAAAGCAGCTCTGTGTCTGACAATATTCATCTTGCATAGAGCACCCTGAGATGCCCTTCCAGCTCTCTGTAGGCACAATTTCCATGGGATACATCAAAACCAGCTTCATTCCCAGGCCATCTCGCCACAGTCCACATGTCCTTGGAGGCTGAGGGAGCACATCCATGGCCCTGGAGCAGCACACCCATGAGGTGGCCAGACCCCAGCAGGCATCTCTGGAAAGAGTCAGAGATGCTGCACACTGAGACATGATCAGCTCATTCCCTGCACAAAGCAAAGACCACCCAAACACCAGCCCCAAGCCTTCAGCCCAGCACAGCTCTGCGGGTGAGCACATCTCCTTGGAGGCAAGGATGGCTTTCAGGATGCTCTCTGGGGTCCACATAGAATTCACGGGTCAACTTCAATGCTTCTGGGCATCAGTGCCCCAGTTTGGATGATTGCTGCTATTTTTGTGGTGGTGGGTGTCTGGCAGGGGTGGCTCTGAGCCAGCTCAGTGTGCTGCTGCACCCTGAGTGCAGGGCTGGCTCCTGAGCTGCAATTGATGGCATAAAGCTTCCAGTAAATCAAGTGGCTCACAAAAGCATGAGTGACTGCTTTCACAATGTGATTAAAATTACCAAGGGTAAACATTTCAAATGTTCAATAATTTACATCACCACCTGTACTTTAAAGTGCCTTTCCCCATTTCACTCCTTTAACCTTATGGGATTCTTCCCATGTTCTTGAAGCCATTTCCTTCCTCACTTCAGCTGTCATTGCAGCTGAACACTCACGTAATAAATAAAAGTACTGTATGGCTGGAGATTGTGCTGGGGATGAAAAACGTAATGCCATTTATTATAAACTCATCTGGGCAGGCAGCTGATCTTAGCATGCACTCTGCATCCTTTCAAAATCCAGACAATTTGGAAAGTACTATTGCAAAATTTGGTTTATATTCCAGCTCACTTCTTATAATTCTTATTTTTATGAAAGCATTTTCAAATGCAATTTCAGTTAGGTTTTTTCCATGCTGGCTTTTCACTCTAATCAGTGTTACCCAAGTTAGGCCTCACCTTCATGGTTTAGTTTGAAAGGTTCTAAATGTAAATTTGTAACTCGTATTGCACATTACTGAGCTGTTTGTTTTTATATTTGTTAACTAGGACTTATTTTCTCTCTAGTATTCTTCAGTTTCCTACAAGGTAAGCTCTTCGGTGAACTAATTCTTCAGGATGGACATGAACTGAATTATTGGAACAAAAAAAACCAGTAGGGAAGAGGTGGGGTAAATTGTCCCTCCAGCTACTTCTGCAAACATGTGCAGAATCCTGGGACTGACCCGTGGCTCTCAGTCTTCTCCTGGCAAAGCAGGAGCTCTGATCTGAGTGGGGGGTAGGTGCAGGGGTTTGGGCCACTGGCTGTTCTCAGAGCAGCAGTGGAAAGACTATCTGTTACAACATGCTTTTCCCTCAGGTGAGTTACTTTTAATAGATGCTTTGTTTTAGAAGACGATGAGCTGGCACTGCTACTTTTGATTTTACTTCAGGGAAGATGAGCTATAGGTTCAGGGGGGTTCTCTGCTTCCAGTAGTGTGATTTCTTTTAATAAGAGTAGGCTGATGCAAATACACCAGTTGTCTAAGCCTCTAGGTATGTATTTAGAAAATAAATACATTACCCATCCATGTCTTTACAGGGAAGTCTTTCAAATCTTTCCACCTTTTTTTCAGTGTTTTTAAGCACTGTACAGTCTGATCCAAAGACCAAGAGCGTGACCAGGAGTGTTCTCTGACTGATGAGAATTGATTCTGAGTTAATAATAAAAGAAGCATGCACTGTGACAGCATTTTGTAAATGTGGGCTTTTTTTCTTTTTCATGAGAAACTGGTTTTTGAGACCCATCCGAGTAGGAGAATTGCAGTGTTGGCACCGTGGGTTCACCCAGTCAAACACCTGGGATCAGTTTATTCTCCCTGAGGTCTGAAGGCCTCTGCACTTTCCCAAGGAGCTTCCTATGACTCAAAGAGCAACCATTGGAGGACATGTCACATCAACAATTGCTAGACAAAGAACAGAAATCAGACTGCTTGCAAGGATACCAGCTGTGGATGTATCATCACAGCTCTTCTACAATAGAGGAAGAGTTGTTTCCTTTTTATATGATTATATCAGGAGGAATCAGTTACAAAGTTGGGCTCATGTGGTTGTTTGGAGCATAAAAGTCAACAGGTCCTTTAGCAACCATCCCAGCCTCTGGGCAGATATCCATGGGAGCTTTGGGAGCTCTCTTTAGTTCAGGATGCCCCAGAAAGAAACATCATTTATACTGCATTAACTAGCTGCTACTTCACCCCTAGTACCATGACTTGATGTAGTGAAGCAAAACTACAGTGCAGGAATGAAATCAATAATGTTATTAAAATAACTTGCAGCAGTTACCAGACACCCAATCTCTCACACCTGAAGGGATGTCAGCAGGAACTTGCCAGGGCCACAGATAACAGCCAAAAGCCAACTTGCCTTCACCCCACTCAGGGAGGCTTTTGCAGAACAGCACAGGGGCAGGCACAGGGACAGTCCCAGGATGGATGAGGGTCAGCTTGGGTGGATGGCAGCAGAGAAGAGAGGATAAGCAGCTCCAAAAAAGTAGGTTTTGGCTTGGAGTTTTGCGTAAGAAAGCTTTTCTAGCACTAGTGCAGCTGGAGTGAGACATTACCAGGAGCAGTGCACACTGTGCACTGGAAAAAGCTGTCTGGGAAAGATTAATCTGGTCTTGAAGGCCAGATGTGTCTTGGTTGGCCATTGAGAGGCTGGAGGGTCTGGCTCATTGATGGATGCAATGAAGACAAAACAGCTCTGCTTGGCCTGAATCTCTGTGTTTAAAACCACATTTTATTGTCAATGCATAACTGAATAAAGAAGATTAACTGTATGCTAGTAAGGCCTAAGCCTTCTTACTGTGCAAAGACCATAAAACCATCCTAACACAGACAAACAGAACTGAGAAAGTATTTTAATAACACAGTTTTACTGGTCATGTTTTACACAAATAACACAAATACTTCCACAACTATTAGCCACATCTCCTGGAAACAAGTTCATAGGCAAGTAATTTTAAGTGCTAAATATGCAGGGTCCTCTCTGTCTGGCTCTATCCTGGTACTCTGTCTATGCCCTTCCATGAACTGACTGCAGCTGCCATCTGTCGAGCTTCTTCCTGGCCATCTTCTCTGAAAGATTTTATTCTAATTAAAACAGGGGAACTGATTTTGCAGGTGATGGTGACAAGCAAGTGGTGTAAGAGTTATCTTGAAGTATTAGAAATCATGATTTCAAGAAAAGGAGGCAGAAAACAAAACCCCACAAAGACAAAACAGTGAACTTTGAGACAGACTTTAGCTAACTCACAGTGCTGGTACACACAAGCCCAGAGGAATAAATCCAAGGCAGAAAGAACATTTGGGAAGTTGGCAGTGCCCTAAGGAAGTAATATGAAAGGCACATAACTACTGTGAGCCTCTCTACTGGGGCGACTTAGCACAAGTGCAGAGAGAAGATAGTAAGGTATCAACTGGCTAAGTCATGAGTGCTTCATTAGTTTCAAAAGTGCAGAGGAAGCACACAGAAAGTGGAACTAGGTCATGTTAGTGAGTATGAAAGAGCAGCATAAGCGTGAAAGAACAACATGAAGATGCAAGTGATGCAACAAACAGTGGGCGTGAAGTGTATGCACTAATAGCAGCAGGAGAGCCAAAGAAAGAGCTGGGTTTCACAAACAGAAGCAGACACTGAGCTGATGATGTCAAATATCAAAAGTGTTTGATATTTTTTCCTTCAGCTTTTGCTTGAAGGTGCCTCATTTAAGACAACCAGCATAAGCAGTCCAAGGGTAAGAATACTGGGTTCAAGAAAGAACAAAGAGGTCAGACAGTGTCTGAACAAGTCAGACATATTCCAACTGGCAAGCCCTAAAAGTCTTCTGCCATGTCAGGTAGAGCAGCTGAAGCTCACTCAGCATCATCAGCACAGAAGTCAGGGATGGGGGTTTGTGCACTCTGGGAAAGGCAAATCTAGCACCCACCACAGAAAGGGAAGGACAGACAGGAGGAACCAGGAATCAGAGGCCAGACAGATTAATTTCAATTCCTGGAAAATTACTGGAAGTGGTTATTGGATAAACTGTTTTCCAGCACCCAGAAGACAACAAGCAGATGAAGAACAGTGAGTACTGATTTGACAAGAACAAATCACATCAAATCAATCTAATTTCCTTCTACAGTAGGTCTTAGATCTTGATTTTAGTGCAGCTTTTGCCTTTGTCTCACCTGACACTTTCATAAACCAAGCAAAAAAGCACAGCTTTGAAGAACCTGCTATTAGAAGAGTGTACAGCTGGTTGGAAAACCAGACTAAGAGCAGTTGTAAATGTTTCACTGTCAAACAGGCAGTACATATCAAATGAAGTCTGAAGCCATCTGTTTTGTGTCTGGCAGTGCACAGTATTTTCATTAATATCTTTTTTTTTTAAAAAAAAAGAAACTAGCAGAGAACACATTAAATTAGCTCAGGACACTGTGAAGAACAAGCACTTTGGAGAACAGGAGGAGAATGCAAAACAATCCTGACAATTGAGGTAGAGGGATGGGAAGCTAAGCACCATTCAGAACAGACAAATGGAGCTCTGGGTTTTTGTAGGCATCATCATGGACTACAAGACCAGCTGGGAACAACCAGCACAGCAGCAGTTCTGAGAAGAAGAAGATCTAGGAATGTCAGCTCAACATGAATGAGCGTGGTCATGCTGCAGTAAAAAATGAAAGTGCTCTAATGAGGTGAACAAACAGAAGTGCAGCTTGTGACAAACAGGAAACCATTCTCTCCCTGGTGTCTGTGTTGTCAAGGCTTGGTTTGAAGTAAGCTCTGCAGTTTTGGCCACTGTAGTTCAGGGAGATTGAGCTGATTGCAGAAAGTGCAAAGGAGAGCAATGGCAATGGTCCAGAAATGGTGCTGAGTGGAAAAGGCTGAATAGTCTAAACCCAAAAAAGTCTGTTAGTCTGTACCACAGTGTAGGGGCTAGGAAGACATGATAGTGATTATCTAGTATATAAACCAGGAAGGGAATAATCTCATTTTTAAGTCCATCTGGGCTACTTAGAGTCTTAAATCAGAGCAAAGGAGTAGGCTGCCCAGAGTTGAAGAATACCCAGTGTTAGAGGGTTTTGAGGACTAATGCAAAATCCCACATGGGGCTTGGGGAGGAGCAGTCAGGGCAGCCAGTGATTCTGCCAGCCCCACCTCTAACAATTTCCAGGAGTGGATAGTCTTTGGGATTCAACTCACTGCTTGCATCTGAACATCTCCAATACTGAAGGCCATTTTTCAGTGGGGACAACTGAACCAATCAGAGTAACTGTATCTTTAATGAAATAGTTTTGGTCAGAAGAAGGAGGGCAAAAGGAAGGCAAAAATTCAGTGTCAATTGAGCCAGTGTAATACAATCGGGTGATATTATAATTTGCTTGCAGCCTACCTGGTGTTGTGCTGTGGACAAAAGCCATATTTTTGTTGCAAGTTTTTGGGAATCTGCTGCTACAGATTTCCTCTTGCAGCTTACTGAGTGACACCATGGCTTTGAATACTCACACTCACTGTCCTCTGTTACCTTGACAGTATCCTCCTCTCTGGTGTCTTTCAGGGACTGTCCTAGTGTTGCAAGTGCTTCCTGCTTCTTGCTCTTAGAATAAATCCTTGCCTCAAAGGCCTCTTTGGCTGTAATACCCCAGCCCCCACAGTTCCCTGCCCTCCCTTAGATGTCTAGAAATGCAGCTCTGCTGTCCTCCAATCCACATTAGCCCTCTCCTTAAAAGCTCTTCCCAGAGTTTTATATCATGTGGTTTTGTAGCCCTCTCTGCTTACTAATGTCTTCCCTTCTGGCCTTGGTCTCTTCCCAGGACTCTCAATATGCCACCCTAGACTTCCACACTTCATCACCCAAAATCAGTTGTACATTTGCCTGGTTGCCCACAAAGCTGAGCACTCCACACAGGAAAAGGAAACTACCTCTCAGCTCGAGTACAATGCAAAGCAGCAGCTCTGGTAGTCCTCAGCAATCCCATTTGAATCCTTGGCATTCCTTTCTTCCTTCACCAGATTAATTAATTTCTGTCTTCTCATGACCCAGTCTCCTACTAGTACAGCAGAATGTACCAGAATAGGTGGCTAGAATAGCAGAATACATGGCTAGAAAGGTGCCTCCTGACCTTAAACACCCAAAGATAATCTAAGCAGGGGGGTTGTGGCACAGGTAAAAACCACACACCACATTTTTAAATAAATGCTGCAGGCTGGATCGCTTGAACTTACGCCTTGGATGTGATGGTGCACTGTGTAGAACAGTCTGACTTGGGTATGTTCCTTTGTTTTACCATTTGCTGGGTTCTTGTTAAGTGTGTACTGATTTGACACTGAGCTCCTCGCTGCAGTGTGCACTCTCATATATGTCAGATATATAAACCATTGCCTGGCTGCACTTTTGTTGGATGAGATCTCGCACGCCCCCACACAAGGCGGTGTGCCCTGCAGAAAATGCTGCAGCATCCCCAGCCAGGAAGCTCTGGCAGCAGAAATGTTATGACAGTGCAAACATTTACCTCCGTTGCAGGCGTGATAGGAAGTGACACTGCAAACAGACGTGTTTGAGCAACCTGCTCTCAAAGGTGCGGAAGGTGTTCCTGCTCCTGGCAGAGGGGGCTGGAACTGGATGATCTTAAAGATCACTTCCAGCCCAAAGCTATCATTCTATGATTCTTTGTAACTGGTCAGGGCCTCAGCCTTGGGCACATCAGTTTTTCTTTTAACCAAAAGCAGCCCTGAAGCTCTCTGCTCCCAACAGCCTGAAGGCATCTGCACACAGCCAATGTCCTAAATGAAACCTGCATCACCTGCCTGAAATCCCCCAAAAAAGCCAGCCCAGAAGCTTGTGCATGTTGATCCTAATTGCATCCAGTGAATATAAAAGCTTTCAGTGCCAGTGCCATGCTGGAAAACATGTGAGAGAATTAATAGAAGGTCCCAAAGAAATAAAAGTGTAGCTAAAGGAAGCTATACTGAGGAGCACAGCATTTGACTTTTAAGTGTTGTGGCCTGAGCCATAACCCAAAACAGTCCTGAGTTTCAGCTTTCAAAAACTTGAAATTAAAATAATGAAAACTTGTCATTAAAATAATAATTTTGCTGAAGTATTCTTTACCAAGGGCAATCCTCACAGACTTGTGTTGATTAAGGCAAAATCTATAGATGCTGGCCTGGTGCTGCAGGAGCTTTTAAGGTTGTCATTTTTCCCTCTCACACCATGTTATCTCTCTCTTCCAAGCTTGCTTCCCACCAGTTTTGTTCCTCCACCACCTCATCCCTCACAAACATTCCTTTTCTAAAAAACAGTGTACAGATATTGTGTCTGAGAGATGGGAGCAGAAACCACTCCACAGCTCAGGGCTGTTTCCCCATGCAGGTACCCCTCCTAGCATCCCTCTGCAGAGCTGTAGGGTCTCAGGCAGCATGAGGCCAGCTCCTCACCTTAGCTCTTCACTTCCAGCACCTGTTTACAAAACTCAGTAACACCCCTCAAGGCTAAGGACTGAAACTTTGACACTGGGGGAGAGAATTATTCATCCTCCACAGCTGGTAAGCGTGCCCACTGACCTGCATCGTGCCAGCAGCCTCAAAGACGGGCAGCAGGTCCGAAAGGCTCAGCACAGACACCTGGCCTTTTCTCCAGGAAAAGCACAGGCTGTAAATATGCCTCCAGGAAGGTGTCAGTGGCAGGGACACTGGCTAGCACCCATGTGTGCCCCAAGGCAGACTCTGCTGTTATTCTAGCACTAGGGAAATGATGTAACAGCAGCACTTTTTTGGAATCGAGCAGCATCCACCCATCAAGCTGCATTGGATGCTCACATGCAAGGCTGCAGGCTGGGGTTCCTCTTCTGCTTCTGCTACCAGCACAAAAAAATATTGAGATGGAAACCAACAGGAGATAAAACACAGACAAAGGACTGCTGAAAAGTATCAGTTGTAGTAACTCCTAGGACTAACTTTAGGTGTCAGATGAGTGGATGCCTCTCTGGAACATATGAACCATTCTGTGGGTATAACAGCAATACACTCCATAATCCCTTCTGTATTTGGCTTTATTGGGTTATTGTGCAGAGCCATTAGGATCAGGATCGCCTCTTATGAAGCTGTTAATGGGATGCAAATTGCATGAAAGATTTCTCTGCATCAATAGAAAACAACCTAGCAATACATTCTTGCATAAAAATCTGCATAAAAATCTGCTACAAAAGACATACTTTGAAAGAGGCAAAAATCCTGTATGACTAAGGAAGAAATATGCTCTTCACAGGAAAAGGAATATCAGGATTGGAACTAGACATGACCTGTCTTAGAGCTGCTTGGTACCAAAGAACAAATGTGCCTTTAACTACTGAGGTATCCTGAAGATGTGATTCACACCATATCATGAGTAGAGCCAGGTAAAGAAAGTGCAATTAATATTTTATGCACTGAAAAATGTCATTTCAGTCTGACCAAGCCTGAATCTGTGCTGAATTTAGCAAAGAGCCATGGCCAAAATCTGCTATATATATGCTATAAATATGCAATATATGTGCTATTTGAATTAAATTAGAAGTCTAAGCATCTTGCTCTAAGTACTGCATTTCTACTTTTCATGCTAAAGTGATGATTCAAGACTGAAATTTGACTTGTAGTAAGGTAGAAACACCTAAAACAAAATAACATGGAGTGGCAAGCAGTAAGTCAAGAGAAATTATGTGCTTTATCTGCCATATGACTTTGGGATTTTTTTCTTTTTGTTGTGGACATCAGTGTGGCTGGATTCCAGTCCATTGTTTCCAGCAAGCACTCAGCTGGAATGAACCTGCTTTTAGTGCTCAGCCTGTGCCACCCAGGCTGGCTGCCCTGCCCACGTGGCACAAGTGGCAGAGTCCCCAGCACCTCCGTGCACCGTCCATCCCTCACATCGTGCCACGGATCTGCCTGTTCTCTCTCCAGTCATGTGCAGCCAAAAATGTCTGGCACCAGAGCACTGAGAAATACCAGGCCAGGCAGAGCTGCAGATGTGAAGCCCCTCAAACTTGTCACAGTGGCAGTGGGCAGCCCTGGGGATACCTGCTACAATGAGCCAGGAAGACAGAGAAGAAAAGCAGCATTGCTGAAATTCCTTGACCTTTTTCTGCTCAAAACACCCAGGCACAACAGGAGCCCAGCATTTCCCTCCAGGGACAGTACTCTGTCTCAAGCATGAAAGACCTGGCTTCTCCTGAAATAACATCCAGCTCTGGCTTTGTCTCCTGCTGGGCTCAGCTGATATACATGGGGGAGCCTAAATAAAGAAGTGCTGAACTCCTTGCCCAAGCTTTTCCTCACCGCTATCTGCATTCTTTTGCATTCATTAAAAAACAAACAAACCTGTTTCCTGGTAGCAGGGAGGAAAATCACAGGGCTGGGTTATTTGGTTGTTTTTTGGTTTTGGTTTGGTTTTTTTTTTTCACTTGCAAAAGGCACTTGAATATTGTGGAGAGAAGCAGCTCTGCAGGAAATAGACAGGGAGAATCAAGTGGTTGGTAATAGACAAATGTGATGCAAAAGCAGAACAAACTAGAAATCCACGATCTCCATCTCTCAGGAATAGGAGGATGGAAAAAAAGGTGGGAAAAAGAAAAAAGAATTGGCACTGCTCTACCAGCCAGGTCTTAGAGGGGACCCAGCACACTCCCAGTCTGGCCTGGTGAGCTGCTTTGGGCAGGGTGAGTGGATGTCAGCCAGAAGGGTTGCGAAAAACAGTCCCCTTGTTTTGCAGTGACAGTTAGATCTCTGAGGGAGAGCTGAAAGAAACAACGAGTGTAGAAACCCACAGCCAACAGCAACAGCCGCCTCCAGAGGATGACAGGGGGACAAAGATAGCACTGGAGGCTGCGGCACTCCTTGGCACAGGGCTGGCCAGAGGCGGGAAGTGCCTCACATCCTCTTCTCCGCATTGTTCTCCCAACTCCTCCGGTGGCTGGGAAAGTTTCTTCCAGCAATTTACCCCATCCTCACCCTGCAGCTGGCCAGCCTGCCGCTATTGATTCACTTCCCCAGGCATTTCTCTTACTGTCACGCTCTTGTGGCATCAAAGCAGCCACTGGGCTCAGGCAGGGGGGTGGTGCAGACTTCTCACTGTCAGAGGAAGCTTTTCCTGCATACCAACATTTTTTAACCACAGGGAATGGCAGTGGTGAGAGCAAGGGCAAATGAACACTCAACCAAGATACAGGTGGATTTAGGAAGCGTTACTGCTGCTTTATGTGAGAGGCGACACCTTTCAGAACCCAGCACCACTCTATTATGGGTAAGGTCGTTTTCCTTCTCAGCACAAAAGAAAAATCATCAAACAAAGAGTCCTGGGTTCAGATGTGTAATCAGATCAAATTGTTGTTAATGACCTTCTTTGGTCTACTGTGCCTTTGTTTTCCACCCCAGCTCGCACCAGAGCAGCTACTGTGCTTAACACTGCCATCAGGGTGACCTGACTTGGAGCCGTCCTGGTTTTATTCTTCCCTTCATGAAAAGAGTGGGTCCTTGGAAGAGGGCTGACATCCTGCAGGACAAGTCTGGGTCTCACTGCCAGCGAGCTACGTATGATTGCTAAGGTGTCATGTCAAGATAAGTACAGGCTGTGGTGTGGTGGACTGGAGGCTCTGAGAGAACGGCGAGCAAACACAGAGCTTTAACGCTAAGGTTACAGCTAAACCTCACCTGGGGCTGGCTGCTTAAGTAAGGCAAGTCTTGTTTAACTGTAGGAAATAACATCTTGTAATAGCAATCTAATTACGATGAACAGTACCCACTGTAAAGGTTATAGTTCATGGATTAACAGCGAGAACTGACGCTGTGAACTGGGAGCTCATCTGGAACTGGCTGAAGGGGAAAGGGACATGCTGGTAGTTAATTATTTTGGGCACCAATTGGATGCAGTTATGGAAAGACAAGCATGATCTCAGGATGTGCTGGAGAGTGTGTTCAGCAGAGGAGGTGGAAAACAGAGATGCTGACATGCACAGATAGGTACTGAGATGCTGAATGCCATGGGGAGTTGCCCAAGGGAACCTCCCTCCCTTCATCCCCATGTACAGGAGAAAGCTACAAAACCACAATAATATTTCTCTGTATGGTACAAGAGAAACTGATTTGCTCATGACTGTGAAGCAAAAGGTCCCTCTCTGGCAGAGCAGTTCTGGACCAGCCCAACAATCAGAGCACTGGGTAGAAGAGCCACAGTGAGCTTTGTGACAGCCAGGTTGGATCAGGACAAAAGCAGTGAGAGGCACGGTCTTACACAGAAGAAGCCAAGATTCAGAGGGCATTCATCTTCATCCCATGAACCTAGGGAAAAAATAGAAGCTGAAAATGGAAAATTTGTGTGGCTGTTTGAACTGGAAGGAAAAAAAAAAAGTCCTACTAATGTGTCACTGCAACCCTTCTAGCGCTGGATGTAGCCAGCCTTTGATCCCAGGCCTTTCATGCACTGTTAAAAGGCACAGTGGCTGCAAGTCCTCTCTTGTGTTATTGCTTACTTGGCTTAAGGGTGCATTGCAGGGTAAAGGGTATCTCTTGGTGGCAACAAGGGGGAAGGAAGAAAGAAAGAAAATTAAAGATTTCATGGCAAAGACCACCAAGTGCCATGAAGGGCAGGCAGGTGGCAGACACTGGTGCTGGTTGTGGGCATTCTGCGGAGGTGACCTTGTGTGGCATGTTTAAAAATAGCAGATGCCACCGTACTTCCCACTCCGCAGGCTTTATGCTCCCTCCTTTGACACATCCCCTACAGCACTACATAGGTTGTAAGTAATTCAAAAACACAACTAATTACTTCAGGGAGATGTTTAAGTACCTGAGTCTTCAGCAGATACAGGACACTTACAACGCTGCAGGCATTGTAATGCAAGAGCAGAAAGTCTCCTGGTGGGTGCCTGTGCCAGAGGAATCAGCAGCCCAGCACCGGTGGCACAGGGAGGTCACCCGGCAGCATTCCCCACAATCAGGCTCTTGTGTGGGACGTGTGAGAAAGCTCTCCCTTTCCTGTCGCACGCTGCTGAGTGCTCTGGCAGCTGCAGGCCCCCTCCAACACCCTGGCAGGCCTGAATGGACAGAGCTGCCCCAGAAACACCCAGATGTGTGCTGAGATTCTCGGGCTTTGCTGGCACACCATGTGCGAGATCAGCATAGGGCCAGGGCAGTGCTGTTTAGTTAATTTGGTTTTGTGATCTAATTTCCTTACTTTAACTCTTTTTGTCCCACCAGCATCTTGAAAGGAAAGAAAGAAGAGATTCAAGATGCCAACATCTTCAACTCCTTTACAGTGTCTCTGTTTGATATTTACTCCCTGACCTGTGTTCCTTGCTGTAAAAGCTCCCCATTCCCATGACTTAATGCACATGCCAAAACAAGCTGCCAGTCACACTGGTCTTAATGCAAGGTGGTTCCAAAGTCACTGCCTGCCAGCAGAATCTGGCCCTCCATGGCAAAGAGGCTGCTGTGCAAACTCAGAGATGAGCAGTATTGCCTGACTTATGACATCTCAGCCATTTCATCCATCTTGCTCCCTCACTCCAGAGCAGGAACACACCTTTGCATGCCACAAGTCTCTGCAGTAAGGTCCACACACATGCCAGTCGTTGGGATTCAGTTCCTGTGGATTTTAGGAAGGACCACAGACTGGAAAAATCACTGGGCTGTGAACAGCGTGGACTCTGCTAATGAGAGCTTATGAAGGACCTATTTATTTCCCCTTCACTGAGAGACCCTGGCAAAGCTGTGGAAGGTGACTTCAGGCAAGCCACGGAGCACGACTTTTTGACCCCGGATACACTGCATCCATCTAGTTCACTGCTCCTCTGATTCAGACCCAGCTTCAGGCACTGAGGGATTTCCCCAAGAATGTGGAATTTTTATGGCTCTGTCACATTTTGCTACAGGCCTCCAGCTTGTCTAAGATTCCCCTGTCAAGTTCCATTTTTCAGGTTCTTTGTGCAAAAGTGATACTTAATGGAGGAGCCTCTCCAGTGTGTGCACAAGCAAGAAGTAAAGAATACACAACATACAATCCATAAATAGAGACACTTTAGGGGCTTTTTAAACATTCATGCTTTTTGCATAATTGATGACTTTCCATAACAGATATGGATGATAAACAGCTTTAAATAAAATGAAAATTTATCGTTGCCATATCATTTATCAGCATTACGTTAAACTGTAAAGTATGGGAAGAATATTGCCATGTTCTCAAATGAAACTGATGGAAGTGAGGATTATTCAGGAGCTGCATCTTTGCATTCATCAGGGTTTTGATGAGATTGCCAACAGCCAAGAAGCTGTGCTAGAAGCTAGGAGCCAGAGAAAGAATTGTGTCATTGCATCGCCACCCTAAGTCACCGAGCATCTCCTCTGCAGCTCTAAAGGACCAAAAATCAGCCTGTTCTCCAGGGCAGGACATACCATTTAGTGCTCCTCTTCTCTAAAGTGGACAGCTATGGATAACCAAAACTTCCAGGCCCCCGTTATGCTCCACAGAGGAGGTGGGCACTTCCAGCAAGAGATTTGCCCCACTGAACATACATATACATACATATATATATGTGTGTGAGATGCCTGGTGCTCCTTATGCTGTGAGAGAAGAGAAAGGATGATTAGCTTGGATCATTGTGTGACTTTCACACTTCTACAGTCAGCTGAGATGAATCCCACCTCTGAGAAAGACAGAGATTTGCCAAGGGATTTTAAGTCACTCCAAATTCCTTCAAAGCGGGGAGGTCCTGTGTCAGGAAAGTAAACAAAATTTCTTAGTTGTGATGGCAATGGGTGTCCCGAGACACTTCAACATCTCAGCACAAGCTGCTGAGGAACCTCCTGTGCCCTCAAGCTTCACGTTCCCCGTGATTTTTCAAAAATAATTGACAGAGGCTCAGCAGGTCAGCTAACTCTCACAGGGTCCACCCTACTGCAGCCTGCTCGTGCAGATAGGTTTGATTTTTCCGAGTATTCCCATATCATCTCTTTGCTGATATCTTTGTTGACAAGGTCAACAAAGACAGACCATACAACCAAACATAACAAACCCAGCTTCAAAAAAAGTTAGGAACCATTAAAAAAAAGGTGCTTTTTTTTACTACTCGCCTGCAGGTTTTTTAAACCTTTGGAGCAAGGATTTCCCATCACAAGCTTGAGAGTCAAGGGGTAGTAAGTGCCTTCCCTCACCAAAGGCCAGACAGACTGTGAACCCCAGCCCTGAGCCAAGGGCAAGAGGTTTGGGATCCTGGACACAACCACAGCTGTCACCATCTCACCCCCTGCCACCCCACCCCCTTTGGCTTGGAGGGAGCTATTTCAGCTTGTCAAACCCTTCCTCACCACTCAGAGCCTGGCTCCTCTACCACTGCCAGTACAGCTTTTACTGCCCAGCCCCAGTGTGACACTGCAACAAGAAGATTTATACCTGAAGGAAGCTGGGTTTACCATCAATCTGCATGGTTTTAACAAAGAGCAAAGTGTCCCAAACAAACTTGCTTTATTTTATTTTATTTTATTTTATTTTATTTTATTTTATTTTATTTTATTTTATTTTATTTTATTTTATTTTATTTAACTGAATTTGCAAAGCCTGTCCCTGACCTCACAGGACTGCTGCTCTGGCTCCTCCCAGGCAGGCAGCCGGTGAAGCATCCTGCTGACTCCGCTTTGGCGGGGGACCATGCCAGCAGGTCCTCCAGCAGGACCGGGCCGAGAGAACAAAACATCCAGCCCAGCAGGCCTGGCTCCGAGCACCAGCCCTGAACTCTTGTGCAATCTTCCTTGAAAGGAATTCAACTTGGCCAAGAGCAGAGCATTTGCGCATGGCCTGAGAGCTGGATTGAGTACCATAAACAAAAGGAAACAAAAAGAGAGGAAGAGCGCTGGGTCCCAGGGCGAGGAGGAATGCAGGCATCTGACCCCAGGCCAAGCTGTGCTGAGCCCTGTGACAGTGAATGCCTGAGGCACAGGGGGTGCAGTGTGCGAGGGACCAAGGAGCCGGTGGGGAGCCAGGACCGGGACTGGCTCCTGCTGGGTTGGGAGCACAGGGCGGAGGCGCTCATGGCCCCTTTGGCTCCCTACCAAGGAGCTGCAAGTACAGGGACACAAAAGAAGGGAAATGGGGTGAGAGGACAAAAAGGGACTGGAATATGACCACAAAAATGTATTTCTCTGGGGTCAGTTCAAGGTGGTGGGTGAGGAACAGGGACACCCCTGCGCCGCCAAACAGAGGAGGACAATCAGAGAATCAGCTGCAGAGCATAACTTCCACGAAAGACAAGGGGTGCTCACACCAGTTCTGTGAATGTGCTGGAGGAAAAGAGACTGCTTTACATGAGGTACCCTCAGGGATATAACTTGGGCCAATCCAGCTATTTTGACTACACAGGAAGTTTTTGCTGCATCCAGCTCAGGCACTCAGCTGGGTATAAGGCATCCTGTGTGCTGGTGATACTCCTTGGGGGGACAGGATCGAGAACGTCCTGCTCAAACTGACCTGCTGCTTGCCCTCTGGGAGTTGCACTGAGAAGTTCCTTCACCCAAACCTCTCTCCTGCTCCTATGCAGGGACCATGGCCAGGGAAAAGGCTCCCTGTAGCCAGGGTGTTTCTATGCCTCAGCAGTCCTACTTGGCCAGAACAACCCCTTCAGGCCATTAGTAGTTGGTGTTAAATAGAGCATCCCTCCAGCTGTGTTTTCCTGTGCCAGCCACTGAGCTCACCCTCCCTGGCCCAGGGCTGGAGAAGCACATAGCTGTCAGGCAGCCACTGCCATTGCAGTCCACGGAGCCTCAGCCCAGCACCAGGGAGGCTTTCTCCACCCAGAGACACTTTGCCCATGTATGGCCCCACAGGCCAGTGTGGGGCAGATGGCAGCAAGAAGAGGAAAGCAGTAAATTATTAAAGGATTAAGACTGACCTACAGAGATAGAGAAGTGAATCCAAGACATCTAGTTTGCCTAGAGGAATCAGGAGCCCACAAGCAGCTGGCACATTGGGAAGCAAGCCTAGAGCCTAGAGACAAGCTGCTGAAACCAAATGCAGGGCAAGATGCACTTCCTAACAGCAAAGTGCATTAGGCAGTGACGAAGTTTCCCAAAGGAAGCCCCATCACTTGAATCACTGGAAATAAGGCTGGACCAAATACTGGATCATGTCCAAGAGGGGATAACTCTTCATCAGCAAGAAGAGAGTAGTGAATAAGATGAATACTTGAGTGTTTTCCATCTCCATGAATCTATGTATCTAATGCACTCAGGGCTTTTTCAATGTCTGAAAAAATCTAAATGCCTTTCCTGTGCCATCAGCACATCTCAGCATGGAGCCAGGGTGGGGAGAGGCCTGGGTGGGAGCACACAACCATCTTCTTTAGTGCCCGGGAGCAGAGGAGGCGAGCAGCTCTTGAGATTTTTTGCAAGCAGGCAGGGAATCTGAGCAGCGCTCCAGTTTCTCTGCCCTCCAGCATTGCAGCAAGCCCCTTCCCCATAGCCAAAGCCCCAGCCCTGCTCTGCAAAGCACTCCAGGAGCTTTGTCCTGCACATGGCTGGCTCTTGCCTTGCTCCCTCAGAGAAGAGAGCCAGAGGAGCCCACCAGATACAGCCCAGCCTCTTCATCTGGAGTGGGCAGGTGAGGGTCACCACTGCACGGGGGTTAGGGTGTCAGGATTGAGGTACATCAGTTTTGTTTCTTGGTGCCTTCTGCTCCCCATGAAATCTCTGCCTCGGGAAATCTGTTCTTCCTTGGGGAAGCCCCTGCTCCAGCCTTGGTCCCTCCACGGCCAGGCTTACGCACCCAGTGGAGGGCAGTGCCCATCCTGGGAAAGTCACTCACGGCATCATGGCCTCTCTCCTGCCAGCTGATTCTGTAATTATTTGGGTGCTGCTAATTGCTAATTAATTCCAGAGTTATGTTATTAACAGGTGGACCAGAGTGGCATGGCAGCAGCACCTGGTAAGATCATGTACTTCACCATGGGGAAGGGCACTACAGAATTTTTTAGGCCATTGACTAGTTAACCATTAACAACTGGTAAAATCCCAGGTCCCTGCACAACAAGGCGAGTCCTCTTGGCGCTGCTAGAAAATCCTATTTCTAGTGGGTTATGAAACAGAGGTTTTGATGTGCTGCCAGGTTTGATGTGGAGCTCTGGGAGCTGAACACTTGCTGCACTGTCAGCTGCAGGCCAAGAGCCGCTTACATAAAGCTTTCCTAGCAACCCCGCTCTGCCGTCTACATTTGTCTGTCCATCTGTCTGTCTGTCCACCTCTGCAGTGGAAAAACTGAACGACCCAATGAGGAACTGCACCAACCAGCTCTTCCCATGCTGACTAACATCCAGTGGTCTGTGGCAAGCCTTGAGCTGGGGAGCTTTTCCATCACTGAGCAACACTTCATTCAAAGCCCACCATCCCCTTTGGGCCCCTTCCCTGCGTCTGCATCAACAGGAGGAAACAAGCATCACATCCTGTGGCCTGCGCCAAGGAAAACAGGAGCGCTGCCGGGAGGGAAGGAGGTGCGGGAGTGGGGAGGCAGCCCTGCTGCCCCAGCTGGCCTCGGCCTCCCCGCCAAGGCTGCTGCCCACCGCATGCTGGGGGGAGATGCTGGCACATCCCTTGGGGCTCCCTTGGGAATGGGACATGACTCTGTTGTTTGACTGGCAAAGAGACCAGGGGGAAAGAAGAAAATGCCCAGGACAGAAGATGTCCAAAAGGCAGAAAGCCCAGTGGTTTCGCCTGTACACCTTTGTCCCCACTCCCCGTGGCTAGCAGCAACTAAAAACTCTCCCGAGCAAAGTCCTTCCTTTCCAGGCAGGGCTTGCCTCCTGTGCTATCCCACAGCAGCCCCATGGGCCCCCTTGCACCCCTGCACCCCAGGCTGGGTGGTCGCAGACGTGCAATTTTGGGGGACCAGCAGGGGCTGCATCCCAGTCCAGGGCCCTTTAAATCGGTGCCCAAGCCAAGAAGCTTTCTCTGTGGAATTTCATAAGGAAGCACATGACGAGGGCAGTTGGAAACCACAGCTCTTCGAGCACTGATTACAGCCTACTGAGGAAAAGGAGATTTTTATCTTGCAGGAATTCAATTATGAGACCAAAAAAAAAAAAAAAAAAAAAAAAAAAAGAGGAAAAAATGCAGTGCATCTGGCTTGGTTAGCCTGAGATTTCTGCACATTGGGGGCTTTAATTTAACAAGAAAGGTGTGCAAGCATTACCGAAATCATCGTGCTTGCTGGTGTGTGCACGGTGGTGTTTTTTAACAGGGAAAAAAAAAATCCACCCCCAAAGTCACCCTGCTGGCAGCTGAATGCAGCAGGGATGATGTCATTGGAACAGTTGGAGGAGAAAAGAGAAAAACAAGTCTGTGTGTGCTAATCCTGTTTGCTGCCCTAAAGGGAATGGAAAGCCGCCAAGGCGAGGAGTTCTGGGAAACCATATAAGGGTGCCAAACAAGCGCCGCCGCCAACACGGGGAACTGACATCTTTGTTCTCCCCAGCTCGGCAGCCGGCCAAAGGCCTCATTTCGGCGCTGCAGCATGATTACACTGGACATCTGCCAGCTGAGCGCTGAGCCCCTTTTCTTCTCCGTAAGCTTTTTGCCAAACATGTAACAGTTGCCATGGCAGTCGCAAGTAAAGTAGGAAAAAAAAATAAAAAAAGAAATATCGCGCACGTATAGATAGAGAGGGAGATAAAAAACCAAGCAAGAAAGAGGAGGCACGCCTTGCTCCAGATGCGCCACATGTGTGGGTACAAAAAGCAAGCAAACTTATTAACCAAAGATTTCGGGGACGGGGGGAGGGAGGGAGGGAGGGCGGCACGGGCTGCAAGGTGACGTGAGGATAAAACAATAAGTTCACACAGGCACACGCACACCGCAGCGGCCAGCGGTGGGCTGACCCAGTGGTCTCCTCCCCTGCTGCATCCGAAACTGCAGGCAAACAGGGTTTAAAATAGAACAACATGGTGGCACTTTCACTATTGCCTGCCTGCCTGCCTTTTTTTTTTTCCTCCTTCTCGTGTGTTAAAAAAAAAAAAAAAAAGAAGAAGCTGTTCTGAGGATGAGAAGGGGGTTATTTATAAGCTCTGCATAGCAGAGGGAAGCAGACAACCCAGATCTGGTGGCGTCTTAAGGCGGAAAATCCCATTTCAGCCTCCGGTTCAGGCCAAATGGTGTTATTTCAAGTAGTGCTCTAAACAGTTAACAACCAGCCACCCAGCAGTCCAACGTTTATAGCAAGCATTTCATATAACATGCAAGGGCTGCCAGACCCTGATGGGCAGATCCACACACATAATAGAAGAGGTGTGGTCCCCACTCGCTTTCTTTTTCCACCCTGAGAGGCATGGGCTAGTTTTATTTTACAAAGAGGCTATATACAAAAAAGTTCACTGCCCAGTGAGCTGGAGTTCATCTACTATTTATAATCATCTCTTCTCCCCACACCCATCCTTCAGGCACTGGGGCAGTCGCTGGGCAATGGTGGCCGTGTTTGCAGCCAGCCCAGCCGCTGGTGTGGTCGCAGTGTGTCTGCAGGGAAAGGCCAGATAACACTGCCCAGGTGGGATGCAATGCCCAACCCATTCCCAGTGGGCCATCCTCTGCAAACCCCTGGACAGGCTACCCACCTGCCCTGAGGACATTCACAGAGTGAAGGACATCGCTGCACTAAGAGAGCATCCCCAAAATGTAGGAACTACTGAGCAAACCTGGTCCGAGCAGTCCTGAGCAGCTGCAGCCACTCAAGGACCAGCCCACCTTGAGCAAGCAAGCCCTGGGAAGGCAAACAGCCCCCAAAACAGAACTGTGAGCAGGTTGGGTCTGGCCCCCAAGAGCCTGCAGCCATTCCTCGGACGGCACCACCGCAGCATTGTGGGCATGGGGAAGAGGTTGGCTGAAATGCAGAAAAAGACAGCCAGGCACAGTCACAGGCAGTAATGAAGGAGACTGGACTCTCACCCTGCCTCACTGCTGCCTTCCTGCATGGCAATAAGTCAGTTAGCTACAGCTTGCTTCAGCTTCCCATTTGTAAAAAGAAAGGATGGTTTTCCTCCCTATCACAGAGATGGGCTAAGCAGCTTGAATCATTAATGTCTGTAAAGTGCATTCATTTCCTCAGATGGAAGCTCCTACTGATGTGTGAAGTATTATTAGGATTGTTATTGCTAATAAATAAGGAAGGCAGGGCAATTTTATTTCTTGATAGACTTACACAGGGCACAAGAATGCAGAAACTGGGGGAGATGTTAATTTGTACCAAAGGTGACCCCCTTGCCAGTGCTAAGCTTAAAGGCAGCATCTGTAAAACACAGAGATAAACTCCCTGGGATCCTGGTGGGTTTCCAGCCCACTGAAGACCTCCCCAGGAGTGCTGACCCCCTGGCAGCTCCTGTGGGGGCAGTGGCAGGAGCTCTTGGCCACCGGCAAGTGGAGGCCTGCTCTGCAGCCCTGGCCTGAACTCCACCAAATATTGTGGGTGGCCCAGAGGGGGAAACCTGGGCAGGAGGTGATTTCTGCCTCTCCTTAGATGCCTGATGTTTTTCCTGAGGTGCATCTTATCCAAAAAAAGGGTGGGCGTTGAGGCATCATATCCAGCAGTCTGAGCAAATGCACCCCCAGTTTTGCAGAACTGAGCCATAGCAGTTGCTGAGCCAAGAAAAACTGCTTTCCTACACGGGCAAGGCAGAAGAGGAGGGAGGCACCTCTGCAGAGCAGTTCAGTACTGTGGGCTAAAGCCAGTGCCTGCTGTTTCCCAGTCACCACCAAAGCTCCTCAGGCACCTGCATCCCTCACTTAAAACATGATGAGCCGCTAGGGCTTTCCCCAGGGCGGCAGAGCAAGCCCCAGGGGAAGCCATCACTTGTTTCCTTGGTGCTCGGGTGGGCTGTGTGGGGCTCCACACTGCATCTCAGTCCCCATCAAAGGGATAACCCTCCCACTGTGTGAGTGTAGCTAATTGGAGGGTAGTAACCTACAGAAAATTGTGCCAGCACATTTTCATATATTAGAGCATGGCTGTAAAAAAAGAAATTTCAGGGTGGTGGATTAATGTTACTTGGTTCTGGCCAAGTTAATAAAATATGGCCTGAGTTACTGCCAGGCTGCTTAATTCACTTTTATTCAAAGTGGCTGGGTAATTTCCCTGAGGTTGGCTCAGCAGGAAGCAGAGTCAGCTCTGGCTTTGTCTGCTCCTGAGTGTCACCTTCCTGGCTGGCAACAGTAGCTGTGTCCCCACAGAGCTGGGAGGATGGGGAGCAAGGGGACTTCCCTCCAGCACGACATTGTGTCCTGGGGGCTGCAGGGTGACATCCATCTTGTCCTGAACCTGGAGGGAGCATGGGCTGGGAGCACGTGCCGTCACAGCCTGCCAGCTGCATGCAGTGTTATGAATGGCACCAAAGGTGGTTTCCTCATGGCTGCCCTTCCTGCAGGTTGGTCCAGGATGGCCAGTGCAGCCATCAGCCCCACCAGCATTTGGAAGAATCATACTGCCACCCCAAAAGGCAAGCCTCAGCTGTGCAGGTGGTCAGAGGCACTCTGGCACTGGGGCTGGGCAGCAGGGGCACTGCAGCCTCCTGCAGCTCCTCCCTGCCCAGCAGGGATGAGAGGAAGGGCTGAGCATCTTTCCTCAAGGGTTGAGCAGCACCAGCAATCTCCATGCTTTAAAGAAAACCTTTCACATCTTCCCACCTTGCACTTCAGCTCCAGTGGAAGTGATGTTTGCAAAGGCAGTGCTCTGCCTGTGTGAGCTCTCCTTCTCTCTGACATCCCCCAGCTGATAGTTGCCCCCTTAAATTTTGTTCCTTTGCCCACCTGCCTGGCAGAACTAATCACTGGCACACACTGTGGTACCTGGCACTAAAAATCAGTGTAGAGGTGCATTCCTGTATGTGCTCTGAATCATCAAGAGGTTCCCAAGCTTTGAATGGGAAGCAGAACACGTTGCTTTCTAGATGGACAAATGAAATTTTACGCAGTCCGCTTGCTTCTGAAACGAGCTCTGAATCATGCAGAGGGCGAGGTGCCAGGAGTGGCTCTGCTGTCATCCTGGCTCCACTACTTACTTACTGTGTGGCCTCCAGAAAACCTCTAAGGGGGAAAACCCTGGTCCTTCCTCCTCCCCACCAACATCCCCAAGGCAGGGGGGAACACTTGTGTGGGGCCACAGGGCTTCATGCACGGGGGAACAGAGGAAGGAAATACTTGTCATAAGCTGTGATACCAGCTCCCCAGAAGAACATGGCTTTTCTGCTTTCCCTGCCTTTTGCTCCCCTCCTGGGCTCCTGGCAGAGGAGGATGCTCCCAGTGCCAGAGGGTGCCACAGGGTGCTGGGCAGTGGGGCTGGGAGCCACAAAATGAACCTTGTGAGGCTGCACAAATCTTTTGAGCTCAGAGAGGTAGATACTCCTGCTGCACTGATAAAAGCCTGGATTCCTAGGTAAATAGAGTGCATTAATATTTATTTTAAAAAGCCTGGAATTGTGATTTAATATTGTAGAAAGGGCTATTCTTACACGGCGTTTGCAGAGCTTCTTCTAATACAATATTTTCTAACTTCAGACATGGTAACCCAGTAGGCTCCATTACCATGCTAATACTATATAAAAATGATCCTTTATTATAAATCATAGTGCACACCAAAAAGGATATAAATAGAGCCCCAGTGCGGCATTGGCATGCCTCATATTTCTCCTGGTTCACATTAAATGAGCCACTAAATTACAGTGTCCTTCTTTATAATATCATCCTCTAAAGCAGAGCATTTTGTGTGTTACACAGGGCTGCTGCAACAAGAGAAATTAGCATGGCTGGTTTAATTCAGCAAGTCTGCCATGCATGTTGGAGGCAGAGTGTTAAAATGAGCTAGAATGAGAAATTTCATTGTCCTTTCAAAAAATTCACCACTCAGAACGTGTGCTTTGTGCGGGGCTTTGCTGAGGCCTGACCCACGGGCTCCCTGCAGGGGTTTAGCTGCTCCCTCAGCTCCAGCAGCCGGGAGGTGAGGGAAAAGGAAGGACACCCCACCCCATTGTCCTGCTGCTGGTCTGAGCTTCCTGGTCCTTGGATGCCCTCGGGGGAGCCCGGGGAAATTTGGTTGCCAGAGAGAGGCACCAGCAGGGCAGAGGGGAAGGAGCACTGCAGGAGCTGGAGGAGCCATCTTCAGACTGGGGTTCTAGTGTTGGTGTGCTGCTGGTTTGTCTGCTAACAGCACTGGAGTACTCCTGATTTACCTGAATCCAGGTGCAGGCAGATTCAGGCCCTTACTAAGTGATGCTGGCAATTTTTTTACTTTTCCAGTTCTCACCTGCAGAAACAGGGAGATATTTTGCCCACAGGATTAATGCCTACCTGTTTGTAGCAGCCCAATCTTCTCCCTAACAGCCAGTGCTACAGAAATTGAGGGAGTAATTGTTTGTATTGCAAAATAAAAATACAGTGTTCAGACTGGGAGGGGGGATCCAGCTTGACTGTCGTCTCTAATGATGGTATCTGACTGCACTGTAGAAGAAAACCCTCCTGCAGTCCAAGGAGCTGCAATATGCCTTCAGGGACACATAAAGTAATTCAGGTCAAAAATGTAGGTTGTTTTATTTAGCAGACAAAGAGGTGGGGAAAGCAAAGAAGGAGAGGGAAAGAGGAAACAGGCTGCTGCAAAAATACAATCTCCATAAAGAAGTTTTCAGGATTTCCCCCCAAAATTTAAAGTGAAATGGAGATATCTGAGTTTCAATATTTCCTTGCTGGCCTTGCTAGGACCCAGCTCAGACTGTCAGGGACCCAGATCAGTTCCCTGCAGGGCAGAGATCAGGATTAGCAAATGGAGTTCATGGCTGGATGTGAGGAGGCTAGGTCCTGGCATAAACAGGCTACCAGACCCTCTCAGGGGCAGCAGCTGGGCCAGAGGAATCCAGGAGGCCCAGAGCTGGCAGGAGCAGTTGGTAAGGAGTGAACCCAAGTGAAAGTTACCCAAGTGTTCATTATCTGCAGAGCTGGAACACTTCAAGGAAATGTTCAAGCCAACTTGTCTGCGGCAAGGAAATGTGTGCCCTCATCCATGCTGGGAGGCTGCAGGCTCTGTGGCCTATGAGGATGCCTAGCAAAGCAAACTGTGCTGTGAATAATCAATGGAAACTGAAGGTTTCTATTACCTGCAGTGCTCCATGACCCTGTGAGATAATATAGAAATGGCAGACAGCCTCCTGGAAATGAAATAAACCCTCTAGAGTGCGGCCCTTGGCACCATATCACCTCAGCAAAAATCCCACAGCAAATTGGGATTATGCAAGCTGTGAAAGACCCAGGCTCAGTGCTGAATTGAGGAAGCTGCCAGGACCACGTCTTGCTGCTTCCAGAAATATCTGTCTCCTCTTGGCAGGGCAGGTTACAAATCCCCTGAAGTTCAGTGTGCAGACCCCATCAGTGGGGAGGTAAAAGCAGCAAACCTCAGCTGCAAAGCTGAAGCCTGAGCACAGCTCTGCCTGCTCCTCCCACCTCTCCCAAAACACAGGAGCTGCCCTATGGAGAGCACAGCCTCTGACCTGCTACAGCTGCTCAGGCCCCCTTCCAGTGTGGATCCTCTTTGAGCTGTCCATCCCTGGCTGGTGGCTGCTCAGCAGATGAGCAGACATCTCTGGACAGCACATTCACCAAAATATTGCTGCTGTCAGCAGAGCGCCACGTTCAGCAGTACTTGCAGGGCAAGGAGAGAAAAGGTGAGACTGATAGTGAAACCTTCAGCCCCGTCCATCTCTGTCCTCCAGAGCCCCTGGAGAAAGGCTCTCACAGAGAGTCAATAATTTCAAGACCTTGGGTTTAAAATTGGTCTTGCACAGTAGAGTTCACATGTGAAGCAGCAATGGGCTCACTAGAGACAGGCTGAAATGGGATGTCTTCAGCTATTCCCAGGGCAAAACAGGCTATGACCTGCATAGCCTGGACCACAGTCCCCACTCTCTTAAAGCCTAGAGAGTTTTGGTTAGCCCATGACAGTGACAAAGGAGCACACAGGAAAACCTGATGGTGTTTGGATCTTGTAATTCAATACAAACCCACTTCTGTAATTTAAGAAACACTTTATAAGAGTAAGAAAAAGAAAAAAGAAAGAAAAAGAAATGATGACGTATCATTTATCACAAGGAGACAGTGGTATGCTGCAGTATCCCTGAGCAAAGGATGGTGCTGTCATCATTAAGGTGGTGAGCTAGCACCTCTTACAAGCTCAATTTTTTTTTCCTCCTTAAAAATCTATATGCAAAAGCAGAAAGTTAGCTATAACGCTGATAAAGGAGGTCTAGTCCCAAGGTGGAATTTTTGGTTAGATTTAAAGTAAATCAAATATAACACCTTAAAAATAGCATTCTTCAGCAAAGCCCAGAAGTCTCAGTGATTTCTTTCTACTTTGCAACCAGAAAGACAACCAGGATAGAGAGGAGGAGCAGAGAAAGAGAGATTAAAACAGCTTTAATTTTAGCTTTAGCTCTTGTCTCATCAAGAGATAGTATGTGACACCAAAAATGAGTCCAATTAAAAATGTTTATAACTTAAAGTTGTTTAATTAGCACCTTCAGAAGTTTCTCGATGTTTCCCCACTAACTTCCTCTCTCCTGATGTGCATACATGCAGTGGCAGCTGGTCCTGCAGGGGGAGGGTAGGGCTGCTCCAGCCATATCCCAAACCTGGATTTTAGTCCTTTGGGGGCACTAAAAGGCACTTTGACCTCTTGGCAAAGCCTTGGTGATGAAGGGTCTGCAGAGGCTTCCAGAGGTGCTGGAGGATGCCCCTTTCACTGTCTCTGATGTTGCGAACAATCAAACGAGATGAGAGACCCAACCCACCCCATCAGCCTGGGCTAAGAAAGTTGCCCTGCAGGAACCTGTGCTTCTCTCCTGGAGCCCTGTGCTGGTGCTGGCTCTCTCCTTTGAGCTATTTTCCACCAGTGCTGCAGTAGTGATGGCAGGCACAAGGCTGGCCTCAGCCTTTGTTTCCTGCATGCAGCACCTGTGCCACGCTGGCCCACGTATGGGAAAAGAGAAAGAAACCTCCCCTCCATCCCCTGGTCTGTTGTACACCCTGGAGAGCTAATGAGAGGTGCACATTCTGCTTCCTGCTGGGAAACTCAGCCCCACACTGCTCCCCTCCAGGGCCACTCCCTGTACCAGTGCCAGAGATGCTCCCACAGACACAGACTGGGGATGGTCAGGAGAACAAACCTTACCCAGCTCCTGTATTTTGGTTGCCATGGCAATATGCTCATCCCTGTTGGAGTCGTTTGGGGAGCACAGAGGTTCAGAAAATGGCAGGGAGAAACGTGAGGGCACAGCACACTGTGACAGTCACAGGGTGGGGAGCCTGACTAGGCAAGAAGGTGAAGCAGGTTTCTTTTGGCCCTGTCCCTGTGGGAGCCCCAGCCAGCCAGCCCCAGCATGGCTTTTGGTGGCAGGTTACCATGAACCAGGGACTGCAGCTGCTGCAGGAGCACAAGCACCATTTCTGGGACCTTGTACAGAAGAGTGACTGCAAACAACAACCCGTTTTAAAATGATTTTTTTTCCCCCCAAGTCTTTTACAGATGTAGGACGAATCAGGAATATAACTTAGGGCATTTCCCAGCACACGAGATTTCCTGTGGCATAGAAGAATAATGTAAAGTGCTAACTGAATTTCACAGAATTGCGGAATGGTTTGGGTTGGAAAGAAACTTAAAGATCTTTTAGTTCCAAACCTCCTGCAAGGGGCAGGGACACCTTCAATTAGACCACGTTGCTTAAAGCCCCATCCAACCTGGTTGTGAACACTTCCAGGGATGAGGCATCCACAGCTCCTCTGTGCAGCTTGTTCCAGTGCCTCACCACCCTCACAGTAAAGAATTCCTTCCTAATATCCAATCTAACCTTGCCCTCTTTCAGTATTAAGCAGTTACCCATGTCCTATCACCACATGCTCTTGTAAAAGTCCCTCTACAGCTCTCTTGTGGCCTCCCTTCAGGTACTGGAAGTGTGGAAGTTTCCCCTAGAACTTTCATGGAGTCCTGAATCTTTCTCAACTATAATCCCTAGCCCTTTTGTGGAGTTCATACAGAATATAATTTTTGTTCACATCAATTTGACAACAATACAAAATTTGAAGATGTACCATCCAAACTAACACCACATCTGGCTGACTGAACATCCATCTGTAATGGGATAGAGAGTGCATAAAAGATGTCCCTGCTGGATTAAACAGAACACCTCACCTATTAGTCTCTTTCTAACACCTTTGGGCCCTGTATGTACATAGTGTCTTGTGTATAAATGTGTGTTCTTAGGTCCTAAAAATAAAAATAATTGACTTATTCATTATAAATTTCTGTTTATAGGCTATACCTACGAGAGATACAGCGCCAGGCCATTAGACATCAAAGGCTGCACATTGCAGGCAATCTCAAAAGACAAGTCAACATGATTTTTCCAGGAGCTCATTTCTCTATAACAACAGTAATCCTGAATTTACATTGTGCCTTTGATCCAGACTGCCAAAGCACTTTGTTCTCTGATGGAGAAACGACATACAAGTTAGGATTCAATTTGCTCATCCTTGGCATGGGTTGGGAGGGTCAGTCTTCAAAAACATTCAGCAACTCAAACAACAGTTTATACTCATAAAACCAAAGGGGAATTTTAAGTTTGGCAAAGGAAATGAATGATCATCTTAGAGAGAATTTTGCTAAAATAAATGGAGCTATTGGTCCTACTAATGTGAAAGTTAAGGTTCACCTAGGAAATCACCTCTGTGGCAATGTTGACCAGGGACAGTGAAAGGTTATTCTGACTGCTGACAACCAAGACTAGGACTTTTCTCATATATTTCCCATACATTGTTACTCAGACATGAGTGAAAAATTAGCACAGCCTTGGTTCAGGGCAGGGATATTAAGCAGAAAAATGTGAGAGATAGGCACAAGTTGGTTCTCAGTAGAAAGCCAGCCTCACATCCTCAGTCAGTCACAGAAGAGAGGCTAGACACTCTGGCCTTCCTGATGATCACTCCATAACCAAGACAGTTCCTTTGATGGGTCCTTCTGAAGTATAAGTTAACTTAACCACTTTTGATCTTGGGAAACAAGAGACATTCAGGTATTTTGATTGACGCAGCCACAGAAGGTAAGGGCTCTATCAGTCTTAGCAAGTAAAGCAGCTCAAGAGCAGTGCTGGTGTGCTGTCAGTCCCTTTTACCTGTGACTGAGCAGCCACAGGTTGGAGCACCTCAGGTGCACACCTGCATCTCCTCTCCCAGCACAGTGTCATCCAAGAGGAGCCCAGCTTGCATGCTGCAATCCTCCTTCCTGGTATGAATCATCAAACCAGTTGTATGGCCTGGCCAGGAGATGTTTCTTTCATCCAAACTGAAATGCTAGTGAGAGACACCTTATGGTCCTGCCTCCCTGGCTCCAGCTTTGGTTGTACTCTCACTGAACCCAGGTTCCAGTGTGGGCCACCCTTCCCAAGCTGCAGGGCCGAAGTCTTCACAGGCAACAAGGGAGCAGAGTAGTGGTGTCTGTGCTTGGAGGGGAGCCAACCCCCAAGCTAGACTCAGTGGGGCAAAGGGAAGCAAGGCAAGCCAGGTCTCCCTCAGCTGTGCCCTGCTGTGGATGTGGGCCCTGCTTCTGCACCAGGGCAGACTCCTACAGCACACACAGAGAGCCCTGTGTTGTGACAGTGGCTTTCCAGAAGCATTTGGCCTTAAACCTCTGTAAATGCCCTGTACTTTGGGTTTAAGGCTGCATTGAAAAAAGCCCTTTCCTGCAAGATTCAAGAGATTACCAGTCTGCAGGGCAAACAATGGATTCTATTTTGCTGCAAACTGATGTTCTTTTCTGGAAGTGGTTAACTCCAAAACGATGCAAATACTATTGTCAGCCCCTTTGACTTTCCCTGCTGACAATCTTATCATTCAGCTAAAATCCCTCTCCCACAAACCCACACTGCCTCTCAAAGAGCCAAGAGTGCTTGTTATCCCCTTCCCAGCTGCCAAAACCCTCCAGCTGCCTTATAATTACCCCTGTAATGTGCTTCTGCATATCCAATACATAGATCTGCAGCACACTAAAAATTTAAGGACAGCGTAAAATAAAGAAACAACAGATTAAGGAGCACAAGGGGTGCTGGAGCAACGACATTGCTAATTTTTCTGTTTACTTCACTGATAATAGCTATTTCTGATCCAAAACTGCTGCACAATAAAGTGGCACACTTGAGCACAGCCACAGCTGAATGTCAGGGATTCATTGCTTAAGGTCAGGAGAGACCATTATGATCATCAAGTGTAACCTATTGCATAAGAGATCCATGGTACCACCCCAGTCATTTCTGAGGCTGGCCTGCAACTTCTTTCAGATTTGCAGATGCATCTGTTAGAATGTAACCTAGTCTGAAAGGTCAGGAGAGTTAACTAGGATACTAGGACGTTATAAAAGCCCTTTTTTGTCATATTGTTTTGTTTTGTTTTTGGTTTGGTTTTGGGTTTTTTTGGGGGGAGGAGTTTGTTTGTTTGTTACCCTCATACCCTCATATAACATTTAGACCATCTTTTTCTCCCCTGCATCTGTTTTGCCTCTGCCTCTAGCAAATTCTACATTTTTCCTAAATGGAAGCACTGCAGCACTGCTACCAAGTTGTCTTATAATTTCTGAGTTAAGTGAAGTAGATCACTCTGTAGTCTCCCATCACAGGGAGTGCTTTGTACATTCTCACATATTCCCTCCACGTGCTGTCATTTAGCCAAGCTCACCTTGCAGGGTAAGGGCTCTGCACAAAGCCCTGTTCCCCCACAAAAGTCATCAGAGTAGACAGTCCATGTCCTGTGTACTTGGCTGCCCTTGGCAGCGGTGTGCTCTCATCTCTAAAAGGAGATGTCCATGTCACTCAGAAGTTTTGACCATTCTCTAATTATTTTCCCCCAGCTCTTCTGGCAGGTGGATGAGGGTGCCTGGGTGAATGGGGACAGCAGCTTGCTGGAGGCAGGTGAAGAAACCAGTTTGCATGTGTGGGTCACAGCTCCTGCTTGCCTCCAGCTATCACTAATAGGCACTGTGAGCCTTGCACTCCTTCCTGCCCTTCTCCCAGCCAGCATGAGGGGCCACCTGCCTGCCTGAATCACTCTGGCTTTTGCCAGTTGCTCAAGATATTTTCCCCTTCCACATCACTATACAAAAGCAGGCCAAATGTGTGCAGGGTATCTAGGATATCTAACAACACATCAGGAGCAGGCTCTTTGTGCGTATTTATTTTTGGCCCACTGATCCTTGTGCCATGCACAAGGAATGGGTGAAGGAATGTGCAAAGATGGTAATTAACTGCAGAACAGAAAGCCAAAGAAACAGCTGGAGCATGGCTCTAGTGTCTGGATGTCAGGCTGGTGAGGCATCTTAGAAGGGTTTCCATTTGCCAGGCCTGTTCACCCAACCCTACTTGTGATGCCATCTGGTTTCCAGGGGTATTTTATCAAACCTGAAAATGCAGAATGAGCCCCATGGATATAGTGGGAAATGAAGCTCCATCCTTAGAGTTCCATGCATAAACACCAAGCAGCAGGTAGGTATTGCTGATTCAGCAACCCTTTCTGGGTTATGCTCACTCTGCTACAGGACATCATTAGAAGAGGCTGAGATATTTTGTTTTTATAGCTTTTTAACCTTTTCCTTCCCAAAACAGTGTTTGTATTTATTTTGGCACCTTGAATGTTTTGAAGAGAGGATCAATTTTAATTTGTTTAAGCATTTTTCCCCCCTAATCCCATTAAGTCAGTCTTTAATTCTTTCCAGGGCTCCCTTCTGTGGAGCTATTTCCTCTTGGAATCATTTACTTTCTGTGGATTGGGGGAATTAATGAGGCAGATGCTGCTTTCATTCTCATCACTGTAAGCCCAAAACAACTTCAGCAGTTTGCTGGCACAGGTCCAGATTTTACTGGTGTAAATGAGGTCAGAATTTGGCTCACTGTGCTTACTTTTGCTAAAAGATAAGGAGGTTACCAAAAACAAGAAGTCTTGTGCAGTTTGGGAAAGTCCAGTTGAAAGTGGGTGAAGCTCATAATTTCATTGAAAGTCTGAGTTTCTGCATTTCCTCACTGAGAGGCTGTGCTGAGCACCACAGATATTCAGGGAATACAGCACACTGGTAAGCAACCACTCAAGGAAATAAGGACCAAGACTTTTGGGAATGTCAGAATTGTCTACAGGAGCAAATTGCAATGGCACAAACCTAAGTCACGCTGAGGCAAAATTGAAAGTTAAGAAACGTGGAGAAAGATCAAGTGTCAGTCAGTTTTCAGGGGTCCCACAGGGGAGGAGGAAACAAAGAGAAAAACTGAGATACATGCAGTCAGCTCAGGGCTGACATCAAAGGTCAGCATGTACTGTGGTGGATAAGATCAAGAAAGACGTAAAGGAAATGTAACTAGCACAGGTCAGGGAGGCAGGGAGCCATTCTGGCCATAGACTGGTGGTCAGAGGAAGGCTGAGGAAAGCACTGGCCTGATGGCTTTGCAGCAGTACCCACACAGGGGTCAGCCCAGGCTGGGACCCTCCATGAACCCTCAGCAGCAGCGTGGGGCGGTGGGGCTCCCTGCAGAGCAGCACCCTGCCTGCCTGGCTGCAGAAAGGGGAAACGAGGAGCGAGGCAGCCACGGCCAGTCAGCTCTATTTCGGTTCCTGGAAATGCACTAGAACAAATAATTAAACAAATTAATCATCAGCACCTAGGAAACAACCAGGAGAAGAGGAACAGCCAGTGCTGATTTGCCAGGCACAAATCATGTCAAATCAGCCTAATTTAATCCTGCAACAGGTCTTGTGGATAGAGATGAAGTAGGATACTTCTTGTATCTTGATTTTGGTACATCTCTGGTACCATCTCATTTCATGTTAAGAGAGGTAAATTTAAAGAAACATGCACTTGAGAAATTACCTTAAGTAAGGAGTGCAAAACAGGTTGGAAAAAATGTGCTCAGAAAGAAAGTGTCTTTGTAAAAATACAAGAAAGGGTCAAGTAGGGTTCGACAGAGGTCCAGCCACTGGATTATAAGACAGTGGGCATCCTTATCAGATATGTAGATGAACCAAGCTGAGAGGACCTGCAAAGGCCTGAAAGAGGACTAGAAGCAAAAATCATCCTGGCATGTTAGAGAAAAGGTCTGAAAAAAAAAGGAGAGAAGCAAAGCTGGGCACAGAGGTAGGTATAGTCAGCTGCACAGGGACAAAATGAGAGACAGATGATTAGGCAGGTGTGGAGCACTGCAGCAATGCAGGAACCTGAAATGAATAAAAAGTGCCATTTGTCATACACAAGGCACTCACCATATCAGTGCACTCAGACAAAAGCTCTGCCTGTCAAATACACAGCTGTGCCCCAGTGCTGCTACAGCACTTGTTCAGTTCAAGAAAGTCTGGAAGGAAGTGGGATGAGAGGTCTAGAAAAGAGGAATTGGAAAGAAACACTTACTCATAGGGATTGTTTCCTCCAGAAAGAAGGAAATCAGGGCAGAGACAATACTATTTCTAGAGAAGGAGGGAATAAACGTCCTCCTGACGGTTCTCTATATCCATTGTGAGTGTGATAAGAAACAAAGTGCCTGGATTGCTGTGAGAGAGGTCAAAGTTAGATGCTTGGCAAAGGGGAAGGCTAACCAACACTAAACCCACCTGCCCGGCAAGGATATAAAACCTGTATCCTTGCCTGTTTAAAAGCAGGCTGGAAGCTTCTGGAATATTTCTGAAATCAGCCTCTTGAGGTCCTTTCTAGCCATGTTTTTCTCCAATTTAGTGATGAATGGTGTTAAATGAATATAAATTACCTCACACGGGGACACTGACGTTCAGGCTTGGTGATGAATAGTGATCAGCGACAAAGCTGTCAGCTTGTGGGGAGGCATCCAGTAGGGTTATTACTAGAAACTGGTGTTAACTCCACTTTTATTTACCATCTTCATTGATGATCTAGAAAAAGCATTAGACAGTGCGTTTATTAAAACTGCAACTGATACTACAGTGGGGAGGAGATGCAATCGCCAGCCAGAAGTGGAAAATAACACAAAAGGACAAAAAAAAAAGATATGTGGCATGGGGAGAAAATGACCTAGCTCAAAGGACACACAGAATAATACATCTAGGAAAAATGTAGTCCAAACTTCAGACCCTCTATGGGAGAAGGAGACCCAAATGCAAGGAAACACTTTGCAGGGTTAGCATACAGGAAATTGAACAGGAGTTTACAATTTGTCACATCAACAGAAAAAGTCTCAGTGTGGCTTTGGGCTGCATGACATACCCCAGGGCAGAGAGATAAGCAACTGTCTGATAAGTGTTGTGCAAGCTTTCTTTCTGGGTGCCTCCTGACCAGCGTGGCTGCCAGGCTGCAGGAGGAGCTGGGAAAACCAGCAAAAAATAATTGAAAGCTGAGAACATTGGCTTATGGAGAGAGAACGACACAGGTATCCTGTGGCAAAGCAACACTGGGCTCATGCTTCTAAGGTGTAGATAAGTATGTCAGGAAAGGTGCCCTTTTTACCAGACACTATTATGACAGGAAAATTGGGCTTTGTATCGATATGAGACATGTTACATTAGCATTGCATGTTTCTGGTTGGCCACAAAGCAGTTTCAGTGATACAGGAGCCTCCTGGGCTCGTCCACTGCTGGCTGCCAGGGTCCAGGCTAGCGCTGAGCTGTGCAAGAGCTGAGGCATCACCCCAGCACCTGCCTGTGGAGGAGGCTCTTGGGAAGGGCTCTTGCTGCCAGGCAATGGCAAAGCAAAGGATAACACACCCACTTTGTGTGACCAGAGCCACACCGACATTCATTGATAACAGAGTTGCATAAGCAAATCAACATGATGGCAGTGTCATTGCAGGGGGAGAAATCTGTGCTGCTCAGGGGGACAAATCAGTAGAGAAAGAGATGCTATTTCCAGGTTTCTAGAGTGGAGAAACCACTAGTTTCTAGTGGTTACTAACAGAAAGAAAGCACAGATATAAAACTGTACTCGGCAGAGTCCTTTAGAGAGAATATAAAGGTAAATGCTTTTCTAACTTGTGATTTTGAGCCTTTTGACTCTTTGTCCAGCTGGCTTTTGAGACGGAGGTCTGAGAGAGCAATGGTGTGTTTGTCCCAGCTGATACTGGAGCACGCAGGCTTTGAACAATAAAGCTTTGTTCTTTTGCCAATGCCTCTGCTGTTGCTTGGAGAAAAAAAAGAGCAAACACATTAGGAAGTCACCAAAAATGAAATGATGGCTCACTTCAAGGCATTCAGTAGCACACTGCAGATATGAATGAGCTCTGCATGGCATGTGAGTCCATGAGGAGGAGAAATCTTCAGAAAGACACCCTTCAGTTCCCGCCACACTTGCAATATGGCAGAGGAGATGACCTTCAGATATATCCCCAGGATCAACAGGCCCCTGAAATGCTTTGCAGGAGAGCCTTGTTGCCCACAGCTTTTGCAGGGACAGTGGGCATTGCCAGCAGAGCATTGTGTGAGGGTGTACTTTGCCTTTGAGGAGCAGTCCCCACAAAGCAGATCTGGTAGCTCTTTCCAGCAGAGGACTTCAAACGAGACTCAGCAGCGTGGCTGACAGGCCAGCACTGCCAGCTGTGGTACCACAGCGAGGTGCAGGGCCACCAAAGGCTGCATCTTGCCAAGGGCAGGCAGCTCAGCTCCTGTCTCACAGCCCAGTGCCACCAGCAACATGGACAGACCAGGTGGGAAATGAATTCACAAAGAAACTCAAGGGGAAAATAGGAAGGTGGAACAAGCGCAGCAGTCCAGGAGAATAAATTCACTGAACATACATCCTTGATTTTAATGGGGCTTCTAATAGCAGGGTGAGCCCAGCAGAGTTGGTTATCTTCCAGGAAATGCTCCCAGAAAATGTGGAACTCTGGCAAAGCCTTTCACTTGCTTGACAATGGGAACTGAGGGACCCCCAGTACAAACACAAGCAACATAAAGCTGAGCAGATGTTACCTTGAACTTGTCCTCAACTCATGAGGGAGAATTAAGTGATATGAAACCACTGGAGGAGCCCAGGTGGGAAAGATTACTTCACTTGGGTATGAGCTCTTATTGGAGTTAGGGGAAAGAGCTTATAGTTGTATGTTATATGCTGGGACCAATTACACTGAAAAATGCAGAATACAGCAAAGGGGAGGTTTGGAGAATGAGAAGAGATTAAAACTACATGGCTGTGTTAAAGCCCAGAAAAGAAGAGAGAGAGGCAGAAAGGAAGAAAACAAAGATAAAGTTGTGCAGAGTGTCTTAATAGAGGGTCCAGACAAGTTTCACATGAGCTCATCCAAATGCATCTCAGGCCAAGCCAGGCTTCTCAGGCCAGAAAATGTACAACAATCACCCTGTGCCTGTGCTTGCAAGTGCTGGGAACAGCAAGAACAAAGGGTGGGCTCTTCAGCTCTTTAATTCTCCATGTTATTTTGCAGAATTGCCACATGCTGAAATAGCAAATGATGTATGAAATGAAAAATCACTCCCCAACCAATGCATATAGATGATGCAGAGAGTATTTGGCCATTACTTCTTTGCAGTAATATTTATCTGCATTAATGCCTCATTCAGAGGTAGCTGGAAATACCCAGAATGTGAGAGTAAGGGGATCGGAAGAGAGATCAGGGAGAGAGGCAAAGCAGCAAGGTAGGCACTTAAGGAGGCAGATATAAAGCCTTTCCTGAATAAATCACTAGCTCAGTTCTGACCCAGGTTATTAGCAACCACAAGGCAATATTCTAGGTCCCAATGCTAACCAGTTATGTGTAAAGAGCAAATTCATTTAGTGGGCTTCAGAGGAGCCACTGCCATTTGGAGATGACTTAGAGACCAGTGAGGAGCTTGCTGGTGGCCCCAGGCCAGCAAGTGGCAGGGAGGTGTTTTCCTGTGAGAGAACCCTCCCTGGCTGGCATGGCAGTGGGGTGTGGGAGCCAGCCCAGCCATGAATGGGGACAGAAGCAGGGGATTCTCCCTGTGACAGCCCCAGGCAGAGGCACATGGCCAGGGCTTGCACCAAGGGGAAGATGGGCAGCCCCAGCTCTCTAGTTTGCAATCTCCATGCAGAGCATTGAGCCCCAGAAGCTGCTGGCCACACACAGCACGGGTGTTTAGCAGAGAGCATTTAGTAACGCTGACTCACCGGTGTTTAAGCAGGATTACATTTGGATATGCCTTCCTGAAACTGGGAGGGAGGAGGTGCACCCAGCTGAATGCCTCTTGCAAGTGCCCCTGTCCTGGCAGAGGAGTGTCACCCCACAAGATGGATCCAACAGAAAAAGTCAGTAGCAAAACCAAAACCTATGCATCCAGTCAAAGACACGGCTGGGCTCAGTGTGGGCAAAAAAGGAAAAGCTGAGCACAAATTATAAAGTAAGAGCAAAATCAGCTAGAAGACAAGGAATCATAGAATCCTATAACATGCATTTGGGATGTTCCCTTTGCCTCCTCTTACTCACATTTTACCTTCCCACCACGAGAAAAAAGGAAACGGAAACCACCAATAACTACTTGTGTCCTCCTAAAACTTCTTTGGCTTTGACTTAACGTTTCAGTCTGGGTCCAATTTGACCTTCAGATAACATGGAGTCAAGAGGAATTGCAAAATTCATCCAAGGACAGGTTTTGGCTCTCTGCCTAGTGTCTGAAGGCACTTTGTGTTGTCTCTGAGTGATAACACATTTAAAGGACACCAAAATATATTTCAAGATAACAGTAAAGAAGTAACCCACAGAAATTTAGCTATGAAAATGTTGATGGGAAGGTCTGGAAAACTAATCTATTGGAGGTATTGGCTAGCTTGGTGGGATTCACTAGCATGCAAGATGGGATGGTGCTGCTGAATTTGGAGTTACCCTCCCATGCTGCTGTTAACCTGAGAGACCTCACTGACCTGGCTACCTCATGGTCAGTGCCACAGCCTTTCAGCTGATCATTTGGTATATTCTTTTGGTGGACAAGAATGTTTGCTATTTAATGAAGAAATTTAACTTCAAGGGAACCTCAGGTAAAGATTCTGCCTTTATGTGTTTTTTCCAAGTCATGCACGTGGGTGACACAATTGTGTGGGACACACATCCAAGACTCACTAGCACATTCACTCTGAGAGCTCTGCAGAAGTACTGTGGACCACCATGACTGTCCATAAGAGTCAACAGAAACCTCTAGGAGAAAATTCAAACTTTTCACAAAATCGGTGCTGTAAAGAATTCATGTCTGATTGGCTAAAATCACCTGGCAAGAATACCTGACTACAAAGGGGCCAAAAAGCCTTGGTCTAGATTAATTAGTATCTGTACAGACAGCATGGGACACTGAAAATGTGTTTAATTAGCTTGAATCTTCAGCTTTAAGTCACTTATGCAATGTGGAGACTCCTAATCAAGCCACTTTTGGAAAAAATACCCTTGTAAAACATGTGATTTTTTTTCTCTACCAAGATGATGAATACCATGGAGACTACTTAGACTGTATCTCCACATCTTTTCCTCAGAAAATCCCCACATGCTTGACTCTGGGAATGTTTTTACATAAACCCAAAAAGAAAATCACTTTCACAGGTTCCATAAGTACAAGAAATTGTGAAGTCTCTTCCACGCCCAAAATAGGACATCCAAATTTCACTGGCACTCCTTGAAGGGGCAGCTTGTTAAAAGAAAATTGGATAATAAAACAGTAGCATTTGATTCAGCTCTTGCCCTTCCAAAGGCTTCTAAAATATTCTTGATTTGGACATGGTTGGGTGAAACAGAGCCCCCAACGTGGCCAACCCTTTGAGTGGGGGCAGCCTGAGCCCTGGAAGGGGGCTGAGCACTCAGGAAGGCCAGAAGTGGGTGCTCACCCCCCTGCAAAGCAAAGGAGGGCTCTGGCCTGGCACCCTCCTGGCTGTCCCTTCCTGCTGCCTTGGGAGACACTTTTGGGATGCACAGAGCCCACACATCAGACACATGTCAGCAGTGTCTGGAGGCAGCACACACACACACAGACACAGACACACAGACACACAGACACACAGACACACAGACACACACACACACCCCATCTTGCTTGCTGTTTATGTTGGAAATGCCTGGGTTGCTAATAATATACTTAAATGAGGTATCCAATAGTCACTGGGTGACTAAATAATATGAGTGAGAACTTATTTATTTATTCCTCCTCCTGCAGCTCTTTTTCCTAAGAGTTACCACACTCCAGCAGCAAGGAGAAACCAGAAATTTTGGCAGTGGGCAAGGGTCTCTTTATCTAGGAAAACAGAGCAACTTTAATTCAGATGGAAGTTTTGATGCACCAAGCTGGAGGCAGAGTGTGGCTGCTCCTCGGTGCAGGGCACCCAGGGCTGTGCAGAGCTGTGCCTCTCTCACGCTCAACCCTTGTGTTGCCACTGCTTTTCTGGGAATCATGCCTGCCACTGGGGTGTGGGAGCAGGCAGGCTGCCACCAGGACTGACTGCACAGACTTTCAGTCTGCAATGGCACTGCAGCCATGCATATTGCATCCCTCCAAAATGCCTTTCTCCACAAATGCCTACAAAACAGCCCTGAGTGGCTCGGGATGTTTGCAGGCCATTTCTTGGTTTCCAATTGTTCCTCCAAGGTCTGAAGTGGTGGGTGAGTGGTGGGTTGGGACAGCTTCACACCCTGTTGGCCACCTCAGCACAGAGCCCAGGAGCTGTGGTGCTGACACTGGGTGTAGATCAGGCAAAGGACTTCCAGCATCTGATTTATGCTGCACAGTTGCTTTCATTTTGCATTTCAGTCAGCTTGGACACTGAGGAGAGATGAACAAGAGATTAAGAATCACAGGCTGTCATCACCCTTCTCCTCCCACTGCCATTGTCCTGGTGCAATGCTTCCAAAAGAGCATCCATACTACCTTTGGGAGCAGAAGCCTCTCTGCTACTGCCTTCAGACCTGTTTCTGTGCTACCTCCTACTATTGTGCTTTCACAAAAATTTGCACAGAACACAGGTGAAAAGACACCTTTGCTCTCAGCCAGTGCAGCAGCGGATGTCAGTGTGTGGACTACATATTCCCCAACTCCTTTTCCCATGCATTCCTCGTGCTGCACACTTCTCCTTTGCGTCCAACATGTCCTGCAAGGGGCTCTGAGTGGAAAAGTCCTGCACAAAACAAATTCCCAAGGCAGCTGCAGAAATTTAGAGTCATCATCCTGAGAGACTTTTTAATATGCACAGCAATGCTGGGCAGCACAGTGGATTGGAAGTGCCAGCCAACTCTGCCAACCCTTGTAGCGGCACAAGCGAGGGGCAGCAAACTGTGGCCAGGGGAGGGTGGGCTTCAGCCTAGAAGCCCATCTCCTGAGAACCTATGTCTTCTGGCTCCTTGACTGAGTGATTACTGAACAACACAGCCCCCTCTTTGTTTTGACAGTCTAAATCCCTATAAACAGAGCTCTTGTTCTTTTTTCTTTAACATCCTTTGTGGTTTCATGAAAACGCCGGATGCTGCAGAAGCCGAAGCATGAAAGGTTCCTCTCTCTATCCTGTCCTCCCTGTCCAGCAACCACACTAAAAAGAAACCACCAAAGAAAGTGCTTGCAAATACCTGAACTGACAGCCCTGGTGATGGAAAGCTCTCCAGTTATTCAGAGCCCAAACTGAGCCCGGGCAGCAGCTGTGCAAGTTTCCGAGCTGGCCCTGGCAGCGCCGATGGAGGCTGGCCCAAAGGGCCCCACCTCACCACACACTTTGCTCTCTCTTTCCAGCCCTTGGCAGCTCACTGGGGGTGCAGCCATGAGGCAGTGTGGGGGTCACAGCTGCAGCTACCCCAGTCATGAGACCAGGGAGGAGGAAACCATTGTCGTCTCAAAAACATTTCCAAGCCAATGCTGCAAGCAGCTCTGTGGGTGAGAGTTAAAGCTTTTCATCGCTGAAACCTTGGGTTCCTGTTTACCAAACATTTGTTCAGTCTTTATGCATTTGAGTGAATGAGGAAACGAACCACAAAGCTAGGCACAAATGCCAAAGCCTTGCTTAAGTACATAAATCACCCTCGTGCCACTTTCTGTGCCTACTTCAGTCTTGAAAAACGAATCCTTCTCCTTAGATTTGTTGTTTGTCATGAGCTCCCAACACTTCCTGGTTCACCACCCAGCCACCGTGAGCACAGCCTGTGCTTTCCTGGAAGCTCCATGGTTGCCTTCACAAAGGCACAGTTGCTAGAAAGCCATGCTCTCTCCTCCCTGCCCAGTGCTCCCACTGCTGGTCCCACCCTGTGAATGGCACACACCCTGGGGCAGTAAAGGGAGAAAGACCTAAATCCTTTCCAGTATAAAGGCTGGGGTTACTGCCATCCTGTCCCACACCCTCTAAATAAGCTCCCAGACCTCAAATTCTCTTTAACTGAAGAGGTGATCCTTTCACCATCCTAGACCTGTTTGTTACACCCAGTTCAATCTCCTTGCTCATCAGTTCCTCCAGCTCCTTACTCTTTTCCTCTCAGGAGCAGCCTTTTCAGCCATCTCTTTTAGTACCTTTGTGGTCAGAGCTGAGCAAACCCCTGAAACCCAGAAAAAGCTCCAACCCCAGACAGGGAAGGAGGAACAGATTGTGCAGCTGGGTATAACAGAGAAGAGAGGCCACTCTGCTCATGCTGCAGCCACCCAGGCTCAGCTTCTGGATGCCACGTGGTGCTGCAAAGCCACAAGGGCACTGGCCCCACTGCAGGCAGGGGGAGTTATCTGGGGACAGCATCTCTGTTCCACCTGATACAGCTTTCCCTGCATGTCCAGATGAGGGACAGTCATAAGACAAACAATCCTGGCTATTTTCTCAAACTGATAGCACACGAGCAGGGAGAAAGAACACAGCAGTTCAGCTTCCAGCAGTTCTCTGCCCCAGGAGGTCAGACCCTCCCTCTCAGGAGGAGAGCAGACTTTCAGCTGTCTCTGACCACTGTTCCCTCACCCTCAAAGCCCTGTTGCCTCTTTTTGTCTCTGCACAGCTTCCTTGCCTCCGGAGAGCACCACTGGGCCATCTCCCAGACAAGTTCAAGAAATGAAATACACCCACCAGGTGAGGAGAAGGGACTTGCTGAGGCAGAGGACCATATCCAAGGTAGGGGCAGGTAGGTTATACTGGAATATGTATCCCAATATAACCAGTTAGATGGTGCCTAGGCCAGTTCTGACCTTCGCTGCTGGGCCACAGGCAGCTCTGCGGTGTTATACCTCAAAGATACCTTGGCTGGCGGCAGAGTGCAGCGGGGCACAAGACAGGACTCCGTTCTCCTCAGGGGAGAGCTTCTGGCGATGGTGAAGAAAAGAAGGGAGCGGATTCTGCTAGAAGGTAGCCAGATGTTTATTCCATGAGCACAGATATGTCTGCACTGGGCTACTGCTGATAACAGAAAGGGGCCGCATGGTCTCATTCACATTTTAAGCTCAGGACAGGGGAAGGGGAGGGGACAGGTGAGTCACCAACCAGGTGAAGGGGCAGGGTCTCCAGGTACTAGGGTCACCTATCACACGACGCCTTGCTGGTATGTTAGCCTGATTGACAGGGCACACTCAGCGAGGGGCGAGGGGGAAGGGAGAAGGTAAAACAGGATATTGCAACACACCACAACAGTAGGTGAGAGGGATTTTCCAAAGATTATGGCACCCAGCACCCATTTCACCTTCCCACCTCCTCCCTGAGGTGTAGGGGCATTGAAACTCCCTCTGCCTGCAGCACGCCTGGAGGTTTTCATCCCTCTCTGCTGCGAGTGACTTACACTCCTTTTGAAATTCAAGCTGCATTATCTGACATGCTTTAAAAATTCAGGATGGAGCTTGATGCTCCTTGAATTCATCAGTGGACAGTTATGGTTTGGATAGACATTTTCATTCTTTATTTTCTGCTTTCTCACCCCACAGAGTACTTTGCAAGTTACACCATCATCTTGCTTAGGAAATGAAGATGCCTAGGACAACTCCACACCCTGCTGTGTGCCTAGAAACCCCTGGGGGATACTCCTGTCTCCCTTATCATATTATGTTGCTGTCCTTGGCCCAGGTAGGAATTCTTACCAGGCTCAGCAGGGTAATGCCATGGTTGCTCACAGAGGAGCTCCAGGCCCCCCTCTCTGCAAGCACTTCCCCACCCAGGCTGAAGTCTTTCGTGCCAGTGGTGTGGCTGTGCCCTCCCCAGTCACCTGGAGGAGCCACTGGGAGGTACCTGATCTGCGTGATCCTACGTACACCACCTCTACCACAGGCTGCACAACTGAAATCCAGAAGGATTTGGGCCAAAGCATTAAGTGACCCTTTCGCCTCATGCATGAATAAATGTAGCAGAGCATGAGATGGTTTGCTGATGAGCACAGTTTGCAAGGTCCATGTCCTTGAGATTTGCACACAAATGTTCCCTTCCATAACTATTTCTTACTTATTTTCTTAATCAGTGTCAAGACTAGGATTAGTTTATGCCCTGCCTCAGAGCAGGATTCTTGCACTGCAAGTATGTGCTGTGTCCTGCTGGTCACCCGAGAATAAGAGTGCTTTGCAGCCATGACTAGCAAATAACAATGATACTTTTTAATAGGGAGCACATTTAAATGCAGCAACCACCCGCAGAGAAAAGCAATACGTGCTGCATCCTCCCTTTCCAGCACTGGGAGAGAAAAACAGTTGTAACAATCGTCACGCAGAAGTGACAACCCACTCACTGCTCACTGAGGCTGGCTTTGTGGGAAGGATCCCCCACAAGGCAGCTGGCTTGGCTCCACTCTGGATTGCTGGAGTATGAGCAAGGCCCAGCACAGCTGCCTGAGCCATCTTCCCCAGGCATTATCACAGGCATATGCTAATATTCAAAACAGTCAGGGTTGTCCACATCCATTTCTAAGAGCCCCACTTCACTTTGAGCCTGCCCCCAGCTCTGGATGAATGGCACTTGGTGGGAGCAAGTGCTACACCAGGGGCTCTGTAGCTGTAATTTCCCCAGCTCTGCCCACAGGTATAAATGTAAAAAAACAAAAGCTGCATGGCTGACACAGCTAGAATGCATCTCGGTTCACACTGAATATTCATTCCCCAGCTTTTGCAGAAGGCTTTTAAAAACAGTGATTGCCAGAACAGTCCCTGCTTCCTGTGTTATTTCATTTTAGAAGAGCTTGCTCTGTAGAAGATTAAGTAACTTCATGAAGTTTATAACTAACAGGTCACTTGGCTAAATAGACCAAGCCTGCTGTCCTATAGTCTCCTTCACATTTTCATTAAATCTAAAATCAGTTAATATTATGTAATATAAATGCAGTGGTTTCAGAGACTCCAAGCTGAATGAGAATTTTGAATTAAGAGTACAGAACAACCTGAAACTGTCTTTGCAAAAAAAAAGCCAAAACTGGAGCACCCAAGGGCTCTGTCTGGCCTCATAGAGGCATGGCATTTCCATGAAATGGCTGTGAGCTGAATAAGAACTCTAGGTATTAATATTCAAAGCAGGGCATCACATATGGCTTATGAAACACCTCTTTATGTGGATTAAAGACCTGCTCACAATGCAGCAAGCTTCCCACTCCAACTGGAGCCACTAGGCTCCAAATTCATTACCATAGCACACTTACTGGATAAAAAAAATTGGAAGGCTTCCCTTTCTATTAGCCTTCCTCTCTAACTATTAAGATTCAGCCTCATACCTGACTTGGCTAATGATGAGTCCCCAGAGAGTGAGCCCAGACTTCAGAGCAGCACAATGACTTTGAGTAACCTCTGGCTCAAGGTGAGAAGCTCCTGTGGGATTAGTCCAAGTCACAGCCAGGTGGAAATATTAAATGGCCATCATTATGGGAGGCATGGAGGGGTTTTTCTCAGCCAGTCAGGACAGCAGCTTCTTTCCAAGAACCATGTCAGCTGCTTTGTACTCTTGGCTTCTGTTTACCCACACAGGCTGCTGCATGGTCCCCAGGCAGGTTCGACTGACCAGGACAACATGCTAGCATCCCGCTGGCATTGCTAGAACTCAAGTGGGATTGTAGACATTATGGACCTAATTGCACTTAGAGAAAGACCTTAATGCAGGAGAACAAAACCCTCTGTGGATGCTTTTTGTCAAATGGAAATCAGTTTCTGATGGAATAGATGATAGATAGATAGATAGATAGATAGATAGATAGATAGATAGATAGATAGATAGATAGATAGATAGATAGAGCAAGCATACACATGTACACAAGTTTGATTTGGTAACAATTTTCCTGAAGTGAAGCATCATCTCACACTGCAGTGCAAGTCTTTCTGCCCATGTTCTGCTGCTGAAAAGTGAACACCTCCCAGACAAGAGAGAGGATTTGTGACTATGGTATCACTCAATATGCAAGCAGTGACACAGAGCACCTGTTGGGTTTATTTGCCCAGCATGTGGATCCTCCAGTTGCTAGCTGTGCTCAGTGCTCCAGAAGAAAAGCAGAGGTTTGGGTCTGTTCCAATGTATCTGTCCTTATTTTCAGAAAACATTTCCCTAAGTAGGACAAAAATGTCTCTTAAATCTTGAGCTTTAAAGGATACATTTGTAAGTCAACAAACACACGAAAAGGGTGACCAGCTGTTCCACTTTTGGAGGCACTGTCCTAGTTCTCAGAAGCCAATCTGCACTGCACCTCCCATAGAGGAGAGAGGCCAAGTGTCCTACTTTCTTGGTGGCCTATTTGTCCTACCATGAGAAAGTAAGGTGTATGAGTCCACACATGAGAACAGAAGAAGTCCTCCCCTCTGTATGCCCACACAGAAAGCCAACAGAGATGCAAAGCCTCCAGAGCACTTCCAGGTTGAGTCTCAGAGTCCTCCTGTTTCAGCTCAGGCTCCTGTCTGGCAGCAATGTCAAGGTGCAGCAGATGCTATTAAAAACTGGTTTCCCTGTCCTCTAATGTCACTTCCACTCTGAAATCTCACCTTGTTAACACATGCAGTTCACTGCTGTGTCTCAGCTAGTGAGAGCATATTATCACTTAGCTCTGATTCAGCAAGACACCTACATTTACACATTGCCCGTGCCTGTTCAGTAGGGCAGCAAGGGACACTCTTGAAGCTCCTTTTAACTCTATTAGGCATACATTTACACTTAAGCATGGATGTAAGTGCTTGGCTAGACTAATGCCAAGATGAAAAACCATCAAGAGGGCTAAGCTTTGAACTGAAAATATTTTTTTATAAACTCCAGGGAAAAAATCTTAAAATACAAATAATTATTTCTGGAAATGCTTGACAAGCACAAAAGTAATATTCTGAGTAAGTATCCTGCTCCTCAGCAATGCTAGTAGCAGGCTGCTGTGAAAATCTAGACTTCAACAAGGTAGTGGATGAATACAGCAGTTTTCTGCATAGTCTCCACTGAGCTTTAGCCAAACAATGTGCACTGAATCCCTAAATTAGAGAGAAAAGAGGTAAAATTAGAGAGCAGGGGTAAAATTAGAGAGCATCCCTAAATTAGAAACACCACCCACTTTTCCTCCTGCAGCGTTTACTGTCAGTCTCAATCATCTTCTGCTCCTCAGTCAGGCAACCTGGGTAAGAGGCATGGAGGAGCTTCATGTTTGCTTAAAGAACTTTAGCACCAGATCCACTCTGTCAGTCACACAGACAGCAGGAGGTGAGGAGGGGGTGAGACCATCCAAGAGCTTCATCCTTCAAACACCTACAGCCGTCCGCAAAAGCTGCATTCATGAGTAAGGACAAACTTGGGCTTGTCAGGCTGTATTCAGTCTCCCAGAAGTAGTTATCTCTGCTAGCAGGGTTTCACATGCACACAAATCCCTCTTTCTCTGGGTATCCATCTCATGCAGGCCTTTTAAAAATCTTCTCAAGCTCAAATCTTGTATGGAAGAGTTGCCTGATCTTTTGTGGGTTACAGCTCAGTGGAGAGAGAAAGCTAACCTGGCAGATCAGATCTGCTGTTTCACACCCTCGGTTTCACACCTCTCCATTCACAAGCTGTTTTGCATTTCTCTTTACTCTGCAGTTTCAAACTTTGTAAACTTTGATCACAAGTTTGATCATAGGGTGGCTGGGATTTGGGGGCAGAAACAAGAACCTCCCCTCTTTCTTCAAAGCATCTATCCATCAATATCAGTGACTGGTTTTTATAAAAAAGGGTAACACACTTTCAGAGAAGATATAGCACCTTCTATGTTTTGACATTTTGGTTTTAGTTAAAGCATAATCAAACTTCTCAAAAATAAGAGGTTTGAAAACACTATCTTACTGCTTACAATCTGGTGAGAAAAATCTAACAACATTTCAGCATTTGCTTCTGAAAGTAGATGCCACTTGTCCTTCACTTTCTGTACAGACAATAACAGTGTGCTTATCCATCTCGTTACTGTAGCCATGAATAGCTGAGAATGGAAAAATCAACATCTGAAACTGGGTGAGCTTCTGACGCTCCCTCCATATGAGAGCTTTAACAAGACTCCCACCCCTAGTGAGTCACTAGCTCTCCCTACAAACCCTGTCTGGGACGAGAAGCGTGAGCATGCATTTTGCACACAGCAAACCCTCTGGCAGGGTTGAGCTTTCACCTGGGGTTGTGTGACGCTTCCTCTGACTCTGCCACATCCCACCTTCGTTCTGCAGCACATCTGCAGGCTCCCCAAAGCATCTGCTGGAGCTCCTGCTGAAATGCCTTTGCATTTCCTGCTGACTTGGGGCTTTCCTCAAACGTGAAGGGTGCTTGAGAAGGAGCAAGCAAGCGCCATGTAGCACCGTTGGAGGGGCAGGAAGGCTGAGATAAAGGTCAGTTGGTCCAATTCTTGTCAGAGTCCCCTGGCTCTGTGGGAACAGTGCAGTTAATGCACTTTTATGATGAAGCAGCAGCTATTAACCAAAAGACACATTCTGTGGCTAAGGGTGGGAGACTTTCAGAGCCCTGGACCATATGGTAAGAAAAAAATGCCCCCAGAAATTCAGACTTCGCAGCAAAATGTTGTCTTTTGTGAAAAAGGCACTTGATAACATCAGGGAAAGAAGGTCACACCCCCCACACCTTCCTTGATTATCAGCTGATGCAGGAATGCTGTGTGCTTCCAAAGGTGAGGCGCCGCCAAGTGTGGGTGACAGGCGGGAGGGGAGGGATGCGGTGGGGCCAAGCCAGGAGCCCCTCGGGGCAGCCGGGAGTCAGGGCAGCAGCCAGCCCAGCCCCGGCTGGCACCAGAGCAGCAGAGACTGCCTGTGCCTGCCCTCTCGCTGGCAGGATGAGCCCCGCAGAGCACGGCTTTCATTTGCTTTAAAGGAGGCATTTTTGGCACCCGGTGTACAATATGTTGCTGTTGCCCTCGTGACGACTCCATAATCTCTTCTTTCGCTTCCAGTGTTATTGTTCCAGTTTCCAAGGAGCAGCCAGAAAGAATTTACTCTTCTGGAGTGGGATAATTCCTCATCAGGAAAGAAATGAGTAGAGACAGGCTCGGGAAATTCTTCACTTGTCTATTTTTATTTACAGCGGAGTTCCTGTTATTACCTTGAACAAAAATAGCCCAACAGCAAGGCTGCAGCCCAGTTTCTTTTGCCTTTCTGCAAGAGCCCATCAACACCAGCCCTTGGCCAGTGCTCCCAGCCACGACCTCCTCCCACTGCCCCTCCTCTTGGTCACCAGCAGCCCCAAGGATGGGCACCAGCAGCAGCCCCACACCTCCCATGCTGGTGGCTCCTCACTCTGAGCAGGCTTGGCCAAAACAGCGCTTAGAGCTCCCAGCAAGTCCTGTCTGCAGCTCAGGCTCCCAAGACAGCCTGGTAGCAGCAAATTGGCATCAACACTGGCAGCAGAGAGAAGATCCCAAGAGTGCACGCTGCCATTTCCCCCTCCAGGGTGTCATGAATTAAACCACAGGGATTTAATATTCAGCAGCAAAAGCAAATGAGTGGCAATACCCTTCGTCAAAAAGTAACAACACGGTGCTAAAGTACTGCTGAAAGGTGACACCAAGAGAGGCAGAGAAGCGGCACTACCTGCACAGGTAACAGCCTCCATGGTGAGAGGATTCCAGCAAGCATACACAACGCCCGCAGTGATGCGAAGGGAGAGAAAGCAGCAGCACCTCAGTTATCAACAGATACCATCAGGAAAAGTCACAGGCTGGTTTTAGACCCTTTGTCTTTAAAAAACAGTTGGAAATTTTCATGGCAAACTTGAGTTTTGGACATAATTTTCGAATCCATCATGTTTTATCTTCAGAAAAAAAGGCAAGATCTGCCTTTTACAAAGTCAAGGAGCTGCCAGCTGCTTCTCATTCCTCCCCAGCAAGGATGTACACATAAGACAAAATTTTCAAAGCACCTCCAGGGATTAAGCACCCATCTCCCCATCTCCTCTTGACCATCAATGGGACAAACGCACCCAACTCCCTTAAGCTCTTCTGGAAATCTCATCCTTTGATGTAATTTCAAAGGCTTCAAAGCTAAGGTTTGTCTCTTTGAGGCAGGGAGAGAAGGAGGAATGTGGAAGCATTAAAGCAATTAATCTGAAAGCCCTTTGCCTGGTTCTGCCAGGGTGCAGAGCATCACCAGGGATATCACGTGGGATAGCTCAAGGCAGGAACTCTCCCTGGCTGACCCTGCTGCTGGGATGCCCATGACTTCTTTCTCCTAGGTGGTGGAGCCAGTGCCTTTGCCTGGGATTTGAAGGAAGGAGGGAGTGATGTCTCATACCCACCGAGACCAAAGCAGTCCACAGCCTGAATGCCCACATCCCTCATACTCATCCTTCCTGTGGCCAGGCCCTGGAGTTACAAGCAGCATGTGTGCCTTGCTCATGGTAGGAGAGAGGACCTCCTTCACCTGGCTTTGCTTCAAGCATAAGCCCTTTCTTCCCTGCACATCTCCCCACCTTTGCCACATCTGTTTTCCCTGACACCAGCCAGAAAATCCTCTTTGAAACATTTTGGCCTCTGAGATAGGAAGTTGCTGCTACAAGCTTCATGAAAATGTGCAGATGGACAGGGTCTCTACAAATCCTCTTTCAAAGGGAAAGAGTTATTACACATTACTGATCATCAGAGAATTCAGTCTTTAGCTCATGGCCTGCTCTTATATAGAGTGGCTGGGTTTGAATGCAACTCTATGCAATGCAAACTATAAAGTTTTTTCCTATGATTATGCTATTCACAGCACTGCTGGTCTGAGTAGATTCTCCAGGTGCTCCTTTTCTTCAATACTATGACAGTTCAGTCAGTCAGCCCTTAGCACTGTGAGAGCCATATAAATCCACAGGAAAAAACCCAATAGTTTTAAATGGTTCTACTACTCATTGCAACAGACTAGGAAGCCAAAATGAAAAGTTGTGTATTGCGATTTGCACAGGGAGGGGAGAGACAGAGGGTTGGGGGGATTCCCTTGTCAATTTGTGACCGGCTGAACCAGAACATCATCCCACTCTCTCCTTTTCTCTCATTAGGAATACTTCCCAGCAGTTATTTGCTTTAGTTTGGCCAGCAGATCAGTTCCGCTGTTGTGCACAGTGTTTCATCCATGCCTGGCTGGCTCCAGAAGGGAGAGCCCTGCTCAGGACAGATGGTGGCTGCAGCTGCCTGGAGTTCATCCTCCAGCCTCCCATCCCACTCCTCGCAGTGATGCCGCTCTCACAAAGTGTGCCTGTTTCTGTTTCCATTGCAGTATTGCCACGAGCCACGATAAGGATGATTTATTTTGGTTACAATACCCAGGCACTCCAGTGGAACAGGCAGGCCCCCTGCGTGCCAGATACAGAGCAAAACAAGAAACGGTGAAGGTCACTTCCCTCCTCCCCGGTGAACTTGCCGTCTGGGAGAGAGCCCGTGCGAATGCCTTAGCTATGTAAATACCATCCTACAGCTCGCTAATGACCTCAATGAATCAAGAGGAGGCCTTGTTTACCTTATGAAAACCTCCCGAAATAGCACAGCAAACAGAAACATTGTCTATGCCTCCGGGGTCCATAAGCAGCCTGCTGTCCCCACTGGTCCCACCTCTGGAGAGGGACAGCAAGGAGGAGCCCCCGGAGGCGGCTTTGCCCTGCAAGGGTGCTGAAGGGAGCTCCCGCTGCTCCATCCTTCCTCCACCAGCGACACAGCTTTCACACTTCCTCAGGGTCAAGAGAGGGAAGCAAAAAGCCTGTGTAAGGAAATGGGGATTAGCCAGCACTGCTGCTTGCTCCACAGTGCTTTGGTGGCCTCCGCACAGCAAATCCACCAGAGGTGTCACAGCTCCCGCTGCTCACGGCAGAGATGCCGTGCATCCCCCCTCCCTGGGCAGGGATGTGTGCTTCCTTTACCTCCTGCAGGCTGCTGCCCTGCAGCTGTGGCTACAAAACGTCTGCTGAGCCTGGAAATCATACTGAAGCCACTGGAAGGGCTCACATCACCTGATAGGGCTCACACCCTCGGGAGCGACTGGAGCAGCAGGGGAATGGAGCGAGGGGCTAAGGGAGATGAATGGGTGTATTATTTCTGCCTCCCTGCCTGCAGTTTTATTAAGTGCAACATCTTTCATAAGATGCTAGAGCTGGTTGACATTTCTCAGCAAATGGTTTAAAAAACAATTCAGCCAAAAGTTGCTCTCAGAAGATCTTCTGATTCGAGTAAAAAGGTGACAACTTTATCTATTTTTTTTTTGTTTTCACAGAAAAAGTGTTTGGGTTTTTTACTCTTTCTTATTCTTCGTCATTCCTTCAGCTCAAAAAACCCCCACAAAAACAGGAGATTAAATCTATCATTGAGCAGTAGGTTTTGGAATAATGTTGACAATCATTCAACAATACTTTACTCAGCAGGATTTTTTGTAAAGGTCCTGAGCTGCTTTCAAACTCTTCAAGCAACACTGAAAAAAGACAGGTCTCAATTCTTAGAGAATTCTATAATCAAACCTGGGATCTGGACCCAAAGTTTGCCAAAGCCTGGGTGAGGTTAATTTGGGTTTTTCTCTAGCACTAGCTGTACCCAACGCTGACATGGACAGGACTCAGCCAGGCAGGAGGGGTCCCCAAAGCACAGCCCAGCAGGAAGGGGCAGGCAGCAGCTCCAGGCTATGTGACACAAGGACCCTTGAGGTGGAAGAAGGAAGGTGTTTGTGGCAGCAGAGGCAGGGAGGGGATGCCAAGGAAGGAGGGGGTATAGGTGTGCCCAGGGCCGGCTCCCTGCGGGTCAGACCCCGGCTCCTGGCCCATGGTGGGACCACAGCACCAGCACGAGTCAGGGGGATGTGCAGGCAACACACTGGCCAGCCAGAGCATGGAGGGCATGGCTGAAAATCTCTGCATGGTAGCACTGAGCCAGTACCACCCCCTTCCCAAGATCCTTGCTCAGGCAGCTGTTCCCAGGGTTGGATAAACAAAAGGCATGAGATGGGATGAGATGAGAAGGAGGCCCAGGAAAAAATAAGTTACAGCTATGGAGTGTTACTATCATAAACAGCTAATTTAAAGAGCTTAACACAAGTCTTCTTGTGGGCATCATAATGGCACACTGGCTGCATCCATTATGTATGGAAACAAAAATGTGCTGATTCAGCTGTGAGGGCTTTTGAAGTGATGGCAGCTGAATTTGCACTGAGCCTTCGTCTGTCAATTCATCCTTTTAACTGTTTTTAACAAGCTGACGCTTCTTCAGCCTGACAAATGGTTTCTAAGACATCCCTTCTCTTTCAGCTGTTTGTCATTCACCCATGTTTCTTCAGGTACAGACCTTTTTTTTTTCTCTCTTTCACAGCAGAGCACTTCCTCTTCCTCTCCAGCCCATCTGGCTGTGCAGCATCACGCTGCAGAAACTCTTATGCAGCACCAGAAGGAAAGAAAACAGCTGGGGAAAGGTTACCATGTCACATGCCCTCCTCCACAGATGCTATAAGCTGGTATGTTCAGCTCTCAGTATCCGGGGTAATGAGGGCAAAGAAAGAAAAGCAAAACTGATAATACAAAACATATGTAAATAAGGCCTCAGGAATACTTTAATACTTTACCTTTGAAAAAAAAAGTTTAAGATGCAGCATGAGGTTATAAATAAAAAGAAAAAAACATTGTACATTATACTTTCTAATGGCTCTGAAAGAGTTCTGCATTTTTTAAACATGGCACATCTAATCTGCATCTCAGAGAACGCACCCACAGATAATCGAGAGTTGACTGTAAAAAATCTTTTTTTGAATGACAGCTTGAAAAGTTCATGCACATTTCTCATGACAAATCCCCTAATTATCATTTCCATCAATAGACTGTTAACATATATTCCGGGCACTACAGGCAGCAGAAAAAAAACCCAAGTGGGAAGCACCTGAGATTTATCATTCACATTATAAAGAGCCCAAATTTCAAGCAGAGTTGCAAAAGGCCATCAGTCAGCTTGGACGAGGATGGAATTTCTACATCCACACCAAGACTGCCTACTGGTGTCAGTGTTACATGCCATGATAAGAGAGTTTGTGGAAGTGGCCCTTCAGCTTCATGGCTTAAGCTGAGCTCTAATTAGCAACAGGCAGGGAAGGGGAGAGCCAGTAAGGCAGAGCCTTTCTGGGGTGCTCACACTCTCCCAAAGGCTCACCAACTGGCATGGAAGAAAAAACCTGCCCCAAGCTCTCCCTGTCAGTGCTTGTATGCCTAATAAGATGTGTGAACATAGCCATAAAATAAAACTGAAGTGCATTTTTCACCACCACCCCCTCAATGAGGAGCCCACCCAATGTGCTGTGCATAGGCAATGCTGTTGGCAGTTTCTCTTCAGAGGTGGAGCTTTACAAGGTGGACAATTTGGATTTCAGGAGAACATGGCCCAGCCAGCCACTAAGACAGAACCAGTCACAAAATTTAGATCCAGACCTATCAAAATCTACAAGACCTTACAAAGTCTTCAAGCACATCCATATTTAAGCCTGTGTTGCAATATGGGGTTCGGCTCTGCCCATCATGAAAATAATTGCCTCCAGCACAGTGTTTTCACAGCCTGAGCATGGCATTTTCCCACCAGTCTCAGTCACAGAGACCACTTTCAATGGCCTGTGTGTTACTGCTGCACAGGCAGGGTGGTTTCTCAGCTCCTGCAGGCTGAACATTCAGCTAGAAGGCAGGTAACACAGCAGAGGAGTGTCTTAGTGAGGTTCTGAGGGCTTCACAGAAGTTTATTTCATGCAGAATGAGTGATGGTTCAGTCTGGTCCAGCCTCACAGGCCACAAGACCCAGAAAGGCAAATGATGATTTGGAAGCAAAATATTTACCTAGCAGAGCAGGGTAAAGTGCAGCAAACCTTATGAAATCCAATACTAAACTCCATATGCAGATCTCATCTAATGTCTGGAAAGACCTTTGGCTTTCTCATGACAGAGAAAATCCAAAAGTAGAGGGATCTTCTAACCAAGTTCCAGTGTGATTTTGTCCCTGGCAGCCACTGGGTCAAAAGGAACAGGCTGCTTCTCACAGTGACCTGTTTACTTTTTCTATTCATGGCCATGCCTTTCTCTTTTAGGAGATTAGTTAGCTTTTGCCAGATGGAGTCAAAGTCACCACTGTGAATCCAGCTTTTTTTTCCTTGTTTCTTGGAAAGCACCAGTCAGTACCATGTCAAGAAAAACAAACAGAGAGGTTTGCTTAGGATCTATTTAAAGCAAGGCATCAGTGGTAGCTTCAACACAACCCCGGGGCCATCACTGGTGTTTGTGACAAAACCGGGGCTGCTGCACGTGAGCAGGGCTGGATCATTGCAAAGCTGTTGCAGACCCCATCTTCCACCCAAGGAGGTCAGAGCCATGCACACTGCAAGCAAGAGAGCTCCTCTCCAGCATCTCCACTATCCCACACTGGCCATGTAGGAAAAGTCCTGGACCCCAGCCACTGCAAGCTGACATAAGGTCCTGAAATGTAGCAGACATGCTTAGTGATTTGAGAGAAGGATCTGAATTTTCTGTCCCTGCCAACAGATGTTGAGTGGTGGGAGATTGCTCTGACCCAGGAGAAAGTCTGTGCCTAGCAGGGGGGTGACATGGCAGCATGCTTGCCACCACTGGACCAAGAGTCAGAAACTGTCTGGAGAGGGAGTGAGGGAGCACACCAAGGGCTGCAGAAGGTCCCATCCCAGTGAGGTGTTTACTGCTGGAAAGTGCAGGTAGGAGCACCCCACACTGCTGGTGTAGATGGGAATCCTACACCACTCACACTGAGCCCAGGGAAAGGGCTAATAACACATGCCCACCTCAGCAGAGCATCATGAGGCTAATTTCATTAGCGTCTATAAAACACTCTGACACTGTCCATGTGCTGCTCAAAGCATTATTAAACAGCCCCGTGGAGCAAAGCCAAGAGTGCTTAGCTTTTGTTTATGTAAGGTATTCTGCTGATACTATACCCCTGGGAAATAGTAACAGCTATAACCATAGGGTTACAACAGGGGATTCAGAACCACCTCAACTCGTTGCAGCAATACTGACCGTACCTCTAAAAGCAATCTCACAAATGTCTGGTCCACAGGGAACCTCGCTCTGTCCCACTTACAAGCATGCCAGTGCTTGCCTTTTCCTTCTGCAGCTCATTTCTGTAAAAGACACATTCATAACTCCGAGCTCCTTACCAGTGAACCTAATCCAGCAAGTATCCAAGACATTCAGGAAAAGAGACTTTCATAGCATTGGAATTTTTCCATGCCAGCACTTTTTCACCCTTAGATAAATGGCTTTTACTTACAAGGCTAAAGGCTCTATTCTTTTCAAAATACTCCTCAGCTTCAAAGCAGCAATGGAAATTGGCTGTGCACCTGGCCAGCTGATCCAGCCTGGAGTCAACCAAACAGCAAGAGGCGTCTTTCTTCCCTGCAGCACCAAGAGGTGCTGGGCAGTGGACAAGCAGGCTGGAGGGCTGATGTAAATAGGCTAACACTTTATAAATCAGAAGGTATTTAGGCAGGGCCTGGTCAGCACAGCATGCTGAATTTCCAGACTGGGGGCTGGAGCCTGGGATGCACCTGCTGTGTTGGATGCCGGGTCTCAGAAAAGCCTTGTCTGGAAAGATTTCTTTAGACACCCAACTGCTGCACAGGGGCAAAGCCTCTCTGAGCCCTGTCATCTCTCCAGTTCACTGGAGCAGGCACTGAAGGACAAAACTCTGCAGTAACTTGGGAACAGGTCAGACCTGAAAACGGCTACACCAAACCCCCTCCACTCACAGATTCCCTCACGTGCGAGTGAGCTCTCCTGCAGATACTGGATGGAAGTGGTTTTTATTTTTATCACATGGGGGAACAAAGGCTCCAGCTGATGAGACATGTTTGTCTTTCTCATGAGACAAGTGTAGCAAACACCTTGCTGAAAGCAGTCTTGACCCAATTGCTCCCGGCCTTGGACAGCAGAGAAAAGTACAGAGGAGGAGGAAGGGGGGAGGAAGGACACTGCTGGGGGAGCTGGGCATTGTACACAGAAAACCTCATGTTTGCATGCGTGGCAGCTTGTCTGAAGTCTAGCCAAGGGCAGCTCCCAGTTCTCTGCAAGGCTTGTGGGGGGACGTGGTGGGGGGACGCCAACACCCAGCCAGAGATATCTAGAAAGTCCCAGGAGATCTGTGCCTTCCTCCAAAACCCTTCCCTTGAGAACTCCCCGATGCTGGCACCACCCGTTTTTCCCCACCTTGCCCTCTGTCCCCAGCAAGTCTCTCCTGGCTGTTCAGCACTGAGCCCATCGGCAGGAGGTTGCACAATTCTTGGCCACATGCAGCCTGACCCGAGCAGGGGCTGTTGCTCTCGCTTTCAAGAGCCACAGCCATAAAAAGAGACGGAATTTGCTGGCCCAGGAGAAGCCAGGGCAAGCTGATGCAGTGCAGGCTCCCGAGGTCAGTGGCTGCAGCTCTGTGCCGGGGGAGGACATGCAATGCCTAATGTGGAAATGTTTGTGTTTGGAGCAATATATAGTTACATTTAGCCCCTAGCAGCTGCAGAGGCTGTTTACTGTAGCACACAGACCTCAGCCTATTAGCTGAAGGCCTGACAGTGACCAGATGTGGAGAGGAGCGACTGTGGAGCCTGCAGCCCTATTTATCTCTTTGCCAAGATCCCAACAATATCTTGCCTAATAAGTCTGGCACAGAAATAATCATTTAAAGAGCTAAAAAACACAACATCCACAGCCCATCTTTACAGCCAGAAGGGGATTTTTGTGAGGCTTACAGTCTAATCTTTCACCGTCCCAAGTGCTTCCCTCCTACTTCACAAACAGCGGGTGATTTATTTCCCAAATGGCTGGACTCAAGCCTCCCCCATGCAATCACTCAACACGGAGGCCGCACCTCTGCAGCCAAACTTGGCCACTCGCAGCAGCTGCACAAGGAGGCAGAAAGGTGCAGAAGCCACCACCCCCCAGCTGAGGTGCCAGCGGGCTCCTCTGGCAGGGGGATGCCAAAGCCTGCAGGGCCTTTCCCCCTGCGCCAGGGTGAGATTCCCGCTGGAGAGCTGCTCCCTGGGGCGGGCCGCCCCCGCCCTGCCGCTGCCCCGCAGAGCGCACACGGGAGGGACAGGCTGTACCGTCACCCTGTGTGTCCCAGCAACACCCAGCGCGCCACAGATTAGCCTTAATTTGCTGAATTACAAACCAAACAAAGCAACTCTTTAGGTGCTTTCTGAAGAGCCGGAGCACTGTATCTTTGCTGGCAGAAGAGCTGGATGTTGGATCAACATCAACACCAAGAAACATAAGTGGCACTCCGCTGATTCACGCAGTTTATGACCTTGGCTGGCAGATAAGGCCGTGTAGTATGATTTTCTGTGTTTTGCAGGCTGCAGGTACCAGGTGTCGTTGAAGGTCAGAGTTGAGGAAAGGGCTCTCCCACAGTCAGGAGAAAGTTAGAGAACGATTTTTATGCAACATAAGCTTGTAGATGATTAACAATTTTCTTTCGGTTAACCGAGAAGTTAATAGTTATTCAAAGCACTCCATTGTAATGGGAGTGGAGATGGGGAGATGTACTACATTAACCTTTAATCTTGGACTGTGCAATAAAAATTAAAATGGAATATGGCACATAAGCATGATTAATTCTGCTTGCAAAGGGAGAGGGTGTCAGTGTATGCTTTGCACAGGAGTGTTTCCTTCTAACAGCAGGGTGCCTCAATGCAGGTGAGGATGTGCAACAGAAAGATTACACTCAGTGATCAGTCCTGTGTTTTCTGCTTTTTTTTCAAGCTCAGAATCCATTTTATTTCAACTTCCACCTTGTTAACTCTTGCACCTCCCAGAAAACTCTAAGCTTTAGGAAGTAGATGGACTTTTTTTTCTTTAGTTTTGAAGGAGAGAAGGGAGAAAGAGGGGCAGAACTTGGCAATTTGAAACTGTGGAAAGGCTATTGTAAAGACAGCATCTGCTAGCCTGCTCCCACTGCAGCAGAGAGCACCAGGGAGAAGGACAGATGATTTCTCAGAAAGCAATTTCTTTCTGAAGCCCCCCTTGCTCCACCCAGTCTGCCACTCTAGTGGGCAGCCACGGGTTGAGCTTGGCACTAAAGACAGCCAGGGGTTACCCTGCCCAGGGCTCACTAGTGCCTCCCAGCCTCAGCCTATCCCAGAACCATTTTTCCTGGGCACTGCAGTCCTGTTGATGCACATGGGACCATTGCCACATGATGCACAGAGACTTGCTGAAGTCAATGACATTGAGTTTATTTTCTGTTTGCAAGCTCAGTGGCAACCCTTTGGAGAGAAAGAGCAGCGTGGGAGACAGGCCCAAGAGGCAGACTGTGCTCATGGTATTCCCCAGCTTAGCCATGGTTTCGGGGTTTGGTGGGGTTTCTCAAAAGTGTTGCAAAATCTGGGTCTGCATTTGTCTTTCCCCTTTTGTTCTTACTACTCTCCCAAGTGTGCCAAAAGTCCCTGGCCTGATGTCATCGGTGGGTTTGACCTGGGCTAGCATGAGGGTTGAGGGACTGTGTTTAGGAGGTTGAATCAGAAATGTTTTTAAGGCAAATTCCTCCCACAGTTCAGACACACCTGAGTGAGCCTGCCCACTTGCTTTCCTGAGGAGCTGGCACTTCCTTGTCCCAGCCTGAAGTGGAAGTGTTAAGCTAGAGTGAGTGGCTGGTTGGTTTTATGAGTATTTTCTCAGCTATGGGTGTTTCTGTGAACCACACTATATCTCTAGCTGTCTGTAAGTCAACATGCATTTCCCAGCACCTTCTGCATTCATTCAACAGCCATGCCAATATAATGTGTACATTAAGAGGGAAATCAGCCAGCTCATGAGAAGGCACTGGAAGCAGCTCTGCAGGCTGAAGTGCACTGGTTTTCTTGACAGCCAAGAGGAATGGCCCCACACACCAGCACACCCCTGGCCCCCTTGTGGGGCCAGAATCTACCCCTGCTCCCGACTGCCTGCAGCAAGCCAGGCCTCTCAAGAGCAGGCCTGGCAGCCAGAGAGCAGGGAGGAGAGGTGGCTATTCTCCTTGTCAAGCCAAGATGCACAGTATGCACATAGCCTGCCAGACCACAGATGAAGGGGAATCTAAATACCTCCAAGGTGTGCCCACAGATCCCCACACCACACTCTGCCTGCCTTTTGTGCAGGGCCCCTCCATGGGGAGAGCAGGGATCCAGGCTCTACCCTGCTCTCCCTCTGCCCAGGGGTTGTTTACTCCTTCTTTCTCCATAGTCAGTGCTCAGCAGTTTCAAGACAGTGTCTGTTCTCGTGCCTTCCTTCCTGACACCAAGCTGGGTTTTGGTTTCAACAAGCCCCAGTGGAGCTGAGCCCCTGTGACCACAGCAGGGCAGGCAGCTCTCAGCTGAGCTCACAGGGAGCACAGAAGTGTGTGGTGCTTGCAGGCAGCACAAACAAGGCCCTCTCCTTCCACAGCACACGCCCAGCAGCTCTGATGGGCATTTCCTTGAGGTGTCTCAGCCCCAGTCATCCTGCTGAGACCCAGGATGGATCAGCAGACAGGCAGGGTGGGCAGGAGGGCACATCTCATTTGGAAGTAAGGCAGGTCACACAAAGGCTGCGTGAGCCCAGGCTGAGAAAACTCCACACATTCAGTGTATTTGCCTTTGAGAAATAGGGTTAAGAAAGAGTGAAGTCATAAACATAAGGATATACATAATGGCATATCTATAATGGCTCTGTAATTGCTGGGCTTTTGTGCACAGTTAATCTACAACCTGGCTAACCTGCCTCAAGGTAATCAAGAGGCAGTGACAAATGTGTGCCACACAAGCCTCTGCCTCCAAACATTATACAGAAAGTTATAAAGACAGAGTTACCTGCTGGTAACTCATCCTGAGGCAAGCAGGATGAGGCCTTTTATATTTGCTGGGGCCAAGGTGCACCATGATAGCAGGAGTTGCATCACGGCTGGGTAACACTGAGCCAACAATGCCCCATGGAGCCACACGGCACAGGACACTGCACCCAGGGAGAAGGAGACCTTGTGCTAGCACTCAGCCCTACTGTGGGACCAAATTTTGGCAGGGCCTCTTTACAAAATGCTCCTATGTGAAATTTGTTTCCAGTGAGAACCAAACATCTGGGAGAATATACATTCCAGAGCAGACTGGGAATAGGAGCAGCCCTAGAGCAGCTGACTCGCATCTGACTGACGACAGAACCAAAGGTCCAAGTTGTGTTCCTGGAGAAAAAACAAACATTGCATTTGCTCTGCATAAGTGTAGAAAGCACCTGGATATGGTATTTGGAGGGAGGACATTTAGGAACATGCCACAGCCAGAGGAAAAGACAACAAAGTGCTGCAGCTCCCAAAGCTAGTCTGTTGCAAATTTCTGCAAAGTCACACACTTAGATTCAGGCCTTAGCCCCAAGCTGGACCAGCAACTATTTAGTAACTGTCTGTAAGAAAGCACAGTCATGCCTCATTTAGGTCTCTCCTCAACCTCCATTTGCTGTCAAAAGTCTCAGAAGGAGCTGTACATTTTTTGGAAAGGAAGGTACAGCAGCAATAACAACACACTGTGAACAAGGTGGGCTCTCTGTGAAGTCCATTCAGGTTCCCTCAGACCCAGGGATGCTGAGGGGCAGAGCTTAGTGCCCACTCAGACACACTCTGGTCACTGCCATCATACCGGTGGGCACTTGGAATTCATTTTGCCATGCCATGGGAAGCAGCTGCCTCTGTGCAAGTCTCTTCTCAAGACTCCCCACAACAACTTTCTCTTCCCTGCACCTTCTAAGAGTGCAGCTTCACATCATGAGTCATGGATCCATCCTCTCCACTCTCCTGCTGTGCCCACATAGATGGTTGTGCATCCTGAAGCCCTGGGAGCCCCCACAGCAAGCACAACAGCGGGGCTGAGGAGTCAAGGGCATGCACACCACCCTATCTCCCTGCAGCAACACTGACACAACTCCCCTGCACCCAGTCAGGCCTCCACAGGGCGCTTGCTGCACCTGCTCTGGGGACAGACTTATCAGCCTCCAAGGCTGTGAAACTGGTAATCTATAAAAAGTATGAGTCACTGCAAAAAAATCTCATATCCTTCTCTAGTTCAAAGTCTTTCCTAGAACTGCGCCGACTGTGAGGCCTTGAAGACAAAATTGTTTACTGAAATTAAAAATACCCTGTCCTGGTCTTTTGCAACACCTCTTGAAATGTCAGTATTTTGCTGGGTGTCTCGCATCTAAAAGGTTTCTCAGCAGAAAAGGGACACTAAGAACAGAGGAAATGGGAAAAGGGGAGCTATGGCAGCTGAAAAGTTCATCTATTATAACACAAAGTGCACTCTTGGCTCTTGGAAAAACAACTTCTACTCTATGTGGATAAACAGACAACAGAAAAAAGGGCAGGGGAAATCAGATGCTTCGTATGCTTTCAGTCCACTGAGGGTAAGAAAGCAATGCCAGCATCATCTGAGCTTGAAACAGTGACTGAAGAGAAATATGACACTTATAACATCTTCAAAAAGAGGAAATTTTTGCCTCCATAGCTCAAGGGGAGCTCCATCTTCCTGGCAGAGGAGTGCACAAAGCCAGTTTGTCAGCCTGAGGTGCAAAAAGTTACCAGTAATGAGCCCAGGAACAGGCCACAGGCAGCCTGGGCTGTGGGCAGCAAAGGTGCTGGGCATAAGCAGTGCCCTGAGGGGCACCTGCTTGGAGCTGGATGCCAACAGAAGCATCTGAGCCCTGCAGGCTCATGGGCCCCTTAGGGGAGAGAGGGGAGAGCTGAGGATGGGCTGGGCTGTTCTGCAGCCTGCCATGGGCTCCTGCTGCCTGGGAACGGAACACTGCTGGTGGTCTTGGAGGTATAGCATCGATGTTGGGAGAAATTATTGCCAGGTCAGAGTTTTGCATGGCTGTCACATGCCTAACCAGCAAGTTGTATCTGTAGTAACCTGTTCCATCAATTTCTGCTCTGCTGGGAAGTCAATAAAAATTGACGATACCCGATGGGGTTTTTGTTTTTTTGGTCACGTATATCTGAAACGTTTATTTCCCTGGAAGAAGAAAGATAAAGTCAAGAACTTTATTCTCTACATGTAAGTGAAAAAGGCTATTAAGAAAAGCTTTTGTCAGGCAGGACACCCACTCAGCTAGCACTGTGCTTGGCGAGATCCTTGGAGGCCCTGCTATGCAGGGTGTACCAAAGGGAGAGGAGATGCCTAATGCATGTATCTTCATCGCTGCCTCTCTTGGGAGAGGAGCTGAATTCTCCTGCTCTTTCTCCCTGGGCTTATCTGTTGATGGATTACACCAAAAAAGCCCTTCCATAAAGCTCCATTAGAATGCCAGTGCATGCAGCAAGGGCCACTGAAATATTCCCAAAGCCACAGACAAAGCTGACAATCTGCAATATTTTAGCATAAGCTCTGACCCAGTACACAGCAAAACAGACGAATGGCACTTCCCCTAGGGCAGGAATCGCTTCTGAAGCTGCTGACAACTCGCTGTTTATCTCATTTCAGTCCCATTCTTAATCACTGCTTGAGATGGAACTTTTTCTAACCCAGATTCCAGCTTGAAGATCTCCAGAAGAAAGACCCTTGACCTGCCTCCTGGTAGCCTTCTTAGCTGCTGGCAGAGCTGCCTGTCAGAGGCTGCAGTGCTGCTCCTTGCTCACAGGGCAGGAGGGGCGATGGGGCAGAGCCAGGCTCTGCTCCCACCGCCCCATGTGGAGCCTCCTGCGGGCCGGCAGCGCAGCCTCCAGCCGGGAAAGGAGCTCACTGCAGCGGTGGCAGCTCGGGGCCGGCCAGACGCTTCAGCTTCTTCAAAGTTCACCTCTGCTTGCTCCTGTTGTCAGCTCCAAAGCAGGAACAAAACAGCAGACGCACCATTTAGTCAGTTTTGGTATTGCACAACTGAAAGAGAATAGGAAAGCACCCCCAGGAACTGAGCCAAGTCAATAATGGAGACAGATTAAGCAATACATACACCTGGCTGTCAGAAGTGTAAGATACTCTCTCTTTAGTAATTACAGAGCAATTATGAAGTTAACAGCAATTCCAATAAGGACATGTATTTCACAATACAATTTTGTTCACAATCCATCAGGATCAGTCACACCAAGGAGATAGAACTCTGAAACCAAACTGTCCTCACCCCTGCAGGCATAATCCCTTAAATGCCAGTCCTTGGTGGGGTGGGATCTTGCACTAAGTAGCAATTAAATTATTAGTTATCAACAGGATGTAATTGAAGCTCTTCTTCAATGTGACTTTTTAAAAAATCCCACTTTTAAGATAGGTAATAGAAACCAAGATGAGGTGCAGAGTTTGTGTATTGAGTTTATGCAAGACCAGTTAATGTGTATTATGATTCTGAAAAACCATAAACAGATTAAACCTGGGGTTCAACATATCTGAAGTCATCAGTCTGTTCTGCTTGGTCTGGATGAAAATCTTATATTTTGTGACTCTTTATAGTGGTAAAATCACAATGATCTCAGTTTGTCTTACCCATCCAAAGAGTAAACAAGGAACAGAAACCATTCTAAGGTCCAAAACTTATCCATGTCTGAATTTGAGATACTAAATCAAACACAGATCTGCTGAAGTTCACACAGTCTGGCTTGCACTGAAATCCAGTGTTGCTTCAAAGTTCTGAGCTGTGCCTGTTCTAAGAGAACAAAACAGCCTACCTTGCTCCAAGCGCTGCATGGCAGCACAAGGTGGAGGTCACCTGTGGTGGCACTGCACTGCCATGGCTTGGGGCCAGGACGAACGCTGCACCATCACCATTTGCTGAAATTACTGAGCAAGTGACCCAGGCTGGCTGCTTCCCCAGGCAGCCTGACCTGTGCCTGGACCTGCTGCCTGGGCACACGTGGCAGCAGCGCCCGCGGGATGTCCCTTGGTGCCACTGAACCGGATTTCTGAGTGCTGCAGATTCCTGTGCAGACTATGAGCCTTCCAACATGAGCCTTCCAGCAGCCAAACACCCATCCAGACAGCAGTGACATCTGGTATTGTCCGCTTCCCCCACCTTGCTACCTTTGCAGTACATTGCAGACGAGCCCATCAGCACAGACGCAAAAGAAAGGGTGGCCCAGGCTACAAAACTGTGAACATGAAGCATGGACAACCACAAGAGGAAGTGAGCACAGAGAGCATGGATGGCATTGGATGAAGAAATGTTACTAATGTGTGCATGAAACCCACTAATTCTATTCTCTAAGGGACTTTCTGGGCAACAGCAGCCAGCCAGGAAGTCTTCCATCAAGACTTGCATTAGACTTCATTGTCTCTTTCTCATATCTCCTTTCAGGCTTTATTTCATTCAAGTAGTGAAACCTGTTGTGGTTTACTTTGATAAAGGTAGAGCCAGTCACTCAGTGTGTTCAGGCATTGGGGATGTTTTACTATCTCTAGCTGCATCACCAGCAGGGCTGAAAAGGCGCTATTGTGGTTTGACAGCTAAGGGAATATGTGATTCTGTCAAGAGGTATCCAAATATCTAAGTGCTCCAGAAAGATTAAATAATTAATTATCAGAATTCCTGACAGAAATATAGGCAAGCATTATCCCCATTCTCCAGACATCAAGAATACTTTTGTAACAAGTCATGGTTACAAGAGTTACCCAAGATTTGCTCTGAGCTCATGAACCAAAGCACCGACATTGGGAAAGCCAAAGATCTACATGTCCCAGGCAGAATTTTTACCATCACTACAACTAATGCCCTCTAACAAACTGGTAGAGACAGAGACTTGAGCTCCTGGAAGAGATGTAAGAGTATGTGGGAGTTGCAATTTTAATACACAGATCTCAGCAGCATTTGGAAGGTTCAGAGGGGAAACAAGGCAGTCATGGAAAACTGTTACACTTCTATCCTCTTCTCATTTTCATCCCCTTTGATCACTACGTATCACTAAGGCCTTTTTTACTTCAAATCCTTTATGGGCCGAATTTTTAGCAACTAGAGCTAGAGCAATGGTTGCAAATACACATGTGCACATGTGTGTATACATGCACACACACACAGAATTGCATCACTGTTCTCCATAAACTTAGCAAAGGCTGCAATACCCCAGATATAACATCTCAGTGTCTTTCCCTCTAGTCTCCTGTTATGTCATCTTTTTGCTTATGCTTTATCTATGTTTAGATCATATCTCTGGGGCAAAGACTACATCCTTTATACATTTCTCTGATGTGCTTTTGAGATTAGAGACAGAGTCAAAATAACTCAAGTCTCTCCATGAAGAGCATGCTACATTTTTGTGTTTTATGGTGGGTCCCTGGCAGCGAGAAGCTTTAAAAGCAAAGAACTAGAAGGACAAGCCATAGATCACCTTTAAATGGCAACATTTCAGTGCCTTGCACTTGCTGTGCTCTTGCCTTAGAAGGAGCTGCACAGCACAGAACAGACACAAGCAGAGCAAAGCAGGGAGAGCTCAGCAGTCAGATCACCCCCAAACCCATCTCTGGAAGCAAGTGTGCCCTGCTGCTGATGTGTGGGTACAGCTCTGCACCAAATTCCTGCAAGCCAAGGGGCTGGACACAGAGCACCTGCACAGCCCTTGGGAGGCTCAAAGGCCATCAGACTGACAGCCCTGCACACAATGTTTTCTTCTCATCCCCTGCTACTGCGTTTATTTCCCTAGTGGTTCCCTTTCTTCTAGGAGTTTTCTTTAGCCAGCTTAAAGTTAGCCTTTTCCTCCCGCCTCAGTCTAGATCCACTAGCATTACCTTTTTCTTAAAAACCAAAAAATTAGCTTGCCTTGGGTATTTCCTTTTTTACAGCCAGCTTAACAAAACCAGGTGCAGCTGATGTTGTCTCCACACCATCTGGGAGAGCCCTGCCAGTGCTATCTGCCCAGGCTTACAGAAATCCATCCTGGTTTGATGGCTGAGACAGGGCCTGGGTGTGACCATTGAACCCTTTGTGTCACAAGGACCATGTGCTGTGCCAGGGAGGAGACCCTGGCACTCCATACTGCCATCATTGGATCAGCTCTGCAGGGCCTCAGTGCCGCTCCTTCCAAGTGGGTGTCGTTTGTTTCCTCTCCCTACCACATTTAAAGGCAGCATTCATCTTGTCATATCTTGCAGCAGTTTCTCTGTGGCATGTTGCCGAGGATGATGCTGGGATGTTTATTTCACCCTTTTGTTAAAAAAGATGACAGCTTTTTGGATGAGCTTGCTGCGGTTTATAGAAGCAGAAAGGGAAAAACAAGTTGGTCCAAGGTGGAGGAAAAGAGGTATAGGCTGAGAACATTTCTGAGGCACCTGGATTTGCACTCGGAAGGATTTGCTCCTTTGTGTGAGCACAGCTCCTGTCATCAATAGTTTTAACACCACTGCCTCCCATTTTGACAGCACTGGCTCGCTCACCAAATCACTCTGCAATTCCTGTGTACACAACCTTCTGGAAATCTGTCTTCATATCTTGATGCAAACTGACATAAATGGGCTTTTCTTCGCCCTAGTTTGTTTTCTTTTAATATGATACCATTGCTCAATGGAAGTTCTGGGGATTTGGGTTCACTTGGGTGTCTTCTGTTGAAAGAGAAAAGAGGCATCCAGTGGCACTGATGAAATCTGCTCTGGAACAAAGAGAGTATTAACAGTGAAGGGCTGATGTCTCCTGGCACTGCATGGGTCTAAAAGGATGCAGTAGCTTATTTACAGTGTAGTGGCTCCCCCTGCTCTGAGGAAGGAGTTTATACTGCCTGAACTGGCCCCAAAATGGGTGGGACCTCCCATCCTCTTCCTCCTCCTCCCAGCAGGCATGAAGCTCACATTAGCCTAGTGCACCCAGCACTTGTCATCCCCACATTTCCCAGAATGAAGGGAGTGTTGGCAACCCAACACAGACCTAATACAGCATCACTGCTGCAAGCTTACTGTCTTATCCTGCCTCTCACCCCTGCTCCTGCCTTTCTGCCACCTGCCTGTGGCAGACTAAGGGCTCCTGAAGCTGTGGGGTGAATTGCCTCTGCTCATCCACCCTGTGGAGACTGAGCACTGCCCCCACTAAGTCACACACAACAAACTGTTCCTGCACACGGTGTGGCTGCAGTGCTCATATCACACTCTGTGGCACATGAACCAGGGAAAAGGCAGAAAGATCCTCTGGTGATGGCAGTGTGGTTTTAAGTGAGCCCAATGGCAGCCCAGCACTGCAGCCTGAGGTCTGTACATGGCAAAGGATGCCCTGCCCTGCTGCAGTGGTGCAGCTCCAGATCTGCGTGGTGCATGGCCTTGCACACTTATAAATTGTGCTTAGTTTCCAGTAAAATCCACACTGCCATCATTGCAGAAAATGTAAAAATACAATTTTGATCCACTTAAAGTGCTTAGCCTTGATCTGTTTTTCAGACAAGTTTCTCAGGGGAATAGGTCAAGGGTAGGTGCCAGGGGATATTGGGAACAGGGACATGGGAGCATGGAAAAGAGCTGAGTGACAGCAGTTATAAGGTAGAAGACAACCAAAAGCTAGGGGGATACAGAGACATGGGAAGGAGCTGACAGTACTAAATGGTGGAGAAAGCTATGGGGGATGTGGTAGAGCAAATATATTTCAGTGGGGGTGCAGAACACCAAGGACACAAACATATAACAAAAAGGGGTTTTAAATTCCGTAGCTCATGGAACAAAGGACTTCTGAAATCTAGGTAGTTTATACATAAATTCACTGGATGAATCCAGCTACTGCCCAAAACTGCAGGAACCAGATTTATCATGTAAAGTCAGCTCTCCACTTAAAACAACTGGTCACTGCCTCTCAACATGAGTCCAAACCAAACCCACAGATCTAAAATACCCCAAATCTTGGGAAATTGTAGTCTGCAGCTGGGGCCTCCTGTAAACAATGCAAACATCAGCATTTCAGACCAGCCAGCCAGCTGCAGGAGCCAAATGAAGACTATTTCCCAAGACATCAGACTATTTGTCTGGCAGTGGGCTACACTCTCACACAGCTCATGTGAAGCAGACAGTGTTGCACTGTTCACCCCACATCAGCCTACCAATACCTCAGCATGAGGAGAAGCAGGAATACATTATTTATCCCCACCATCCGTGGAGAAGATGGGAACCAGCCACCAGCTGGTCCAGCAGCCTGAGCAGGGACGTGGACCCAGTGAGCAGTGTTCAGAACTGAGTATTCTCTGCTCCCACGGTTGTTAGTGTTGGTATTTGCCAGTTGGGCAGTTTACAAGACTGGGGCTGCACGCACACTGCGGGAAACAGCAACAGCTTTGGAGAGCCCAAGTAAGCAGCAAGATGCAGGTGGGAGGAAATCCCATATCTTGATGGGGGTACACATGATTAGCAGTTGCCTCTGACGCAGCTCTTCTTCTGCTGAACTCGTTGGCACCGCAGGATAGGCATCGCTGATGCTCCGTGTGCCGGTCTCCCACTGATCTCAGTAAAACCGAGAAAAAGTTCAGCTTCTTTTAACTCCCAGGGAAGCAGTGGAGAGCTGTGCGGTTTGCAATACTCCATCAGTGGGAGGAACTCTCCAACACCCCCACCAGCAGCCACAAGGAGCCAGTTTCCTGATTTCTGCAGTGCGAGGAGGATGGGAGCAGGGGTGAACCACTGGAAACAGCTGCCAGCGTGCAGAGCCAGTGACATCCTGCCTCAAACCCTTCAGCCCAACTCTGCCTCTTTTGCCCGCTGCTGCGGTGCTGCCCCCGTGCCCCCAGGCAGGCAGGGATGGGCTGCTCATCGCCAAGGGCGAGGCACCCGGGACAGAGAGGATGGGGAGCCAGGGCCATCCTGAATGTTGTCAGCTGGGCACACAGACTGGCTGTCGGCACACACCTCACCTGGGTCGCTCATCCTGGAAAGGCAACCTGAGCATTCCCGTGCCTTTATTGCCACTTACAAAGAGGTCACCCACCTCTTCCAAATGCAGGGAGAGGCGGTGGAGCAGTGCACTTAAAGCAAATGTGGGGCTAGGACATCTGGCTCTGCACGAGTGAGTTGCATCATAACAGTACAGTCTCCGTGCTCTTTCTAAGACATCTTTCCAAGAGATCTGAGAGTGCATGGCTCCAGTTGCCCTTTAATCCCATCCGAGATCTATAAGCCTTGTCAGGGTTGTAGCTTCTCTCGACAAGCACACTGAATTCTTATCCTGCCTGAAAAAGGGGTGGTTTGCTATAATTTTCACAAGGTGCTGACTTAACAACAGAGCCTTTGGGCAGATTATAGTAAACTCGCTGCACTTCTCAAAGACTATTTCCTTAAGTGCAGCGAGCTGTCTGCAGAGAGGTATTGACAGTTCCTGTGCCTTTTCTCCTCTCTACCAGCCAATTTGCATTGTGAGAAAGATGAGATCTTAAAAACGGACAATTAGCACCCTCAGTAATTACCCATACTAAGCATCTCAATTAGAGGAGTGCCCGAGGGGGCCTTAACCAAAGCTGGAGCTCTGCCGTGCCAAGTTTCTTACGGGGCTGTTCATGCCCCCAGAAGCACACGTGTGCTGCGAGGGGTAACCCGAGACACGCCGCGCTAACCTGACCTGGTTTGGCTTTCAAAAGGGAAAACTGAAGAACAGTGACCATCGGCTATCACTTGGGTAGCAGAGCCAGTGCCATTGCAACTCTTCTAGGAATTTACTTTACATGCCCATCAGGTTTATTCTGGGTTTGCCCTGCATGGAGCTTTGCTACTAAATGCCTTGGTAATTACTCTGTATTATGTGAAGTGCACTCCCACAGGTTTGGTCCCACTTTGCCCCATATCTTTCCTTCTCCCTCAATGGGCAAAACTGAGATTCCTGGGTTTTATATGGAGATAACGAAAATGAAGAGGAGACTCTCTGAGTCTGAACACATGAGCAGAGGAAAACAATCATCCCATTCTTCACAAGCAAAAGTACAAAAGATAAAATAGGATGATGTCATGGCACACATCAGTGGAGGACCTACAGTTAAAGTGAATGGGATTATGGAAAACTTGGAAGCAGCATCTGAGAGAAGGGCTAGGAACCATGCAAAGGACCAGGCTTTGGTGCAAGAGTAGACTGGAAAGACACTAAGCGTGTTTGAAACTAAAGAAGGTAACAAAATATTCATGAATTGGCATCAACCAGCAACAAAGAAATCCATTATTTATAGGCAAGACAAATAATTATACATGCAAGGTCAAAGAAGACATTCACACTGAAGTTTCTTAAGAGAGATGAGAGCAGAGAGTAATTGACTGTCTAGACACAGCCACTGCTGGAACACTGAAATCCTATGATTTGAATGAGTAGGAACAAATGGGCCATATTGGTCAAACACAGCTGCTTCATGCAGGGAACTCCAAAAGCACATCCACAGAGGAGATCGGTCTTGGTGGCACCAGGGTCCATACTGCGGACACCAGGCTGAGAAGTCCTGAAACCAAGTCCTGAAACTTTTCCGAGGGGACCAAGGAGACTTTCACATCAAAGGCTGGGATTCAGCCAGCTTAAGGAAAGCTGCATTTGCTGTATGGATCCATACTGATTCTCCAATAAACTCTGCTTTATCAGATAGATTATTGTGTTTGCCACAGCATATTATGGTCCCAACCAGCAGAGGCAGGCAGCTCCATAGCCAGGCTCTCTGGGCACAGGCCCCTTTCTCACCAGCCCCAGGAGCTCAGGAGGAGCACAGCACATGGATCTGGGGATCAGAGGGAGCTAGGGAAGTGCCCGAGTCCAAGGGTGCATGTAGAGCTTGCATGAAGCAGCACAATTCATCTCTGGCTCATCTGACAAGAGGTGACACTGCCTTCATCTGAATTGGACATATTCAGGTCCCACCAGTGCAAATACACTTAATAAGCACTCAGAAGAAAAACAAAGAGGCACAAGGATGGACCACAGTCCCTTACATAGCAAAAGAGCTGCATTTGCATTTGCTCCAACAAACTTTTTGCTGAGTTTGCTCAAAGCCACTTTGCTTGTTGCTGCTGCCAGCTAGCCCGCTGCTGTCACTGGAGGTGCTGGCTCGGCCACCCTGCTCTGTTCCCAGCCCAAGCACCCCAGATGGCATGGGGTGAGGTCAGGCTTGGTGCTTGTGCCTGGAGACTCTCCCTTCCTCTTCTCACACCCTCCTGCAGGCACCCTGAGCAAACAGCAAAAATCCCTCACACTGGCCATTTTCCTCTCTGCTAAACCTCGTCAGTCTTTACAAAGAGACACACACCCACAAATATGAGAACCCAAGTTCCCAAATTTCTGCAGGAAGATCTGACGAGTGTTTGTTTTGGTTTTCAGTGTGGTATGCATGCTCTTTGTGGAACCAGAGGGCATTTTCCCATGAGGAAAGCATTTACTTTAAAGCCAGAAGGGCCCACAGTTACTTCTGCTCTCACAGTTATGAAATACTTCCACATTGGAGAGGAGAGAGAAAAAATTACCCTCAAGAATGAAAATCAAGTACACAGTGACAGTTTAGGTAAAAGTCTGTTATACATGATGCTGTGCCAGTATATTACCTTCATAAGGACTGCATGGATTTCCTTCACTTAACACTAGTTTGAAGCACTGGAGGTGATTTGCTTGACATCTAAAAGTGGGTCAAAGACTCATCTCTAATCTAAATTAGATACACAAGGACAGACCTTACAATGTTCCCTCACTGGGAACTGAGAGCTAGTGGGCAACCATGCAATATTTCCTAAAACTCCAGCCCCTCTGGCAGCGCAGAATTAACTGCTCCATGAATAACAGGTTCATGATGGCACACACACCTCCATGTAAAAATGCAGGATAGGGAAAGGAAACCATATGGGAAAAACTACACACTGAAAGGAAATGAATCTGAGTATACTGTGAGCACTTGTATATCACGTAAAGCAATTTGCAGCTGCAAGAATGAGTGCAGTTAAAGGACTCGGCACAGGGTGGATGCCATGCTGGAAATGGATGGAGAAATCAGGACTAGTGAGCTCTTGCTGTGACTCCCACTGTGAAGCAGCATATGAGATGCTGTTATGACAAGTGCAGTCTATTGGCCATCACTACCAACCTTTCACACAGCTCATTAGGGAAAGGTCACGGGTTATTTTTATTTTAATTCCCAAGGATATACTTGGTTTGCTTCACACACTTCCACACAGGATTTCAATCTACACACCCAGATCTCTTCACTCTTATAAACATAGCGTGTATTCCTTCCTGCTCTTTACTTATAAAGCAAAGCACAAAGCCATAAAAAGCCTTCTCAAACTCCAGCTGTGCCACTTTATGGAAGCATTTGAAAACTATTACTTTTAGTGAATACACTAAAGGTCTCTGGCATATTATTCCTGTTTTGAAGATTGATTTAGGAGGAGATTCTTACCACCCAGTACCTCTGGAGTGGCGCTGTGCTCCAGGGGCAGTAGCAGTGTCCATGGGACTTCTTGTGGAGGACAATTCAATAGCACAGGGAGACTCAAACTGGGATTAGGAAGCCTATCAGAATGCTGAACCAGTGGACTTTATCTTCAAACCAGTCTCAGTTGACAGTTGCCCAGGCAAATTCATAGACAGTGTCCTTGGTAAAGCTTTGGTCTCCGTCTTTTTATTATTTCACCTCCTCTTTATTACACAGACCATCACTGTAATGCTTCTGTCCTGGAGGAGGTCACTCTCTTGTAATTACAGGGTATTTTACTTGTTGTAGCCAATTCTGGATCTCGGTATTAACATACTATCTAACATGTGCTTCAGGATACTTTATCCCTTCTGCAGAGAGGATAAAAGGACAGTGTTGGTAAGTGACTTGTTCAAGGTGGTGCAGTAAAGCAGTGGCAGACCTGTGGTGGGGCACTGGGACATTCTGGATTCTTCCATATGGCTCATCAGGACTTTGCGTAGAAGTTTCCTTGGTTTTCTTTTTTTTTAAGTTAATTCCACATGAAGAGAAGAAAGGACTTGAATAATTTAAAAAATATGTATGTCTCATTGCCTATCCCTCCCATAATGTAAGAATTTTTCCTTTTATGACAAAAAAAGCCTACAGCTTGCCAAAGCAGACTCCCCAGCAATTGTCCCAGCATTATAGTAAGTGGCAGCGCTTTGGACCATTGCTGGAGTTAAATTCACATTGTGAAAGATAATGGTTACTTGCATCTGGTTACAGTTAATTCCAGCACTGGTTTCCTCCCAGGCAACTTTCTTTCCTATTTAATGTTTGTTTAAACCTTCATTCTGTGGATGAAGTGGTTTTTTGTTAATATGATACTAATTTATTGATTTCATCACTTTTGTCATGTCTGTATTTTTCCTTCTTCAAAACACTTCAGATATATTGTTACAAGGAAGAAAATACATTGGGCAGAAAGTTTCTGTCTGTACATTTTCTTAATGTTCTCTGAGCTATGGCCTTAGAAGGTCACAGATAGGCATTCTTTCAGCTCAAATAATGTCCTTCTCAATCTTCCCAACCTCCACAGATAGCTAGGACAACACTAAATACCATTTGACACCACTAAACCCCAAAGACCCCATAAACAAGAATACAGAGCCATGAAAAAACTCCCCCAAGTATCTCAGAGCCTTTTCCAAAGGCCAAGAGATGCCTCATTTCACAGACGGGAAGATGATGAGCAGACACTGTGGGGAGGGGAGAGCCCAAATCATACTGAGAACTGCTGGGTAGCACACCCTGCTGCTGCTGTTCAACACATTCATGGGATCTCACACTCACCCTTCTCTACGCCCAAGAAGGTCCCAGTGATATCAGGGTGTACCAAGGCCTGAAAACCAGCACAGGATGGATGAAAGAGATCCATGCATATTTTGTTTCCTCTTCAACTGCCTAAGGAGTGTTCCAAGAGTGTTTTCTGCCTCTCCTACATTCAAGATGAAGAAGGAGGGAATGATTTTTTGCATTAAAAGGTATGAAATAGTGAAGGCCACTCCAATATTTCAAGCAGCAGAGAAGTATGGCCTGTGAGGGTTCCTCTGCAGTGCAATCCGCTGCAGCATGTAGCCACTTCCTGTGCACAACTGTCCAGAATCCCTAGGATAATATTGACCTGGAGACCAGCTGGCAAGGCAATGAGGACAGGCCACATCCTTGGAGAGTGTGAATCAGCAGAGCAGCGTGGACTTGCACAAGCTTTGCCTCAGCTGATGCTGTGGCTGCTTGCAGAGAGGGAGGGGAGGAGGTGAAGGATGCTGCCCTGGGCAGATACCTGTCCACAGTGCTTCGTAACAACACCATGAGTGGGACCCCAGTGGTGCTGGGTGTCTTTTGGGTGCAAGCTCCTTAAAAGTGACCCTCAAGCCCAAGTGCTGCTTTGCTCTTTGCTCTGCTGTTTGTTTGGATGGGCACACTGCAGTAAGGTTTATGATGGGAAGCCTGTTGAGAAGTGTGCCTCGGATGAAAGGAAGCTTGTGAGCTTATGGCTTGCTAACTTTGATGTGCACAGTCCACACAGCCCTTGGTTTCCTTTTCTCAGCCCTTGGTTTCCTTTTCTGTGCATTTTAACTGGTCTCCCCAGCTGTCTGGTTACACCTTCCCCTTCCCTCCAGCCTGCCTTGTAGGTAGAAGCCAGGGAGAGATTTCTCATTCCCAGTGAGCCTGGATATTTCAGATCCCACAGCAAAGACCTGGGCTACTCCCTGCTTAACCTTTGTTTCCAGGGCAAAGAAGTGGCATTTTCCCCATTAGGGATCCTGTAAGATGAGCAGAGCAATCAAAACCAGCCAGTTGTTTGCCCTAAGCTTGGGCCATTGCTGTGGGACCACGACATCTTGCATGGCTTGGAGAGGAATGGGGCCATAAGAGGGGCCAAGGCCATATGTTTATATAATGTCTGTTCCTTTAATTTGTGGATGGAAATTTGCCTGTAGAGGTATGTAAGTATGCAAGTAAGGCGTGATGGCTGACAGTTTTCACCAACTGTTCAGACATTTAAGGCTTTTTTAAATCTATCATCTCCATCCCTTGAAGAGAGACACAAGCCTCTCTCTTCCTACTGTTTTCTATTCTGCTCTTTCCCTAGGCACTCCCTCGAGGCCCTGTGTCTCAGATTTATTTCATCTATTTTTGAAGAAGAACAAGGGGCAGGTGGTGCCTGCAGAAGCTGAAAGAGAAAAGATGGACATATCTAGCACATGCCAAGAAAACAAACATGAAATCTCTGGAGCCGCCCAATCCTCTGGAACACTGAGCAACTTGCCACTTTTTCTTCTTGATGTACTTATTTTTATGAGCTCAAAGAATAAAGTATTGGATGTTACACAGCAGCTGCCCCAGGAAATAATTCACTCATTCCATTGCTGCAGACTTCAAGGAAAAAAAAGAGCAGTGAAGGGAGGGGGAAAGCCAGTTCCTTTGCAAAATATCCAGTTTCCCAGCAGCTCTAACAGCGTAAATGAGAAGAATGTTTGGGTTTGGTGTCCCTCCAATTCTCATGGCTTCACTGAGGATTTTGGAGAATGCATTTACTCCTTTGCTAACTGCAAGAACAGATTTATCCTGCAGCCATGTGCTGAATGAGTATACAGGCCTAAAAGGAGTCAGAAAGCATAAACATTTACTTCATAAAAGAGATTCTGCAGACAAGAGGCCAGAGACAGTTGACTCTGGGTAAGCATTTGTGCTCCATTGTAAAAAAAAAGTCCAGCAGCCAGAAGGAGACGTGCACACATTTCACACACCGGCCTTTGCCACAGTGGACAGTGATCCAAAGGGGCCCGGGATCATCGGCTGTCTCTTGACTGTCTCTTGACTGGCTGTCTCCCACTGAAGTGCAGAGGTTCCAGCATTTCCATCTTTACTGCGGGCAGGAAACCAGCCCCAGCTCCACCTCTCACTGTGCAGTTCTTCGCCTGGACTTGTGTCGGGAAATGAAAAAATAGCTCCATAACAAGGGAAAACCCTGGAGCTTTGTGTCTCCCATCCAGATGCTGTAAGGAGATACAAGCTCATACTTTAGCCTTTCCCACAATAGGAATATCAATGAGGACTTGTCTCCTCTTTACCTGGCTGTTTATTTACACAAAACTTGTTAAGAGAGCATAAAGTTGCTGAGATCTCCACCCTCCTGATGAATTTGATTGAAAACTGCCAAATGTTGAAAGATGTTGTCAGAGACTTTCTTTCACACTTATGTGAAGCAAGACCCCGTGAGCATTGCTCTCTTGAGAAGTGAGGCTGCAAGTGCAGCAGAGGGGAAGCACTATTCCAAGGGGAATGTGATCACACTGGCAGTCTGAGAGAGGTTCACCAGCCACCCAGCAACCTGTATTCATTTATGGAATTTTAGGAGTAACCTGTACCCCATTATCTTTGAGTGACCTGCATTGTTTTCCAACAAAGTGGCAGCACATTTTGATTTTTCATTTCAAATCCCAACATGGAGCAAAGGACAGAGTTGCACACACAGAGTTGCACACAAAATGAAACATCCTGCACACTATTTATGTTTTTCCTTCAAAATGAATAGTTAGGAGGTTCAGCCCTATCTGCCTGGAAAACTAAGCACAGATGAAGTTTAAAGAGGATGTAGCAAACACCTCTGCAACATCCTCCCAGCCAGGAACTTGCCTAGGATGTGGAGGAGGGGTCTGAACCACAGCTGGGCAGCACACCACCAGATCACTGCACCACACAGTTCCTCGGTCAGTGACAATCCTCAAGCAGAACATCATGCCTGCATATGAAAGCAAAATTCTGAGAAAGATTCTGGCTTTTTTTCTCAAGCCATGATATAGAATTGATGGAGTTGTGCTTGTTCTAGACAATTGTAATGTTTTTGGTTTTCCCTATCTAGTGTTGGCTGTTCAGACCGCAGCTCCTGGCACTGAGGAAGGCAGTTTGGGAGCCCACCCACTGAGAATGCTTTTCCTCTGCTACCTGCCAGGGTCTGACTGTATGGGGACTGGGGGCACAGAGTAGCAAGTCTTTTAACTGATCACCAGTCTGCTTTTCCCTAAATGTGTGGATGTATTTGATGGGCTGTTTTGAGATCCTAACCATCAATACATTTGTATTTGTAGAGGAGAGCCACCAGGTTTAAAGACAGTAGATTTGGATTGGGACTTCGACCATGAGATCCTTTATAAGACCCAGACTTTCCAGCTCCCAGGTGATGAAAAACAGTGGCTGATCTCAAATGCTGCTCTATCTCAACAAATTCCCAAGTCATTTGAAGGACAGTGATAAGGAGCTGAAGGGCAGATGAATCATCAGCATTATCATTACTTGTATACCAAGCTTTAACCAATCTGTTGAATCAGTGCCCTTCAGCAGTACCTCTCTCCCTTTTGCCTTTTCTGATCTCCTCAGTTTTCCATCCAGATGAAGGAGGAAGGGTACAAATTCCAGGCTTGATGGTAGAAAGGCTGGTGCATAGAGGATGCACATGGGAAGCAAGGGGGAAACTAATCTTCCTGCATGCCTGCCCTTATCAGTGAAGACAGGCCAGCACTTCTTGAGGGCATTTCAAAAGAGAAGCTTCACAGAGGTGCTCTGAACTATTCCCTGAAGGATCCTCTTTCTCTCTGCCAGGTAGCCTGAGGCTTGCCTTTGTGGAAACCTCTTTAGATCCAGTTTCTTGGGGCTGATACTGAGGTTTGCTGTCAAGCCAAGAAAATCTTCCTTCATCTGCTTCTACTCAAGCAGCCCAAGCCTGCCCCAAAGGCAATGAATAGCAGCATCCTCTGTTGTACGGCCTAAAACCTGGATCAGCACCAATCACTTAAAGTCATAAAGAAGGATCATCCTACTTGATGAAGCAGGCCTACAGCCCAAGGAAATTGTGAAATCTCCATCCTTGGAGACATGCAGAATGTGCCTGAGCAAGGCCCTGCAAAACCTGATCTCCCCATGAAGCTCTGAGCAGGAGTTTGGACAAGAGACCTCCAGAGCTGCCAGATACTCCACAGAGCAGACTTAAGGAAGAAGCTCTAAGGAAGCAGAGAACCCTATGGTACAGCCTCCTCCCCATGGAGAGAGGCCTGGAACAGCACAGGACAGATACTGGTGGTATATAACACACCTAAGGAAGGCATCAATCAGCTACTGCAGAGATGTGTGCAATGTGAAACCTGCCCAAAGCAGAGCCCTTACCAGACAGCCCACTGCCCTCAGCACTTTCTGCAGCCTCCGTGGCTGCTGTTGAAATGAAGGCAGCTATCACAGCTAACTACTGGTTCACAAGCTGTCATGTGGCCAGCAGTGAGTCTGGGGACTTAAAACAGGCAAGAATATGCAAGACCTGAAAAGAAAATGGTCCTCATGGGGCTGTCCAACAGTTAACTCTGAAAATTATTAATTTCAGGAATCCCGGGTTTACAAGCGCCAGGCTTCATGGTTATTTTCAGTCACTGCCAAAATAAAACTCAGTTTCCACATGCATACATTTTCCTCATACTCTCCCCCCTACTGGCCTCATCAACATTTTTTATCAGGAAACTCATTATTTATACTCTTCTGGCAAGGACATTATATTTCATCAGTGTTGCCAGCAATGCCAATTTCCCTCCTTACAGTTCTATCCTAAACTGCTTTCATTTATCTCACCTTGTATTTCTCAGTAAACCAATAAAGCACAAATTCTAAGCCTTCCAGTTTCCCTCTTTTCCCTCCCACAATAGTCATTGATGTCTAACCACAGACGTCTGTGCTTCTTTTCAATAACTGCATGCAATTGCCTATAAAATATGCACATGATAGCGCAGGGAAATTCCACACACATTTTCTCCATCTGAAGATATACTGGTTCATACGTTACATTTATATTGGGTCTGGATCATGTCCTGCCATCATTCTGCAGGGAGAAATCCCAAGGCAGTCAACAGAGGCTTTTCAAGCAGATAAATGACAGAACTTGGCCCTACAAGCGGAATATTGTATGATATATTTCCTTTTCTGTTTGCCAAATTGATGTTAAGAAGGGGTTATGCACTTAGACAGTCATCATAAGTTTCAGAAATAATCAGCAGACATTTTTACTGAAACCCCAGAAAACAGAGCAATTAATCAGAATATCACTGCTTTTTCTATGAAGTTGCAGTTGCTTTTATTTTACTGGCATTGCATCACATAGCAGTTTTTCCACCATGGGAGCTTTGAGGTCACTATTAATTTATGGGGGAAAACCTTTTTTACTCTGGGTTTTCTGAAAATACACAAACAAGCACCACTCAGACATGACATAACTGAAGCACAGATCCAAGCCCCTCTCAGGTTCCAGTGTCCCCTGTGGTCCCCGCCAGATGTGCTGCACCCATGGAGAGTGACCAGGGACGATGCCAGTACATTGGACAAGCTGTTCCGTGGGGTGGGGGCAGGTGGGCTGAAACAAAAGGCAGATAAGATTGACACTTTGATGTATGCATGCTCTGTGAAGGAGCAAAGTCAAATTAACAGCCTGAGCTCCCCAACAGCAACGGCATTGAAGGGGAATATTAATGCAGTTACCACATCTGCATCTCATTTTCCTTCAGTGTTTCCTAGTCATACTGAGCTCACCCACTGGAGAGTGACATAACAGCATGAGCTGATGGGAAAGTGTCTTGAGATGTATTATGAGGAAAAAATATGCAGAATACACAAATACAGCAGGGACAGAGGGAGGTGAGCTGACCAAACCCTGCATTTTCCATTTATGAAAGATGAGCGGAGGCATTTTTAGGACATCTTCTGTCTCACACACGCCTGAAACAGCAGCATTGCCAGGCCCACTCCTTAGCCATGCTCCTCTGTTAGAGTCCAGCATTGTTCCCATGACCTTGCTGTGGCACAGGCATACACACATACACCTCCTGCCGAGGTGTTAAAGCACTAAAGGACACCAGTAGCCCCTGTGGAGGATCCCAGGGTGGGCACTGCACACATGGCTGCAGAGCACCCAGAGAGCATCCCTGCATGGTCCTGCACCAGCACAGCACTTCCTCCAGCTCCTTTGGGCATCTCCTGGAACACATCCACACAGACAAGTTCTGTGCCTTCAGATGGGATTGAAATGGAGAGGATTGGAGCCACCTTATTCTCAATGACTGGAGTTCAGTGCTCCTTAGATTCATGGTGATAGGTGAATTGCCTTTACTTGCTTGAGGGCATCCGTGCTATCAGTCCATGTGTGTCAAAAGTTCACAAGTGGTGACCCAATTACCTGTCTGTAGCAGTGGGGCTGTGGTATCTGGCAGGCAGATCATGCAATACCTTAGCACTTAGGTCAAGGCACTAAACCTTCTTGAATTGCATGGGATGTATCTGGTTTCCTAGAGAAGTCACGGACAAAAAATTAACTGCAGCACTGGAGGTAATCTGGGGAGTTTTAAAGATTTCTGTTGGATTTTATCACACTCAACATTGTATCTGCTTGAGTTGCAATCAACAGCAAAGCTGCCACTGAGTTTGATGGGGCAGGTCCACGGAAATGTGAAAAAAGCATCAAGTCTTATTTCCTAGCCTACTTCCCTCCCACTTAGCAGCACATCAAAAGAAATGCTGCAGGGTCTGAGGAAATGACAAGCTTGTGGTCCCAGTGCAAGTGAGAGGGGTATTGTCTTTTCTGTCCCCAGGGGAGCACCATAACAGCCCATCAGAGCTACCTGTCCAGGATGGGAATGAGCCCCAACAGGAACCCCAAATCCTACTCCACCTCAGCAATGCCCCTGAGCTGTGGGATATCTCACAGTCAGATCTAATCCGTGCTTGAGCATGCTGGCATGGGTCCACCTACATTGGGAAGCAATGTTGCTTTCAGAAAGTGACACTTCACACCATCCTCCACTACTGGCATCCTTCATCTGGCAGCTCTGGCTCCCCCCAGAAAGGCAGACCACCCAGGACTTCTCCAAGAGCAGATACACGCAGTGCTGATCTGCAGCCTGCCTGTGTCACCAGCCTGAAAGTGCCACTGGTACATCTGTTCACATTGTGGCTGCAGACCTGCCTGCCCCAGCATTTTGCCCTCAAGAAGCAGGGTGCAGCTCTCACAGGGGGTGAGGGCCACACTCAAAGTGGTGCCTGGGGCTGTGAGGTCAGGTACAGTGTCCACCGCAGCAGGAGTCAAAGAAGATGCCAGTCTAAAACTCAGTCTAAAATTTCTTTGTTGGTAGTTAAACAAAATTGGTAGCTCTGCAGCATGCTTTTTTCCCCCTTCATGCTTTTCTAGCTCAGTAGAGAGAGAGAGAGGTGCCACAAAAAGATTATGAGTGACAGGTTGATACAATGACTAAACATCTTTGGCTTATTTTCATTGTTAGACCAACTAAGCATAGCTAGCACATAATAAATCCGAGCTGCAATTAAAGGTCTGCAGCATTTTTACTAGATGGAAGTTCAAATTCCCAAACCTAATTCCTGTTTTAGACTTTGGTATCATTTTAGCAGTGTGACATTTTATTCTTCCCTTTTTCATCACAAATGACAGGAGCTGCACCGGAGGCAGTGATCAGATGGCTCTCCTGCCACATGGCAGCATGAACCTCAATAGCAGCAGCAGCTCTGTCACTTAAGGGGTCTGTAGGTTTTGATCCTGGTGACTCCAAATACAGACTTTATCCTAACCCTGAAGGCTGGTCTAAGCTTTGTCTGGAGCTCAGAAAGTTGGTCTGTCAAATGGCAAAGTACCCCTTAGCTCCATTCCTGGTGACTTCTTCAAAGGAGCAAGAGTAGCTTTTTATAAGTTTTAAATCCTGATGCAAGGGAAATCAGCCTTTGTTTTCCTTCAAGGGTCCCAGATTCACAACTATTAGCATTCAAAAATAAAATAAAGTTATGGCCAGCTGTAAAAATACTAGCTAAAGAAGTTGCAGATGTTCCTAGGGGAGCTACTGAAATATTTTGGCACCTTTGCTCTGTCATTAAAAATAAAATGCGATCGTTGGTTAGGGCTGCAGTGAGAGTTCAAGTGGACAGAGAAAAACAAGAAAGCATTTCACAGTGCTCATAGTGAATGTGGGTTCAGCCCTGCAAAACCTTCACAAAAGCACTGGCAGGACTCCAGCTCCCAAATCCCACACTTTGCCCTGCCTGTGGCATTTAGGTCCTGGAGCATCAGCGGGTGGCTGCAGAGAAATCAGGATTGTAGCTTTTGCTGCACAGACAGTCCCGAGCCTCGAGCTTGGGCTAGAGATAGCTTAAACAGGGCTTGGCACAGGATAAGGGATCACAGCAGGCAGGTAAAATGGTCTGACAAATACACTGCTGTGGGTAAACTACTTCCAACAGCTAAACTTCTTCAACCTAGCTCAACTATCCCCACAAGGCACTACCCCACTTCAAGTTAGCTCCAATATTGACAATGGGGACATAGTCTGAAACTCAAAGGAGACCAAATACTTTATAAAAATACAAATAGGGGCCCCCTCAGGCACCCTTGAAATGTTTACTCCTAAGAGCACAGCCTAGGCCATTGTGTATTTTGCAGAAAAGTGTAAATTGCTCTGCCTTAGGCCAGCCAGGAGGAAGCTTCATTCCAAGAGTGTATAGTTCCCTCCTCCAAATTCCTACATCTTTGTCTGCATGACTCTTTCTGGCTCATCTCTGGTTTTCCTCTTCTTTCCAGATGCTGTGGGGAAACTGTAAGGATTGCAGGATTCTGCCCTAATTCCCCCTGGGGGAAAGAAACAAGATACATAGCCAAGCTGGTGAGGAAGATGCAATCAAAGCAAGTGGTATGGCCCAGAGATAAGGAGGTGAGTCAATCAGTCACTGTGTGACATGGTAGCACGGGGGAAAATAAATGGGACTTACCCATTCATAAAAGCCTGCCTTGGAAAGGAGGCAGAGCCAAGGAGCAGCAACTGGTCCAGTGCACACTATCACCTTACTGGGAAAGGGGGAGCTCAGGCAATGCTGGGTGAAGAAGGTCCAGGTAGCAATATACACATGAACTGTGACCACAGAAATATCTGTAGGAGCCATCTTGTGCTACCACTCACTGGTATTCTGCAAGTTAACAGCTGGCCTGACATTAATTAGAAACATTTTTCCCCTTTTCTAATCTCTAATAGGTCATCTAATCCATGCCAACTGACTTGCAGGGTTTTTCAGAAAAACAGATTGTCAAAAGCTCTTTCGTCTGCTGGAGAGGTTTGAATAATTGGACATTTCTACTGGAAAATTAATCTCTGATCTAATAGACAGCACATAGCTGAGATTTTCCTCAGTGTTCATTTCTGCCCAGACAACTGAGCACCATGCTGTATTCTCCACAAACAAAATGTCCATCCAAGAAAAAGAGGTTACTGCACTCAGTACAGTACTCAGAATCTTGATATGCCACCAACTATGCATGACAAATGCTGGAGAGGAGCAAAGCCTACAGGAGGAAAAGAGTGTGCATGCTCTGGAGAGGCAGAAGGGTCCCAGCCCACAGTATTTAAGCCCAGTTCCAAATTTTCTCAGCGTTTCTGCCTTTTTGGATGGGAGTTTGTGTCTGTGTGCATTTCTGTGAAGGAGACAAGGAGGAAGGGAGGGAGCCTTTTCTTTGTTCCCAAACAACATCTCAGCCTGTCTCAGGCTCACACACCAACATCTAACAAGCAAAGACAAACAACATCACAGCTCCACAATGCTTAAGCTTGATTGAATGACGACAATTCCACGTTAAAATAAAAAAGAACATCAGAGCTTTCCACAGCTGCATCAACATTATCTATTAAAAAAAGCATGACACTACATGAAGCTTTGGCTGTGCAAGCCAAGAACCTAAATCAGCCATGGTTTGGAACGAGGCCATTGCTGAATTCTCGTGTAAAGTGATGCTGCCATATTGCTTACTTTCCACTGAGGTTTTCCACAAATTAACAGCTGTAGCAGACTCCCAGAAAACAGCAACTCTTTCCAAGTCTTTCTTCTCTGAAAATGTTGTTTCTTCACTTTATTCTTCCCCATATGGAAGGGGAGAGGAGGGTAAAAAAAACTCAACAGCCCTATGAAACAAACCCAAAAAAACTCCAGACAGACTGTGAGAAAAATTAATCACAAAGATTGCCTGGAAAGAGAGCGGTTATCTGTAAAATTAAACCAGTGGTGGGCCCAATTTTTCTTTTTATTATACCAGCATGGTGGGATTGAGAATCAAACCCAGGAAAAATATTTCTGGAGCAGCCCTTCTGATTTATGACCATCTCAGCCACTCTGACAAGATCAGAAAACTGCTGGATTCTTTCCAGTTGAGCACCACCAAAGGCCAAATCATTCCTATTTAGGGAAAAACAAAACTTCCCTCTGGTTCAGCGAGAATACGGTTTGGCACTAAGCACAGAGAAAACCGCCTCGTTTCAGCTGGCTTGCTGAAGTGCAGCTGAGATGGAAAGGTGATACCAGGCTGGTGTGGGTGGCTTCAGATCATACTCTTTCCTCCTGATTGCATCTTGGACATCACTAGGTCCCACACAGGGCGATGCAGAGGGATTCATTATAAATGACAAAAAAGCCTCTTAAAGCAAAAGTTATTTGATTTCTAGCATGCACAGATGGCTGTTGACTCACTTGTGAGAGGAGTGATGGAACTAACAGTCCGGCAGAAGCATTGGGCCTCGCAGCATTAGAAAATATGGATTCACAGAGCTGGTCGACTTCTGGAGATCTGTGAGCTATGGTGTAGTAAAAGGCAATCCTAGAGAAGGGGCTTTCCAGCTGGTGGAGTCCTGGGTTTTGCCTCCTTGTGCCTACCAACATGATGCAAAGATGTGGGTGTCCATGGGTTCTTGGGTGCCCACAGACAGCAGCACAGGATGCTTTGCATGAACAGTAATATGAGGTCATCCAGGGCACCTGGCACTGTGCCCTTCAGAACCTCCTGACCCCAGGGTCACCTCTGTGCAACTATGCTGCAGATAGACACTTCAAAACCTCTGCCAAAGGCAAGTCCTTTTTGGGGAGGGTGATAACGCCGTGAGCTATCATGGAGAGAAGCTTAGAGCCTTGGAAAACCAACTGAGATGAGCCAGGATGACTGGTTGATGCTGTTACTGACTCCTAGGTGGTTTACCCTGTGTGTCAGAGGCAGTAGCAGCCCCAAGGCCAAGGGCCATCACGGGGCTTTGCTGGCTCCTCTTCCCCATGTGCTGCTGGCACGCTATGCAGGTTGCAGAGCCACTCATCACAGGCAGGAAACAGCTACTGCAAAGCCAAACTTCCTAACTCCAGCCAGAGCAGGATGTGATGGCTTGGGGTCAAATGGCAAACTGCACCACGTGGCAACTCTCCCAAGTGCACAGCTATCTGGGAGGGACCTCATCTTGCTGCCAGTCCCCTGCCCTGAGAAGTCTTCCTTGTCCCTGTTTTGCTCAGTTTGGCATCTGAAGGCTTGCATATTATACTGCTGATGCAGACCAAGTACAAAAGGAGCTATCAACAGCCTGTTCTCTATTCAGGGAAATCTCTCTTCAGATAAATTTTTTCCAAAGTATGAAATTATTCAGCCTGCTGGAGCACAGGATGATGCTTCAGCTTCAAGTTCAGAAGCCTCTACAGTCCAGGCAGTCCAGGTTGCTACTGACACAGTTCCTCAGATTTTCTTGTCCATCTCACACCTCTGTGATCCCACTGTATTAGCCAGGTCTCATGTGATCAGCGTTCACAAAACAAGGTCAAAAAATAAATATACCTATCTTATCTTTCAAATATAGCCACTGTCTATGAGTTCCCAAAAACACTCCATAACTGAAAACTGGCACAAACCCACAAGTAATGCTGGAGAACAAAGGACCTGATAATTTCTCCTGACCCAAATTTAAAAAAAACATTAAAATATCCATTTACTAATGAGGGGTTCTGTCCTCAGTGCACTCCCAAGCCTCGGAGATGTTCTGTCATACTGTTCACTAATTGTTTTCAGTGTTTGATGTGAGTATTTTTGGCAGTCAGTTTGTCATGAATTGACACTTATTTTGTCAACCTATCTTCAGCAAAACTGCACACCCTCCCTCCTCGTAGACCTGTCAGAAACATAAAGATTACTCACTGCATATTTCTAAGAAGCTCCTGAAGCCAGCACTTGGAGTTTGCATAACAACCATTGTCGACAATCCACCTACAGCAGCTTAAAAATACAGATTTGAATGGGTGAAGAGAGGCTGGGAGTTCTCAGAAGGACAAGTCAGATTCAGGATTTTATTAATAGAACTGGAGGTGTTCTCATGAAGGCAAAAAAAACCCCAAACCCACTCTCTTGTTATCTTAGCTGTCATCAGCAGTCACCTTTTCAAAAACAGGCAGGCGAGATGCAGAGTATTCCTGTAGATGAGCAAACAGAAAGCTGCTGCAGAAAAACATTGAGAGCATGATGGAGAGCAGCAAGCACCACAGATCCTCTCCCAGGGCCTCCTTGGGAAGTGCTGGGTGTCCACTGCCCTTGAAGAAGGGACTTCATTTATTTTTTTTCAGTCTGGTGCCACACATGGAGGGTTAAATGTCAAACAAAGGGAACTCACCAGAAAGACGCTCACAGAGCTGTTTGTGGCATGGGCTCCAGCGGTCTCTCCAGCAAAATAAAGCAATTCTATTAATTGGAGTGCACAGCAGGCACTCACCAAAACAGCAGATGAATTGGTGCAGATCAGCAGTGGCTGTTGGTGAGGGCAGGGCACAGGACAGGGAGGACATGGGTGGCTGACTGTGTTTCTGCCACGCTGCCACAGCAGCACCCTGGCCAGCCCTGCCTCCACAGCTCAGCAAGGGGCAGTGCAGAAACCTGGCCACCCCCTAAGCCGGGGCTTGCTCCTGGAGGATGACAGGCTGTGGCACAGCAGAGAAGGTGCTGCCCTGCCTGAAGGGCTTCCCATGCACTGGTGCCACCTTCTCTCAGGTCTTGGAGGAAAGGAGGGACATTGGGGATGGCCACAAGAGAGAGTGGCATGGGCAGGAGAGCCCAGGGAACAACAGCGACATCAGAGGCATCATCCAGCCGCGTTAAAAACCTCCGCTCCAAAAAAAGTCAACACTGACAGTCTTTTCCAAGCCAAATGCCCAGCCTGTTAGGTTCACCATTAACAATAATCCCTGCAACTTTCTCAGCCTTGCTGTTTACACAAGCTAGAGCTTTCATACATAAAACTCTTAAATGAAAACATTAAAGAGCAGCTGGCGCCTCTTGGAAAACTCATAAAAAGTCTGTTTCCAAACAGTGTCGCTTCTATACCATAAATTTCTATATTTCTCACTCCCCTCATTCCTTATTTCTGAAGACATTTGCATGAAAACAGGAACTTTGTTTATTAAAGAGTTCATCTGCTCCTGTTGTTAATTTTCCACCTGAAGCCAGAATCCCCCGGGTATGACATCATTAGCACAGCTCTGGAAATGATCATGAAGTCACAAACAGAGGGTTAGGGCTCCACTCAGAGAATAAACAGTGAGAAGACAGAACCTCTGTCACTGCCAAACCCCAGATCCTTATCCAGTTTTTCCTGGAGCAACATCCCATTGACTTCAGTGGGACATTGACCAAAATAAGGCTGTCAGCAATTCCTGTTTCAACCATTCCTCCCTTCCTGTTCCTGCCTCCAGGGCATGAGGGATTTGCCCCGTGCAGCAGGTCTGGGTCAGGAGAAGCCCTGCCCTGGCATGATGCTGGTCCTCCCAGTAGCACACCCCCCCATTGCTCCCTGCAGGCAGGGGGGCACCACCTCATCCCTATATCAGTTTCTGCGAGCATTCCCCTTTCCAGCTGTGCACCATGACACGTCCTGCTTGCATGAAGCCCATGTGGGGATCTCATGCAGCCCAGGAGAGCAGCTGCTAGGATGCTGGAGACCAGAAGGGAGCCCTGCTGCAGCTGCACATGGGGCTGGCTGTGGGGGAGAAGGGCTGCTCCATGCACAGCCATGGAGAGGAACAGCTGTCTAACAGTGCTGGAGTCTGGGGATGACTAAGGGCAACTGCAGATCAAGAATAAATACCTTTACAGGGAGACCTTTAGGAGGGAGAGACATGGTTTGTGTGCAGAGGCAGAAAAAAGAAACAGAGGAGCTAATATGTCTCCTTGTGTGAGGATGGGAAGACAAAGTACGGATGTCTTTTATTAGAACAGATCCAGCAATACTAATCAAATCTACATTTTCACCTCCTGCTCCATGAAAAGCACAAGAAAATGACTGCGAGCTTAGAGAGCTTCATTAAATCTCTTTTCACATACAAAATCTCTGACACAGTTGAAGCCCTTCCCTCCCATCACCAGGCAAGAACAGCTAGGATGTAATTGCTCAGGCCAAACAGTTTTTAATCTGACACCCATGCATGCAAGGGGCACATTTGTCATGTGATAACTCTCTGCATGGAGCGTGACGTGCCTGTGATGGGTCTCTGCATCAGTGCCACAGTGCTGGGCTGCTGCAGCAGCAAATAGAACCTGGCTGTACACAAATAGCACTCTCCATCCAGCAGCCTGTGGTGAGCTTGTCTCCCTGCCTCCCCACCCTGGGCCACGTCAGCAGCTGGTCTGGCTGCTCAATACTGCTGTTATGGAGCAGACACCTGAGCACAGAGCACTGAAAATCTACATGCCTGTGAGAATGGCATGTGGCTGAGTGGGACAGAGACAGTCTGGTTTGAAACAAGGTTATTAATATTGCATGGGGAAGGTGGAGGCAGAATATCAGATTGATCAGATACAGTTCTTAAAGGATTCCTTCAGTTTATCCTTGAACTCTAAGCTTTAAAACTTTTGCATACATATTGCTACATCTTTATCCAGTGCTGGTGCTGGGATCCTGAACAGTGTTTCAGAGATATTCACTATTTGTTGCATATGAGTAGGTAATATTTAGTACAGCAGAGGAGAAAGGAAAAAATATATATACATATTTACTCTTGCAAATAAAGCCTAAGTTTTTCCCTCAGTGAAATCACTGTGATTTGATTGATCACCACAAAACTGCTGCATGGTGGCAGTGCTCTGTTTTCATGACCTGATTTGGGCTTGGCTGCTGGGAGATGCTGTCTGGAAGAGAGTGAGCCAACGAGTGCTCCAGCTGCATGGCACAGCACGACCACCACGTGCCTCTCTTGCCCCAGCTCTGCCACCAGGTCCCACTGCCCCCAGCTCCCTCCAGAACAGCCCACAGGCACCACAGCCTCCCATTTCCTTCACTTTGGGCCATTGTTACAGCAAGTCCAAGTGTTTTCCTTGGCATGGGCCAGTAGTCCCATAGCACTGTACTTCCTCCAAGCAGAATAAGTGTTATTTAACAGCTCTGATTATTTTGGAGAGTTGTTCAGCCTCTTTTTTTGAAAAAAAGGAGAATACATTGAAACTGATTGTACTGGCTGCTTGAGCCTATTTTTTCTGGATGGTCCTCACTCTCTTTGTATAAAATGTGGGATGCAGATCCAGGCAACTTTTCAAGAAGGCACACTGCCACTGTCATGTGTGCCTTGCTTAAAGGAGTTGTCACCTCTGTCAAGATAAGCATGCAAAAAAGGGAAACGCAGGCACACTGGGAAGAGGTGTCCAGTCTGTGCTCCTGGTCACCCCAGTACGCACCCAACTGAGTCAACAGGAATTTGGTCCAAAGCAAGTAACAACAGGAAGAGCTGATAAAGCTCCTCTGGGTGCTGTTATTTATCCCCTTAGCACACCTCCTGATAGCATAACTCCAACCTGTCAAAGAAGGGTTGCCCTCATTTCTTGATGTGGATACAGGCAGACAAAGAGTAAATATTTCAGTGCAACAGAAAGTGTGTCTGACTCATCATATCATCATCATTTTTCTGGAAGCCATTGGCTTCATTCTCTTTCCCCAGCCCTTCCCTTAGGACAGTTTACTCCAAGACTTCTGCATTTTCTCAGAAACTCCCCAATGTTCTCTTTGAGAGTCAGCATTGTTAATTTTAAAGAGCAATCAGGAGACGAGCCCTCCCTTGCTCTGCCTTCCAACCCTTGTTTTACCATTTCCTTACTTTCAAGTCCCAGTGTAATAAATGTTCAAGGTCTTCCTCCCACCTGCTTCTCCAAGGCAGTTTTAAATTAGCCATGATTTCCTTCTCTCCTCAACTTCTCATTTTTTCCAAAGTCTGTACTATCAAATCCTAACGCCCTCCTTTCCTCTTTGTTATTTGAGGCAGCCCTGCTTCGTGCTCCTCATTCATGAGGACACTTCCACCCACTCCACTGAGCCAATATTCCCCACCTCTGCTCTGCATAAATGCTTTCATCCCCACATTAGTCTAGCTCTCACTTCCAGCAGCTGCTTTTTATTTCAGAGTGGGTGGTTTTTTGTTATTGTTGGTTGTTTGTGGTGTTTTGCTTTGTTGGGGTTTTTTTTGTTTGCATGTGTGTGTATGTGTGTCTGTTTTATGGGTAGCCCTTCACACTTTCTGAAGTGACTACTTTCTTGGGAGGAGGGCAGATCACGGCAACAGAAGTGAAGGTTGCTTGCTGGAAAGATGATTTATTCTCTTGAGTATGAAAAAAAACCCTATTGCTGCTAACTTCAAGTGGGCCCACCCTCTGCTCCAGGCATCTTTATAGCCATGAAAATTACAATGTCAGTGGTATTAGCAGCACGAAATGGCAGCAGCTCTCTCCACTACAACTCCCTGCTCCTGCAGGGATAACAACTGAAACTTCAAATTAAATTGAGAAGTTGCCCCTCCAGCCAATGCCTCCAGCAATCTTCCCCAGAGGAAAGTGGGGCCACAGGGCTTGAGTGCAAAGGTAGTGAACCTCCAGGCTGCTGGAGTCTGTGGGGGAGTTAGTGCCAGCATTAATTTTTTTACAATGAGGGTGGTGAAACAGTGCAATGTGTTGCCCAGAAAAGTTGTGGATGCCCCATCCCTGGAGACATTCAAGGTCAGGTTGGACAGGACTCTGGACAACCTGATCTAGGATACCCCTGCTTACTGCAGAGGGTTGAACTAGATGACTTTTGAATGTGCTTTCCAACCCAAACTATTCCATGGTTCTCTGAAATCTGGCAAGCATCCCCATGGGCAGAGCAGGCTGTGGCCCCAATGCCCAAGGAGAGTGACCCAAGGAGAGTTGGCACAGGCCAAACAAACTCCTGTAAGCTAAGTGGGAGGGCTGGTCAGCCAGGCCATGGGCACACCCCACCACAGCTCTGCTGGTGTGACATGGCCAAAGCTACCTCCAGAAAGCAGCCTGGGCTGGAACTGGGCTGGAGTGGGTGCTGGGCTCACCCATGGATTTTCTCCTCCTGGCCAGGAGTTGGTCTCATCAGTTTGACAATGTCATCTCACCCCAGCCTTTTGGCTTCCCTGAACTGCTTGGCACCACCACCACAGAGGCCCACAGATGCATTCCACCTCCTGCTCCCTCTCACTTCTCTGGGCTTTCATTCTCCAGACTCTTCTCAAGTTCTTACTTTATTTCGTCTGTTCCCACACAAGGATCCAGGAGCCATAAATGGATCAAGCTGTGGCAAGATCTAAAACTGTCCCATCTTTAAAAAGCCAGAAGTACCCTGCAATCTGTGAGAACTAGCCAGTCCAGCCACAGCAGTGACATATCCAGGCCTGGGATAAAACAGTTAAGCTTGCCTGGCTTCTAAAATCCCATAATACTTGTGTGCACAGAGCTGTTACACTGCAATTTACTCTAAATTGATACTCCATTTATCTGTCCATAGCTTTGGCATCTTGCTGCCCCAGCACTCCTAAATCACCCTTCTTAGACTTTCCTTATTTAATTTTCCAGCTCTTCAAGCGAACCCTTCCACTAACAGTCCCTGAATACCTCTGCATCCTCACCTTTGAAAACGCTGCCCCTGTCTCACTTTCCATGCAAACATGTTAAGGCATGGAGCTGAAATGTCATGCCAGAAAAAGCAACCCAGGTTGTTTTGGTACATGCAGTGGTCAGCATGCCCTTCTGGAGAGCCTACCAACATGTAACTAATATCCCGAGTTTTGGAGCCAGGCGAGTCCTATTCATTCTCTTGCCCAAACCACAGAGACAAGAACATCCAGCCTCTCCAGCATCTCACAAATCCTGGGATCGACGTGGACATACAGAGAGGGAAAAGCTGAAAAGCCACCAAGCTGCCCAGCAATGCCAGCATTATGATCTGGGACCTTCTCATGCTTGTAGAAGCAGTCATGCCCCTTACTGGAGTGGGGAGGCTGTGACATTTGACTGAAAGTATTTTATCTAGATGCAGATGAGACCTCCCTCTTGAACATACAAATGAGTTTGACCCACTTCTGAGATAAAAAAGTCAGAGGAAAGCCTGGGGAAAATGGAATCTGAACAGAGTAAAAAAGAGACATTTACATACAAGGAATAGCTGTAGCACCAGACATCCTTTTTTTTTTTCTGCTAGCTTGCCACACCACTTTGAAAAATCCTTCTGCTGCAGGCTTTAGTCCTGTGGTCAGGGGAGCAAAGGCACACAGCACTGCATATTAAGCATCCCCTGATGCTCCAGTGGTGACAGTACACTTCAAACATATGGGGTGAAAATCCCTCTCAGACACCAAGGCAACCCCTGCTTTGCTGTGCTTCTTCATGGGCACCAGAATGAGCACAGAAACCAATCTGCCTAGGGCTGGCATCTTTGATTTATTGATTTATTTTGAAGATGTTGTTCCTCTTGCACATCTAACTCCCCCCTCCAAGGGCAAAAGACCTTTGCACTTTTCTGATGACTTCATCCTTTGTACTCAGCTCCCACAAGCTATAGGTCAGGGATCGGATGACGGACTTGACCCAAAGTGGCTGACAAAGGCTTCTCATCTGCTTGGCATGGCATTCAGAGAAATCGATTCACTGAGGTGTCAGTGCTGCATTGCATTCAGCAGCAGCATGCCATGAAAGGCACCAGCACATCAGTGGGCTTATTGACCCATTCAGCAGAAACTCCAGTGCTGAGCATCCTTCTCTGTTCCCCATGGTCTGAGGGCAAACCTTCCTCCAACCATGTGTGTCATACTGAGTAGAAAGAATAAAAGTTTCAATTTTGCAGAGTTGCCTTCCCAACACTTTTCACAGGCAGGCCTGAAATTCCTTCTGAATGAGAGGAATGCCATGTCTTTCCAATATCAATGAATATTTCATCATTTCTGCTGTGCAAGTTAGTGTTCAAGGAGATACTGGTCAGCATGGAGACAGGAGCAGGTACAAATAGAAGAGATGTGCCACTGCTATTCCTAAAAGACAAAGCAGAAGGGAAAAGCATCTTCAGATGAAGTCACCTTTCCCTCCAGGTTGTGTCATCTTCAGGCACACAGGTCAGGCCTGAACTTCCTTTCTAATCTTGCTCCATCTTGCCACTGAGCCAGATTTTATCCCTCCACAAAGTCCATCCACATCACCTCCTCTCATTACCAATACTTCTCTGAGCACATGTGCTCTCTATTTCCCTTCTCAACTCCTTATGAACTCATTTAGCACTTTTGCTGGTTTGCCCTGTTAATAATTGTCAACTTCTCTGTTCTCTCTCACTTTTTTCCAGGCAGAAGGAGAGAACATGCCTTCCCAGAATTAGCAGCACTGTCTAGGAGTCTCTCATCAGTGGGTAAGTGTTAATGTCCTGCTAGTGTCCTTACCCCTGTGCCCTCAAACGCCACCCACTGGGCAATGCAGCACTTTATGAGACCACCTCACAGTGGAAACCAGGTGCCATAACAGTAACATAAATTTTCTCAATTCCAAAAATTTGCAAAGGATTATGCTCCAGTTTTGGGGTTTTTTTTCATTAGCTGCTTGGTGTAGTAAAATTAAAGACCCACTTATGATAGATGACAGTAGATCAACAGTGTTCAAATGGAAGCCTACAGATGTTTTTGCCAATGGTGTCTGAATAAAACAGAGACTCCAACAAGGCTATAGTTTGGCTAAGGATCAACCAAAGATATCAGAACTTCTTGAGTGCTTGAATGTTTTAAGGCACATCCATCAATAACTGAAGACAGAGTTAGTTCGTTTCTTGAGATATATTTAAAGTAATTTGCAAAAGCAAGCATGAAAACTGAAAGCACCATGGAAATGTGCTCTGAATGGTTACACTACACTGACTGTGGAAGGAATTCAGCACAGATAAGGGAATATATATATTATATGTGTATATATATATACACACACACACACGTAAAATTCAATGTGGAGCTGGCTGACTGGTTCCAGCTCAGCTGTGGTGCCCCAAAATGCCCCATTCTGCAGCCTTCTGAAATGACAGGCTGTCTGTTATGAAAATCACTTTGAACTTTCATATTTCTGGCCCAGAGTCTCCCTCTAGAATTCTCCTATGTATTAACTGCTTTTGCATATGGTAACTGTTTTCAAAGCCGAGTCACACACTCAGCATATCTTCACATTGTGGTTTCACTATGCAAAGTGTCTATGCTCCTCTCTTCTAGGTACTCTATTTGATGCATCCCCCTGCCTTTTTACCTCATGAGGGGCCCTGTCAGGGCTTGCTCCCAGCTCCAAGAGCATAACTGAACATGAGCCCACCCAACTAACCCGGCTGCTTGCATGGAGAAATGCCTCCCAGTCTGAGATGGAGCCTTGTCAGGTTACTGGATAAAAAAAGCCCTACATTCATTTCTCTCGCTCACAGGCTCGCTGCTTAGTCAGCTGTTACACCGCCGCATAAAACCTTTGCTAAAAGAGCTGTGGTAGAAAATAGCTGATCAGTAAGTCTGAAGTGTCAGAGCAGTCTGGGTAGGTGGAGGCACTAACAGGAAAGCAGGAAACCCAGTCTGTAAGCTTAGGGCTGGGAGAGAGGAAACCGTTTCCATTCAGTACAGAGATTGCAGGGCAACATTGATGGGAGGGCTCAGCCTCGGCCAAAAAGCCATTTTTTTCTCCTCTGTTTTAATAATTCCTGGTTGCTGGAACTCAGCACCCCAGGGAGGAAGTGTGGGCCAGCCTACACTGAATGCTGCTCCTTGCTCCTACCCTTGCAGCCGCAGGGAGGGGAGGCAGAGGATCTATAAATGTATTTCACACAAGTGTGTGTGAAATAACCCACATAAATCACCCTGCGAGACTTTTTTAAAATGCCTGCTACCTGTAACACCAGCCACAATTAGCACACCAGCTTATTTACATGTCATAAATCTGTGGCTCACAAAGACCTGTTGTACTGACTTTTCACCACAAACCTGCGAGCTTTGGTAAATTCGTTAAATCAGACTCACCCCTTTCTTATAAAGGGTTTCAAGCAGCTCACAGCAGCATAAAGGTAAATCACAAAGGGCTGCCTTGTCCTCCCAGACTCTGATCACAGCTCTAGCATTCACCCCTTTGCAATTCCAAATCCTGATTAGATCTGGGAATAGATTCTGCACATGGATCTAAGTGTGGGGAAACAATGCACCAAAGATCTGGAGTTCACTAAACCCTTCAGAGGCCCACCGACATCTCCGAGCCTGGCAGCTGTTCCAAGGCAGCTTTCAGTTTTAATCACAAATTATTCTCCTGACAGCCCACAGTAAAATTAAAGCAAGCATCACAAGACAAAGAGGCTCAACTTTGGTTTACAAATTTCATGCAGGACCCTTTGGGGGTTCTAGCTTGATTCCAGGAAGAGCAAACGAGCCCCCCAGATGCAGGAGCTGGGCCCAAGGCAGCTGTGCCGATGGGTCCTCACACCCTGAGGTATCTGACAGTGGTTCCTGCTCATGTCTGCACCTCTGGCCAGCCCCACTGGTGGGTTACACTTTGCTGCGCCCAAGTACACACTGCCATGGATGTCACCGCACCAGGTTCATTCCTTCTCCTCCTCACTGACCAAGCCCAGAAGGGAAACACATCTCTTACAAGCAGCAGGAACCACAATCTCTCATACCAGGTGTGGGTTGTGTGAGGGAAATCAAAAGCAAGTTATGTTTGAACCTGCAGTGCCCACACAGCTTGACCAAGCCATAAAAAGGCAGCTGTGTCAGTACAGAGGCAGCCAAAAGTGTCCATTTGCTCCTGTGTGAGCAGGCATGTGCTTGCAGCGTGGTCTGAGCACTGCCTGGCACACTGAACCCTCACTGCAAATTAGGGATGAGGGATTATTTTTTAGTTTCCCCATTGCAAACTAAGGATTTACCCATCGGTCCCACAGAGGTCTTGTGAGGATAAACTGAGTTATTTGAACATTTTGAAGGCTGGAAGCGCTAAGAGCCAGACGGGAGGGAGTGGTCCAGAGAAGCAAGGAAGCAGAGCGTACATTCAGTGGAGGAGGTGTTCCAGCTAACACACAGAGAGCTCCCTTGCTCCCTGAAAAGCCACTCCAGACAATTCCTGACAGAGTGCACATATTGCAGAGTCTCATGCATTCCTTTTTCCTGGAAAAGCACAGAGCAGCAGTGGTTTCAGCTCTGCCTGGGCTCTGACCGCTCGGAGCACCACACCACTCCCAACGCGCGCCCATTAGCAGAATTTAGGTCCCGCTTTGCTCATTCCTTTTCCTGCTCCATTCTTGGTGTCTTCCAAGGGCAGATATTTCCACATCTCTCTTCCCCAAAATAAGGCAAAATTATTCCTTGTCCTTCATGGGACTTACTGTACATCACAATTTATCATCTTTAGTCAATGGGGCAGCCATCCCAACTGGCATCATCATACCAGCAGGCAAAACCCCCTAAGAAGTGCAGCAATTCATTTATCTCACCAGCACCACACTGCCAATGGGGATGGTAGGAAGAAAATGATCCGTGGGCTCTCACAGCACCCACCAAACCCAACAGCATGTGGAGATATAAATACAGAGCAGCCCAGAGCTCAGCATGGCAGCCCAGTGGCTGGGTGCAGAGAAAGGGATGGATTTTCACACCCCCGTTCGCTGCTGGCTGAATGATCCCCTGTCACACATGGCCATGATCTCCACACAAGCAAGAGAAGGGAAAAATCTATGTGCTGCAGCCAGAAAATATTCTGCAGATTAAATCATGCTACCCTGAGCTAAGGAAGGTGCTAATAACAAGAAGAATTGAATAGAAGAAGCAAAAATTGAGTGTTCTGGACACTCCAGTAAGATTTCCATCTCTCCCCTAAGCACAGCAGGGCAGAAAGGCTGCAGAGTGGACCACCAGTATATTGGCATTTTTCCCCACTAATTGAAGTTTCCACTCACATAAAACTATTTGGTGTTAATACATTGCACTTTCATTAAAATCACGTCACTTCAGTTCTTTATATTTTTATTGTGGCATATAAATTACACTGTCCAAACAACAACAACAACAACAATTAAAAAAAAAGGAAAGAAAGAAAAGACATTATAAAATGAAATTCTGAAATTAAGTGCTCCATTCTAACCAGAGAAAAAAGGAACGTTTTGAACAAAATAATTTGGCCCATATATTTTTCTAAACAAAACTGTATGCAACAACAACAACAAATGCAATCCTACAAAGACCATTTGTATTAATAAAATGGTATTTTTGCAATAAAAAAAAATTGCTGGCAAAGTGTTCAGCTGGGTTTATTAGTGTCATTAAGAATCCTCCCACATTCTCTTATTTTTCAGCAGCTAGCAAAGAGGTACGTTCAGAATTTCATTATTTGAGAATGAGGCAATAGATAAAATAAAAAATAAAGAGCAATTTGTACTCCCCTAATGGCTTCCTCTCCAAAGCTTCACAGCAGTTTACAAAAAACTCCATGATTTAACCTCCTTTCTTGAAATGTAGCTATTCCCCCTTTTTATGGCAGAGAAAAATATCGAGAGAGAGCCTCTGTTCATTTCAAACATCTGTATTCTGAGTGCCAAGGGCGTGATTTACCACAGTTTACTGTGCTCCAAATCAGTGTCCAGGATAGGTACTCAGTATTTCTAGCAAAAAAGACCACAGGCATCTCGCATCAGCTATCCCAGACTCCTGGAATCTGCAACAGAGCTGGAGTGAATTTGGGACAGCAGGAAACTCAACCTCTGTTCCTTAGCTCTGGGCTTCTTCTCAATTTCCATGCTCCAGGGCACAAGAGGCAGAGCCTTTCACCTTGTTCTAGCCTTTTCCAAAAACACACGGGATATTTCAAATGTTTTGTTAGGCAGGAATAAGCTCTCTGCAGAAACATTGACTGGGTCAATTGTCTTTTGTCCATTTTACAGCCTCTGCATTCCTGTTGGGCGACACTTAAAGACTCAAAAGAATTCCCAGTATTTAAAAAACTTCTTATTTTTAATGTTTTCTGGTGCCAAGACTGACAGACGTCTGTGCACGTATGGAAAAGGCAGGAAAGCAGGGCTGTTTCTGGGGAAGAAATGCTTCTTTCATTTCCTTCCTTCTTCAACATTGGTTGATATTAATTTTAAACCTGGCTGGCACTCCACAGTAAGGAGAGTGAAAGATCTTGTTATTTCATCCAAAAAAGTATCAAATAGGTGTAGCTGTAATTTTAAAGCAACCCTGCCAAGCCATGAAGTTCCCAAAAGGACGATGGCTTTCCTGGCAGCACGGGGTTTGCCGTATCAGATGCAGCAGACTACCAGATCACAAAACCTTACTGCTTCATTCTAGCCATGACCCATATTTCATCCTGTGCTTCAGAAGAAGACGAAAGGCCTTCATAATGCATCCTAAACATTACCATATGGAAAAATCTTGAAGTATTTAAAAAGGATAAGCAAGTAGGGTCCTATAGAAATACTAGGACACTATAGCATTCATTTCTAAAATCCTAGTGGGACAATTATAATGTCTCTAATTTTCTGTGGGGGGGAAGTATATTCCTGATATATTCTGTAGGCAATGGTGATGAGATGTTTTCATCACAATAAGCACAGGACAGAATGCAAAAATATCCAGATGACCAAACCTGTGAAAAATCGAATTTCTGAACTCTGCCATTTTTAATGCAGATTGGCCAGGATTCAATCTCTACCTTAAAAATTGTATAATGACAGTAACTATAAGACTCAGAACCAGAACAAGGACCAATGAGGCTATTAATAATAGTAATAAATGTAGCCCTGCGTGAGGAAAACAGCCAAGGAATAAAAAACCCCGTCATTTTAGAATATGTTATGTACTCTGAAAAATTCCCACTACATTTGAACAATGCAGTAGCAATAAAGGAGCAATTCCCTGTCTCGGAAAAGAGGCTGCAATCCACCCTGTGTTATCAGATGTTGCCTAGGAGGTCAGGAATGCTCCAAATGGCGCTGCTTCTCCCGGGCTCTCCTTGCCCTTGGGGCACAGGCACCAGCCGGGCGTCGGGAGCCGCGGGGCAGGGACTGCCCGAGCATCCCTTGCTCCAGGAAGGATAAGGAAAGTCCATGTCTCTGCCAGGCTGCGCAGGGAAAGCAGGAGGAATAAAAACAGGACCTGTCTTGCAGGAGTGTAACCATGGCGTTATCCGCAGCATGATAGCTTTCCCTGGAGAAATGGTCTGTGTGGGAATGGGGGACATGCAGCTGGCACAGGGCCCCTTTTCTAGGCTTCAGTGCCATGAGTCCTGCCTCACTGAGCACCTCTGAGAGCCAGCAGCCTTACAGCCTCCCTCCTTCCCATGCACCTCCAGCTGCCACAAGTCTGCAGATGTACAGCTGCATTTTGAACAAATACGTTTCCTTTCCTTGTACAGTATTTTCTTGGGCAACTCCGGAGAGCAAGCTGAACATTTTGGTCCTTGGTTGCACAGCTTCAATGCCCAAATCTTCCCCTCCTCAGGCAGTAAATGCAGCTATTGTTTTGCCAGTTGGTCGAGTTACTCTTTTTTTCACTCGTGTTGCTGCCAAGGTAATGCACAATGTTACACGCTTTAGAAACCAGTCCCGGTTGTGTAATGCTACCCTACCACCACCAAACAGCTTAGGACTGTGTCAGCCCAGGGAAAAAAAACAAGCCTGGAAGCTAGAGGAGAGAAGATTAAAGCAGCAGCATGGTTTTTAATTGTGCCTTAGAATTTCTAATCTAGTTAATGGTCCTTCCAGCCCATCCTGTGTAAAGACACGAGCATGTGGCATGTACTGAAGGAGGATCAACACTGACACACTGACAGATGCGCTTATTGGCACAAGAGACTAGATTAGCTTTTGGACTGGATTTTTTTACTTGTTAGCTAGCCAGCAGCAACTTGCTTTTTTGGAGGGGAAGGGAGGGATCAAACAATTGCTGCAAAGGGATATTAGTTCCCTGGCACTTCATCTTCTTCCATTACAGATTCTCTGCTTGAACATGAGACAATGCTGCCATTCCTTCCCCCTGACTCACTGGCAATTCTTTATCCATCTCTGGTTTGCTGCTTTGGAGATTTTTTTGGCTGGAATTTGATCACCCCCACCTGCCCTTTTATTCTCTCTCCATATTTTTCAACACTTCTGTCTCCTTCATCACATCCCAAAGCTCTGCTGTGCAGTGAAATCCTGTAAGTTAACCAGAAGTTCAATACATCCACTTCAATCTCATGCAATTCTGCTTGCCCATTTGAGGAAGATGAGGAGCGAGTGCCTCGCACCGCAGGCACGCCGGCATGCGTGGCAAAGAGCACAGCACAGAAGGTGGAAAGTGGCTGCCTGCCGAGAGGGACGCAGCTAATGTTTAACAGCACACGTATGAAAGCCAGCTCTGTTCACATTCCTCAGGAGAGCTGTCCCACGGCTTCACAGAGGGCTGTTCACACAAGAGGGCAGGAGTAATTAAGGAGAACCAAATTCTAGCTGGTGGGAGAGGTGGGGGATTGCAAAAGTCCTTGGAGCCCATCCAGGACACAGGTTAGAGGTTAGAAGTGCCATGGGTGCTCTTGCTCTGACAGAAGAGAGCTGCCAGAGGTGTCATGCCCTCCTGAGAGACTCACAGCTTCTCGGAATCTGAGCAGCAGCTGAGCAGCTGTGTACACAAACATCTTCCATCCAGCCCATGAGTTCCCAGACCAGCCCCCTTTGCCATCTCGCCATATTCCAACAACACAGGCAAGTGCAAGGGGCTCGAAGTTTGAGACAAGGGTGGCACTGTAACTGGATTGCACTTTTTGACAAACCTTCTGAGTTCTTTCACTCTTCCCTGCTTTCCCTTCTGCTGAGTCCTGCATTCCATGTGCATGGTCCCCAGCCCTTGGGACCCTTGGTCCCACAGGGAGAAGCCAGTGCTTGCACACCACATCAGTGCTTCGAGGGTGGTGGGAGCGGGGACTGTGATGCAGCTCAGCAGAGACAGCACAGCCAGGGCTGCCTGCAGAGGGGTGCTTGTGCCTGGCTGGGTCTGTGGCTCTCCTGCAGCCACCCAGCCCCAAGGCTGAGCCTCTCACGGAAGCTATTCATGAAGCAAAGGCTCGGGCTGGGACACCACCCCTGCTTGTGGCAGCGATGCCAAGGGACACGCTTCCAGAAGCCAGCAGCAGTCTGAGGAGCCCTTGCAAACACCTGGCTCCAAAAGAGGCACGCTGGCAGCTGAGCCTGTACCCTCCCATGGAAGGTGAATGCACACTGCTTCCCTAGAGCAAACAAACAGAAGCACACCAGCCAACTCCCTCCTAGCCCACAGGAGCACTGCCAGGTGAGGAAGAGAACAATTCACCCACCCACAGATGAGACTGCAGCACAAACAACCACATAGGAAAGAGGTGAGCCACTTGAAGGGGCCAGTTAGGCAGGCAATAACAAGGCCTGCACGGCTTTCAGGCTCCAGAGAGCCACCAGCCCTCAGCCTGGGGGACTGTGCTGTGTGCCCCAGGAAGGAGCCAGAGTAGCTGCCAGGAGCCTCACCATTCCCTCTGAGGGCTTAAATAGCTAGCATGCCTCCAGCGTGTCCACACACAGGAGTCCTGCTGCTTCACTCGGCCAAACTGCTCCTTCAGTGGTTCTCCAAGCACAGTGTATTTACTTTTTAATTGGGTGAGCAGAAACAACTGACCCCAAAGCTAGTGAAGAGCAGGAAGGGGCTCATCAAGTTATATGGCTGCTTTGAGCCAGCATTAGCATTGCTGCACCCAGCTGTGCTCTGGCTCCATTTTCCATGGGAGGGTTCAGGGTCCCAGCCTGCCCCCAGGGCACAGCAGGCATGTCATGGAAATCTGGCCTGTGCCCACGGAAAGTGCAGCCTCCAGTCAGGCTTGTGCTGCAGGCTGTTGCTGGCAGAACAGCACCACTGAGGAGTGTGCATGGATGCAGCCATGCAGCGTGCCAAAGCAGGAGACACCTGCAGCCCTGAGAAAAGTGCAGCTCCCCAAGGCATTTCTCAGTCCCATGTCCCAAATGTCATCACATGGGTTTTGCTGAGCACAGAGGTCTGAGCAGAGAGATGGCTGGTCCCTGGAATAGGAGGCTGGTGATGAATCCTCTATCCAAAACTGCAGGTGGCTGGCCCAGGGCACAAATGGCAGCAAAAGCATTGATCTTTTGGCAGTGAGAGCAGAGGGATGCCAGCTCCAAACCTGACCTGCAGTTCTGAACCACATGTTCAGCTCCCTGTTCAGAGGCAGGACAACCTGTCCTCAGTCACAGCCCTGCTTGAATCCATGCTCTACAGATCCAAAACAAACAACTCTGAGTTCCTGGTAGGGCTGAGGAGCAAACAGCAGGGCCATCAGCAAGAGCCAGGTGGGAGCTTCTGGCTCTAAGCCTGAGAGAGCTGGGGAGGAGGAGGAGAAAGCAACACAGCGATGGGAACATTGCTGTCCAGAGAAGGGGGGCAGCAGGGGTGGCAGAGAGTGCACAAGTGAGTTCATAACTGTCTGTCAGGGACCCACCTCTTCACTTAGGAGATGTTTTGTTGTACCAGCTATAGCTCAGCACCTACAGGATCACCAGCATGACAGCAGGAGCAGTAGGCTGCCACTTTCTCCTGGTGACCCAGGGTGTTCACCCATCAGTACACTTGCACTCACCCACATACAAAAGCCCCAGGCCATCTGCTCTTCTTCAGACTGCAAAATTACGTAGTTTGAAAAGTCCTAAAATGCTGATTCCTCCCTCAGCAGGGACACAGTTCTCCAGAAATACAAAGGCATGAGTCCACTGGGGAAAAAGGATATACTGGAGAGTAAAACACTGTAGCGGTCTGTCAATGCCATGTGGGATGCTGCTGAAAGAATTTTGGAACAACTGTGAGACTTTTTGGATGCTCAAAGACTGAATGAGTCAAAAAATCATCTGTGTCCTACAGAGAAACATTTTAGAAAACAAAGCAATTGGCTTCTAGCAACATGATGTAACCTTGGTTTTTCCTCCCCTTATTGTAAGTGCATTTCTGGGTGTTTGCTTTTAAAGCTGTATCCATTAATAATGTGCCTCTATATTTATTTAGAGATATGTCAAACAAGGAGCGCTTATCCGTAGCTCCAGGCAACCCAACAATTTTAATACATAAACAGCTATATAAATGAGTCTCATCATCGTCCAACAAAAGCTTCAGCAACAAAGAGCCCCATAAGCACACCATCTCTGCTCAGGATGCTCAAAATTCGGCATCCACTTCAGCGGCCAAGGAGAATAGATAAGCTTTCCAAGGGAACCAGCTTGGGTTATTACAGATCAAATGGAGGAACAAGTTGTTTGCCTTTCCTTACCTTAAAAAAAAAAACAAACCCACAAATGGAAAAACATGGGCCAGTTTTTCAAGCAAGCTCGGCACGTTGCCTGCCTAAATTACACTTACATGCAAGTGCATGCAAATGTGTTGTTTCCCTGGTCATATGCCTGAACTGCATCCACATTTTCCTCAAGTGCCTTCTGGAACGTGACAGGACACGCACGAGCAACCTCCCCAGTCCTTCAGAAACCAGAGCATGGGCATGCTGGTGGGAACAGAGGAAACACCTGCATTCCTCCACAGCACAAATGCAGCCAAAATAATGATGAGTCTGAAAAAAGCCCGACGGAAGGCAAAGGTCAGGTTGCTGGGACCTTGTGGAGCGGAGGGGGCTTGGCTCAGTGCTTGGCAGGAGGGAGCCTTGTGTTCTTGTGCTTTTAAATGCATTTTCCTGCAGGAGATGGGGGAAGCCAAATAAAAATAAGCAAACATTTTCAGTTTCTGCTGCAGTTCTGTAGAGGGGTGACTAAACACTGCTGGCAGTAGCTCAGCCCCCACCAGAGCCTGCTGCTGCTGGCTGTATCCCTTCCAGAGAGATGGAATCTGCCTGCCATTGAGGCAAAGGAGGTGCACAGTGGGGCATAACGTGGCACCTCTGTGCCAAAAGGAAGCAACTGTGCCCCTGTGCAGTGCTAGCCACTGCTCCAGTGAAAATCTAACCAATGCACTTGCTGAAACCTTGCAGGACCTATTGTGCACATCCTCCAACATGAAACACCAACAGCGATGCTTTGGCTGGCCTCGTGGGGAGGTCCTGCTTTTTCCCTGGGGAGGTGCTGCTGATTTCTCAGCTGGGCATCATCCATCACACACGGGACTGAGGGAAGGCATCAAAGACACCACAGAGATTCAGTTTCCAAACTTGCTTTTCTCTTCCTGGATGGGAGTTACATGCAAAATGTAGGAGAGGGCCACAAGAGAGAAGGGTAAGAAAACCCTCAGTAGTTCAGCTTAGACATCTGAGGTTTTTAATCCTCCTCCCTCTGCCTGTCTGATGCCCAAAGGAAAAAATAAAGTGCTTGGACTGGCCAGTTTGGTGTGAGTCCCTGTCCCTCCCTTCCTGCTCCCCCTCACTGCAGCACAAGAGGAAAAACACTTGAAAGGCTAGGGGGTGGCCTCAAGGATGTCTGCTTTGCCTCCACTCATGCCACTCTTCCTTTTGTATCTTTTCTAACATCCAAAGAGGAAAAAGGCAGGACCATCTCCTGTACCCAGGTGCTTTTCTCACACACACACAGACAAGCACATTCCCATTCAAAATAAGACTGCAGTGCATTGAACTTGTCCCTGAATGTAACCCTTCTGGCTTGAATAGCCCTGCTGGCTCCTGCCTTGGGCAAGGTTTCAGTTTCCCTGTGGCTTGATGACGTGATTTGGGCAGGATTTATGAGGCTTACAAAAAAACACAATTAAATCTAAGGGGCAATGAAGGGGATTTTTTTCTTTTTTTTTTTTTCCCTGCCTTTTCATTGCTTGTTTCTAGGACTAAGGCAAAAGTTGAATTGGCAGAAGTTCGCTGCGTTGGCTGGAGCCTGAACTTCTAGCCAAAGATGTTTTCTTCAAGCCTAGTTAAATTAATTTCCTTGAGTTTTTCAAACATTTTCTTTGCTCTAAGTGACTGAGAAGCCATTGACATTTCAGTTGAGGAGCAATCAAAATACAGGACCCGAAGGGCCAAAGCTATCCCTGCTGTAACTGCTGTGGCTGGCACTGCAGCTGCCAGAACTGAGGGAAACAGCTGAGGTGGGCATCCTGGAAGATAAGGCAGGTAGGGAGGAGACGCCGGGTTGGGACTGAAATATCCCCTGTGCTTCCAGCAGAAGAGTCATCCCTTTGGGAAGAGACCCAGCCAGGTCCCTGTCTGACCCTGAAGGCTTGAAGAATGGATGTACCCACACCCAACAGAAAGGAGCATGACCTCCACTGGAAACTACACATGCTGGAAAAGAAAAAGCCTGTGTCCTAACTTTGTGCTTTGAGTCCTGTTCAATAATTAATAACAGAGTATGCTGGAACTGTGTCAGCCATGTCATTTCAGGTGAGGAAGGCTGGTGTTTTCTAGGTACCAGCTCTGTAAACCCCTGCGGAGCAGGGTGCCAGGGCAAGCAAGGGTCACACGGTGCTCAGCGAGGCACGTGCGCACCCACAGCCACGTGTGCCCAGGCAAATGCATTTCTCTCTCCTGCAGAAACTAAACTTCACATCTTGGGGGCTGATTTTCTTAATCCAAAAGCAAAGGTCAAACAGAAAGTACATGGCTTTGGTTTATTTATGGAGAACCTTAGCCATCAGACTTTCCAAAAGCATCAGCAAATTTTGCACATCCATGTTTAAACCCCTCAGAAAGGTGTTGTGCCCTGCCCTTCCGAAGGCCCCCCTGTTCAGATGCTGTGCTGGAGGTGTCAGGAGCCAGGAGTCTGGCACAGCACCAGCCGGCCTGGCACATCCCACAGCAGGGCCATGTCCTCCACCGGGAGAGGGGACACGGTGAACTCAGACTGTGTATCCTCTAAGGATGTCAGCTCTCTTGAATTATTTACTTATTTCTTATTACATTACTGAAAAGGAGAGTGAGAAAAAAACCCTCCCAACTTGCCTGAAGAGGAAATGAATAGGGAAACTTTGAGATTTCTCATCCCTCCAAAAAGCCCCTTGGTGAGCATGGCTGCTGCAGCTGCCCCCAGGAGGCCTTGCAGCACCTCAATCCCCATACCAACAAGGAAGTACCAACAAGGCACTTAACCACAGAGCCAGTTTCTTCTCTGAGCCTTCGGGTTGCCTCAGAAGTTTTTTAAACAAGACGCTTTCCTGTTTTTGAAACCTGTGCATCCGTATGGTTTGCAGGTTACTCAAATAACCTTATCACTTAGAGCAACGCTGGCATGAATTTCAAAACTGCTTACTGCGGTGCTCCCCTCCCCTCTCCACACATATCTATTTACTCATAGGGAGCCTTATTTACAGTATCTTCCTGCCAACTGCTGACACAGAAGAAAAAAAAGCCCTGGGTTACACATTAAGCTTTATCGTTGAAGTATTCATGCCAGACGGTGTCCAAACAGAGTTAACTGACTGACCTTAGCTCAGGGTAAGCCACACAAGGGGGAAATTTCTATCGCAATCTGCTTGCACGGGCAGAGCTCGTTTCGCACCACCAGCTTTTTCATCTCCTCCCCCCCTTCATCTGGGCTGAAAAGGCTTTTCAAAGAAAACATGGTTTTGTTTTCAGAAAGCCAAGTAGAGCTGGTTCCTTGTAAGTTCATTAAAGGAGGAATTACCAGAAGGAGATGTTTGCAGGTAAATGTTAAGGCATGGAGAGGGCAACATGTACAACAAATCCTGATCTAAAATCCACACAGCACACGAGTCAAATTCAATTCTTCTGTCAAAACTGGGCAAACGAAGAGGACTGCCATGCAAGAATATGCCATCCAGAGGGTCTGGAAAATCCAGAAATCAGCTTCACTGTGCCTGTTTTGCACAGCAGCTTTGGAAAGATCTGCCAAACGTAACAGTTTCATTTGACAGTCATCTTTTGGCTTAACTTCTGGGCTGGCTGGTGGCCATCTCCCATTGCACAATGAATGCCTGCAAAATTAATCATAAACTCCCTGCCTGGAACTCCCAGTGCTGCTCTCCTGAAGGGTACCTGCAGTCTGCTCCAAAACCCTGACAGTACCTCAAACCCTGTGTTCATTAATGGCCCAGCCAGCAAGGGAGGACAAACCATCACAAAAACAATCCATGAACTTTATTCTTCCACTCCCACTTCTGCAATCTGCTGGCTGAGCCATTTACCTCTGTGTACACTTCATGACAGCCGCACCACAGCCGGGCACAAAGGCGCTTATCTCGACCTCACACTTCACATCCTTTCTTCTCACAGCTAACACTTGGCTGGTGAAGAAAGCTGTACAACCTATCTTGGGAGAAAGAAGAAGCAAGAGCTGCTCTCAGATTAACCAGTCCTGATCCTCTCTCCAGTAAATTCTCTAACACCAATTCGGCAGGGGCGTGGTAAGGTTCCCTTGCTGCAACACTGTCTGCATGTTGGTTTTGTCAGCAGGGACTCACGGGAATGCAGACAGAGTGGGCTTCTTGTCTGTGAGAAGTGCTGGCTGGCCAGCATGGGCATGGGGTGTGGGTGCATCACGGCACGGGCTCCCTGAATAAACCACACCCCACTTTACTGCTCCCATGTCCCCTTCTGTAAAATGACTTTCTCCTGCCAAGCAAGCTGCTCTGCACCAGGGAGAGAAAGCCCCTGCTCCCCATTTCCTACCCTCAGCATGCAGAGCTAGCACTTGGGGAATGCCTTTCCCCGGAGCTCCTGTCCCACCACGGGGTGCAGCCCTGGCTGTCACAATGTTGTTAATGGCTTTGCACCTCTGCTTTGCAAGAGAGGTCTCTCCATCTGTGCACTCACCAGAGTGCTCAGGCTCAGGCAGCCCCCAGGCCCCCTGAGCACACTCAGCTCTTGCCCAGATTGCACTGGGCAGCCACTGTCACACTCCCAGCCCTGGGCTTTCCAGAAAGGATGCGGCCATCAAATCCAGGGTGCCATCTTCTCTTTTCCCTGCCACTCTAATTAAATTGCTCATTTTAAAAAGTAAGTGAATTGCATTCCTGCTAAGTTAATTAGTTCCTCCTATGTAGTTTTCTTTCTTTATCCAATAGACTAAATTGAATTGAGCATACAAACACCACGGGAAAATAACAAAAAAAATCCAAACCCCAAGCAGGATTTCAACAGCTCCAGAAGGGAGCAAGAATGTATTTCCTAACATGTCTAATAACAAAACATAAAGGTATAAAACAAATGTGATTAAAACCAGAGGAGCTAGCTGCACACATTTTATTGCTATGTTTTCACTTTTTATTTCTTTATAACAAGGATAAAAAATAACTTGTGCAACCTCCGCCAGGAAGTGAGTGGATCTTTGAACTCTGCCATCTGGCTAGTGGAATCTGTATTTTTGTTGCCTCAGGTTACAGGTTAATCCTGCCAGTTTTTATTATTTGTAGAACTAGTTGGCCTCTTGGAAGCTTTTATGGTCTCTGTCACAGAGAAGATTGCTGCTGAGCAAAATACACAAAATACTGGGGTCAGTGTGGTGAGGACATTGAGCAGGGAGGGAAAGGGGGGAGGGGGGGAAGGCAGTTCTGGCTAATCTAAAATTATCCTTTTTATTACAAGAGAAGACGTTGCAACATGCGCTGGCGAATTTGCCTCACGCTGCAAGTCAGCGCAGACAGGAAGGCTGAGCCTCCCTGCTCATGGTGGAAGTCAAGCCCGAGCATGCCCAGCAGCTGGGGAGACCCATGTGATGACAACAGCATCCAGCTCCATCTGGTGATGTGCTCCCAGCCCCCCCGGGCACTTTTCCATCTAGTCTTGCAAGCAGCTGGATCAATTTACTCTAGCCTACGGTGCACTGCACAGGCACAGACTGAAGTTATTACTCATGGAAATCCCCTCTGCCTCAGTGCTTTGAACAAGGAATCAGGTAGCTTTCAACCTCCTGACAATTAATAGCCTTTGGTCGAGGGAGAGCAGTGCAAAAATGCTGGAAGGGATGAGTTTCAAAACAGCTTGCTTAGTTTCTAGTAAATTAAAGGGAGTGGGCGGTTGAGGTACACAGTAATATTATCCAGCCCAGTGTGGTCTTCACTGACGTCAGCAGGACATTTTTTTCCTTTCTTTTTCCCTCTGTCTGCCTTCCTCCTGAGAAGAGACACATGGAGGCTAACGCTGTGACAGAAGCATGGCTCGCATACCCCGAGAACCTCCAGCTTTCCATCAACAAAGGCAGAGCACAGATGCTACTCTGTTGCAAATGAGCAGCACCAAAATATATGCAAGTCATTTCAGAGGAGGAAAAAAGCTGTTGGAAACAGAAATCATGAGGACTCGCAGTATGTCTTTCTCTTCGCGTTGCATGATTAACTGCTCTGACTAAGACAACGCTCTTCCTGTGGCTAAGAACACATCCTCATCTCCAATTTTACTTGAAATAGCACATTTGACCGTGACCCCTCCCCTCAACTGCTGTGCCCATCCCAGCTGAGCTCTGTGGTGTTTGCAACTGTGTTTTCTCAGTCTCACTGAACACATCATTTTCTCTGAGGCCTCTGTACTGCAGGCTGGAGGCATTATAAAAGAGCTGCCAGCTTTGCATTGAAAATATGCCAATTAAGTTCAGCAGAAAAATTTCACTATGCTCTCAGCAAACGTGATTTCTGTGCACCATCGTGCACTTGTAGCCTTTTCATGCACTGCTACTTGCATATGGAATAAAAGGTGGTTGGACAGCAAATAAAAAGATGTGCAACACTGAGATGCTGCAGGTAGGAAAAATGGACCCTAGGCTTGTAAGCATCACCTTCCAGGTGAAACATAACACTACAGTGCCCACATTTACTGTGTCAAAAATGTGAAACACAGAAAGTGTCCAGGCCAGGACTTTTTTAGGGTTGCAAGAGACAAAGGGGACTTTTTTATAACAAAAATGTGTATTGAAGCTGCTGTGCCAGGTTCTGACTCAACACAGACACATGCATACTGCTCAAAGTGGAAGATTTTTCCAGTAATTGAGTGGACTGAATGAGCTCATCATGACCCACTGAGCAAGTTTTCTTAGTATTCTTTTTGGGCAAGAGAACAGCTTTGATCAGTGTTTGCACTCATTTGACTTTTTCCTGTTCCCAAACTTTTGTTCCTTTCATTAAACACCCGTTCCATTCGGCTCCTCTTGGTGAAAGGAGCAATTTTTTCCTAAGTGTAGCCACGGGACTTAAGTAAATATCACTGAAGCATTAAAAATCCAATGTATTAATGAAATTATACTGCAGGCATTGCCAGGTTGCAGGATCACCAGAGCCAGAGCAGGAGAAGTGTACTGTCCATGAAAGCTAAAAGACACGGTCATTCCACAGAACACTGCAGACACAGACAGGGCATCCTTGCGCAGGAGGCTGAAGGGGATGTGTGAAAGTGGAAGACCATGAATCACTGCAAACAAATTATGTGATCACCAACTGGCACATTCTTCTTGTCCTTCTGTATCCTGATCTCCTGCTTTTTATGATGGTTACCCATGCAAATTGATGGCATCCTGCCTGCTGTCCTGAAGAGCATTTTTGCTGCTTGTTATTAAGGTATGAAACTTTACATGGTGTGAAGGTTGAGGAAAAGGTCTTGAACCAAGTAATTTTTGGCAAGAGTAAGCTACAATTCCCTCAGGGCCACAGCTATAGACTGGGCTTTGCTGCAAACACCCCACATCTCTGTGTGCCTGCCTTTGAGAACAAGTCAGAGATTTTTACAAGGAAGTATCACCTGTTTGCCTGTTCTGCAAGTTGCCTACTGAGGTCCCTTTGACAGCAGTGTCTTTCAAGATTTATTTGCAACTTTCATTAGGGCATTTTGGAGAAAAAATAAAGAAGGAATTAATAGCTATCCGTAATTACAACTCAGCATGGCAATGCCTGTGGGTTAATGGAGCTCATATCTCCAAGTTGCCACTCCTGAGTTTTAGCCACCAACCTCTGCTCCCTTCTTCCTGCAAATGGAAAGTCCCTATTGCTTTACACAGTAGGCAAAGACAATTACCCTCTGGACTTTGAAAGAAAAGGAACTTTGATGAATACATAACTCGGCTAAGCAACACTTTTCATTTAAAAGAAAACACTCTTCCATTTTCACACCCAACAGGTGCAGCCCAGGTGGTAGCCTGCTTTTTTCCAAGGTCTCACCGAAGAGTAGGAACGGCACCCCAGAGCCCTACCTACACAGCTTCAGGCTCTCTGACTGAGCATTTCAATAGCTCAGCTGTGGCCACAACAGCCTGCAGCCCAGTGTGCCTGGCCAAGGCAGGTGAGGTTGAAAGGAAATCCACAGGCTTCTCCAGTTCTCTTTTTCAGCTATTTTTGGAGATGTAGTCGAGTCCAGGCCACACTGATCTCACAGCTATCTTCAGACAACCTTTGGCCACCCTGCCATGTGAGAGCAGAGCCTGAGCCCGGGTTTTAAGTTCCAAGCATGGTGGGCCTGATGGCGAGAAACATAGCCCAGATTGCTCAGCTTGGACTGAGGCTGTCAATGTAGACTGGTTTTGTAGCATAGGATTGATGGCAGCTGTGTCACCCTGGCCACCAAACAACCGTGGGCTGGTCATGGATCTCAGCCACTCATGCTGCAGGCAAGGCTGAAGGTGGACCTGAAGGTGCACTTGCCTGAAGGTGGAAACAAGACCACCACACAGAGCAATGTCCCATCACCCCTAAACAAATGTAAGCAAAAATATTAACCATCCCATGAGATAGGCCCCTGGAAAATATCTTATGTGGTTGCTTCTCACTGGCCCTGGTGAAAAGCATACAAAGAAGGCTGCACATCTCAGCTGACAGGCAGAGAGTCCTTTACAGGGACACCCGTGAATTATTATTACCACCACTCTCCTTTACAAAGCCTTCAGAAATCTTTCCGAGATGGTATTTTTGTGACCAGACGAAGGTCAGAGTCCCTGCTATGATAAATCAGGCCTGATTCGGAGACAGGTTCAGCTGACAGAGTCATCTGACCAGGGCAGCTGTGCACAGACCCTGAACCAGTTCCCTTCTTGTGTCTCTGTCAGGCTGGGCATGAAGCTCAGACATCTGCTAGTTCCTGAATTACAGCGAGCACGCAATAACGGACGTGCCCCGCTCGGGGAAGCTTGTGTTTATTATTTTTCAAGCTTTGCATCAACTACACACACAACCAGACCGCAGCGTCCGGTCACCAAATCTGCTGTGTGCAGCTGCGTTGGCTGCTAAAAGGAATGGTGACTTCGTAAGGCTGTGGCTTCCCTAGGAAAAAAAAAAAAAGAAAAAACAAAACTAAAGGAAAAAATTTGCATTTCCCCTTTTCTGTCTTGCCAAATCCTTCTCTTCAAGAAACTACGCAAAGTCCCCCTAGGTAGCATCGTACTTGTAAGGAGGGCAGGAGGCCCAGCCATATTGCCCACCAGCTTTGTTCATGTCCAGCAAAAATGTTTGGGGATAGTTCACAGCCACCCAGTGAGGGCCGGCACAGCCACATATTCCCTGGGGTTTGGGGAGGATCAATGCCAACCCCGAGCCAGCACAAGGACAAGTGGCCCCACAGGACTCCTCAGCACGTCGCGGGTGTCCTGCTGAGCACCACCACAACTGGCTCTTGCTATCATTCCAGCCTGGGCCCCAGTGCATCCCCTGCCCTGTTCCCGGTCCATGTCTGCCTTCTGAGGTGCTGTTTGTGCTCCTCCATGAAAAAATGCTGCCCCGCTGAGTGGCCCTGGGTCATGCCCGGTGCCACCGCCTGCCCCAGCAGGAAACTGCAGCTGCCAGGCCCCCAGCAACCTGTGGGAATGCTGGGGCACCCCTCCAGACCCAAAAATGCCCACATTAGGGTAGGTGGCAGCTGGGGTCCCCCCATAGCCATCACCAGCATTCAGGGTGAGCTCCCAGCCCACAGCTGTTGTCCACAAAGGACGCTGAAATCCCCTTCCTCCATTCCCCTGCCAGCACCACTGAGCTGCACTGCTTTGACCTTTTCAGGGAAATCTGCCTGGATGTTTTGGCTCTGACCCCTGGCAGCTGCATCAGAGGGGGAGCTGAGCCCACTGTAAAGGTCAGAGAGGCACAGCCTGCCCCTCAGGGGAGTGCTGGGCCTGCCAACTCAGCTGTTGTCTTCCCATGAATACGGCTGCTATCGCTGCTTGGAAAGGGCATGAGCACGATCCTGTTCTTACAGTCTGGAAATCGCAAGGCCGTGGTCTCAGATGGGCTCTCGGAAACAGGAGAGGCAGGATGCTCTGAGCTGGCTCCTTGTCAGGGAAAACTGAGAAGGGTCCTCACAAGAAGCTGCTTTTAGGGTTGATCAGTTCTCAGAGCTACTTAGTCGTGCACTCAAAGGGCCAAGCCTTGTGCTTCACATAAGGCATTTGTGTCTGCTTGAAAAAAAATGTAAAAAGCCCCTGAGGCTGAGAAATTTTAAAGACACAGCAAAAAACCCCAAAGCTTCAAGCCTGCAAGTACCTCTTCTAACCATACACAAATCGCTTCCATATTTTACAAGTTTTGAAAAGTGTGTGTTATGTGCTTTGTAAATCAGCAAGCCTGACCCTGAAGCCATCTAAAACTCATGATCAAAAACTTCTGAGTATTTGAGGTGCAGGTGACATCATTCTCCAAAGGGTTCCTTCATCTAAGTAACAAAAAAAAGGAATTTTTGAAGCAGAACAACAGAAGCTCTGAAAACTTGCCTTCTGTGCCAGGAAACATGATGCATAATGGGGACACACACAGTCTCATCAGTACCAGTGAGCAGCAAACAGGACCTATTTTCTGTACTTATGGGACTAAAATGATCTCCAGACAAATACCCCACGACCTGTGACATTTGTGTGTTCAGAAACAAAAATCTGTCCTGTGGCCTCTGCACCTTCTGTCTACCCTCCTGCATCTCTACATCCAGCCTGGGGAGCCCAGGTAGGGCATGGGGACGTGGCTGAGGGGTGCTGCCACCCACAAACTTCTGTAGTGCCCTCACTGTAGCGCTCCTGGGTTTCTGCCAACACTGTTGAACAGCTATGATTCACCACATTGCTGTGTCAAAGTTTCTTGGTACCAATTTCAGGGTAGCATAACATCCCAGAAGGATGGGCTGTGGCCTCTACCAAAATAGCTCAGGTTTGCTCCCTTAGTCCAGCAGCAGTCCCAAGGGCTGTGGCTGTGAGACAAAGTCATGCAATCCAATAGGAGCATAGTATATCTGTAGGGCAAAGCACTGGGGATTAAGGATTTTACATCCATGTAGTGCACATTTTAGAAGGGTTGCATCAGACTAGCTGCAGTCTGGCTCTGTGAACTCAGCTAGGAAGCAGACAGGGAGCTCCCAGAGAGCACTTTCCAGTTTAGTTTCTTCCACCAGAAACCCAGCCTATGTATTGCAAGGTCACCCCACAAGGTGGAAGGTTGTGTGGGAGTAACAAAGGTGTTTGTCCAAAAGTCATCCCCAGCCTGAGCTGAGCAAGTAATGCAGGCACTTCCAGCTCATCTGCGAGCCCCGGTGCCACTGCCCACCAGATGCTGAGTGATTTGTATGAGCAACCTCGGTAGACCCAGGCAAGCTGATACAAGGCACAAGCACAAAGGATGCTGGCTGAGAAGGCGAAGGAGAGGAGATATGTTTAGGAAAACAGTACTGCAGGGGAGGATGGATGCAGTTACAGCCCCTGCCTGTGTACACTGGGATCCAGCAGGACGGGACAGGGTTTTTTGGGCCATCGCATCTCATCTGCATTTCCATCCTCAGCCCACACTGTGCTCCTGCAGGCTGTGGTGAGAGGAAGGTGCTCCTCAATGCACATCTGAGTGAAGGCCTGGACATGGGGGCGGAGGCAGTGGGGCAGGGGCATGCAGCTCAGCCCAGCCTCCTCCGGGAAAAGGCAGTTGGGCGGGCTGGCCTGCAGCCCAGGCATTCACAAAGGATACGAAACCTCATCATTGCGAAAGCAGGAGGTGGCAGTTCATGCTAAGGCAAGGGGCTCCAGGGTGACTTCACTGCCAGCATGAGGTACAGCTCGCTGTGTGCCACCACTCCTCAGCTCCTCAGAGCTCCCCTCCAGCACAGCAGCCTCAGCGAGCCTCCAGGAGCATTGTCCCTCATCCACCAGCCAGGGCAGCTCACAGCGTGGCCAAGGACAACCCTTCTGCTTTGAGATACCACAGGACTTGGCATACCTCTGTCTTTATAGGGAAGAACAAAGACAGGAAGATAAAGGCAAACATTTGTGACAAAAAAAGAGGTGTAAAATCACAAAGGTGCCAGGTAGTTCGGAGTTCCTTGGCAAGGCAGGGCCATCTCAAACAGCCAGATGCCCATGAAATGTTATTTCTGGGCACCACTTCAGAACTGACTTGGAGGGAAGTGTGACATTTACTGAGTCACCTCCACCACTTCCTGCAGCACCTGGCGCTTACTTCAAGGGCTCTCATTTAGATACTGAGAACTTGCTTGCTGTTCAGGCTGAAAATAACACCATTTTACTTTCATTTTTTTTCTGAAAAGCTTTGCTGAAATCATGATCTGTAATGCACCAGCCTCCAGTGCAGCCCCATGTGCAGTCCCCAAGCAGGATGAAAGAGCAGCTTAAAAGCTGTCAGTCACCTGGTCCTTGTCCCAGGAGGCACTCAGCAACACATAGCTGCTTTCTCCTTGAATCCAGTAACCAGCAACAAGACTTCCGTTTTCCATGCCACCCAAACCATGCAGCATCCTGAGCACTGATGGAGGTTTTGCCACTTCCCCTGACTGCCCCAGTAAGCTGTGGCCTCCCCAGCCTCAAACATGGGCTGCAGCAGCCACACCATGAACAGAAATAATTTTGAAGGACAGCTCTGAATCTCTGCCTTTATGAAAAGTCATTCAGGGCTCCTGTGTCCCTGCTTGTTCCTGTCAGTGCCCTCCAGGGCTCAGGATGCAGAGTCTCAAAGTGCAAGCAATTTCTGAGAAGAGGAATTGAAAAGAAAAGCTAAATCTAATTTTAAAAGAAACAAACCACAAAACCAACAACCAAACACAGACAAGCGTTTCTTTAGTTTCATATCTAAATTGTTTTCACACATTTCTTCTGCTTTTAAGTACTCCCCTTGCTGAGGATCTAAAACTCTGATTAATTAATTGTGTATACACATTAAGCCTCCCTGTTTTGATATCCCATTTGTTAATAAGAAAATGACAGATTTTCCACCTTGGTATTACAGAATTTACACAACATTTCACATTCAATCCAAAAACATTTGTGGTATTTCTTTCAAAAGTTGAAGCTGGATGAAGAACATTTTGTCCTTATGAAGACAAAACCTTTCATTAAAGCCATTACAATCACAAAGGATCAGCCACCTAAACCCAAGTGTCTTTGTTGGCAGCACATCCATTAAAACAACTACTTGAACAGGATATGACATGTGAATGTTTAGTCTGTGGAAAAAAAAAAAGAAAAAAGTAAAAAAAAAGTATCAAATGTAGAAATGTAGAAATGTCAAGGGTGAAAGAGGAACTGGGGTTGTTTGCTGTTAGAAATGTCGCTACTTGCATCACATTGGCCTGTGAGAGCCATGCATGCAGAAGCACCATGGAAGTTCTAGGAAAGGATGAAAAACCCTCCCTTTCTTGTGAAATACACTGTTTTCCCAGAGACCATTCCAATTCAGAGTCAGACAGGAGTAAATGTGCAAAGCTGTCTGAGAGGAGCTGCAAACCCACGTTGTTCTGCCCGTGCATTTGGATGTCACAGCCCCTGGGACGCGCTGCACAGCGGCTCTGCAGTGCCAGGGAGAACAGTGCTCACCCAGCAAAGAGCAAACCCACCCACTCTGCTGATGCTCTGCTTGCTCCCTTGCTTTGGGCACACTCTAAGGGAATAGCTCATTTGTTTTCAGCCTCTCCTTGGTTTCTCTGGTCTGGGATATTGACCAAAAGGCACAGAAAAATGTCATGTGGACAATAAACTCCCTATTTAAAAGAATTAATATTGCTGCATTAAGCCTCCAGGGTCTGGGAGGAATCATACAGGTACACAAGTGGACATTCAGCTCTGAAAAATGAGGCTGGACAGAGTAAGACAAAATTATCTTCTCTCCAGCTGGACATATTTTATAGCCTGACAGTCTGCCACATTAAATGGAAGAGAGGAAAGACCAGTTGGGACGTGCACCCAAACTGAGATCTTCTGATCATTCCTCTTTTTTCCCTCTTTCTGCTCATATACCTGGAGACTTTGAAAACTAGGTGCAGGCTGGGGCTGGTTATGAACAAAAAGAAGGAGAGGGTTATTGTGGATATCTGTGCTTGCTTTCTTGTGGGACTAGTCAGAAAAAGAGGCAGGCTGCATTTTTACTGGAAGGGCAGATTAATCATCTAGGAAATGCAAACACAAGAGAAAAGAAATAGAGTCTGTAGAGACACTTCCAGATACATCATGCCCCTTGTCCCGGCCTTGAAGGCAGGCTCAGCACCCAAAGCTCTCCAGGGCTCTGAAAGAGTAGAGCTGCAGGGGAATGGCTGTGTGCCAGAGACAGGCACCTCCCATGCCACTGCCAAGGCAGCAAGATCCTGCACACAGCCACATTCTTCATAAAATTACAGAAAATGTTAATTTATGGCAAATCCTTCCCAATTAAAGACCATAAAGCTCCACAGTTAATCAAGCTGATTAAATGAATTAAACTTGTTAAGAACAGTTTTATCAAAACATTTACATTTCTGCTGAGCAGAGATTCATGTGACTTTGAGCTGCAAAGTACACAGTTGCCATGAGAGGACTGAAAAGAGGATTTGGAACATTAACCATGTAAAAAATCAAGCCTACCACTGCTTCTCCTAGCATTCATTTAAACAAAGGAGTTCCCTGCTCCATTAATTTCATAACCATGTCAGGTATCTCCTACTTTCTGGGAAGAGAGGCATTGTTTACCCACAGTGGTAGACAACATATGGGTCCAAGAGGTGGGGAATTCATCCCCACCTTAAGAAACATCTCCAAGCCAAAGTGCTGCCAGAGGTCCTGGGAGAGCAGCACCCCTTATCCAAGCCATGGTGTAGACCCATGGCACGTGTCCAGGAAAAATGATAGCCTGGGTCTGAGAGCACCCATAAAGAAATGTGTCCGTAAGAGTACACAACACACACATGTCCATGGCTGTCTTAAAGTAACTGAGCAGGGCATTTTTTCCTTGTATATAAGTCTGCTCAGCTCCAGACCCCACAGACATGGGTACAATGAAGGCCTTATATGTCTAACTTCTTAATTTAGACACTTGTCTTCAGTGTCATCCATCTGAGGAGCGGTGTACTGCTGAGAGGAACTGGACATTCAGCCAGCATCCTACATATTTTTAGAAGAGAGGTTGGTGGTGACATCCCATTTACCTGTGCCACACCATGACCCACCAGCCCCATATGTTCCCAGAGCCTCACTTGATGGGGCTGAGCTGAGAGCAGACAGACCTGTAATAGCTGGACACAGGCTGAGCTGGTATTGAGGGTTTTCTCTGCTTATGCAGAGAGAGAAGCACCCTCTCACAACACTCTACACCTCTTTTAGGATAAATAACATGTGGGGTTTGCTGTCTATCTGCTCATTGTAGAGCAAGTCCTGATGCTAGGGCTTACACTGAATGCCTCACTCCTGCACAGCTCAAATACAACAAACCATGGCCAGGAACAGGGTATCTAACCACATACCAGCAGGCATGCCTGTCACAAATGGGTAGCCCACGTGCATGCAGAAGGCAGGTTAGTGTGGGCTTCAGATCCTTCTCAAATATTTAGCCCCCCTCACTGATGGGTTTTCTTTGCTGCTGCAACATGCACTGCTCTCCACAGCAGGCAGTTTGAATGCAGCACTGTGTGTCTGCCCAGCTCTGCATCCACAATGATGTCCTGCCAACTGAGGATTTAAACAGTGAGATTGCACAATTCCAGCTAAGAAGGCAGTGAAGTGGGAACAAGCATGTTTAGAAGATCTGCAGGTTCAGCATTTTGCAGTGAGTTCTGCTAAGGCAAAGACAAACTTGGCATTGGTACTTCATCTTCTGCGCCATATGCTTTATTCATCTGAGAGTTGTTTTTTCCTGCAGGGCAGGGTGGATTGGCAGGTATGGAAAGAAATTCATTAAAATTACTTTGGTTGGTTCTTTGTGCTGGCCACCATCTCCATTTTGGTTTTTATTTCTCATGCCCAGAACAATCCTGAAACAAAGACATCCTCTCCTGGAGCACAATAAATACTCTCAAAAGGAGTGCCTGAAAGGCCATGCTCCTTGGGTGAGTCTGTAAAGGCTGCAAGTTGTGGCGGGAGTATTTATAAAGAGTGGTAGAAACCAAGAGACTGATAATAAAAGTAACACATGTTAAGAACCCAAATATACTTACATTCCATGCAACAACTGGGTATTGGCAAAGGCACCATCTGCTTATGTGCAAGCCACTTGCCTGGTTTTGCAACAACAGGTTTCTCAGATGATGCTTGAACTGAGCTACCTATTCAGTTTTGCACTACTTGTCTGATAAATGGCAGCCTTTTTAGTGGAAAGACAGACATTTGATTATTTTAGGTTCAGGGATTCTGGCCAATTCCTTCCCAAAAGTGGCTGGAGTTGAATAGCCAAAGAAAATTTATGCATTTAAACTTGATGATGCTTAAACACTGCAAGTAAGAACATAGAAATGAACAGAAGCCTGAGGGGTACCAGAAATCTCCAGGAAAATGACTTTTCTGTTCAGAGAAACTGCCAGCAGCTCTTGATAGTGACCATTACAAATGTATTTCCATGTTCTCCCCTTTTAAAGTATATGTTATTTTCAGTTAAAAAGAAGTCTCCATTCGTTCTTGAAGTCCTGTGAACCTAATAGTTTCCAGGTCTGTCCATAGGCTGAAGCAAGTTTTTGTTAATCCACATAGACAAAGCTTTGAAGGGTTCAGACCACAAAAGCAGAGATCAACTAACTCATGAGCCACAGGCAGACAGGGTGGGACATCTGGCTCCCATGGCTTTGGAGAAGCTCCCAGTTCACCGCCAGTTTGACACAATGATAGTGAGTAGCCACAGACAAAGCTCTTTGCCTCTCTCCTCTCCTTAATTGTGAGGTTTGGTACAAACCCCTTCCTATTTCCACCTCTAATGCCTACAGGGAAGAAATAGTCCAAAAAGTTTCTTAAGAAAGATGAAAATTGCATAGACATCCTAGTAAATGCTCTTCAGGTAGTGCGTGTTTCACAGGCTGGGCTTAGGTGTCATTTACAAATTATGTTGAAATTGAGTTGTTTCATATTCTAATCCACATTGAATATAAAAATGAAGTGCCTCCTGCACATACAAAGTTCATATACCATTCCAAAGCTTTTACAAGACAAAACAATCTGTCTGTTAAAACCTCTGCCTGAGTTTCAGCACAATGTGTTAGTGCTGAGAATAACCAAGGGCTGGATTTCTCCAGAAGGGCCTTGCTCACCACTTTAATGCCCTTCCCTTTCCATATACCCAAACTGTCAGCCTGCCCAGACCCTATGGAGTGCCCAGTGTGACTATCAATGGAGATGAATCATTTCCCAAGCTGGGGGCTTAAGAACCTGTAAAGCATTTCTTTCTCTTTCTGTTAAATGATTGTTTTGGATGTAGGAGGAGGAGCACGAGGAGGAGCATGACAGGTTTGGTTTCTAGTTATGATCTCACAAAAAAATTGCTTCTGAAATGGGGGATTGGGAAGGAAAACAGCATCTAACAGCTCCTGCTGGGACATGGGCAATTCAAGGAAACATTTGGAAAAATAATCCATAGCAGTTACTGAAAAGGGCTTAACAAATGAAAAAGAAGAAGTATCAAACTAAATGCTGGTTTGTAAAATAAGAGGGCCTCATTTAGACCTGTAGAGAGGTGAAGAACATTTTGTCACTGAGCAGAAGAGAGGTGGCTTTTCTCTGCAGTGTGCTGTTGGGTCTGAGCCATCCTCAAAACGGATAAAGCAACTGTAGGCACTTGTGTGTCAAAGAGGTGTTGGCATATTGGAAAAAATTCAACAATGAACAACAATGAAATAACTAAAGGGAAGATTAAGTAACTAAATATTACAGTTTGCATAAGTAAATCCCTAAGAGGAAGATAAAATCATTTGAAGACATTAACAACATCAAGGAGAGAGCACTGTTTACAGAGCTCCAGATGAGGTGTGACAAGAAAGGAAGATACCTCTTCCTGCAGAAAGGAAAATGCAGACTGGAAGTTTGAGCTGCCAACCCCTTGCTGGTGACCTTCACAGCCCTCTCAACACCTGCCAAAACTCAGTTGGTGCAGAGGTTGCTGGGTGAGTTCCCTGGGCCACTCACAGCCACGATGGCAACACCCTTCTGCAAAGCAACCTGCCACACACACCATGTGTGCTGCACACCACCAGGCTCCTGTCCCCCCATGCCTGCACCTGCCACATGGAAAAAGAAAGCCAAAGTTTCCGAAGGCATTTGGCATTTTCCCATCACTAAAATGCCATTTCTCCTCAGCATTTGATTCAACAGCAAAGCACAAAGCACCTGGTAGGTCTGCAAAACAGCAAGGCCACCTCTGGAGCCTGCAAATGCCACATTACCAGCACAGGTCAGTACTTGCCTGTAGCAATTGGATAACTGGATGCGTAGCACCAGGATTTCACACACACCCCTACAAGTTTTCTGGTGGGGCCATCCACAGAGCCAGTTTCTAATTTCCCCCTGTGAGCTCTGTCTGGAGTTAAAGTTGCTTAACTTTTCCCATTAGTGATGCCTTGCTTGAGCTCAAACACACCATGCTGGATGTCTGCCTCAGGCAGACTCTCCCGGTAATTTTTAGCTAAAATAATTCAACTGTCTCCTAGAATGAGATTAGAAAGATATATGTTAGCTTGCTCTGTTCAAATCAAGAGATCAAGCGTGTCTGGCTTCAGAGGCTGGTACTGATACTCAGCCAGGGAAGGGGGAAGGGCCTTTGCAGGGGTCCTAAGTTCCCCTACCTGTGGTCAGGTTACAAGTTATGCACAGCCTCACTCTGCATGTGCCTCATGGGGGCTTGTTTGAGTTTGGTAGATAATTTATCTGAGGCCCCCATCTGTTTTGGTCTTGCTGGAGGCCAGGGACACAGGTGCTGCCTACCATCACCAATGCTCAGGGCTGCCATCAGCTGTGGCCTTGAAGGTGAAGCAGGGATCCTCTCATCCTGCACAGCTGCAATTAAGCAGGACAAGGACCCTTCCCCTGGGAACTGTCTGCCCTGGGCATCAAAAGATATAGAGTTGTTGTTGGGGAAAAAAATAGTATTTACATATGGATTTTAATCCTGTAGCTAAAAGCAACATTATCATGGCTCCTGTGCAGATGGGACTCAATCAGCAAGTGCTACATCAATCATTTCTAACTGCTGAGTGCTTGACCCTACAAGCTTCCCATACTTTCAGTCTATGTTGGGTTTGTGTCATTTCCTTGATTTACATGGCAAACTGAAACAAAAATGCAGGAATCCCATCATGTGACATCATACTGGCTATTGCATGACTCACTGGCAGGGCTGGCTCTGTTCTCAGATGTTAATTCCATCATGCTTGAAAAGCAGAATAACTGGGAATACTGATAGCCCAACAAACTCTGCTGAGGGATCAGGCAGAAATGACTCAGCCTGTGCCAGCCACTTCCCCAGGTATTTGATGACAACAGTTACTGCACAGCAGAAATCCCTGGGTTTGCTGTACCCCAGGTTCTGCAGGAGGTATGATCTGGTGAGCATACTCCCAAATCTGACGACTTCTGCTCCTCCTGGTGCTTCTAGCCTGGCTTGTGCCTTGGTCCTGCTCACATATCCACCTCCACATGTGGCATCAGTTCCCCTCTCCGGGCAGGGGGCCTTTGCACTGCAGTCGGGTTCCCTCCCTCCTTCCCTCCCTCCCCCAGCCAGGTCCTGGCCCTAGTCAGCATCACCTAGCCCTTCCTGCATGTTCACCTCAGCATCAGCAAAGGAGCACAGCTGGGAGCACCTCCAGGCTCTGGTGCATAGCACTGCAGTGACCCTGTCAGCACAGAAAAACCACTTGCAGCTGGAGGCTGCCATTTCATCATCTGATTTAGCTGCCAGACTTGAACAAGTATCCACTAAGCAAGTGTCTTCAGAGAATTCAGATTCTAACTCTTAAGAAGTTTCTGTTGAGTGGCTGAGATCTGAGGCCCTCTTTTCTCTATGGTTTCTTAGTTCAACTTATTTCCTTTTTCCCCCATGAAAAACAACCAAAGGTGCATTCCTGATATTTGCCAAATTTCAAGCCACTCCTGTAGAGGTAAAAATTGCTAGAGTTCATCAACAGATCACTTTAAGAACATGTCTGAATATGAAGGAAAGCATATTGTTTCTCTCATCTCTTTTTCGCAAGCAAACAAAAACATTTTTTGGTGAAGCTTCCCAGATGCATTCAGCCTGAGACAGATACCCAGAACAGCTAAGTGGTAGACAGATAAAGTTTTCAGGGTTTTACAAGCAACTGAATACTTTGTCTTATAAGAAACATTAGACAGTCTTAAAACAAACAGAGCCCACATCAAAGTCATCAAGTACATGTAATTTTAACTGAGCTTCTGCTGAGTCAGGAGTAAAGATAAACAGAAAATGCATGAATTTTATGGTAAATTCCCCGGATTTGTAACTGCTTCTGTACTTTCTAAGAGGACCATGGTGAGGAGACTTGTTTCCTTCAGAAGTGCCTGTGTTCTGCCACAAGCTGCCTAAGCAGAGACTGTCTGGGATCTAAATTATCTTGATGAGTGATTCTCCCCAGGACTTCCACTGGTTCTCCAGGAGCCCACTCTGGAACCTGGAGCTGTATCTTCCCACTTTGCCAGCACTGTCAGACCTCCAGGGCAGGCTGCTCATTCTGGGGGGTGGGGGAACCACAAGGAAGCAGGTGCCAAGCACATGTGTTGCATTGCTCAGTGCTTGATTGGTAGCTAGACACAGAGAGCTGCTGAGCTGGGCAGGGGAGCAAGGACCTGGGATTTTTGGATTGACTGTGTAAGTGTGGATTATTTAGAGCCTGGACTAATGGGCACCCTCAGTGAAGGATGCTGCCAAACAGAGGGAAAGCTGTGGGTTGTTATTTTGGATCAGGCCAGGAAGGTGGCATCATTTTGCAATCATGTTATGGCATGAACTAACAAAAGCCTCAGCCCATCTCCCAGTCTGTCACTGCTGAGCATTTCCATCTCTACATCACACACACATGCACACACTCTTCCTGCACAGGGCCATCCCATCAATACCCACCATGGCACCATACCCTAAATCAGGCTTCTCTTGCTCATGAAGCATGTGTACAGAATGGGCAATCCTCTGCCACCTCATTTTCAAAGCACAGGCAAAGCCTATTCCCCATTTATTTATGCATACATGAGGAGGAAGCAGGTAGCAGGTCTGCAGACAGATGGGCTCAACCTGTCCTTCCTTCCTTCCTCTTGCCTCCCACCTTTTCCCAAGAATGCCCACTGCATGCTTGCACCTGGGGCGGTGTCACAGCACTTGCTGAAACATCTCTCCCCCTGTTTCAGGGATGGTTTCACCTGTGACCAACAAGCTGGTGCTGCTGTTTCACAGTGCTGCTCTTCAAGCCCCTCCTTCATAGCCAAACCACGACTCCTCATCCTTGCAGCTGGGAACCTGCTTATTTATTAGTCTTTGCTGACAGAAACAGAAAGGAGTGGAGGTGGGGGACAGGAGGCAAGAGAGAAGTGTGTTTTCATTATTGTGCTTTTGATTTAGTCTGGGCAGTATAGAAAAGCTGCCCTCACACCAATGGTGTGGCCACTGCTGGGGCAGCAAGGGCGTGGACAAGAGGGCCCGTGAGCCCTGCAGTGCTGCATGAGGTGTAGTGGTAACGCTCTGTAAAGGGAAACCCATGCACAAGTTTTCATGTGAATAATGAAAACCCAAGCCTCCTCACTCTTCTCCACATTCCAATCCCTCCTCCTGCTTTCGCTGTAATTCCATTTTCATCTCTCTCACTTCTTTGTACCCCTGTTTTACAGATATTGCTCTTTTGGCAAAGAGCATCCCTGTGCTGAGATGAGGAGTTTATAAGGCAGAGGGCTGCAACAAATGCCTTGTGAAGCCCAGCCAGCAGCCCCCAGCCCCCTTCTTCCCCTCCTCAAAGTTCACACGGTTTAGTATGCAAGCTTCCTGCTGCCTGCCCAGCCAGCTCACTATTCACAGGCAAACTGCGCTCCTCCGCTTGGCTCCCGAAGAAGAATAAGTATAAAAAGCCCTGAAAGTCTTGCTGCTGAGCCAGCAGGAAACTCAAACTGCTCTGAGCATGGGAACCAAGAGAAATGCTGTGGCCAGCACAACAGGTATTGTTTGGGAGGAAATCCCGGCAGCAGACACGACTGCCTACGCTCACACAGATATATATGTATATGTTTAGTGAGGGCTTGGCAAAAGGGAGGGTTGGGGAAGTGTACAAGGAGAGAAGAATAGATTAGCAGATATATCCAAGAAATAATAAGAGAGCTGCTCAGCCAAGATAAACAGTTGTATCACTAGCCAAAGAACCAACCTGTTTGCCACGCATTTGAGCCATGTGGGACCTCAAGGTAAAGTGATGAGTCTTGGCCTTGGTCTCTTGACCTTGAGTTTTTGACAAATTTTTCTATGTCCTGGATTTTGTTCACGTCATGAGTGAGTTTATGAGGCAAATAGCATGTTTCTCCCACTTGCTGCTTTGATTTATGTCAGAGAACATTTTTTTATCTGGATTCCCTTTGAGTGAAAGGAAATGAGGAGATGGACTCCAGGAGCACAGCTCCTGCACTCCAACCTCTAATGAGCATCCAGTCCCTGGGAACCAGAGCTGAGGCAGTCTGATGTAAATCCCCTGACACAGCAAGTGTTCAGCACCAAACAGCCACCTCTGTGAATCTGCTTCCTGAGGCACCACCCCAGCTGCTAACCATTGGCACAGTCTATCTATAAATACGGCAAATTTAAGTGCAAAAGGAGAAGGGAAAAGGAAAAACTTGAATTACATAACTTCTTTTTTCAGTGAATAAAAAAAAGTGAACAAAAGCTGTGGTAAATGAGCTCACAAATGTCACATTCACAGGGATCACAATAAGAAGTTTGACAAGATTATGGTGATCTAAAAGTATTTTAATTATTATGTCTTACAGTCTTTCTTGACAGAGACACTCCAAAGAAATAAACATGAGAGCAACAGGTCATCCCACCCAACTACCCAACTCAGCACCCCTTGCAATCATTCCAAGGAGAGGCAGCTGTGAAAAGCCCCCATAAGAGAATGTGTGGCCCCAAGTCTTTGGATAAACACCAAAAAGCAGTTTGGAAACCTGGCCGAAACAAACTGTTCTCCAGAGTCTGTAACACCAGTGGAAAATGTGGCTAAGAGCTTACTTCTGCTATTAGCAGCTTTCCCATAATAGGTTTTTCCTGTGCTATCTGGGAGTTCCAGGCTACTCAAGACTTCTGCAGTGCTCCTACCCCTGAAAATCCTACCCCAGAGTCATGGCTGAGGGAGAGAGAGCTGAACTCTTACTTCCTGGGCTCCCAAATAAAAAGTCCTCCGAAAATAGAGGTATCTTAAAACTCAGCTAACTGCCTTAGTGACCCTGGCAGGGGAACTGAGCAGAGATGAAGGCCTGGAGAGCCAAGCAGTAGGAAAGGCAGCTGGTGGGTGCAGACATAACCTGGGATGTTCAGAGCAGCCACATGGAGTCAAGAATGGAAAATGTGACCAGTCCTTTGTGGTGGAAGGGACAAGACTCACACGCAGGAGATTTTAGTCAGCAGTGCATTTTGTCAGCATTAGAAGCTCAGGGATTCCAACCAGCACTTCTCCCTGCTACAACCACCTGGAAGAAAACAAATCAGTCCCCTGAGGAGCAGCCGCCCCTCGGCCCCTGGAGCTGCCCAGTTTCCATCCTGCAGGGTGGTGACATGAAGCAGAGACACTCACTCCTCTCCTCACCTGTCCCCACTCAAAGAGTACATTGATGAAAGGGAATTATACTGCAGTACAGCATCCCTGCACAGCAGATGGGCTGCATTGTGGATCACTCCTGCCCCAGGAGTGTTGTATGTACACTGCACCCACAGGCACAGCTGCATGGCTTCCCCGTGCCCTTGCACATTTGTAAGCACAGAGCTGGGAGCAAACAAGCAGCCCAGAGGCTGCCAGGTCTCTGCGGGATGAGCAGAGAACAGCCCGTGCCACTGCAAGTGCAAAGGTCACTGAGTCATCCACGTCCTCCCCCACGAAGCACAGGGACTGAGGGTGCAGGATAAGATAGGAAAGATAACCCACCTCCCCAGGGCTCAGGAGCAGAGGCAAAGAGGTGAAACCCTCCCAGCAGCAGGCTCTCACACACAGCCTTGGCACTGCACCTCCCTGCCGACCAGGAAAACGGGCTGCCATTACACAGAGCCCCATTCAGCCTCACAGGCCCGTTGAGGCAGCGCTGGGCTGGGCTGCCAGCGAGGGGACAGCCATGAGGGGACAGCCATGGACAGGCTCGGTGAGCGGGGCACAGACAGTCCCTGCCCGCCGGCTGCAACATCCGCCAAGGCTTCATGGAGAAAGGCCCTGTGGGTTTGCCCGTGTTTGTTATGGGAGCCCAAAGAGGAGAACAAAACTGTAAAGACAATACTTCTCAGTTGAAGGGGAACGTTTCTTCCCGTATTAATTATTTCCCATGCTATTCCTGGCAGTGACCTTCACCAGGAAGGAAAAAAAATCAGATTTGTTTTTATATCTTTTATCCAACTTCCTATACTAAAGCCTCTGGCTAGAATGACTCACATTTATATCAGCCATCACATTATATTATGCTGTATCAGTGCTGTGACCTGTCATGTCTTCCTCAGCATTAGGGTTTGTTAGCTTTAAACCCCGCAATTTGCAGCTATATTTAAAGACTACCTGCCTCAGTGGCAGTGTCCATAATACCTATGTTTCATCTTTGGAAGTAATACCATGAGGATTACATTTGAGACTGCTGGCAATCTGTCCCAGATTGAAAGGAAATTTTTCTGGTTCTGTGCAGAGAAATGTTTGCCTGTTGCAGAGCAGGCAACCCTTCTCCAACCACTTGGGATGAAATCACTGTTGTGCATCACTGGCCCGTTACACACCACTTGCCCTGTTAGAGATTCCTAGCATTATTTCTGCTCCCTGTGTGCAACAGAGCTGCATGCTAAAACCACAGCCCCGTGGGGGAATGACCCTCATGGCTCCTCATCAGTCATTCACCCAGCTTCCCCTGCTCACAATTTGAAGGGTTGAGTAGAAACTCCACTAGAGGAGTTTCAGAGATTTGTGCCCCTCGCATAGAACCTCCCAAAGACAGCAGCAGGCTGGTCCTTGTTCTCTCATTCAATTTACACTTGGTTTCTTCCTCTGCTTTACAAACCCTGTGCTCACAAAGCATCACCTTTGTCATGAAAGGAGCATAGGCAAGCAGGTTACCTTCCAGGCTTACCTTTTTTTTTAAAGGCATTTAGATTGTAGCAATGGCCTGTCTGCTACCAGAACTGAAGCTGTGCCATGCCAGGAGCTGTGTGAGTGCACAGGGAGTATCCTAGCCCTCAGCTGCTTCCAGCCTAAAAGTCTAAAGGTTAAAAGAAAAATCTCATACTAGAGGTTTTAACATAATAATATACCTGAAAAGAAGTTTGATCTTCATCCTACAGAATCCCAAGGAAAACTAGTGAAAATGTAACCATGCCACAGAGTCTGGACACTTTTCCCTGCCACAGAAACGCTGCTACGTGTCCACTATTGCTGAAAAACCCCTGACCTGCAGTGTGAGGATGGAACAAATGCTGGCTGCTGGCTGTGCAGGGGCCCTGTTCCATCTCTGAGCTGTGTCTCATGGCATGTCTGCAGGGCCAGCGCAGAATGTACCAACCTCTTTTATAAACAAAACAACACCATGAACCTTGGTGTGAAATCAACTAATTTAAGGCAAATTGCAGCAAGTGTGACAAACAGCAGGAGGTAAGGAAGGCTTAAGGGTACTTCTAAAAGTATTTATTTCACTGACAGCTCCACCAGACATCATAGTCTGGAACTGGCAGAATGTTTTCAGCAGTCATTGTTCTTTCTAGTGCAGGTCTATCTGATTTTCCATGACACAAGACTTAACCACCGAGCTTGAGGCTGTACCACAGAATTTTAGTTCAAAAAACCCAAGAGAGAGACTTTAAATATATATATATATTCAGGTCACTAAATAAATAAATAAATAAATAAATAAATAAATAAACTTGACACATGGAAATAAATACTATTTTTCTTTACATTTACTGTTGCTTTCATTCATTTACTGCTGCATGGAATATATTCAATGGCCTATTGTCATCCTGAAATAATGGGTATGCATTAATATCCATTGCAAAACTCTCTTCATTTTTGTAGGGTTTGTTGATAGAGGAGAGGAAGCACAGAGGCCCTCCCAGGCAAGCTCTTATTCACAGGTACAAACCTTTTTTTTCAGTGATGAATGAATCCTTTCAGAAATGCTAATATCAGCATTTATACATGGTGGCCAATGTAAACAGTAACTGCTGGTTCATTATTCTTTTTGTATCGTTTGCCAATTTACAAATCTTCAGGGTTAGTGTTGAAACAGGTACTGTTTAGTATTGGAAAACAGCAAAAATGTATTTAGTAACCAAAATCTACTGATGGGAATAGATGACATAACCTCAAGGAAGGGCTTTCCAGCTTTCTTGTGAACCCCACCAGTGTGAGAGAGGAGGAGAGAGAGTAAAAAGATGGGGATTTTGATACTTGGATCATATCTCACTGCTTGCATTTCCCCAGGAGATTTAGTACTACTTCTAAAAGCAGAAGCCAAAAATATGCTTTGATGTATCTTTCATCTAAGGCTATCTGTATTGATAAACTATGTTTGTGCGGGTGAAGCACTGAATCAGATAGGACTTTGTTCCCACTTCTACCACAAGTTCTTGGTGTGTCCTTGGAAAAGCAAAGAGAGTTTGTGTGCCTGACCCCAGCCTCTCTCAGCCAAGCAGAGGAGGGACCACTTACCCACACAGCAGCATGGAAAAAAGTTCTGTGCATCACGAGATGGACAGGTCCCACTGTACTGAGTCCTCCTGAAAGAAGAGAAAACAAATTGACACTGGTCAGATTCAGGCTGCTCTAAAATTAATCGTATGATTCATTAGGAAGCAAATTCTTCAGTTCAGAAATTACCAGTAACAATTTTTTCTTCTGGGATTATTGCTCACACAGATGAGTGAAATAAAGGACCATTTCAAAGGCTGTGATTAATTTCAGTGCAAAGACACTGGCTTTGCTTTGATTGCAGAGGAATGTGACTTAAATTAGGCCAGCTGACTTTGTCCTGAGGAGGACTACAGTTTCTCACATGATCTGTAGCATAGCCCAATGGTGGATGGTGACCTCTCTGGCCAAAGCCACAGGGCACTCAATTCTGCCCTAGGACATTTGCCCCAGTAAAGAGAAAATAGACTGGATGGAAATGGAGTTGTCAGAAACTGTTGAGGGCAGCTATAGATTCCAGAAAAAAAGCACTTCCTCAGATCACAGGGGATGACCATTTCTCCTACTTGCACTCTGCTCTCCCAAGCAACTGAGCACTCCTGGATTAAGCTCGGGAGACGGGGATGGAGGAGCAAGAAGCAATCTTTTTTGGTAAGGGAACATGTGTAGTAAATAACAGCTGCAAAGGCTCCCTCATGTATTGAAGTCATTATGATTCAGTGTTTTCCTTCCCAAAATCAGGCTTTAATGGGAAGCAAGTTTCAACCTTTCTAAAGGAGTACTCTACAATAAGCTTGTTAAGCTTGGAAAGTACTTTGGGAGCCCCTGGGATGAAAGGCGCTCTAGGAATGAAAGCTGATATTTACGATTATTGCTTGAAAGGAACAGAGAGGAACAGTAATGTAAAATATGAATGGCTGCTGGTGCTAAAAACCACATAATTGACTTGGTGCCAAAGAAGATAGTCCTAGCTTTCAAACCTGGATGACAAGAATTTAAGAGCTGCAAAAGGTGGAAGAGACTCCTGCAAATAATAGCAAAAGCCAACCTGATTGCAGGGCAAATAGGTGTCTTGTGGGTTTTTCTTTTCTTCCTCCTAAATTGCAGGCCATATGATCTGATCTCTCTCATCCCAGCTCTGCCAGCCAAAACAGATGCTTGTTAACCACAGCAAGTACTGCTGCTTTGTACGCAACAGAGGAACCTACAGATCCCTTTGGACATCAGGGGAAAAAATACTTGGTAAGTGATCATATGTTATGGAGTGGCCTAAGTAGATTCATATCTTATCTCACTCAAAGAACTAAGAGCAGAAGCACTTGAGGCTAATGCAAATTAAACTTCTCTATTTTAGAAAGCTATAAGAGAAGAGAATCAGGCTGACAGGCTCTGCTGCTGCAAACACCTACCTGCATACTTTCAGCCTGTGAAATGCTTGCTATTGATTTTACACTGGGCATCTGGCCCCCTAATGTGGCATTCCACAGCTCCTAGAGAAGATGTTTCTCTATCCAGACCTGCTATTGAGACATCTTTATGTTGGTCTTTTGCTCTTCCGCTTCTCCCTGAGAAGAGCTAAAAGAAAATCCTTTGAGAGAAAGAATTATGAATCTTGACTTCTTCAAAAACAAGCTTGAAAGTAACTCTAGTGCATAAGAAATCTTCCCTATAAAAACCCACAGGATCTCAGGAAGTGATTTTTTTTTAATATAGCAGAGAATAACACAGCATGTAGCACAGGCTGAATGCTAATATCATACACATTTAAATTAGATATAAGATTATTATTTTTTTAATGAGCTACTGCAATGAATTAACAAAAAAGCCTGTGCACTCCAATTCACAGGCTCCAAATGAAGACAGGATACCTTTCACAGGTGTGCATCAAGCAGATGTGGGTTAGTGGGCTAGAAGAATTGGAGTGGCTCTAGGGACAAGGATTTTGCTAATGAACACCCCACCAGGTTAGCAGCCCTCTGTGTCTCTCAGAACAAGCCTTGCAACCTCTCTGCAGGCCAGTCTCCCACATTTCAAATGTGCCCCACATCAGCCAGGAGAGCAGTATGATTGTGCTCTATGGGTCACTGAAGGCTGAGCAGAGCCCTGGCCTCACCTCAGACTCTGGATTAATTTCATTGAATGGACACTGACAGGGCTGCCTGGCACTGCAGCTGCAGCACTGGCACACTGTAAGGGGAAGAAGGTCCCCTGGCAGCTTGTGCTGCTGGGGCTGGGGTGTGGAGCGTGCTCCTGCAAGGCTCTTTCCAGCAGCCCTCCTTTCTCTTCCTGGCAGAGTCTAATGCTGATGGATCTGCATTGGAAATAGCAGAAAGTCCTTGGCCTTTTTTTCTCCCTTTATTTCTTTTTTCCTTCCCTTTAGGTATTTAGGCCAACTCCGGCTAATCACGCTCTCTAACTTATACTCAGTCACTGCCATGGCAACCATTTCAACATGCAGTTCATAGACTGCCTCTGAAACACACACACCTTGATGCTTCAGGAGAGGCATTAGGAGAGGAGAACTATCATCTGCTACACTGACACATTTTTCTACAGTATTACCTCTGGCAGCATGAATCTCTTATTTTAGCTCTGAATAGCTCATCACTTGTTCTGTCCCCTTTTCCTCCCACCAAAATAGGTTCTTTAAAAACTGACACAGATTTATGGAGATGAAAAAGAAATGGTGTAGGAAGAGAAATGCATTTAGAAATTCCACTCTCTGCCATCTGAATTCACTCTTGTAAGAATCCTGAAAGCCTATGCTGTTACTCCTGCACAGGAAATCCTGAGACCTGGTTATAACACGGTGCTAATAATGCCAAGGTTGTGGGTTCAATCCTCTATATGGGCCATTCACTTAGGAGTTAAACTCAATGATTCCTGTGGGGCCCTTCTAACTCTGAAATTCTGTTTTGTTCTGTTGTGTCTCAGTGGAAAAGGAGAAAGCTTTGAGGGCTTGCTTTCTGATTTTCTTAGACCCCAGGAGAGAGGCAGCAGCTCAGGAATAGGGCAGGTGCTTCTCCTTTCTCCTTTGTAAAATGGCTGCTCTTTGGAAGTGCAGCTGCCCTGCAATGTGCAAAACCAGGTCTGCCTTCATCCAAGTAAAGAGAGCAAGATTTGAACAGCAGTGAAAAAAGATCTACCTGGAGCAAATAGGTGCATTTTTCCAACAGCCACCTCTGAGGATCTTGCTCAAGGTCTGCTGTAATTAGGTTTGCTTTTGTCTAGTCATGATGCCTGGCACCCGGGCAGCAGTGAGGGGCTGCACAGGTGTCTGCCATGCTGCCTACAAAAGCACCATTTATTCTGCTCACACTTAACACAGTCTGCTTCCAGGCAGTCAGAGGGGAGGCTCTGACTGCCAGCACCACAGCATTAAAAAAATCCTTTTTAGTTTCTTTATGTAATTATAGCTGCTGTGTGGAAGAACCTGATTCCATGTCTTGAATGTTTTATGTGTTTATGTGTGTAGGTTTCTAATGTGTATATATCACATGTAGTGTCACGCTGATCCTTATCAGGTGTAATTACACTATCCATTGCTTTCTTCCCATCTTCTTCTGTGTTTTTATTATTGTCAGTTGGCCACTAGCCACAAACAAGGCCTCCCCTCACCACTACCTCCTACTTGACATCAATAAGAAAATGTTTTTGCTGCTGACCAAGGGAGAAGAGAAATTCAGATGCACCCATGAGCAAACAAATATTGGCACACCTAAAGTAACCTGTGTGGAACATGTGATTTCAGTTTAAATGGTTTCAGTTTAAACTCAGCCCTCCTAGCCAGAGTAGAGCACCCTCAAACACAGTTCTTCAAACGGAACTGTTTCCTAGGAACAAAATCTGAGAGACAAGGGTCAGGAGTCCCTAAGGCAGGGAGATATATCTCAGCCAGCAGGTAAATAATATACAGCAGTCACCTTTGCCCTGTTATTTTAGTACAGGCGCATGCAGACATGCACACTGCTTTATAAGAACCGCATATGTACTTTCCAGCAAGCATCATTTATGCAAACTATCTTCCACTGAAATCAAGACTCTGAGACTGCTGAAGTCAGGAAACATTATGTGTTCAGAAAGAAACATCATGTACAGTCTATCAAATCTCTAGGACTCCTTGACTATGTATAGCATGCTTGGGAGGACCCAGATCCTCAGCTGTCCTTTCTAATCTGCAACCTAAAGTCAAGACAAAGGCTGGCAAGAGGAGAATATAGGACACAGCTGACTGCTTTTAGGCCAGATACTTTAATGCTAATGCATTTCTGTAACTGTATAATAATCATGGACAAAATTACAACACATCTGTGAATGGGGAGTACCATCTTCATGGCATGCCTACCTCACACCCAACTCTTTGGTGAATCAAATTTCTGTAAAGCACTGTCCTGAATTTAGACTGTCACCACACCTCCCTTTCCCTAATGTGCCAGTCTCCCTTGGCCTGTAGGCAAGGGTGCACTCTCACCCCCATGTGAGAGGGGGCATGGAGTGGCAAAGGCTAGAAATTAAACTGGAAGTCTTTTCCTGATGTGCCTGACACCAGCCAGACTGGCAGCATCTAGAGCAGAAAATCAAGCCAGTGAATCAGGGCACGAGTAGGGGAGTTCAACCATCCACCTCCAAGTTCTTGGTGTGGTCCTGGGTACAGTTTTGGCCCAGGACCAAACTGCTCTACCAAACTGTTCCCAAGCACAGTCCAGGAGTTAGCATGGCCCAGGATTGTTCCCAACAGGTAGGATTGTTCCCAACAGGTAGTCTGTATGTGACCACTTGGTTTTGGAGGGCAAGAGCGTTTAAACGTCTGTCACAGCAGGGCCAGACTGTTACCCAGCCACAGAGCAGGGCACAGCTGCTGCCTGGTTTATTAGCACAGACATGGCCCATGCCACACAAGCCTGTGCCTCAGGCTTTGCCAGAGACAGTGTCCCTGCCTTGGCTGATCAGAACACATCTCTGAGCCAGCTGTGCTGGTCCTCTCCCCCACTTTTTTCCAGGGCAGTGTCAAACTAACTTTGGCTAGAGCTCCTTTAAACCATCACATCTGACACTGAAGAGGCTGAGCAGAGCAGAGTTAATGCAGCCAGTGCCATGTCCCAGCTGGGAGCTGAGCCTATCCCCAGGAGCATCTCACCCTGCTACGTTCCACCCTACCAAATCCCACCAGGTGAGCACCTGGGCATGCCTGGCTTGTAGTCAGGGGGAAAGATGATGCCATGGTTGCTTGTTTCTCCACTGGAAGGGCTTCAATTTGACTTCACACCACAGGCAAGCTGAAAAGGTGCCTCACTGGCTGGCATCATAATGGCAGCAGCAGCAGCAGCCCAACCCCTGGCATGTGGCCTCTGCAAGGCTCTCCTGCCCCAGCCCCAGCCTGATGTGTTCAGGTAGTGCATGAACATAGAGCAGACTCAAACCTGGGCTAAGCATTTGCTACAGACATACCCTCAGCAAGTCTGGCACAATCATGAAATGAAGCTGGGTGTCCTGAGGCCACCAGTCCTCCCTTCCTTAGCACTGTATTCCTGGAAATAGAAATCAAACCTTTCAGGGGCAGGAGAGAAGCAGCAGTCAGTGATTTTGATCAGTTTTTGGTTGATAAAAATGAAAATATGAAGGTGCCTGCATAGCCAGTCTCCTGAATTTTCTCTCCTGCATTTTCCATCAGAGAAACTGACCTCTTGGGAGGTTACATTAGCAAGCACCTCTCATTCCTCCACCCCTGCCTGGGTGGCACAATATCTCTTCACAGAACTGAGCTGAGGAAAGCTGACAGTTTACAGGCAGAGCAGAAACCTGTACTGTGCACTCTCATCTCCTTTGGAATCCAGCGTTAGGCGCTGTCTTGCTTTCCAAAGAGATGTGAAAGAGATTAGGAAGAAAGTAAAAATATATTTTTTATATTTTCTTAAGAAACATGCAGGTCTGGTTGTGTTCCAAGGGAGGGCACTGGCATAGGACAGAGTTTAGGACTGACCTAATTTGTATGTTCCCAGGCAGGTCAGGAGAGATTGCAGAGAAAAGCAAACATTGCAAAAACCTTTTGCAATGCAAAACTCTACAAACAATTGCAAACTGTTTGAGTTAAAGCAGAGAAATTGCTTGATTGGGTTTTGAACCCTTTTCCTCCTTCCTAATAACAAGTGTTTTCTTTTTTGCAAGCATGATCCTGGAATGAGAAGTCTCATAGTTTGGGGATATGTTCACACTGGGAACATTCACGTGACCTTTCAGATCACATTCCTCCTATTTATAAGAGTATTAGTCATCCACTTAGGGAGCAGAACTAATACCATGTTTGTTAAATGACTAAATGCGTGCTATGAATAACCAGCGGAGGGTACTTAAAACCACAGTTACATCCAAGAGCACACAGAGAAGCCCTGGCCAGCTAACACTCAGATGGGACACAAAAAATGCTACTGCATGTAAAATACATTTGAAAAACAACTTGAGGACAGTTCATTCACAGGAAGGAAGGACTAAATTAATCGCATAGATTCTTTTCCAGAGAGAGTTCACCTAGTTATTTAGACACATAGGAGACATGACACCTGAAGACTTAAATTTGACAAAAGTCCAGGCAGAACTAACTGTAAGACTAAGAGGGTGGATCACAATTCTGCTGGACCTTGGCCTTTACACTACAGAGAAAACGTCAGGGTTGTGGTACTGTTTGCAACTTTGTCACTGGCAAAACACGAGGCTCAGGAGCTCTGAGTAATGCCTCACATGTTGCTTAACTTAGCTTCAGGGAAAGCACAATACAAACTATGCACGTTATTAGCCCCAACACGTTTGTGAGTCTCAGCCAACATGAGCAAACTTTCTGTGCCTCAGATCTTACCAGTGGCCAACAAACTGTCACAAGCAGTATCAGTTCCTGGGTCAGGAAAAAATGGTGCTTCCCAGGCTCTGAGGACTTCCCTGCTGCACATGCAGTAGTATCAGCACTTTTGGAAGCATTTAGCAGAACGAGATAGACGTAGTCAGTTTACTCAGACCATTTTTGTAAAACCATATGAGTGCATGCATCTGTCAGGAGAGGATCTGGAGGAGAGGAGAGGAAGAGTGAACGACAAAAAGGTGGGTGGAACAGGAAGAAGGGAAGTGTAGACAGCAGACTATGTGCCCCCTCTATAAAAGAAACACAGAGGCAGTCTGGGCTGTGTGAGGTGCACATTTTTGACAGCAGGGAAAATGGAAATGGGAACAGCTCTGCAAAGAATTTACAAGAGTTTTGAATAATGATGTGCAAATTATGGGCTGGAATGCAGAGTATTAAAGGGCTTTGAGTTCCCACCTGCCCCTCAGTTTAGCATTAAAGTCCAGTGACGTGCTTTCATACTCCAGAAGATGGTGTTGGGGGGTGCACTACACTTTGGCCAGACCTTCTGACGGCAAGGTTGGGCATTGCTGGCAGGAGGTGCCCAGCTGCAGTCACCTGGCACATCAGGGAGCTGCCCCTGCCAGCACCTTCCCAGTGCCAGCCTGCCCACAGGGAGACCAGTGCCACACCGCAGGCAGCTGCTGAAAGGTTCAGTGGGAAGGTGGCAGCTAAAGGTGCAAACATCACTTCCTCATTGCAGCCTCTGTGAATGGCCCTGCCTGTGCAACACAGAGGATGTTTTGAATGGCAGAGCACAGGCAGTGAATCATCATATAATCACTGCTGGTGTGTCCCAGGCTCAGTGTATCATCAAGCCTTCCTTTGGGTCAAGTAACCATCTGGGTCTGACTCACCGCCACCGCACAGGTTTCTCCTGGCGCAGGCCGGTGTGGTCAGTGAACAGAGCTGATTGAATGTGCTCTCACTGTTCCAGCCGTGGCCCGGGAGGGCTGGCCAGGCTGGGTGCAGCTTTCCGTGCAGACCCTGTAGCACAGAGAGTTCCCACAGATCACACAGTCTGTTGGGCACAAAAGTCAGGTAGCTAATTGTTAACCATGTAAGTTATCGCTGTTTCCTTAAAAACTCCTCATGGGTCAAAGGGTTAGCACTTTCACGGGCTAGAGCTGTGTCAGTAGCAAGACAAGTCCTCCAAAACACAGAATAATTGAAGCTGACAGGGACCTCAGGAGGTCATCTGGTCTGACATCCCTACAAAGCCAGGCTTGAACACCCCCCTCCTAGTCCTCAGAGTCTGAGCTGCCAACATAGAGGAAGGAGAAATCCCACATAAGCCAAGGAGCACTTGTGCTGCTGAAGCCACACCCAGACCACAGTTAAGAAATAAAAATGATGGGAAAATCCAGCAACATCAGGTAGTAGCAGAAGGCCACTGGAAAGACAGAGTAAACTGAGGGAAAGACTAGCAAAACTATTGTAGGAGAGAGAGAAGGCATCTTTGCTTCCTTTGCTGACAAGATGGAGGCAAGAAGGGTGGTATGGAGACATCTCCTTTCTCTCAGTTTGCTGCACACGGAAAGAAGCCACCTCCTGACACCATGAAGGCAAAGTAAGAGTCAAGGTTGTTGCAGCTGGAAGAGGGAGCAGAGTCCGGGCTCCACCCTGCCTGCACAGTTCTTCCTTTGCAGGCCTTGAGAGGGGTGGAGGGAAGGGGCAACCCTCATTCCTCTCTAGGCCAGATGGGAGCAGGGTTCACCAGGTCTCACCTCCACCCTGTCACTAATATCAAATAATAATAGTATTTAGCACTTCCATAATTACCTTTGCACTCTGATACCACAGACACAGCTGAATTGGAAGTCATTAAGATCATCATAATGAGCTTCAGTGGATCCTTTCAGTCAGAGGCATTATTTAGCCGGCCCTCATTTTCGTGGTTACATCTGAATAAGCACTCTGCACTGAGGTGAGGTTTGCCAATGAGACACTTTGGCTTAAAGGCAGTATCCTACTTGCAAAGGCAGAATAAGTGTCATTATGCATCATGTTTCACCAGACTTCAAAATGCCAAGGAAGGTAAGTCAGCCTACAGCTGACTCCACCTTCAATTTGTAAGAGCTGCGAAACTCTCCCATGGACCGGCACGTGGGGAAGGTCTGCCATGACCCCCAGATATGGAAGCTGCCGTTCTGGAGGCCTCCAATGCTCAATACAAGCAGCCACCACAACCTCTCACTGCAGGGGTCAATTCAGCAAGAATTGTTACTAAAGCAGAGAGGGCAGAAGGCCAGAAGCCCTGGGAGCACCTTGCACTGGGAACAGGAGCACCGTGCTGACCTAGTGAAGGGCTGGGCTGCTGGCCAGAGCTCGGGCGGGCACGTGGACATATGGCTGTTGCTTGGCTGAGCATTGCTGGGGCCTGTGAGCAGAACTGAGTCCAGAGCCATCTGCAGAACAGGGATCTGCTGATCCTGGGTCTACTTACAGTCTCACTGAAGATTTCCTCCTTTGGCCTTTCACTAAGAAAGAATTAAGTGGCCCTTTAATTGTGGTTACTTCAGTTCCCTATTCATAAATGCAAATAAAGGCACTTATTTATCCCATTTTTGTTCGCCCTTTGTGTTTGAGCTGTGAATCCCTTGGGAATCCACAGCCCACATATCAAGGTCTTCTAGGTATACCTGTCTTATTAACAACAAAAGTAATGTGCTGCTTTTGTTACTGAAGTAGGAGGAAATGTAGGCACACGGAACAAACCCTTGTAATGCTATTTCTTATGTTTAAAAAAAGAACAAAAAGGTAATAGAGTGTATACTTTGACCAAGAGCAAAGGTAAAATCACAGCAGCTGACTCAGTGTAACATAAAGAACTTAATAGAGTTGGCAACGTTTCAGCCTGCCTTCTCAGGAACATGAACATGGGAACGTGTTAAGAGTAGATAACGTATCCAGAACAGTGTCTGAATGAAAGAAAAGAGTTAGTGTTGGGCAAAAGTATTATTTTCAGCAGCAAGAAAGTTATGCCCGCAAAGCGTGAGCACAAACTTGTGTTTATTTCTTGGTGCTCAGGTACTGCCAACATTACAAATAAACCAAATCAAGGCAGAGAATCTAAGCCTGCACTGCTGGCCCCAAATACAGCTGAAACACTCTCCCAAAGTGCTTGTGACCTAACCATTCAATCCATCCTCCAGAAGCAGGTTAAAACAGAAGACTTGGGCAAGAACCAAACAAGCTTCAGTGCAGCTTAGAAATACAATTGAGACACAAAGCTGTTTCTCTACTTCAAGACAAACTGGCTGTTACAAAAAATATTGAGGAGCAATGACACTTCCTGAGCTCTGGCTGTATCTGCAGTGGAAAGGAGTTTCCCATGCCATTTCCTTAATTAGCACAAATATGCTGACAACCCTCTCCATGCTGAAATCAAGCCATAGGTCACTAAAAAGTTGATCTATCTACGCATCCAAATTCACCACATGCTGAGCCAACATGTTGCAAAGCCGTAATCAGTACCCAGATTATAACATGGCTTTGTCATGCATCCAGCTGCTGAAACAAACTTGGATGTCCCAATATGAAACCTATTTGTCCTGCAGTCAGCAAACAAGAAAAGTGCCAATATAGACATTCAATGTTTTGCAAGTGCTAGGATTGTGTGCTGGCATTTATTGGATCATTTTGACCATTACATGAGTTTATAAATATGACCAGTTGAATTAGAGAAATAACATCATCTGAAGATCAGATTCTAAGCTTGCTTAAACTGAAATAAACAGGGAATAACTCATTGAGCGTCCAATAATTTACTTTGGTTTCATCACGGAGAGATCAAGGCCACAGTTACCTCTTTACACAGCTTGATATGAGCTTTAGTCCTTGTCAACAGCACGTGCTATAGTACAATCATGCAGCAGTTGAACAGAAAGACAGCATGCCAATACAGTAAATAGCGTAGTACCAGCCCTAGGGAAAAGTTTAGCAACCTCATGACAGGTATGGTTTACGCGTGTGAACCTGAGCCTTGTTCCTCAGACAGTTTTTGCCTTGTTGGTAGCACAGCTGGCAGAACAAACCCCAAACACAATTTATGCCTGGCCAGCTCCTGGCCAGCTCACAGCTAATCCTGAATGGAAGCTGTGATGTCTAAGCAGTTTCCTCCTGGCCAAGCAGCCCATGTTCCGTGACCGGTTCAGTAAGGTCGCTGCCTGTTGTGTGGACAGGGCACTGCAGCGTGCCAGCCTGACTGCCTGACCCCTTCTCCCACATTCCCGTGTCCCTGAAGTAGTGCATCCCACAGTACGCTGCACCAGGGGCTGCTGCTCTCGGAAGGCTTTTCCAGGAATCCACCTCCATCGTTCCTGCACTATGGCGTCAGTGCCCACATTTTCCCAGAATCACTTGGCACCAGTGAGGCTGGACAGCATGGCAGGTAGCCCTGCCAGCATAGCTGCTGCTTGGAAAATCTGCCCTGTGCATGTAAGCCGAGCATTTCACTGGGTACCCACTATAACTCTTTTAGCTGGATACAAGGTCACAGCTGTGAGTAACAAGAATGTCTCTTTGGTGACATTGACATAAATTACCTGTACTTTCTTGCCAAATAAAAATCATAAAAAAAGAACACCAGAAAGTGATGTCCCATGAAGAACAAATTAGATCCCATTTTGTGTCTCTTCACCTGTAGAGACAGGTTTGAATGTCACTGAATTCTAAACTTGTGACTATCACCCAGCCCAAAACGAATGAAACCAGACTTATGGCTAAGTCTGTAACTTTCCTCTTGAGCTGTTTTCTTTCCTGAATTTTATTTTACTATATTTATTTATTCATTTCAGTAATTGCCCTTCAGTACCACATCTTTAAGTCACAAATGCACTGTCATCTGCCAAAACAATTTTTCCTTAGGCACTGTCAGTAAAAGCACATCCTTCAAATTTATCATGACTCGATGGGACTCCTCCTGAGCTGGTGAGGCCAGAGAGAAAACTATGCCAAGGGCCAGAGACTGCAAGCACTCACAACTGGCCTTGGCTTCCATTTGAGGTACATGCAGCTGAGCCCTCATAGGGGCAGCTGGACCCTTCAGTGGTTATATGGGGAAAGCAGACAGATGTCCCTGCCTGCTTGCAGAAGGACAAGAAACTGACAGGAAGCAAAAGTGCTTCCTTACTGCTCAGACTGCACCCTGAACCCTTGCTGCTGTTAGACAACCTTAGTCTCCCAGGGAGAAGGGGAGGGATGGACTGAAAGTAAGTCTGACCTTCCTGGAAGAATGGACTTACTGACGCTGGGCTGAAATATGAAACCACTGAAACTCCAGGCCTAGAGAGTGGGAATTACCAAACCAAGCCCAGCACGATTCAATAAAGCAAACTAAATCTCACACAGCAGCTTCCTCTTCCTAGTCCTTCTCTCTGAAAGACACTCTGCACATTTTAACCACATGGCAGCAGTGATCTAGATGCCAAGAAAGCTGACAATGTCCGGCTGTGCGTCAGCACAAGTCAGAGGGACATAAATCAGGCAAGGTGCAGGCAGTCAATTGACTCTCCATGGTGCTCAAGCAGTGGCAAAAGCCCCCATCCACACAAAGATTGACACACCTTTGCCTCCCACTGACCTCAATATAAAATTCATATTTGGAGAACAGAACCCCATGATCCTGGCCTCATTTACACCAGTTTCACACAGTTATGTCCTTGGGAATACCCCATCTTTGCACAAGTGTTCCCAAGACCAAACCTGTCTCACTCAGCATCTCTGAGAACCACTAATATCTAGGTCTTTCTTCACTGAAGGAAAAGAAAAACAAACAAAAGCTTGACATGGCTGGAAAGCTGCTTTTAATCTCCCCCAGTTACCATTGAAGACAGATTAAGGAGTTCACAAACAGGAGGGCAGCTTGGAGCCTGCAGATCCTTCACTGAATACATGAGCAAGCACCACACAAACCTCCCCTGCAGTCCCACGGCTGCTGGGCCCTGGCCAGGAGGCACCACCAGCACAAGGCAAATTTCCACAGCAATCTTTCTCTGGAGAGTTTCTGCTGCGCTGGCATGGCTGAGCTGCTGCTTTAGAATGTCAAAGTCCTCCCTGCTGGAAATGAGAGCACCACTCACAGCACACACCTCACTTGAGCTGGCATTGGTTTCTTCCCATTTTCTAGCCTTTGCCATGACAGTTTAGAAGTTTGGGTCGATGCCTTGTTTACAAACTCGGCTCAGGACAAAAACTCCAGGTTTTAGTTTGCTGACCAAAGGCTAACAGGCCTGACCTCAGTCATTTGCTGATCAGGGGACTTACTGAAGAATTAGGAAGTGCTAAACCAGAAAATGCCCAACATTGATGGCCCAAGAGGAGTCTTGCTGCTTTTCTTACCTCATAGACAGCACTCTGCCCAATGAACATACCACAGCACACTACACAGAAGAAATTATCTCTATCCCAGACATTGTAAAATACTGTACTGAGTTACTAGCTGGAGCAAGGATGTGGTGCACAAGTCCCAGACAGCCTTGGAGGCAGGATTACTCATGCATCACAAAACTCAGATGAAGTTGTGCTACTTGCACTGCTGTTGGGCAAGGTGGAGAGAGAGACAGACTTTAACATTTCCAGAAGACTTGTTTTAGCAACTGATGACATATGGGGACAGGATTCACCAAGCCTCCCTTGGCTCAAGAATACAAAATCCTATTTCCCCATATGCCATTTGCTAGCCACCTAGTCAAGTGCTGTTTTAAAGCCCTAGGCTTTAAATTCTTCCTGGCTAATTCATTGTATTGACCTCTGCCCTGCCAGAGGGGCAAAGACCCTTGCTTTGGGAAACCATTTTCCCACAAAGTTATCTGAGCTGGCTCTGCCCTTCCCCCAGAGGTTAATTGTGTCTACAACCAGCATCTTGAATTGATGAGATCCCAAAGAAATAAGTGGCTTACACAGGTGGAATTTGGTAGAGATAATGGAGGTAAACACCAGCTTGATATTTGAGGAGTTTCTGTGGACAGTTTCATTTGTGCCTACTAGCCTACAGGTGTCCTACAAGCCAAGGATGCTTCAGCTGACTCGTTTTTTCACACCACCCTCGCCTGCTTCTAAAAGCATCTCTCCTTTTGATCACATGGCAGCAGGTACTCGCTTACACACACAGCAGTGCTACAAGTGACTGTGCTGAACACGTGCTGCACTGGTGAGCTCTGCAGTATTATCTGTGGCTGTAGGGCCACCACCCCTCCCACACTGTCTCACTTTTCTCAGTGTAACCCCAGGTTTGGCCCTACTCAATCCTTGGCCACTTTTCAGAGGGAAGCTTGCTCTTCCTCTCCTCCACCCCTCTGAGCTCAGCAATCAGGAATACAGAGGAAAACTGCTGCTCATTTGCACTTGGGATGAGCAAACAGGCAGCCCACACTCTGTCCAGCAGCGGGAATGCCAGGTTATGTGAGGACATGCCAGCAGAGCCCACATACCACTGCTGGGCCATGAGCACTTCAGATATGACTCTGCTCAGGAGACTGAAATATAAACAGCAATTTCTGGGAGGAGTGGCTCCATACAAATACTCCCCCATCTTAGTCACAGGCTGAAATAAATAAATAAATAATCCAAGCCATATAATCTCCCAGTTGGCATGCTCAGAGTCATGTGACTGGTGCCAGCCCTCACCCCAAGGTGAAACATGGATCCAAAGACTGGGCCCTGGCTTTGTGGTGCTCCAATGGCACAAAGGGGACAGGCAGCAGCCCCTAACTGGGAAGGCACAGACTTCACCCACCTGGCAGACAGCAGAGCCCAGCTGTGTGCCACCTGCTCCCAGCTCCAGCACGCTTACATAAGGGAAATACTGAGGGGGCAAGGACACATTTAACCCAGAAATCCCCACGTTATCAAGTGGATCCAAAGTGAATCTATCCCACCCAAAACCACATCTGGGAGGCAAAACAAACAAGGTCCACTGCACAGCAGGGACCTGAAGTGGCTGAGGAACAGGCCTAAGGAAGTAGTTTCCTCTTTCCCTGTGCTTTGGTGAACGGAAATAGTTATGCAGGGAGCCAAGAGGGCACAGTGGGGCAGAATCAGTCTAGACTTGCTCTGCTTCTCGTCCTGCTTCCCGCAGCATCTGCTGCTGGCCCCTGTCAGAGGCAGGATAAAGAGCTAAGCAGACCTTGCATCCAGCACAGCACAGCCATTTGTACTCCCCTGCCTTGTGAGCCTGGCCAAAGCTCCTGCCTGTGCATGAAAGATGATCCCAGCGTTAAATATATTCCTCTTCTTTGTCCAAACTAGAAATGGCTCCTCAGCCTACACCATCACCAGGCTATGTTAAAACATCTAAGTATAATCAGGAATGCAGATGGAGGTCCAAGCATGGGGAAGAAACGATGAGACTATTTTAACAGGAACTATCCCAATGGGCTCTGAAAGCTACCCAAAGTGTATCTGCATGTTGCTAATTATATTTACTGGTGGTGGTTGGCATTTTTTTTCAAGCTGAAGATGAGTCAGAAAAAGAAAAAAAAGTCCTTTATGTTGTGGTAGCAGAAGGATGTCTCCTGAGGGTGTATGTAATGCACTACTGTCACGGCATGACAATGGAAAAACTGACTGCTGAGCCAACCAAACCCCCATAAATACCTAATGATATCTCTCTTGGCCCAGATTTTCTACAAGTCGGTGCCTGAACTGCATACAAAATGACAATCGATATGAACGGATCTCTTTTCTCAACAGAGCCAGAATTTAAGAGCCCAGCTGAGCATTATATTCCAGTTCATACAAAGACATCCTTTTAAAGGTCTGTCACAGTAACTTAAAGGTGGTGATCCAGCAGAAAAACTGCTAGGCCTCTCCTCACGATCTCCCCCACGGTCCAGCCAAGAGCACAAAGAACAGCTGGCCTCAGCGAACAGACAGTGTTATTAATTACAACATGGTGACACAAACAATGACTGCCTAGGTATGTTATTGGGTCTGCATTCATGTGGGAAAAGAACAACATTTTCTTCCTTTTCTCCTTCTTCTCCTCCTCCTGGCTTGAGTAGCTCTGCCACCTCGTGTACTTGGCAGGGGAGGTAGCCGTGCCAAGCACCTGGCCCAGTTACAGGTATGTGCACAGACACAGGGAGCCCGTTGTGAGAAAACCCAGCCTTAGCAAATTTCTCTGGCCATCGTCCAGCCTCTGCACACTGGGCAAGAGACTCTCCCTGGCCGCGGTTACATCAGTCACCACCACCTCCCTCCCTCAATGTCATGGCACGGGAAGAGGCTGCCAGGGGAGGGGGGAGGGCGCGGTGGAGAGAGGGAGAGTGAGAGAGAGAGAGAGAGGCAGTCGCTGCTTTTTTGAAACAGGCTGTCCAAAAAACATTACAACACCCTTGCCGGTTTCCAGTGGGTTTGCTCAGTTCCTCCCTTCCCGTGAAGACCACACAGGCTTCGCGAGGGCGTTCCGCCCTGCCGCAGAAAGGCGGTCTCTGGGGCCCACCGCTCCCGGCAGCCGCTGCGCAGCAGCGTGATTCCCCCCACTTCCTCCAGACACTCTCCCACTTTCCATCGAGGGCCACAACCAAACTCAAAAGCTGATATTTAGAGAGGAAAACATAAGCATTTTCTTTCTTTTTTTCTTTTTTTTTTTTTTCCTCCAGAGGGAGACTTTTCATGCTGCTCCGCCGCCAGCAGAAGGGGAGGGGGGCAGGGCTGGAACTCGGAGCATTTGAAGCCCCTCAAGGTTCCACTCGCTCTTCTCACCTGCCTCTCCTCTGCCTGCTGCAGTCCCTCGCACCCTGCCGGCCATGCACGCTGTGGGCACAGAGGGTGCCCGAGGCAGCCCTCGGGATCCCGGGACTCCCTGCCTTCCCAAGCCGGCAGCAGGTCACAGGGGCCCGGGCTGGGACTGCCAGCGCCGGCGGGCTGGAGCACCGCTGCCGGCACGGCCATCAGCCAGATCCCCAGCTCCCACTCTTGGCTACTGCCGAGGGTAAATTTAGAATGATCCTCCCAGCAGTGACTGGGAATCTTTGCAAGGCCTCAGAGCAGACCCTGGACAAGGGATGGCACTTCAAAACAGTCATCTGGGGCGTGGTGTAAGCAAAATCACCCTATAAAATAGAGCAAAACTGGCAAACGTACTGCTCCTGGCATGAATGTACTTCCATATTGATTCAACACTTTAAAAGGCAGTGAATGAGAATGAGGATGTCCTTTCTTCAAACCCTCCAGCGAATTCACTTTCGCTTTTGGCAACCTGCTGTTTTCTCACCCCTCAGCTCCCTCACCCTGACCGCAGCAGCACCTTCCTCCACCGCCAAACCCTCTGCACTGCCTCCCCTCGCTGCCTCCTCTGCTCAACCTCTTGCCTGAAGTCCTCAGAGCGGAGGAGCTGAAATTTTTGCCTGCCTGCCTTGGCAAAAGCAGGGAGACATTGCTGAAGTGCACTGGGAAGCCATCACCCATGCGGGAGCACAGCTGAGCCCCGCGCTGTGAGCCTGCCCCTCAGCCCTGCCTCTCCCGGGACAGGAGCCCGCGCGGGTCTGCGCGCTGGCCAGATCGGGGTAGCTTTTCTCAGTCAGAGGCTCTGGAAGGATTATTTGGCTGCAACGTATCATATGACTTTGTTCTTAGAGTTACATTTTAACTGAGAAAGTTTAACAAGTATGACTTATGGGCTTCTAAAATTGGCAGCAGAAAAATGAGCTGAGGAAGTCATGGAAAAAAACCACAAGCGAGGCCATTCCATGTTATGCACAATTTCTGGGCTCTTTTTCCAATCTCCTGGTTTTTTTGGATGGTGGAAAATATTTTCCAGCTACACAGGCCTGGCTTCACTGAGTATGTATTTATGCCAAGTTTATAAAAAGCAGCTGCAGACATGGTTGAATGAAAGGATTACACTGCTGTCTGTCTTCCAGAAGGTGCTTCAGTTCACACCCTGTCCCATAGAGCAAGGCTTGCTTCTCAAATCTCCATGAATTTATGTAAGGAAGGACCAAATTTGAACCACACAATACAAACAGCTATGGCTGTGCATGCCAGTGGGCACGCATGTGTGTACACACAGCTCTCTGGATAGCTACTAGCAGTTCCTAGCCACTGCTAACGCTGGCTTTTAGCACTTCAAGTTTACCACCATTCCTCCAGCCTCTCCCCACCCTACAGCTTGGTCCATCTTCCATGAATACAAAAATGGGGAGAGGGCTTTCAGGGTCGAGACCCTGGTCTCAGTGTATTTCTGCTCCCTTCTTCATGCATACCTGCTCTCCAGCTGCTCCCACTGAAATTCAGGCTTCACCAACCTCACGTATTTTCAGGCTGCCAGCCTTTAAGGCTAGGAGGGATTGCTGGAAGCGTGCAGCCTGATCCTCTCTGCAGCACACAACACTGAATTTCAATCAGGAATCCAGGCATCTGAGGCATAACCTTAATTTTCAGCCATGCCTTGTCACAGTCTTGGCCTGATACACTAGTCACAAGAGGAGAGTCACAAATAATTCTTCACTCTCCAAAACAGAATAGCTCCAGGGGGTGGGGGGAGGATACAAACTGAAAGCAAATGTATATAAAAAGGTAAGGTAGGTGGTAAGCTGCAGATCATGCATTACAGATCTGTATCCTGCTGTTTTTTCAGTCGACTATGTTGGAATAACAGTACTGAGAACGACAGTGTTACATCAGGAATATCGGTCAAGACAATATTTCCTGGCAATTGTTTGAGAAATGCTTTTCTCACAGCTAATTTCTCCCAAGAGGCTGTGTTTTCTCTGTTTTTAGAAGGAGAGTGATTAAGAAGGAAGGTTTTTAAACCTCTGCACCCTGCTGTGGGACAAAGCACTGTGGGGGAAAGAAAGGAAAAAAGAAAGAAAAGAAAAAGGCACAACAGCTGTAATGTTCTATGAAATGATTTTGTTCTGTTCTCTTGCCGAGGTGGTGGGTGCAATCATCAGTTTGGCAGAGATAAATAGAGGAAAAGAAGCAGGCCCTTTTTCAGGAGCCGCGGCTGCAGGAGTGCCACATTGCCATCTAGCGACACGGGCTCTGCGAGCCGCAGCAGCGGGGCTCCTGCACCGCTGCCACCGCTGGCCAGCACACCTGGACATGGGAGCCCCTTTCCTTCTCGTGATTTACAGACAAGCTTGAAAACTGCTAAACTGCTTGCTCTATTAAAGACAGGTGTAGGAAGGCAAGGGGAAAAGGGAAAAATTCCTCCATAAAGAAGTTTAAGATGAACTTCGTTTTGCTAGGCAAAGCTGGGTTTTACACTGAGGCCCAGACAGATTCTCAGCTTCCATTGCTGCTTCTACTGCTGCTGCACACAAAGCTACCACAGCTTCATCATCTTCTGCACTTATCACACGGATGTCTGTGGCAAAATGATGGGCTGGCAGAAACAGTGAGCACTACCTGGTCCCATGGAGACAGGTCTGAATTTAGACTGATGCCCTGTCCCCAGTCATGTTGGACCAAACAGCTGTGTGCTCTGATGCTATCTGCAGTGCCAACCCTGAAAATCTGACTCCACTGTGTACATCTGCAATGTACCTCTGCATTTGTATTCTGAAAAGAATACAAATGGTAACCTTTCAACACTTTAAAAAAGAAAGGCCCAAGTGCTAAGCCCTTTAGACAGCAAAAGGCACTTGGTCTTCAGAAGATGCTCAGCAAAGGGCAGCATACAAATTCTTTTGTGTGATCTTCACACAGCAAGTTAAAATGTAAAAAGAGCTTTGGTGTACGAGAATTCTGACACTCACTGAAAGCTGTTAAACTGAAAGATACTGGCTACAGCAGACTTATATTTACCCAAAAAACAAAAACATTCCCAATGCCTAAACCCTGTCAGAAGACACTCTCATTTTGGGAAGCAATGAAAGAAGCCTTGCATCAGGCATCCAAGACTGCCCACAAAGCTCTGCTTCATGGCACATGCCCTTCCCACTGAAATAAATGAGCAGTCTCACACTTAAAGGCATTGAAAGGTGATTAGCAGCAGACTTTATTGGCTCTGGGGCAAAGGATGATGTGTCTAGATAATCATTACCTCTGTGTCTCTGGCCTCTGATTCTGGTGAAGCCTCACAAGAGCACAGCTACACTGCATCTGCAGGCATGTCACAAAGGGTGATATTCTTTGATATTAACAAAAAATAATGTGGTCTTCCAAGAAAAAAGGAAAATGCACTGAAGTTCCCCCAGATGAAGATAATCAATGTTGCTGCAGAGAACTACTCTTTCAGCAGCATGTCTTCAAAAACCCAGTGATAGTCTCTACAAATTCTTTGGTGACTACATATACTATGAGGACCTACAAATACTTTGAATTTATAACACCACTCCTGCATCAATTAATAACAGAGTTTGCAGTGTCACCCCCTGAGACACACACCCCTGCAACATTATCAGGAGCTGGGCAGGCAGAATTTGAACACAGATTTTGAAAAAGGGAAGGCCATGAAGATTCCTGAGTCTGAGCCACTGCTGGTTCTGTCAGACTGCAGTCTGTTTCTTTTTTTCTTTAAAATCAGGGTGAGATCACTGTTTTTCTTGAAAATGTGATGCCCAAGGTAGGAGTTACCTATCTTTGAAAAGATCTAAAGTCTAATGACAAATATTGTCAGGCCTGCTGAAGATCTTCAAGGGCAATGCAGCAGAGAAAACACTGCTCCCAGCTGACAAGGTCCTAACACCATTCTGGAAACAACCAAAATAAGACAGGGATTCTACAAAGGAGTAATTATTTTTTTTCCTCGCTTCACATTTTATGACCAAAAGCATGGGGAGAGCACTGCCCCAGTATCAATACATTCCATCTCAGGGGATGTGTTCTCTTTAATAAACCAACATAACTAATGAGCACTCACTTTCATAGTTGCCCAGAGAAGCCAAGGTGCCCAAGTGGTGCTCAAGCTTAGTGCTCAAGCTCCCACTAAGAACCAGACAATCCATTGGTTCTTGAGCATGGCAGGGCACACCAGTCTCATCATCTGACTTCCTGAACATATGGTTACCACATAACCTGTCAGGCATGTCCTTTCTGGAAACCAGCTCCAAAATAGAAAAAGGAGGATAGAGCCAACAGAACTGCTCTAACCACCAAGACTTGGAGTGTGAAAAGCATGCCATAGAAGGCGGCATTGTTTTTAAGGATGGGGCAACTGTCCAAAACTGGGCCACAACTTTCTCTCCGTAAAGTACTTCTCCAATTTGCAACTGTTTTATCAGGTCGTCAAGCATTCACAGTTTGCAATCCAACATTTAAGATGGACACTGACTCACTGCATTGCCTTCTAGGCTGTTTCCCTTATTTATGCCTGCTTTAATACCTATGACCCAGCTTTCCTGTTTGCATCATGGTATCACTGAATTTCAGGCACTACAGTGTGGGCTGATTACACAGTTTTGACAGAACAGAGTTCCTTTTTAAAGTTGCTATCCAACAGCAATCTAGATTTCTGAAAGATCGCTTCTTACACTGTCAATGCAGAAGGCATTTACAAACTGCAGGACTGCCAGCAGAGCAATTAACCCAGTGCTTGACAGCTCATGTTATTGCTTTCAGTTGGGGGGGAAGTTGTGCCTCAAATCTATTCAGTTATTAAGCCTGTAATACTTCCTTCTTTTGGTAGGTTTAATTATTTATAGGCAGATCTATGGTTGGTTGAAGTCTGATTTTTCCTGATTACACTAGCAACTAGCACTACTTAGCCAACTAGTCTAAAATTAATGTGATGTAGAAAAGAAGCAAACTTCAGAGCTTCAAACAAAATTCAGATAAAACACCCACCCAGTTCCTACCAAAACAATCATACTATCCTAAACCTTACCTTTTCCCTTCCTGTGTCACTGTCCCAATGTCCTGCTCTTGACTGCTTGGGTTTCCATGAGGAAAGGACCATGCAGAGTAAATTACAGGATCAGGACTCCAGGCTGTGAGTTTGCAGAAGCAGAGACTTCATCTTGACAGATTCCTCAGAGTGCCACACACATCTCTGCTGATACAGAAGTAATAATAATTTCATGCTAAGAATTCTGCCAGTGCCAATGGCCAGTAAATAATATCCCTACAAAGAGGTAAAAAAGGGCCCTTAGTTGTGTCAGACGACTTCTAACAAGCCAAGGAACCTGATTTTCAAGCTCAAACCTTTAAATGGAGAGATAAATGAAACATAAACCAAATAGCAACCCCTCATGGTTATGCAAATTCATGTGTCATTATAGCAAACACTCTGACTAGAACTCAGTAAATATGGAGGCTGTAACCTGGGGTCAGATGGGGCTTCCCTTCTTTATATAGGCAAAAACTTCCATCTCCTCAGTGCTAGGAGCTGGCAGTCTTCCTCACAGTAACTTACAGGACCAGGCTGTATGATACCAGGTCAATGTGTGGTGAAAGTAAATCTTCATCACAACCAGACTGTTCCCAGCAGTAATGAAATACTGCTATGAATTGATTAGGTGTGTACTATCAATTAGAAACAACAAGGGAGAGTTTCTCAAAGAACATGCTGCTCAAGAATCCCTTTTCTTCATTTCTCCATTTAATTAGTCATTGCATTATAATTCAAAAATTCATGCAATAATCATTGTCATTTTAATCATCAAAGCTGAATGTACATTCTTTCTCATTAAATATATTAAATACAACAAGAGATGCTAACCAGCTAATGTTTCAGAGCTCCAGGGAAATGCTCTTTTACATACATGCCAAAACAGGCAAATACTGTTTTTTACAGCAAATTTCTGTATCTTCCAGGCTATATTACAGGTGTAACATGGCCAGAGTGACCTAAGGAAAGAGAAGCAGCATGGTTTTCACACAGTATCTTTTATTAAACAGCTTTCTCTAGATGTTGTCATGTGTTGAGCAGACTGAAGAATTTCTTACTAAAAAGTTCAATGTTTGGAAAAATGCTGATTGATGGCTACAACGGTGAAAAATTTCCATTTACTTGTACAGCATACATACATTTTACCCCCCCACAAGCAAAGACCAGGGAGCCGAGAAAAAACACTTGTGAGATGTAGGAGTACAGATTCAGTTTTGAGCCAGGGTGCCACTACAATACGAATAGCTGCCTCCAAGGCGTGAGAGAGACAAAGCATGAGATCAGCTCACTTCATGGCAGCTGCAGGATCACAACGGGGTGAGTAGATTTTGTCAGCATCAGCTGAAATTCAACCAGCATTGAAAATGCATCCTGTCACCAACCTATAATATCTTGCTTCTTTATTTTTTTGGTTGGCTGTCTTCCCATGGCCCATCACAGGCAGAGTCCAACTCCAGGTAAAATCTCAACATGCAGATTTCACTTCCACCCCTCCTGCAGTTAACTGTGAAAAGTGCATTCCTTTCTCTCCAGCTAGCAAAGCTCACCCAGAATAATCACGGCTGGGCAGGGGACAACTTTTCTTGCATGCCTGGCAATCAGATCCAGTTGCATTTTGTTGCAGAGTTTAAATTGTACAATGCAGCTGGCTTATCTATTTACCTGGTTTGTATTGAGAGATGGAGAGAAAGAGGGAAATCCTCCTAATCATGACATCACAACAATTTAAACACACAGTTTTTTAAAAAGACAAAATTAGGTATTATCAGTTGAAACACATTCCACTGCTGCTCCACTGAGCCTGTCTTATACACCTACCAAATCTGTCTGGACAAAATGCTGCATTGCATCACCTCACCAGACAGGAAGATTCTAAAAATTAGGATTTTGCAGGGTGAGCTTGCACAAAATGTGTGTGCAAAACTGCCCTCTGCTGTTTAGATTGAGACCTGCTCAAGTAAATGATTGTGTGACCAAATCAGTTTTTAGCTGTAAGGGTCCAACATGCAAAGAGGCAGAACCATCTGACTTCACCTGTTTTCTGCCTCCATGCACACTAGAAATTTCATACACAAAAGCCACTCACAACTGCCTTGCAGCATGGACCATCCCAAGAGATCCATAGGCTGCAGCAACACTGTGCCAGCTGCAACACTCACTCTGTTAAGCAACTTCCTCACCATGGGTGAGCACCACCAGACACCCTCTCATCCCAAAGATGAGTCAAGAACATCTCAAGGTGCAAGGGAAATGATGAAATTGTGAGAACCCTGCAGGAGGACATCCATCTGTCAACCTCCTAAAGACAGACCTGACCTTTTTGAAGCTGGACAGGAACTGTATGCCTGGGGTCAAAAGCTTATAGCTCAGAGGCCTTTAAGAGTTAAGGACTATTAAGTTACAGGAATGATTGGAAAGCAGGGTAGTGAGCTCATCAAAAGATGTCCAGTAAATATTCTTTAAAACTAGCCCCTCCTGCAGGGAAAGAAGAGAGAAGCTAGATTTTCTTTTCAAGAACACATGGAAACCATTGTACTTTGAAAAAGCTGCCCATTACTTGAAAAAGTGCCAGCATGTTGGACAATTTGGTACAAAAAATAACACAGAAGGGCCAGCTGTTTTCTACAGCTTCACCCACACATTCATACACCAGATGTAGCAAACTCTGCTCTGTGAGAACAGCATTAGACATCCACATTTTCTTTGGGAAGTTTGAGTTTGGTACAAATGCAGAAAACAAGTACTGTTACCCAGACTAGTTCAGTTTCTGGAGAGCCTCTGATGAAAGCTGGCCCAGTCCTCATGAATTAAGCACAAATTTCAGCTCTTTGCAACAGGCTTTGGTCAGTGCACAGAGAATGCTGTAAGCTATGCTGGTCAGTGTAAACACACTAACTAAAAACCAAACCAAAACTTGGGTACAACAGAAACCTTGAAGATCTTTTTGTTCTTTTCACATCAGCCCTTTTTATGTCCATACACTTAAAAACACAGAAGCATGGGTGTGCAGCACAACATGCCTTTGAAACAATCACTAAAAGCACTTAGTGACCACTTCAAAGATTCCCTTGATGTTTAACTCATGTTAACTGTAACACAACAGTCATGTAGGGCCACTGTTCAGCCTAAGGGACTTTAAACACACCATCAACAGATGTACAAATGAAACTTTAGAAAGATTCTTCTGAGTGCATAAATAGCTGGAGCTTTACTTTGATGATGGCTGGCTGGCCTCCTACACAGCAGGGCTGGGACTTCTCCATTTTTCATGTTAAGGGCAACAATAATATTGTGTCAGCCCCCAGGGAAAGGAAATTAGTGCCAGATGATTCAGTGTGTGCCTGACCACTCTGGTTTTGGATTTGATTCCATCATCTAGAAAACTTAAATGTGAGACATCAAAGGTAGTCCTGCATGATAATGAAACTAGCTGGGTGGGTTTTTTCTATAAAAGCTGCCTAAGAAAAACTTGTAACTTTGAGGACAGAAGACTTACCAATATATAACTAACAGACCTCTCAGTTTCTTTCTAAGAAATCCTTTTCGTGCTGAAAACAAGTGCCTTTTTCTTGGAGAAGCACAGAAGGGAAGATGGTTCTGGGAGAAAGACTAGTAGTTTGACCTGCAGTAAAGTAAGATTACCAGTTCATTCTCCAGCAGCTGTGAGCTCCATAGCAGCAATTACTTCCACACGTTTTTTATTTGCACAAGTGAAAAGAAATATACAACACAGAAATATATTGCACAGCCAATGCAATGGCATTACTACTGCTGATGCAGAAATCCATCATTACCACCACGTTTCTGATGACCTGCACTTTGCTGTGTCTGAAAGCAGTGTCTTTGCTTGAGTCTGAAACATCTGTGGACTGTGCATGCTTAGCTACACCTCTGTCAGCCTGCTGCTCTTGGAGCAACAGCAAATCTGCATTCTAGACAACAGCTTCCGACTCTTCACAATTGTACAGTGTTAGCTTCACTGGGACACTTGGGGAGAAGAAAAAAAGTCAAGTCTTCTTAAAGGGATTCAGCATTCCACTCTATTAATCCAAGGCACTCAAAACAGGTATCAGAGCTTGCTCGAGCTCTTACTAACTAGGTACTTCTGGGTTATCAGATATAAGAATAAATTTGCATTTAAGGCTACATTTAAACCTATGCTGTCTTAAATTTTGTTCGCATCTAACTCTGCAGGCTCAAGAAAATGAAAAGTGTTAGAACAATATGTGTATCTATGATGCTTATTACAGCAAATACCATTTATAGATATAATCAGACTGTGACCAAACTGTCCATCAAAATCAGAATTGACACACAGGTTTGCTGAAACACAGTTCAGGAGAGCTTTGCTGTAAGCTAAAATGTGAATTCAAATTGCCATCATTATACCAGAGTGTAGAAAAACGCTCAGGTTTGACAGAAGGGTGCTACTTTTGTCTTGTGCTGTTTGGGTTTCTTTTTCAAGGCAGATGGAAGATTTATTCACCTTAAAACAATGTTAAAGGTGCACTAAAAAGATAGGCTGAAGTTACCAGCAAAACAGAAGGTAAATATGCTAACAGTTCTGTCAGCATTCAGCATAACCTACAAATTCCTACTTTTTACTCTTAAGGGTTAGAAGGGAAAAGAAAAACTCCATCAAAAAGCCTCATTAAAATCAGAAACTTTTGTAATTTCACAGTATTTTTATTAAGTGCAAAATAACTTTATCCCTGTAAAATAAATTAAAAGGAAAAGAGCATGCTGGCCACTGTCCCCTGAAGAATATGGCTGCTATGCTTTACCTTTACCTTATGCTACCGGAACAATTCAGGCACAAAGATTAAACTACATCCAGTTGTTTACAACATGTTTGTTGATACCAGCCACTAACTTCAGTATTTATCACATTACAGAAAATTTCAATGGCACCTCAAATCTTTGGAAATAATGTTTTCAAGGGCTTAAGGGGAAAATTCCATAGCAGACCATCTTGGCAGAATGACTCAGTCAGAGCCATTTCTATTCCCAAACCCAGGAACTGACTGCTAGGTCACTATCAACCATACACTTAACCTCTCAAAAAACCTGTGTGAGGCAATTTCTGAACCACTGAGGAGAATCTGCCTTTGAAGAAACTTGCACCAGGCTGAAATGAGACAGAGTTGGCTAGAGTGCCCTCAGTGTATCTCACTTCTACAAGATTATGCCACCTAATACCTTACTCTAGCAGTATCATCAATACTGTCAGCTGGTCTGAAAGACACCTCAAAGCATTCTCCTCAAGTTAAAAATGAGTCACTGTGCCAAAGAGATAAAGCTGTTTTTAATTGTTTCTTCTGCCACCTGAGTGCTGATAGCACAAACTCAGAGAATAGCAGAAGCCAGTCTGTTTTGACATTTAGAAGATCCTACCCATTAAAAACTTGCTTTCAGAAGTACACTTCTCCTACTCACTTGAGCCTGCTGTATAGTATTTGTCTTCTTTTCATTGGCAAAGGGAAATTCACCACACCATGTTGAAATTGTACATCTAATTCCATTAGCTTTTGCTATTTACCCATGGGATACAATTGTCTTACCTTATCAGTGTAATTTTATTCCTAAGGCAAATGCCTTTAAAAGACTGTTAACAACCATTTGCTGTGGTCTTAAAGACTACAGACTGAAATATGTCAACTGTCTATCTTGCAACATTTCAAGCTTTCCAAAAAACCCCAACTTTAGTGCTCTTAAAATGTGCCCAGGTTCTATTCCAAACAGCTTTGTCTCAGACACCTGTACTAATAGCACTTTCAAGTTTGTCAGTGATTTTGAACTGACCACTTTACACGTTTTTGTTCCTGACAGAAACGGATTTGTCATTCTTTCTGCAGCCAGTCATCTCTTACCATTGTGATCTGCATCTCCTTCTAAAGTGATCTGTTACTGTTTAAATGATCATATAGCTATTTTCTCAGGAAATTACACAAAGTTTTAAACTTAATTAAAAGTATTGGAAGACCAGCCATAACATTAAAAATAAATTTTAATGTTGTCATTTTTAGATCATTTGCTCTGACACCCAAATATTCTGAATTTTAAAGTAGTACTATAGGGACACACAAGTGCAGATAAATCTTTATTGCCATAACTTTGTTTTTCAAAAATGAGCATTGGGTTTTTAATAGGTCGTAGTTTTATGTCTGTACATGTACAACATTACAACTGCGTCTTTTAATAATAATGAAGTTAGTGATACTTTGATAACTCAACACAGTGTATTTATAAAATGAATTCTTATCAAAATACACTTTTCACTGGGATAATAAATAAAATCCTGCGAAACCCACCTACACAAAGTTAATTTTAACTCTGGTAGAACCCGATGTGGTACACAGTCCATTAACTACTATGTTTGCCCCTTTATCCCCCTACTGATGCTCATCTTCTGGGGTAAGAAAACTTTTTTCCCCCCGTTGTGGTGTGACCTCATTCAACATCATCTTCAGCCAAGCACTGTGCATTTACAATTCTCTGTAAGAAGGAGAAAAACTCATTCACAATTACATAAAATTGACAGTAGGCAACTGATTATCAAGCAATGTAATTTTACACTGAACATTAAGCAGTGTAATTACTGAACAAACTGATTAAAGTTAAAAATGGCAATCTATTTAAATAAAGTTTTGAAATCAGTTCCACAGAAATTACAAACAGTGCAATACCTAACAAAGTCAGATAAACAATATTCTGACAACCTCAAGTGATGACCTCTGTGTGGTTTCTGGCACTGTTCTCTTAGGAAACATTTTTGTTCAATCATTTTCCCAACTCTTACATCTTGCACACCTGACACTTTCCAGTGTTACCACTGGGTATATGGACTTTTACCTGAAATGTAACCATGCCTGAGTTGTAAGAAGATCCAAGAGATACCCAGCACTGAGTCTCTGCTTTATGTCAGGTAACACTGTTAGGGAGTCCCCTTGTACTTCCAGGAACATAAAACATACCATTTATTTCACAACGGACTCACCTGCAAGCACATTAACAACATCACCCCCTCTATACTCAGACTGAAACAGGAGGGTATTTTATACACAGAGCTACTAATGCTTTTATCATCAGGGAAACTCCCAAGCTTCCAGAATTGTTATGGATTCTGGTGCTAGTTAATATCTTGTGTCTAAAGCTGTCCCCAGAAGCAACAGATTCATTTTTATGAACTTCCATAGCATTTAAACACACTTGTAGAAATGTAAATTTAAAAAAAACCCTCTCAAGACCCAGTGCAATAAAGTTACTGTTTTTCCAATCCTGCCAACTTGTATTTGGGAAACACTGGATCCACTTATAGTACCAGAGCTGTGGTCAGATGCCTCTGCTTCAAGAGCTTAGCATACCCTACACACAAGAGATGTTTTCTATTTCTATTTTATCCTGGTTGCTACTAATGCTACAGGATGATTTTCATATTCACTTTTTAACATCTAAGGTGAAAAAAAAGAGCTTCTTTTAATCTAACTGAACACATTAAAAAGCCAAGAGATTACAAAACGTGATACTCAAGACTAGTGCAGTGGATAAAGTAAGTATTTAAATTTTTTTCCATACGGGACCAACAGGGAATGCTTCACATACCTGGCTTATTGTAGGGAGCTTAGTTAGAAGCATTTGAAACACTGGTGGTGGAAGAGTCTGCTGTAGAACTTGTAGTAGCTGCTGCGGCTGCCCACACACAGCAATGGCATTGGTCAAGTGATCAACACCCTTTTCATATTCACCTGTATGACAAATTGCAATGTTTTGAAATCACCCATCTTCCACACTGTAACACATTTACACAAAACATCCACTAAGAGTGGATTAAATTACAGTGAATCAGCCCACACGAAGCTCTTCTCCTTCCCTGACGGACCTTCTGAACACATAAGGTTAGAAACAAATAAACAGATTTTCTTAGATGAATTTGACTCCCCAGAATTTCTTGGTGTATAAAAATCATCTTCTAGCAAAGGTAGAGAAAAATTATTCTACAGCTTACCCTTTGGAAAAGGTATTATTACCTTGAGCTAGTAATTCCTCTCCAAGCTGAATCTCCTCAAGGAAAAACTTCTGAACTGCTTCAGCATCTTTCAGATCAGGCAACTATAAACACACACAGTAAAAGTTAAATCAGCCCTTAAACACCAGCTAATAAAAACTTAGCAGAAGATATTCTCAACTGAAATTAAACATGCACACAACTCTATTGTTACACTGACACTGGCAAAAAAACAAGTGTCACCACTAAGTTAAACATACTCAGAATGTTTTTGAAAATCAGACTCAGGTCTTATAACACCACATCACAAATCTGTAGACAGACAGCCTGAAATATCTCTTCTCAGTTTATTAAGTACATTATTTAGGAGCAAATATAAATTCTAAGGTGTATTATGTTTATAACAACCGTATTTCATGCAATTGTTTAAGAGAAATCTTCTATTTTCTTTCTGGATCCATTGGTAATAATGAAAAGGAAATAAAATACTTATTGCAAAACAACCTATCAAGTTCAGTTATAAGTGTATCCCATCAGTAATTTTAAGTCTGAAAAGTCCTTGTTCATATTACAAAGAGAGAAAACACCATCAAATCACACAGTGAATGTTGTACTTTGTTATATAACTCCTCTATCTGACACAAAAAAGAAACAACCATACAATCATTTCTGAATATTAAAAAACCTAAAGACTGCATATTTGTAGGACTGTTTGTAATCCTGCAAATTTGTTTGCAAAAGAAATCCTTAAGTAAATCTTACAAATAATACAGGTGAAACATCTTTCAAAACAGCCCTGCATAACTGAACACAGTATTACCTTGGAAAGTCCTGCTCTCTCTTTGGCAAGCTTCTGTTTCTTCCTTCCTGTAAGAATAAAAACATCTTTTATTTTGAATTTGCAGTTAAAAAGCCCTTCAGCTTATAGTCTGAAACCATGAACAAATCAAAGTCCCTTTCCAAAGAAGAAACTGTGAATGGATTCCAAATATTGCAGACTGAGCAGAAGACTGCAACCGCCCAGTACCACAGAGCATCATTCAGGAGTCTAACGGGGCTGGCAGCAGCAGCAGCCCAAAATGGCAGCTCTTCTGCTGAGGGCTACAGCAAACAGCAAGCACACCTCTGACCTGCAGGCACACAGCAGCAAAGAGAATCAGAGTAACAGAGGAATCATCCAATAAGCCACACAAGAACTGTCTGGAAGTCAGGCTATCTAGCTTTGAAGTGCACCACCAAGGAAGGGGAACTTGAGCAGGCCACAGCAGATACACACAGGGCACTTCCTCAGCTACTTTATAGCAAAGACTTGAGAACTAGTTAATAAGTGGCAGTCTCACCATCCCTCAGCAAGAGCAATACTAAAGCATACACTTCTGAAACCTGAGGAAAGCAAACATTTACAGATGGAAGAAACATTTACAGATTTAACTGCCTACCTAAAGGCAAAAAATTGGTCTGCTACATGAAGTTGTACTACTTCAGCAAAATTAATGTAACTAATATTAAAGTTGCTTTTAAAGCAGCTAGACAGGTATAAAAAGATACCTTTATAGTAGCAGTTCTCCATACAAGAAAGAATAATTATACTAATTATACTGCCAATTTCCTTGGAATAATAATTAATGTAAATCTTCAGTTCATCAACTGAAATAGTTACACCACTAAAACCTCTGAATACAGCCTGTGGTTAAGCTGTCCTTCCACTCTTTGTCCTCAGTGTCTGCTCAGAAAACTCCTACACTGACAAAGAACAATTGTCACACAGCCCTGATTTTTCTTTTGATACAATTGTACAAGCTGGAAATACTTTCAAATGTGATCAGCAGTTTTACATGGTAATGAAAAATTTTCCCTTGTCCACATGGTGAAGACAGTCAGGAATACTATTCCCTAGTACAGTGATAACCTCCCATGTGGCATTTACTGACAAGATTGTGTTCTTTGCAGAAAGGGAGTTCATTCTAACTAGATGGAACACCCTTTTACTATAATACACCATCTTAATAACACTTAGCACCTAGATTTCTACAACTAACTAACCTGTGTATGTTAATTTATACTATAGATGGAAAAACGTGTTGGATAGAACTGTAGTCTACTACAATTTCATAATTTTGGAGGGTTTCAATAGTAAAGAATTTCTCCTGAAAGTCAGTGCTTCAATTAGCTCACTCCAACTTTTCAGAAGCATTAATTTGCAGAAAACTTTAGCCTGCACTACCAGGCAAACAAGTTTTGATCATAGATAAAATTGTAAAGATTAAATTTTTTTTTTAAATAATATTTGATATTATTTACTATCCAAACCAGCCACATTGCAGCTGTACTGCATTCAGCAAAAACACCAAAAAGAAATACAGAGAGTAACAGCTTAACATGTGTACATCATTTTGAGGAGAAAATTGTGTGTTCTTGGCATGATTATGATACCTTCTTCTTAAAATGTGATAAAAATTCACCAGGTTAAGCATTCTGAAATAAAGAAAAAAACAAAAGACATGCTGGTCACTGGAACTAATGAAAGCTTTTGACCACTGATCACACAGATTTGAAATCATATACTTTAACCTGAAAATAGTGAAGGAATACAAAGAATCACCAAGATTTTAAAACTGAAAAATGATCTACCAAATCCTTCAAGCCTGACTACTATGGAACTTTGTTTTCCTCTTCTTAATACTTTTATACAGGCTCTTAAAAAGTTCACTAGCTAAAACAATTAAAAACCCCAAGTAACTCTAAAGGATATTTATGAATTCTTCCCATAGTGGTTGAGCAGAATTACTAGTTTCAAAGTATCTTTGAAATAACAACCAAAAGTTACATTTATAGTATGACAAGCCAAAAAGCAATGGCTTTGAGGGGTAAAAAACCTCAAAAAGCAAACAAACTAACCAACCCTCCCAAGTTTGTTTTTTCTCAGGGACCTTCATGAAAATGAAACACTTCCTTCTATTCTAAGGAGATAATCACATTTTGGAAAGTGAAAGGCAATCTTTTGGAGTCAGTGAATCTTTATTACCACAGAAATGCAGAGCATGCATCCAAAGCACAAAGCTGAAGTGCAGCTGTCACAGTGCAGGTCCTCAGGCACAGCTCTTGCTCAGGGTACAAGTTCCAACAGAGAACCCGTGGATGGCCTGTCCTGCTGGCACGGGATGCAAAGGGCCCTGAGCAGCCCCAGCAGCTTCCCAACAGTCCCACAAAGGAGCAGAAAACCCAAAAAGCCATCTGCATTTTCAGCTCCCATCAGTGAATCTGTCTACTGCCCTCTCCTCTCACCCTGCTCTCCAGGCAGAAATTCTGGCTGTCTCTGAACAAAAACATGTGTGTCTGTATTTTAAAGCAGAGCACTGCTGTATTATTCATTCAAGAAAACAAATAGTAAACATACCTGAACTGTTTTATTAATAAAATGCAGCCTGGGAAGCTCAGCAGCTACAGATGTTTACAGCATTGCTATCTTTTGGTCCCAAGACTAAATAGGTACATGCCCCCCACACTAGCAACAAGATCTAAAAAAAAACCCAACAAAAAAGTCCACACACAAAACCTGCTAAGTAAGATTAAAACATGGAGAAAATCAAAGACCAGTAGTTCTGTACAGTAGAACTTCTCTCTTCCAGAAACTTCCAAGAAATCTTTTCCCAGAAACCTAAATCTGACCACCTCATTTTTATGACAGGCCTTTGCAGTGAAAACTTTGGCCCAAACACAGCACCCAGAGATGGCAAAAAACCCAACTGGTTCTTTGTCAGCACGTGCTTGACAAAACACAACAGGCAATCCACTGACACGTGGGGTCTCTTGTCCTTCCCAAATTCTGGTGACATGGCATCACAGAGGCTGAAAAAGGATCTTACCCTAAGGAGGTTACTGGGAAGGATGCACTGCAAAGGTGGTTCCTCCAGCTTTCCATCCCACACCCCCAGCACTGCACAGCACATGGAGCATCTTTACATGAAGAACTGCAGCTGGCTGTGCACTGAACCTGTCCTGGCCAAGGATTTTACAGCCCAAGCCTTCCTGGCTACCCAACAGTAAAATGCTCTAACACCCTGATCCCTGGCACCACTGCTGAAGCATCCATACTAAATTATCTGTTACACTACCAAAAACAACCAAAACAAATCAACTAAAGCCTTACAACTACAGGCAGACCAGTGCATCACATGCAAGGACTGTAACTCCTACAATGAAGTCCCCCAAATGACAACTGCGACCTCCTACCAAACCAAAATGCATTTGTTTGCCACTTCAAAGTTAATGTCAATTCTTAATCAGAGCACTTCTAAGGTTCATTCAGAACATGACCAGACAGAGGCTCAGATTATGGAAACCTGAAATCCAAAAATAATTTTTGGTGCTCCTGCAATAACCTTACATAATTCAGTGCTTCTCCTGCTGCACACCTGGCATCATAAAAAACCCCATGGCTGATTATGTTGCTGGAAATCGAGTTTGCTTGTGCAAACCAAGCACATACCAGTTAACTGCACTCCAATTTCCCAATTAATGACTTGCACTGCAGGGAAAAAAGGACTTGGAAAACACACACACACACACGAGGTATGTACCCAAAATCCTACACACAGGAGCAAGGGCTTGAAGCTGAAATGTTTGACAGACATAATGTGCTGTGGAGGAAGTTTTGGAAAGCAGAATTAATGCACCACTAAGTGACAACAGTGGCCAGGCAAATCCAGTCCACGAAGGCAGAACCAAAGCTGTTAAACTACATTTTAATGCCATCAGGTAAATACTCATTTTTAACCAGTCTGGTTATTGACTTTTCCATCCATGAAACTGCTGATCACATCATGTTTACTTGCCAGGAAAATTTACCTTAATGATAACTTCTTGTCTTCAGATTAGCTACCAAAGGAATAATATACATATTACCCTGACAGAAATAACTCAGTACAAAAAGCATCACCTTCCTGCTCATGATTCCTTTGTGTTCCTTCAGTACTCATGCCTACAATTGCATTTAAAACCCTCACTGATTATTAGAAGGTTTAAATAAATGTTGAAGATGTGAAATGATGAAGAGCCATGGGAGAAGAGCTCTACATCTTGGATTAATCAACAGTTTTCTCTGGCATTCATTCTTATCCTGGAAGCCAATGGCAGGGCTGCCAGGAGGGTTTAGAATGCAGCTGATGAAACCTGAGAGCTGCCACCGACCCCCTCCTCACCAGGGCAACAACTTCACTGTAAGAGATCACACTCTTTTACCTGCTTGTGTTCCAAACACAAAAAAGATGTTAAAAAGTGGCAAATGTGGTGGCTACAATAGCACTGCTGGGCCTGTAGGAGAGCAAGATTGGACAAGAAAAAAGGCGGGGGGAGGTGAATTGGAACCAAGCATGGATGGAATCCAGAGGCTCCCCAACAGCCACAGCAAACGCTCTCCGATGGGATGACCCTGCCTGGAACCTCCTGAATGAAAGGAGGCTGTAGTGAGCTAGGGTCAGACTCTTCTGCCATGCCTGCAGTGAGAGGAGCAGAGCAAACGCCCTAAAGCTGAGACATGGGGACTGAGATGAGACAATAGAAATAATCTCTGGCACCGTGAGGGTGGGCGGGCATGGCTACGCAGGGAGGTGCTGGAGCCCCGATCCCCGCGGCTGCTCCAGAGGGCCGGGCGGTGCTGCTGAGCGCCGCAGGGGCTGCAGTGGCAGCGCTGGCCGGACGGCTGGTGGCAATTGGAAGGCATCTCCCGGCAGCGCAGGCGGTGCTGTGACCCCGTGTCCCGGTGCCGGTTCGGGACGCGAGAGGCCGCAGAGCCGCGGGGCCTGGCCGGGGGGGGCGGGGGTCCGGCCGGGCCCGGGGGCGGCGCTGCGGCCGCAGCACGTGCGGCATTCCCGCGGCCCGGCCGGGCGGGAGAGCGAGCACAGAGCCGGGGGGAGCGCGGGGGGGAGCGCGCGGCAGCGCGAACGGACGGCACGGGAGCAAAGAGGAGGGGACGCCCCGGGACACTCACGCTCCCGCAGCCGGTTCTTGAAATTGGGGTCGCTCCGCCTCTTGCGGTCGAAGTAGATGCAGTATCCGATGAAGAGCGCCCCGCAGAGCCCCGCGGCGATGGCGCTGGTCCTGCCCACCATCATGGCGCTGCCGCCGCCCCGCGCCGCTCCCGCCGCGCGGCCCGCGCCGAGCTCCGCAGGCACCTTGGGGCGAGCGGGCACGGCCAAAGGACCCCTCTTCACTTCCGCTTACGTCATCAGCCCGCGGCGGCCCAGGGCGTCTCCCGCAGTGCCTGCGGCGAGGCCGGGGCGCATGCGCGGGGAGGCGTGGCCGAGCGCCATGAGGGGCCGGGGGCGGGAAACGGGATCCTGGGAAAGAGGCCTGGGATCATCGCATCACCGGCCCCCGACCCAACACCACCCGGTCAGCTAGAGCATGGCACTCAGTGCCACGGCCAGGCTTCCCTTGGACACGTCCAGGGATGGTGACTCCACCCCCGCCCTGCCCTGGGCAGCCCATCCCGCTGTCTCATCGCCCTTTCTGTGAAGAAATTTCCCCTGATGTCCAAACTAAAACTCCCTTGGAACAGCTCGAGGCTACGTCCTCTCATCCTATCCCTTGCTGCATGGGAGAAGAGACCGGCCCCCACCTGGCTACAGCCTCCTTGCAGGTGGCTGCAGTGATAAGGCCATCCCTGAGCTTCCTTTTCTCCATGCTAAAGTCCCCAGCTCCCCCAGCTGCTCCTCACAGGACTTGTGATTCCAGACCTTCACCAGCTCCACTGCCCTTCTCTGCCCCCCAAATCAAGGCAAGGATTTCTATTTCATCACAGACCCAGTCTGAATGTGAGTCAGGTTTTTCTATAGCCATTGTGGGTAATCCTACGCAACTCAAAAAAAAAAGAATTCACAGTTAGCCTCTGCAGCAAGACTTCAGCGGGAGACAGATTCCTGGAACACAGGGATAAAATCATGCAGCACTTCCTGCTGCCTTCTAGAAGCCAAATGCCCCAGAGCAAACACCACCAAGGACAACAGCTGTATTAGCAAACAAATTTATGACACTCTCACATATAAAAAACACTTCATATACATCCATCTTCATAACACTAGTCAGCATTTTTTCTGGATTTTTTTTTCTCAAAAGACGGTTTGTTTTTCCCAGCTTTACTCCTAGGAGTAGTTTTTAGTCTTTTTGGTTTTGTGTTCTTCTTTAACGGGTTTGCTTTTTCACCAACAAAAGAATCGTTAGAGAAGCTCTTTGCTTTTTTCTTCTTCTTATCAGCTCTGTCCTTGGGAGCACGAAACTGGTCTGGACCTTTCTGTTCTTTCTTCTTGTCCGTCACGCGCTGCACTCGTATCTTTCTTCCCATCAGAACAGAGTTGTTGAGTTTCAGAGCAAGATGTACAGCATCTGTGTTCTACAAAAGCAGACAACCCCTTTAAAAGCAGCTTTACTTCCAGCTGAGTGCTTTCCAACAAAGAGGTACCTGTCTTTAAAACTGGTAAGCAGGATTTTACAGCACAGAGCACTCACACCACTCTATTTAGGGAATGACACAACATCTCCACTCGGGAACACCAGCACCCCCACACAGCCCCCACACTGAGGCACAGACACTGGAAAACAGGCTGTGAACAGCCTACAATGAGACACCAACGTCTGAGGCAGAGAGAGACAAGGAAAAATTGGGAAAAAAGGCATTGGACTGCAGGAAATGAACTAAGGGAAAATGAGGCTGGGAGACTGGCATGAGGAAGGAAGTCAGACTGAATCAAAAGTGGAGAGCTGGTATGCAAACCAGCTGCAGGAAAGAATTCCACTCACATTTTGACACATAAGAAATGGGAGAACATTGAAGTTACACCAAACTAACTCATCTGTCCCTCTGTTCAGTCTTTACCCCAGTGTGTACAACACCTAAAATATTGTGTTTTGTATCTGCTTCCACAGAACCGGTCTTCCAAGCTGCTTCCACCTTACACAACAACGCTACCATTTCCCTTCCTACCTACACACACACAGACCTCAAAGAGCTACTGGAATGAAAATAAAAATGCTCCAAGGGCAGACCCCAATGCAGGTTTTGAAGAGCTCCCTGTGCCCTGGAGCATGTACCTCAAAGGCCCACATGAACCCCAGGGGCTCACACTCACGTGCCCCAAAGGCCCACACATGCCCCAAAGGCTCACACACGTAACCCCAGGGGCTCACAGACAGGCACCCCAAAGGCTCACACGCACCTCAAAGAGGACGTAACCAAAGCCTTTCCCCAGGCCTGTTGTCCTGTCCCTCACCACTCGCACTCCCACGACGTCTCCGCAGTCCTGGAAGTGCTCCCGCACGGCGTCATCGCGGATGTCTGCGGGCAACACAACGGAACAGAGGCCTCTTCAGGGAGACACACAGCCTTGGAAGCCTGGCCCACACCCAGGTATTTCACATTTACCCACTCAGGGACAGAAGGAATACAGAATAAGAAGAGGTAGACAAACATCAGTGGTTCAGAAAAACCCCAGCAAGCCAACAATGCAGACTTTATGAAGGGCTATCTGCTCTGACAGTTACTGCTTCTCCAAGCTCTGAAGAGTACTATGTAAATCACAAAGAACTAAGGCAAACACTGAAATAGATTTTTCAAATTAGTTCATTTATGCTTGGAACACAGTAGAAATTAAGAATTCTGCTATACATTTTTGTACCTCCTCCTTATGCCAGAATTTCTTTCTAAGAATTAATGCTGATGATAATGACCTTGAGCTGGCAGTTCTTCAACTCTTCATTGACTGAGCCATGAATTTGAGCTGAATGGGGAAGAAGGGATTTGCAGTTTCCAAGCACAGCTACTATGCAATCATTCTGATAATGGCTGGGTGTATGAGCTTTTTTCCATCTCACACCTAGGCAGACAAACGTGATGTGCCATTGCAAAAATGCAGGTTATTTTCTTTTTTTGTATGGGTATGCTCCATGGAATCCCCTAACATAGACATAAACATCTCTCTGCTGAGGTTAAACCTGAACTCAACTGTACAGGTTTAACTACAGTAATGGGAATCTCGACATGCTGAGAAAGGTCCAAACTGCTGAAGTAATTTCAGAGCATGGCAAATCACAGAATATATTCTCAGCTGAAACTGCCCCACAAGGATCATCAAGTCTCACTTTTAGCCCTGCCTGGACAGAATCACTCAGCCTGCAGTTCACAGAAAGCACCAAAAGGAGAAGCCATCACTGTCCATCACTTGGAATTGGTTCACCAACAGATATTGGTAACCCTTGAACAGTTTAGAGAGCCATGGCCTATGCAACTTAGTCATATTTATTTAAAAAACATGAAGCAACAACAAGAACTAAAAGCACTTGCAGTGCTGCCTACAATAAAAGAAACAAGGTGCAGAACTGGACAGAAACTTACAACCTCTTCAGGTGTTCCAATTAACAAATAAAAATTACCTCCAGCAAAAGGTATTTATCCACCTAATGCCAAGAAATAAAAAGCCTAATGTCAACCATTCCATAAATGCAAATCAATGATGCATAGCAGTCCATTTCAGGCTTACCATATGAAAGATTTCCCAAGAATACAGATCGTTTACTGTCGTGCTAAAGGAAACAAGAGAGAGGACAGTAAGTTATTTGTTACAGAAAACACTGAAAGCCCCACAACCAAACCAGAAAAGGGAATTTCTAGCCACACACGTTACTTACCGAACTGGTCTTAGATGCAGTGTCAACTCTGATGTGAAATCCACTAGCAATTTCTGTTCCATTCCTTTTGTGGTCAAAAACAAAAGGTTTCAAAAATGAAATAAACATTACTTAATTGACAATGTCACTGCATTACAAATGCAGTATTACAAATGCAAAGTTACTTTTAAGTTTGAACAACATTTTATTCTGATTCAAGCAAAAGAGGGGAGGTTGTTTAAATTTAGCTATAAATCTATGTGAACTAACATCTTTAACAGGGTATGAGGAACAAAAGTGAGACTTACTCCTTCAGAGCCTCCTGGGCATGACATTCTTCCTTAAAGACCACGTAAGCATTGACAGACTTTGCATTGGGGTGCACCTTATGCCTGGAACAGGAAAAGGACCTGTTACTGCTGAAATCCTGCTGATGCTGTGCAGTGCACAGGCACTTCTTGCCAAACACATTCATGCCTCTGCTTGTCCTGGCACACCAACAACTCCATTTCCCTTGCAAGTCAAGCTACCCCTGCACAGGCAAGGGAGTCCCACTGTTGTTTAGCTCTTATATGCACCCCACATCTTGTTTAGCTCTTATATGCACCCTGAGCAAGCTTCCTCAGCTCATAAACATATCTGAAGAAATAAAAGACTTTTAGCATCTTCCTCCTTCCTAAAACATAGAAATGCAACCTCAGGTAACAAATTATAAGTATATATGGCATATAATTCTTTGTTACTTGTTGAGAAAACTTAAAACACACAAAGATAATGACAAAAGACAAAGAAACACAAAATACATTAAAAAGACCTAATACAGACAAACTTTTAACTACCAACACTTAAACATTGTTTAGGCCTTGAAAAATACACAACAGTCACAAAGGGAACCTACTTGATTGCTGCTACCTTTTTGGATACAGTATCTTCTGCAGGAATCTTAAAGAAAAAAAGACTTGAGTTAGGTGGGCCTAGTGTTAACCTATCACAAAGAGTTTTCCCCAAGACAAAGATGAATTCAAGCAGGGGCCACCCAAAGCTACAGAGCCAGTACAGTGAGCAAATGACAGAAGTGGCTGGACCTAGAGATGGTCTAAAAACCCCTCAGAGTTAAAGAGCTTGCCCTGACTTTGTCTGACATGTTTCTTGAGTTCCAAGAGGGTCATCATCAACTATTTTAGTGAGTACCCTGATTTACAGTAATGTGTCTTTGCTGTATGATTTAAAAACAGGTGAGCAAGGCCTCAGCCAAACCAGCAGTAACAAAGGCATTGCACCTTCAGAGAACATAAAGCTCTGATCCTGGATCAGCTGCTGCTACAGGAAAAGTGCATCTGTGGTGCTCCTGGGGTAACATCTCCAAGGAGATGTTCTTCTAATAGCAAAACCCACATGCCCCAAACCACCTCTGAATTAATGAGGGTACAAGCCTTACAAATACTACTGGCCTTTCAACATCAACAAATAACTTCGTTGTATAACATTAAAGGGAAAAACCTACCAGGGACCGGAAGCGAATGGATTGGATTGGTCCATACTTCTTAAAGAGAGATGTCAGTACCTAAACAGATGATATTGCAAACACTCAGTACACTTTTCAACCTGGTAATGAGAATTATTTTTCAGTATTTACACGTAATACTGTTCTTACACTGTTTTCCTTTTACTTACAGGAGGTCCCTTAACAGGCTACTAACAAAATGCAAGTAATTTGTAACTATTTCTCTGTTTTTTATGGCATCTGCTTCTACAGATTGCCAAAACTGAAGTTGTGCCTCTTACTATGGAAGAAAGTATAAATTTAACATGTTTTATGAAACAATCTGAAGGATTGTTTGCATATAAAATTAGAACCAGAATAACTTTGTAAATGCAGTTCTCATTTATTCAGTCATTTTTTCATTGACAAGGAACTGACCAATTCTACTCAAGAAAGAGTTGCTGCATCCACTGCTGCAGAAACTCCAGGAAACCAGAAATTGTCTCTAATGGTTTCTAAGAACAAGCACCATTTCCTATGTTCCCAAAAGCAGTTCCAATCACAAGTGTGTGTGACTTCCAGCTGGAAACATCCCCTCAAACTGAGGACTGCTGCAACTCCTTTCATTCCTTTAGCAGACAGAACCCACCCACGTACCTGAACAGTGCAGCTGACAGGCAAGTTTCCAACAAACACCGTTCTTCTCTCTGCTGTTTCATCAGCCACCCGCTTTCTCTTTTGCTGTTTTGCAGTAGCACCCCTGGCTGAATTAACAACACTTTTGGTGATGGCTTGAGAAGCCTTTTTCTTTTGCTTCACTTTGCTCTGAAACAATTTTTGATCCTCCTCTTCTTCTGCCTGCTCCAAAGCATTCTCCCTGACCAGAAATGAACAGGCAGGTTACAACTGATGGGAAAAAACCAGGGGATTTGGGGTCAATGAATGGAAGCCGTCAAGATGCTTTAAATTACATTTGAGAGCATTATGTTCAACTCTAAAATTTCAAACATTATTTTGTTTATTCTGCATTAAAAAATGTATCTAACTATTCACTATGAAAAACTATTTGCTGGCCCCAGGACACTGCATTCACTATTTACCAGTACTTCACAATTAAACAATTTGACAGCTTCTAAAATTGAAGGGAAAAAAATAATCTTTGCATTATGTTGGAACTTAGAAGAGATTTAGTCATTTTCACTATTCAGGAGACTCAGAATAAACCCCTGGAATACTGCCATGCACTAACAAGTCTTGCTCTATCCAAACCTGCCGTAAGAGCAGGAACAAGGGGCAGATCTGAAGGAGCCTCTGGAAGGCTGCAGACACAAACACAGCAAACAGGTTCCATGGGCCCAGGGACAGGATGAGGGGTGAGCCTTGTGCTACAATCAAGTTCCCTTCATTATCCAAAGTGCATCGTAGAGTGAGCAGCTTCCAGCCTGCTCTGAAGCACCTCGCCTCAGGTATTTAAGAGAACAGACAGAGTGACAGAGAGGTTCTGTGTCACTGCAGAGGCCCAGCAGGACACAGACAGCTCTGTGCCTGGCACCTCGCTCCTGCTGGAACCACCTCTGTTGGATAAGCCAAGGACAGCCAGAGAGCATCTCCCCAAGCCAGAGAGAACTAGATCCATGTGTCTCCATCTCCAGCCGCTGGACCTGATGGCTCTCTAGCAGGGCATTTGCACTTCACACACCTAGCATTTCAAGAAGCTGCACTACCTTCTTCCTTCAGGGGAAAACCACAGAAAACCTCCACAATCTTAAAAATAGTCTTAAACACCAAGCTGAAGTTGAGTAGTAGACGAGAAACAGCACTACCTTCCTCGTTCAGGGGAAAACTACAGAAAATATGCACAACACCAAGCTGAAGATGAGTAGTAGACGAGAACTTCGTTGTTTCATCTAACTCCTATTATAATTAATGTAGATGCTTTAACTTTACTATAAAATGGTGTCACTCACCTCTGTGACAGTTTTTTCTCTGCCTCTGAACGTTCCTTTTTTCTGGCTTTCTTTGCTTTTACCGGAGGTTCTTCTATGTTGGATAAGCTCTGGTCTTCTGACACTTTCTCCCCTTCTTCTGCACGCTTCCTTTTCTTCTTTCCCTTTAAAGAAAAGGTAAGAGAAACAGACTTGAAGGACAAAATTCCAAGAACGCCCTGAAGTTACTTCGCACACTACAACTTATTCGGAGCGCCGCTGCCCGAAGCCCCCGCTGCTGGGCTCACGCAGCCCCGGCACTCGCCCACTCACCGCCGGCACAGCCACCAGCACCGGCGGCGCGGCGGAGCTGAAGAGGCGAGCGAGGGGCGCGGCGGGGGCGGCGGCCGCGCCGAGGCTGCCCGACACCTGTCCCACCACGTACGGCTCCTCCCGCCCCTCCTGGCCCTCGGCGGTCGGTCGCTGCCGCGGCGCCGCACCGCCCCGGCGGGCCCGCATGGCGGGCACCGAGCGCGGCGGGAACGGGAACGGGAGCGGGGCCGGGCTGGGCCGCGTCACTTCCGATGCGCGGGGCCGGGCGGGGCTTCCGGAGCGCCCCCGCTCCCTCCTGCCCGCCCCCTGCAGCCGGGACTTGGCCGCGCGTGGGCACAGGGGCACCGGGAAACATCCAGCATCGGGAGCAGATGGACACCGTCTGAGGCTGGCCCAGGGGAGGCTGAGGATGAGGGGGAATTTCTTCACAGAAAGGATGATCAGATATCGGAATGGATTGCCAGGGACCTGGTGGAGTCACCATGCCTGGGTTTAAGGAAAGACTGGACGTGGTCCTTAGTACCATGTCTGGTTGACGTGGTAGTGTTTGGTCATAGATTGAACTTGATCTCAGAGGTCTCTTCCAAGCTAAATGATTCAGTGAGGAGAGGCTGTCTCACTGATTTCCCACCACCCTCAGCTCCAAGGGGAGCTGAAGCAAACCTGACAGCACTTTGGCTGTCTCATTACACGTTTGATGCACTTTTTGAGCTGCCACTGTAAGCAGCTCTGTTGGAACCAGCATCCATCCAAAGGCTAAACAAGCATCCCATCTGTTGAAAAGGAGAGAAGTCTTGGTGTCAACACATGCACCAGGTATCACCCCTGCCTTGCCTGCTGGATGCCAGGAAAGGTAGTGACCCTTCATGGATGGGCTCAGCCCAAGAGAATACACAAATCCTTGAAAAGGGGCAGGCGGCTTTTCCAATCTGCTTTCACACAGAAGAGCAGCACTGTAGTGACACAGGAAGGGCAGAACAGGCTCAACCATCATCCAGTGCATTTCAGAGACTCATGGCCACTGAAACTTGGCAAGAGGCATATGGGAAGAGTACAGCCTCCAGGAACTCTGCCTGAGAGTTAAATCCCTGTGCCAAAAGGAAAATTCCAGAGTGTGATGGGAACTACCCAGTCATACGTATGGACGGGTACCAGTGCAGACTGCCAATAAGGGGCGGTGGGAGCACTGCAGGGCCTTGAAATAAAGCGTGTTTTCCCTCAGCACATGTCCATCTCAGCTATCCCCAACACAATCAGTTGTGGGACACACCAGCCTGCGTCTGTCCCTCAGCCAAGGTGTGGAGAGCACAGCAGGAGATGCCTGCCTTGCTTTGCCTTTGGGATCACGGTCCAAGCAGGTGCTCAGGAGTACGGGCACAGCCCAGCAGGCAGTGCTGGTGGCAAACTGCCTCAGCTGCAAGCACACTGCCCGTGCCAGGCAGAGAATGCACCCACGTGTAAAGCTGCATACACAGCACGTGCCCTGATCACCTCAGATTTGACCCACTGCAACATGGGATAAAACTGCCTGGCTAACAGTCTGCCAAAGGTATCTTCCTTTGCTACTTACGGGGAGACAAGTGGTTCCATGAATCTGGAGAGCACCATTTACAGACAAACTTCACAGGAGAGGTGCAATGTAATACATTGAGACAAATGTTTTGAGTAGCCACTAAACTGCATCAGAAATATTATGAAAATTAAATAATCTTTGTATCACAGAAAATAAAAAATCCTATTTATGCAAAAACTTGACTTGGGAGTAGAGAGCTGACTTAATGATCCCTGTTTTAAAACGGTAAACAAATCCCCCCACCAGATCATAGAGTCAGTAATTGTCACATCAAAGCAAATATGCTGGCACTAAAACTGAGAGCTGATCAAGAACTAGTACTGAGTGAAAAGCTACATTTAAATCTTGCTTGCCCAGATGTAGTTCCCAGTTACATCCATTCCCCTTATGTTTACTAAAACTGAAAAGCAGAACTGAACTACCATGATTCTGATTCCACTAAACAGATGAAAATATCCTCTTAGTAGCTTCACTAAAAATATTAAAATTACCCCTGTAGTCTTGGATCATCATAATTTTTAACACAGTCAATGTTTCCAAAGCTTATTTATCATGGGTTGTTACAGTCAGTCTCATCAGTAATCTGTCACTTTGCAGGTGTATTTTGGTCACCTGAACTACAGCCAGTAGTTTGTTTCCGCTGGCTCTGCCTTAATGATGGGCCATGCTTTCGCCTTCTGCTGAAAAAGAGGATGGATTAATCACTAGGAAGAAAATTAGGCAAATGCAGGTGCTCCATCTTACCTTTCTAGGTCCATTACAGCATACCAAAGATCATTTGCTGAACTGATTCTGCAGCTTGATGTAACTTTCATGAACACGCTACAGTTGCTTAAATTAACTGTTAGAAACAAAATCAGGGATTCACAAACTATGGCATTTTATTTCAGAGGCCTTTGCTTACATTTGTACAATATATTACATAACTCTCCATTTTCTGCAGAACCTAATATATATTTTATAGCTTTTTTCTATAAGCTTTTCCTTCAATGTCTGTCAACAAATTTTTACAGTCCTGTACAATTCTGAATACTTTGAAACCATTTTCAATAAAATCAGTTATAACCTTAAGCGCACACTACGAAGACTGAAAATGCTTTTCTTAGAAAAGTCAAATGAAAAGGATTCTGACACTCTAGCATCTACAAACAAAATGCTTCAAATTCTTACATGTTGTATTGCCAGAAAACAAAGAAAAACATGCCAGCCCCTATTTCCCCAGGCAAAAGAAGTACACAGAACTACAATTAAAACAGTAAAACAATCTGTACAATAAAGTACTGTGTATTAACAGTGCCAGGTATTAAATAGCTCGAATGAACACTTCCGCAATATACAAATGTCTTACAAAGGTATAGAATTGACAGGAGAGAGCTTGGGATCCATTCAACATAAAATCAATACAAGTGAAAATATTTTGAAGTTGGTTTTGGAATTTGTACAAGGCATTTAAAAAATTAAACATCTACCACTCGGCTAGCTAGTCATTTTAAAAACAACTACCCTTTTGTGGCAGTGTTGGTATCAGCAACCACAAATTATAACCTCACACCTTGCTCCCTCTTGAAGTCCTCTCCTAGAAGCTCGTAATAAAATAAGCATTACAAATGAAATATTTGTTGCTTTAAGGGGAAAAGAAACATTTACAAGAAAACACAAAAATATACCTGTTATAATCCATTATGAATAAATATACACTTTAAACTGGCTGAATACAATCTTTATACATTAAGATTTAATACAGTTTGTTAGCCATTTTCTTTCTTTTTCATAATGTATTTTATCAAAATTAAAAAAAAATACTGTTTTATAGAAAAATGGCAAAGTACAGTAGTTTCATTCCAATTAACGGGTTCTTAAAACCCAGAGTAACCTACTTAAGCCTAATTCAAACCTGTAAACATTAGTCAGTCTTTTTTTTTTTTTTTCTTTTAAAAGGAATCCTCATATTTGGTTATCAGGACTGATGTCAGACATCCTACTAACTGCAGGTTTTGAATAGATGTGCTTGACGTATACAATTAAAGCCACTATAAGGTGACTTAGCAGTTAAAAAACAATTAGCTTGTACAAATGAAAATATTTTCAATATTTGTCATAAATAAATGGAAAAATATCAAATGTTCCAGCTTTAACAAAATACCAGGGAATACAGTAAGCCTTACCACATTGATTTAGATCACCCCAACAGCTATATACTTATTGTCCTGTCTCTACAGGCAGTGAACAGCCTCCATTTGCCACAGTGGAAGGCCTTCGAGTCACTGGACTTACAATTCCCAGACAAGTTGGAAACAATTATTGCTTGAGGAAAAGCAGTTTGTTGTACTTTTTCTTCATAAAAGTGCACTTAAGTGCAAAGTTAGCTTGTCAAGAAACAACTTTAAATACAAAATAGTGCTTGTCTGAATTTTGTGCCACTGTGCAGTATAAAAAAAAAAAAAAAGGAAAAAAAAAAGAGTGGCCCTCAGCAGCCATTAAGTGCAAAGTGCTTTGGCAAGTCCTGCTGTCACCTGCACTCAACTGACATTCCATTCTGTGATGAACTTGACATAGATGGTTCTGCTAACGTTAACATAACTGCAGCCGTAATGGAACTAGAGGAAGGTGATGAGGAGGAAGATGATGTAGTAGCAGCACCTGTGCAGGAAAAGGAAAACACAGGTTACAGAGATTCATAAATCAAGCAATAAACATGTTTTCCTGCTCAGCAGCAAGCACTGGTACATACTGACTCCAGCAACCAATGCCTTGCAATGGAAAAGACTGGTTTCTTTTCCACTGCCTGGTTTGTGTAGCAAGCACTCAATTTAACTGGTATCCCCTAAAGTCATGGAATAAATCCCTTATCCCAAGGGGAAAGCACTAACTAGACCCACAAGCAACACTACAGTAAATTTATCTGTAACTTGAGGAAAAATTAGAAGTTATTAATACCCTTTGTTCACTGCTCAGAAAAGTTTATTTTCTGTGCATTTTTTCCTGTATGAAGTGGTTCTTCCTCAAGAGCATTCAACAGATTGCACACCTTGGTAACGCTCTTCCCTCTCCACAGTCACTGGGTATCTGATCCTCCTAATGGCCATAAAATACCCACAACACAGCATCTCCCAAAACCACCCTGCTGATGACACACATCTCCCAGCAAATTACCCAGTGCCTTAACATAACATGCAATTAAGCTCTCTAAAAGCAGAATTTAGTTTCCAGCACTCACTTTCCCGCTCTTTTTTCTTTAAGCGCTTTCTTCTTCGGTCAATGGAAGCCACCTCAGATTTCAAGGACAGGTAATGTTTCCTGATTTCTTGCAATTTTTCTTGGAGAACTGTTATGCGCTCAGCACTAGTCAGATTTTCCAAGTCAGCTGCAAGTGAAACAATCTCTGTTAGTTATTGTATTGAAGCATTTCCTAACACTTCTGGGTGTCAGTGAAGTGGAAGATACTCCAATCACAGTGATGTGCTTTGGGCTAGCAGACAGCAAATCTAAGAAACAACAGCAGCAGCAGCTGCTCTTTATCACCCCAAATTTGTTCACTTTTTATTATTCTTTGCAAGATACCGCCATATGCTTTTTGGGGACTTTTTAAGGAACTGGGAGAGGAAAAAAGACGCATTGCCTTCCCAATCAGGAGGAAAAGGATAAAAAAATCAAGACAAGGGATGAAAACATCACCAAAACTGGCTTTGAGCATCTTGCCTTCAGTCCTTGCTGGAGCTCAGCTTGGCCCCAGACACCGGGAAGGTCAGCCTGGCCTGACTTGTCTTGGTACAAAACAAGCAGGTTACAACAGCAATGTGCACAGCTGTGGGGCGGTTCTGGTGGAGCCCCTGGCATACGTGCCATAAGGAAAAACCACACAGGACAACCATGCTGGACATGGCCAGCACAGGAGCTGCCCCTTTGGCTGTTTCCAGCTAGGAGATTTCCACAGCATGGCACACAGCAGTGGGTAGCACAGGCAGGAGAAACCCCTGGCTCAGTCCAGGGAAGCCACACAGGACACACTCCATTCAAAAGCATTGAAGAATCATTTGAACTACTGTGAGGTGCAAAGTGCACTACATCAACCTGTAATGAAGGCAGCACTAAAGCACCAAAAGTCACAACTATGTCAGGCTGTGGGAAAATGAGGAAAGCTCAAGTGTCTGATTCAGCTACAGCAGGAAATGTGTCAAAGAGCACTCCATACACCCAATTCTGCCGAGCAACTTTAGCATGTGGAGTGTAGCCAAGGTAGAAAGAAAGGAAGGAGCAAAAGCCTCTCAGATGTGCTGCACCAGGAAAGTGTTCAATGAATCTCAACAGGGCAGTAAGCAGCAATAAACATCTTTTACATTACATACTCCTGAAGAGCACCAGAATGCAACTTGATTGTGAACAACTACTGGGAAAAATACATTTAAAAGGAGACTAATGCTGACATTCAGGGCCGGTGAGGAAATTTAAAAAAAACCACCCCAAACCAGCAAAGTCAGATTCAATTGGTAAGCTGCACTAATATGAGGGAATTGATAAGCCACTGATCTGTTTTTCAGACAGGCAGACAGATAGGGTCATATAGGATTAGGCAGGATCCCTTCCACACTGCTCACCCCTAGCTGGACCAGTAGCTTGACTGAAACAGAGTGGAAGTTCTTAATCCTAGAAATAGCAAACATGTGCTGGTTCAATAATGCAAAATGGATGGGGAAAAATCACTAATCAATCACCCACGTGTCTGAACTAGAACTAGGTATGTTTTCAAGAAAATACTTACACATCTGAAAGCTCCACTTGTAAACTTTGGGCAAACGATTATTCTGTTCTTTGAGATCAGACTCCTTCTCTCCATTTTTACCACATTTTCCTGGAGACTGTGTTCTTGTGAGTGATTTGGTTTGGTGAGATTTCATACCAGTAGAAACTGATTTTGCTGACTGGGACTTGGACACACTTTCACCAGCAGATAATTCATCACTGTCGCTGCTGTTTGCTGAAGAAACAAGAAGACATTGTTACAAAACAAAGCCCAAACTGAAGCTTGCCAGAAGCAATCTCTGTGCTGATTTTCATACAATGGGAATTTATTTGACCCAAATCTTTTACTTTAAAACAACAGAATCCATCCTGGTGTGGAAGCTTGGCTTGATGCTCTTTGCATCACTGAAGCACAACCAGGTATATAACGGGGACAAAATGAACGTGCTCATGGGGCTGTACTTTTTCTAGGAGTTCACAAGACTGATTGTTATGGCCCATCTCCTGTTTACCTCTTTCTGACATCAACTTCTAATGCGGTATTCAATACATCAACTTCTATCCCATCTCAGAGCTAACAGTTACAAACAGAATTTGACTGTATTTTTAGGACACATATAGCAGAAATCAGAGCAAACACAGCCTTTTCTTAGCCTTATGTAACCTTTATTTTCATTTTCCTCTACTAAAATCACTATCAATAATATGAACATCTGTGATGTACTCTACAAATTTCTCAGACATGATGATACAATTCTTTCATTTTGGAAAAATATCTTTTGCTGACTCAAAATAGAAGAACTTTACCTCATGCTGAAAAAACTTTAAAGCAACAGACCGAACTGAACACGGGTTTTTAATCAAATCACTCAAAGGGGTGTAACAAAATAATCTATCTAAAAGACAAGGTTTATGAGTAATGATTGAAAGGCTGAAGTTTTTTAGCATTACTAAAATAAAACTAAGGTGAAAGCAGGCACAAGCAAGTGTAATTTAACACAAGTCTAGCAAAGCAGTGGAATAAAATGCCTAGGAAATCTGCAGAACCTCCATTGTTAAGAGCTGTTTATAAAAACACATTGAATTTATATTTATTAAGAAAAATGTATGCCTCAGTTGTACCTGCCCCAGGTGATGACAAAATAAGCCCTGAACCTTTTGGCCTTTATGATCTGGTGATATACACAGGAGAAGCTGAATACCCAAGACATGCAGTGTGAGAGAGCTTGGCCAGCTGCTTGTTGGTGTTGGTTTAATGTGGCATTTACATTCTCTGAACAGAGAGATAATTCTCTCAGGTTTTTTCATAGAGAAGCACAGAGAGGAGAAAACAATTCTTATCTCTACTTGCTGCTCCTGTTGTTTTGCACATGTGGAATGTGTTAGGAATACTGTTTACCTGAAGTGATTTGTCAATTGGACTCTGCTGAGGATTGTTTGTTTCCTTGGTCAATCACTCAAAGCTGTGTCCTGGCTGTCTCGAGACAGTCACGGGTTTTCTTTAGTATTCTTTGTAGTATAGTATCTCTTTAATATAGTATAGTATTAATGTAATATAAAATAGTTTTAATAAAGCAATTGTTCAGCATTCTGAACCAAGGGAGTCAGATGCCAATCACTCCCTGCATCAGGGGCACCCAATTCAATAGTTTAATGCAAAGGCAAAAGCTGCCACACAAGCAGGTTAACAGATACTGAGGAATTTTGCCAAAAGCTTTTTTTTCCTTCAGCTGAACCACATTTTGTCTATTCATTTTCCTTATTACATCCAGTAGTGCCTGAAGTCTAACAAAAAGAGCACACACCAATGACTATGTGGTAGTAGCTTTGCAGTATCACATACTGATGAAGACAGAGGTTGAGAAAAAGGGGTAAATTCACCAAATCCAAGGGAATAAAGGCAAGGCTTAAAACGGTGTATTGGTTCTGCAAATTCAGTTTGTTTGGTTGCTTTAATTTCTGGGTGAGGATAGGAATAAGGACTATGAAAGGAGGAGACCAGTAAAATGGAATTTAAAAGGATGAGAAAATATGAAGAGGAAATCAATGAACATGAAAGACAGGTAGGGTGGAAGCAAATACCAGACTAGCAAGACTTCTACCAAAAGCTGTTAATGGAAAGAGGGGAGGGAAGCTGGGGGAGAGAGAGGAAAAAAGGCATGGCATATGCTTTTTATCCTTTATTTAACTCAATTTTTTACAGTTATCCTTCCAGGCTTCAATCTCTAGCTGTTTCCTGGTATTTTCTTATTAACAGTGAAATGAAGCAGTAATTGATCTTGTTGTCTCCCAAACAGCTGTGCATACGACCCCTAACACACCTCTGCTTTTATTAAGCTTCCCTTACCCAGTACTGTAGTTTCTATTCCAATTAGCTTCTACAACAACAAAAAACTGCAAAAGCTGCATTTTTTATTGTAGATGTAACAGACAGCACAGGAAGAAAACAAGAATCTCTATTCTTCTGGAATTATTTTCATATTTGCTACGGGGTAGAGAAATTAACCTCCAAAATCTCATCTTGCAGGAAATACAGAGTATAATTTCCTTCAGGTCCCAGTCTCCCCTCTAAAGCAGGCAGCTGTCATGATATAGAGATACCTGTCTCAATTCTACCATGTGTAAAATACTCACTCTTCTTTTCTTTCCTGAATTACAAAATATTAAGGAGCTCTTAGAAATAGCCGAGAAATAATACAAATCATTTAAAACCACTCTGGTGTTTAGGTAGAGCAGTTTCTTCATTTAAACAGTGTTAAGAATTCCCTGATGAGAACATTTTGTCCTAATGCATTCTTTATTAACTGACTTCATCTCCTACAATCAGCTGAACAAATGACACGCTACTTTAACACCTTTTATTTCACACTAAGCTGTACTTACTAGTTTTACTCTTCTTTTTGCTGCTCACAGGTGTTTTGTGGCTTCTTTTCTGCTTTTTTGAGGAGCTGCCTCCTCCCTGAGCATCTTTAAGTCTTTTTTGGCCTGTGCAGACTATAATTGGGAAAAGAAAAAAAAAAGAAAGAGAAATTAAATAAATGCTTGCACTCCTCCCACAGAACACTTCAAAGCTTAAGTTTGTAGACAACAATGCAACTGTTCCTGCCTATGCTTAATGCAGCTTAGTCTTCTGCTTATACTGACAAGAGGAGGTGAAAGACAATGGAAGGCAGACGAAGTTTCTTTGCAGAGAGTGCACATGTATGATGATTCCAAATCACTTTCCCCTATGCATCACCAGAATTTCTTTTGAACCACATGAATTTACTCTTTTTTAATACTGTAAATTAAATAAGAATACATTTATTTAAAAAGTTATCAAGACCTACTGGGACAAAAAAATGTTTTCAAAAGTTTGCTGTACTTGAAAGATGTGAGAAAAAAACCAAAGCCATAATCTGTGATCAGTAATTACATTGACTGAAGGTGTTAAATAAGATCTTAGATCATGTTAAAAAAAAAACCAAAAAAAAACAACAAGAAAAGAAAGGCAAACAAGGGAAAAATTCTACTGGTATTTGGGACTACAATGGGAAAAAGTTAAAAAGGAAAATGGAAGGATTATAGTACACCTGCTAAAAGAGAGTGTTTTAGAACTTCTTCAAATATTGTTTCACAACCATGTGACTTACAGATTAAAAATGACCCCTTGAATAAAACAATTTAAATTAAGGAACCTAATTTTCTGAAACGGGCAACATGCTGACAAAATCAGAGAGGAACTTTAGGTCGAATGCATTTAAAAATACTCTTTTACAATCTTGTAAACTTCTTTCAAGTGGCAATATAAAAAACCCCAAGGAACTTAAGTTCTAAACCTACACAGTTTTAATTAGCAAAGCAACACAGGTGTATTTATAGAGAGGTACACACTGACCTCTTCCAAACTCTCCCCTTTAAGGAAACACATTTTGTTGTATACTTTCAGAAGATCATTTCCAACAGAACACTGAAGGTAAAACAGATTTAAGGGCATTTGGAAAAAAAATAGCTAACTGCTAGCCAAAATCCACAGAGCTAAAAAAACCCACTTCTGTCTCAGGTTTGTACACAAAATGTATTTTCTTCCTCTGTGGTCATAATTTTTAGCCACTACAACACAGTGAAAGTAGCTCCACTTTTGATGAACTGCAAAACAGCCAGTCACTTTCAGGGAAAAGCTTTTGGATCTTGCCTTGCCAGCAGTTAAAAAGCAGGCAGCAGTTCAGCGACATCATGTGCACAAGTGCTTATTATCCCCCACTCTCTAGTGGATTCAGGAAAGGAACTTCAATCCAAAAAATCACAAATGGAAGTGAAACATAGCTGAAAAGGTCAATGCTTTTATCAGCTTGAGTTGAATCTTATGAAGTTAATGTTCTAGAAAAATACAAATTAGAAATGACTGCCTAAGCACCCTAGCAGCAAGAGGGCTTTCTCCTCCAAAACAAACAACTTACAGAGAATCAAATTTTATGCAAGAAAAGCATCTCATGCTTCTAAGGACAGTGCTGAAACTGCTTCCATCTTGCTACAGTAAGTGTTCCTTACACAAGCTATTACAGTTTGCTTTGGGCTTTTTTGCCATATCCAGTATAAACTTCATTCTTTTATCCTTTGCCCCTTGGTGAAACCACCACAATTTCAAACAAAAAGCCATTAAACTTGCTGGCAGATTACATTTTACTCACGAGATGATTATGCCATTTCCACACATCTGAAATGGACAGCAGGCTACTACTTCCTGCAACAACTAACTTCCCTGCACCATAATCAAAACAGAGTGAAAACACATCAGCAATGTTAGAAATAAGAGCTGGTTAGGTTGGAGACAGCTCTGTTTACCCTCTCCTTTACCTTTTTCAGCATGCTCTGGCTCTGGTTGATTACTACTACTGGAGCTGACGCTGGCATCAAAACCTGTTGGAGAAATATTTCCCTCAGACTGGAGGTCTTGCAGCTCCCCTGCCACACTGTCCACCTCTATTGTGCTATCTGTTTCACTTTTGATGCTTCGTATCTCTTCTTGATTGGGTGGCAGTGTCTCAGAGACAGTGACACTGGACTGATGTCTACTGGACTCTGTCACAGTTACAGAGGAAGGTGACTCAGGAGTTGTAGGAGGCGTATTTAGCACGGAATTGCTGCCGCTGCTTGGAAATTCAACCTTCTTCTCACCCACTTCAGTCGGTTTTTCCTCAACAGGTTTAACATCCACACTTGCTGGCAAAGATTTTTCAAGTTCACAGTTAGGCAAAGAAATGCCTTCTTCTGCAAGAGTCTGAAGCTGCTCCTCTCTCACAGCATCCTCGGGAGCAGCGTGTGGAGGAGAAGCAGCAGCCTCAGTGTCAGAGTCTGAGAACAGCTCCTTCAGCGTCTTCTTCGGCCACTGCCCTTGGATACTTGACCACACATCTTTTCGATCCTTTGCTCTGGTGTTCTGAAGTCTTTCATCAGAGTTGTTTAGAAGCTTTATTCTTTTCTCTCCCACTTCAGAAAATCCAGAGTAGAAAGTACTTGTCCGTAACGATTTCCTTTTCTCCTCTAGTCCATTGTACTTTTTCGTTGGAGTGATTTTCAGTTTAGATTTGTCTTCCTCATCTTCATCCGAGGAGCTGTTACTGCTGTTTTCTAAACTAAGGGAGTCTTTGTTTTTGGACTTCTCATCCTTTCTGTTAGGTGACACAGTCTTTAAGGATTCCTCTGCAACACAGTGTCTTCGCTTACCACGCTTCACTTGTGGTTTTGCTGTTTTATCCACCATCTCCTTCTTTCCATCCTTTCTCTTCTTTGTGGCTTCATCTTCTCCATCGGAGTCACTATCTTCAGATAACTCTTCCATCTCTTTCCGCAATCTTTCGGGAGACTTGGACGCAGCCTTGGGCAGCACTGCATCTGTAAGAGCTTTAGTTTCTTCTGGGAGGGATGAACCACTCTGTTCCTTCAGACGGAGTTCATTTTTATCTTGGCTCACGGCCTCGGGCTGAGAGTCCTCCTTGCCATCGGCATGAACATTCGGGGCACTTTGGTCATCTTCTTGCTCACTGTCATCAGAACTTTCAGAAGCTAATTAAAAATAAAACCAAACAAAACAAGAAAAGTTTGTCTTGATTCTGATTAGAAAGAATTATTGAAAAACACGAAACCAAAACCACAACTAAAGAAAACTGTACAGATATGAAGACACGGTACAGGGATCTTTAGCAGTCTCTCTCTTCAATGGTACTTCCTGAAGAGTTCAAAAACTCATGGTATAATGGCTAGATTAGAAACTAGGCAGATTCTCTGTTATACAGTACATCTCCAGGAATTTCTGAACAGGTAGAGAAAATATAGAGTGCATTAATCCATAAAATACAAACTTCTGCACCCAAACCAGTAACTGAAGATGCCCTTACATATTTCTTATGGGTGACAAATACTACCATTATCTGCCTTTTTTCCAAAGCTCACAACACAGACATCATTTTCCCTGGAAAATCCAGAGTCTAAAGGACAGAAGAACACCACACACATTGGATACTGTCTAACAAACCAACCAATCTGATGATCAGCCTGGAAAAAAGGAAGTGAAAGCAATAAAGAAGGCACTTAGGGAAACAAACATAAGTATAAGAAGAATGTAGGACAACTGCAAGAAAATTCAGGGTCAGCAACAAAGAAACTGAGAGAAGAACAAAGATATATAATCCCAAAGGAGTCAACAGCAATTTCATCCAGTGCAAAAAGATACAGATTCAAGGAGAAACACAGGAATTGGCTCAAATATATATATATAACTCCTTGATTTGTAAAGTTAATTACAGATTAATTATCACACTAATAGTATCATCACTAATTGGTTTTTGTTTCTCATTTCCTAAGGAAATGAAGCATTATAGATTATGTTGATTGTTATTCTACCAACATTTTTGGAACTCAGTGGCCAGTGTCATCCAAGTTCAAATAAGTTGGAATGATAATTAAATACACACAGCTTCCACAAAAGTTTGTGGTTACTCAAACTACCTATACATGATTTCCTTCTCTGAAAGCATGCTCTAAACTAAGAATAAAGAGATGTAAGTAGGTATTAAAATGCTGCTGTAAATGAGTGGCCAGGGGAACATAGTGCTAGCAACAGACATGCAGATATGAAAAATGGGTCCTATAGCTTAGGTAAATCAAAATTAAACATTTAGAAGTTAGATAGGAAGCAAAAAGCTCTGTATCAAACAACAAAAAAAAAGGATGGCAACACACAATGTAATGAACATTAACACACTGAATTCACAGAAACTTCCAACACTGCTTTTGTCCAAGGGTCATTTCTGAAGATGATGTTATAATTAGCCACACAGACTCAAGCATTTAGTAGCATCAGTTATTCTATGTTGCCATTTACTCCTGTTTAAAGGCCATTTACAGAATTAGAAAAAGCTTTAAAGTACAGTACCTTGTAGCCCATTAATGATAGAAGTAATTTCTATTGATTTAACTGGAGCTTGTTCAGAATTTTTGGCTTCAGCGCTGTCAAGTTTGGACCCAGTCTCTGGTGATGTGCTGGTGTGAAAGGGGGGTTTTGACAAACGTCGCAATTTGCAAGGTTTAGGAGAATACTTCTCTTCCTTCTCTCTATCAGTTTTATTCTAGGTGAAAAAAAGATACAAAAACTCTTCTGATTGGAGCACACATCTTATAATGGATTACAATTAAACCATGCTTACAGTTATCTTAAACATTCAATCTGTAGAGGAAAGCTCTCCTCTTTGTTTCAAGGACTACAAACACCTTCCTACACTTCATGCCAAGACCTTTCTACTGAAGACAGGGACTTTGTCAACAATAAAACAAATGGGAAAACAAACCCAACCAGTGCTCGAGGAGAAGTGGCACTGCAGCATGCCAGGCTCAGCAGGGGCAGAAGGAAAAGCTTCCTTGCAGCCCACTGTCCAAGAAATATGTCATCATCTAAGCTTAAATATCAGTTGTGGAAGAATTAATTTTGAAAAGAATCTTGGCAATAAAATTATAGAGTCCCATGCACATGGACTAGTGCATAGACTGGCACTGCAGAATCAGAAAGATCTCAAATTTCACCCCCCTCCAGCTGGCTCCCAACACTGACAATAATCTGTATCCTCCTCATTTGATTTCTGTACATTTAATTAAAAATTCAGGAAAGAAGGAAAGGAAGCTTCCCCTCCTCACCTCAAGGAGCAAAGCCAAATTCATGATGAAAAGACATCCATGTTTAAAAGGCTATGAAGTTGCTTTGCTTAATAAGCATTTGTAGGCCAATCAAAAGGTCAGGAAAGGAGGCAAGGATTACTTAACTATGTATCAAACTAACACAGGGAGCAACAAGAGAGAAAAGTGAGAAAAACTACCTTTATTTTCTTTCGATGCTTAATTTTTGGTACATTTTTGTCAGCTGGTCTCACTATCTTGTCTGCCTTTATCCACTCATCATACCTAAAGCGAAAAAGAAATCATACACATTTATCATTTTAAGCAGATAATCACATCACTGTAGAAATTCAACTGAGGAAAAACAGAATTAGCAGCTATATAAAAATAGAATTGGAATTTGAATCAAGTAATTTGTGGAATTCTCAAGTCTGTGAAGTTTCAGCTAAGGTTCAGAGCATTAATGTCTTTTTACACTGAGGGGTAAATGCAAAACCTATTTTCCAGTCTGCACAGAACAGCAGAAATCCATGTATGCAGGTAAAAAAACTACCTGAATGAGAAATCAGCACTAAAAGGTATACTTCCTATTTATACACTGTAAAACCTTAACAATAAAATAAATTCTTTCAACTACATAAAATGTGACCAGTTAATAAAAAGAAACTCTTTTGATCCTGAGTGACTGTAAAAAGTTATCTGGCGTGAGTAACCCTTTGGAGTCACCAGCTTTGAGTCTCTGACTTCACAGGGACATTTTTCAGTTCCCTTTCTGTTCACGGTTTCCACTTAGCACCAGAGTGATGCAAGACAAAAATATACTAAATAGCACCAAGTTATTAACAACAGGCATCTTTGTTATTCGAGACTGGACCTGTTAAGTACAAATCCAAGACCAAAGAAGTACATTCTTAGTAAGAATAGACTGTAACTATGGTACTGGGCTTGCCAGATTGTGTATTTCTGAAAAAGTCAAGAGTCATTTAAATAATTATTTTTCCTCTGCTTTACTACTTAAACTGTAAAATCAAGAACCATATGCATAACAAACAGTTCAGTTAAAAATTAGTTGGTATTAACTTTGACCTGAACGTACATACAAACAAATTTTGATCCTCCCAGGTAAACACAAAAATAGAGGGGAAAAAATCAACTTTAAAAACCCAAAACCACACTCTTCAAAAAAACTCATACAAGGTGGAGTTGAGCACAATCACCATGCTGGCTTTCCAGCTGGGCTTACTTGATCATAATTTTGATATATGACTACTGACACAGTCCTAATTCAGCTTCTTTGCAACCACTGTCAATTATATTCACAGTATTGACATAAATTAAAGATATTTAGGGAGAAACATGCAAGTTTCCAACATGCTTTCCTACATATTACAAGTTATGATCTATACAAGAGATTTCAGAAGCTAAATACTGTATTCTACTAACTTAAATGTGACATAATAATGGATGAAAAATGAAATAGCAGTAGCCTGAAACACAGCTTTCCAAAACAATTTTCTTCTGCTTTTTCAGCTCCAGGTGACAATAAAAAGCACAAAATCTCACAGCAGACCATGCAGACTATGATATACCAAGACTGCCTACACTGCTGCAGACACCACTGCCATTGTACTATTACACTGTCATTAGCAGGTGAGATGTCAGTAAACAGGTTCAAAACTGAAATACAATTCTGCAGAGTACTTGCTCATATGGAAAAAACCCATATTCTGTGAGACTGGGAAATCTTATTTGAAGCAATCTTTCTTCAAGACAAAGACAAGTTTTGCCCAAGGAATACCATGAAGCGCCTGCCAAATGGACTTTGTGACCCAGAGAAATGCAGGAGTATTTTATTAGATCTAAATACATGCAGGAAAACAGCACTAGGACCTGACAAACACATGGTGAAAAGTGAGGATTCTGACAGTGTCCCTTCTGCCTCAACCACACTGCTAGAATACCAAATTTGTATTCACTCATTCTTATGCATCTCCAATAAGAAATTAATCTTCCTCCTATGCAAAGTCTGTGCACAGCCCACACTGTCTGAGATTCACAGCAACTGCAGAGCCTGCTGGGGCAAGAGCTGACAGACATGGGGGCACACTGAACCAAAGGAGAGAAGTGCAGCATCTGAAGAGAACAGCTCTCCATACCAGAGTCCTAAACATCATGCACTAGAAACAGTGGTCATGCAAGCGCCCATCTCAAGCAGCACAAACTGGAACACCAATGTGTGACAGTCACATTGCTGGCCAGAGCCCATCCTGCTTTACTCCTGACTGCACCCAAACCAGCAGGCAGACCCTGCAAGGAGGCCACAGAAATCTCCCATCTTCTCCAGGGACTCAGCTGCCCCACACTTCACTCCTCTGCACCACACAGCTCCTTTCACTACTCACATATCAGGTACATATGGTTTGTCTAAACCTGGGACAACTGGACCCCAGGCTCAAACAGATCCTGCAAAAAAGATACATTCCAAGCCACAGCTGACAACCTGACCCCAAATTACATTCTCCTCCCCTGCAAGAAGGAGAAGCACCCTGAAAGCTGCATCTAAAATGTGGTGTGTGACTCAGACTTGAGCCTCTTTTCAGAACTGCACCTGCTAACATATGAACACTTACTTCATCACTAATCTTACTTTGGACAGTCTGTTCACAAAACAAAATTAACCCAAAAATATTAGCAAAGAAGTTCTCCAGCTCTCATTACAAGAAGCATGTACTTTCAGAGGACCTGGGTTGTTTTACTGCAGTGCTGTCTTTCACATGTACTAGCCTCACCACCCTAAAGTGAGCAGATGAGAGTGGGGAGGAAGGAGAAAATATGGGGAGCTGCTCCTAAAAGAGGTGACACAGATGTCTTTGAAAATCAGGACGGGAGATTTAATAAGAAATTATTATTTACCTATTTTTTTAAACCAGGCTTCATTTGAAATCCTGGAATGCTTTCATAAAGAAAATCCCCTTGCCTTACCAAAATGAAGAGAAGGAAAAGCACCTTGCATCAGAGTATGTACTGATACTGTTACATTCACAGGCACTACTTGTAAGATAAAATGCACCACAACACACACTCAGAGACTGCACAGTCGATCCTCCACACCAGTACTAGAGGGGAAACAAGGAAGAAAGCACACGTGTCCAGACTAGAATTACAGTAGCAAAGGTAGCCCTTTTCTCAGAAGGACAAGTGACCTCAACGAGATAGCAAGTCTTGGCAAATTTACTGAAAAAGTCCGGTATACTATCTGTAGCTGCTAGAAGGGGAGAACTAATTTTTCTTTTCTGTGATCAAAGAAAGGAGAAAAACTACTCTGATACTCAAATACTGAGATATTAGATGGTGATTCTAGCTTGCCTAATTTCTTTTTTGGTTATTTTTTTAATAATCCCTTCCTTGCCCCTCATTACTCTCCAAGACCAGAAACTTTGCTGCACATTTAATTTCAGTGGTTGATAGCAAAGTAGAAAATTTGTATATGAAATAATCTCTCAACAAACTTAGACAGAAATTAGTATTTTCACATGCAGATTTCTGAAGGAAAGAAGTGTTAAAAATAATAAGTCTTAGCTTTAAACATTTGAAACATTCAAGAAAAACATGTCTTGTGATCTTGTACCATAATGGCACACAGTTTCATCAATCTAAATGATTTTTAAATATGCACCCTCTAATTACTGGGAATACACTGCAGAAGAAAGTCCCCTCAAACACACAATGAACTGTTCTTTGCACTGGGAGCTGAAGATTAAAATTACAGCAGAAGGAACTGGCACCATAAGCCCCAAAGAAGTTTAAGTTACATATGAAGCAAATATGTATTACACATGATTCAGAACATCACTGGTTTGTGAGAAGAAGTTTCTCTGTATTGCTCTGCTTTTCTGGTAATATGTGGTAACATAAACAGGTCCCTCTAGGAGGGTAGAGATTTCTACCATTCCCTTTGACTACGAGTCCACTGAACACTACCATGCAGAGACCTTCATCAAGCACACACATCACCTGAATCTCAGAAGGTAACAACAAGATCCTTTAGCATAATGCTGTACAGCTTCTCCACTTTCCATTTACTCTTAAAAAAAAAAAGTTCCACAATTCTTAACGTCACTGTTCCAGAGCATTTAAAAAAAACCCCAACTAATAAGGATGAGTACCAAGTTTACCCAACATCATTCCAAGTACCCTAAGGAATGTGAGCATGCCCACACACAGTTATTCTGAATTCCAGACTGATACTGAAATTACCTTGTGATAAGAACCATTAGTAGCCATTTAGGATTTCTGCTCCAACTTATGAGTTTAAAGAACAGGCCATTAAATGGCAGACCTGACCAAAAGGGGAAATAGGGAAGTCAACTTTAAGGAGCAGAAGAATGACAGAATTAAAAAAACTCTGGATGATTAGCAAATCCTAGTTCAGTACATCCCCTTACTGTACATAGAGTATTTGTCCCTGCTAAGTAATCTACAACGAATAAGGAGAGGAGGGAATTGCTTCCTACCCAGCTAAGGCAGTTGCTTTTCCAGGTTGTCACTTACTGAAAGCCAAATCAAGCTGTTACAGCCTACAAGACTAATCTTCACAATACTAAACTGTCAAAGTGTTTAGATGTTGGCTAAAGCTTACACATTTTGTCAAATCCATAAATTTAAGTAATTTTACGTGTATGAAAAAAATTAGCCACGTTTAGCAGAGTCCATGCATACTCCCACAGCTAAACCTCAATCACTGATGTATTTTTCAGTAAAGAATCCTACTCCCCCCACAAAACCTTTCAGAGGGCTCTTTTGAAACACCAGGTAAAAATATAAACTCAAGTCCTGTTGCCAGAAAGACCAAACAATCAACACTCCTTACTTCTCAAATGAGTTCAAGTTAACTGAAAGTGCTTTTATTGTCAAACATATCCTAGTCACAGAAATAATGCCTCTGACATCAATCTGCACATTTGCTTAAAATGCAGCATTAAAAATTTAGAATCTTGATTTCTCCTTTAAGAACTGGGGTGCTGGAATCTCCAAGGTGAAGAAGACTCATTTCTGACTTCTCATTTCTTCAGATTTGAAGCAGAACTGCTCAAGTAAAATTCTCATCATCTCACCTCACAGCACGGATAACAGCATGGTATTTGCTCCAAAGAAAAATAACTTCTATGCTTACACGTGAATTCCAAAACAAGAGTTTAAAAGCAAGAAACCTCTTGGAATGGTACACACAGTAGTCTTCGGTGAGTAGGATGAAAATTTCGGCAAACTGCACTCCAAGGGAGTCCTCCTCAATAAGAACTGGACCAGAATGCAAGTCACACCCCAGCTCCCACCTTGAGCAGGCTGCATCTCCCCTCATGTCGTGACTTCACAGCCCCCTCTGCTCACAGATGTTGCCTGAGGACAGTTTATGTCAGATCCTATTCCTGTAGATCAATGTAGATCAAAATTCTACAGAAGATCGGTACCAAAACTGGCAAGAGTGAGATTCCTCCTCGGCAGCAGCACCTGGAAATCACCAGGCCTTGATGCAAGGAGGTGAATTCAAGGCAGCAAGAGAAGCACTGCACTTCTCTGTTACCTTTGCTAGCAGATCTTGCTAGAACTGAATAAATGGCATCTGTCCTGCCCTCTTGGCCAGAGGCAGGATGACAAATGAAGGTTATGAGATCCTCAGCTTTCCCAGAAAAGGAAAAATAAGAAAAAAGTACCTCAGACTTGTCTCAGACAAGACTTGTAGGTTTTTGTTTTTTTTTTTTTTTTACAGACAGTAATAAAGTTTAAAAGTTAATATTTAAGGACAATGAGCAATTACATGGAAACTGACGAAAGGAGCAGACATGTTTATAAGCTGCTCAAAAATTTTAGTTTTCTCCACTGTTTTCAAGTTGCTTCAAGTTTTAAATAGGAAAAACAATGTCCGAAATAGCAACAGAAATACTTCCACTTATTTCTATTAATGCTAGACTAAAGACAAAAAACCCCATATGCTCCTCCTTGTATTAAAGAAAGCCTAAGAAGCCACTAGGCTAAGAAGAGTCTGGCTGGGGAGGAGGTGGGGTAGGGAGGATAGATATAAGATCAGATGAAATGCAGTTACTCGCTGTGCACTTATTTGCCACTAAGAACCTTGTTGTTTTCCAGTTAAATATCCTGTACACCAGCACCAGGGTGCTGTTGCTGTGCCTCCCTGACAAGAGTGAGCTCCCTCAGCTAAATGCACTACTCAAATACTGAAGCAGAGAAAATCAGCTTAAGAGAGCCAGAGGAGGAACCTGAAAAGAGAGATGTATCACTTGCATGGGAAGATCTAAAAGTAAGATGGGAACAAATAAAGCCTTCTTTGAACAAGTGATTTTAAGATGATTTTCAAAGTAACTAAAGCCCTGCATTTATATAGTGTTAAAAATCTAAGTTTCATACAGTACAATGACCTTCACAGAACACCAATACTGAAAGTTTAGGACTCCAGATGTCTTTTAATTTAGTTTTTAAAATTCATAAGTGTATTTGAGAAGTAATTCAAGAAGTAATCACTAACTAAAACTCAAGTTACCTCACGTTCCATCCACAGTAGTGCACCAAGTAAAGGACTTCTCCACCTTCGATGTCAGAATCTTTAATACTAGCTTCATACATTTTTTGATTTTTCCCTCTTCCATACCGCACTTGGACTTTCATGCCTGGTGGATAGCATTCAAACTCTTCTTCCTCATTGTTATTGTTGTCTTCTTCCTCCTCCTCCTCTTCCTCCTCCTCTGCTTCTTCTTCATCTTCATCTTCTTCCTTATTCGTGTCATCTCTTGAAAGGTTTAAAAAATTGTAGAGTTAATATGAGATACTTCATAAGCTTTTCAGTTCCAAACCACATATATTGATAAATATTGTGGATGCATTAGAGAGTGGGAAACAGGAGGCTCCAAATATGAGAAACTGTACTACAGCTGAGTAATATCAGCAAAATAGGATATAGCAACACACACAAAATCCAGTGACTGTAAGGTGCAAAAGTGACTAAAAGAAAAAAAATTCATCAAAATCTTTATGAGTAGAAGTTGTTCAAACTCATCTTTATATGATTCTTGCATGCAGTCTCTTTGTTTAAATAAAATTTTCCCACTTAAAAATTAATTCTTTTCAATACAGAGAAAATTTCCTAAATTCCCTTTTTAACCTACAAGTTTTACAAATGCTTCCTGGAACTTGCTTCTCCAAAAAATCCTTGTTTTATTACAATACATGAACCCTATCTGAACAGCTTGAAATTACTGCATCCATAACCAGATTTTGGACAAAAAAACCCCAGCACCTTATGTGACTGTATTAGCGAATTAAACAACCTGTGCTAATTTATGACCTTGTCACTCCTTGCCAATTACACCAAAAGTATTGTAAATATGTCAAACTTGCATTTAATTACTATATATATACACAGGCAGGTGTTCACTGCTTTCAGAAGTAAGCTTATTTTGAACACATTTTTAGATATTTTGGACCAATTTTCAGAAGCAGTAAGAACCTACAAATCTTGCTAGTTTCAGTCAATGGTAGCTACAGGCTGCTCAGTTATCTGAAAATTATCTGTAATCAGCTTAAAGAGGCAGACTAGATTAAAGAAGTTAATGGGGGGAAAACCTTCTAATCTTAATTAGACTTATAAAGCAGCATTATTGGCCCTTGTACCATTCTAATCACACACTCTGTGCAACACAGAACAGACTTAGTTGCTAACTAAATTCACAACAACTGCAGACTGCCAATAATCAAAAAACCTGATAGATGGAACAGGTATGTTTGGATATCTGGGTAAGAGAGAACATAAGCTCCAAGTCTGATTCACACCAGTATTTTAGTTAAGCTTACAAACAGAGAAGTCTGTATTAATAATCTAAACCTTTCCATAACATTTTCAGTAGAAAATACTCAGATAAGCCAAGCTACCTTCTCTCTCTGCCAAAGGATGCTCCTTTGCAGAAGTAAAACTGCAGTATTACTACCTAATGAGCTGGCAAAAGGTAATTCAGGACAATATGCTAAATGCAACTGTAGCATAACCACACTGATTTAATAAAATTACTTCAGAAATGAATGTTGTCACATATATATATATATGCAGAGACACACTAAATATACAAATACATATATGTATATACACACATGTGCATACACACTGAGACAAAGGCTAAAAAAATCCATATTTGTCTAGTGCACCAAGTCCCGGAAGACATATCTATTCAGGTATATATGGCATGAACTGTACAGTATAATTCTAGAAGGCCAATATTTTAATTTTATTTTTTATGTGTATATGTATGTATATGTATAAATATACACACACAAAGTCTCAGCCTTCCAGGAGATATATAGACAGACAGACAGATATAGAACTATATACTTTCAGTGAATCACTTTGCTAGTGAAGTTAAAACCATCAGGGTTAAAAATGCAACATGAACAAACAAGCTTTGAAAGCTCAATTATGGCAAAATTTACTTCGCAAGGAAATCTGGAAAAAAGGTGCCGAAAGATTCAGATGAAAAATCCCTGAATAGAATTCCACAGCTAACAACAAAAAGCACCAACTAATAATTTAAATTAAGTTATACTCTCTGCTGCACTAAACAAAAACCACTAACTAGCTAATTTCAGTACAACACGTATTATAATACAAAAGTTTAAAAAATGGGATCAGAAGCAGAGCCACCACTGCTCCAAGAACAAGAAGAGCTTTTGATTTTCCATTACTAAGTACACTTCAAAACTGCAGTGAACCGAATTCTGCCTTTCTACTTTTTTCTCTCCAAGATCTAGGGGCACAATCCTCGAATGCTGTCTGCAAAGTAAAGTATGCCTATGCTGGAGATTCAGGGTTTTCCAGACACTGGTAATTATGGTGCCAGTGGCTTTTCGAAAGATGAACAAATTTGGAGCCTCTCCCACCTCTTGGTGTCCCAACACAGCCTACAAAGATTCCATGAAAATACCAGAAATTGGTTCCTTCTGGAAGAGATGTGTGAAACCATCATAGTGAGTAACTTGGATGGTCAAGGAGATGGGAACAGCAGGCTGAACATAGGTGGAGGGCATGTCAGGAAGCAAAAGCAAAATGGCAGCAGAGATGGCTGCAATTTAAAAGTGTTCTAAGGAGCAACTTGGTTAGCAATCATAAGCTTGAGGTTTTTGGAAACCAAACAGAAGCAAAGAAGGTTCATCATTTTGGAGACGAAAAATCCAACACACTCATAGAGCTCCTGGAACAAAAAAAGCAACAAAAAAACCCCAACACAAAACCCAAGAACACATACCAACAGTTGCATGGAAGATATTGTCTTATAATGCCATAAATAATTCAAATCTGGCAGTGCAGACAAAGGAGAAGCTGTGACTGCCACAAAAGTGAGGTTTCTAAGAGGAAATTGTGATTGTAGGCATCCAGTATGCACAGTCATAACTTCATTAGTCCATGTATGTATTCATGAGATCATTGGATTTTCTTCAATGCTGTTTAGTCAAAATCCCATTTGGGGGAAGGGCAAAAAAAGAGAAAAGAAAAAAGAAACACACCTCTTGGCAGCAGACAGTAATTGTCAACTTAAAACCAGTACCAAGCAATATCTACCACAAAGCTGCAAAAATTTGAACAACCCCAGCAGCAGCTGATGAAACAAGGCAGCAGCAGATGTACAGGAGACACAGCAATACAAGTGTAACTCTGTTCCTGAATCCAAAGTATTACCAGAAAGCTTATCAGGACTCAAAGGCATTACAAATTACAACCACAGACTAAAAAGAATACCCTCACCCCATCTCACAAGGACTGGGAACATAAACATTCAGAAGCAAGAAATGAATTAATTAAAATGCAAAACTATTTGTTAATAAAATAAAACCATTAAAATATTTAGAACATACAAATATTGCTTATCATTAGTTTCAAAGGACAAGGCAACATCCTCAAAAGGCTAAAACCACACACAGTAGGTCACTCTCAGTCAATATAAAGATTTAACACCAACAAGCCCATGATTAAGTGTATTAACAACTGGACGTGGTTAACAAATGAAACACTGCTGCTCTCACACCACTCAAGAAAATGCAGCATCATGCAAATCTCCTTCAGCCCACATTCTCTGGCACTAAACACGAGCTGTTACAAAGCCCAGGTGAAACCTATGAAAGTGTGATTTGGAACATTACATCTGCCTCCCAGAATACCTGTTTTGCAGCAAACCTAACCCTACTCCAGCACACTTCCCCTGATGCACCAAACTGGTACACACAGCAGGTGAGATGGCACATGCAAGATTATTTTTTCAGGGGTTATTCTAAAATTTGAGGAAGCAAGATTATTTCAAGTATTGGCTTAATTAAGTCATTACAGTTAATTGAATCACTAGCAGAAATAAACTCTAGTATAATTGATACTTCAAGTTTAGGAATTAGCTTCTATTTTTGTTTCCTGCTTATTTTTTTCCCTTTTCTCATCCTAGAGCATAATTTAACCTCTACTTCTCATAATACAGAGCTGAAAGATGTTCAGTCTCTTTTCAAATTGCCAGTCACAGATGTGATGGTGACTTCAGGTCACCAAGTGACCTTAAGTTTCAAGGTCACTGAGACCTTCACTCACGCCATGATAATGGAATCACATCTTTAATTCCACAAAATAACATGTCTCCAAAAATCACCAGTATTTGTCTACCCTCTCGGTCTGGTTTTGGCTGGGATAGAGATTTTCTCTCCTTGGTAGCACAGTGCTCTGTTTTGGATGCAGCAGGGTGGGAGGAGAGAGACAGTGGCTGCACGCTATATGACTGCCAGTCGGTTTGAGCCACAGCACCTCTGAAGTAACATGGAAAATCTGAAAAGAGAAGTCCCAGGGACTTCTGTCTGCACACAGAAAGTTGGAATAAATGCAGTTGGGGTCCCTTGTCCCAAGGCAAGGGGAAGGCACTGCCTTGATCTGAGTCACACCTGAGCGCAGTACAGCCCACTTCAATCATGCAGCACGTTGGCTGTGACCAGCGCGCTCCTCTGCTGCCAGACAGGTGACAGCACCTCACGTGATCCCTTCTCATCACTCAGCCACGTGCTGAAACATTCCTCAAAAGGATAAAAAGTGGTTCCAAAGTCTGACTGAAGAGTACAGCCCTTCCTGCTTTTACAGCACTGGTTCACATTTGCCTTGGAAGCATCCAGTATCCGATGAGTGTTTAAAGACTCTCCCACACACGTAACCCTTGGTGACAGCCAAGGGTGTCTCCCACACACGTAACCCTTGGTGACAGCCACCGTGGTTAATAACCTGCACAGTGACCATTTGCTGTGTAAAATATGATGGCAGAATCACTTTTCCCAAATCAGATGTCTCCCTTCCATTCCATACAAAGAGCCAGTACACTTACACTGCCACTCTACACTTCATTATTGTGTCATCTGCAGATTATTGCTTTATCAAAAGCAGTCATTACATGTATGTATGTATCAGTCTGGATTCTATGTTAAGAAAAAACAATCAATTAGACTGTTTCTGAAAACATGACTATGCAATGAACTTCTTTCCTCATACAAAGCCAGTTGAAATACATAAAAGAACACACATCACAAGAGCACTGAAATATATTCCTATAAATAAAACTACTAAGTATGGTTCTTATAGGCATTTTCCTTTAGCATACACACCAACAATTTAAAATTCTGACCATACGTTTACACTACAAAGCACTGAACATGGCACATTGTTCTCCATTCTCCCAAGCTAATCAATTCCACATAAATTTGAATTAAACTGGAGAAAGCTATCTCAATATATAGTTCTCAACTCTTCAGAAGCTAACAGATATGCCTTTTATATCAAATATTCTACACTCCAAAAGATTCTAACCTTCTTGCTACCATTTCAGATCCACCACCACAATGATGTGTCATTTCAAGAGATAAGGACCTGAAGAAAACATTGTCTCTAACAATGTCTTTCTCCCATACATGAAATGAAGCTTCTGACTATTATATAAGCCCACTGTAAACTGCTTTCAGAAAATCCCTAACTGGTGTTATCAGAAAATTTAACTCTTGTACAGAAAGTTTCAGTAGCAGCACAGGCACAGCAAGTAGATCTCTTACTCCACAGGGGCAATACCCCCCAGCAAAATCCTTCACATGAAACCATGCCCATCTGGACTTAGTTTCCAACTACTGTTTTTATTATTCCTAGTCCCCTCCTACTGCTTACAGGAGGGAAAATGTTACTACTGCATGAAAGATGCAGGTTAACAGCTTTAAGATTAAGATTTTTCCCTTGCACGTGAATGAATGGCTGATAGTCTTAAAAAGAATTAAACCAAAGACTGAATGTTTAGCATTTTCACCTTATGATATTGTCAAAACATGATAGTACCAGCTACCAGAAAACCACACCATAAAGACCTAAACCATCAGTATCAGACAACCAGAAGTGTGTAGGTTTCTTAAATTCCTTAAGGATATTTGTTCACACATTCTTTCGAGAAAATAAAAAAAATTAAACCATTTTCAAGAGCAAGAAACAAATAAATTCAAGAAGTTTCTAAGACCAAAGAAGGGCTTGTGAAAATGAGTCTGATGAGCAAGAACAAGGTAAGATCCAGAGATGGCAGCCCTTCCTGGTGTTAAGGCAGCACCTCAGCCACAAGAAAAATACAAGAACAAAACCTCTTGCTATGTCTGTGTACTGGAATTGGGATTCCTAAAAGAATTTCACCCAGGCAACTCAAAAATCCAAATATTACCCATACATAAGTCTGCTGCCAATTTTTGTTGAGAAGAAAAAATTACCCAGATTCTCAGCATTTAAACTTTGATTTCAGTATTAAGTTCTTGATAGTGGTCTGTTCCAGATTCCTCAGAGCAAAGTGTAAAAACCAAAATAAAACACAAAACCAACAAAAAAAATTCTCAATAAAGACTCCAAAACCAACATACAATTAACTATCTGGGGGGAGAAAAAAATCTTACTGATATTGGTTGTATAGCAATTAACCTACACTTTCATTTCCAAACTGCACCTTCTATGAAATTTTTAAAGATTTACCTGTCATTTTATTAGCCTGTACTAAAAAACCCATACCTTCTAAAATCTCCACTAGGCTGCTGACTTCCATCTCCTTGGAACACATTCAATTGTCTACACTGCTCATTGTGTAGAAAAACAGTTCTGTTCCCCATTTGCTGACTTTGACTCAAGTGTTCAACAAGTTAAAACAGTTGATATTATTGGATGCTACAAAGGAAACAGCACACCAACCATGTAATGCTACATTTGACTTCCACAACATCAAGTTTGTAGGAACTTCTCAAGAAGAAGGATTTTGAAATTTCTTCTTTATTCATTGGCCAAGTATAACTATTTTTTGGATGCTATGGAAAAGGATGATTTACAAAATCAGTTTTGTAAAAGACCCTCTGGGACAGACACATTACTGGCTTTTTTAAAAACTTGTTTTAATGATCACAAGTTGTACAACCTGCATTGAGCACAGGTATCTTCCACTAGTCACAGGAAAACAATAACCCATAGAAAAAAAGCGAACAAGAGAAGCATGTACAGAATAAAGGGCAAAGTGCCCTTTGAATCTCTACTCCCAGTGCTCACAGATACACAAGCAGGCAAGAAACTGGCACTCTGGGGAAGAAAGGAAGAGAAAATTCAGCCTTTCTTCCTCTTCATCATATTGTTAAAGTCTGTGTAGGTGGAACCATACAATTCAAGTGGTAGCAATCTCAAGTTTGAGATGCATGGGATTGCACTGAGAAACAAAACTTGGAGAAAATAAACAAGCCTGGCCTCCAGAAGTATTTCCTGAGATTTGGAAGCTGGGAATTACATCCAGTCCTCCCATAAGAAAGTCAGCAAGAAGAAACCCAGAAGTTTTTCTATCCTCATGGTTCCTTGTGTCTATAGACAAATAAGCCACATGAATATGTCCAAAGTCCTACAGATATAAACACAAACAGAAAACTCTAAAAGTTTGCCTAATATAACATTAGATTTAATTTGTTTAGCTATTTTGTCAGGACTGTGAAGGACAAATGGTCCATAACTTAAAAAAAATTATAGGAAGGCATTTTAAATATACCAAATAACAAAATTTCAGTCTGAATTTCAGACTGATCTATTTTGATTGCATTTCAAGTATTGGTGTGTGTAATTAAAATTAAAATGCCTTAAATTAAAAATGCCTGCTTTCATTTTGGATTTCAGTTCAACAAAGAACTCCAACCACAGCATTTCCACTTTTGTATAAGTTCTGCCACTTCTAATCCATGAAGTTGGGTATAGGGAAGTACAACATCTAATAAAATGCTCCATAAATTTCCTTTAAATCTTTATGTTAGCACTTACGATGACAGTGACATTTTTAAAAACTCTTAAAAGCTGACACAAGTGCATTTTGTACTCCCTATCTGTCTGAGAGAGTAAAAGGGAAAAGTAATCATGCTAACAGTGCTACTACAGTAACACTGCTTATAAATACTTGCAATTATCTGCTATAAGTGTTCAACTATTGTAATATAAATTATCCCTTCAAACACAGCATACCTCCCAGCAATGACCACATCACCACCTACATCTCTTTTTAGAGTTATTCTTTCCATTCTAAGCAACTCATTACAATCTTCCATGAGTCATAATAGCAAAAATACTAGTTGGAAGACTTTTCCACTGGGATGAGTAAGGAGGAGCAGAGGGAAAAGAATTCACTCGACTGCTATCAGGTGAATTGGGAAAACCTGAAAGGAAATTCTCTACAGATTTTTGTTGTTTTCATAATTAAAAAACCAGGAACACTAATAACATTTTTGATGCAATAAATAATGCAAATTGACATGAACTGGGGTTAAAAACACCCCAACTTAAAAAAGTTAAAATAAAGGATTACTGAAAAGCATATACAGCTTTTAACTTTTCATGTACCATTTACTGCTGCAGCATGGTAAGCATGAAACCACCATACTTTTCAGGCATATAAATAAACATAAAGTAACATCACAAACATACACACATACAAATACAGACTTTAGAGAATTTTAAAAACTGCTATTCTCTGAGCATTGCAAAGTTTTCCATCTATTTAGCGCGATATTTTGAAAGCAGCACTGTAAAATCAGTCTTTAATAATTCTGAAAATATTGCAAACCTGTTAAAGTACAACTCATCTAGTTCACATTAAAAATAGCAAATGCAACAAAGTCCAGCAATTAGTATTTTAAAAAAGAAAAGTTTACATAGGATACAAACAAAATCACATCCATAAAGAAAAGGCTTTTCAACTGAATTCAGGTAAACTTGGTTTTTCTCTATTCTGCATTTCTGAGTTACAGAAATTGTCAATGAAATCTCGCTGAAAATATTCAGGACGACAAAAGGCTTTTACAAAAGGATCATTCCAGAATCCACTAAAAAAGTGAAAATCTAAAATAAAATAACTACTACCAATGAATCAGAAATTAATATACTAAACCATGACATTCTGGCCACAATTTTTAATGGGCCAGAAGAAGCATTAAGAGCTAATAATATTTACACAGAAGATCAAGACAAGACAGCTGATCTACTAATCAACAAAATTGCTGGAATGAACAAAGGAATTACTGGTCAGGCAACAGATGGTATTAACTACAAAAAACCCAACAAAACCCAACACATCCCTGATAAACAGATTGCTGTGAAAGTATAAGGAAGTGTCATTATCTGCTTTCCCTCTTGTAACAGCTTCTCCCTTAAGCATCTGTTACTGGGTTTTATTGAAGACAAATACTGTATTAAAAGAGATCTATGTGACCTCTAAGGGGAATTGTTGTGTTCTTAATACCAGAAATCATACTGTATGAGAGTTTTAATTATAAGAATACAAATTGTTAACACACTGGGGATTAATGAGGACTATATTCAGGTTGTAATTTTTTTGTGTGGCTGCTGAAAAACACTTGTGAGATTTTCCTGCACTGAAACAGGAAAACCTGCCCATTCCATGAACCAAATGATTCACACAGACTCACTGATTAGATGGCCCTGAGCATCCCTACTTTCAAACCACCTGTCTGAAGGTCTGCACAAGAGACTCCTACCAGTACCAGGCCTATTCAACAGCAAGGCTGTTAACTGAGCAATGCAAGGTACTTCCACCTTTTACCATGTTACACACCTCTGTCCAAAAGCAAAAGTACACAAGTTTGCCTTATACTTGTACCAAAGTCAGGTATGAAAATACTCCTGGCAATGACTGCAATAATTTTGTATTAAATCAGATAGTGACCTATGCTTTGTATATTCTGCTGTTACTTAGTGACCTATGCTTTGTATATTCTGCTGTTACTCAGCTTACATTTAGGCCTGGAACCTATAAAGCTTAGGGTGCCTTTTCCTTTAAAAACAGATCAATGAACTTCAATGGCCTAACCACAACAAAGTCATGAACACATTGGTCTCTGGAAGATACAAGTCTAATTAACAAAGGCATGTCTGATTTGAAGTTCAAATTACAAGACTAAAATTTAAAAAACGCCTATGTCTCATTTGATTAGAAACAGCGTAACTTACCCTGATTTTTCTTTTTCTTCAGCATCTGCATTTACTGTAGAATTTTCCATTTCTTTGATCTTCTCCTCCTCTTTATCCTCCAATTTGATTTCATCTTCAGTTTTGATTACATTTAAGTCCTTTTCTTGATCAGGCTGAGTAAACACAGAATCTGGCAAATTTTTTTTGTTTCCCTAGGACAACAAAACCTTTAGTCAACTCACAAGGTGAAAACAAAGGATTTAAGAAAAGGCAGACGAAACACACCGAAGTCATAAGAGCCAGACAATGCTACAGTGTGGGGCTTGTCCTAAAATTAGAGCATCTCTGCTGCTTTTCCTTTTGAAAGTCTTAAGCTAATCCTAACAGTTTAAAGTTGCAGCCAGGGTCCTAGCTTGTTTTATCACAATGATATTGGCATGCAGCTCTTAGACCTGGACTGCAAAGCAATCCCAAAGACAAACACTTCACAAAGCATGTTTCCATTTGGGATGCAGAAATACCAGTAGTGGTCTGTGTGGGATTCCTCCCAGAGAATACCAGCACACATTACAGCTGTGTTGCACACTGACACTTGAGGAGCCACACTGCTTCCACAGCAAACTCTAAGGCCTGTACAGTGCAGCACATCAGTTTATGGCCCTGAACTTCCACTGCTAAAGCCACTGAGTCAACAGTGGATTGTGAAAAGCTATAAACATTTGGTTCTCTGGACCACTAAACTATATTAGACCATGTGTACATAATATGGCCCAGGTCTTTGTAGAGCTTCACTTGTTTCATTGGAACACCAAAGTAACAGCAGTATTTGTGAGTATTATTATGAGTATTTACATAGTTAAATGGATGATGAAAATACCAGCAATATAGTTAGCTGTGAGCATGCATTACCCAGATAAAGATAAAGCTGGATACTAATTAGTCTTCATTTCACCCAGGAGGCCCTCAAATAAATGAAATGTTGGACCTGTTCTCTAACAAGTTGGACATTTTGACATCATGACCCCCAAAAACAGGCACCTAGGGTAAATACAGCTCAAAGGTCTTGTTCTGAATTAGGTTTACAGTGAGCTTTTGTTTTATTTTAAATCCATCATAGAAATTTCCATCTTTATATTAATTCATGGTTATTAACACACCAACAGACTTTATAAACAAGATACAAGATGAACTTTAAAATATATTACCAGAACAGAGGGCTTATCATTTTCTTTACTTTCATTATCATTCTCAGCTGACTTTTTTTCTTCTGGTTGTACTACTGCTACTTCTTCCTGCTTGCGCTCATCCTTGTCCACTTTTATCTCTTTTGCATCCTGCTCTGGATCTTCACGCATCTTCAATTCTTTTTCTTTTTCACAGTCTTTACAAGGCTTGTTTGTCACTTTCTCTGGCAATGCCATTTGAAATTCAATGTTAGCTGATGTACAATATTCTTCAAAACCATAGAGGTATCTAAAAAAAAAAAAATTGTTTGTGATAAGCAAGTTTGACTAAAGAAGGAAAATCCAACCTAGAGAAGCTAAACATGGGCAGGAGGTTTAAAGCCTTAAAACTGCATTATAAACAAAGAGTTATGGATTTTATGTATATTACCCCTAACACAGCATCACTTCAGTTCACTGTAGTTTTAGCATAAACTACATGGCTTTATTACTTACTTTCTGTATGCACATTTAACATTATATCCTGCAGCTGAATTTAATACAGGGATTCCAAGATCTTGATAAACTTGCTTCCACACTGCTCCACTTTCAATCTGTTAAAGACAATGAAGTCATTGTTTTTGAATTAATTCACTGACAAAAAACCTAAATTGATAAAGTTTACAGCTTCAGAAAATAAATGTAAGTAATTTACTCTGATCTATAAAATTACTATTTATCACACACACAGTATTTCACTGTAATGTAAACTGCTGTCTAATGTAATCACTTTAAGCAATTTAGCGTTTCTGCAATGCAACAAGCCACAGCAGGCTTTCCTCTCCAGGTGGCAATAAAACAGAGGAAAGAAAATCTAGCTATCAGAAAAATCAGTACATCATATTTTCTTTTTATTTTATATTTAAAGTAATTCTTAAGCATCAGAGCTAGAATTTTAATTAAATTGGAAAGAAAAAAAGAAGTCAAAGCATTAGCAATACTCAGCCCTGGTAGTGCTGCACCAGCCACAGTGCCTACCAGTCTGTCATTATGTCCTTAGCATGCCCTTTGGTGACAAAGACCCGTGACGTGCCCATTTCTAACCATCTGTGAAGGTAAAGCAGATGTACTGCAATAGCCAGTACCACATCCTGTCCTGTCTGTCAGAAAGGCATCACTGCACAAACAGACCTCCTCAGCTGGCAGGCTACATTCATGGGAAGCAGTTCAAAGCACAAACAGAATCTGCTTGGCCATGAATTCAATGTATTTCAATTACTCCTCCCAAGACCAGTCTCAAATTCTTCTTTACACTGCCCAGAATAAATAGAAATGAAGGGCCTCACATCAGGCCACTAAATTGGTTGTATTTGAGATTTTACTGAGCAGTGACTCCTTTCACATGGCGGTAACAACTTTATCAGACAAATGTTTCTTGAAGTATTCCAAAAACACATGTGCTGGCTGATTTTTTTGCAGCAATAATTAAACATGCTGAGTAGATGTGTAATTTGTTTAGCTTCTAACCAGTTCTGGTTCATGTTAAAACATGGCTTTTAGAGCTACAAGGTGTCTTATGCAGTCATAGTAGAAAACTTATACATCTAATGGTCCTGTGTTATTTATCGGTACTTCACAGAGTAATAAATTATTTCACAATAATAAACAGCATCCTCAGGTTTTATGGCTCTGGAGTACTCATCATACTAATACTCACGTTATCAAATCCTCCAAGCTTGTGTACAAGTCTGAATAATTTGAAGAGATTCAAATTTCTATATCCTAATACAGGTCGTTTGTTAATGGGAGTCCCTGGGTAACAAAAACAGTTGTTAGGGTGTTTTGAAATATTTTTTTCAGAATAACATGAAATTCACATCATATGCACTATTATTAAATACAATATTTTAAACTCCATCTCCTGCATCTGGTACTTTCTTTTCATTAAAATTAAACTCTACAGTCTTACTGAACTAGAGGGAAAATGGGTTATGTTATTTAATGCATATATATAATGTTATTTAATGCATATATTTACATTCTTCCATACATTACTGAACATGCAGAAATTATGCAAATTTTCTTGCTAACTATATTGTACATATTTTTATTTCTTCCACTGAAATAATTACATCTGAAACTGCAATAGTCCTTTCACTGATTTAGAAAAACCCAAACCAACTCTCAACAGGAGCAAACCCATAATGCTTCAAGAGCTGAAACTTCCTATGCTACTGTACTAGCAGTAGCTACCACATTGTCATCTCTTGTGAACAGTTTAACTCATTTCATATAGCAATAAGAAGATGCTAATTTAACCAGTTATAATAGTAATTTAAATACAGATACCCTCACTCCTGCCTTTTCTTGCAATATATAAAAACCTGGTAAAGATTTAACATAATGACTAGTACTGGCTTTCAAAAACATCTCAGTTTATGGGTAATGTTCATGCACTTAAGTTATCAAGATTCACAAAAGAAAATTAGCACAAAGTAAATGTATTTTTCCATGACCTAAAAGATGAATGTGTCAGTATTTCAAATTTATTAAACTGAGAATATAAATTATTATGATTGAAAGTATTAAATGTTTGATTATACACACTATAAGTACACTATGGCAAACAGTACAATATATGCAAAACATAATAGGATAGATATTTATATATATATATCCATTTATTTCTGAAAGCAGAAATCTGGGACTGCATTTTAGGAGATGAGTCAAGTGACAGACTCATCTTCCAAATAGAAGGGAAGACAGAAGGCATAAATACAGTTTCCCTGTTTCCAAAACTGTACTGCAAAGCACTACCAGTTTACAGGCTCAATTTTTCAAAGTACTGCTCATTAAAATGCCTACCTCTGTCTTCCATGAACTTGTACAATTGCTGAAGAAAGTTCTCTCGTTCTTCAGGAAATGGTTCTATTTCCTCCTGTTTAAAGCAATGCATGAAAGAAAACTGTCACCATTCTGAGTTACACTCCTTCATTAAGAAACATAAGGCAGTGATAACTTAAGTTTAAATGTTTAAGCTTGTTTTACTGTAGTCAGCAACAGGATATGGCACAGAGAGATCCATGCTCTCAGTGCTATGCCACATGAAACCAAGTTTTATAAACTACAGTGTTTCAAAATACATAAAACATTGACTGTAAACATACATCGAGATTGGATTTCTGACTGATCACAGAAGTATGGTAAGTGACACCACAGATCGAGGTGTTCTCAATTTCGTCCATTTATGCAGAAAGTCTGGGAGACAGAGCTAGTAATGACCAAGAGATTCTATCAGAAATGTCAGCTCTATTTCTACTGCAGTTAAGTGACTCCTTGGTTCCTGGACACACTACGTCACTTTCAGAGGTGAAATCAAAGAGCAAATGGTGCTTGCACTTTCTTAGGAGTTCTAATCCACTGTACTGGCAAACCGCAGCCAATGGCACTGCATGCGAACTGCCATGGGGCACCAGCTGGGCGTGTGCTGAGCAGGATCAATCCCAGAACTGAAATAACAATGGATATTTTGGAAGTTCAGTTCATTGCACTAATAAACCTTTGTATTAGATTTACTTAGATTAATAAACAGTGCAGTTTCATAACAACGCACTATGGCTTACTTTCTAACACCTCATAATTTCTTTGGAAATGGGGCTTGCCACAACTAGTAGCAATAAGATATTAACATTTCAAATTCTGATGACTGAGCTACTGCAAAACAATACACCAAATATGAATTGATTAATGTTTAATACTACCCGTAGAGTTTCCAAAAATAACTAGTTATTCAGTAATCTAAAGTAAATTATTTTTCTTTGGTGCATTTACATTCCATGTTTAGAATTTCCATTCTTCAACAGTCTCCTTGTGCTAAATATTAAAGCTTCACCTACCCTGAAGCAAGGGGAAAAAACATATTGTCTTTAAAGTCACACTAAGACAGTTGAAAAAAACAACTGAAACAGAGTATCATTACTAAACAGAACTGGGAAAAACAAACACACACAAACAAAAACAAACCTCAAGCCCTCCAACATCTACTGAATCTATTTAATATAGAGATGTACAGCTGAAAAACAGGTCAGGAAAGGCTGTAACTGTAATCAAGGAGTAGGGGTTTTTTCTTATTCTGCACTTCCTCTTACCCAATAAACGCACTTGGATGACATCACAGCAAACAGGTAAAAAAATAAAGAACCAGCATTCACAACATGCCACAACAGCTACCCTTCAGGTATAATTACCAACAGAAATGCAATGAAAATACTCCAGTCTTGCAAAGGCAAAGCAAGAGGAAAGTCTCTGCAAGGGGCATTACATGATGGGCATTTGACATCCAGTGTACCAGCAGAGATCAGAGCAGGCAGCTTTGATGGGCTGGGTAGAGAACTGTAACCAATATACTAGAGAGCCTTTTCACAGGGCAGGGGCACCACAGATTGGCACATCTAGCCCAATTCTTCTCTGACAGGTACAAGGTGGTGCTGCAGCTCTGCATGTAGTTCAGATAAAAGCCTAGTTAAGAACATTCATATTCCACAGGCCATGGAAAACAAATTACTTGGAGAATAAAACTCCAAAACTGCATAATTCTTTTAATTCTTTTTTTTTCCAACTACCACAGCAGGTACTTGGAACAGATTTTTACAAGCATTTGCTGGATCATGGAAAACAGATCATGAGCAGCTACTTGGGTTTTTCATGTTCCTCATCAGCAAGAAAAAACTTGTCATAACACATTAGTCTCACAGAACATTTAGGGGAGGGGTGACAGGCGTCACTGAACAAAACCTTCAGGAAACCCAACAATATTTTGAGGAAGGAATGTTTTCTTTTTAAATACAGGGGGAAATACGGTAAAGGTGATGAAGAGGCTGAATAAAACACTCCTTACATACTATACAATCCAATGCCTGAAGGTACCCTTCTCTATCCTACATCTCTAATGTGATAATTCACAGAGGTGCCAGAATGGCAAGTCAAGAAATACTCCTTAATTATTTTTCCAGTAGAGAACAAAGTAACTTTCTACAGCAGTGTGCTAACATGGAAAGCCTGGGACCCTGCATGCCTCTGAAAAGCATTTACACTTTCTCAGAATCTCTACAGAGTCAGTATGTATTATACTTTACAAATAGTATCTGTTAATAATCTCTCAATCCACTCAGACAACAAGGTTTCCTAGATAATGCTTTGAAGCAGGCATATCACACTGTCCTATTTGCTTATTTTCAAGTTACACAACCAGAGTGCTAGCTGGTCACTCTGCAGTCCCTAATGTATCTGTCTATGCTACAAGTCAAAACAAAGTGGCTTCTACACAGGATAATAAAATCCAGGAAAACAACAACAAGTTTTTTGCAACACACACAGTACTATAGTACAGCACTGGGAGAGAGGTCTTTGACATCTCTTTTACCTACCGTCAGATTTTGGAAAGCAAAGGAAGGCCATTTTCCAGTCTCTTCCATTAGGGGGAAAAGAAACCAACAAGGCAACTACTTTTCTCAGAAGATAAGTACAGAGGAGTTGCATGTCAACTCCTATCTATATGGAATGGAAGCATGTATATAGATATGAGATACAGAAGAGCATCTATGTATGTATATACAGAATGGAATGAACATGTATATGGCACAGACATATCTATTTTTGAAGTCCATGGTGACATCTTTAAGAGCTTGGGTTTTCTGTTTTGTTCTGGTTTACAGGTAGTAGGACCACAAGGATGGCCTGGGAGAAGCCATCATGTCCTGGGAAGCAGTAAAACAACCTGCAGCTGGCTAAAGTCCCAAGAGCAGGCCCACAGGTCCTGTTTGGGAAGAGATGCTGCTTGACAACCAGGAGGATACAGGCACAAAATAACAAAAACAAGAGAAGAAGATGCAGAAACTGCTCAAATATGGGTGGAGAGGAGACACACATGCCACTGACCACCAAGGAGAACAAAGAAGAAAAAAAAGAAGTAAAAAAAAAAAAAAAAAAAAAAAAAAAAAAAAAAAATTGCTTCTGTTTTAGAAACTTCCTAGTTCAACAAATGGCTGAAATCACTGTTTACTGGAAAAGAAGAGGTGAGTGATACAGTAGATTCCAAAATATTTGTCTGAGATGAAAGCTCTATGTCTAGCACATGGAAAGATTATCTCAAACAAACAAACATGCAACTAAGAGGAGCTCAGGAGAAGGTGTTGAAAGAGTACAAGGTCAAGTGTTTACAAATGCTGTAGCTAAAGGCTCTCTATTTTTCACCTAAAAGTAGTGCAGGAATGATCACTATATAAAGATGATGTGTCATTCTACATAGATACAAACCTATCTACATGCATCATGTTCATAGCTGGACATGAACCTGCTGACAAAGTTCAGAAATTGTACTGAGCCCACGGAACTACTCCTTGCTTCTCAAAATACTAAGCAGAGCACTGTCTGCCCCTTGCAAACCTTCATCAGATCTGGATAATCTTCTGAGAGCTTAAGGAGGAGGCAGAAAGAAATTATAAGCATGGACAGGTGGCAAAGTCATAACTTCACACTTTTACAGTCTCCCAACATATTTTAAAGAAATGAATGACAAGAAGATGAAATACTATATTCTGGTATGCCAGAGCCACAGTATCCACAGAGGATGGACTGAGGGAAGGACCCTAACAACCATTTAAGACCCAAACCAGTTCAGTTTCTTCTTCACAATTCCCCTACTAATAGGAAATTAAGTCTGCTGCACTACTGGTACTTGCTTGAAAATTAAGAGAACAGCTCTCAAACCCTAGTGAGAGAAAAAAGTGATTATGGCAGATACAGACTTAAGAGTACCACAGGAAGGTACAGAGAAGTAAAAGGCTCAAAAGCCTCTCTTTCAGCCTCTCAGCCAGCTGTGAAATGAAATTCTTTCCTGGTCTTGATTTTTTTTTCTGGACAGAAGGCTGGGGGTAAAGAACAGATGATCAGAAAACCAAGCATGAGGTGGAGACTCCATACTTGCAGGACAAAAAAGAGAAGAAAGGTGGAAGTGGAGTGCATGGGGGCTAATGCCTTGATTGAAAGTTCTGCTTCATTACACAGGGTAGCCAGAGAGACAGCATGGAATGGAGCAGCTCCTCAGCAGATCAGGGAAAGAGCCAGTTACTCAATAATGCCTATGTTAACAGTGTTGCCTATGTTAACATGTTATATGTCCCCTAATGTTAAAAAGGCCTGCTTAAATATGTATGTCTCTGCTAATTTTTATCAGCTGTGTAACTATGCCCTTTACTAACTTCACTTGCCTCTTCCTCACTGCTGTTATCCTCTTTTTCTTTTTCATCTTCTTCCTCTTCTTCAGCTTCACTGCTGGAGCTGTCTTCTTTCAACTCTGTTTTCCAGTTACTAGGAACAGTTCTGGTTTTACGGAATTCAAGTGCTTGGTCAAAAGCTGTAAAAGAACCAGCCTTTGTTAGCACTACAGGAAGTATCAAGCTTGCACAAATATTTCAATTAAAAAAACAGTAATGAGGGGTGACAGGCAAGAGGAGAAGGAAAGACTACTAACTAACAATTCCTCTCCATATTCGAAGATCCTTAACAACCACTCCATGTTGTCCATCCTTATTTGTTTTATCCAGTCAAAAACTGGCCTAGTGTTCTCTGTACATCAAGGCACTCAGAGATATTACTAATATTTTTACCTTATTAGTGTCTACAGACATAAACAAGGATCTTCTGAACAGGGCGTATATGAAAATTTAACTGAGGAAACCCCCATCCAAGAGGTTTACACTGCAGTTTATATGTATCAAAAAAAAAGGGCAAAAAGGAAGAAATTATCACAAGCTAACTCTAAGAGTTTCATCACACAAGCTTAAACTTTCAAATGTACCCACAATTCCAGATTTTCAAAGCTCATAAAGGCAATTTACAACTATTAGGGGCACTACTGTGAGAACAATTCCATAAAGTTCTAAAGCAAAAGGAAAAATACACTGTATAGAGCCAATGTGTGTATGTTTGGCTACACTTAAAGCCAGTGCAGAGCAAGTGGGGTGTTGTTTTAGGGAGTTTTATTTAGTAAGGTTTTATTTGTTTGAAAAAAGTTCCTCCAACTTTCCATAAGCATTCTCCTTCAATACATTATTCTATAACAAAAATCCTATAATTTAGGATCTTTAAGACATGAATCAATCTGCCACAGATTTAGAGCAATTAATGTAACTAAGGAAATACACACAAGTGTTTCTCACAGGAAGTTATTTTTACCTTGTTTTAACAAAGCGTCAGGCTTTGGTGAAGTTTCACTGATTTCCCGGACATCTTTTCTTGGCACAGAAACACTGGAGAATTTAGAAAGTGTTAAAAACATTTAAAATGTTTTAAAGGTAAACTAACTATACAATACAAAGTTCCCATTAACATTATAATACACTTACTAAACACACATAAGAGGCATACAAAGTATATCTTGACAATTCTGTAGTGTTACTCTGGTACAGTGTTAGTGACTGGATTAAACCCAAAATTTTTACATTAAATTGATTAAACTATATGCATGCACTGCGTGTTAAAGAAAGCATGCTACTTCCACAAACAGGTAGTTTCTGGAATCTCCCATATACGTAATACTTTAAACTCTCACATTAATTTAACATTAATTTAGAACCCTATCTTGCTTAAGTGAGCATTAGCACATATTGTCAATATGAAATTAAAGACTTTTAAATTGAAAGAACAAAGACTTTTGTCTACAACCAGGGAAGCAAATCTGAATTGCAGCTCTGGAGGACAGGGGGGTGGGTAAGTGCTTGTGTGCACACATCTTGTGTGTGTTCCTTGGGTGATGTGCACTGATGCCTGAAAAACTATCAAATGGTAAAGCAATACCATACACTTAGTAAGTAATTAAACCACAACAAAACTGTTAAATATCTAAATATCCTTCTTGCAAAACATTGTGTTGAACTGAACCAAGCACAATAAATAGCTGCAACTTTTAAAATAAAAACTAAAACCTAGAAAAAGAATTCTTCTGTTGTGAGTTTAAGAACACAAAGAACTTTATTTTGTTGCAAATACCAGTCTGGTTTTCTATGTTTTTCTATCCTTTTTCCTACTTTGAGTAGCATTAGAGCTCTTTGCAAGGAGCACGATAAGATGCAGTTGCAGTCTAGACTGAGATAAACATATGCCTTAGTACCTTCCAACAAGAAAGAGGATTTCTGTGTGTGCACGTGGTGTACGTGCAGGCATGCACACATCCCCACTGACCCTTCTGGAGCTGTATAAGCTTACAGCCACATCCCTGAAAAGCACTGCTCTATTCCAACCTCAGCAGGAAAGAGTTTCAGGCCACTCTTGAAGTCATGTAATACTGCTGGGTTTCCCACAATTTTAACAATGGAAGTAAAACTAAGACAGATAGATTTATGCATCCCATTAGTAATAATGACAAAGTTCAAGACTAATTTCATCACCATGTAGGCTGTTAACAGTTTTTTAAACATTAGAAAAATCTTGGCAGGAACTCACTGATCTTACTGATGTTATTAATACTTTAACCAACACATCTCATATTACATTTCACTTGAGGTACAAATTTTGCTCAATTATCAAACTCAACATTCCTACTCACAATTTGCCATCCTTGAAAGAGCGAACAAGAATATTGTCTTTTTTCACCGCAATATCATCACTACAATCTGGACAAACCACCTGCAAAGATATTACAATTGCAAAGTTTAGAGAGAAAAAGCTAAAACAAGAGAGTAACAGTAAATAGCAGTGCTTCTCTAAAAGCTTTTGTGCTCATTTCTCATTGGCAACCCTGAGATGAGAGCAAGTGAGATCCCCCAAAACACAGGAGCAACGACCTCCTGAAATTACTGAATGCACGAGGTCATGCTTGCTCCTAGAGGGAAACCGATGGCTGCTGCCAGAAACATAAGAACAGCATTCTGACAAAATGTCAGTCTGTCATGCCTCTACAGCTTATTCTTCTCCTCATCCTAAAAGGACAGAAGTTTCTCCAAGTGCTGCCACCTGACTTAGAGACTTCTTCTGAAAACTTCTGGAAATGGCAAAGAGGTGATCACACACAGTGTCAAAACCAAAAGCTAACAGGATTTATGAAATGCAATTTTATAAGAGAAGACTTACAAGTAATCTGCATGGGAGAGAAGAGCACCTCAAGTGCAAGTATTATGATAGGTTCTTTAACTCAAGAAGTAGACTAATCAAGTCTAGCATTGAGACAACATATTATTTGTTGCAATTTTAAAAGCTATTTCAGTTTTGCTAAATCAGGATACAAGTCACTAATCAAAAAGCATCAAGAATTTAATAAAAAATTATATAAATAAATGTATATTTTCAATTGCCAGAAAGTGACACAGAAAAGCAACCCCTCTCCATCACTCATCTGATATCTCATAATGTGCATTGTTCCCTGAAAGTCAGGAAAATTCTGGCTGCTACAAAATCTCAAGCAGCAGCAAATGACTGTAGCCCTAAGCTATCCCAGGTAAATACCTCCTCTCTCTTATCCCAACTTTTGCCTTTCAGTCCTAATTTTCCACCAAATACAAAGATACTAAATGGCAAAAGTTGAGTTTTTCCCCGCACCTTACATAGGCCACCACCTATGCAGCATTTTAGGAGCTAAAGTCAAAAGTTCCAAGTGATTTGGAAATAGACTTACATATCACAAAGCACAGGCTAAATATGGTCCTCAAGACAAATAAAATTCAACAGACCAAGTTCCAAAATTCAATGCATTCTACAAAAAGATTACTTTAGGAAATGACAACTTTCTAACTGAAATTATGCTTGAGATACAGCTTGCAATATCAGGGTAAAAGACAATGATTATCATCCTCTATTTAAAACTGACAAGTGCAAACTCCTAGCTCCTTAAAGATGGAGAAAAGCTCTTCAGGCTTTAGCAATTGCTTTTCTAGAAGCATCAAGATTTTAGTAGTCTGAAATCCATTCAGAGGTTGGAAAACACCTTACACCATAACCCCATCTAGTGCCTTTACATCAAGCAACATCACCACAATTTTGCCTGAATCGAGTTCTCAATTTCCTTGCAAAACAAACTCCACTGGAGTCAGAGGATGAAAGAGATGATCCTGTGTAAACTCAATTTTCTGAAAATGCTGCAGGCACATTTCCTCACTGCACCTTTCAAAAGCCTTTAAGTACACATTAAAACTAAACAATGCTACGAGGCTTTGAATAAGACTGAATTACATCCTGACCTAAGGAACAACTGTCAGACCCTTTTACAATTCCAGTTAGTCACTGTACTCCCCCCTTCCCCACAGAACTTACAAAAACAAGTGAACAAAAGCCCCACCAACCCAGACATGTATGCAGAATTAGAACAATGCAGTCAATCACTGAGTCCTTAGAGTAATTTTAACCAAATTTAGATTTCTACAGCTCTAAATTTGTAAGTGATAATCTATTTGGTTATAGAAGTGATCTCCAAAGTACTTGGTTTCCACTGCTAATCATAATTGTTACCTGCTGTAAAGGTTTAGACTAATCCCTGAACTTGTTTTCACCTAATAAACTTGCACAATGTCCTCTGTGCTTATACACAAAGTATCTGTACACAATATCATTAATAAGAAATAATGCTGAGATACACATTCTTCCACATATTAAACCTGAATTTTCATTACGTTATTCATGCAATTACCATAATACAAAGTTAATGCAAAATTTATCAGTAATAAGATAAGATTACTTTGTTGGTACAGTAGAGGTAACCTGCTTACAAGGTAAAAAAATCAATAGGCACAGCTATTGGAAAGGGTATTATAACAAAAAAAACCAAGCCAAATGAAAAAAGGCAGCTATTTGAGGTATAAATCTACCCTTTGGCACAGCTTTTCTGGTTAAATACAGTATGATGTTTGTTTGCAGAGCTATAAACCTGATTACTAAAGTAAGCTTATCTAGGATAAGCTATTTCAGAGTTAACAAGCTTCACCCTCAAACTTTATCCCCCTACTGCTTTTCATTTGTTGCAGGAAGCTTTCCATGAAGAAGAAGCTATTCCAATCTTCAAAAGAAATCCAAAGAAACAATTGTGTATCTTTAGTATATCTTTGGAGCAGAAGCAAGAATTCAGCTCCTCTTTAGGGTCTGACCCACAGCTGCCATGAGCAGCACCACAGGAGCCACAGGCAAGCCCAACCCCTCCCAGAGAGCAGGCCATGGAAACTGGTGCCTGGCACGGCAGGAAGGCAAACTGCTCAAGCCACTTTCACTGCACACTTCTCTGAGTGAACTGTGAGGCAGGCAATACTGCATCCTCCTGATGACAGCTTTCAGCAAAGAAACAGCTCAATTTTTCTTGTTCATCACCGAAAACTTCTCTTGAAGCTATCTCCTGCAAACATGGTACTTCCTTGCTGTACATTCTGCCCTCTCCCTTGTACAAAATACTTCAGTGACTCTTTCTCTTCCACAAACTTCACCAAAAGAATTCCTGCTGGAAAGCTGCTGGATTGCATTACAAGACACAGCAGGTGACAAGCAGAAAGCTGCAATTGAGAGCTATTGCACATACTAAGAGGAGTTAAATGCTACTGTGCAGCATGGCTTCAAAAGCAGAGCACAAGTCTCCCTGAAATTAGATAAATGTTAAGCTTTCATTGCCAGGGAGGAATTAATCAAATATTAAAAATAAAATAAAAATTTAAAAGCATGGTTCTAGAATGTACCACATACAGAAATATATTCATTTTCAAATCAATCAGTGAGCCTATATGCAATCACTAGACTAGCTGTGGTATTTTTTTAGAAGTTGATTTCTTAAAAAGTGTCTTTAAGCCAGAATAAAGGAAGAGAAAAATACTGGTACTAAAAGGCTACAATGTAATTTTAAAGTAAATTTATTGTCAATATTTCACTACCTACTGTAATGACCAAGAAAAACACATTTGATTTTATTATCCAGCGTGATTATATTGAATGTTGAAAAATCATGTCTATGTAATCGCTAAACTTCCCCTCTCTCTGTACTTTATATTTCCTTCCTTGATAAAACTCAGTTATTTGGAAAATTGATATACAATAGCCCAGGAAAAAAGCCCTGAAATTCAAGTCCAGTAGTGATCACTGAACACACTGCCGAGCTAGAATTAGGTCAACAAGCTCTGGCTGTTTGGAAAAACTAAGGCCATGTTAGCAATCTCTTTTTTTAAGCAAACATGTCTAGATATATTTCCTTTGACTGTTATTGTACAGTCCAACTTGAAAAAACACATTCTAAACTTCGAACAAAAACCACCAAAATGAAGAAACCCCACACCTCTCTCAGTGCCTAGAAAAAGATAAAAGCTGTACAAAATTATAATAAAGATGAAACTCTTACCAAAGCTGGAAACCACAGAGCCTTCTTTTTATCCACACTGAAGCAGTCCACACACACAACTTTTCCCAGTAACTCATCACTTTGTTTCCTATCATCTTCATCTTCATCGCTGGAAGAGGATGAAGATTCTTCTTCAGGACTAAACAACAGAAAGAGACTTAAAACTCAACTATTCAAAACTTGCTTATTGTAATTACAGGAGATCCAAAGCATATTATCAAAGAGACACAAATAACAGCGACTTGAATTGTCTGTTAGGTGTTTTGGCACAAAAATGAATATTTATAATATAGTATAGTAACAATTCAAACATTACAAACTCAGAAATGCACATTTACTAGTCATACATGTAAAACCCAAACAAAACACCACCATGCACCCACAAGGAGGAAGACAAAGGCACTGTCAGGGTACTCAAAGTGAAACCATTCTACCCTACAAAAACACTGTCCAAAAATACTGTTGTAGTTGTAGTTTTGGACCAATGTTAAGCTAACCTGTTTTGGTTTTCCCTCTTAATCTCTCTATGCTTTTACTTTAACAACCACACAGAATGCAAAGCTATTTTGAGAGAGGACAAATCTCTGAAGAAGAAACATCAGATACAAAGATAAACAGCAAAGAGGAAATCTGTTTATCCTTAAAGAGCTCTTTAAAGATGTGCAGTGAACCATTTCTATGACTTTCAACTTCATATTGAATGAAGTGTTGGAATGTAAGTGGATGGGCCAAGATGCAAATGCATTTCCATTTAAAAGGGTTCTGGCTCATTGTTTTGACTGTTCAAGCACAAAGTTGCACCTGGTTTTAACCATATAAGAAGTCTAAATACACAAACTAGTCCAACTAAAATTACTTGCAACCAAAAAAAAAAGAAAACCCTCTCTTGATGCTCTCTATATATTCTTTTTTAATAGTCACTTCTAAGGTTAATCCTCAGAAAATATACAGCATCTTCAATGAGCACCACCACCATTACTTCAAAAGCTATCTTCCATTTGTCACATAACTGCTTTTGAGTACAAAATTCAGTAGTAACAAAAAACTCAGTTACCATTTGTGCAACAGAAGGTAACTGATGTACAGTTTAAGGAGAATTTCTTTTCCCCCATCTTGAATTTATCTTATTTCCAGTTATGATAATTGTTTTGGTTTAGCATTGTTTTATTTTTTCCCTCAAAATGCCTTTTTTTTAAAGTAATGGCTTCTTTTAAAATGTATTAAATCCTTTCAGGCTGCTTTCTGGGGCTCAAGACTCTCTTGTAGGAAGAAAAAAACCACAAAGACTAAAAGAGAAAGCCAGAACTATTTTGGAGAGACTTCTGCCTAACTCAAATTGCATAGATACTGGTGTAAGTGTCTTTAAACTCAGTTAACTCAGTTTTAACAACAAGATAAAAGATAAGTGTGCTGCTTCTGACATAATAATATCCTGTACAACCCTGTACAATATCCTGCACGGTCACAGATATCAAGGATGCTACAATGACATTCTCTGTGGTAATACCAGCTTTTTTCAGCTTTTTCCTTCACAACCTCACAAATTAATAACTCAACAATTTTCTGAGTAAATATATAGCTCCTCTACATATACAGGGCAACATTTATTTCAAGCTACTAGAAAGTGTAAAACCCCAAGCATGAAAACCACTACACCTAAAAGCTTTAAGCAAAAAAGCAAAAAAAAAACCCCACATAAACCCACATATACACACAAAAACCTCACAACCCGCTCACAAACAATAAAGAATAAGCACTGGACTATGTAACACTGCTTTATCAAGACCACAGCTACCAAGAATTTCGGCACCTAAAAATTCTTGAACTTTGTTTTTTAATCAGTAAGCTTTGTTGCAAACTACACTAGAAGCAGTGAGAAAAAAACTGATGCACAGGAAGTTCCACCTGGATATGAGGAAGAACTTCTTGATTGTGCAGGTGACTGCACGCTGGAACAGACTGTCCTGAGAGGTTGTGGAATCTCCTTCACTGGAGATGCTCAAGAACAATCTGGACTCAATCCTGTGCCAGGTGCTCTAGGATGGCCCTGCCTGAGTAGGGAGGTTGGACCAGATGCCCCACTGTGGTCCCTTCCAATCTGAGCCATTCTGTGACTCAGCAATACTGTTCATCTATTTCTAAAAGCCCTTCAGAGACTGAGAAACCAAAGGTCTACAGGAGAATTCTGGGACCTTCCACAAAGACTTCCTATCAGCTGGACAAGAACTGCACTGTAATTATTTCACTTGAGTCCAACATATTTACAACACTACAGAGATGTTTGTCAATACAATTCACTGTCACATTTCCATTTGGGATGCCACCTTTTTTTTTCTTCTTTTTTTTAACAAGAAAAAGCTGTTGCCTATACCTGGTGCTATTTTAAATATTGATTACACAAAGACTTGGAATGCTTGTATGCAACAACAGACAAGAACCCGAGTTTCAAACTGAGTGCTAAACAACATTTTTCATCCAGCCTCCTGCTTTTATATAAGAGAAGCCTGAACATACAAATAATAAAACTCGACACACACGGAAAGCTTCAGAATTGATTACACACAGCACAGATATCAAAATATTTAACTTACATATGATTGGATCTCCTTCCCCTGTTTGTTTTCTTTCCTATAACAGGAGTCCCAAAATGTTCAGGATTGGTGAGTGGAAGCTGATCTAATGTCTGTCGAAATGAAAAAACACATATGCATATACATAAGAAAAAGCAGGCATAAGTTATTCTCCAAACCACCTGCTTCACTGAAGCAATTTTTGTCAACAGAGACTTTCTCATTATGAAAGAAATACAGAAGTACATCATATATGTCACATTTAGATTTTCTAAAAGGAATATGTTTTGTTTTGCAGGTTTTTTTCAATACTTCTCTGCACCTCTGAATAATTAACTTCTGTCAAACACACACAAACAATTCTTCCCAGAATTCCTGCCTTTGGACCATCAAAACACAGAGAAATAAGTATCAGGTATTCTGCTCACCTGGCATATTCCACCTCTACCAAATTAATTTTCTGCCTATCCTATAATTAGACTAAATACTGAATCATCTACTAAAAAATGCTTGCTGCTGCTCAACAGCAGCAAACATGACAACTTACTTTAATTTTTTGTTAGTAATTCATACTTTGATATGCGAGAGAGATTCTAAAACAATTTTAACAAGGCTGTTATATTGATAATTGGGAGGGTGCTTATTGATGCTTTATCAGCCTCAAAACAAAAAGAGAGGGAGAGAAAGAACTTTCCCTCTTCAGGAAGAATCCTTTAACAAAGGGAATTCATGGACATGCAGTATCTTCTCTCCTTAAGCCTGCTGTTACTGTTTAAATGATAACCCTTCCTGATTTGAAGGCAGCTGCTACACAATAATTTTTTGCACAGCCACTTTTTATTGTTCTTTGAAAGAAGGCAAAAGGCCTTCCAAATTAAATTTAGTCCTCTGACTTCAACTTCTTTGTCATGTATGAATTTTACAACGTGTAGCACCGACAAGCACCTCAGAAGTATTCTGTCTCAGAATTGACTGAGGGACAATAAAACTGGCATTTTAGAATCTAAAAATAAATGTATGACTACTTCTGAGTGTGGTGGACATCCTAAAAGATTCTACACCACACACTTGGGAAGCAGTATCAGAACAAGACAACTGTGGGGCACTGGCCTAATTACAAAAGAAATTTGAGATGTAATTTTCCCTGCTGTGTAGCTGTGCAATCACAAGGTAATTATTAGAAATGTACAACATGTTTCATTCAGAGCTGGTGACAGTGAATTGCAAATCAGTGACTTCTGGCAAAACATCAAAAGCTTAGATGAAAAAAAAGATTATAAAAATAAGAAGTACCAGTCATCTGAATGTAAGGTTACTTCGAATGTGACAAATTCTGAATTACTCTCATTCAGCCAAACAGGTCACAAAATTTTCAACCCATGCACTCTAAGGTAATATTCCTGAAACCATACAAAAATACTATTTACAGAACAGAAGAAATCTTATCTTCAGTTGTGCTGATCATTAATAACAAAGAATTAGCTGAAGGAATACCACAATCCTTAAACTATAGCATTTCCATAGGAATCTAGATTTAGGCATCTAATTAGGCTCCCACCTTTTAACATGTTTAATCCTGATTTAGGATTCTAGAAGATACCTGAATCTTCACAAGAATGCAGTATGCAAACAACAAACTCAGCTGACTGCAGTAATAGCACACTTATGTAGAACAAAAAAAAAAAAAAATCTTCAGCAGCTGTCCAGTAAACAAACATGTTTACATAAAATAAATCTGCCCATGCGTCCAGATTGTCTTACATAATATGAAGGAAGAACTCTCACTCTGAAATTCCAATTATTTGGAATGGACTACAAATGTTTGCATACTTTAATGTGTAAATCACCTCTAAGACATGAGACAGCTTCAAAATACTGGTAGCTGTTGTCAAATAAACAAGTAACAGCTATTTATTATAATTGGCCATTTGAAAGAAATGCTTTTATGTTTCATTAAGTGTTACAAATTGGGTTTGACCATCAAAAATGCAGCAGAACCTTACTATGCAGAAACATCTACATTAGTTTTTTGTGTTATAAATTATATTACTTTTCATGTTATAAGTATACTGTGATTTTTTTCATCACTAATACAGGTAATTTTTTTTATACAATGCAAAGTAGTTGCATGGTGTTTGTGCAATCGACAAATTATCAATAATATAAAAATGAAAAAGACAAAATGCTGATTTTGTTTCTTAACTTACATAGCTTGGTGGAATCTAACTGTATTTCTTCTTTTTAAAAAAGAATAAGTCAGACCCTGTGGACCGCACATTGCATAATCCCCACTTTTAGTAGCATGGATACACATAACATACTAAAAACTGAGGTAATAAAAGTATCACTTTTAAAATTTTCTATATAAAAAGCTGCAATATAAAAACTCTTCAATTACCTCACTCTCAGCAAAATGTCTTTCTCCTTTTAAACACAGGGAGGAGCGTCTCAGGGTCTTCTCATCACCATCATCAAATACTGCCACCAGACAAGAAGTGAGGAAAGAAAACATTTCTTTTAAACTCATGACAGTAATAAGCAATGCATGTACATGTCAGAAAGAATGAGATATATATTCCTGTAGTCAACCCATGGAACAAACCTATGCCCAGATAATGCTGCAGGCCCAATAAAGCATTTCACAGACTGACCAAATAAATAAGCTGCTCTCTCACCATAGCTACTTTACACTTGCATACCTTGAGTAATCAGTAGTTGTGCAGACAATTCATGGTGTCATGAAATGAAATTCAACACACTAGTATTCAAAACCTATTTTTTCTAACATTCAAAAACTATTTTTTCTAACATTAACTATTTTTAAAGAATTTAATTACACAACTCCTGTGATATTCAAGTGGAAGCTCTGCTTACCATGGAGAAACATAACTGGATACTTATAGAAAAAGCTGCAATTTAACATTGTATGGAAGTTCAACATCTTTCTCTACTGACTTCACGCAACTAAGCTACAGAACAACAGCAATACCACCCTAAGAAAATGACAATAGTCAAAGTGCTGACAATCATCAAACCCAGCTCTACTGACAGAACTGTGCAGCTCCCAATTTCTAGACTTTTTGCTATCTCTGCTAGCACTAGGTCAACTGGAAACAAGCTCATAATGCAGTTCATTCAGCTACATCCTTTAAAATCCTGAAATGCACTGCACACATTTAAGGTGGGGTCTTCAGAACCTGATGAACTGGTCATATAAAAAGTAAGCTTTTGTCAAGTCTGCTGCAGGTACTTAGAAGATGGAAACCTGATGCCAGATTGAACTCTTAGGTTTTGCTTGCACCGTTCAGTGAGACAAGACTTTATCTCTTCTCCCCTCTTGAGCAATGATAACAATTATACTTTTGCCCCCACACAGCAGTGAACTCAAAGACATTTGTGGGCACAGAAACAATGCCAAAATAACATTAAAATATTTCATTAAAAAAAAAGTTTCAGCAACTTCTTAACAAGTCTTTTTCATTTCTTTAATTCATTTAAACATCCTCTTCTCTCCATCAACAGATCAAAGTTACAGCACAATGGCTGCTGACCAGCAAGATTAAAGAGAATAATTTAATTTCATGCTTTCCAATGGAGGGGGCTCTGTTCTTCAACGTTTACTAATTCAAATGAAAATATACAAAAAGCAACAAGGTACATCAAAATTCTTGACTAATATTTACTTGATATTAAAGAACCTTTTATTTAATTCTGTGAATTTTTCATCCCTGTATAGAATTGAATACTTTTGATGAAGAAACTTTCCCTTGTAACTACAATTCCCCAGAGCTTGGACTACAGTAATTGTTGAGCACAATTCAATTGTGACACAGTATCAGTAAGAGACGCACATCCCTCACTTCAGCATTTGTTGAAAAGTATCAATGGCAAGAACTGCACACAAACCGCTTAGATTCGGAACTGCACCTCAAATGGTCAGCGCATAATTAAGCCCCCCTTTGGTTAAGTGAAGTAGAAGTCAGCGGGTTCCTAATCCACTTTGTGTTAATTAACAAAACAGTCTCCTTACATAACGAGAGATTTAAAAAAAAATCTATCCGCTTCAGGAGATAAGCTGACTACAGCAGAGGTAAACCTATTCTGAGCTAGGCAGGTAGCCACATAACGTGTCCCATGTGGTAATCTGCTTGTGGCCTCTTCCCTGCCAGAGGGAATCCTAATCTTGTTCCATAACATGAATACTTTCAGAGGAAAAGCTTGACCTCCCTCAAAGACTTATGTGGCCAGCATGACACATATGGCTTAATGACTGTGACATTCTGATCTATTGGAACATCCGGAAAACAATCTACTGAGCAGGCATCAGGAGTGTAATGTATTTAAAATCACATATTCTGAAACTGCACAAGAAAAGCTGGGGGAGAAAAGATACAACTTAATGCAACCAAAATCACTTCAAATTCTAATGACAAGAAAATGCAGAAGGGGGTAAGTAAGACTACCTTTGAACATGCATAGTTCTGCATTTTCAGTAAAGCAAATAATCCTGCCATTTTCTTTTCCCCCCTCATAGTAAACATAGACTTTAAGAGACATTTATATGAATGACAAAACAGTATCTAGTTACCAGGACTTTAACACCTTGAGTTCTTTGAAGATTTTTCACAGGGCAGACAAAACTAAGGACACTTACGCATGTATGTATGTTTGTGCCTTTATATATATGCCTTATAAATTTACAAGTTTTATGCATATATATATACATACATATATATACACACAGCGCTATACTTATTTTAAAAGACTATACTAGTTGCATTTTTATAAAAAATTTAAATTTAGTTCTTGCTGTTCTTTGGTAGGAAAGCAGTAGCACAAAAAAAAACCCCATGTAAGCAAATTGATGTACAATTTCTATTCAGACAACACCTTAATACAAGACACACAGGGACATTCAAAGCAACTTTGCCCATTCTTCAGTGTTAAAAGAGGTCTCAAGCAGCCCTCAAAGCATTATTCCTCTCCAGATACTGCTGCAATGGCATATCTGGTCTTATGACACTTTTGGAAAGGTACTACTTCAGATGGATCTATGCTTTCACAAAGTTTTTCACCAAATCATAGCGATTTTATTCACAAAATCATTAACAGTGCAAATAATCAGATGCTTCTCAGCAAGTGCTAGGACAACATTAGGTAACTGCTAGTTAAGATGAGTGCCAATTCTGGGACCTGGTAAATGGCAACTACATCCTACAGCAGGACTTTCACTCAGATCTGCAGTCATCACTGTCAGTAAAGGCAATTCTCGTCTCATTCCAGTCACCCTCCTGACAAAGATTATTCTAATCATCCACAGCTAGAGTCAGTTCTCCATCCAAGTGCATTACACTGCCAGCAGCTGTGCTGCTTTTACCAATTCTGCAAGGTCAACATGCTTTTGTCCGCTTTTATCTACAAAACACAAGAGTTGAGACTGAAACCCATACTTCTTCCTATTTCCCAAATTCGGGATTTTTGACAGACATCTCCTTTGACTGCAACTCTGTGACATCTGCCTTCAAAATTTAATATGCACAGCTTCCTATCTTATTCTTCTTGTTCAACTGCTAACCTCACCCTTTCTCAGAAACATAAACAGAGACATACAACACAGCTCTAACACCATCTATACCATTTGCTTCTTAAAAGCTCTCGTATCTGATCCCCTTCTGTATTAATTACCAAAACACTATCTATAATGTTAATTCTTGTCTTTGTACATTATGTTTCATCCCATCCTAACCCAGTCTCACCTATACTAATAAATTCTACTTCTCCAACAGAAAAACAGACGTATTTTCTTCAACACTTATCTGTAAGGTCTTATTTAAATTTACAGCTCTATTCACTTCTGAAAGGACTATGACTAGGGAAAATAAAGTCTTTCTCTAGTTTCTCAGCATCACGTCATTAGCAATAACCAATACCTCAAAAGAACTAAGTCTCACTAAAGTCCTTTCAAGTTCTAGTCTTCAACTTCCCATATCTACCCAGGAGAGTAGTTTTTCAAAAATCAATACATTTCCTGTATGTAAATTTAAAAAACCCTCCACCTTCTACTGGCTATACAGTATGTGGTATATTACCAAACATCTGAAATATCACGTTATAATAAGCCACGTGTATTTTAACAGCAGCTGTTGTAAGGGCTAAGTCTGGGGGTGGGGAAAATTAGGTGTTGCAGCTTGTGTTTTAAAAGCACTTCTTTGCCCTTTTTTTTAAGGACCTGTGACAACATATTTTGCTTCAGAACATTTAACAAGTGTATTTAATATCTAAGGAGCAGTCACCAATTATAGAGCAATTCACTACATCTTTATTTGGTGTCCCAGTTTCAGATCATAAAGGGCACAGTTTCTTATAAAAACCCAAAATAAGAAGTTTATCTTTAAAGGTTTTTCATGGAAACTCCAAATACCTAAGTATCTCCAAAAAATCTCTCTCACTATGCTTAGGACATGTCCAGGTCACAGGCTTATTTTTAAGTCAGAAGTTTTAGTCAAATACATAAATCTTTCTCTTACCTACAGTATACCAACTTGCATCTGTTAATTTGTTGATAACTGCTTCCTGGTATGTTCCATCTGGATTCTTCACTTCCACAACAGTTCCTACCTAAAATAGAGAACTCACTTAGCACTGGAGAGTTTCTAACACAGGCAATGAAATCAACACTTTTGTGTCAGCAAACAGAGATAATTTCTAGCCTATTCCATGTCAAATATAAAATGTTTTTCCAGTTTCACTTGAATATACTTGTATCCCTCAAACTTCTTTTTTCATTCCTTTAAAATAAGCCAACTAACTGAGCTGATTATTTCCTGCCAGCAGGTGGGGAACAAGAACCAATTTGAGTGATGTCATTCTCTTGTATAAGAGCTTTCCCATCAAATCCTCCTGCCGAGTTCTCCAAAGGAATGGTGACTAAAAATCAGTGCCAGCCATACTTCATAGCTTTAAGGCAAAACGAACAAAGAGGCTTTTGCCAGCCTGTGCTGCATCCCCTTTAACTACAAAGAAAAAATCTAACATAAAGAGTATACTACCTCTAACTTTGTAGCATCACCTTTTATGCTTTGTGATCCTATCTAGCCTGTGTAATAAGTTGAACCTTCTTCTCTCACCCCATACCGTATATGCACATTTATGTCAAATACTGAAAAGGAAAATGTTTTTCAAAGCATTAGCAAGATATAAACCAAATTTATTACCTTTAAGGGACCCTTAATGTGGTCATCTTGCACTTCCACTGTTGAAGAATCATGCCTAAAGGTTACCTAAAAAATATAATTCAACTGACAATCACTTGATATAATTGAGCAGCATACAAACGTATACATACGTAAGCACATAGAAACGTCAACAGCCCTTCTCTTACTCTCATTTTACAGTTAATCACCATAATCACCCCACTTGCTGAAAGCTGTCTAATTCATATATTACAGAAATATGAGGGGCTAATTCCTTAGTTATCAGATCTCCTAAAATATTTTTCTCTTTCACAAGAGAATCATTATCTCTAATGGAAATAACAGTCAAGAGTATAACAAAATTGTCTAATGGTCAAAATTATCGCTGGAGCTCTCTTAAGTTATTTGAATGTCTCTAGTACAACAGCAAGAAAAGAGAAAGTTTCAAGACTTCTGAGTACAACTTTAAAGAAACACTTATATTTCAATGCTTTGAAATCAAACAGTTTTAGCACTTTTATCTTTTGCTGATAAAAGTGCATTTTTCACCTCATGGTTGAAAAGACTCACCAAAGTACAGGACACTGCTGTCGACTAAACAAAATTAACAACTCAAACAGGATTTCAGTTAATGTCAGTCTAACCTACACACAGAGTTAATTGGAAGAAAATGTAAAACCAGCTAATTTTTCCGTCCTTCAAAACTGGAGTTAGTAAATCCTGTAAACATATTAAATTATTTCCCCCCGACATTCCCGTAAAGATACAAAGGCTGTTGTCTTTAATCCTACACACTCTGTCCTCAGAAAAAAAAAAAAGGTCTGGAAATTCAAATGTATGATTAAGTTATCTGTACAAGGTGACACAGACATTCACCTTTTGTTTCATTCACAATTAACTTGGTTACACTGAAAGTCATAGGTTTAATTACATCTGAAGTTTTATTTCCACTCCGGTTTTAAAATTGCAGGAAACTGAGAAAATTCTAGAATTACATGAGCTCCAGCTGTGTAACACTAGCTCTCAACTACAGCAATCCTATATCAAAAGTCTGGACTTGTTTCACAAGTGTACCCAGGAGCACGTTCACACTGCTGTTGAGGGTTTCACTGCAGCACACAAGAACAGCAAAATTTCCTTCAGAACCACATTGCTCTCTAACATCAACTCTCCTTCACAGCCTACTCAGAGAGGAGATTTTAAGGAGTTTTGCCAAGAACAGCACCTACAACCAGGGCTAAGGACAATCTATCTTGACCAATTGGAAAACAAATGCACTAAAATGCTACACTGCCCCTTCCAGGTGTTACTTCAATGAAATAGTCATCAATCCTTCTTGTAGTCAGAACTACAGCAACACATACAGTTGTGAGAGTGTGTTCCTTTTAGACCAGCACATCTCACTTGCTGATGGCAAATATTTTGTCCATGACACAGAAAAAATCATATCTTGTAACCAAAAGGCAGACAGAGGATTCAGGCTAGGAATTAACTGAGCAAGGACTACTCTTCTGAACTTCTTCCTGACAGATACAGGTATTTAATTCTCTCTTCGCAGGAATTCATCTAGAAAGCCAAACTCGGTTAAGATGCAAAATAATCTGAAACCAAGGGTCACTAGTGGCTCGTGCAAAATACCCAGTAAACCAGTTCTGATTAAAAGACATCTGGTTTTATTTACTTTCTGTAATTATCTTAAGTGTATTTTGCAGCAAAAAGGAACTCTATCCACAACAGGAGTCAGCCACAATGTACTCTATGAAAGGTAAACAAAGCAAATTGCTATTGTGTATTCCAGAATGGTTTGTCTTTTTAAAGATGTCTTGGGGCTTTGACTCTTTGGGGGGAGAGTTTTGACACCAACAGTTTTTGCTTCTTGAGATATTCATATGTGCTCAAAAAATACTGGTTATTAACATAAATATTCAAACTCCAAAACCAGTGTGACACTATTGGCCTTTCTTGAAGAAAAGCGATGTCAGTAGGTACTAGTTGTGGGTTTTAATTCTCACAATGGTTAGCAATATGGAAACTTTCTGTCTCAGGCAAAAGATTAAGACATTCAGCACATCATCAACTTGGTTAGACTCAGCTAGAATTTTTTTTTTCTGCACTATCCCTAGTAAGTCCTATTACAGCAGAAGCTTTACTTATTTCTGTTTAATAAAGACCTATGCAGAAAACAGTTTCTTCTGAAACTTCTGTGCAGGGTGCCCAAATGCAAGTGGTGGTGGATGATTTTGCTAATTGTTTTAGGAGATGCTGCCAAAATAAACTGGCTTAAATAAATCTCTAAATAAACCTATAATAAATCTGATAAAGTAGACACTCCTGTAACACCCAGAGTCTTGCCCTTGAGTCAAATTTGTACTGCTTTCAACACTTTTGAAAAGTCCAGGCAAATCTGAAGTTCTGCTTTCCATGAGCAAGTGTGCAATGCTGTTATATGTTACTGCAGAATTCTGTACTGTGTACAGAATTTGCCAAAGACTACTAAACTGCCAAATGCAGTCCCTATTGATACTGACATTGTAAGTACATAGTACATCCATTAAACTGAATTAAGTTTTTAAATTATGCTGTAATGGGAAAGGTGGCATGAAGGTATCTCCTCAAAATATTCTAGGAAGCAGAATTCAACAGAAGAAAGCACATAAAAGGAGACATAATTAAACATATTTTACTTGTCTGAAGATTACAATACTCCATATTGAAAGAATTTTGTTGCAATTCTACTTTCTCAGCAGAACATCTGGTTATAAACTTAAATTACTGCTTTACACTAAAACTGACTTTCCTTCTGCTGTAGTAGTTCTAGAAGACTAAGGCATAAAACATAAACTGGGGCCAAAAGAAACCCATTCAGCAAGTAAAAATAATGCAGCAGATAAACTACCAAAATTTCAGACAAAGCACACCTGCTAATGAGAGTATTTGTTAGAGCTAATATTGGGGAAAGTATGCATGTGCCAGGAAGAGCTAAACAGATTTTCAGAGAAAATCAGAAGGCCACTGCTAAGTTTAGGAAATACACATTCTTGGTGGAGAAAAAACAATGTAAACAGATATTGTTACAGCACTTATAAAAATCTCAACCACATTACTCTAGAAAGCAACAACAGTACTGGGGCCAAACTGCTCTAAGCAATACAGTAACAGTGAGCACACACACACAAAACTGAATCCAGAGGGCTTTGTACAAATCTCCACAAACAATTCACAGAAAAATTCAATTTCATGTCAAGATATTTCTGTATAATTTATACAGAAATATCTTGACATGGGATAAGGTTGCAGAAATACTTGCAGTGACCAAACTTCAAGCGATAAACCCATAAGAAAATACTTAGCGCTGAATAATAAATAGCAAGTGGCCATCTACGGAGGTGGACTGAAAGTCCCCCAAAGAACTGAAATGAGTCAAGATTTCACTGATCCAGGCACAACAAAATTCCTGTACTTAAATACTGATGCTTAACAGCTGAAATAGCAATACTTAATCACTTAAACCCAATGGTACTGTAAAGCACAGACCAGCTGATGCTATTAAGAGTTTTGAATAATGAAATGAAAAGACCACTGATTTGCTCTTCTGGCAGACTTAAGACTAAAATCTTCTTGTTGTATTTAACATTATTATCAAATAAGTGCCAACAGACCTTCCCACTAGGGTTTATGGAAAGTGCCTGCACACTCCCTCAGACACACTATAGGCAAAAATCAGCCACAGCATGAGGGCAGAGTGAAATAATGTACACTAGTTTATAGTGTGCAATAGCCTTCAATAACAGGTTATTGCCACTCACATTTCACACATTTTTCACTTAAATTTACAGTAGATATAAGAAAAATATTCTGCCACTATAACTCCTGCAGAGCAACAATCTAACTTTTATTTTCTAGGTGCTTTTGATCCTTGCTCTGCAATGTTTCCATATGAGGTTAAGAGGCAAAGCAGAAAAACAGTACCTCCTCCCAGATCAGTTTTTAGGGCAACATTATCCCAACAGAAATATACAGCCATTTTGCAGGGTATTGCTCTCTTTATTTCTAGAAATGATACTTTAAATTTTCAAGGAATGTTAAAATGTGTATCTTGCAATCTCCTTGCAGAATTTTTTGTTGCCCTACATGTGGCTTATATTGATTCAGTCATTAACTAGTTATCATAGATCTTAGGTGAGATACCTGGCTTGCTAATCTGTAAGACTCTATGTGCCAAGTGGTTTTTGGAAGGCAGAAAGGTTTCAGCTTATTCCTGAAGCATTACCTAGCTGCCAAGGCTAAACGGCAGTGACCTGTACTCCTCAAGTAAAAGATATCCTATTAAAGCCTACTTTGAGTAGTCTTAGCTATTTTCTGGCAATATTGTCCCATATACCATATATAAGCCTGCATTTGTCACATTTTAATCAATTACTTTAAGGTCAGCCTATGGCACTGAAGGTCAAAAACATGCAGATGATAAAGTAGTGACAGAAACAGAACATATTTATTTGTGTGGGAGTGGGGGAATCCCTCCCATCCCAACAATAAGCTTACTGTTATTTCCAAGACTATAATACCAGCTTCCAAGGACAGAATAGCCTCTTAGCTGTCCTGAGACTAAAAAGAAGTTTCACATTGCACCATTATGAACATTAATCACTTTTTTACCCCTCCTCAAAAAAGTGGTTGCAGGAAAACCACATACCTTGACTTTGACAAGCCTCTTTGCTGTCTTGATCTTGGCTTCACAGAAGGCTCCTCTATACTTTGCACTCACATCAGTGCCCACTGTGAGATAGGGAGGCTCATCAATTGCCTGGAACAGAAAGGAAAACAACTGCTTTTTAATACTGACCACTGGCAATACAGCCACCATAGTCTCACCAATTTCTGTGGACAAAGAATTTCCAAACAGCCCAATGAAACTTAAATTGACGGCCATAGAAACAAAGAAAACAACACTAAGCTAATACAACGTAAATCACTACAATCTTATAATATACAAATATAATCTCCTGATATAAAGTCATAAATACAATAAACTGATATCACAGTTATCTACAACAAGCACCACATAGGCTTCCAGCCTCTGCACCATCTGAAGACTTAGCAGGTGATGAATTCTACTGCAATGGTGAAGACCAACCAAGTTCTACTGTCTCCTCAATTGCCTCAAGACCTGATTAAGTCGCATGAAGATACCGATGTTTATTTCCCTCACGTAATTAAGGTTCATTTTTCATTAGTAAATAGAACAACTCTGAGGAGATTCTGCCTTTTTTTTTTTAAATAAAGTAAATGATAAAGGTGATGCTCAACAGGAGAGTAGCCCACGGGCAAGGTAAGGAAGGAGACTGACAGAGACTAAACACAAAATGAAGGTTAAGGGTCTAGACAAAAGACAAGGTTTTGTGGCATGAAACACAGAACAGGTGACACCCAAACAGGGAAATGAGAAACAGAAGAGGTGGGAAATAAGGGAACATAGGTCAAATCAGTATACTGAGTGAGATCATGCAGGTACAGTTCCTTCAAAGGAAGTCCATCTTCTCTCACACAACCTCTCATAACAGAACCTGGGTGAGGAGATTCCAGATAACTGAACCACTTATGAAGTATCACTTCATAGACTCTGGGTCAGAAGAGGGAAGGCAGAGGGTGACACACAACAGGAGTGAGGTTTGTTTTCAAGAGCTGCAAGCCTCCATAGAGACCCAGACCCAGCAAAGCAAAGAGATTTAAGCCCTTATCGAAGCCAAATTGTGTTTCTGTGCCCCTACAGATTCAAACACAGCTTACAAGGGGCATCTCTGGCACATACAGATTCTCTGTAGGGAAAATACAGAGATAAATCTTCACAGGCATCAGAGACTATTTGAGACTGAGGGGCTTGCACTCAGCATCAGATAATTCCTACTAGCTGCTCCCAGTTCCAATACATCAGACGGCATGGAAGTGTGTACTTGAATGCTTCAATGCACCATTTTTCAGACATTTAAGCTCCACAAAACTTGAAATTGAGAAACATTAGATGCTACAGGGTTAACTCTTTACTAATGATGCTTTTTCCAGTGACTCTGTTCCAGTCTCTCTCTCTCTCTCACTGGCAGGCAATAGAATATATTTCTGAGTAGTACAAAATTGTTATCAATCTGCACTTTCTAAGATCACCAGAAGCATGAATGCACTAATGAAGCCTCCTCTCTCTCTCCCTGTGTGTGTGGTACGTGACTGCATGCAGAGTAGTAGGATATATTACATTGTGGCAGTATATCCATGAACACCTATCCTTTCCTAATCCAGGCTTAAAACCAATAAAACTCCACTGAGATTAACAAGGAATCTGTTAAGCATGTTGGGATTCTGAAATTCATTTCCCCCTTGCTTGCCCAGCAGTAGGTGCCTTTGAGGCAAGCTGCCATGCTTTCCTCTTGCTGCACTTGGATGGGTGCTGAAAGAGGGTCTCAGGTGGTGATAAATTTGATTTTGGTCAGCACTTGCACTGAAGTGAATGAAGAAGTGGCTGTTTCCCACAATATGAATCTGAGCAGAGGAAAGCAGCAATGTATTCCCCTGCAAAGACAGTAAAGCCCTGAAAGGGGAGCATCCCTCCTGCTCCACTGCACTCTGTATAGTGAAGAAACTCATTCACCACTACAGGGGTGATAGCATTTCATGCCAGTTCATCTTCCAAAGTTAAAAGGAATTGTAAAGTACTGAGTCTACTTTAACAAGAGCGACAGACCCCAGATGGGTCCACACAGATGCACACACTACTATAAACAAAACTTAAAGAGCTGGTCTGTCAGTGTACGTCTATACTTCCCTATACAGACAAAAGAATTATCAGAAAGACCAATCCACAATGTCAAGATGAACTTACAGAAAAATACAGAATACTTTTTCTTCACTGCTATTGACACTAACTAAAACAAAAAAATAAATTTTGAGCACCAAGATAATCTGAAGCTCTGGTCTTTTAAAATTTATGGCAGAGAAACAGGCAAGTCAACAACCAAACTTTAGTCAGGACTTTAAATTCTCATAAAGATTGTAATTATCAGTATTGTGATTACTTTATCACTACTCTAATTTGACAACTTCTTCCAGAAAGAATATTCATTAAAAAAAACCAATATCTGTAAGAACTTCTCTTACTAATACACATGTTAATTTCAATCACTAGCCTAAATCCTTTGAAATTACTCTTATTCCTTTCACTGAAATCAGTTAATATTTACTAGTCTAGAGAACTAAAGAATAGCAACATATGGACTATTTGTTTACCAATGTAGGTATGTTTACTAGACATACAGAATTACAGTGGGTTTTGAGAGAAAAATTATGAAATTGATATCTTTAACTACCACTATAAATCATTATATATTCTAAAACAGTATCTGAAATCCTCAATGGATACATACTGGATTTTTTCCTGCAATTTTATTATTCCATTGAAAGACGAATCACATGGGCCTTCTCCCCACCCAAATCACTTAACTGAAATTTCCAACATACTTCTCTCATTGTGACAGAGTAACAACTGAAAGTGGCAAGTTAAAATAATTAGCAAAATGTGATGCATCATAATGAATGCAAACTAAAAAATAAAAGCCATTATCAGAGTCTGGCATCAATTTAAGATAATTGACTTTGTCATACTCAACCAACTCTGAGTCACCTGTTCTCAAGTAGGTTTTATTCAACTCCACCAACACCAAAGAGATTAAAAATTAGTATACAGCTATTTTTACCTTTCTGTTATCCCTTCCCTGCTTTGTGCTTACGTCATTTATTAGATGCCCTTATGCTGAGACTGAATGCATCTTTGCCTGTTTAATTTTGACATGTTTTATCAGGATTTGTTTTTATTCTTTTTAGAGCAGGTTTCCAGAAAATAAAAAAACAATCAGTATGCCAAAATACAGCTAGAATTTGACACTTCACTAACCCTGGAAAAGGTATTGCAAGCATACTGAAAATATTTTAACAAGATTAATTGCAGTGATATTTAAATGGAGATGGGGGGGGTCTATCCTGTAATACAAAAAGTTCTGAGCTTCCTAAAATTCTTGAAGGCCTCTTAAAATAAAACTGTACTAGTTTAATTTGTTGCTGTTTCTCGGCCTTTATTTTACTTTAAAAGATAATGTGAATTGGCATTTACATTTCATATGCGAACATAATCACCTACAGTTTATAATCTGATGATAAGAATCATCATTTCAGGAGCATATCAGTAAACTTCTGTCAACAATCAGTAAACTTCTTACAATCAGTTTACAATCAGTAAACTTCTGTCAACAGCAAAACTGAAACTATGCCCAGCACACGCCATCATTCATGTATAATGAGATCATGAACTTCTTTCATTGCGAGCAGCTTCAATGCACACCCCAGGATATCCTGTCAATGTTTCTGTGTCTCTAAATGTACTCTTTGGAAAATCTCAGAGTTCGCACTGGAAGCAGGGAAGTGAAGCTGATGGCAGTATCTCGGTTTGTTCTTTTCCTTGTTTAACTACTGCCAGAAGACTGGCATTGAAGGCCTTCACGGAGGCCGCTGGCCGAGGATTCCCAGAGCAATCAGTATTTGTCTGCATGCATGGCCGAGGCCAGGTTACCCAAGGGGTGACACCGGGAGCCGTGCGCACACGGGCACCAGGGCAGCGCTGCACGCCGCGGCCGCAGCCAGGCGGGGGCCACGGAGAGGCTGCTTGTGAAGAGATCGCGATGCGCCCTTCGCCAGCACCCGCTGCAGGGCTGCTGAGCGCCGCAGGCCGTTCGACCAGCGCCCCGAGGAGCTGGGGACAGCCGGGCCGAGGCTCCAGCTTCGGCAAGGCCGCCGGAGGAAGACGCTCCCGGGTGAGTTGCTCGGCTCGTTGCGGGGCCAGGCGGGCAGCAGCGATTCTCCGGGGAGCTGCCGCTTTAAGGGGAGGGGCCGGGCCCGGGAAGCTGCCAGAAGTTTCTGGCTGCCCGAGCCAGCCCCGAGCGCAGCCGCCCGCCCTCGCCCTCTCCCCGAAGGCGCCCACGGCTCCGGCAGATTAAGCGCGGATTGCCGTAAACTAAATTTGTCCCCTTAAGGCGATTGCCGGGTAAATCTGCACGCAGGGCTTCCCGGGAGCCTGGCGCCGCTGCAGCCGGGCACGGAGCAGCAGCAGCGCCGGCTCCCGGGATCCGGCCGGGAAAACGAGCGAGCGCTGCCCGCGGCCCTGCAGTGCAGCTCCTGCGGAGGGAGCGCCGCTGGAATGCGCCTGGCCTTGAGCAGCCTAAAGCAGCGGCCAAATCGCTGTAAAAAAAAAGTTCCGGCGCTGTCTTGGGTGAGCAAGAAGGGATAAAAAGAAAAGCATTTCCTGCAGTTTTGCACTTTCCATCAGGAAATCCAAACTAATGGACAACCGCCACGCTACTACTAGCACTTAATTTTGTTTTATTAATGGGAGTAGGATGAATAGAAGTTTCTCTGCTATCTCAATTCACAACTGCTGGGCGCGCAGAGGAGTTGCAGCACGGCTGCCGCAGCTGAAAAGCTGGTTTACCACTTAAATAAGAAGCAGTCTCTAGGTGACCAGTCAGCAATTTCCACCAATTCAGTGGCGGAATTTTCTTTGGCAGGAAAAGCAGGCTGCTGGAAGGGTTCTGCTCCAGCCTTCGAGCTGATTATACCTGGAAGGATTGATAAATGGCTAGATGCCCACAGCATAAAACATCCTGCACATCTTCTGAATTTGGATATTTACATGGGTATAAATAGTTCTGGTCTTCCATGTATGAGGGAGAAAACACACAGACACCTCTCCCAGAAATACCCATGTGAAATACCCATTTTAGCACTGCAATCTAAAATGGTAGCATCATGCTTTAACATACATTTTAAAGCTGTAAAGAAGTTGGTTTTCAGCATTTTTCTTACACACATATATTTTTCCATCTACGTGGGATGAAATCATCCTCACATCTCTTCTTTCAACTGTGCTGCATTACTATATTCAAATTGCTTTGTAGAGTCTGTCATGCCATGCAGCAGCTGATAAAATTGCTTTACATTGTGCTTTGCCCATAAGCACATCCACTACGGTGTATGTGTGAATGTATTATTTCTATCTCCTCATCTGTATTCTTCTGCACTGTGCACAGGATGTTCCAAGTAAACCACATGAAAACAAGATTAAGTATTCAATCTAGAAACGTAGCAGACGTGGTTACTAGGAAGGCCTGCAGGACTGCTTTTGGAGTAATATACAAAGAGAAAAACCTTCCCTCAGTCTTTCATGTATGTGAAGTCTGAAGAGCCAAGATTTTAGTTTGCATTAAACATTCAAGATTCAGGATTTATCTACTCTACAAGACTTGAGTCAAGAAACTATATTTTCAACAAGCAAAACCCATGTCAACTATCCCACAATGAATGAAAAGAAAGGGCTGGTTTTCAAAATTTAAGATTTGTTTAATTTCACTAACCAAGGTTCAGGGAAAGCTTGTTAAATACTCAAGACCCTCTCCTCCTGACCCTGCCCAGCATCCAAATTATTACTAACTTTCAAAAAGAAACATCACAAGGCTCAAAGTCTTATTTCTTTGCTCACCCACAGTAAGCATAAGGAGCAGTGGCAAAACTCTTTTTCTACTGCCTATGGTATTTTGAAATTATTTTTCCAAGGCAAGTATTTTCTCGATGTTTTTCTGTAGTCCGTAATTTAAGATGGAAACACAGTTTGCAAGCGGAATTGTTACACACATATTTGACTATTCCATTTACAGCCATCCCAGTCCCATAATTTAGTAGGAAAACCCACCAATAATACCCCACTACTTCAATCCAAAACCAAGCCAAATCTTAAAGTCTTCTAATGAAGAGCAAATATTTCACATAGCTGGAACCTTAAATTCCCTTTCCATCCTGCAGAATTAGTAGCTACCTCAAAGTCATTCAACAGGCTTTCAGAAGCTTCTGGGGCAATGAAGGTATGAAAAAACTCAGTTTTAAAAACTCAGTTTGGTTTTTTTTTTTAACAAGACTAAATTCAACATGTCCTGGACAAGTTCTGAAAAAAACATTTTCATGAACACAGGTGAAAAAAACAAAACATATAAGAAATGTCCTCCCCCAATACTAATGCATTTAACTTACAGATTATTACCTTACAGACTTTCAAACTGCAGTAAGTTCCAGCCAACAGCAGAGATCCACCTACACACTGCAGAATCAATCCTTTAATAAGCAAAATCACAGTGTAATTAGGAGTGCAAGATTTTGCTTACAGTTCAATCTGCTGTAGTTCAGATGATGTTCGACTTTATAGTAAGACATAGCAGACATCTTCAGGAAAAACTATTATTGTAACACTTCTAATATACTCAATTTTGCAGATAATATCTTTATAGTTGATTTCAAATACATTTCTCTTGTATTTTCAGAGCAGCAAAGCTAAGAAGCTTCTAAAGCCTTCCTACAAACCATATCACCAAGGCACACAATTCCTCAAAGGCAAATGAAGTATTCAAAACAAAGACTGAAGCCCAGAAAATAAAAAATTCCTTTAAAAAAAGGAAATCAATTGGCCCATCATCCACCTTCCAGAAATGAGAACACCACAACAGGAAGCAGGAGGAATTTTTCAGAAACTCGCAAACTACAAAACAGAATAAAAGGCAGTGATGTTTTCCACATGAAAAGGCTACTACATGAAAGCCCGAGAGCATGCTTTGAGCATATTTTCTTCTGGCTGAAAAATCAGATTTTTACCTACTTTTTGGTTTTGTTACTGTTGTACATGTCATAGAAAGGCAGAACTATTAATGTATATAAACATAAATTTATGAAGGAAAATGGTTTAATTTTATCCATATTTGCCCACAAATCAAAATTAAGGTAGGAAACATCCTGACCAAACCAAACATTTACAAGTTAAAGGAGGAGGGAGGGGAGTTCTTGTAACGAAACTTATTTCCAGTTTCAATTTAAAATCTACAGGAAGTTTCAAGTAACACCTCACCAATCTTGTAAGCAAACATTACACAGCACATAACTGTGGCAAAATATCATTGCTGTCTACCCCCTCAACCAAGCTGGAAATTACCAGAGCTTAGTGCACTCATGTCTGGAAGCATTAGGCCAACTTCTGACACCTTTAGCCTTCCTTACAGGTGCAAAGCAGGTATTTTCTTTTATTTCAAATTATTCCATTTGATCAGTCCAGGGCCAAGCTTATTTAAAGTTCTTAAAGACTTGAATGGGTTCAAAAGCTGATTTTCCTCCCCAGATAAAAGTGAGCTGTGGAAAGGATTTACAGGTTCTAAGATCATGAAGGACCAAGAGACCCAAAACAAGAAATTCAATTCTTTTATTTATTATATCTCTATTAAATGCAGAATAGATTTACATTATTTTTACTTACCCATGTAAAGTTGAATTTTTATGGAACTAATTCCTTTTTTTTGAGCTATAAGTTGATTAATAAAATTATAAAAATATTTTAACTCTACTATAAAAATGAGAAGTAACAATATAAAGATTTTAAAAGTTAGTCTGTCTTAATCATTGCCAAAGAGCAGCTCAATTCTCCATCCAGAAATTTACTGAGTAGTGTAATTTCCAAACATCTAAACTGTAATTACCTCACTTCCTATTCAAAATGGCAAATCCAGAAAGGTGACTGCTTAAAAAAATTACAGCATTTGGGGTTTTTTCCCCTACCATACTGAACAAAACCCAGTGAATTCTGATTCTGTTCCTAATTTGGTCACAGACTTGCTGCACCATGATGTGGCCCAGCAGGCTTGTACCAACTTTCAAGTCTGCAGAATGGGGGTAATGCACACCTTACTCAAAGGCAAGTAAGTATTTGATGTTTCTCTATAGTACTTTCAGACCTAAGAATGGAAATCTGTATTCTTTCTATCAGTATAGCATATCACTTTATAAAATGTTTTATTTAATAAAAACACTCCAGAACTGCTGATCAAGCTCTAAAAATAATGCCAATTCTTTACAGTAGGTCTCTTGTTCTGTATTGCTGAAAGACTATATAAGATATTTTGAATGCCTACTCCTGCTGTTTATCCCCCTAAATATAAAATCTTTCTTGAAGTCAATTATTGCCATAGCTACCAGATTGCAATTTTTCTTTCTGTAAGGTTTAGCTAAATATTAAACTATTTAACATTATAGCTTAGTAGTGTAAAACGGTACAACTTCATTAATTTTGGCCAGACTCTTTTGTACATTTCAAGCTTGAACAGTTTCTACATACATACAGATAAAAAAAGTAACAATTAATTTGAAATAAGGAACTTCTCAATGACAACTTTGAATCACAAATATTTTAAAGACTTCTTTCACATTTCCTGTGTTTTGCTCAAGAATCAAAATTCATTCTAGCATGGAGAACTGTATGTCAAAAAAGGAAGCAATCAGTAAAGTGTTTGTTGTTAGAGGGCAAAATAATTCAGCAAAAATATGTTCTTAATGCCTGTTTAACACTTCAGCTAAGTTAAATTCAATTTTTACATTGATAAGCACCCTTTTGCCAACTAAAAGCTTCAGATGTAGCTTAGGAGCATTATTTAAATTATTAGGTCTGGAAAACTTGCCTCTTTTTTTTTAAATGTGCCACAGTTCTCTCTAGAGTTGCTGCTATGAAAAACTTGGGATGTTTCAAAGCACTGAAAAGAATGATATACTAATGATATGCTTGCATTCCAAATGGATTGGAACTAAGATCATTTGATGGCTTAATCAAACAGACCAGTCCAGGCTGTTCCTGAGCAAAATGATCAAGTGACTATGTAAAGTCTGAAAAAACAACAGTCAATGAAATCTCAAGAGAAAAAAACCCCAAATAAACCTATTTTTAAAGCAATTTGATAATTCTGGGGCATTATTTCTATTTCCAGTCAAGGACAATTTAATTATTGTTTTTTTTTTAAGAAGTTAGTTGCACAGTAAATTCAGTATAACCATATACAGAACAGGAAACTCTATGTATGTGAAATGACTTGTCTGTATTCTAGGTAACTGATAATGCTGGCATTTTAGTTGACAGAAATATTTTTGGACAGTAAAACTAGCAAGAGCAAGATCAGTGAACAGATATAAAACCAGATAATTACCTAAGAATGCCGGGGGTTTTTTCACTGAAATTGTGGCATTTTAAGATTCTGTTTACTATCATAGATTTTAAAAACTATTTTCTGTTGTGTAAAACTTTAGAAACAAATTATTGTTAAATTGAAAAACTGAACCTCAAAAAAAACAGCACCAAAACTCAAAACCAACACCCAAAAAACCCCAACCATAAACCATGACTCCTTTTTCTGCAGATACAAATAAAATTTCTTGCCTTGGTTTATTTCCATTGTTTGTACAACACTTTCTAAACTGGCTATGAGGAAGGAAAAGGGGGAGGAGTTATTTTTGTTCCTAAGTCAGAACAGAAAGGGAAAGCTGAAGGAATGATACACAATTCAAAATCCCTGAGCAGAATGAGATTTCTGAAACATTGACCCAAGTCAAGTCACTAAACACAGCTATGATCTTATTTGTCTGACAATGTTTAAATATGCACTGATAAAGTTATATTCTAAAATTCTAAGCATTTAAGATGTTATTTTGTATATTTGTATGAAATCATGACTGCAGCTGATTTGTAATTCAATATAAAGTACTTTTTAGAATAGCATGTTAAAACTATAACAGAGTAACAAATTAAATCACAACATTAGTCTGGTAAAAAATTAATGTGTAGTCTCTGGATTTGGTTTTTGCCATTGTTGCTAGCTAGGAGAATGATGGGGGAGTACACAAAAATAATGCCAAACCTACACACAACTGTCAGACAATACAAAACAAAAAACATAAGTACAAAACAAAGTGAAAAAAGAGAACTTTTCTTACTGAGAATCAATTCTTCCTCAAGACACATTATTTAGCAAGTTAAGCCCAACCAATGTGCACATGAAGGCTTTGCACAAATCCAGGCATTCAGGAACTAAGAACTTGTGTACTGTGCTTCTGGAGACAAAATGAATTTGCAGCAGAGAGCCGACTGTACACAAGAGTATACCTAAAGTAAGGTAGTATAAAATGTCTAATGTCACAGCAACACAAGAAATTTTAGACAAGAGAGTGGATTTTACATCTGCCATGCTCCCTCCAATGCTGCGTAGTAATTCAGTGTAAAACTGCTCCCCAGGGACAAGACACTTAGAAAAGAACCATGAAAATTAGTTTAGGAATATCAACAAAGAGACTGAAATAACATTTAATAAAGTGGTTAGATAAAGTTAAGTTTCAGTGGATGAGATTGTTGGGAAAAACAAACAAAAACTTAATTACACATAAAGGGTTAGCAAGGTCGTTCCTCTCAGCAGGATCATTTCAGCTGTATTACTCATAACAGGTGTCTGTAACTCCCATTCTTACATTTAGGAATGAATATCCTGCACTCTGCAGTGCTTAGAGGCTTTTCTCATCTACACACTCCTCCCTACTGTTATTTCTTGTCTTAACAAATCAAGACAAGTGTACTTCTGCTTAGTAACTTTCAAGAGATGCAACTTCTTAGAGTAATTCTATTTCTAAAGGGAAACAACCTATGGTGTAAATTTTATGTTAAAAAAAATTGTATTTATATTTACCTATAGGCCCTGTATTTTGAACTGTCCCTCTGGAGTTTGATTTAATTACCTCACATATTTCTCCTACCTGGCATCTAAAATTTGAGACAGGTATGGCCTAGTTAACTGCAAGAGAGGCAAATACAATTTCACACAATTTTCAAGTAATACTTTAACATTCCAGTACGGCATTTGCCTTTTTGGCAGAAGTATGACATTGCCTCATGTTCCATTTATTTTTTGGCTATTTTTCTGAGGACTGCCCCCTCAGGAGGTGGGGACAGCACGCAGCAGGTTCCACTTTCAAAGGCACTGAACTACAAATGCAGCACGCACCACACCATGAAACTGGCAAGTGCTGATGGCTCCCCAGCCCAGCCCGCTGGCTGCCTTCAGCCCCCGACGCTAAAACCTTACATGAGAAGGCAGCAGAGTTCTCCATTCCATGCGCTGGGAGCCTTGACTCACTGAATGAAGCACCAGCCTCACTCCTCCAGAGGATGTGAGCTACTGCAAGTTCATGCCATGAAGCACGTTAGAGGAAATGAGATGCCTGAAGGAGTCAGGAGTGCTTGCAGATAGGTTCTGAGCCAACCATCCAACAGAATTTACCCTGTTTTACAAAGCACTATTACCAAATTCTTTCTGCCCAGGGGACAGAGCAGCCAGTGCCACATGCCCACATTTATAATACAAAGGAGACTTTCACAGTGCTGTCACTTGCACTGAGAAGTATCACAAACACCCACAGGTTAGCTAGAGTCTTTCACTGGATTTGGCCTAGTGTCAGACTCAAGTCTCTTCCATTGCAAAGGAAAAAAACAAACAATATTGCAGGGACCTTTAATCTTATAGTCTAGGGCATTAAAAATCCCATAGTTTCAGGATGAACAGAGTTTATAGATAAAAAAAGGATGTTAATATGCTGTGTAACTAGTTGCTTGAAGAGATCAATAAGATCAATTAAAAAACTCCATCACTTCGAACCTTTAAATCAACAGTCTTACTAAATACACACTAAAAGGATGATCAAGCAGCTTTTGAGGTAGCAGTTCAAACTAAGCCTAACAAGGCTATAGATATTCACACTTAAATTCTGAATCAACAAGGAACTCCCACGGCTAAAACAAACTATTTTCATAAAAGGCAGCTACAGAACATGAAGTCTTCTAAACAATTACCTGTGCTTTTCAAGATTCTGTGAATTGCCCCATATACAAAATAGCCTATCAAAGTAATCAGAAAAATCACTCAGTCAAAGAAACACCAGCTTTAGCACTTCTGATTTGTGCTGATGTATGTCAAAACTCATTTTGCCACCCCCAGGCACTTGTGCGATGTCTCAGACAGACAGGAAGTATGCACATGGTTTCATCTCTGCTTGGAGCTCAACTTACCACAATACTAATTTTAAAAATACTCTGTACACAACTCCACTCAGCAACAATCTGTTCACTTCTTTAGTTTTAAAAGCTCAACTGTTGCAGTCAGTCCCCACTTCCTCTCAACAAATTATGTAGGCCAAAACTGGCTGCCTTGCCTTGTACTTATATTCATTGCTCTGAAATCCTGCAATCTTGTGGCTATTATAGCTGTGTGGTTTTTAGCCTCAAAGACATCCCATTATAATGGCTTAGAATTTCATAATGCATTTTTCTTAGTGCTTACAAAAACCTGGTAACATAGCTTGTATTTAATGCAGTTTCTTACTAGATTTCTGAAAAGGCAATTGTCATAATGTTTAATCTCTGCAAAGGAACAGGTGGAATAGGCCCTTTAGTTAAATTCAGGAGGGGAAGAAGAAAAATGGGGACTATTAAAAGAAAAAAAAGAAATCTTATTTTAAGTGAGAAATTACTAACAGAGTTTCTGCTGTATTTGCAACCAAAATACACAACTACCTGTATAAGAATTAGAATTATGAGCTGACAAGTGGCAAGAAGCAAAACAGCCTGATTGCTACAGAACTGACAGGAAACTTCTAAAAATGTAAGTGCTTTAAAACATAACTGGTGCAAAAGTATGTAGCTTCTTTATGGTAGAAATCTAATCAAACAGAACTGTTCTAAATGCAAGTCACACTCATTTATTTGTTTTTTCCTGGTTCCTCTGAATAATCATCAAGATGGAGTTTTGATCATTATGCAAAGTAAGAAAATCAGTTTAGTAAAAAGCCTTGAACTTATTCACTCCTCTGAGAAAGCCAGGAATGCTAAGATAAATATTCTAAAATCTCTGTCTACCTGCAGAAAACAAACAAACAAAAAGTAGTGACCAAAAATAAATCAAATAAAATGAGTTTAAATAATCAAAGTTGGTGACACACACTACCTAATGCTAACAGTAGTTCTTAATTTCTGAAACTAGGAAAGGTGGGGGGGGAGATGTGTGGAGATGCTCACCACCAGCAGTTAAAACAGATGGTGTGTTCTTTCATACTTCTTTTGTGAGTTAAATTAACAACTCAAAGTGTAAAAGGGGAAAACCTGGGCCCTACAAACTCCAATCCAATGAATGAAGATGCCTCTCTCTGTGCATCCTTCCTTTTGCATCTGTTCTGATACACATTTGATTAGGGACTAAAGTGCTTCAACTCATAAATTTACTTGTTTCTGTTACTTTTGCTAAATTGCTATTCTTTTACTTTAGTACATTGTATCATTTCACTGCAAGATCACACAGCAGCATTAACAAAGTAGGAGCAGATAACTCAATTGGCAAATTGGCAGCCTGCCCCACACGATAAGATGAAGCAGTATTCCACAATAATTTAGAACTCGTAAGATTCTTGCAAAAAAACCACAGAAATTTCAAAACTTAGAAAATAATCCTCTTCTTTTCCTGTGGGCGTTGGATAGCATTTTCTATATTTACCTTTTCACTGCACACACTAGCACATGAATTTCTTCTTTTTCCAAATTGCAAAAGTTGAATGTATGAGGCCCTTAGCTGGATGGGAAAGATGACATTTACCATCCTAACGTTTTTTCTTTAATATCTTGATAGACAAGCTGTCTCATCTTCAAATGATCTGAGTGTCAAACAAACAGCTTTCGGTCAAACATCTCCAATAAAACCCTGAAGTGGCTTTAAACTGGCTGAAAGCACTTCAGTACTGCAGTATATGCAAGGTCAAACACAAGTTTGTATTCAAAGTCTAATCTACTTGGATAGCACTCAAAAAACCAGTTAACATTAAGTTTTATATCCAGCACACATTATTTGCAAACAAAGAAGATTAACTGAGCATTCGCTAGGAATGCTCTAACTTTTGATTTTTATAGAGAACTAGTAAAATACCATTACCATTAGATCACAGAACAAAACAATTTCTAATTAATCCGTGTTTGTAAAATACGAAGTCCAGTTATAAACTGACAACTAATTTCAAGATTAATTTCAGAAATTTCAGAATTTACCTCAAAAGAGGCACTTTACTTAATTCAATTTATAAATGGGATCAGTCCTGTCAAAAACCACTGCTTGGTTTGACTTTCCTACAAAATGTGATATTTAATGTGACTGGACTACAGACAACTTGTATCAAGATGATGATCCAGTGCCGAGGCAGTCTTTGAAAGTCCTTCAAGGAGCAGAGATGTACAGCAGAACAAGAAAATTAACCAGAGCTGTACAGCTGGACAAGCGAGATTTCTCCCACGTCACTGCCTTGCACAGGACAGCCCCATTAGGTTCAACAGCAATAACAGACACTAACTAAGGCACACTTTAATCAGAAAAACTGTTTCAGCTTACACCATACAAAATATGAGAAAACATTCTTTCAGTCCTCTCATGGTCTTGCATGGATATAACGCAAGGATCCCTTCAGCACTGTTTGACACAGCACATGCACCTGGAAGCACAGCAGTGACAGGAATATGAATATGGAGACTTTCTCCCCCTTCACAGAGCCTGACATTGCCATTAAAAATATCAACTGAAGGAATGGTCAATATCACTGCAAAGATAATTTCTTTCAATTACACCTCAGGCATCTAGTTTCTTCTGATAAATTCAGACTTGGTGGAGATACAGTCATCTAAGTCTCCATTTCAGACTATATTCAATTAATAGCAAGTAGCACAAAGATACCTGACCTACAGAAAAACTCCAGTTCTCTACCAACTTGCCTTTTGCTTTTCTCCTGGTTTCTCCAAACAGGTTGTTTTCATCTCAGACAAAATATGAATGCAAGGCTCAGATTCACTAAGATATTAAATACAAGCAACAGAACCTGAAGATGCACTTTAGAACAGGCAAAGGAGGTTATCCTCTGCTTTCCAATGACTTGCTCTGAAAAAATGTCCTCAGTTTCTCCACTGGCTTCAGGAGATTTAGCATGCACAGACCAACAGTCTTGTCTTCCTTTCTAGGTCAGTGCCAGCAATAACTTTTAAGATTCTCATTTTGTAAACTAGCCAAACTGAAAATACTTTTCACTTGTTTTGGGTTTTGACAATGTTTGACTTCAACTAGATACACACTAACCCCTACACTTCTCCTTAGTTTTCAGCGTTAAGGGAATCCTTCTTTGGAACATTTTGACAGATCTTCACTCCTGGTCTAAAGTAGCCATTTATTCCTCCTCAGTAACCTGCCATGTTATTCTTGAGTCTCCAAGGGAAACATTACACAAGAGCTAACAAAACACATCTCAATTGGATAAAATAACTAATACACCAAGAGTGCAATATTTTTGGCTTTAAAACAGTAAGCCCTTATATTTGGCTTTCCTCGAATTCCTGATGCCACAATTACACTTTTGAAACATAGAATAGAATAGAATTGTAATGATATTCAAAAGCAAGCTAGCCAACAAACTGAAACTTCTAAAGAACTGGAGGTAAATTCTAGATATTAAAATATATACATATGTGTTCATGTGTGTCTAAAATTAAGTGTAAACTTGGCCATTATTACCTTCACCGCATAAATTTTTAGAAGTAAAAATTACAAGTATTACCATTTACAGGTATATCTGTCCTGGTCCCTTTGATGATACAGTCTAGATGTATTTTTTTGGTGTCCTGATGATAATAATTTCTTTTATGGGTTTTTTTTTCTCCCCTTTGCATTTAACAAATACTCATTTTTCTCTTCAAACTTCCTGTGAATAAGATTCTACTTTCTAATAAAAAATTATTTTACATTACATTAGCTAAGATACAAATAGCATACAATAACTACATGCATGCAAAGTATCAAAGAGTGCTTCCACCTTAGTCCATGCAGAGGCTTTATTTTCTAACAATTGAAGTACAGTCTTACAATCTTTGAATTGACAGTAAATTATACAGCAATACAAATATCTATCTCCATACTATCTTTCTTTTATGGGAATATGAAGCTCTATCTTTCTATAAAGGTATTACACCTTTCAAAATAGTAAAAACAATTCTTCAGCTTCCTCTTCCAGTAAAAAAAGGAAAAGTGGAAAAAAGCCTCTGGTAAAAATTTAAAGCAACCACAACTACTGTATGTGCAAAGAAAAAGGTGACTATATATACATAGTTAAGTAAGATTACATAAGAAGAGTTGCATTAGCCAAAGTTTTTAAATGTTCTGATTTCCCCCTAATATTCTAGTGAAGCTATAGGTCCCTGAATAATGAACAGGACTATTAACAACAAGATTTCTTAACTCTGTCATCAAATCTCCTTAGAAACAGGCAGCAGAACCCATGGCACTACATTAAAGACAATGAGAGACAAGACACAAGCAGGGTTAAAGAGAAGCGAAGTATTAGCATTACTACATGCACACTTGCACTATTTAGGAGCAGCCAAGCAGCACAAAAAACAATTAAAATTAGGTTTGGTCTGCTACTACAGTAAAATAGTCGGTTAAGAGTACAGATAGCTTTCAGTCAAGAAGAGCAGATTGGTTAAGATTTTAGCTATATAACCAATTATAATCACATAACCAATTATCTGGGTCTGAAAGAGAAAAAAGCCCCACTTTATTTTCTGTTAAATTTCACGTTTCTTACCAGCACCTATTGGGCCACTGCTGTCAGGTGAAATATAGATATCCTTGCAGAACACAGATGTCTTAACAAAGCTGGACACTGGTTAGCTGGGGCAGCAAAGAAATCAGAACCACAAATAATTTACCAAGGAAAACTGCACGAAATTATTATAATGCTCACAAGCAGACTACTTCTACTATTGAATAAACTTGATTTTCACTTAGGTAGTCTTCTTCCAAAAAAATGTAAACATTATTTTCCACAATATACTTGTCTTTCAAATGGACTGTTCCTCAAACTATTAAGTAAATTGTAAATCCTTCCCTCACACTCCATGTTGAAAAAACCAACAACTTATTTGTATATCCCCCTTTCCCCAGATTAATAGAAATAAATGCCTCTTCTGGAATAAGGCATATGTAACTCAGTACAATTCCATATGGGTTAAAAAAAGTGAAGACTAAAGTTTCAAGTCCACAGGTTTTATTTATTTTTTTCATCATAAACACGATAGTATTTCTTTAATAATATTCTCCTGTGAGCTAGTTTTACAAGTATCCTAACTTGTAGGAATACAATTCCTAACTTACATAAATTTAACAAACATAAGCACACATGCAAACTTCTCTCCTATCTCACTTCATTTTTGGAGAATACTACTGGCCAAATACTCTTGCATAGTCAGTAGCAAGCATATTAAAAGAAAATTAATAATTTCTCTTTCTCATTCCTCTCCCCAACAGCATTCATCTTGCAGACTAAGAGTTCAGTATTTAAGTTTGTGAAAGGAGGTTTGGGGGGAAAATGCAAAATGTAGTCAATGTGGCAACTATTTAGGACAGTGATGCAAGATTCTCCATCAGAAAATACCCACAGCCAATCAAGCCTGCAAGCATTAAAAATAAAACAGATATTAGGAAATCAGAAATACCCAGCTGAAGACAAGTTTGGAGAAGATTTGTCAAGTGCTGCATAATTATGAAGATATTTCAGATGCATGCTACACAGAAAGCGCAAGTGCCACTGTAGAAATACAGGGAGAAAGACCAATATAAATGCAGTTAGTATTTAGCTAGGCTACCTTTCAGACTTCAAGGAATTAAAGAATCTGAACTACTTGTTTCATACCTTTTATCCAATTTACCCACCCAGAATACTTCTGTTTCTTTGGCTACTCATTGCTGCACCTGTTTCCAAAACATCTTCAGCTGGCTTAGCCTGTGACTAATGGCAGCCTTTTCCAGGGAGTGACTATTTAAAGAAAGATCCTTGCTCAGATTCCACAAAACTCTTCAACATATTAAAGAACAGAGAATAAATTTTTGAAGTTGCATAGGTAGTGTAAGAGTCTGTTCACTGCTTTCAAGTGTGCTGAAGCTATTATGTAAAGCCCAGTTTTTTTCTTGAAAGTCTTTAAGCCTCTTATACTAAAACCTTCATTTTTTAGCCTCTTTTCAAAAAGTATCATTTAGGATTACTCAAGTGAAAGAGAAAAAGTCTACCTTAAGTTTTACTTGATAGTCTTTTGTATGTCAACAATTCTAATGTTACTTTCCACATGAAACCTTGTTCCAGTCTCCAAAGCTGAACAAGAGGCACCTCAAAGAGGTCTTCAGTTCCAAGACACAATGCAGGAATCTCAGTGCCTCTCAATAAAATATCAGTGTCTCCATCAAATCACCAGGTTACACTATCAACTTCATATGCCAGTGAAATTCTAATTACGTGTTTGTGATCACTGTTTTTTCCCTAAGTCTAAGAAGATAATTGAAGAGAAATTCTGAAATACTTGGCTAAAGGACAAATCTAATCTTCCAGTACTACCATATGACAAATCAGCCCAATGCAATATTTACTTTCACAGAAATACTGTGCACCACCCTGCTAGAAGAGGAATATCCAGTTAAAGCATTCACACTGGCCTTACTAACCAACTGATGTGCCCATGTACTACTTGGCTGCAATGTTGTTTCAGTGGACACAAAAGCTGTTTGAAGAGAAACTGCCAGAAAAAAAAAAGGAAAGATGGTGCAGTTCCTTTAAGACTAGGGAGTTTTTTTGTAAATACAAGTTCCATCTGCACATCTCATTCAAGTATTGAAGTGGTTTGGGGTTTTTTCCCAAGTTCAATCCTGAGCAAACATAGTAAGGATATCCAGCTACAGCAGTATGATAGCAAAGTTCTCAAACTGTATCTGGATTTGTCTGGAATCAAGTACCTAGGAAGGAAATTTACCATTTCCTTTTGACTTTTTGTTTGTTTGTTTTAATATATATGTATATTTATACAAAGATCTTAAAAGCTGATTTGTTTCCTCAAAACTCCAACTAAGTAAATATAATACACAACTAGAGAAACTTGATGAGACCAGCTTAAGTATCATGGATCATTTCTATTTCACATAATGAATGCTATGTTTAATATTTATTGTCAGACCATAATTAGGATTTTACCATTTTAGAATTACACCAAATTAGGAGTACACCATTTCAAATGTTCAAATAAGTGCAGTTGCAAAGGAAATTACTCCCATGACAAAAAGGAAAATTGTTCTCTATTTTAGCATAAAAAAGAGTACATAAAATTTTACTGAACTGAAATCAGTGTTGCTTGAGCCACAAATAAAAACATTTCACTAATTTAAAGTTGACCTACTACCAGTTGAGTTGCTCTCTAGATGCTACCAATGCCACATCCAACACCAGTGAAAAAGTCTGCCATAGCAGGACATACACCTATCTCTCTCATATATATTATTATTACTATCCTGTCACCAAAAGAGTATTTGTCTTACAATACAGAATGTAACAAAAGCAGTTTATTCACTTTACTTGCATCTAAAAACCTAATTCACCATGCACTGGCAAGTATACATATATATATAATGTACTTTTTAAATGTACAATGTATGAAATAGAAGATTTTTTTAATAAAATGTTTCTGAAATGTTTAAAAATGAAATATTTTAACCTTATCAATCCAACATTTTGGCTTGTATCAGGCAAAGTAAAATGAAATCAGAATATTAGCTCAACAGCCAAAGAGCTACTAGCAAAGAAAAACTGAATTAGTGTAAACAGGCATCTAATATACATACTAATACTTTCTGGAACTTCATGGTAAATTATTCCAGCGAACACACTTGGCAGGAGCCTTGGAAGTCCAATTCCAAAATGGACCAAGAGTATCAGAATATATTTGAAGAGTGACTTTGCAGGTTCCAACCCATGTATCCAATACACTGAGTCACCAAGTGACACAATCTTTTGTACTACTCAAATTTTAGGAATGTAAATACTGCACTAGTAATCTTTGAGTACAGGAAAGAACCCAAGATTAAATATATTTTAAATTGTCCAACTTTGCAGGAAAATAGGCAGGAAATTCTGCAAAGAAGACAAAGACACCACAGAGTTACGTAAATCATGCCCTGTGTGTAAAGGTGTGTGGATTGTCATTGTAAAGTTCTGGAAGAGCAACTCAGGATGAATCTGCATTTAGAAAATGGAAATTACTCGAAGTTGAATTATTGTCTCTATTTTTGTCCCTGTTCCAGGCAGCAAGGTATTGGTACATATCAAACTCTCATTTTCAAACAGCACTGCAGTCTTACTTATGTTAAAGTATTTCACTATCTCCCTTGATGCCCATCTAGCAGGGCAACCTTCAAAAGAAACTGAAGTGCAAATGTATAAAATTATTGCTATGTTTGCAAAAATGCATTTATATTTATCGAAGTACAAAGATTAAAAAGGATATCTATTTTATTTTTAAGTTTATTGATATAATTTGAAGTTACATTCATTTAATACTGCAGCAACATCTATCTTTCAATAAGCAGAGGAGTAAAATAAGTTTAAAAAGTGAAAACATATTTTCCATTACAAATTCCTGAATTCTGAAATGCTGGTATAACATGTACTCATTTTAAAAAATGTCTCAATCCCTTATTATTTCTCCCAGGAAAAGAATTTGTGCCAACCTAAGTGTCACAGCATTAACAGGAAGATTAACTTAACACTTTTTCACTTAAATGCTGATAAAGGATATTGGAAAGTCTCTTCCACCATTTTAAATTAAAGTATTCTTTGAAATCTTAGAAGAATGTATTCCACATTTATTTTAAAGAAAACATGGACTATTTTAAATGTACAAATGAGATTTGGTGCTTGCAATCTGCTGTTAAGAGGATAGCTGAAAATAGGAAGGAAAAAAATTATCACAGTGAATCAGGTTGCCCTGCCACAAATTGAAACATTTTTTTTCAAATCCGAAGAGAACATGAAAAAACAAATTACTCTCTACTACATTATTTATTACAGCTGAAACCTTGCATCAGATACACTTGGATCTGAATTTTGCTGAAGTCAAATCCCATTTCCCAAATCCCATTTAGAAGGATTGTCTTAAATGATGAGGAATACTAAGTTAGAAGGACACATAAGAGGAAAAAGGGCAAGGATCACAGATAAAAGCTCAGCTAGAACACCAGTTCTTAGAAAGGAAGATAACATATCATCCAAATATCTGCATCAAGTTTGCGGTAATAAGCAGAAAATATCACACACCTCACTCTACCATCTCCAACTGGCATTAACACCCAACTGTCACCAAGTCTCCACTTGTCTAGCCATAAATATACAGGTCTTCTTAACACATACAAAAAAAAAATTGAAAGTTTTACTTCGATTCCCTTCAACTTCCTTATCAGAGTGATGTAGTTTCTCCCTAGATTATCATTCCCTACTGTTTTAGTTTGAGATAAAGGTAGCACAGTTGCTTACATCTTCCATCCATTGGTAAAAGTACCTGTTGTCAAAATGTCTTATAGGCATATAGAGATTGTCACCTTTATAGGATAGAAATCTAATATTTATAAATATCTTTCTACAGAAAATTATAATACCAACTGTTTCTGTAATTTAAGTAGAAAGAAACATAACTGCTATTAATGGTATGCTTTCCAAATGCTGAAGAAGAACTTGAAGGAGGAGGGAAAACAAAGTTTATACTGGCCTCAAAAAACGAGGTTTTTCATCTGATATCATCTTTTCTTTAAGACTCTCCATTTTTTGAAATCAATGTTTATCATATTGAAAATTGCATTTTCTTCATTCCCTTCAAGACACAGCATCAATTCAATTAAATCTTTTCACTCAATATTTTCTAGAAAATATAGACTTCAAACCTGTAAAGAAGTCTGGTGTTCTAGGTCTCAAGAAAGCACAAAAAACTTCTATGGCAATTTCACCTGTAGAGAGTTTACAAAATGTTTAGCCTAATGACTGTAAACTGCTAATTTGGCAGAGGGATGGGGAAGGATGTGTGTTCACATGCAGTTTAAACCAATCCTAATCAGTCTTGGTGCACTTCTGCTTTTGTGCCCTTTCTTCCTCTGCCAGGCATCAGCCAGGGCAGGAACAGTCTGCAAGTGAAGAGTACATGTATCTGATTGTTTCTAATTTCAGCTTAGTTCCGTGTACTCTGGCACCACACAAATGGACTGCTAGCACGGAAGACAATGAGAATAAACAGCCAAGAGTGGAAGAAGGAGACAAGACTGCATTCTTCCATGACCATAAAATACCTTAATTTGACAAACTACTTATGAGACAAAATTCTTTGCTTCAAGTTGTTGGGGGACAAACCAACAGATTAAACAGCAAACTCCTCTGCCCAAGAACACTGTTATTCATATTAGTCCAACCTGCATGATCTGCTCTGTAACAAAGCTCTGTAGATGTCTGCATTCACACTTAGCTTAAATGACAACTGATGAATGCTGTCTCTAGCTACTCCTTAAGGAGATCTGTATGAGTCACAATCAAAGACTACTTAAACTGGGAGTTCTGGATGCTAAAAAGTCTTTTCTTTGGTGTACCGACCACCACCTCCACTCTAGAGCAAATATAGGCTCACAGACAACAGCAATGGGAGCAAGTAACTCCCTATTAGCTGCAATGATGCCTTTTCCCACTGCTTTCACTCACAGTAAGAAAAATGACTTTTCATAGTTAAGCACAATTTTCTTCATAGTGAAGACAGGTTCAGGTACCCCCAAAATAGTACTCCATGTTCAATTAATTAATAGATACTCAGGAAGTCACTGTCACACAAGCGGTCACACATAAAACTGCCGGCTCATCTCAGTCCTAATTTTCTACAGGTAACTCAGCAACACCCTCCACCACCCTGCTCTGACATTCTCACAACTGGCTTTCAGAGCTCACTTACAAACACTTCTTGCTAAACAGGTCATGACTGCTTTATAGTCTGCCAAGCAAAAAAAAAAAAAAACCGACAAAAAACCAAAAAACAATAGTGCTCTCTTTATTGAATTTCTCCCCTGGTTCAAACTAATCTTCAGAAGGAAAATAGATGTCTTGTCAAGTATTGAATATCAAAGTGGCTTGCTGTCCTTTCCTTAGTTGAATTCCCTGAAATATCCCCTCATCTGGTCACCCCATGTTAACAGAAAAAAAGAACAAAAAACCCAACTACCCAGATTTATGACTTTTCATCAAAACCTTTTAAAATAATTATGGTAACACATATTAAATCACTAACATTTCGTTTATGCATAGGGCTAAACAATTTTTCTCAGTTCCCTGGAGGCCTTTTGAAGTCTTCTAGAAGTCTTTAAAAATCCATTGCATGCACATATCCAAGCAAGACAGCAAGCACAGTAACTGGACAACATTAAGTGCTAAGTGGAAAAGGCAAAAAGTAGTATTTTTTACCAAAGCACATCAATTAAAAAGCAAACAGCCACAATACCTGACTTCTCAACATTTCTCAACTGTGACCTGAATCACATTTAAGGCAGACATAGTCTGAGATCCATGGTTTTAAGCTTTGTACATTTCAGTAAAAACAGCTGAAGGGCCTATTAAGTAGAAACGCAGAGAATCCAACTGTTGCATTTCACAACAGGTAGTGAGCAGAAAGTGGGTTAACTACTTTCAAGTAAGTATAACTGATAAATAATCAAGCATTTGGATGGCTGTGTATGACGTTAGGGTGCCAGATAAAGTTAAGCCTAGGTTTTTCTGTAAAATTTGTTCCCTTTTTCAATGAGGTCACCTCAAACTCCCTTTTATGCTTTAGCCTATTATAAAAGTATATATTTCTAAGGAAAATGTGTGTATCTGTACAATTTAAACAAAATATCTGAAACCAATTTGTGACAACAGTATCATTTCCACCTTCTCAAAGTTAGCACTATTTTTTCAATTTACTCAATCAGCAAAGCATTCAGATTAAGTATCTGATACTGACAGTAAAGCTTAATATATAAAAACCTTTGCATTTTGTTTCAAAGGGCTTTTCAACTACAATGCAGAACTTCTTTGAAAACAGACATGCAATGTGTATCACAGCATGCTTCAGCTCTGCATGTATACAATACTTGTTTTGGATTACAAAGTGAATTGAATAACCATCCCAAAGTGTTCCAGTGAAGATATGCACATTCATTATTCTGCCTGCTAACATTTTCCTTAGACAGTATGCTCGTACAATAGTTATGCTGCCGTGAGAACATTGATCCAAAAATCCTTCACCAACTTTGAAGATAATAATACAGGCAACTTAACTGTAGTAATACTCATAGTTTATTACAGCTTCAGTCTTCTCAGTCTAAGACAGCCTTTTTTCCACTATGTGGTCTAATTAACTTCAAGCCCTTATAAACCAATACAACCATTCAACAGCCACATTGTACCCATACAGATTTGAGTTCAAGACTTCCATGCTGTTTAGCCACTGTAAAATACATAAAGACTAGCATTTAAAAAGTGCAAATAAACAATTTCAAAATAACATAGATTATTCCAACGTGACTTGTAATTGCTTGGTGCAAGTGGTGTTTGCTTTCCTTTCTACATAATTATGCAAGCACGAGGAAGTCAATAACTGCCTCTGATCACTTGTTCAAAATGGAACATCAGGAAAGAATTTTAAAAAACTAATTTTTCACAATGTAAAAACAAGTTATGGAGTAAAACCACCTCTTAAGACTTACCTGCTTTCCTGCCTCCATCACAAAAACTATTCTAACAGTACTCTTCCCTTAGCAATCTCCATTTCTGCTGCAATTCAAATAGTTAACCAGAAATTGAAAGGTCACTACATTCCACGACTGGTTTCCAGCCTGCATAAGACCAATGGGATTTTCAACTGACTTGTGCTCAAAGTTGGAAATTAGTGGCTGAAAAGTTTACTAGATGTTTCACTTTTGTCTTCAGCCATACTGGCAGAGAATATGAGCAATGGTCTGGCACACATTAAGAGAAAGCAGCTACGGCATCAGTGTGCACAAGTGATCTCCCTGGGTAGCTGGAGAGGTCACTAGGACAGACTACTGAAACAACAATGTAAATTCAGGAAGAATTAAAACCCAACCAAAACAAAAAATCTACCATAAACCATAGGCATGGCTTTCTTAATTTGTTAGTGTGGTAACTTTGAGCAAGCGTCCAGGAACATCTAGGCTTACCAAAGACAAGTATCAACAACCATTAAATAGTTTGTACTTTACAGAATGAAAAACATTAACATGCAAACAGTATCAAAACATTTAAACAATCATTTCAGATCTCTTAATTCATAGAGCATTGCTCTAGCTGCTGGGACATCTACTCTTTTGATCCCCACTCAGCAGTGAACTTTTTAACTACAGTGGGTATATTAACTTCATTCACACATTTATATATCAAACAAATGCCATGATACATATTAAAAATCTCATGAGCATTTGCAGCAGTTCCTAGTACAAATCATTGGTCAAACCAAGCTTTTGTTTATTTCTCTCTTTAAAAGCAGACGCTTTGCTTTCAGGAGTTTATTTCCTGATTCTGGAGCTAAAAAAAAAAGCACTCTATAAGAATGCTTTTACATATATTGCTACCTACTTAGTATGTAGCCATTTGATGGAATGCAATTACTTTTTAAATCATCAAACAGATTCTACATTCTTCTGACACATACTTAATGCAAAAAGGCCTTATACAAAAGGTGCTAAATCAACAAAAACCTCCACAACATGCAAGCAATCCCAGCCATTATCTACACAGCTGCACTAACTATCAGAGGTCAATCAACACAGGATAAAGCCTGATTTAGTAGAACACCACTTCTTGTGAGACATATTTCAAAAGCATTTTTAAGTGGTCTTAGCAGTCCATGGGAAGACTACTTGATAGGCTGAAGTTACTGGTTTATACAAGGGGCTTTATTTCCTTGGATTAAGTTGGGTTATTACAAGGAGAGCAATGATACCAACAGCTCTGGTAATCTCTAAGCAGGCAGCGTACCTCTCTTGTGTCAAAGCGTTGCGAAATGCAAGAACACAAGTGACTTACGGTTGTGTGTCAATACAATTGTTAGTGCTGCTCCTAAATATACCTGACTGTGCTTTACAAAGAAAGATCAACATTTCATCCATACCACACAGGTGGGGGAAAGGAGTCAGTAAAGCTAATTGAATTGTTCAACTTCACATAAAGAGACAAGGTACTGACAAGGAATCCGGTTCTAAGGCTCTGTGCACCAGAATCTACAATGCTCTGCACTTGAAGGAATGACCAAGGCATAAATCAAAACAGAGGCCTCTATCATGCAGTCAGAAGCAAGTCTGCATCAGCAGACCCTAAGCAAGACTAGGTCTTAAAGCATTAAGTCCTCTGCATGCTGAAGTGTCCTTGAGTATCCAAAGAGTATGTTCTTTGGATAACTTAGAAAATAAATGCACAGAAATATACAGTCATATTTAAACAGTATCTTGATCTAATCTAGTCAATGTTACCTTGAAGCGATACAAACAGAAAGCTAATAATTCTCTTAAGCATTCTCCCTTACTGCTTCTTACTGGACTGGCTTGTATCCTTGTAAGTTTAAGTAATAAATTACAAATTTAAGCCAGCCAGAAGGACTGATCCACTGTATAACTCCTATAATCTTGGTTAAGTTGTTGAATCTTAGAAATTTCTTTGGAACCACAATACTGTTAAAAGTTTCCCTGTAATAACTAAAGCTTCAAAGTAATGACTTACAGATTAACCTCCCTTAACACTACAGAGCACAGTAAATAAAGTACTGGAGTTATCTCAAGCATATGTAAGTTTAACACTAGACACACACAAATTGCAAAGCTACAGACTTAAACTTAACACCTGAACACTCTGACAGAATTTATCCTAACTTTAAAAATAAACATGCAAGAGTAGCAGAAACTTTACTGAAGACTAAGTAAGCTCTGAGGGTTTTTAAAAAAATACAGGTCTATTAACAGGTTTTTGTATTTGCTACTCTAAGTTTAATTATCTGTTATACATTCAATTCAGCCTGAAGTGGATCTGTATCACTGTTTCACAGAACACTTTGCGTTCTACTTGTTATCTGACCTCCTCATGCTCCCAGCTGTCTGTCTACATATTAATATGGCTCTAAAAACTCAGTATCTGAACCTAATCTCTATGGTAACTGTAAGATTTGTTTACATTGAAAAAGAATATTAGAAACGTATGTAAATTTAACAGTCATTTAAATAAGTTTTTTCCTTCTGGGGAAAAAAGCTCCCTATACTGCCTCCTATTTATCTTGCTTCCATCTCCAGTATCCCCACCAGGCAATGAGCCACATTTGGAAACCTCCCTATCATACAACTTCAACAGCCTGTTGTTGTAAATTCATAAATAGTTTACTTTCAATAAGACAGACGTGTGCAGTTTTTTATATCTTAGCACTTGCTAAAGAAAAATCATAGGGCAATTAAAACGTGATTTTTAAAAATACTGCCATAAAGTCACCAAAGTAAAAAAAAACATACTAAACCTTTAACAGCTATACAGAAAGACTTCACTGCTCAGCAAGTCAGATCAATCTAGAAATTAACAGAGTCCATTTCATTTACCATTTCTAGCAGTGAATATAGTACTGGGTGCACACTTTACATAATACTTATTCACAGACAGTAGGCAAAAACTCTTGATAGTAGAAGAACCCACATACAGAGTACTGCTTTTTATTAACAAATACCAAGGAATAGATGCATCATAGTTTTGGAACAATTGTTTTTTCTAAGATTTATAGTATTTTGAAATGAGATTTACTGCTGCCCAGCAGGACCGGGAGCTGAAGTACACGGGGGTGACAGTAACACGAATGGCAGTTTGAGCAAGACATATCAGCAAAATAGTAAAAAAAGCCCTAACTAACACAGTTGTTAAAAACTACTTTTAGGCACACAGTTCTTGCCCCTACACAGAAGAAATCATTGCATTCCACCAAAACGATCTTTTTTGCTATTTAGCTTGCATAATATACCAAACATCAACCGTCTAGAAAGGTCGAAGAGAAGAAAAATGCGTGACAGTGAGGTATATGAATACTACACAGCACGGAGAGAAAATTAGAACCTGTTTGAAAATCTTTCCGCACCTTACAGCAATCATTTCACTGCGGAGAATCACTCACTTGCACCCTCCCCGCTCTCATCAAGATTACTCATTCAACAAAACTCCTATTGACGAATAGAAAGTAAGTAAATCTACCCTCTATTCAAGTAAACAATGTTGTAGAGCCAGCATTTCCCCCACAACGTTACTTTCTCGAGCAGGGTGACTGTGCCCTGCTCCTCCATGAAGCGAGCTCAGCCCAGGCAGCCATGTCCTTATTCTCCTACAAACAATGTTTGCGAAGGAGAACAGCCCCTGCTCGGGGAACTCACGGCTTCCCCCAGCATAACGCGGCGGAGCAAAGCCCGCCCCACGATCAGCGAGCGAGCCGAGGCACCGAAACACGGCAGTGGGGGCGAAGCTGCCCGCAGTCTGGATCTGCACCAGCACCGAGCCTCGCACCGGGGTCGGGACAGATGGACTGACAGATAGGACAGCATTTTTCCATGCAACCCTCCCTCCTTTCCCCTCCCAGGCACACAAGCGAGTGTTTTACCTTCATGATGAGCTCAGGCTGCGGTAAAAGCCTCGATCGTGGCTGAGCGGCCGAGGCTGGACCTGGAATTTAAAACAAAGCGCTAAGGCACCGCACCAGCCGCTCGCACCGGGCGGGGGGAGGGGAGCCAAACATCGGGTGGGGGCGCTGGGCTCCTCCCGATACTGCCCCTTTCCTTCTCCGGATCCCCCCTTCTCCCGCCGCTCACCCCCTTCCCTCTTTCCTCGGCCGCCGCTTCCCCCCGCGGCTCCCACACGCCGCGGCTTCCCCTACACTCGCTGCCACTGACGCCATTTCTGTCAGAGGAGGAGAAACTTGCCACAACAACAACCCACCCCCGGCTGCCGCGGGAGGGGGAGGCGCCCCGGCCGCCTCCCCGGGGCGCTGCGCCCCCTCCCCGGGCACCGGGAGGGCACCCGCGGGGGTCCCGGCGCAGAGAACACCCCCCTGCTCGCTTTACCGCGGGGGGAGAGAGAGCGGAGAGAAGGAGGGCGAGAGGGAGGGAGGCTCTTCCTCCATTGTACGAGGAAGAGTGCCCGTGTGCACGGCGGTGGAGCGGGGTGTCGGGAGCAGTCCCCCCACCCCGACACACACACACACGCTTTTGTAGGGGCTGCGGCTCCGGATCGCGGCGGCTCCTCCTCCCTCCGTCTCCCCCCCTAAATAAAGGAAAGCGCTGACTCCGCCGCAGGAGTTTCGGCAGCAACAGCCGCAACTCCCCGGCTCGGCGCAGCGGGTCCGGGCGGGGGGAGGGAGGGAGAGCAGGCAGGAGGCGGCGGAGGAGGGGAAGAAAAGGAAGAAGAAGAAGAAGAAAAGAAGGGAGCGGGGACGGGGAGGGAGGAATGGAGGGGGGCGGGGAGAAAGGGGCCCGACCTGCTCGGCGGGGACACGGAGCGTGTGTCTGTACGAGTGTGGAGGAGGGGGCTCCGTCCCTCCCGGCAGAGGGGCCGGAGGAGAAGCCGCCGGTCCCTCCCCCCGGCCCGCCACTGGGTGTTTGGGGTGGGGGGGAAGACGAAGCATCGGCGAGTCCCGCCGCAGTCTCGCTACCAGGAGAAAAACAAGCGCCCCCCTCCCTCCCTCGCCACCGCACGCCCGGCCCCTCGCCCCCACGGGGCCCCCGCCGCCTCCCCGCCAGCCGCCGGCGGGGCACGGGGGCTCCTTCTTCGGCTCGGCGCCCTCACCTTTGTTCCGCTGCGACCGCCCGCCCGCTACTCCCCCGGCCCGAGGCGGGGGGCACGGAAGGGAACTGGGCGAAGGCTCCTCTCAGCTTCGGGCACCCCCGGCCCCGCTCAACGCTGCTGCAGCGGCTCCGCTGGCGGCGGCCCCGCACGGCGCGCGGAGGGGCCGATCCGTCCTGCGCGGCCCCGGCGGCGGTGACTGCACGGCTCGGCCCCCTCCCCCTCCCGCACCGATGACTGACTGACGGGCGAACGGGAACGGCCACGCCCCCTTCTCCACCTCCCCCATTGGGCCGTGTCCCGCAGGGCCCGCCTACCCCGTGGCCCCATTGGCCTTCGTGTCGGAAATACTGACATCATTCTTCTCCACTTCTATGGAAACTGAGACTCGGCGCCGAGGGTGCTCATGGGGAACGCAGTTCCTGCTCTTCGTTAGCAGCGTTTCTGGCAGGCAGGGCTGCGCTGCTCAGTGGACAACAACTCCCAGAGCGCACCGCGCACGGGGGGGCGGGGCACTCCGGAGAAGGCTAACGAGCCGAGGGGGCGGGGCCTGCGCGTGCGCGGGGGGCGCTCGGTGGCGCATTTTCCCCCCAGGAGGGGAAGGTGGCGCCCGGCGGGGCGGAAGGAAGGAGGGGGGTGGCGCTCCGCTCTGGGCTCTGCCGTCGCCAGCGCCGCCACTCCCGGAGCGGCAGCTGCTCAAGGGCGGGGTTTCGGCTGCCGCCGGCGGCGGAGGAGGAGGAGACGAAGACGACGGCGGCGGCGAGGCGAGGTGAGGTCGGCTGCCCTGTTAGCTGGCTGTGGGTGGGGGGGGAACACTGGGATCCGGGCGGCGGAGAGAGAGGGGAGCGCCCCTCTCGGAGGGGCCGGTCCGAGCCCGGCTGCGGGGGAGCGGGTTCTGCGGCCGCCCCGCCCCGCCCAGGAGGGGCTTGTAGGCTGCCCGGGAAGGGGCCGGGGGAAAGGGGGCCGCCGGTAGTGCTGGGCGGTGCCGGCGGTCGCCGGGGCGGGCGGAGTGACTGACAGAGCGCTCCGGGGCCGGGGCTGCGCTGGGCTGGCGGCGGGCGGCGCTTCCCGGCCCTCCCTGGCGGCTGAGCCCGACAGCGCCGATCAGAAAATGGGGGTGGACGGCGGGTGGGGGGAGCGATGCGTCCTCGGCTCTCGATCTCCTAAAATGGCGCTGAAGAGCTGGGCCCGCTCCTCCTGGGGTTCTGGAGGCAGCTGAGGAGGCTGCGTCTGTCGCGTTGAACTCCGAAAAAAATGAACCTTATTACCGTCGGTCCGGCTGTGGCTGGAGTTTGGCGACAGCAGCTTCATGTTCTCTGTGCAATGTGAGTTTGAACGCAGCGCTCCAGCTGCGACCGCGGGTTTTGCCGACTCATGTTCTGTGTGCGGGTCAGGCCGCAGCTCAGAGACCCTTCCTGTCTGCGGGCCGCGACTTCGGCGGCCAAGGTATTGTTCTCGGGCTTCTGCAGCGTTCCTGCTTAATTTTTCTTGGAAATCCCCATTAAAATGGAACCACGATCACAGGGGTGCTCGTGTCCTTCTGACGTTAGTGTTGGAGTGGCACTATGGAAAGCTATTGTGTACTCAGCTGCATCTTCGGGGAAAATGTGTGGTCTGCCACTGCCCTTGCACCTGCGGGAAGCTTGCCCGCCCGCAGCTTGAATGCGAGGTGTTGTTAGGTGTCAGCCTGGGAGGGGTTATAAACAGGACTCTGCTAATTAGAGTGGGAATGTGGACTGGTGTCCCAGTGGCATTTGGATTAAAACTTCTGGTAGTCTCTGTTTGAAACAGTAGATATTCACTATGTTTTCTGTGTATTCTTTTTGAAACTTTGCTTCTCACTCCTACTTGCTCCCCCTATCTGTTCTTCTTCCCCCCCCCCACTGGTTGCAATGAAGCCAGTGTCTCAGTGCACTAAATTCTGTGATGGAGCTGATTTAAGAACCTTCTGAATGGTTCATTTTATACTGGAGTTCTTTGCTTTTTTGGTAGTTGTCTCTTATTTTCTCTGTAATTACACTATGACTGCAGCCCCTAAGATGATGATACTTTTAAAAATACCATATGTATATTTAACCTGGACTATTTCAGATTATTCTCCCTATTTGGGAGGAGGGGAAGAAAAGTCTGCAGAGTGGAATGGAACAGGGTAGCCTGAGAAGCTGTTTTGCAAAATTCCAAAGGGAAACTTTTTCTTGACATTTGGCCTGGAATTAATCATCATTAATCATCAACTTTCATCCTCTCTAGAAAGGTTCTAGACACAGATCACAGCTTCAAGTATAGCTTTAGAGTAGCTCCACATTATGGAGGCCCACATCACCATCTTATCCTTGTGTCATGTGTGTTTTCAAAGAGGTCATCAGAGATAAGCTCTGATGCAGTCCAAAAGGCAGCTGTTTGGGCTCGTTGTGTGTGGCTGTTCTTTTTGCCTATGTGAAGATATAACTGGAAAATTAGCTTTGTCATACATATGAATTGAAATGCAGCAAGTTTGTGTGCTGGTTTATAAGCTAAAATGTCCTTAACTGCTTTAATCCTATGAATGAGCATGGATGTAATCAATTCTTGCACTTTCACTAGCAAAAGGCTTTTGGTAGCCTTTCATTTATTGTTCAACTGCTGGCTTTTACTTTTTAGTGGGGTATGGTGACTTGAGATCTTGTGTGTAAATCACTGAGAAGGGTAACTTCCATAACAAATCGGTCAGTCACCTCAGCAGGAAACCCTTAATATCAGGCATTTCCCAAGTGTGCTGTATGATAATTTTGTGCAAAGAGCAGTAATATTACACATGTGGTATCATGGTATTTTTGCTTTTGTAATGAATTTCATTTACATGTTTCTTTATCAAGGGTCCCTTTCTATGTGTAAGTTTGGGGGAGGTTCTGTTCACTGTTTATGTGCTAGTGGGTGTGTTAAATCTGTAGCTGTCTGATGAATAATCAGACTTTTTTTTTCCCCTTGGTAAATCCCTGGTGGGGATTTACCTAGAATTTCATTTAACGGTAGAATAGTAGTATAGAAAATTTTAATTATATTGATTTGAGATTAGTTACTTTTGTTTTAGATCCTTTTTTGCCTTTTATTAAAAGAAAGTAAGAATCTCTCTACTTGTGGCAGAAGTACCTGACTAATTATCTGTTGATATTTAGTATTTCAGGTGAACTCCTATTAGTTTTGTGCAGAAAGATGCAGATATTTAGGTTGATGCTGTACAATACTAATGAATTTCAAGTTAGTTGGGGATTCTGAATGTTGGCTTACTCCCTTACAAATGAGCAAGAGACCTAATTCCCTGAGGGAAGAGGAAGAACTTTAACATTTACTTCTAAGCAAGAGCTTTTCTAGGAGAGCACTTCCAGTGCTAACATCTCAGCCTAGCTGGATAGCTATGCACTTTCAATTATGTCACCATCCGTGTGGCTTTTTGACAAGTGATAGTCACAGGGGAGTTGTTAGGTAGATAGTATGTCCTTATATCTATCTCTACCAGATTCCTTCTGCTTAAAACATCTGGGGTAGACTCTGAAAATCTTTGATTTTACCTCCTCACTGAAGTCCTTTGAGACTTACTCTTTAAATATAAGGGTACAGTTTGACAGCTGCCTCTCAGTGGCAGTGCTGGTTGGAAGCACTTCAGTTACAGCAACAAGCTGACAACAAAATAAGGAGTCAAGGGTGTCAAATCTGATTTTGATTAGTGTGTGGCCTGGCCTCTAGTTGTGCTGGCACATGGATAGGATGGAGAGGCTGTACTTCTTATCACAGCATCACTGCCAAGAAAATATGCAAAGCTTTCTTAAAAGGTGCAGCCTTATGAGCGTTTTGTTGACAACTATATTTGGTTACATAGCCTTTCTTGCCCCTGAAGTGCCAATACATTTGATGAACACATAGAGTGAAGCAAATAAAGGAGTTGATCTATACTTAAACTTGGAAAATAGTTATTGACACAAATCAGTTCCCCAGGTACAGACTGGTACAAATGCTTCTGGCTGTGGGAATGGGAATAGACAGGACTGACTGAGCTATACTCTCCCAGCTTCTTGTGCACCTGCTCCTTGGCAGATCTTGGGAAACTGAAAACTTCTTCACTTACAGTGAGCATTATTTAGCAACAGCCGAAACATCAGTGTGTTATCAACAGTATTCTCACACAGAGCCCAAAGCACAGCGCTGCAGCAGCTACTAGGAGGAAAATCAGCTCTAGTCTAGCCAAAATTGGGACGTTAATTTACATAACTATTCACTTCCTCCAGCAGGAAAGAAATAAATCCTTTGCAGGACACTAGCAAAGTATCTGAAAAGTGATGCTGAAGTAGCATGAGACTTTATGCTATTGCTGCAGTTCCTGTCTTAAAACTACCTGAGAAGAATTGTTTTGAGTTGCTGCATCTGCAGTGCAGTAAGGAAGGGTAGAGGTGGAAGGATAATAAATCTATCACAGAAAACAGTTTGAAAAAAAATGAAGATGGAGGTGACCTAAAGTATGTGACTTGAAGCTAATGAAAAATTGTTGAGCTCTGCAGGCCCTGGATCCTAAAAGATTATTCATAAGAGTCTATTACATTTTATGGTGTGTGGGAAAGTGTGTAGAGCTGTCAGTATGTTTGAACAGTGGTAGAAAAGTGGTATATTTCTATTTTGATTTTTAACAAAAGATTGAGGAATTATATCAAAAGACTGAAGCTAGTATTCTTCTTTAGGTTGCCTTGGTCTGAGGTGCATTTTCTGCTCTTAGACATTTCTACTTTTGAAATGTCTGATGTATGGAGAAAGCATTTAGCAGATAAATTGTGTGAGGTTTTGTATAAGTGTCTTTAAAGTTTTGCAGTGGAGCTTTGAATGGTAAAGTTTTAAATACTTCATCACTTAAGCAATCTACTACATACAAAAAAGTCAGCAAAGTTTAGGAGTTGGCTTTAGCTTTGTGATTAATTAAACTGTATTTTGCATGTATTATATGTGTTTCCTTGGTAAATGACATAGGGAAACCTTTTGTATACTGAAGGTGTCATGCACAAAATTGGAATATTTGCACCTAACCTGTAAGTCAGCTGACATTTTAGTTGTAAGCATCTACTGCTTACTTACACATTTTTAAATCTAATTAGTGTTAATAACATTTTCTTTAACAGTGAACTACGTCTCAGGAAAGAAAGAAATGGATGGGATGGATGAGACATCTAAAAGAATTCTAGAGCCATACCAATATTTGCTTCAACTACCAGGCAAGTTTCTTTGTACTGTGTTAAGTATCAACATTGTTTTTATAGCAACCTTTGTTTTGGGAAGCACAAGCCAAGAAGTTTTTCTCTTCTTGATTTGTGGATTTAAGAATAATAAAAAGTAATACTTTTCAGTGTTTCTATTTTACTTGTTCTTTTCTTCCTCTTATGAAACCACCTTTTTTTTGTGAGATTGGTACAATACCTCTTGTGTCTGTAGTAAAGTTGCCACATTAATATTGCAGTTGTAGTAAGTAATATTGCAGTTACCCTGTTCTCCAGAGTAGCTGACTTTATGCTTTTAAAAATGGATAAAGGCAGGTACTGAAGACTTGATCCTGGTTTTAAACTCAGGGCTGACAATATTTTGTTCTTTAGTTGATTCCTGTACTGAATTCAGTGGGTTGTGGGTTTTCTTTTAGTTGAGGGGGAGGGGTGGTGTTTGAAGGGTTTTTGTTTGGTTAGAGTTCTTTGGGAGATGTTTTGTTTTGTTTTTTAGTTTGTTTTTTGTTTGGTTTTGTTCTGGGTTGTTTTTTGGGGGTTTTCATTAACCTGTTCCTCTCGTGTAATTTCTTCTCCTTGGTGCCTGTGGAGACAGGTGTTCTCATGGCCAGTTTCAGCTGTCCCTATTCATGGCTTGTTTCACCTGTCAGAGGTTCAGCCTGTCCTTGGGTACTATCAGGTCACCAGCAATACATTCACGTGAAGTTTTCAGTCTTGTACAATGTAACAGAATTCAGGAGGCAGTTTGAAAGCAAGCTGCTGTATGGATATGCCCCTTGGAAGCCTCTTTGACTAAACAATGAGATTGATAGCCTGTATGGTCTTTCTTACACTTTAGGTGTACAAATAAAAGTCACAGCAAAATGACTAATTTTGGAAAAATAGTGGCAGGACAACTTTGTTATTGGAACTACTGCATAAATGCCTGGTTGCCCTCTGTCCAACTTATATTGCCTGCTGAAGGAGTTAAGGAAGACAGAAAACTTGGGTAAATATTAAGGAAATATTTCTGATCAAAATTATATCTGACCAGGGTAGAAGACCTTCTGCCTAGACAGGCAGAGTACTAAGTGGCTTCTGCACGTCTCTAGCAAGAGCTGTATATCAGTAGGGTGGATCCTCAGAGTCCTCATTCATTATACCTTAGTATAATTAATTTCATTATTAACCTCTACAAATATCCAGGATTTTCTTGCCAACATTAGTGATTTCATTTGACTTGGCAGTTAGCACCAAGCTGAAAACTAAGAAAAGAAAAGAATTTGGCAGTTGCATGCCTTTTTAATGCCAGGAGGCTTGTTTCCCATTTCCTCATGTGTACTCCTGGCTATGTTGAACTGGGTGGTGGTCTTTCTAGAGAACTACCTTGAGAGTCAGTCTGTGATACTACAGAGAGCTTTCTAAGCCCTGGTCCTGAAAAAATTTGCTTTCCTTCAACATAATCTTTAAGTCTACTTTTTATATTAATAGATTATCTCATTAACCAAGGAATGTTTCAACCCCTCTGCATCTTTAGTTGCTAATTATTTTTAAAGCTATTGTAGACACCGGGAAGAAAAGCTCAGCTTCCTAGTGGGAAATATACAACACCCAATAAGTGCCCAAATAGTCTTCTATAGGCAAAAGTGCTTGACTAAAAGCTCTTCAGTTACCTTTCACTTTAAATGATGCACCTGCAATATGTTTACCCTTCCCACCTTGATTCCTGTGGTTAAATTCCTTCGCTTTGTGAGTTCAACTGTAATAACTCTCTACTGGTGGCTTATGTAACACTACACTTGCTGGCAGTACAGCTGTGTTCTGTCCTGTCCTGCTAAAGAATCATAAATCTGACAGTCCACTTTACCATGTCCACTTCTTGTTAATTTAGTGTATATTTTGGGGAAGGCAAGAGATAAGATGCACTGCTCTCTGTGCAGTAGTGGTGGTGTGATTCAGAAGAGAAAACTTCTCTTAAACTAGGCAAGTGAAAGTGGTGTACCTGTGGGAAGCGTGTACTGAGGAACAGGTGAAGCACTGAGGGGTCCCAGTCATAAATAAACTGTGTTTGCTGTGTTTGAAGCACTGGCTTTGCCTAAGGTCAGCTATGCCAAGTACAGATCAGTGGGAGCCACTTACATGTGTGAATCTTGGAGTCAGTGTGAGTACCAGTGCTCGGTAAGGGTGGAAAAATTGGGCTTACAGATGCTGTTTCTGCCTAGAGTGGAGCTCAAATGAGATGCCTGAGCTAATACAAGAGGCCCTTGTTGAAAGAGGCAGTTTCATTCTATCCTCTTAGCCTCTGGCAGTGTTCTCCTGCTGCTTAACTTGTGCCAGTTCCGAGCCTGCTAATCAAGTTGTTAGGTAGTATCAATCACCTAACCTGTTAAAAACTTGCCTGGTTAATCTCTTGTCTTGTTAGTGAGCAGGCAGGGAGACAGGAACAAGAAGCTGTTTCTGTGTTGGCTCAGTTTGAGCTCAGAGGGGCTTTGCAGAAAGCTTGGCTGAGTATCAAATATGTACACTATTGCTCTACAGTAGTCCAGTTCCTTATCTTGAAACACTAGTTAAACTCTCCAAGCAGTTTAGTAACCTATGGTTGAATGAATGTAGATACATATCAAAGTTTGTTTGCATAAAAAGGGATTGTATAACTGTAATCAGTGTGGTAGCAGGGAAGGGAAAAAGCCTGCTAATGTTGTCAATAGTGTAAGAACACAATTTTTTAACTGCGAAGTATTAACCACTTAGTAGAGGAAATTGATTACTCTGTTTCCCGTTGCTGAAATAAGACTTTTGGTGGCAACACTCTCGGGGTGATACTTAAAGTAACCTTGTATATTTCTTTGACTTCAAACAAGATAGGGAAGCTACTAGGCTTAAGGGATTTTTAGTATGGTGCTATTTTAACTACTAGTATGGTAATTAATGTTAATTCCTTCTTGAGCAGAAATTATTGCTTGGGAGAAAAACATAGATTCTGAAACAGTAACTTTTCTTGTAAAATTTCATTGTAGTGGAACATTGCCGTACTAGTTTTTAGCAATGTTCTGCTTAATCCAGAATTTTGTCACTTAGTATCATAAAGTGCAGGACTGACTTTCAAAGATTCTGTTGAGGTTTGTTCCGAAAATGTCTTAATTCACACACATGGCGAATCTTTTATTTTTAAGAATCTGAGTTAACAGCAGTAGCTGATATTGCAGCACAAAGGAGTATATAGAATTTGAGTTGTCCTAAAACTGATATGGTTAATAGCTTGCTGTTGAAAGGGGCAGATTCTGATCCCATTCATGACTGCATCTTCCCATTCTTGTCCTGCTGGTCTTGGCTGCAGTCTTTCCTGCTCTTGTTTAGCAAGCTAAATAGTCAAGACTGGCTTTGTTGTTCTGCTTTTTCTGCTGGGTTGTTGAACTTGATCAGCCTGGTGAAGGAGTTAAGCACTACAGGCCATGATCCCTACCACTGGCACAACTGCCCTGGGCAGAGGCTTCTGCTTGGGCCAAGTTCCTGAGGGAGGCTGCACCTCTCTGGACTGTGAGCTGCAGGGATGCCTGGGGGGCACCCACTAGCTGGAATCGAGTGATGTACCTGCTCCTAAGGCTGTGTAGTTGTGGAAAACCTATGTCACCAAGCAAAGGAATGGTGGAAGGGGGTCAGCAGGCTTGCACAGCATCATAAATTACAAAAATTACAAGACTCTACAGATTCAAGAATCTGAAACCTCCAGGTATATTGACAGGGGGGCAGAAATAGTCTCTGCATATCAGGCTGGGAGATGGATACTCCCGCAGTGGTGAAGGCTGGTGGCCTCTGACACCAGGAGAGAGATTCCTGTTCCTTGAACAGATGTGCAATTGCCAAATAGGTTCAGTGCACTGGAAGAAGATACATGGCTGGAAGCTCTTTATGAGCCTTTTATAACCTGAATGATTCTATGGTTTTATACAACAAGCATCAGAACAGCACCTAGGGCAGCAGCAAGTGGTGAGACTGAGCAGATAGTGGAGAGATTGACTCCTGTAGGGAATAGAGCCTTGTGGTTTTGTTTTAGGGAGGTTTGCTGCTTCTAGATACTCCTGATAGGGATGTGAGGGAAGGACTGCCAAGGTGTGTTTCACCTTTAAATACTTAACCTTACAGCTCTTCTACTTGAACACTAATGGGTATAGCACGGGGGTGCCTGAAGCTTATCAAGCAAGACTATGTGGCCTTTGGAATGAGGACCAAGGCCACAGGAAGCCAAGTCGGTCTTCTCTGTGATCCTCACCCCCTTCTCACCATTGGGGGAGTAAACAGATACTGCCTGTCTACAGCTACTTAATTTCACAGCTCATGCTGATAGCAGAGCTTTGGCTCTTACAGCCTTGAGACCTCCTTTGCAGAGCAAGGACTACTGGGAGGAGATAGCATCTACCTGTCCAAGTTAGGGCAAAAGTAGAGATTATAGTAAAAGAAAATGACTGCACACAGTCAAGTAAGGAATTAGTGAACTTGCAAACAGTGTATAGGCTGATTTGAGCAAGACACTTGGTAATCTACAGATCAAATCTGAAGGCAAATCATCCCAGCACTCCAAAAAGGAAGTACAAACAGAACTTGATAGGGTAAGCTCTTGCTTTTTCTGGGCATCTGCAGGACTGGATGCTTCTCTGAAGTATGCATTTATACAGTTGCATACATTATTGGGAGTGAAAGGGAGAAGGTAGAGTTTGGATGCAGCTGTAGGGCAACAATTTTATTGTGGTATAAACACAGAGCTAGAGTGCTGCAATGGATGCATGTGGATGGCCTAGGAAGACAATCTGAGGTAGCAAGGAATGGGAGTTATATTTTATGTGAAAGAACAGTTGAATTGCATGGAGTTTTACCTTCAGTCAGATGAGCCTGTTGAGAGCTTATGGGTTAAGTTTTGAGTGCAGATCAATAGGAGTGACATTATAGTGGGAGTTTGCTACAGACGCCCTAAGAGAGAGGAAGCAGATGAGACCTTCAGACAACTGCAAAATGCTTCATATTTGCAGGTGCTGATTCTTTTGAGAGACTTCAGTTAGCTCACAGTGTGGTAGAAGAAGCATCACAGCAGGACACAGGCAGTCCAGGAGGTCTCTGGAATGAATTTATGACCTCTTGCTAACACAGGTGACCACGGTGCTGATGTAGGAAGTCATTATGCTTGGCTTCCACTTAAAAAGAAGGGAAAAGTGGTTAGGACAGGCTGGAGGCAGCCTTAGTTGCAGTGTCCTTGGGATAGTGACATTCAGTATGGTGAGAAGGAGCAAGGCACAAATCAGGATCACAATGCTGGGCTAGTTAACCCTATTTTGAGCAGAGGAGTTATGCTAGAGAATTCTGTCAATGACCTCAATCACAAGTAGCTGCACAGGTTAAATGTGTATGCACCTGCTCTCTGCTTCCCTTCATGCAGTTCACTTATGCTGTTTGTAGTGTTCTTGTAGCTGCTGGGAGAGGTCTGCCTGGAGACTTTATCCATTTAGTTTTAATCCATCAGAGGATGCAGCTAAACGTGCAAGTGTACAATACAGCTCAGGTAATACAAGAGCTTTCTTCCTCCAGAAGGGCAGTGCCCCTTCCCCTGACCCTCAGCATCTCCTGCTCACCTTGCACTGATTGTGGCAGATCCACTGCAGGAGCTGACTCAGTACTTAAAGCTGCCAGAAAGCTAACCTAGCAAAAAGCTGTGATCTCTGCTGGGCTAATGAGTTGAATTAGCTGTAATGGGGGCTAGGTTAATAGTCCCTCTGCTCTTTCCCATGCTGTTCTAGCCCTTTCATGAGCCTTCTCTGTAAGTGGGGTGCTGCCTTAAGGGCAAAATTTGTGCTTACTTGAATACAGCAAAAGTGAAGAAACCCTAACCAGGAGCCTGTCCAGAATGGAGGTCTGTAGTTTTTGAGTCTGTGCCCTATCATAAGAACAAGTGTGTATATAAAGAGTAAGTTGGCTGATTTTTTTCCTTTTTTTCCCTTTAGATGAGAAGCATCTCATCTGAAGAGGAGGGACTGTCCTCAATACAATATCTTTAATCTAACTTGATGTTTGTTTGAAGGATAAAGCTTTAACATTCTTAGCTGTAGAAGGAATTTCTCAGTGTTTTTCTCACCTTTTCCACCCAGCATTACTAAGGAGAAAAGCTTTCCATAGTTGCTGTTTGATTTGGGTAATAATTTGGGATCTTAGGCAGATTAAACCAAATTCATTCAGCAGAGCTTTGATAAAAGCTTGGTGCAGTAATGTCTATTATTATAGCTCTATACAGTAGGTAGAGCTTCTAATTTTGGGTGTTAGACCTCTATTTTTCCATTTTACAATAGCCTGCTTAGAATAATTACAGAGTAGTGGAATGTGACAGTGAAGAAACTGGATAATTCTGGCAGTGCTCCTTTTAATGTCCTAGTGTCCCTGTATTGTCTTGTCTAGTTTGGGGTGAGGAGGGATGTGGCAAGGAGTGGAATCCTCTGCATCCAGGCTTTAGAGACAGGTATTGGAGGGGTTTGGTCTTTTGCCACCACAATATTGCTGCAGGCATAAATTGTGTGTACAGAAAATTGCTGTACTATTGCATAGACTGGGTAAGAGTGACTTCAGAATAGTATTTATGTAGCCATAATGTTCCTTTCGAAGACAAGCAAATCTGCATCTATGAAAGGAAAAATAGATGTCTCACTATACAGGTAGTGTTTTTTCCTTGAGTAGTCGGTGTCTAGGAAACCTTGCTACTCAGGGTTTACAAGTCTAACAATTCAAATGCTGCCTGTACCAAGGAACTAAAGTGACTTAATCCTTTGTGAATGTTATAATCCATTTAGAGTGTGTGCTAGTAGTCAAGTTCCTCATGATGAAATAATGCTTGTTGCTGAACATCCAGCATTCTGTAAGTGTGTTTTCTAGGAAGCACATTCAGAAAAACAGGATTAGCTGCCTAGTATAAAAAGAAAAAGCAGGTGTTGTCTGTATCCAAATAATTTAGAAGAGAATAAACAGCTATAGATAGGTATAGATAAGGTACAGTTCCTTAATGTGATATTCTCTGACTGATTTTTGTTATGAATGTGGTGAAATACTTGTTAATCCTTTATAACAGTTATTCTCAAGGGGAGACAAAACAATCCTTCTGTTCTGCAGAAAACTGTTAGTGTTTAAAACCAAGCACAGACAACAAAAATGGAGAAAACAAGCCAATGGCAGTGTATGTCCAGGTAAGAATGCCTGTTCACATGTGGCAGAAACAGAGGACAGAGCTCCTGGGGGAAAAAAGGACCATTTTGTTAATCTTGTCTAGTGAGAACCAGAAGATGGTGGTGACAGGAAGCCATGGAAATCATTGAGAACGGAGACAAAAAGTGCAGACCTCTGATCCAGGGAGGAAGGTTATCACCCTTGCTACAGAGCCCAACCCACAAAGCTATTGCTTACCTGGTGGGAGCTTAATTAGGAGGGGAAAAATTTTCAGTCCTGTTTCTCCAGGGTCTATCACTGCAAATGAATTTACCCATACTTATTATTCTGTTCTGTATACTCTGGCTACAGAGTTGCAGAGAAGCCTTAGGGAGAGATTCAAATGTTGACATTTCTTTGGTGCTATGGGCAAGATGGAATTACCAACATGAGGACTAGTATTGTAGAATATCTCAGTTATGTCTCAGTACATCTTGAGTCAAGTAATATGGGTTCCATAGGTGTCTATATTGCACTTGCTTTGAAGTTTATTTAAAGCTTTTTCCAAATGCTTGTTTATGTGAGCTATATATACAAATGTACAAAGCTGTCTTTGTAAACCTGTCCTGCAGTTATTCCAAGGTATTATACATAGCTGAGCTTCTCAAAGTCCAGAGCAGAATTGTCTCAGTGTGGATAGGGGATAATTTTATTTCATATTGAACACGACTAGATGCTGAATAGATATTTGTACATGAAAACCAGCAAATTACTAAAAAAATAAACATCAGTAATGCATAGGCATACGGTTAACTTCTATTGAAATTCACTCTGTCATGTAGAAAGTATCTGGATTGAACAAAACAACATGATTTAATACTAAACTTGGTCATTTGATGTTGTCTTTAATTGCTATGAAACAGGATGACTGCCTGGCTCCAACAAAGTAGATTATACCAAAGCAGACCAAATCCTATTTGTAGGTAGATTTCTTGGGTATAAGATAAAGATCTGAATTCTTGGAAAGTTCTATTCTGTTCAGAATGTTCTGTTCAGATTTTTTAGTGTTATTTAGTAAGTATATGAAATGTCACTTTCCTGTTTTACAAATTTACAGTAACAAGTAAAGAATAATACTACAGGAGAAAGACCTAAAAATTGACAGAAATAGCTATTCAACAAATACCCATACTTTCAACTAAGAATGAATCATAATTGAAACTTTTTAATCTTAAAATTAACATGCCCTGCAAACTAGCTGATCTGTACAGGTTACCAACATGTTCAGGATCCCTTACTAATTAAATTGTGAAAACAAAATATAGTAACCTGTAAATAGGTGCTTTAAATATTCCTGAGAAGTGTTTAAAACTGAAACTGCTGCTACTTGGTGTTTATTCAATGAGGAAACAAGCCATGCACTGATCTATTTTCCACTTTTGTGTCGTCACACTGAGTTTTTTAATCAGGTCTTGAATCAGTGCTAGTTGCTAAGACAAACTGTTGTGCCTAATTATGAACTCTATTATTTTTATAAATGCCTATAACATTTTTATTGTAGGTAAGCAAGTGAGAACCAAACTGTCACAGGCCTTTAATCACTGGCTGAATGTTCCAGAAGATAAAATACAGGTACTGCCTAATTATTTTTAAATTTTAAAAATTTTTTTTCCTTCCAAGACCATTGGTAACAGATTATTCTCTTGCATAGCATAAATTATCAGAAATCTTAAATGCACTAATTTCTGAATATGAAGTGAACTTTCAGGAAAACAACTTCAATGCAAAGCTTTTACTGTGATGCAACACTAAAGAAATTATTTCCATGTCTTACTAGAATAGTTACTTCCTTCCAAGTGTTCAACCTTTGAAGTTGTAGATAAGCAGCTATCATTGTTACCCACTTAACTCAGTTTTTAACACTGAGTTTTTAATAACTTACAAAACAAGCTAGACAACTACCTGGTAGGCTTCACAAATATAGTGTTTGATAATAAAATCTCGAGATTTTGATACAAGAATATCAAAGGCAGCAATTAAATCAACTTTAAAAGCCTAAAACTGAGAGGGATGTGTCATTTAGTCTGCAGTCCTTACTTTCTAATGGGAAGGATTGTCTAGGAATTCTCATTGTCTTTTCTCTTGGACAAAGTGTGCAAGATGCATGGCTGTGGCTGTGTATTTAAACACTGTGGCTTTTCAAATTAAATGTTATCTGCCTTTTTAGGTTAGACAGCAGTTTTGTTAAACTGCTACAGAGTGTGCAAAATATTTTCTGTCCAAAGCAATATAGGGAATTGATATAATTTATTATGGTTTTTGACACCCAGCTGGTCCTTTGTTAATTTCATTAATTGTAGGCAGAAGTATTCTTTAGCATTTGTGAAGGAGTCATTTTTAGGGTGGCTTAAAAGTGACACTTCATAGCTCTCAAGCAGCAAAGTGATTTGAGTGGTTTAAGAGGCTGCATTTCATAATCTAGGAACTCTTCCATTTTTCAGCCTATTTGTGTAACTGTCTAGCAAAGTTTATTCTGTCTTTCAGCTAGACACATCTTACCCTTGTCCTCAGACAAACATCCAAAGAAAACAAATATAGCAACCTGTGTATTGCATGTATGGGTTTAATATCACAGAGCAGAATTCAGATTAGAAGAAGCCTCTGGAAGTTATCTAGGACAACCCTGTAGTTAAAGCAGAGCTTGCTCTGTAGCTGCTTATGGCTTCTGGGAGCCCAGTTGAGTTTTGAAAATCTGGTGATGGGGTTTCTGCAGCTTCCCAAGGCCTGCCTTCTCATGCTGACCCCCTCTCATTATAAAAAAACCTTCCATTGTATTCAACTAGCAGGTTTTTATGTCGCAATCTGACTGTTGCTTCCTGCTCTTTTGCTGGGCACCCATGACATTGTGGTCCATTTTGGTTTAGTGCTAATAATAAACTGAAGCTGCAGTGCCTCTGTGTGAACAGAAGTTACCAGTTCTGTCACTTCAAACTGATGATCATGTAACTGCTATTGAAAACTTGGACCACTTGTTTTGATTGTCTTTATGAAGAAAACCAATGCTTTAATGTCTCCTTTACTACTTAAGTTGGTTGTAGTGGCAGGAAAAAACAAGACCCTGTCATCTTTTAGTCTTCACCATGTTGCAATTATTGCAGCTTCTGTGCATTTTAACTAAGGATGGTTGAAGTCTGGAGGACCACCTCTGGTCATCTTTTTGACCTCTCTCATGATCTCTATAAGATGTCCCTTGTGTATAACAGCCTGATTAATTTCCAGCTATTTGTATTTCCTTTATTAAAAATTTGAATTCTGGTATTCTTTCTGGGGCTTTTTTCTTACCTTAGATTATTTGTCTTTGTGTAGTTTATTTAGATTATACAATTAAGGGTACTACAATTGAGGTTCCTTGGTAGTTTATTTTACTGTTAACTGCCACTGTTTCACCTTTTGCCCCAAGCAAGTGATCTTTTCTCCCAACACTTACTGAATTTCTAGTTCCCTGTTGGTGCTGCACTGGAACACTTCAACTTCTCGAATTAGAGAACACTGGCTTTGTCAGGTGAATTTCTCCCTGAGAAGGCACTGAAATGGCCTAGCAAGAGTCAAACAAGTTCTAAAGTTGTTGCAAATAAGGAGATGGAAGAAACCTGAGTGTTGGACTGATAGTGCAGCAGATGCTGATTATATAGGTGTAGGTTGTAAGAAAACATAGCACTCTCTGCTGGGTCTTCAGCTTTCATTGTGGAGACCAGTCTTTTCATTTCCTCAGGCTACTTCCTGATGTCTTCTAAAATAATCTTTTTCTGGTATCTGAACTGTTTCACACCTTTCCTTCACCTTGGAAGCACTTTTGACACTATCTTAAGCTCACAAGGTAATTTGATAGAGTCAGGAAACACTGTTTCCTTTAAACCTTACCTATGGAAGCTGCAAGAGGTCATGAAACTGCCCGTGATATGAAATAGGTCAGCAAGAGAAATCCTAGAGTAGGCTTATCCAGTGAACTCACAGAACACAGGGAAATGTTCCTGATAGTACTGAGAATGAGATAATGGACCAAAAGTATATTCAAACAAATAGATGTGTAAAGTTGCCTTCAGTAAGTACTCTATCCTTTGATTTCATGAGTGTTTAAACAGACTGTTCTTGCAATTGTATCTTGGGAAAGGGATTAAATTCCTGGGGTGTGAGTTTTAATCTTTGGGACAATGTTCACTGAACACCAGGTGGCTTGATGATCAAGAAAATGCTTACAGCAAAGTCTTTATTTTGTCCTACAGCACTCACCAAATAGGACCATACTGGATATTTGCTGCCATTTTATGGTGGTCTTAGTGTTTTTTAACAGTTGTTTTGATGAATTTTGACTGAATGCAATGTTTGTAGCTAAGGAGTATAATTGGTTCATTAGCTCTAAAATCATATCTTAATCAGATGTGTTTTGCAATGAGTTTATACAGTGTGCAGTTTTATGTGCTTAAATTTATTTCCATTTAAGCAGGTCCTGAATGTATCTGTTGCTTGCATGGCAGCTGTGGGATAGAAGCAGCATATAGTGTTAAAGCTCTTCATTTTTTGATGAGTTGTTAAGGTTCTGTTCTACTCAAAACTAGTCAGCTACAAGCCTAATGTTGTGAACAGTTTATTGCAGACCTCAGGTGCTGTGTGATACTGGTCTACCTAGTAACAAGCAGAGTGTAGGAAGCTTCTCAAAAGAAATTGTGGCTGTTGTCTTTCTTTCTGCCAAGAATTTTCCAAATGATGTTTCAGAGGGAATAGTCTGTCCTTTAAGAGCTTAATACTGAATATAACTGCACAAAGTGTGGGAAAAGAAACATGAACTCTCCACTTATCAAAACATGGTTCACAAGAGAAATGTGATAATGGATGATACCTGACACTCTCAAGAACTGACTTTGGGAGATTTCAGGTTTGTAAATCTAAACATTTAAAACCACTGTTTATTTTTTCCCCTAGTCATGTTTCTAATAACAGCTATTCCATGACTCCTAGCCAATGGCTTCTTTTAGAACTGTAGCAACAGGGAAGAAGATCATGCAAGTGGAAGCACTTCAGGGAGTAACTTTGAATCTGAAAACAGTACACATAAGACTATGTGATCCAGGGCTTAGAGAAAACTGGATGGTGAAGAGAAGCATAAATGTGTGCTAACAGTAAAGGCAAGTTGCCTGAAGAGGAACCTCAGTGATAGAGAATATAGTTATTTTAAACATGATCCATTTTAAGTATAGTCTCACAAAAATCATGGTTAAATTACACTGACAGACTTAACACTTGTCTCTTCTTGTCATAGGTTATCATTGAAGTGACAGAGATGTTGCACAATGCAAGCCTCCTTGTGGATGATATTGAAGATAACTCAAAGCTACGACGGGGCTTTCCAGTGGCACACAGTATCTATGGAATTCCATCTGTAATCAACTGTGCTAATTATGTTTATTTTCTTGGCTTAGAGAAGGTTTTAACCCTTGATCATCCAGATGCTGTCAAAGTTTTTACGCGTCAACTTCTGGAACTCCATAAAGGTCAAGGCTTGGATATTTACTGGAGGGACACGTACACCTGTCCTACAGAGGCTGAGTATAAAGCCATGGTACTGCAAAAGACAGGCGGGCTCTTCGGATTAGCTGTAGGTCTCATGCAGCTCTTCTCAAATTATAAAAAGGACCTAAAGCCGCTCCTTAACACACTTGGTCTCTTCTTCCAAATAAGAGATGACTATGCCAACTTGCACTCCAAAGAATATAGCGAGAACAAGAGTTTTTGTGAAGACTTAACTGAGGGCAAGTTCTCATTCCCAACCATTCATGCAATTTGGTCGAGACCTGAAAGTACTCAGGTGCAAAACATTTTACGTCAAAGGACGGAGAACATAGACATAAAAAAATACTGTGTACATTACCTTGAAAATGTTGGTTCCTTTGAGTACACTCGGAATACATTGAAACAGCTTGAATCTGAAGCCTATAAGCAAATTGAATCACTTGGGGGAAACCCTGAGCTTGTAGCACTAGTTCAACAGCTGAGCAAAATGTTCAAAGAAACTGAAAATTAAGAAATTGACTTCTGTGTGTCTTTTGAAAACGGGAGAATAACCAGATGGAGAGTTGTGATAATCAGTCTTATGTAAAACTTCCTCTTGTAAACATGTTACAGAAATTACTGTTAAAAATAACTAGTCATTGAGTTTTGAAATATATACCCTATTATCTCTAAAATCTTAACTGTAACTGCTTACAGTTGACTTTAAAGCAGATGTACTAGAACTAAAACACGTTTTGAACCTAAGTGTAATAGTCTTGACAGAATCACAGGCATTATTTCATACCTAAAACTCTCATGCCCCTAACCAGGCTATGAAAGTATTTTGGTTGAAATTCTGTGTTAAATTAAATCAGGTTGACATGTGAATATTATGCATTTTAAACAATGCTCTTGTGAACCAAAATTTGTGTTAAAAAAAAGATGGTACTTCAACCACAATGCACATAATATTGTGTGATATTTCTAAGTTTGACTTGTGAAGATCAGGGGGGTCAGTTTACTATGTCCTAGAGTGAATATCCTATCCAGCTTCTGTGGATATTTTCAGGGGAATGTGAATTATGAAAGATACTATTTCATATGCAAATAAGACATGCTCAGTCTGAAATTGTGACTTGATAAAGGTTTTGCAGTACCTTAGAGAAAAGATTTCATCACATCAACGAAGTGTAAATTTGCTGCTGATTCCAGCTCTGTGAGTAATTTTGCTCACCTGGTTTTAGATTTTGAAATTGTCAAACATTCTGTAGCCAGAAACTTAAATCTATGCATTAGAGCTCATATATGTAACTGCAAATAGCAGCATAATGAGCTGCTATTAGAAATGGAAAGGGATTCATACCAGGTAACTTGAGGACACCATAATTGGTGCTGGTCTCTTTAATCTCTGCTTATAATTGAGGGGCTTCTCCAAGACTTTATTCATAATTTATATTTCATTCCTGTCCTGAATTGCTGTCTGGAGGCATGTTCTGTATCTCTCCAAAGAGACAAGAGCTGTAATTTTTTTCTTAAAACAAAGTACAGTATCTTGTTTTACAAGCTACAATACCACTTCAGTTTTGTTAATTGCTTAAATAGAGCTTTAAAATTATAGACATACCAAAATAGAACTGGGACTGAGAGCAAGATTTAGGGGTAGGGCTGATAAGTAACAAAGTTCTCTGCTCAGAGATATATATAAAATATAAATATATATATATATAAATGTTAATAAAATGTAAGCAGAGATGTTTGGTTTTTTAGTTCCCTGGGCTGGCTTTAATCAGGTTCAGTTCCCTTAGTATTCACAGGTATATTAAGCTTTGCCTTGGGGTAGCAAGGTAATGGTTTGGATCAAAGGTAGGACTGGTGCTATAAGCTGTGGTGTTAGCTCAAGCATACTCTGAAATGGACAGAGGTGCTTGGCTTCTGATGGCTAAAGGATAGTTTTATGCAGGTGTTCATTTACTGCACCTGGAAAACAGGGAGAGCTATGATGTTGGCTCACTGAGAAAACTAACTGAAGAAGGTTGCTGTAATGTCTTCCCTGGGCAGCCTTAATATCTTTCTGAAAGTGATCAAACATGGCAAAATTGGGGATGACTACTTTCAGGCTGAAATATTATGTAGTTATGGATGATAGCCTGTCCCTTTTATCTGCATGCTGAGGAGAAATCTTTGATTAGACACAGAATAATAGGCTTTTCACTGAATGGAATTGGTTGCGAGGACTCTGAATAGCTTAAAGTTGGTGAAAGGTGTCTTTAATGTTAATCAAAGAGAATTGTTATTCCTTTTTCATAACTTGCAGTGCTTAGTAAGCCTGTGAGTTTTTAATGTGTTATGTGAAAATACTGTCTGCAGCAAATTACATTTATTTTGTGCCATGTCTTGGAAGTTTCTAAGCACTGTTGCAGTTAATGTTGAATAGGGGAAAGCATTGAAAAGATTATTGTTGTCAGGAGAATCTCCTAATCTTACTGTGAAATGTATCCTTGTGCCTGTTAGGATATTGTAACTGCAACACAATGCAAAGTGCACTTAGTGCCATTTCATTTCTGTTCTGTTGCTGGATGTAAACAGTTCTGTACAATCAGACTTCCATAATGAAGTAGCTTTTCTTACTGTTTGTATAAAGCTTTTCTACCATCTGAGATTTCTGCTATGTCATTGCTCCTTTTTTTCATTCTGGCAATTCACCCCAGTATTTATTCTAATTCTATATCTTGTGGCATGTGCCATCATTAGGAGTAGGTACATGGATGTTTTCCAGTTGCAGACCATTTTAACCACAAATGGGTAAGAAGGGAACAGTTGGTCCAGCTTTCTTTTCCCAGGTTACAAGAGGCCATGCAGCTCCCTCTTCTGCCTTCAAGGCGTTTGATGGCAGCATTCAAAGCATGTGCTGAAGGCATATCTGGAAAGGCCCACATTGTTGCTCTTCACTTAGGATAAACAGGATTGTTAGAGCTGTTCTTGATGTATTTGGGAGTTGGAAGAGGCTGGCATATTTTCCCTTCATCTGCTAAGCTGGTATAGCATCTTTAAGTACTAAATGCCAGTAGTAATGATGTCCCTTAGTCAATGTAGATTTTATTTTTGTTGCCATAAGATCAGTCTGTGCATTTTCATCTATATCCTCCAAGGTTATCACTGGTTAAGTGTTAACAATGTTATCACTATTAAGTGATGCTCCTGAGGTTAAGCAGTGTTAAGAAAAACCCTTCGTTAAAGCAGCATGGGAGTTCTTGTGACTGCACAATTAGTTGTGTGAGTGCCCCTCTGTTGCTGTGCCTCCCAGAACACAGGGAGTAGGGGTTTTTCCTGATCTTCATAAAATATGCACTGTTGTAGAATGGCAGTGCAAGTTGCAAGTGGAGATGCCCACGGGGAAAGAAAGGGGATGCTGGTTTCAATGTCAGTCCCTTTGAGCCAGAATCATTCCCCTTATGTTCCTACCATTGCCAGCAAGTTGCACTTTGATCAGGTTATCAGCGCATTTCCTGGGGATTTAGTTCTTGCAGTTCATATTAAGAGAAATGCAAATACTCATCAGTCTGGAGCATTCCCCACTACCTCAGTCTGTTTTCTGATTTTGTGTTTGCTGGTTGTAAATGAGTACTGTCATCTGTCTTAGAGTAGCCAGCCATTGGATGGGACGTTGGTCTTTGCTTTTTCATAGGCTTATGTTTATACATATACCTCATCAATTATGATGAAAATTACATGATTTCAAGACCTTCCTGAGAAGATAGCTTTCTCCTCTGCTTTTGAACTCAGGCTGTTCAGGTACCCACTCAGAGCAACTTTGTATGTATCAGCCAGGTCTTGATGTAAACAACATAGAAATGTTAATGGGAAAAAAAAATGTTGGCTGTTCTTTGTTTCTGCTTTTTTGTTCATTTTGCTAATCTGGCTGCATGTGCTATGGAAATTTCCTATATTAATTTCTGTTTTCCTCAATTATTGTTAAAATGCTAGTAAGGTATAAAAATGTGGGGTTTGTGAGATGGTTTGCATTTCTAATGTAAAAATTGGTTTGAACTTTAATATGCCTTTACCACTGAATTGCATCAGGCTTTTATTCATGTGCAAAGAGCCATGTGGGCATCTGTTGCTCTACTTTGTCTCATCTTCATCATTTTACGTTTCAGGTTGGTATTTACTATGCTCTTTGTATTATTTGCTTAGTACTTCCACTGTAATTCTTCTTTCATCTATATTTCTATTCTGCTGTTAATACCAAGCACACATAATACCATCAAACTCGGTTTTGATCCTGGACAAACATACTAGTCTGGGTCTGCTTTTGAAATGTTGATTCTTGGCTCATAATTTGTCTTCACAAAAGTAATCTAAGATTGATCCAAGATTTTCTGCAATCTTGAAATGCCTGAAACTTTCTTTCCAGGAAGCTGGAGCCTGTAACATCTTATATGACCATAAATTATTTTTGTCTCATGTAGGTTGAGCTACTTTCCTTGCCCTACCTGTTTGCTTTCAAGATCCATTTTGCTTTGGTGGTAATACCTGTTAGGTCTTTTTATGAATGAACTTAACTCACTAGCCCTGAGAGAGGGAAGTTAGTTTTTGTCCAGGTTAATGAATTATCCCACTCAGCAAGAGCCTGATGAATGCCAGAACTGGCAGGTGGACAAAGGCCAAGGAAAGGACTTCAGAATAAGAAAACTCATTTTGGCCTCCTAAGGCTGCCTCATGTAATTTTGCCTTCTTTACAGAATTTATTTGGCTTAGTTAGGAAAAGCTAAAGTGTGTGGTTAGTTTCCCTGAGCATCCCAAATAGACTGAGAGAGATACTTTAGTTAAAAATTATTTATTCTGACAATTATTTATGTAACTTACATATATCATCTAAAGATTTTATTAAAGGTACAGATAAAGGAATGAAACAATGTACTCTGTTTTATTTTTCCTTCTCTTAACAATTTTTCTGTTCTTGAAGTCAGAGAAACATAATTTGCCATGTGCCTGTTTGAGTTGATTGCTACCTCACACTAACACCCTTCCTGAAAAAGTTTTATCACAGCTGAGCATCAGCATTCAACCTTTTTTGCAGCATTTATTTTAAAATTACTTCAAAGGCACCTTGTTGAGGTGTGGCTAGGAATAATCCATGATTCATTAGCTCACTTCAAGCATATAATCTGCAAAACTTCTGATAAAGATGCAGGTTAAACCACATTAACCCTGGTAGTGTTCCTCACCTGTTCCTCACCTATGGAACAAGTACATTCTCAGTTGACCTACTGAAAAGGTATTTACTGATTATCTGTTTAGTACAGCATAGAGAACCATGGCAGGTACACCAAGAAGGCCTAACGTGACACTTCCAGGGAAAGCACTGCACAACCTGACATGAATTTGTGTAGAAGACTAACTCTGAGGTGAAGGGAAATCATAGATAATGATCTGGTTTTGAGCTCCTGGAAAATGCTCTACTCATTGCTGCATGCATTACATGCTGACAGTTAAGCAGCTGCATCATCTCTTGCACACAGTAGGTCATTTTCACTCTCTTCATAATGCTGCAGTTGCTATTTCTAGAGCATAGAGTGTAAGCTACTTAATCACTCAGTAATTACTGAAGTCTCTAGAATGGCAAATGCATACATTTTATTTATGTATTTTGAAATACATAAAACCTCTTTTATTCTCTTGTGATGTGTGTTACTCTACAGAGAACTTCTGTTGGCTGAGGGAGGCATAACCTTTCACTGACTGGAGTTATTAAAACCAGGCTGACACCAAGCCTGTGTGAACAGATTGAAGGGGGAAAAAGGTTTGCAAGGAAAAAAACCCCAAAGTTCTTTAAAAGTAGAATTTCCTGTAATTGCAGAGTTACCATATGAAGCATGGAACTAACTCAAACAGTTTTTCTGTGGTTTTGACTGAAGAACCTATAGCTAACTGCTTTCTTTTGAGGTGGGATGGAATGTACAGGTCAAAGTAAAAGCCATACAGAGGAACTGTCATTGCTACTCACAGAAGGGTAAAAACTGTGCTATAAACCTAATCTCCTACCTTTTACACCAACCAGCCTGAATGTTCAATAAATTCAGAAGCTAAATCCATTTTTACTTACGTGTTTATAAAATGCCGAAGTTGTAATTTACAGTAATGATATGAAAATGTTAAATGGGTCTAGTTTCTTTGGCATTGGGACTGTCCTGTTCCTTGTCAAGCAGATCATGAGCCATGGCTGTTTGTTGATTACAACACTGAAACAAGAAGTACAAAGAAACAGAAAGAACAAGCCGTAAGTTTTGCTATTCTCATTATCATTTTAGAAATAAATTTGACAACATGCATGTAGATTGTGAGAATGGCTGCATCACCTGTCAAGCTAGGGATAAAACAAGGGCAGCTGGGGTCAGAAGGAGCAAAAATATTTTCTTGTTTTCAGTGCCTTTCCTGACAGGCAGTACACAAAGTGGAGGATGCTCCCAGCTTTGACCTTGGGAACAGTGGGGGAGTCAAAAGGAGACCAAGAGGCCTCACTGCTCTCACTTGTACCACTTCCTCGTACCTTCAGCTACATGGCTTGAAACTGGAATAGATCGTTCCAAGAGTGCCCTCTGTGGGAGACGAGTGGGCTTAGGAACCCAGATGAGACAGCAGCCCCACCAAAATGGGGAAGGAGGACTAGGGTATCTATTTTTCCCCCAATTCTATTAGTTGGCCTGAAATAACACACTACCTATGGCAAGGGAGGACTATGAAATAAAGGCACAGAGCTCTTTGCTGGGCTGTTCCCTTTGTGCAAGAGAGTAAAGTGCACCCTCAAAGCCTGTTAATTGAAGATGCAAGCTATCAGCATGCTAAAGAATACACACACTATCCAGATTGTTTTGATTGGAATGTACTAGTGTTACCAAATAACCATATCTCATTTCTGTAGTCAGTATCACAGCCTCAGAGTAAAGAGTACTAATATGCTGCCTGCCAAAAGGACAGACAGATTTCATGTAATGGAGCTGTAGGACTGAAAGAGCTGATGCTGATTATTTACTGTCATTATTGCTCCAGTCTTGGTGGTGCCAACATTCAAATGATATTGTTTGCATTCAGCTGTTATGAGACACTGAACTATGAAACACAAGAGATTTAGAAAGGTGAAAAACATCAATTAGGATACTTTGATTTTTATAAATACAGCTCTTAGATCTTGCCATACCTATCTCTGTCAAATTGAAGAGCTCTTACTCAATTTCTGTTCCTCACCGATTGGTACTAGAACACACTCAGGTCTTTCATTTTTTGCTGTTAATCTTATGCGCAGTGGACATTTCGATTTTCCTGGATTCCCCCCTGGATATTTCCGCCAAATACTGAATGTTGAACTAAATGCAGCAGCAAGTGTAGCAGCGTGCAGAGGAATACAAGCGTGTGGGAGTCCGCCTGGCGCGGGGGTGCTGCGGGGGAGCGCTGCTGCTCGACGACCCGCCCGCGTTCTCCTCAGCTGCTGCTCCGTGAGAGCGCCCCAGCCTTGAGCTACGGACTGGAACCATCTCTTACTCAGTGTCGGTTCACCGGTGCCGCAGGGCTTTGGCCACCCCGTGCTGCTTTACAGCACGACACCACTTCCCCGGGGCCCCTTTCCTCTCTCCTCACCGCCCGCCGCAACTCTGCGGCCACTCCCCGGGAGGCGCAATTCCCGGGGACGGACGGGCACCCGGCACCGCCCCGCGCGCCCGGCTCGCCCAATCAGAGCACCCGCCTCTCACTCCGCGGCATGCTGGGAGCTGTAGTCCGGGGCCTGCAAATCCGCGCGGCGGGGCAATCTCGCTGAACACCATTGCCCAGAAAGCTCCACGGCGGCGACGCCCCGGGCCGATTTGCCCCTGAAGGCGGTGTCTCGAGCAGAGTAGGAGGCGGGGCGGGCCAATAGCGGGCCAGGGCAGGGCTGCGCCGGGGCTCGCGGCCAATCGGAGCCCTCCGAGAGCCGGGAGGGGCGGGGCGGCGGGCGCGGGACGGAAGTGCGGCAGCGGAGCGGCCCCGGCGGTGCGTGAGCGGCGGCCGCGGCCCCGCGCGTGTGGGGCGGGGGCTGAGGGCGGCCCACAGGAGCCGGCTCGGCTCCGGGAGCGGGGAGCGGCACGGGGCGGCGCCGGGCGGCAAAAGTGCAGCTCCAAGTAGATGCGTTGTGAGAGCAGCGGCTTGCGCGCGTGTTAAGGGCGTTCCTCCTGTGCCTGCAGGTCCGGGAGCAGCCCGGTTCCCGCGGCCCCGGAATGGCTGCCGGGCTGCCTCCCGATGCGCTGGGTCGGCGGGTCGCCTGTGGCACCGACTACGGGACTGTGCGCTATGTGGGCAGCGTGTCTCCTACTGCAGGTAACTGCCACACAAGTAATAATCTTCACGTTTTATGGCTGTTCTCATGGTTCTACTCATGTTGTTTTTCATTAAAAAAACCCAACAGCGTCGAGTAAAACGTGGCAATTTACAACTTGATTTTCCTCATTGTTCTTGTGTAAATGTGGTGACTTCTAATCTGCGTGAGGTTTTTAGGTTTTTTTCTTAAAGAAGTCAGAGTTGTCAAAAGGAGTGTAAGAAGAACTTCACAGTCTTTTCCCTGATCTCTGTGCAGACAGTCAGGGAAGGTGAGAGGTAGATCTCCAGACCAGGTGATAACATATTGTGTTGGGTTTGTGTGTCAAGGCTCTGGGAGTGGCAGGGGCTACAGGGGTGGCATCTGCCACCAGAGAAGCTGCCAGAAGCTTTCTCCATGTCCTACAGAGCCGCTGCCAGCCGGCTCCAGGGTGGGCCTGCCACTGGCCAAGGCTGAGCCCGTCAGTAATAGTAGTTGCACCTCGGTGAAACCTTCTTTAAGAAGGGGAAGGAAAAGAGACTCTTTGCACGAAGGTAGCTGTGGCCAGAGAAGAGCTGAGTGAGAATATGTGTGAGGAACAGCCCTGCAGACACAAGGGTCCATGAAGAAGGAGAGGAAAGACATACTCCACACTCTGGACAGGAGATTCCCCTGCAGATCTACTGAGACACACACGCTGTTTCCTGGCAGCCCAGGGGGTCAGCGGGGGTTCAGAGATCCACCTGCTGCCCATGGAGGAGGCACACACAGGTGGATGTCTGAAAGGAAGTGGTGACCACACCAGAGCAGGCTCCTGGTAGACCGGAGAGATAAGCCCTGCTGGAGCAGGTTTCCTGGTGGGTCTTGTGTCCTGGAGTAGCCTTTTCCTGAAGGACTACACCCCAGGAACAAAGGAAGGGGTGTAGTTCCAAAGGAAGCATGCTGTAGCCTGTAGGGAGGAGTTATGTTGCACCATTCCATGGATGACTGTCTTGTATGGGAGGAGCCTGCACTGGAGCAGGGGAAGGACCACCCTCTTTGAGGAGGAAGCAGCAGAAATAAGTTTTGATGAACTGACTGTAACCCCCATTCTCCACCTCTCTGTACCTCTCAGGGGAGGAGGTAGAGCCCAGGAAAAAGTGAGAGCTGAGGTGGGGGTATTTTTAAGATTTGTTTTACTTCTCAGTAGGCTACTCTGATTCTGGTTGATAATGAATTCAGTTGCTTTCCCCAAGTCATGTTTTGCCCGTGACAGTAATCAGTGGGTGATCTCTCCCTGTCCTAATCTCAGCTCATGAGCCTCTTGTTGTGTTTTTTCTCCCCTACTCAGCTAAGGAGGGGAGTGACAGAGTGGCTTTGGGTGGGCACCTGGTATCTAGCCTGGGCCAACCCACTATAGATGTTCAAATTTATGGGAAGATTCCTGATGCTTGGAAGAAGACCAGCCTTGCATACAGTTCTAGAAGAGGCAAGAAGGATGACCAGGAAATGTAGACTCATTAGCCTCACTTCAGTTTTGGGAAAGATGACATAGCATGTTTCCTTGGAATCCACTTCCAAGCCTGCGAAGGACAAGATGGTAGTTGGGAGTATTTGGTACTTGTAAATAAGAAGAAGTTGTGCTTGGTAGATGTAATTACTTTCTACGATGATATGACTGTGAATGTGGATGAAGGGAGTACAAATCAATATTCCTTGACTTCAGTAAGTCTTTGAATAATGTCTTCGTAAAGAATTTTATTTGGAAGCTGAAGAAATACAAGGTTAATGGACTGTTAAATTATTTGAAAGTTGTCAAGTGAAAAAGTAATTAAAGACTTGATATCTGTAATGAGTGAGTACTACCAAAGTAAACGCTGGGGTGTGTATTGTTTCATGTATTCCTCAGTGATTTGGGTGATGAACAGTGTTCAACCTCAAATGGCTGCTGTGATGCAAGGTAGAATTGCAATCCAGCTCAATGTTTATGAACTTGAGGTTTGAACCCAAGAGATTCAAGGAGGATAAATTTCTGCATGTAGTATGGACCAGAAAGTATTAGTGACTCAGAGAGTCTGTTGCAAAGGGCTTGGGAGTGAAGTTGGATACTGTTATGAATATGAGCCAGCAGTGACCCCTGTAACAAGCAGAGATACATGTTGTACTGGGTTACCTTAGAGGGGAGTGATGAGCGTGGCCTGCTAGTTAAAGGAAGCTCTTATCCCTCTCTGGGAATGGGGTTCTTGACAAGGTTACCCTTGGAATAATGTATCTGCTGTGGAGCTATTCCAGTTCGAGAGGGATGCAGGCAAACTTGAGAGGATCTCAGAGGTCTCCTCTTTTGAGGAGTCTTGGAAGGCTACCAGGGTGGTGAAGGGCACTGACCATACACATGTGTTGTGAAGAGGTTGAGGGATCTGGGCTTGGTTAATGTGGTGAAGAGAAGTAAAAGCGCCATCCAATGGCTTCCTGCAGCTGTTTGACAGCTGGGTACAAAGGTGGCAGAGCCAAACTCTCCTTACAAGTGCTAGATTATACAGTAAGGGATGATGGCCACAGCAGGAAAACCTTTCCCATTACCTTGCTACACTACAATGCAGCCCTGGAATATGCTCACCAGATGTGTTGCAATCTTTCTCTCCTCGGAAATTTTCAGGGTCTGGCTAGGTAACAAATTACCCGACTGACTTTTTTAGGGGGAGGAGTAGTGCGATTTCGAAATGGAACAGGAGGAAAAGGATGGCTACCAGGAAAAAGCAGATTGAGAAGGGGAGTCGAGCGGAACCTAGTATTGGAATAAGAATCCCAGTATAACCAGTTAGATTGTGCCTGGGTCAGTGTGACCCTAGCTGCTGAGCCAAAGGCGGCTTCTGTGGTTCTTTACCCCAGAGATACCTTGGCTGCTGGAGATTGCAGCGGGGCACTGGTGCAAGTCCAGGCTTGTCAGGAACTCCGTTTACCTCAGGAGAGAGAGCTTCTGGCGATGGTGAAGAGAAAAGGAGAGGATTCTGCTGGAGGGTTGCCAGATGTTTATTCCATGGTTACAGAGGTCTGAACCAGGGCAACTGCTGCCAACAGAATGGAGGCCGCATGGTCTGATTAACCTTTTAAGCTCCGGGACAGGGGAAGGGGAGGGGACAGGTGAGCTACCAACCAGGTGAAAGGGGCAGGGTCTCAAGGGACTAGGGACACCTATCCAATGTACCCCAGGCCTGAGGGACCAACCACACGACGCCTTGCTGGAATCTTAAGCCTGATTGACAGGACTCACTCAGCAAGGGGGAAGGGAGAGAGGCATAGGCACACCTGGGAAGGGACCCTGAAGTTTAAAACAGGACATTGCAACACACCGCAACAACCTAGGGGGTCGAATCCGCATTCGTATGGGGATAGCTTTTCTGAGTCCGGGCTTGTTTGGGCAAGTCAAAAGTTTAGTGCAGTTAGGAGGATGCTCAGGGTTAGTGATAGGGTTAGTATGAATACGATTATGTTTATTACTCTTCTCTGGGTTTAAACCAGATTTTAAGGATTGGAAGTCGATTGTAATTAATATACTAGAGGAGTAAGATCCTCATCAGTAGATTGAGATATGGAGGAATAATCATACAATGTCTATGAAGTGTCAGTATCAGGCGGCTGCTTCAGATCCGAAGTGGTGGTTCGATGTGAAGTGGTATTTAATTAGGCGTAGGAGACATACTGGTAGAAATGTAGATAATCTCCTGCTTTGACAGAGGTTAGGCTGAGTGAACTCAAAGGTTCTTTCCAGCCGTGCTTTCTATGGATATGATGCTGTAAAATTGAAAAAGTATCAACCATTTTTTTTCAGGAATTTGGCTGGGCGTGGAATGGGATGATCCGGAGAGGGGAAAGCATGATGGCAGCTATGAAGGAACACAGTATTTTACGTGCAGGTGAGTTGGTTCACAGCATTGGCATGTCATGTGTGGCGTTGAGATGCTCATGGGAAAAGGCCCTTTGGCAATTTTTAGGGCAAATGTTTCTGTTATCAGTTGGCCAATATTAAAAAGATCATAATTCTGAGTGCTCTGACCAGCTAACCCATAGATTTTTATTTATCCTGATATTTATCCAGTTACAAGTATTAGGGTATAGTAAATACTTAGAAAATACAAGTCATGTTTTCAGAGGTATGTTATAAAAATGAGACTTTTGGATGTTATTATTATTAGTAGTAGGTTTTAGATTTTTTACTTTAGTTAGGAAATCAGTATTTCCTAGTGACTTTCATTAGGTAATTCTGAACTGAAATATTGGTGCATATTAAGTGTCTCAAATACTGTTTGTATTTGAATTTAAGCTGACTTGCATATATCTTGTTAAGGGAAAATGCCAAGTTCCTGTTAATGATTTGGGTTATATTTGTATCACTAAGGAATTGTAAATATATTCATTAGATTTAGTATATGCAAAACATAGTGCAGCTGTGTGGGGTTTTTAAATATATGCAGGCATTACTTTTAAGTGAAAGGGTTTGAGCACTTAACATGTTTGAAATTGTGGAATACAGGACTCTAAGATGGATATTAACTGCAGCAAGTCATTGATTTCTATGTCAGGACACATGCAACAGCTGCAAGTTTATAAGTTAAATAGTAACTGGATGAGTTCATAGAAGACAGTCATCAATAACTCTTAAATACTAGAGATTGCTAGCTCAGTAAGTTCCTGAGCATGGAAGTGGTGAAGGATGAGAGAACAAAATCTATTCTGCAGAAAAATAAGAAGAAAACACCACCTGTGAGGACTGGATATTTTTTCCTTGTATCCCTAGTATTTAAATAATAATAAAACAAGGCTTGAGGAGGCTAAACACACTTAATACAAGAAAAAAAATCAACATTGCTGGATTTTTTTGTTTCAGCTAAGGAATTGGAAGTGATGGTTTCAGCACAACCAAGTCTTAAATTAATATATTAGTGGAAGTTGCTTCCTAAATGTTTTGAATTTACTTGAAACAGTTTCCAAGCTGAAGCTAGCTATGTTCTGCTGCAGGAGAAAAAAAAAATAGAAGTAATTGGCTGACCATTCCAAATCTCTCTGGACAGAAAAAGCAATTGAACATTTCATGCATGTTTATTCAGAAACTCGATTGCTTTACATTTGTGTGTGTATGATATTTATATATATTTATATATATATATATATATATATTTATATATATATATATATATATGTATGTATGTATATATATGTATATATATATTTATATATATATGATATTATATATATGTGTATAGACTTTTGGGGTTTTAGTAGCCATTAGTGTGCTTCCAGGAGATGAGATCTCAGAAACCTTGATTCTTGATGTAAGAATCAATGTTTTGAGTGAAGCTCAATACCCATAACAAATGTAAATGTTCTGGTCTTCAAACATGTTGTTCTTCAATACCTGTTCTTTGTGCTCTGCTAGTTTCCAATCAGAAGAGGTCCTGCTGGATTCTAAGAAAATACATAGATCCAGCAGCCCACCAAGACAAACAGACATAACTTCCTGTGTGCAGACACATTTGTAGTTCTTCTGTTGACTATTGGGAAAATGTAGGCAAACTTAAGTAAGAAATAGTTACCTTATTTTAGCAAAAGGGTGCTGAAAAACAAAACTGAAAACATCCCCCAAACTCCCACAACTGAAAACATTACCTCTTTACTACTACTGATTAGGAGGGAATAATGTTTCTTTGAAGATGAATATACACATCTGAAAAAAATGCTGTATTTTTCCCCTTATCATAAGTATCCTTTGCCTACAAGGCTACTTTGCTCACTCCTTGAATTCTGATAAGCAGAAGCAGCTGATCAAGTAGCTTGTGCTGTAAACAAATGCAGTGAAAGGACATTTCAAAATTAAGGCAATTTTGAAAATAACTGCTTTAAAAAACACATCTTTCAGAGTGACATTTGAAAATAAGACCATAAGAGGAAAATGAAACTGATTTTGAGATTCTCATTACCAGAGAATCTTCTTTCTTTTCAAGTCCTTACTTGAAACAGTAGGTCTGCTTACTGTTCTATGTGATCTCTATAGTAGATTTTTTGAAAATATGACCTCAACTTTTATGTTTTATAAAAGGCAGTACATTTATCTGCCTCATTATGTGGTGATAATTTAACTTCTTATGAATATGAGTACCAAGGAACAAAACAGCCATGCTTCAAATTATACTGACATCATGAGCATGTTCATCAGCCCAGTATCAGCTAGAAATGGCAATGCACAATCTAGTGGTGGTTTTGTGTTCAGTTTTTCCCTGATAATACGATCTTGTTTCTTAATAACTGAGGAAGCTACTATTTTAGCTGTCAGTTCCAGTAGTGTATAATGTAATTATGTTCTGCAGTCCTTCAAGAGAAATGAGTAAATCAAGCCTTAAAACTGTGTTAAAATTTGTATGCAGCTTTTGAAACATGAGTGTGCTTTCCAATATGTTCTGGTCCCACAGAACCACTGACACATTTGCATGCATGTGTTCCCCTGGGAAATGTGGGTTACAGCACACCCTCCTCCCCTGGTTGTCCTATTCTTGTTGCATGATGATCTGCTTCTTGTTCCAGATTATCTGCTCCATGAAAGATCTGTTCATATTAAATTAGGCTATTTTTTCTTCAAGGATGACACATTCACCTCCAGGAATATCTACCTAGAGAACAAACAACTCTTCACATACAGGAAAGAATATCATTTTAGTGTCCACGAAAAAAAATTATTTCCATTTTGCAAAGGCAGAAAGCATTCCTAAGATTCCTGAGAAGGTTTCAGTTGAGAAGTTTTGTTCATCAGAAACTCGTGCTCTTTGCTGCCAGTAGATCTGTGTTGAAACAAAAGGTTGTCCCAAACATGTTCTGTGCACCAGCAGAACCCCAAGGTGGCATCTAAAGCTGCAGATGTCTGTCTGTCTTTCCTTGTTTTTTGAAAGCCCAGAGTCAAGTTTCATGTCTGTTTAACTAAGGTAAACTTTCAAGAACTTGAAGTACTTGCTCATGCTTGCAAGGCTTCTTCTGTTCAGTCAGGAATTTAATACACCATGGCAGGTTAGTGTTAGATGTCATTTATAAGCATTGTTTGGTGCCACAGCCTCTTTCTAAAACTCGAAGGATTTCCTTTACTGCTGTGTGTAGATTCTTCTAATAGAAGTTTTGTCTGTTGAACACCTTCCCCTAGAGGGAAGAGATCTGTTCAGGTCTGTGTAGAAAAGACATTCATGGATTCAAACAGCTCCACTTTATGACACCTTGTGAGCCTTGTAGTGCATTTGCTGCAGTCATGGTGGTAATTGCCTGGAGTTGATCATTGCAAACAGACTGTACTGGGCAAAGAAGCCCTTTGATCCGTGCTTACTGCCTAGGCTGATAAAGCTGACATCTCTCTCTGTGGCTCACAGCTTCTGCAGTCAGACAGCTCAAGTGTGTAGCTGTTATGATTTATGTACTCCTGCATTTTTCTTCAGTACTGAGAAGTGTGTGTGTGATATTTCCCTAGCATATGAAGAGCCATCATGTACCTGTAATGATGAGCAGTGCCATCACTTTGTTTTACATTAGCAAAGAATTATGCCAAATTTCCTCCTTATTCAGTGGAAGCTGACAGCTAATCTAAATTTTAATGAATATCCTTGAAGCACCCTGGGCATGGCAGCAGATGGGTTGTGTGCTTCAGGCTACTGAATCATGAATAGGAAGTGTCCTAGAAGATGACTTCTGAGATTGGGGTCAACCTTCCTATTTTAAAAGTCAGTAGGAAGTGTCAGTATTAACTAGAGCCAGCCACTTGCCAGAGCCCCACTTGTGCATATTCCACATTTTCTGCTTAAGGAAATTGGGCCATATCTTCTACCACTCTGTTTCCTCACAGTCTTTTGTTCTGGCTGCAAAACAATTTGCATACATGAGAACAAAATCTCTGTTCTCAGACTTCTGAGTGTTCATCTTAAGTCAGGTTGATCAGTAATCCGTAGGTTCTTCCATCTCATAATATGCATGCTGGATGACTCTTTGGATTAGGATTTATCTCTTTAATTCCCAGTTAGGGAGACTGATGGCTAATAGGTGTGTATATGCATTAGTCCATGTGCTGTACATTATTTGTTTGATATGTACATGCAGCTTGTACAGTTCCTATGTCCTAATGTGAAATTTCATACAGGCAGTGTGTTTTAGGGAAAATGAGTTACACTGACCTCTCTCCTTGAATGCACAATAATTTTGCCTGAAAATAGGTTCCTATTGCAGTTTCCTTTCCTGTCTTTTGTGACAGCTCCTAAAAAAGTAGATCAAATAAATAGACTGGAACTGAGAAAGAAGCTTAGGCTTTGGAATGGATTTAAATATACATTAGTTAACTTATAATAGCATGCAGAGTAATGGGAAGTGATAGCAACAGGAGAGAGAAAACCTATCACCTTTTGATCAGGACAAAAAGAGAAGTGTCTTGAGAGATAAATACACTAAAATTTTCAATTTTCCTGTAGCTTTATATGACAGGGGACAGGGTAGCTAGCTAGGTTCCTCTGCTTGTTTTGTTTTGTTTTGTTTTTTTACCTAAGGATAAACTGGTTCTTGCACAGAAAATGAAGAAGGAGATGCCAATAGAAGTGGTGACCTGATAGGACAGAAATGGGCTTAGGAATGGATGTGGTGATGGAGGAACCCAAAGGCCTTGGCTATGACAGGGAGAAATGGCATGACAGGAGGGATGCAGAAGTGAGGTTCTAGATTAGCTCTGGTGAGAGGGTTGAGGAGAGCAGAACTGTTGAGTGTTGAGGGATGGTAATGACAAAATCATGGTGATAGGAAATTGGATAGTTGTTGTCAGAATAAATTGACAGCAGGACCTAGTGTGAAGTACAGATAGACAGGAGTACAGGGATTTTTTCCAGAGCCACAAGCAGAATCCTGTACTATCTGCCATCAGTGAAGCTGTTTGACTTAATTAAATGCAGAAGTGATATATTTGGAGGCAAGAGATGTTCTAGTTCAGGTCATAAAAAGGCAATTTACTGTTTTAAGAAGAGGTATTAAAAAAGAATCACATCATTTTTACTCTTGAGAAAGTTCAATATTTTAATCAGTTAAGTGTTTGCAAGCTATGAAGAATTTCAAAGGAATGGAAGAAATTACTTAAGAGAAGGTTGCTGGATTAAAAATGTATTGAAAATGCTTATCAAACATGAAAAGTTCATACCAGATTTATATTCTTCAGTAATTTGCCTTTCTGCTTCTTTTGTAATCATTGCACTCTAAACATAGTCATTACAAAACTAGACTGAAAATATTTTGAAAGTAAATATTATCAAGTTTCTACCTAGGTCCTTCTTAAGGATATGAGAGTAGAAAGGCTAATAAATGAAACTGGCACAGGAAATTTCCAGCACTGATTTTTTTTTACAAAAATGTGAATACATGGTGCCCAAACTATTCTATCTACTTGTAATAGGTTCATAAGATTTTGGGCCTTTAGTTACTGTTTTTACTGTGAGCATTTTGAACTTTGTAGCACTGGTAGTTTATATTACTGTGTGCTAATTAGACACTTGATGCTCACATGCTGTTTTGAGAAGTTTTATTTACACAAGTGATGTCTTCCTCCTGGTACTTTCCTACCAAAGCCTGTTGTCTTCTCAGCTTGATGGCCGACAGATATTCATAGCTACCAATTTTCTTCCTGATGTTTTCTGGCTGATGCTCCTATCAGAGCCTCACCATTCCCATAGCTTGTCTCTGCTGTTTCTTCCCTGATACTGTGTTTCCTCGCTAACTTTGCTAGAAAATGTCAAAGCAATTGCGTGGTAAGATGCAGGAATGCAACAAAGTTTTTTCAGTGCTCTAGAAAAGCCAAGAAACTGCACTGGACTGACTTAAATATGCATGATTGGTTGGATATTTCTGTTGAATATTCAAAATTGTTACCAAGTTGGTATCAGGATTTTTCGAAGTGCGTGTTTGTATAAGAGTTCTGAGCGCTACAATTTGTATGTTGTGTCATTTGTGTTAATTACTAGTGAATGATGCAAGTCAAATACAATGTAGCATTCACTAGTCTGAGTATTCCTCAGGCTTTGATAAAACTCCAGGCACATTTATTGTATGATTTAGGTAGCTTTGTGTCTATCCTTAGGTAGAAACTTCTTTTTCTGGAGAACCTGACATCATAATGAGTTTGGAAATAGCAGAGCAGTTCTTTTTTGTCACAGACATGTTTTATGAAAAAACCTTTTGCCAGGATCTTTTCTCCTGAGAAGCTGGGAAGCTTCAGCTTCTCCATGTTTTGCTACTTTGGAATGTGATTTGGTGAACTGTTTACCCAGCTTGTGAAATTGTTTTTACTTGATGACCAATGACAGCCACCTGTGTTGAGGCTGTAAGCAGCAATTTTATTATTCATTACATTCCTTTGCTAGCCTTCTGATGAAATCCTTTTCTTCTATTCTTTTTAGTATAGTTTTAATATATAATTTTCTTTTAATATAATATATATCATAAAATAATAATTCAGCCTTCTGAAACATGGAGTCAAGATTCTCATCTCTTCCTTCATCCTGGGGCCCCTGCAAACACCACCACAATTTTTAATAATGGGACTGACACTGTAATTTTGATGTGCAATTTTGATTTTAGGGAGCTGGTGCTCCAGTTCTCATGGTATCTCACTATGTGAACTTCTATCAAGTGCTGTCAAAGATACTCTGAGAGTCTTACCTGGCTCGCTGGGAACAGTGATATTCACAATTAGCCTGTAGAATTGCCTTTGACTGCTTTGGCTCTCAGTACTTCTGTTTAAAGCAGTAATTAATTAGTCAGTGAATGTTAAGATAACAGTTTATATTTCAGCTTTTCCTGACTGCTCTGTTCTAGGCATCCTAAAGGAGGATCGTTCATCCGGCCAAACAAGGCAAATTTTGGCGTAGATTTTCTTACTGCAGTAAAGGATCGGTACGGATTGAATGATGAGCAGGATGTTCAGTGTGGCACAGGGAATACAGTAGTGTTTGGAACAAAGACTGTGGAATTTGTTGGCATGGATTCTGTTGCAGAACAGCAAAGGCAAGTGTCATATATGAAAATCTGAGATACATTATTAGTGATTGATCAGTCAAGTAGTATTTCAACTGTAAGGACTGCCATGCACATTAAATTGTTGTGCCAGACTGCACTGTGGTGGAGACAAGAAATCCTCCAATTGGCTTCCTAATTTACAGGTTTTACAAATACAAACTGGGATTATGTCATGTTTAAGTGCTAACAATCCTCATTCAGGTTTCATAAAGAAGCAGATGATAATATCTGGTGAGAAATGAGTGATAAATTATCATTATGTTGGCAGTCATCATACACATGCGTGGTCTTTTTAAAATAGATGTATTTTAATGTTTTCTTTGTGTTGTACAGTGTTTTGTAGTCTTTGTTTACTCATATCACAAATTAATTTCTAGCCAAGAGAGGAAGACAGAAAGTCACTGTACTGCTAGTGAAGAAGTTTTTCAATCAGTTGATGTCATGTTTATGTACCTAGAAGGATAAGAAAAGCAGTAACTTCATGATGTGTCATAAATTGCAGTTCTAATGGCCCCCAGCAGAAGAGATGTATTAGTTCAGTAGGTGGCAGTCTCCTTCTGAGCTGATATTCCACAACTATTCTCCTTTTCTCCCAGAGCATACTAAGCAGTCAAAAATACTTCTGATAAGTGATACAAAGACTGCCCAAATAACTCTAAACTTCTTGAAAAACATGTTGCAAGAAACCTTTTTAACTCAGAATTTCTAATTAAATTCCAATTCTATATTTAATCTGTTTTACCAACTCTTTATTTCAGTTGGAACTATGGTTCAACCAGACTTATTTTGTAGTAGTGATGTAAAGGCAAAAAATAGAGATGTATCTCTTTTTGAGTGCGAATGACACTGCAGTGTGGTAATCTGCACATTGCTAATTCCCAAGGAGATACACATGAAAAGGATGTTATGGAGTTGTAAAAACCAGGCATTTATGTAACACACCTATTTCTGTTTGAAGATTACCTAACAGAATGTTCTTTCTCACGCAGACAACTGAACAAACTGGTGGATATCTCAGTGCGTGAGTGTGCAGTGAGCCATGCTGGTCAGGAAGAGGAAATCAGCAGAACATGTGCCAGTATCCTTTTCTTGCTGTATTGCATGATGCCATAAATAAAGTACATACTTTAGCATTCCAAATGTTCAAGTCACTGAATGATACTTGTATGCTTTTATTAAAAAAAAAACAAAAAATTAAACCTGAAGTTTATATTTAAAAGTTTAATGTAATGTTAAAAAGTTAAACAGCCAGGCGCCTACAATTTTTGAGAGGAAATGCAAATTATGCATAAAAATAGAAGTGTAGTCATAGGTTGTTATTGTGACTGCAGTTTCAGAAGGCTCCAGCAATGGTTTTTTTAACAATTCCCTAGAATAGAAAACCATATAGAAGTAGAACTGATATGTTCTGTAGACACCAGAGGTTTCCGATATATAACAAATAATGTGTTTAGTACACTGCATGCGGAGGCAGTGTTACAAAACTACAAAGCAGTTTTTATTTGTTAATTTTTAAGGACTTATAAGAGTTCCTGTCAGTATAGAAATTAATCCATTTGAGGATTTGTGTGGTTAAGCTCTTCTATAAAACTATAAGCCATTTCCATATCAGAAATCAAAATAGAATTTGCTGTAACTGAGCAGTACCATCCCTTAGTGTAATCTGTTTCTCTTTGATTCAATACGAAACCCTAATTCTAATTCTGAAAAAAGGAAGTTCAGTTTTGAGATAAGTTTATTTTTCTTAACAAGAAATTTCAGATATGAGGCATATAAACCTATCAAAAAATCTGATATCATCTTGGGAGACAGTAGCAGCTATTGCTTCTCAAGTTCAAAATCTGGAAACACTTAATGTCAGGTATAAATATTCATATTTGGGTTTCTCTTCCTTTGGGATGGGAACAAAAACCAAGAGGCTCAGGATTCAGCTTTCTAAATGTAACTGGATACAACAAGACTCATTCTAATGGGAGCTAAGGTTTTGGTTTTTTTGAATCTTGTTTTTAAGCAGCTGCTGAAGTTGTGGGCTGTAGTGTGGGCTATATTTTTCTGACATCTGTATTCAAGAAGAACCCTAGGAATTCAGCTTCTGTCTAAAACTAAGTTCTGGAGAACATTTTCTTCAAAGTTTTAAGATTTGATCTTTGGGGTTTTTTTTATTCTTGATACATTCTGGCTGCTCAGGCAGGTCTGCATTTAAGAACTCACTTTTGTTTAGCCAACTGTGTCTTGACACTAAACATAATTGTCCATAATGCTTTGACTAAACCTTAATTATCCCAAATCTTTGTCTATTTCTGTCCTAAAATGATGCTGATAAGAAATTGTTGAGACCGTGGTGACAGATCTAGGGGAAAATTTCCTGTACAATGATGACATTGGAAAAGGAAGGAGGATGTTGTTAAATAAAGCTCCAATTCTATTGAAACAAGAAAATTCATAAAATAATTCCAAAATAAAGAACATTTCTAGTATACACCTATACACAGTACTTGGCACATGCCACAATAATTTTCTGGTGTGAAGTAACACAGTGGATTAAATAGCAGCCTAAATCACCAGGGTTTTTATTTATTCTTATCGTTATTGTGACAAAAATGTATTTTTAAAGTAGTTATAGGTGTTCTGTTTTCTTCAATATTTAGCAATGAACAGCTGTTTGCAACCTGGGTGTTGTTTGTAAATCCATCTTTGCCTGGAGCATATAATGATTTATTGTTATCAGCGTGCATGAGAATACAGAGAAATTTATTTTAATTCACCCAGAATAATTTTTTCAGTTTTTCATTGTTGAGAAGGATACTCTAGACTGAAGGCTCTTCAGAAGTTTTTTGTAAAAAAAATGGAAAACAAAAGGAGATTGATTCTGGAATCTGATGCTTACAACTACAAACTGATAGAGTCTGAATCAGTTTTGTATTGTTTTGACCTTCTGTTTGCTTTAAAACAGCAAGAAGGTAAATCTGTTACTGATTTTTTTGTGCATGGAATGTTGGAGGAAGAATAAAAGTGATTAACCATCCACCAGCTTTTATGTGGAAATTTTACCCATAAGTGTGTAACTCTAAACTACATTGAGCGATTTTTATGAGAATATGCAGGTAGATTACACCTTAGGAAAGAAATAAAAACTTCTCTTTCAGGGTGAATAATGCAAACTGATTTGAAGACTGCAGATTTGAGGGTCTTTATCTTTTCTTCTTTGTAGTGATGCTTACATATTGAGAGGGGATTTTACATACTATTGTTTTGCTGGGGTCTGGATAGTCTTGTGGGCTCTTCATTTTCAGTCAACACTAAGGAGCTTAAGCCCAAGCTCTGGCTTTGTTTCATTTAATATTAATGAAAATCATTCTTTTCATGTTGAAAACTTAGTGAAAGAGGCCACAGAGGAATAAATATGCATTCTTGAATAAATATGCATTCTGGAAGCAGGAAAATAAATTAGGAAAGAATATGTTTGAATATAACTTGAAATATATTTTATTCTATTTTAAAATATGTGACATCTTGGCAGTGATTTTAATTTTTGGAGGGTATAAATTTCTTTTTCTTTAATGTGTAGCTCCAAACTAATGACTTAAATAAATGTGATTATTCATTATGCAATTTTTTTTTAATGCAGTGAAAACAAAATGAAATTTCCATCTACATCAACTTTTACATCCAGTGCATTTTCAAACTTGAAGATTCTGGCCCTTAATCAAACTGAAATAACATGGACAGAGGTAATAGCCTTTCCTGATTTTTTTTAAATTTAATATCATTAGGTTTCTGAGGCAAGGGAAGCACAATAAATATTTGTGCATTGTATTGTTCTACTGAAATCAAATCATCCTGAGAAAAGGTGCTGTTGGGTAACTGTGTTAGTTACATATTGACTAATGTACTTCCTACATAATGAAGGAAGTGATACTGGCATAGCAGTCTAATAAGAAACATTTTACTTCATCTACATCTGTAAATTGCCAAATCAAAAGAAAGCAGTTGAGTACAATATAGCTTCGTGTCCCAAAGTTTTTTTTAAGTGAAAACCTTTTGGTTTGTGGTAGCTGTTGAAAATTTACCTGTCCTTGTCTGCATTCAATGGAACAAATGCAAAGAGAAAGAAAATATTTCCTTATGATGAGAAAAACATTGGTTTGGCCTCACTTAGCATCAGCAGGAGGCTGATTGGTATCTTTGCCCATACTGATGGTTCTTGAACCACATGGTGCCTGGTTTTTGGCAGCAGAGAGCAGAGGAAAAACAAAGCTCTGCCTCGTTTCAGGCACTGAAATGTGTGCACTTAAATGACTCTCTCCTGCTATGGTGTCTTATTAGGAATGAAGTCCTGTTGTCAGCTGTAGCTTAGCAGTGGGCCTTTTTTCAGAGATGGGGCTTGGGACGTGCATCTCAGTGTCCTGGTACTTAGAATAGCTTCTAAATTCCAAACTGTTATTTGGATTTCTCAGGGTCAGATTTTATAGTACTGCATTGTAAAGTTACATGACTTTTCAGATCAGCTGTCCAGTAAAAGAGCATTTAACAAAACTGGAGCTTGAGTAGAAAGAAGCTTCTGCATTCTCTTGTTTTGCAGCAGGACTAGAGGAAGGTCACTGCTGTGTTTTTGTTTAGTGTCCGTTCACTGTGCTCTTAGAACTGCCTGTGGGATTTATGGCAGGACAGTGGATAATCCTTCCACAGTAGCAGCAACATGAATGGTGAAGGGAATGGAAGAATTAAGTGGCTGCAAACACTTTAAGTGTCACCTGGTGCTCCTCAGAGTAAATGTGTGCATTGTGGTGTTTAAAATGTTGGTACCTGCCAGCAGCTGTCCTTCATCCCTCCATGGGGTGACTGAAGGGCTGTTGGAGCCATGGCTGCAGATGGGTTCTCCAGGGCTAACTCAATGGCAGTGAGAAAGCCCCAGCTTAGCCAGAGCAATTTAAAATGATGCAGCTTTTGGGTTTTTTCTTTTTTTGAGACTCTGCTTTAGCTGATGATTTGTCATAGGCCATAAAGACATCTTTGGTTCCAAAATCTGTTTTATACATTTGTTCCAGTTCATTCCCTGTAAGTTAGGAGACATAAGCCTGTGCTTCAAAGTGGTGTTCCAGGGCAGTCAAACAAAAGGGGAAAAATAAAGGCATGGGCCTGACATCAGTACTCTGTGAACAAATTACTTGAAAATGTCACTGCTTAGGCTCTGAGGGGAGTTACTTGACAATTCAACTTTCAAATAGAAAATAGTCATGAATATAATCCAAGCAAATGAGAAATACATTTAAATTGTTGATGGCAATATAAGCAAAAGTCTTAGGAGTGTTTTAATTTTAATGAAAATGATTTATGGTGAACAGCATTTCAAAATTACTTGTTGTTATATGTAAGAATATATGGCATTGAGATAGTTATAATTTCATGTTTTAGTTTGTTCCTCTGTTTTGAAGTATTTTTCACAGGAGAGGGACATGCTTAACTGTTATGCAGTAATACAGAGCTACACATTCACATGCCTTGAGCATCAGTTTTCAGAAAGAATTCTTTCATTAGTATATGATTTGCATATATCTACATACTTCTGAGATTATTAGTATATCAGTAAAAGAGCTTATTACTGTAGAATTGTTGATTGATTGTTCAAAACATAACATAGAACTTTCAAGGGGGGAAAAATGTCCTGTAAAATGACTTAAAGTTAGCAGCCATTGACTTAGAAATTGAATTAATGCATCTGAGTGTAATGAATTTGTATTTATGGCTCCAAACCCTTTCTTTCTTATTCAGCATTTAAATCATAATGTTATATTTGTGATTCTATTTTCAAACTAAGATTTTGTATTTATAATATAATCTACTGTTATACAGGGTAAAAGAAAAATCTGGGTTAGAACAGAAGTGCAGGATCATGCTTCTGACACTAGCAAGTAGCAGCAGGTAGTTGGGAAAAATTCTAGGCAAAGGGTAAGCACATGGTAAGAGCTTCTTAGAAAGTAATCTGGAATTGTGTGGCTTTGTGAGCTCAAGACTATATACCTCTAATTAATATTTGTGGATATTTTTGTTTCATGATTTATCTAACTGTATTAAGAACCCATTTGAAAATTTTGCTGTGCATATCATTTAACATAAATTCAACCTTTTTTGGGTTCTGATATTGCTGCCTGGTAATTTCATTTAGTAAGTCCCAATGGTTTATATGAAAGTAACTTAGAACAGCTATTCTCTGTTTCATGGTTTTAATTCCTGTTTAGCTTCTTTGTGCCTTTCCCAATTATATTATTTTCTTCCTGGGATAAACAGACTAAAGGTACAGGAACATCATGAACTTACATGGTGACAATTGTTTCTTGTTCTTATCTTTATTTCTTCTGCAATGGCTCTTGCATTTCCATTTTTCTGGTTTTGAGCATCAGTGGCTCTCTTCTGGGTATTTGTTACCTCCCCATCAGCTATCCACAATGAGGCCCCAGTCTTTCCTGGGGGTTAATTCCATGTCAGATCTCTGAACTTTTGTTTCTGAGGAAGCTATTTTAAGCAGTAGCTGGAAATTTGGCAATTTGAGTTTTTTGGAGTTGTGTTGTGACCTATCATTTAGCAATTTTCTAGTCATATTGAAAAATCTTCAGATACTTCAGGCTTGTGCAGTTTTTCTTTTTATTCCATCCAGCCATCCCAATGTTGGGCTGTGGTGGAGCAATCTCTGTTACTGAACGTGCATCTCATTTCTCTTGACTCTGCAGGTTTCTTGTCATGCTTTTTCATCACCAGTGGATACCTATTTTGGTCTGTCTTGTTGACATGGGGGAACACTATCAGATTAAAGAGATGAAATATCTGTTCCCTGCTCTTGCTTTGGAACAGGAAAAGTTGTTATATCTGAGTTGGTGTTTGTGTGTTACAGATATGACTTTTCATATTTTTGGGGGTGAAACAGTTGAGTTCCAAGTCATAGGCTGCCTCTGGAGGAGATCTCAGTGTTTACCCTTGGCATGGTGTCTTATGAGTCAGTTGTATAGGCCTGCAGCTGGATGGATTCATGCTGTGTAAAGTTAAATAGAACTGTGTAAAGTAAAATAATACCTTTTATACAATTTCAAGGCACAAGATCAAATACAAAAGTATCTTTGTTAATTTTGTAGCCCTTTTTGAATTGATTTATTTTCTTTAGAGTGCTTGAAAACTTCAGGATGTGTTGAATTCATGCAGTTCTTGGCTTTTAGTGAGTTATAGGCTGGCACAGTCCCAAGACAGAAAAGGCTTCAAGCTCTGAAAAATTAACATATTAAAAATATTCTGCAAGATGTATTATGTGTATTAGCTATACATAGGTTCTGGAACTTCTGCACATGTACAGAGTTTGTACAGCCAGTTCCTCACCTCATCGTAGGGAATACCTGGTCACTCCAACTCACTGAATAAATTATTCCGTTTCCAGTCTCAACTGTGAGGGTGAGCACAAGCCTGGGACTCACAGTCCTGTGACTGCAGAACCCCTCTGATGTCATCTGTGCTGGCAGATGCAGGCACAGGGGAGCCATCTGGGAGAAAGGGAACACTAGGAAGTCCTTAATAATTGTTCCTCTGGTTTGGAGAGCCATAGCTTGTTCTGAACACATTCAGAGCAAATATGCATGAAGTATAATTTCTGAAATATTCCCATCTTTTGTAATATTAAATGAAGTTTTGCTCTTAGGTTCTTCTTTGTGCTCAAGGATGGCCAGTACTTGAAGAGTTGTACCTTTCTTCTAATAATATTACAGTTTTGGAAAGGTGAGTAACATGAGTCAGTCAGTTGTAAGCCACTGGTGTACCACAGTTACACAGCACATAAAGTTACATTCCTGTAGCATTTACATCACCACAACAATAACTGATGCAAATTTCACATGATGTATTTCAGAACATTTATAAAGGTGCACAATTGTGTGCATGCAATTATATACTTAGGAAAATAGTGGTTTTATTGGCCAATAACTTTAAATGTTCTGGTTTTGTGTTTGTTTTTTCCAATATATCAGGCCTGATAATGTCCTGCAGACCCTGAAGTTGTTAGACCTTTCAGACAACCAGCTACTGGATGGAAATCAGCTGCATCTCATAGCACAGCTCCCCAGGTAGCTGTAAACAAATTTGCTGGAAATTCTTTGTCCTAGATATTCATCTCCGTTGTCCTTGTTGGCTGAAATGTGATAGTATTGATGTTGCATGAAAGATTCATGAGATCTTGAAATAGAGGCATTTTGCCCTCTTGAGGAGAGTAACTGCATTATTTAGTTGAGCTATTTTAATATAATCTTGCTTTTGTTGGATAATAACACATTCTTCAGCTGTGTGTTATTAGGTTTTCATTATACACTTATGAAATGAAGGTGATTTACCACACTTTGCTAATTTGCAGAATTATCATCTTACCCTGTGCACCAAAACAGCAGCCATGATTTTCAATAGCCACAAGCTATTTTTAAAAAAAATCATTTAGAAAATCACACATTTTAAATCCAGGAGCCATTATGAAATTTGAAATTGTTGCACTTACTCACTGAAAATGTTATTATCTGAACACGGCTGAAGTCTGGGTACTGCCTGTGAGGCTGCTTTTCATTAGTCAGTGATGCTGCACCACATCAAAATCTTTATTAAGAAGAGAAAAAAAATCAGGTTGTATCTCTGTGCAAATAACTTCCTGCGCCACATACAGTGATCATTGTGTCTATTAAATTTCAGATTAGAACAGCTAATACTTAGAAACACTGGCATATCTTCTATACACTTTCCTGATGCTGGATTTGGTATGTAAAAGAAGTAATTTATGTATAGTTTTAAAATCCTGTTAATTTAAAGTTTTCACTGTTTTCTGTTACTCTTTTCCTAGGATGCAAAACTAAAATGTTTCCTTCGCTAAAACGCCTTGCAATAAATGACAATAAAATATCACAGGTAGGTTAGATTGTGATGGTTTCACATTTTGTAAATAAGTGCATCTTTGTTTAAGAGTAACTTTATGTTTGCTTTTTAAAATTTCATTTTATGTGTAAGATTCTGAGCTAACTGTTGAACAATTTGTTCAATACAGAGGCATAGTTTTAAAATGTAAAAATATTTCTTAACATTAATGTTATGGCAGCTACCTTATAATTTCTCTCACAGAATTCTAATTATCTAAAATTCGAATTTCTTGTTTTGGTTTGTTTTTTAAATAAATGGAGTGCAGTTCTTTCCTTAGCTACATGAACAGGATCCAAGTACTTGGTTCAGACGATCAAAAGAATTTTTCCAGTCATGTTTGTTGTTCAGGAGAAATCAGTGTTACCAGGTATTGTTCTGAAATGAAGTTACATATTTCTTGAAAAGACTCTTCCATTTCAGTGGTCATCTATCAATGAGCTGGATAAACTGCCAAGTTTGCGGGCACTGCAGTGTAACAATAACCCCTTCGTGGACACGGAGAAGAACCCAGAGACCCTGAAACAGCTCATTATTGCCAAGATAAGCCAGTTGGAGGTTTTGAACAACTGTGAGGTGGGTGATACTTCAACAAATTGCATGAGTCTGGCAAAAACTTTAAATCACTGCCTGGGGAATTGTTTTCAGTTTCTTTTAAGATTATTGATTGTTTGGGTGCAGGAAAAGTAAAGTGCCAACTAATCCATCCCCTTGTTAGCGGGGCAGTCACAAGCTCAGTACAAGACTGAGCCCTGTTTGTGAACATTGCCAACTCAGTTGGGACTTGGACAAGATGGGTCAATGGTGGTTTTTTTTCAATGCCTGAATTGTGTTGAAGTTGCAGGACTGTATACAAAAACCATACTCGTAAAAGAAAGAAAAAATAGAAAAAGCAGCATAGTCTGATCTGTTTCAGTGACAGCAATACCAACATTTGCCTTCTGCAATAGAAAAATATAATCCACACCAAATCAAACTTTCAGCAAATGTTTATCATAAAGGAGAGCAGAAGCAGCATCTGATCCATTGCTACACAAAACATCCTTCCATCACTATATACAGCAAAATCTTTGCTTAGATATTAATTTATTGTTCAGTGGGTACACAGAGGGGCTTAATGGCTCTAAAATATACTGAATATATGGATCACTCAGTATTTGGAGACATGGTTTGTAAGATTCTTGGGAGCATTGAAACATACTGAACATCAAATAAGACCAAGGAGTCTGTGGCACTGATTAGATTTTGTTCTCTGGAAAGTTATATAATCATATTATAAGTTATAATCATATTATGTGCCATTCCTGTGTCAGTACAGATCCTTCCTGCTGAAAGAAGAGGAGCAGAGCTTGATTATCGCAAAATATTTGGAAAGGACTGGCTAGAAGCTGGTGGGCATTGGAACCCAGAGAAAAACCAACCAAGTGAAGAATTTCTTGCTGCCCATCCTAGATACCCAGCACTTTGTCTTAGTAAGTACAAGCAGAGCACAATAGCATTTCCTCACCTCTGGCATTGTGGCAGCACTGGGTTGGTCTGTTTTCAATTTCTCTTCCCCTTGGGTGTTTTTCCCATGTGCTGTGTGCTGGTTTGACCAGGAAGTGGAATTCTGGGATGCTGTGGTCAAACCAATGGGTGCTCAGATTTTGATATTGGCACCTGATGTGCCAACAGGAAAGGCCTACAGCCTTAGGAAAGCCCATGCATTGGGCAAGCCTGTGTGCCAGTGAGCTTTGCACAGAACTGCATCCTTTGGGGCATTGCTGCCTCAGGAACTCTGGCTCCTGGCCTCAGAGACTCCAGCACCTGTGTGCATCCACCCATCCATCCATCCATCCATCCATCCATCCATCCATCTGCTCTCCCAGCAGTGGGAATGTTAAGCATTCCCTGGATGCTGTCCTGGATGCTGCAGCAGCTGGCCGAGGCTCGTGTCTGCAGCCCTGTGTGGTGCAGGAGCCACCATGGCTGTGCTGAGGGAACTCCTGCCTGATCCTGCACCACAGTGGTCCTAGGTCTTCAGTTTTAGTCTTTAAAGGGTTCTACTACTTTTCTATTTTTCTTACTTCTACTTTTCTTCCAACAGAATATGGAGCACCTGAAGAAGGAGAACTGAAGGGACAACAGCCTTTGACTCTGAAAAATCAGCTCCTGAGTAAGAGGCCAGAAATGGTCAAAATTGTTCCTTCTGCATTTAGACTATTTTATGAGCTTCATGTCTCCTAGGTGTAGATGAAGAACAAAAAGTTCCAGCTTGTAATTCTGATTTTCTGAACTGTCTCAGTGAGTTTGACTGGAAAGCTGATTCTGTGTACCCTCATTTTCCCCCTCAACCCAAGCCAAATGATTTTCTCAACTGAGATTTAATGGAAAACAAAGGTTATTGATACTCCATTCTGACAGTGTGAATGGCTTCTTTACAAAAGACATCTCAGGCTTTAATCTCACCTGCTCTGTTTTCTATTTTACCTTTTTTATAACTTCTTTAGGACAGACAAGAAAAACATGGGTAGCTTTGGTATTTGGAGCTGTCTACATATTTAATCTAGGTTGCATCCTCGACTTGCAAATTCATGTAGCTGTTTTTCCCAGCTGACAGAAGAACTGAAAATTTTTACTTCATGGGCAAAATAGTATTTTAAGGCATTACATTCTAATGCATTAATGTGGAAGAATAAATAGAATAAGGAATCTTAGTGGCTAGACATAAAATAAACCTTTGTTTAAGAATAAGTCTCTTAATCTCTGTAAAATAATTAGGCTAATTATATCCTGTGAAAGTCTTTGTATGATGCTTTTGAGAGGACCAAAAGCCTGTTTTAAACTGAATAAGCAATTTCCATTCTACTGCAGGTTATTTTAAAAAAATGAAATAGAAATTAAGCATTTTTAAGTAAATACTCATTTTGACCAAAAAATCTTTAAGCATTTAGGGAGCCACCTCTACAATATTGTAATTTACCAAAGATGAATAAAAACTTGGTTATTTTCATTAATTAATTTTCAGATAATGACTTAATGTTATCTTAACTGCTGAGATGCAGGCTACCTCCTAATTTTTGAGAGATCAGGCTGAGCTAAGAGAAATAATCTGTAATAAAAAGAGACTAGAAAGACTGTGCTTCTGCCAGAACAGGGCTTATTGTTCTTTCACTAATGCCTCACCCTTCTTCTTTAAGCTTTGACAATTAAGTGTCCTGAGAAACCTGAACAGAAGCCAGTGGAGAAAAAACTGCCAGGTAAGAACTCTTGGCTTATGTTCAAGTAGTTGTTTCATTGCTCCTTTTCAAACAACTGTATTAAAGAATGGCAGCTGCTTCTGGCTTTGTCAGCTCCTGAAAGCTTTTCCTCTGTCATATAAAGAAATGAAAAAGATAGAAATTATTTGAAAAGTCATAATTCTTCTGGCCTTCATACTTACTTTCAGTCCAGTTCAAAGAAAGTTGATGCTTTGTTGTAAAGTTGATGCTCTGCTGCTGGTTTCATGTTTAATAGTCGGAGGCAATTTCATCCCTGTTAACAGGGATGAAATCTGGTGGATGTGTTAACCAAGTAACCAGAACTTGAAGTCTTAAGAGGCAACCACACAGTGTGTAAATCTAGATATTGAGGTCTACTATCTAATCCATTAATTCAGAAGTCTAGTTCTGACCTCCATCAAACTCATTCTTTGAAATTTTTGTGTCGTGGTGACACTAGAAGGAATAAGACCATTCTAAATTAAGCTGATATTTTGGAAAGATGTGTCAGAATGAAGTCTGAGAGAAAAGAAGAATTCAAGCTGTATTCTAAAATAAAAATCACATTTATTATCACAACTTGCATAAAATCAGATAGATACAGCTTTTACAAAAATGTTTGATAGAAAAATATTTGTCTAAGTACAATGTGTGGTATTACAGGAGTAACTCGCTATTGCTGTGCCTTTAGATAAAGCTTCAAAAGAAGTGAAAGTTCAACCAAAATACTGAGTTTATCTATTGCAAACACAGGTATCACCTCTGGAACAAACTACATCTACTCATTCAAGATCCATTACAAAAAAATACCCCTTCCTATAACTGACTTCATAATATAAACAACTGCTGACAATGTGTTTGGGACTAATAACTCAATACCATTCCCAAGAATGTCACTTGTTCCACCGTGCCATTTCCTTACTTGTGCTGGGAAAGCCAGTTCCTGGTAATGCAAAACTGCAAGGAACAGTTGCCAGATGCAAGTAGTCAGAACCTGGCTGGTGTGTGTCCCAAAGGTCACTTAGTTTAGCATGTAGAAATACAGACTCAAAAAAGGTAAATTATGAAGCGTAACACTTAATTTGGTGTATGGGATCAAAGCGCTTACTCTGTAGCAGCACATCCTGCCCTGTCCACCACAGGTGAAACCATTTTCCACTTGACAGTAGCAGATATGGTCTCAGGTACCTCAGACATTATTGCAGTGTTAGAACTGAAGCAGCAATACAGCCTTTCACTGTTGCTATATGCAAGTAAAGTGAAACACTGGTACTTTGCTACAGCTCAGTGGCAGCAGCATTTTTCTAATAACTTTTCTTTCTCTCCCCTCAACAGAGTCTATGACTATTCAGAAGGTCAAAGGACTGCTGTATCGCCTGTTTAAAATTCCTGGTTCAGACCTGAAACTGTCCTACAAAAGTTCTAAAGTGAGTTAAAAACAGATATTGAAAAACAAAATATTTCATGCTGCTAAAGGTCCATAGCATGTTCTAAAATATTATATAAAGAAATTCATTTCACTTGAGGAGAGCTGTCTTCATGCTGTCATTTAGGACCTAATTTCATTCCTGTAATATGACAGATTCTCCCTGACTGCAACTGCCTGCTATTTGGTTTATGAAGGGATTTCAGTGTAAGCCTGATTAGGTTTTTTTTTGCTTTCTCATTCTAGCTGGAAGGAAAAGAAGTTGAACTAGACAATGACTTAAAGCCTTTGCAGTTTTACTCAATAGAAAGTGGAGACTGTGTGTTAGTACGGTGGTAAAGAAGGGACTCTCTTTCTGGACTGAAGGAAAAGCTGACACAAGAACTGCAGAAGAGAGACAGACACACGGACAGCCTGTGCCTGAACAGACATACAGGTGAATTGGAGTTTCACACATGTGGCACCAAAGGGCTGTACAACTGTACTTTTAACTCCTCAACTTGATCATCAGCCTCCATGAAAGCAGCTGCTCATTTGTCCTACTGGAGCGATACCAAACTGTGCTTAAATGCTTCAATTAAATAAAACTCAAGGTCACCCTTTTGCCAAGATGTTATACTGCCTTCCCCCAGCAGCAGTGAGAATTTGCTTTACTGAACTGAGTACAGGGTTGAGTTGTGATCTCTTTGCTATCAAGACAAGATCAGTGCTGCACTGAGAGGCCACTTCCTCTTTGTTTTCACCTACATCCAACGACCTTATAGTGAACAAAACCCAGTAGATTTAGAAGTATCTACCTTAGATGATTAAGGTCAAAATCTGCCAGACCTTTCTTCTACCCTACAGTGTTAACATTATAAATAAGTTCTCAGCACACTGCAAGGCATTGCTATTTATTTTACAACCTTTAGCGTGCTGTTCCTCAAGCTTATTTTACTTTCACTTGTGTAACCTCAGATTCATATCTAGTCAGAAGGAGCTGTCCGAAATCCCTCCTAAATCAGGCCAAGTTTGCAGTACTTGAAGATTTGGTATAAGCAAACCTTGATTTTATTTTTATCTAAAATGACAATGACATAAACAAACTAATCACAAATCCTAGCCCCTATTGCTGTCCCTGTCCCTGCACAGATGAGGGCACCCCTCAGACAGCACAGAATGTGCTGCTGCCCTGGTGCTGAGCACAACTCTCACAGGAGCCTGGAACAGCCCTATACTGAATCAAATCAGTAGTGCTTCAATTTACAAAAGACAGGCTAGTTGGCATTCTTATGTGCATTTATTAATTACAAGTAGGTCTTTGACTTTATATAAAAAGGATTTTTTTTTAATCTTTAACATTTTGGTTTTTGTCTGATCGATATCTATACTATAGAAAATGAATAGTATCAGTCCACTTGTAATTATCAAAAGGGATGTGCAAATATTGTTATACTTTAGTTGAAACCCAGCATTAAAAGGTACCTTAGTATTTCTTATTGTTCCAGGAATGAATCCAACTGTACCCTTTTACATGATCATTATACACTACCCTGTTTTCCAAGGCAAGTCCATCATCTTTCCTCACATCTACATGGATCTCCACACAGTTCCTTTAATCTCCAGAGCTCTCCCAGCTCCTGGGGCGAGTACTGGGGGGAAGACAGCATTCCACTCTCACATGTCTTCTCACACAACCAGAGACCATCCTGTCAAGAGAGACAGAAACATTTCAATAGTTTTTATTAGAAAGTATCTAGTCTCCAACAATCTTTACTTCCAAGAATCAGGTGTGTTTATTGTTTCTAGCAACAAACATTGCACACAAAGATCCCAAACTGATCTTCTAGATCTATTCAGAGAACTTGGGGGTAGGGATGGAGTCTGCAGGTGGTTTGTGGCAGTTTTGTGGTTTTCCTTTTAAATACATCTTTAAAAGACTTTTTTTTTCCCTCTGGATTTTAATTCAATGGTTATTTCAGTTCATTTTTAAAGAAAAAAACCACCATTTCTCCTGTTTTATGCTACTTGGAACAGCAGCCATCTCCTCTTTCTGTAAGGTCAGACGATTCCTTCAGACTTACTTGATACCGCTTGGGTCCTACAGCTGCCATCCAGATACCCATGCTCACATCTTCACCCTGAGATGAAAATAAAAAATACAGATATGAGCACCAAGAAAGCATAAAGCATGACTGTGACCTGGAATGAGTTGCATCATCTACCAGCAGTAAAGAATGGTAACTACAAAAACCTATGCCAGACTACTGCAGGGGTATTAAAATAATCCTTCCACCTTTCCCATAACAATACACTGTTCTTACAAAAACAGAGTACAAAAAACAAGATTACAGCTCCAGAGGTTTTCAGGCCCAAACATCTGTGCTTTGAATTAGAACAGGCACTAAACCTAGCAACCAAAAACATGGCAGAAGCCCACATGAGCCAGGAGAACCCAACACTAACACTTGAGCAATGTTCTTTCTGACTCATCCAGTACATGCGGCTCCTCAGAAAAACACAGAAAAACTGAACTAATCTTTATTACCTGATATGTTTTTAACCTTTCAGAGTTGCTTGCCAGCCACTGCACAATGTCTTTGGAGATGACATAGCCAGACCCACAAGCAAAGGCTGGATATGCAGGACTTGGATACTCCAGTTCTTGCCACTTCCCAGTTCGATCAACTGCCCAATTTAGTCTGAAACTGAAGACATGTTAGACATGAGATGTTTATAGACAGGCCTCTGTGGAACCTATGAACATTGATAACTGAAGTAATACTGATAAACAACTGAGAGAAAGAAGTAGGTGATCCTAATTATGGCTCCTAGTCTTATTTCTCTAGGGCACAAAGCTGAAATTGTAACTGTTGTTTGGTCTCAATCTTGGATAATAAGAGAAAGTTTTCAAAACAGAAGCCAAAGCAACATTGACAGTCAGGTCCTCAGCATCTATGCCTTGCTGTTGGGTTTTGAACTAGGTAAGCACACACATCCTTACCTATTTTGTAACAGGCACATCTGTCTCCTGCTAATTAACCCCTTTGGTTAATCAACATGACACAAAGGCAGTGCCTCCAGCAGGCATGCAGACAGTGATTGATGTTACGTAACCCATTTTCCTGTTAAAGCTAGTGGCTGCTTAAAAATCAGGAAGCAATACTACCTTCTCTAAGCTGTTTTCCAAAAGAAGTTCAACAAAGGAGATGTTCAAAGGCTGCCATCTCTGAATTACAGAAGAACTCTTCCTGGCAGTGGTGTTCTCTAAGGAAGGCTTTATTCCCTCCAGAGGCCTGGAGGAAGCAGTCTCAGGCTGCACAGCCTCCCCAGATGCTCCCAGCGTGGCAGAGCATCCCTGTGCAGCGCTAGGGACCCTGCCAAACTGCCAAGTGAAAAGCATCCTGCTTCCCTGCTTGGGAACAGGCTGCTATTGCACTCCTCTGGCCCCACAAACACTTCATGCAGCCACAGCTCAGAGACATAACTGTGTCAGTGCAGCAGGGCTGCCCCTGTTTCACAAAGGTTCAGCACTGCTGATTTCCAGTCACGAGCACAAGCAGCTGAAAGCTTCAGTGAGCTACCAAGAACTGTCACCCCAGACAACAGCCCCGAAAGGGAGGAATCACAGCTGAGTGGCAGGGATGTTATCAGATTCTGCCCATTCTCAACTGAAGCTGACATATTAAAGCACAGAGTAAATGAAAGTCTCATCTGATACCTGAATTCACTTTAGGCACAGTACCTTCCACTCCACTGAATCACAACACGAAAGGTTCAAGCCCCTCCAGACTGAGAAGCATCTGCTTTGATAATCATTTTATACTTCCATAGTTATTTCAGTGTTGCCCCCTACATATCACACTTGCCTGACCTGAAGACTGTGACTATTAAAGAATTTACACTCAAAGATGTCACTCCTAAGATCTTTGAGATAATCACAAGATAACCAACTATTTCACACACTTGACCACACACCTTACTAAATTGCTTTATAAGCAGCAGGCAGGATCAGATTTGTGAAGCAAAGCAGCAAAGGCCTGTTTTTCTTCAGTGGGCAGAGGGCAACAGGAAGGCACATTGTAGCATTATGCTATATTGAATGCTGTAGTAACACACACTTCCTGCTGTATTGGATTTCATACCAGAGCTGCCATGCATTCCATGGATGGAAGGGAAGATATGGGCTATTTTGATCCTCCTAGTTATTCATGAGTTCAGTCAAAAATTTATTAATCAGATCTGCCATTTCATACAGCAGAAGTGGGTAGCAATGCCTGAATTTCACAGCTGTTCCAAAAAAGTACAGACCATAACAGAAACTTTGTTTCTCTCATTTACCCCACTTCCTCAAGTCCACAAGAAAAATCATAGTGACATTACAAAAAGTAGTATTTATAGTTCTGTACTATGTACTTTTAACTTTGCTATATTGCTGGAAAATTCTTATTTACTTAAGTACCATGACAAAGATGTCTACAACACATTTAAAAACCAGGCAAGATATTCAGCAAGTTTAAATCGCTGTAAAGGCATACTCTGGAAAGTTATTGTAAAGGACTGATTTCTGATTCTGAGATTCAAAGTTTAACACATACAGTAGTCCTGCTTTTTACAGGCTGGCTTCCTTAGGCTTAGGAGGGGAACCCACATTAAAACAGACTTAAATCACTAAACCATTCATAAAGAAATGGTAACTATCTCTTAAAGGTAATTTTAAAAAACAACTTACTTTCCCCACCAAATGTTTGGCCTGTCCAATTTTTTCTGCTTTATCCTGTTAAAAACACCTTCCAAATCAATGTAACAGTCATCATCCGTCTTCAGCAACAAGTCAAAACTCGTTGATTCCACTGTCCTGCAGCCAAAAAGGGAAGTGATGAGATGCTGAGCTGCACACCACAAACTACAGACAGCAGGCTCTGCAAGGGGTTTTTGGGATGTGGGGGGGAGCAAGAGGGAAGGAACATCTTTGCTACCCTTGACTTTTAAAAGTTTTCTCTATCGACCAAGGCTGACTGCTTGTCCTTCAAAGGAGATGCAGCTGTGTCCTATGATGATCTTACAACATGGACTTGTGTATGAGCAGAAGAAAACAAATCTGAAGTTTTTTTCTCCAGGACAGATGGTGGATTTACTAATGAAAGCATCTTAAGCAGTATTGACCTCAGAAGGATATGAATCCCTGACGCTGATGGCGGCACAGCTGTTAAAAGCCACTGGCTACACGTCAGTAGCCTCCTTTCAGGATGAGACAGTTCAAGGGCAATGAGAAGGCTGTAGGTGGTAAAAAACATCTGTGGAAACAACTCTGTCCGTACTCTTTCTCTGTAAATGCACCCTTCAAACATGAAAAGTGTTATCTTTACCTGTCTGAAATGGTTGAACATGAGACACATAAAATAACCAAAACAGCTTAAGATTCTAGGGATCATGGCTGGGTTGGTTACAACATTTGTAAGGGAAACTTCTTACAACAAGAAGGGTATTTTTAAAAGCCTTTTATTACTAAATCTTGAAAAATTGCTAATCTGTAAGAAATTATCACAAAGATCTAAGTGTTGACATGCAAACCTCCTTTTAGAACTGAAAGCATGTTCAGTTTTTCAGTTACATTCATAGCCATGGAATTTGTGACATAAGTGCATAATCTTGCAAGCAACTAAACTGAATTTTGGATAAAGTACAACTGTCAACTCTATTTCTTACTCCACGGCAGCATCAATTAACTGAAACAGTTATCGCAGAATAATGAAATCACTGCAAATTTAGATGTAGAAACTTACTGGATTAACAGACAATACATTTCACTATGAAAACTCTTCCTATCAGCCTTCTGTCCCTGCTGTACACATGCTCCCAATCCTTCCCCTCCACTCAGCACTGGTGTGGCCACATCTGGACAACATGTGCAGTCCTGGACTCCTCAGTACAAGAGGGACACGGCCATACTGGGCAGAGAATCCAACAAAGGCCCATCAAGATGATTATGGGACTGGAGCAACAGCCACAAACTGAAACACTGAGTAAGCACACAAACTGGCCAAAAGCCATCCTTTAAAATACTAAAACTGCTAGTTTTCAGTTAGATACAAATGAAATTACAAGGAGAAATGAAAATTTTTACACCTGGACTCTTAGAGCAGAAGCCTGTCTTGCCAGCTTGTGCAGATTTCAGGCACCAAGGGTCAGCATTAAAAAAACTATAGGCACTGCCTTTTACTTACTACATGCATCCAAAAGAAATACAACTCAATGAAGTAAAACACATAAGGCATGTATTTCATGGAACCTATCAAGTAACATGATCTGCTAGATCATCTTGCACTACAAACAACACCATCCCTACGAGAAAATAAGAAAATACTTTCTTTTCTACTTACCATCGGTAGAAGTTCAGCAGTTTGGAGGGAACGTTTCTGTAAGTGTCAATCACATCTACAAAAACAATGTCATCATACATGCTGCTTTCTTCCTTCAATAAAGCATCTTCCTTCTCAAGGTTTTTTATGTGACTTGCAAACCTTTCTGGGCGAGTATGGAGGCTTTTTAAAAGAGCATCACCTTCTGAAAGAAACAGAAAGAATAATTATTAAACAAAGATGCATATTATTTCACATTTCTCTTGGATTATACAGGGCACACATTGACAAAATGAATCTGAAGAAGCATTCAAATTAATGGGGTTGTGAAAATCCTGCAATTAATTTTAAAATTTCTACAGAATTGTTTAAGTTGCAGAACAACAAATATTTTTTTGTATAAGGCCTGACACTAAAAGTTTAAAGTAAAAAAGTATTCCCTTCCTCTTCAGTAATAAAAGAATTCAACTTTCTAAGGTTCCTTAATATAAAGAACAGTCTGGGACCTCACTGTTTCTCTTACTGTAGAATAAAAAGGCCCCTGTCAGTTCCTCCTAAGTATATGTATTTAGCATAAAAAATAAACACAAGCAATGCTATGCTAAATATAATCAAATAGGCATTGCTGTGATGCAGCACCGATGATCCCTGCTGAACCACATCACATAACTGCAGGTAAAAGCTAAAAATATATTGCAGACAAGGAGGTAGTTTGTGGTACTGAAGAAAAGTTTGTCAAACAAAATGGAAGGGCTTTAGCACACACCTCAGTTCAGGCTCCTACACAGCAGGCAAGACAACAGGACTGCCCAATTGTATCTGCCAGGCCCAGCTACAACAACACAGCAATAACACTCTCAATGCTTATGTTGGACCAATAAGAATACATTGGTTCCAGTACTATGTGGTCAAAATCTTAGAAATTGGAAAGACCTCCTCTAAAATCTCTCAACATTCTGCCGAAATAGGTGTAAAAGGGCAACAACAGGGATGGAAACTGTTTGTCCATACTGTTAAACATTGTGATACAGTACCTCTAACTGCAGCAGAACTGGAAAAAAGTGTGAAAAATATCAGGGAAAGATTTCAGTACATGACATTTTTTAACTCGATTTTGGGTAACAAAACACAAGGAGAGTCTAGACAAAAAGACAAAGGAATGCAAGTCAACTGGAGTGGCTGACAAAAGGCAAGCAAAGGACCCACATCAGAATATTGACTTAAAGCATAAAAGAGCCAGGAAGAAAATGTTTCTGCTAAAAGAAAATCTAGAATGACTAAGTTCATGGAGACAGCAGAAATTATACTCAGCAGTGTAATTTAAATTACCTGTTTTACCATCACATCAAATGTCATGCTACGTTTTGTGGCCTTACCTTGAATAGTGTAGATAAAACCACCTGCTATTCCCTCCACTCCTTCTGTGAGTTCATGTGGCAGTGACCCTTCCCCTGCCTGTTAGGAACAGATAAATTAAAATTAACAGATTATTTCATCTCTCATTATTGATGTGTTTTCCCTCTGATTTTAAGGTGTGAAGTTTTCTGGCAACTAAGAATGAAATTAATTTAAAGCTCTGCTGGTTCAGGCACTGGCATAATCACAGAACCACAGAATACCCTGAGTTGGAAGGGACTCACAACAACTATTGATGTCCAACTCTTGGTCCTGCACAGGACCACCCCAAGCATCACACCATGTGCCATGAAAGACTAAGACTAAGATTTTTAACTAAAGTTTTGTGGCATTTTTCTAAGTTTCACCCAGAACTAGCAGTACCACTGAAACTTTCAAGAAACTAGTTTCAAAGTTGACAGCAAAATGTAAAATTATTCTGGCTAAATTACAATGACACAGGATGTTTAGGCAAGCAACAACCTGACATGAAAAGAGACACTGCCAAAAAGCAAATACCCAGACTTTATCCCATCAGTTGGGATTTTAGCACAGGATTTTTGACCCACATTTTGCCATGTCTGATATACTGATACTGCTTCACATTCTCACAAAAACAATGACAGCTTCACTCCTCTCAAAATAAAATGCCACTTACAAGTGTAATTTTTTTGCAAGAAGGCAAAGCAAAACTTCTCTTCTGAGACAAAAGGAGAAGCCCAAATAAATTCATGACTTACACAGAGAAACACAGGAAAATAAAATGCTAAATTCTCAACAATTATAGGAAAAATAGAAACATGGTGGAAAGGAAGGCGAGGGGACTCACTGTAATGACTCTGAAAACACCTCCTCCATCATTCACCATCACTTTATGAAGGTTTCTTGAAACCAAGCCCTGAAGATCCTGGCTCTCCCACACAATGGTACCTTCAAAACTCTGGTAAGAGAGCGAAATACAGTTATGCAGGTATACAAAGACTTTAAAAAAATGGAAGTCAAACAGATTGGGCTCATTAAAATTATTTTACAAGAGTCAACTTCACACAAGATTTAGCTTGAGCGCATAACATAAATGTTTTACTTACACTTCCATAAAAATAAATTACGCATAAATGAAACAGATCTGTGAAACTCAGTAACATGTAATCATTCTTTTAAGACTAATCATTAAGACTATATTAAACCTTTAACAGAAGCATAGCATAAAAGACTTTGGCTTTCTAAAATCATCAAAACAGCATTTAAAGGTGACCCAAAGTGAGTTTTTAAAAATCAAATGTAAAATCCTGCATTACAAAGAGAATACATTAAAACAGATTTGGAAACAAGCTCAGCTTTCATGGTTATCTGCCAAACAGAGATCAGAGACTGGATCCTGACACCAGCAAAACTCAAAGAAAAATACAGCCACCTTTATGGCAGCAAAGGCATCACAAGCTACTGTAGGACTCACAGAAGTCTTACCTCACATCTTGGCTAGTAAGGAAGGAAAACACAAGTGAATAACTTCAAAATTTTCTGGTTCTAACACTCAAATTAGGCTATGCCACTCCATGTTTTACATATGTATATAAATATAAAATATATATATATGTGTGTGTGTAAATTTTTGCATTTGAAAGGACTTAATCTCAACTTTAAAATTATGACCCTTGAGAACATGCAAAGGAACACGAGGTAAGTGGTACAAGTAAGAGTATTGGTAGAATTTTATTTTTAAAAAATTTTAAAGCAATTTCTCCCTTATGAAAAGGTAGGGTTGTTATACTCCTGACTCCTACATGAACACTTTCCATTTTGTCTCTCCCACTTTCATAGGAAACACACTGGTTGTTAGTGTGGGTGTTGGAACAGAAAAACAACTTGTTTGTACATGCATCTCTGTTGCTGTAGGAAGTCTGTTTACTTATACCAACCTCTAATCTCTTCCCCATTTTATCTTCCTTGTACACTAGAAACCTTCTCTAAAAATCCTCCAGCTACTGAAACACCTTTAAGTCTAGATTATAGTTCAGCTTACTTTATTGCTTTCCTCTGGAAGTAGGTCTTAGGATCTGCAGCAGCCTCAGTGTTTAATGACAGCTGTGTGTGTACTTCAGAAGTCTCTCATCTATTATTTAAAATGCCAGGTTTATAAGCTAATAATGGAGCTAGCCAGTGTTTATTCAAGCCTGACTTCCATGCTCAATACCTTCCCGTGGTTGCACAGAATCACAGAATAAGCTGAATTGGAAGGGACCCATAAGGATCATCCTATCCAACTCCTGACCCTGCAGGGCCATTCCCAAATCACACCCTCTGCCTGCAAGCATTGACAAAGGTCTTCTTGAACTCTTGGCTTGATGCTGTGACCACTTCCCTGGGGAGCCTATTCCAGTGCCCAACTACCCTCTGGTAGAATCTTTTTCTAATATCCAGCCTAACACTTCCCTGATGCAACTTCAGGCCATTTCCTGTCCCTGTTCACCACAGAGAAGAGATCAATACCTGCCCCTCCTCTTCCTCTCATGAGAAAGTTATAACTGCAGTGAGGTCTCCCTTCAGTCTTCTCCAGGCTGAACAGACCAAGTGACCTCAGCTGCTCCTCAAATGCCTTCCCCTCAGGGCCCTTCACCATCTGCACTGCCCTCCTTTGGGCACTCCCTAACAGTTCAGTTTCTTTCTTACATTGAAACTGCCCCCAGCACTCGAGGTGAGGCTGCCTCAGAGCAGGACAATCCCCTCCCCTGCCTGGCTGAGGATGCTGTGCCTGAATGCAGCATCAGGACACAGCTGGGCTCATGGCTGCCAGGGCACTGCTGACTCATACTCAGCTTTCTGTCGTCTGCTTAATTATTTCTCACTTATCAAAATGAATGGACCAATATTAAGACTTTTTCTAGTGGCTCAATTTCTCTTTTTGCAGTGACTGTCATCTCCCATTCCAATGTTTTTTGCTGTAGGGATTGGGCTCTTCAGTGTCCTCTTTATAGACACAACCTCTGGAAAGTTGTTTAGTGAACAGGAGAGTGCTTTAGGAGCAGGACAGTCCTTTCATGCCTCAGCAAGCAGAAACATTACAATTCTCACCACTGACTATTAGTGATACTGACTTCAAATGTACCAGGAGTCTTAATCAGTTCCTACCAGTGAACCTCAGTGTAAGGTGTCCTAAGGCTGCAAGCTATCATTATTTTCTAGGTTGAGAGACTCGTAAGCAAATTTTCTAATGACTTTAGCCCTCAGCTATCCTTACTCTAAGCCAGTTAATGAAAGCTGAGGCCTGAAAATGCTTCAAGCAAAAACATTAGTGGCACACCTGAGACTGCATCATCTGTTTTTCCCCATTTAAATTCCAGCCTTGTTGCTGCCAGAGCGCAGTGGCATTTACAGTGAATACCGAACAAGTGAACTGACATAATGCAGCCCTGCCAAACTCCTTTCCTAATGTTAAACACTGCTGTGCCTTTTGTTCCTCCAACTGCTCCCCATTAGTAATACAGAATATGTGCAGTAGAGTCCCATCTTCATGCAAATGGCCCAAGGCTTTTTGACAAAATAAGTGCACTGCTAAGACCTGTCTGTAAGAGCCCTGTTTGTTTTAGTTATCTGCTGGTGCTTCTGCTGTTCTGCGCTTTCAGTGGTTCCAAAGCTGAATGATCGATTCTGTCTCTCACAATCTGGCCTGCCAGATGCTTATTCTAATGCTGCATTTCCTTTCCCTTCCCCAAGACAAGCAGAAAGAGCAGCACTTCAGCTGCAACATGAATGAAGCTCTTCAGCAGTCTGTACAATCCATTACTTCCTCAAGGTGCAAAGACAGAGAATAGACACTGTCTCAGACAGCATCCTGTGACAATTAAACAGTTCACTAAATTTAGTGCTCTCAAACAAGCAGACAGGAACACGTGGGCATTGCCACCTCTTCTGAATCGCTGTGTGTGCTTCAGCATCCTGAGCATCACAGGAGACTGCCTGCTGTGCCTAAGCCCTATTAATCTACGGTAGAAACATCATGTTACCCTGTAAGCATTCAGTGCATGACACACATCAGATTAAGGGAGCCCACACAAAGAAATATATGAATACTAATATTCTTTCTCTCAAGGAAGCATTTCCCATCTGCCTCTCAGGAAAACTGCAACCATTTATAGCAAAATTACAACTGCCTGAGATTTTAGCATCTCAAAACAAAGTCTTACAGGGGAAAGGCTCACCTGATAGACTACCAAATTACTGGGTAACCAACATTCCTTTTAAAAATGTAAAATAAACCCTTAATAATTTTAGTATGAAATTAGATTGCCAAAGCATATGCAAAAAATACTGCAAGTGGTCTGCTCACCTGAAAGGTCTCCTGCCAGCCTAACAACCTGCACAGTATTCAGTAAACGCTAAGATGATAAATCAATCAGTCAGCTGCAGATTCCCCTTAAAATTAACAGATTTCCAAAGGCATTCATTAGTATAGAGCCAGGGGAATAAATCAGGGAATAAACTGGCCCAAATTGTCCTCTCTTCCCTCTTCAGTCTTTTCTTGCTTCATTCTTTCATAACACAATTTCTTTAGTAATAAAACAACCTAGACTTGAAGACAACTTACAGAAACAGCAGCAAGAGTCCAGGAAAATACTTAAATTAAGGGAATCTGTCTAAAATGGTAGCTGAGATATCTAGTGAGAGATCACTGGTCCACTGAGACCAATTCCTTGTACCTGACAGGGTCTGCTAACTAGACTTCTCCTTCACCAACCTTTATTCATTAAACCTTCACTGTAAAATCATCAGGGTATTTTCCTATGGTATTCTGTTCCTTTTTGTAAAATCATCACGGTATTTTCCTATGATATTCTTCTTTTGTGTTAAATCCCCTTCCTTCCTATGCAGCCACAAGTAGGTTCCATATCCCTATACCAAAAACAAACAACCCTGTCACTGCAAACATAACACACAATATCTTGATGTTATGTCCAAGACATCAGATGCAGAAACCTCTTTTCCAGCTGTTCCCTAGAAACCTGTGCCATCCTCCCCTCCCTATCTTGTGTGCTAATGTCTGAAAGCAGAAGGGAAAAAGAAGCACCACACGTTCTGGTAAACTCTCCCACAGAATCAAAGCAGGTACAGTTTTCAATCAGAAATAGTTAAGTTTTCTGAAGTTGCTACTATTTGCTAAAGTAATTTTTTATCAATTTATATTTTCCAGGCTTATGCTTTATGACTACCTGTGATAATAAGATGCTGTAACACAAATACTGGATTTCAGCATATCCCAGCATCTACTTACCCATTCTGGGATTCTGTGAACTAACATTCTAGAGGTTTTCTCTCGCCCTTTTCTGCCTCAAGCAAAGGCCAGTTTTATCAGTCAGTCTGCCCAGATGACTTAAAAGAACTGCTGGCAGTTCTGGTACTGCACATACCTCTGGCAAAATGAACTGCTCTACTGGCTTGTACCACAATCTGTTCACCTGCACTCCACAGCTTGGCGGACTAAAGCGAGCACTGAAGATGGCTTCCTGTAAACAATGGGGAAAAACAAAATTTAAAAAAAACCACAACACACATTAAAAGTGCTACTGTATTACACATGCCATAAAATGGCTCTTAGATAATAACAAATTACAAAAAGATTCTGCATTGCCAAATTCCAATCTTCAGAAAACAGTTTCCAAGCTCTCTTATGATACCAACTTTTCTCCCTCACTGGAAGTAAAAATCTAATGCAAATAAAATCAGACTGAACATTTAAGAACTCTACAATTTAGGAAACATGAACTTGATTACAGTATAACTTTATTTTTATTAGAGCTATTATAAACCAAACTCCTTGGAAGTTCATCATGGAAGTCACAGTTTACTGTAGCACAGGCAGAAGTTTTGAAATTGGCCTATCAAACTGAGATAAATGTAATCTATCAAATACAACAATATTGCTCAAATTTTTTTTCCCTCTAAATCACAAAGCTACTCTATCAAGCCCATAACAGCTTGGGACTGGGGAAAACTATCAGTGAAGTCTGATTATTACCAGTAAATTGTAATAGTTTCTAGAAATCTTAAAATGTCTTGCCAGAAGACAGACAAGAAAAAACTACAGCTGTCCTGCATCTCTGCTTGAAGACACCAAATAGATGTTTCTGCAAGCATTTTAAATATATTAGACAGCTTAATTTTTATTCCTTAATAACTATCAATATTTAGAACACCAAACACAAACAAAAAATTGTGCATTGGAATTAAATGTAAGTGCTCTTTCATAACAGCATCTAGATTAACACATAGCACTTGGGGAATTTCATCTTTTCTTCATCCAGGATGTGCCTCTGTATATGTATATGAGAATTTAAAATGCAACAGAAGAAAAATATAATTCATAAACTTGTCAGTTAAGTATTTCTCTTCTAACTCACCAACACAGCATGTCACTTTCTTTAAGAACTTAATGCACAGAAAAGAGATATCATGCTTTCAAAAAATAACTACAGCACTCTACCTCATGTTCTGCCTGGTAGAGCTTTACAGTGATGTTCCTCTGGAATCCCACCCCATCAGCCTCATAAAATACCCCCAGGCTGGTGATGACAATGGGGTAAAGCACACGGAAGTTCACACTGACAATTCTGTCTTCAGACAGCACAGAAGGGATGTCCTCAGGGAGACTGAAAGCTTCAATTTCCTGATTCAAAACTGAATGAAAAGGAAAGGCCAGAGGTAAGGGGAGAAAAGTTCATAGTTCCTGGACACACACAAAGCACACTGCCTGCATGCAAAGCATTCTGGTTAATTAGCATGGCTAACAAGTGCACAAGGATAATCAAACACTGGAGTGAAAGAAAATACAATGGGCTGCAGATTGCAGCAAGAAAAATTTCAGTGATACAGCAATCTGCAGGGTAATAGCAATTGCAACTCAAAGCCTACATATCCACTGGGCACAGATTAGAAACACAATAAATCCACAGCAGGAAGACAAAAATGCTATTTGACTGCATGAATACATGTATATTAGCATAATAAAATAATTATTCATGTATCAAAATGGCACACACCTCCACTTAATTCAGCTGTCTGCTTTTCGGCATTATCGCCTACCTAAGCCCTGAGGTACCATTTATACTCAGCAACAGAGGATGTTGTCATTCAAAGAGAAAGTAACAGAAATTACATTTTGTGTTGAATCATGGCTCAGGTACCTAGCAGTTCTTAGTTAACTTGTATTAAAGAGCAAGAATGAAATAAAATCCAAAAGGAGACAGGAAAAATATACAATTTTAGTTAGGAAATTCTGTATGGTATTTAAATTTTCCCTCCATTTTACATTTCTTAATTGTTTTCTCTCTAAAGGAGAATCAAAAACCAATCAGCCAGACTTGCTTAGAGAATTCACTTTGTCACCAGAGAAGTCCATCTGACACTCAAGACTGTCACTTTGCTACTTTCTTCACATTTGACACTATGCCAGGTCATTTTGTCTCTCCAACTTCATTTAACACATACATCAAGTAAAAATGTATTGTATATGGGAGAGACTGTCTGGTGACACAAGAAAAATGCAAATCCATCAGAAGTCAATGGACAGCCCTTCACATGCCCAGAAATCTCTCCCTTTCTGGCCTGCACATAGCACTTACAGGAAGGTCATGCAACAAATTCTAGGAGGTATTTGTTTTCAAGACCAGCTGTCTCAATGAAACTCTCCAAACCACTCTCAGCAAAGATGACTAGCTCTAGTTCAGACCACAGAATTTTTAAAAGTCAACTTCTATACCTGGGTTGCTGATGTTCAGAAGTTTGCAGGAGTAGGGGTCTTCTCTGTCCTTCACTGGCACAGCACAACCATGCGCACCTATTATAAACTTCACAAGGACACTAAAATAATTTGCTTTTATTAACACCAGTTCTCTTCCCTCCTCCCTCCATCTTCAATAAACTTAATTTTATCACCGTGACCTGCCTTTCACATGGTTAAGATTTTGAACCTCTTAAAAATCAGCAATGACAGTTGGTATGCAGAGCAACCACATGAATCCCCTCATAGGAGCTCAATTCCAAATCCACATTAACATTTTACATTATGAGGTCACAAGAAGATTGGCAGCTAGAAATGAGATACAAGACAGCTAGCACACTAAACAGAAAAAAGACCTAAGGCAACACTGAAGGATCCCAGAGACCTGCCCCTGCTAGCTCGGGTTTGTTAGTTAATTCAAGATTGTTTAAATACTATGCATTCAAATGTCAATGAAAAAAATAGTAAGAAAAAAAACCACAGAGCATCAAAGGAGGAACAAGGATTCCAGACTGTCTGTTACAATGAAATATTTCAGCTTTGGGCTGCAGCAAAACCAGAGGTTCCTCTCCAGCTCCAATCATGGTTATTCCATAGTAGGAAGACATCAAGTAAGCACAAAGGGCTAGGATCCACCTTTGCCTATCTTTTCACCCAGCAGCTAAATGTCCTCCCAGAACTCCATATAAGCTATGAAAGGTCACTTTTTAGATGACTGAGGTGGCTGTGCTGCACTCCAGACTGCATGCTGACACAAATGTGGGAACAGCAAAATGCTCTCAGTGCAAGGCAGGTACCAAGGTGTGAGGATGCAGCATTTCTGGGGATGCTGCAGAGCTTCTCAGCAAAAACAGACCTGTAGAGTCTGTACACTGTCAGGTCTATGCAAGCAATCAGGAAGGGCCACTCACACTGCAGCAGTTTGGTGCACCTGGTTCAGTGGGAAATAAACCTGAACTTTACAGTTGAGGCTGTTTGCAAGAGCTTTTGTGGTTTTCTCGCCAAATGCAATCCTGCCTGCTTTCAAAAATCCTGGATTACCAAGGATTCAAGCTGCACACCATACATTGCAACACAAAAAACAGAAAGGCTTATACATCACTAATAAACAGTGGCAAGTAATTGCAAAAGCAAACAGCAGTGTATAAAAAGTAGTTACAGCCCCAGGCAAGAAGTATTCTTATATACTATTAAGCAGACTTTTAAAAAATCTATCAGAATACAAGATGCTAAAAAACAAACAAACAAATAAACTAGGAAACACTTTAAACCAAAAATTATTAAATCAAGATATTTCAGCATGACAGCCCTGCCCCCCTGGCCAAACCCCAGAACAATGAAGGTTACCGTTGGCTCAGGGCAGGATGTTCCTTCAGGTGCTTGAACCAAGTGCTCCTTATAACCCTGCGGAGCTCGTGATTGTGTCGCGCTGACAAAACCCCCACAACAACATCATAGTGCTTCAGCTTCCATTGAGGAAAGAGGGACAGCGGACCTACAAGGAGAAAGTGACAAGTGTTTACTTTATGCACATATTACCACAAGCATGAGTTGCAAGTAATAATTAATTTCAGCCTTCCAGTACTTAAAGGGGGCTTACAAAAAGGAGGGGAGCAATGCAGATAGTGATAGGACAAGGGAAAGCGTTTTAAACTAAAACAGGGGAGACTGAGATTAGATGTTGGGAGGAAATTCTTTACTCAGAGGATGGTAGAACACTGGAAAAGGTTGCTCAGAGAAGTTGTGGCTAACTCAATCCTGGGAATTGGTCAAGGTCAGGTAGGATGGGGCTTTGAGCAACCAGGTCTGGTGGGAGTCATACCTGCCCATGGCAGGGGAGTTGAAATTAGATGCTCTTTAAGGTCCCTTCAACTCAAACCATTCTGAAATTCTGTGATTAAAGGACATCTCAAAAGCAAGAGAACTGAAACACTAAAAACAAGCAGCAGAGTTACTTTTGCATTCTTGGTTCAGAATCAGAGAAACATTTTCAATACAACAAAACCTTCACTCACATGCCCATTTTCCCTCTGCTTCCTAAAGTTGCTGGGACCACCTTTCTGCCTCACAATTTCAGTGGGGGATCTCAAGGACCATTATTTCTAACCTTTTGAAGTGGAATACCACTCTGCCTTCACACAGGGTGTTACATCCCTACACAGGGATGCTCTGGCTTTATTCAAAGCTGGATGCCACTGCCAATACTTGTAATCCAGGATTTAGCTTGTGCTGTTTTAATTTAGAGATCATGAAACCTGAACTTGATTTCAAGCAGGATTATGACCAGACAGAGACCTGAGAAGCTCTGATTTAGAGCCTGTAAACAGTCAGGCAAGTAGCTAAAGTGAATTTGCTTCGTTTAATCTATCCGACATCCTAGAGTTAAGACAGATTTGTATTTAACTTTAGCAAAGGATTACTTCCCTCTCATCTCACTATGTTTTTCATTGGGCTGCAGATAAAGAAGACAAATGTAAGTGGTGAGTGCACTTTAAACAACTGCATATAGCACAGACAAGATTTTTTAGAATCTAATTAAGAGACCAAAAACACTGCCAAGTCTGTATTGTGAACTCCCACTAGAAAGAGTTGATTTATTATCCAGACTCCACCTTCTGTACCAGCATTCCCTTTCTCCACATTGAAGCTGAATAGATGGGTTCTTTTATGCTGCTCACTAACCTAGGACCTCACAGCATCTGCCACAAAAACTGCTGTGCCAAACCCCAGCAGACATCCATCCAGCCTTATATCCCACTGTCAGTGTTCAGCAGGCAATGGAGAGACCATGGTCTTGCTCTGTTCCATGCTGAATCAGTATCAAGATTTCAGAAATCAGAATTCAGAAATCAAGAAATCAGAACAAGATTTTTGTTGTTGTTGTTCTTTAGGACTATTTCCAAAAGCCAAATAAAACTGCTCTGGAATTGATTCTCAGAACAATGCAAAAGCAGAAAAACTACAGAGTGATGTTTCCACAGGTAACCTTTCCCATTCTATTTCCCACTAAACATTTTAGTTCTAAGTATGCAAACACTGATTTTCTCTAAGAAGGTTAAGTTCCACCATGATTTAAATGAAAGCAGCTACAAGATTATCAATTACTTAAGCTGAACATTAACCTATTAAGAGAAGCTTCCCTCAATTTAGGCTCAGAATGACTTAAAATCCCAAGCAATGAGCCATTAGTTACAGTCTTCACTTTTTCACTGAAGTTACTGCTGCACCTCTTACAACAACAACCATAACTGAGTTGATGGCAAGGTTTAGGAATAAGATTTGTTTGCTACAGAGCAGCAAATCTAGTGCCTATATAACACCTGAAGAAACTTTTAAGTCAAACACACTGTTCAATCAAAATACCAATTTAGTTTTCCTCTATGCAGGTAAATATAATTTATTCAGAGGCTCTGCATGTCCTCATAGGGCATTACATGGCCAAGAATTACCAACTCTCCAAGACAGCAGAGATACATGAGACAGACATATGTTTATAAAGTATAACATCATAGCAAATTCCTGCTTACACATCCCTTTTTTCCCTTGTTCTTCATGAATTCTTTGATTATTCTTCAGCCTAAATTCCAAGCCTTCCAGTATAAAGGTCCATTTCACAGGTCTAATATGACTACTAGACTTGTGGATTGCAGATGAGGTACTGTTTGCACAGATTTCTTTTTTAAGACATCATTTTTAACAAGAAGCAGAACCATTCCACTAAATCAAAATTAAAGAAAAATAAAACTAAGGGCACAAGTGACTTGACTCAGAATAGCATAAGTTAGCTTGAATGAATTAAAAAAAAGACAAACTAAAAATAAGCTACTCAAATCAAATATACTTTTAATTAGTTTCTGTTTTAAAATGAATGAAGCTTTTCCTTATGAACCATCCACATGGGAACAATGTTAATGTAACAGATGCTTCAGAATTAATATCCTATTGCTTTTAGAACAGCATTGCAGTGGTCTATATTCAGAAGATTGTCTGTCTTCTCTGTCCCAAGAGTTATGTAATTTTACTTTTAAAACCACGGAAAATAAATTTTAAAAAGCAAGCTTACTTTGACAAAACAGACAAAACATTTTTTTTGCTTGTTAGTAAAGATTTCTACTTCTATGGAAAAATAGGAATAATGCTAAGATTTCAGGAAAATAGAGTCATATGTGTTTCTCTGAACTTGCACTATTTAAAAAAAGGTAGATAAAGTGAGAAGTACAGGGAAAAAACTAGAGCTATTATTAATTTATAAGGATAACTCCAATATGAGCAAAAATATTGTCTGATGCAGCCTAATTTAAGAGAAAACATTGCTGACCTCAAAGTCAATAGTGACAATTTAGACAAGCAATCAATACTTGCCATGGAGGACCAAAGCTATTTATCTTCCATTCTATTTCTGTGCACTTTTAGGCCAAAATTTTCAGTGTTGGACTGTATCATATCATATACATTGCTCTCACCTGGAACTGCTTGTGCAAGACAATTACACCTCTATATTTTTGGATTTCAAAGACAAGAAAAAAACGTAAATTCTGTAGTTTGTGAAGGGGGTGAAAAAAAGGAAAAGAAAAAAGCTACATATCACATTCCATTATAAACCCTAAAGTGTTGCAGACCAAAGGTATGGAGAAGGACAGGAAGCTTTCCAACCCCAAGGTCACACTACCACTGCCTACCTTGCTTTTGAACCCTTACTAATTCCAAGTTGCACCTTGGTTGCATTACTCACACCAGGACTTCTCAGTAGAACCTGAGATAAATACACAAAGCCTACCTGTTAATCCACAGCAAAACCTACAAAAACATGCAAGCAAGCAGCTGCCAGCAGTACTTCTGTCAGCTCTAAGCCTACCAAGTCCAGTCCATCAGTACCTTGTGTCACACTGTTCATGGTAAGCTCCCACTGAAGCTTTCTTGGGCTCTGATATTTGTAAGGACTGTCTGACATCTGACCACTCTTGTACTTTTATTGGTAAAGATTTTCACCTCAGTATCAGCTTCAGGAAGCTTTCACAGGATTCTCAGGCACCAATTTTCATGAAATGGGTGAAAGTGCCGGTCAGGCTTGGGCTCTGATATTTGTAAGGACTGTCTGACATCTGACCACTCTTGTACTTTTATTGGTAAAGATTTTCACCTCAGTATCAGCTTCAGGAAGCTTTCACAGGATTCTCAGGCACCAATTTTCATGAAATGGGTGAAAGTGCCGGTCAGGCTTGACTGAGAACCAGCAACAGACCAAAGTTTGGGAGAGACACAGGGAAAAATCAACAAGTGCATATGTAGAGTACAAAGCTGTGCCATTAGAAGACACAACTAAAGATGCAGAGGTGTGTGTCCTGCTGAGCTGGCCATGCAAAGAGGTCACCACTGACAGGCACTCTGCTGACCCTGCTCACATTTTAACCACCTCAGCAGCAGCCAACAGCTCTTGAAGTTTCTCAAAAGCCCAAACTACAAAGATGAACATGCACCTCTTCTTCCCATGAGACTGATTCTCAATAAAATGTCAAATTAGGCTGTTAATTATATTTGCTTCATTATAAGGAGATCAAAAGAGAGATCATTTAGCTTGATTTTGTCAACAAACACAGTCTTGCTAAACATATTTCTATTGATGAGTCCCCAATCAACTACTAAATTTGCCAGTTATTTTCAGTGAAATTTGACATAATATGTAGTCCATAAAGTGACTAAGTCTCCACATTTCATGCAACTGGAGTGGACAAAGAAAAGACTCATTAGTGCTGCACTGAGAAACACAGCAGTGTAGGCTTACTTGAAGTATCAGGCACCAGAGCACCTCCACTGGACACAGCTAAAATAAGCAAACTCCACAGAAAGCTGGGCTTTGTATCTTCTGCTACCAATGCAGCTTTTTTTCTTTTTTTTTCCTCCTCAATAAATCAATGAATGGAACTAAGTAGGCCAAGCAGAAGTTATTTAGAATAGTCTCAACTAATCCACTTCATAAGATAAGCAACACTCCTCCAAAATAAAAAACCCCACACATTTTTATCTCTGCCTATTCCTGTGATTTTGCAGCCATATTCCTGAGGTTTAATACTTTTTTCTTCTCTGCTGCTTTGCGAAAGATCCAAACAAACACAACGGCAGGAATTAACTCAATATAAAGATTTGTATTCACAAATGCTGACACACACAGAAAAAGAACAAACCGAAGAGCAAAAGCAGCTCTCTCCCCCTTTTAATCTACTTCACTTAAAGTAATCTGCTACAGCTCATCTGCATTACATGTTTTGCTGCAAGCAGAGCTACTCGACCTCCCTGCAGTACCGACTTCACCCCAGAGCTAGAAATTGCCAAGATGTGCACCCCTGGTCTCTGCAGTGCTCTGGGAGGCAGGCAAGAAAAAGCACTTTTAAACAAGATTTACAGATTCAAAGAACAAAACCTCTGCAAGCAGAGGTTTCCGTTTGTTTTACATCAACAGCATTCCTTAGAAGAAATAGGACAGCAGGGTCCTTCTGAATTGCCAAGTAGCAGTAGTAACAGTGGTGGAATGATGATACCCTAAAACACCTTAATTATATAATACTTGCACGTTTCTAGACAAAACTGGGAACAATGGCCAAAGTATCAGTAGAAAAGTCAAAAGAAACAAAGCAAAATCTTTTTTCAACACAAACTGATGCCTCCTTTTCTTTTTTTAATTTGTGGAGGGAAGGGCTGGAATTGTGGCAGGGCAGGGGAAGCAGAGTATAGCACCTTTACCTGATGAAAATCAGCCACCAATCCCTGCTGCTATGGAGCAAAAGTCTGCTCCCAGGGAAGGCTGCTTGCTATCTTCTGGCTGTTCTACTCAGCGGGCAATTTACAGGATAACTGTTGAAAACCTTAATTCAGCCAACTCTGGCAGAACTGGCCTCTTTGCCCCCTGTTCCAGTGCCAAAATACAGAAATACAATGCCAGTGCTACTCATCAGTAGTTCACATCTGTCTACAGAATAACTGAAAACCCTAAAAAAAAATCTGCATTAATTTGGAAAATAACATCAGTTTATTTTGTACCCATCAGATGAAGAGTGAGGGACAAGTGGCATTTGAGGCAGGACTGCACATCTACTGCCAATGCCAACCCTGACCTGCTGAGGTTCAGTTGCCAAGGCCCCCAGTCTGTAAGTCTTTACACACCTACAAAAGATGAAATAACTTGGTGACCAAACAGGCTACTCCCTGACAGACAGGACTACCAGATTTCAGACAACATTCTTTCTTAAGAAAGTTCCATATTTTAGCAAAACTTCACCTCATAGCTTGTTCCCACATTTTGGTTCCATTAGGCCAGTGCCTGAAGAAGTACATGCTGTGCCAAGGGACAACAGATGGCATACAAGCAGACTCTAGAAAATGCTGCGGTTTAATCTGTTGCATAATTGTTCACTAGTAGAAGACTGACTCTCACAAATCCAAATGGGCCAATTTTTAGCTGCCACCCCCCCCCCAGAAACGTAACAGGAATAACAACTTAAAGGGCATCAGCATCAGCAAAGTAGCAGCAGATTCCCCAGAATGTGTGGGGCTTTCTGATTAGTCCCTGTAGCTGAAGCCCGACACTGAGTAACTTCCTACTCAATAAGATTTGTGCCATCAATTAAAACACACAATTAGCAACGAATCCACCTGGAGTGCTGAAAGCAGGTCTGTCTGTTCCTTCTCAAGTTTCTGAGGTCATTTTATAATTAGCATTTATCTAAGACTTTTACAAAAAATTAACTAAGCTTCCTACTCATGAACTTTCTTTGGATAGCACTTGTTTGTAACCAGTTAGACAAGGATTTCAATTAAAGCTAAAGGCATGTTCCTGCACAAATCTTGTTCAGAAGTGTGAATTACAGTCTCATTAACTGATGAACAAAAAAAAAAGCAGGAAGCCATTGAAAACAGGACACTAAAACAAAAGCCTTTGGTCTCAGGATTGATCGTATTTATTTTTCTCAAATTACTAAGTAGTTCCTACAAGAAGTGTACTCAATCTTCTGTGACACCAAGGTAAATGTGATCATGAGCACAGGGAAAGTCTGAATACTGCACAGGGAGAGACACAACTGAGGGCCAAAAATGCAGGCAAACTACAGGCCTTTCACAAGGGGTGGTTAAAAGGAAGACTTTATTACAGAAGGTACTTCCTAGATAGGAAGAAAATGGAATGAGTGAAGACTGGAACACTGCTTACATTTAAAGCCATCTGACCTATAGATAAAAAACCAAACTGTTTTCTAGAAATATTTTCTATTTCTAGAACTGTTTTCTATTTTCCACTACAAGTTACAAGTACCTAAAGTGCTCAACTTCAGAAAGCAAAGGTTTAAAACAGACACCTTTCACCCCTATGTTACAGGCTGAAGACATACTTGAAGGAGGACGAAGACCCTTTTGACTGAAAGGCTTAAGAATTAAAGGGCATAAACCAGGTGCAAGCAAGGTTAGGCTAGAAATGAGAACATAATTTTAATCAGGACAACAAGCCTCTGGAACAGCCTCTTCCTATGACTGCCAGGAATCCAAGTGAACAGACAAAAAGCCACCCTGAGCACTCACTAAATAAATGTAGGCTGCCCACCTGCCATTTTATGACAGAAACCAAGAGCTGCTTAATAGAAATAGTAAGCACAATTGATGGCTGGGAATGTCTATTCCAATCTTGTGTGAGTGAGTCAATGAAGCCAAGGTAAATAATCACTAAAACAGGTTATCAACTTTTTGACAGACTTCCATTTGAATGTGTGGTGATGATTATTTGGGAGGTAATTAAACTCCTCAAATACAGAATTGCTGTTCACTCTGTCTTTGACCTCTACTGGTAGCTAATTCTGCAGCTGTTGAGATAGCACACAACCACTGTACACAACTACACAGAAATCTCAGAGAATATACAAATTACGCATTTTTATGTCACAGCTATTGCAAAACACTGCCCCAAGATAAGATTTACTTTTTATTCACACCAGGGATTCCAGGTGATAGGTAGTAAAGAGCGGCTGGAGTAGCAAACAAGGAAAAAAAAATTACTCAAGAGAAACAAGACTGGCTTTATCAGGCACTACCAGATCCTCGTAAGTAGCTTCAGATTCAAGAAGCCTTTTAAGAAATTTAATAAATTTTAAAACATTTCTTTTTTTTTGTATAGAAAGTCACTAATGTTCCTAAAACACTCTGAATAATAAAAAAAATACAACACAGAAGAAATCTCAGGTCCCTCAGCTCATCCTTCTTTCTCTGCCAAGGCAGCCATACCTACACCTTGTACATTTTGTGGTACTTTGAAGGCCAAGAGACAGATTCTTCCTTAAATACCATGCAAGGATTGTGCCTACAAAAAGACAACACATGTACAGTACTGAGCATTTTCCTACGGATGACATATGTTCTCATCTTAGAGGAGGCATCGTTATTCCTCCCCTCAGCATGAGTACATTACTCAACAGTAACTTTACAATAGCATTTATTTACAACTAAATAAACCCTGCACAGAAACCATACACTTGCTCTTTCAGTGTTAAAAAACCCACTTCTTAAAAATCCTAGTTCTCCTAACACTATCCAATGCAGCATGGTTTTACAGCAAAGAACATCAACTCCAATAATAACTGCTTGAAACAGGGGAACTCTGAAGAGCAAAGCTGCTTCTCTCGTTTCCCAACTTCCCAGTGGCACATTCCTCCCCCTCCTCAGGGCTGCTCGAGCTCAGAAATTCCCATCAGCCTCTCTGGAATGAGCTGGGCAGTGAAGTGTCCAGGCACCAGCCCCACCATGGGTAAGGTGAGGGTGACACTGACCATGGGAAGGAAGTCCTGCTGCCTGACCAAGGAGGGAATGACAGCAGCAGTAGTCAGTCATCCCCTGACAGGCCTGGAACACTCCTTACCTGAACTGTACCCTGAGTGGAACAGACTCCATAGTCACTGGATTTTTGAAAATTCCAGCAGTTACCAACCAAGGCTCAGGGTTGAAGTTTATGGATGACTAAAGCCAAACATCTGAAGAACCCTAAGAAGTGGTCCTGAGTGAAGCCTTTGGCTCTCCTGGACCACAGCAGGCTATGCAGGATGCCAGTGACTCCCTGAGCAGGATGTCTCTCGGAGCTCACAGATGCTCCAGTTTGCAGAGTTCTGAGGATCAGCACCCAAAACCGATGAGAGGTCCTGGACTGAAACCTTACATTCCCTGAGGCTCAACTATTTCCCACTGGGAAATGCCAAGATATTTGAAGTGAGTGTTTCACTGAACTCCAGGGGAATTTTTAACAGGTATACTTCTATACATTGATACCCATAAATCCCTGTATATAAATATATCTCTTTGTGTCAGTGTGCGTGCATGTGTGGGCTGACTTAGACACTCTTCTGCCAGTATAGCATGAATGTTGTTGTCTGGGATGTATAACCAAGTCACTGTAGCAATTACAGTAAATCCTATCACTTTGTCAATGTTAAATTAGTCAATTATTAAGTGCTGCTAAATCCTTTAGATTGTAGACTAAGTCTGAGACTAAGACTGGACCTAGCTGCACCTCAGCTCCATGAGGAGTTTAGAAAGTAAGGGGGTCCACTCTGAATCTCACTACTCAACAGGAGGGTCTCCCTTACCCTTTTGCATCTTCAGCCTCTGTGCAAATCATTCCAAATGAATTCTAACTTGATTCTTCCTTCCTTTCTCAATCCATGAGGGCTTTTTCCTTTTTTTTTTTTTCTCCCTCTGATCCTCCTCCCCATCCCACTGCAGGGGTGGGGGGCAGCAGAAAATAACTGAGTTGGCTGCAAGGTGCTTAGTTGTGAGCTCAGGTTAAATTCAGGTGATACCTGGGTTTGCTACTACCTTTGATGGTGATTCTTTAAGCAGCCTAAACCACTCATTTGTGACAAATTGGCATATTTGACTGGATGTCAAACAGAAGCACAGATTACTTAGGAAAGCACAGAATAAGTCCAAGTTCCAAATTCTCAGAAGAACAGGGTTGTGTTAACTGGAATGATTGTACAGCTGTGAAATGACAGCTGAAGGTGGCTGTCAGATAAAGTATGGAAAAGGAATTATTTACAAAATGCTAGGAACCTGGTTAGAAGCTGCTTATCAAGATAGCAAGAATAACAATAAAAGGGTACTATACCTAAAGGAAGAAATAAAACTCCTACAGGCAACTGAATTAATACCGTCTTTGAAAATGAAGCAGCTGCAAAATCAGTTAAAGGAAGAAAATTAGAAAAAAAAAAGTTGGAGGAAAACATCAGATTTATGGTTACGTGGGCTTTCCATCCTCCTGACATTGTATAGGTTAAGAAATTAATTGTATCCCCTGAAGAATGGGATGGGAACATATGGGATGACCCTGATGGCAGCAAACTGAGGAAAGCTGATTCTTTGCTTCCCTCAGATTCCTACAAACATGAGCTCAGACCCATCACTAAAGTGAATCCTGTTGGCCCTCAACAACTGACAAAATTCCACACAGATACAGGAGCACAAATTTCAATATTAATGCACCAGGACACAGAGAAGCTGGGTGTACAGCTTGGACAGCACAGAGTTAAAACCACTGCAGTGAATGGAGCAAGTGTTATTCACCAAACCAAGAGGTTGGTGAATAACAATTAATTAAGTTTAAAAAGTTAATTTATGGCTCTGGGCGAGAAGCGAATGTTGTCTACTTGCTTTGCAGTGGAAGATCCCAATGGAACTACTTTGGCTTTTGATAGTTTGAATATCCAAGCTTGGTGCCCAGTAGTCGGCTGTGTGTGGTCCTTTGGTTCAAATCCTGCCCCTAAACCTGACAGAAACCAGGGGGTACAATGCATGTACTTCATCCAGTCCCTGCACTCCCAGTCCAAAGACTACAAAAAAAAAAAAATAATTACAACAATTTATGGATACTTTGAGGTACTAGAGGAAACATATACCTAGATTTCCTATCATTTCTCACCCTCTGTACTCACTTTTAGGAAAGGAAAATCACTTTGTAAATTAGTCATCGATTAAGTGCTGCTAATTCATTTAGATGCAAACCTCTGATGAAGCTGGAGACCAAGATTGGACTTAGCTGCACCTAAGCTCCATCAGGAGTTTGAAAAGCAAGGGGATCCACCCTGAATGTTGCGACTCAACCAGAGTCAATCCTTATCCTTTTGAGTCTTTGGTCTCTGTGTAAATCATTCTAAATTAATTCTAGCTGGAGTTTCCTTGGGACACTTCATCCATGCAGTAAGCAACAGAGAGAACCTCAATATACAAGTTCCTGAAGCTGCTCTTTTACAAATTTGTGTTACTCCTACTTTTGCTAATACCTTTAACAGTGATTATTTAAGTGACCTAAAGCACTTATTCACACCAACACCAACTGAGAAACTTCTGGATTTTCTTTAGAAATCTTTACTAGTGGAAAACACATTTACATGGGAAAGGCCATCATGAGATTCCACACTGCTACTTCTAACTCCAAATTAATGCTCTGAAGCTCTGAAACAGCACTGTCAAAGATTAAGAAAACCAACCAGGCAATTCAAATGTGCATCAGGCTAGAAGTTCAACAATTATATATCCCTTTCTTTTATAATTCAAGCGTGACAGATGCTGATGTGATATGCAAAGGCCAGAATACAGACAGACAACTGTACAACCCTGCAGCTTCAAGCTATGCAATAGTGCAATTGCTTCTGGTATATTTGCACTATTAATTGCCACTGGCAATCAGCAGACTCTCGTTTCCTCGCAGCTGTGCACACCCTGCATGGAAACAGGCACCAGTTCAGAGTGTGGATCCATTAGCGAACAGGCTAATGGGTCAGTAAGCACTTCTAAGCACACCCCAAGTAGAAAAACACCATTACGTGTTCTTGTACAGTATTTTCTAATATCATCAAAAAGCACCTGTGGGCAGCTGACAAAAGTTTCTGTTCCAACAGATGACCGCTTCCTCAGGCATGAGGATCTGTGGCCTGAAAACTACACCTCATTTTACAAGGAGCACAAGGTAAGCCCTCACGGATCGGATTTCACTTGTGTTGGATGATACCCGCTCCTATGAATAGCTTTTTGCAGCACAGGGGTTTTAAATCCCGCTGAGGCAAACACGGCGCAGTGCGAAGAGCTATTCCTAGGACCGGGAATGACGCGACACCAGCGGGATCGGTGGGAATTTCTTCCCCACGTGCCTCGGTGGGAGCGGGAGGGCACCGGCGGCGCAGGAGGCGCTCGGAAGCGGGAGCTGCTGCCCCGCACCGCCACCGCGCCCGGTGCCTCCGCTCTCCGCCGCTCCACGGTACGAGACGCTCCCTCCCGCCCGACGAACCCCGCGGGCACAGCATTCCCCCGGCTCTCCCCTCGCCTCCCGCCCCGTTACCTGCCCCGCCAGCCCCGACCTCTCCTCGCCTGGGGAGAGAGGGTGGAGGAGCCCAGCCCGCCTCGGTGCCCCAGGCATCGGCCGCCGGCCGCCCCTCTCCTACCTGCCGGGTGGCTCCCGGGGCAGCTCAGCAGCAGCCAGAGGTGCAGCGCGACCCCGACCACACAGGGGCACAGCAGCACCAGCCAGTTTCGCATTGGCCGCCGCAGCCGCCGGCCCCTTCCCCTTCGCGCCGGCCTCTCCCAGCGGCGCCGGCGCGACGGCCCGGCTCGGCCGCCCGCGGCTCCTCCCCGCTCGGCCGGGCCGGGCTCGGCTGCCCCGCGGCCGCCGGGAGCTGCAGTCCTGCCCCGGCCCGGGCGGGCGGCGGCGGGGCGGGCGGCGGCAGCGGCCGCCTACAGCCCCCACAATGCCGCGGGGCGCTGAGGGAGCGCGGCGGCTCCGCGCGTCTCACATGGCGGGGGCGCGGGAGAGGGGCCGGCGGCGGCGGCGCGTCCCCCTCACGGAGCGCGCGGCTCCGAGACCGCCCGGCTGCCCCCGGCCGCGGGGGAAACCCTCCCCGGGAAATCGCTGTTCGATAATCCGCTGAATGCCCCTTCTCAAAAGGCGCTGCGTTAAGAACAAAATAGCTTTCCAGAACAATCCTTTACTTATTCAGTAAAGAGGAGAGTGCGCTTCGCTTTGGCAAGGACCTGCCGCGGCGCTCGCCAACTGTTTGTGGAGTATTTTATTCCAGCAAGTAACATGTTCTTGGGTTGAAATTCCCGAAGGGGGGGTGTGTTAGACAATGAAAGTGTCCTTAACTGCGGCTGGATCACGGCCAAGAATCCTTAAATTCGTTATGAAGTGTCAATAATCCGAGCTCGGCTTCACCTGTTACCTTCAGCCGCCGCTGTGAAATTGGGGGCCTAAGGACTGACTGCAGAGCTCTGTCCTGCCTAGCAGGGTTTAACTACGAGCGGATGAAACAGAGCACACACAATATCATCAGCACCTTGAGAATCTGGTCTCCTGCATCCAAGTAAGAAGGAGAAATTTGTTTCCTCACACTACCCCAGGACAAATCTACCTGGAAAATTGATGTGCATAAATAAGCAAAGGCTTCTCAGAATCACAGCCACAGAACAGGTCAGGTTGGAAGGAACCACAGGGGATCATCTGGCCCAGACCTCCCTGCTCAGGCAGGGCCGTCCTAGAGTGCATGCCACAAGATTGTGTCCAGATGGTTCTTGAACATCTCCAGAGAGGGAGACTCCACAACCTCTCCAAAAAATCTGTTCCAGTATGCAATAACATGCACAGTAAATAACTTCTTCCTCAAGTTCAGGTGAAACTTTTTGTACATAATTTTCTGCTTTTTGCCTCTTGTTAATGTATAAACTAGGAGATTATGTATAATAGTTGTAAGGCCCAAATGAATGACTGCTGGTGCTAGTCTATTAGAAACACATTTAATTAGTAACAGAAACTGATCTGTATGAAGTAGAATGGAAATAAATGAATTTTTTTTTTGCAAAAAGAAGACTATTTTTTGTTAATACCCAAGCGATGAAAAGTGGTTGGAAAATGCCTACAGTCCTTTCAAACTGCTTAGTTAAGATTAATTTTTCATCAAGTGGAGTGAGATACTAGAAGGCAAACCAATGATTTTAACCTTTATATATTAGGTTTACAAGCAGAACTAAAATGTCTTGGAAATACATCCGTTTTAGTTTGCTGCATACTTAAAACATATTTAATATGCAACTGAGTACTTGTCAGCAAATAGTAGTACTAGGGGAAGAATTTACACCAAAAATGCTATGATTAATCACTATTTACATTTTACTTGCCTTTCAGCATGTTCAGCTGCAGAAATAAAAACAGGTCCATCTATTAATATTTACTTAGATTTGGCTACATTCCTTGTACCCAATATGTTAGGTTCTCCCCCATGCCAGGTGATCTGATGGGAATTGATCTTATACCTGGGAGTGATTATTTCTTTGCAGGCAAAACAAAGCACCCCATCCTTTAATGTCTTATTTTCCCTTACGGCATTACCTACCATCTTCGAGGATAAGTAACTGTGTTACATACAAACCAGGAGAAACCTGTTTCTCTGTAGGATACTAACAGGATATCCAGGTCAAAAGGATGATACATATGCATTTTTGTAAGTCAGGTAGGAAATGGTTACTAACACAGTTTAGTTGTAGAGGATTGGCCTGTCTTATTCCGTTTTTCTGTTGCATCTCTACAAGATTTTGAAAGCCAAAGATTTTACCTAAGCCTCCTAATTGCATCACAATCTGTATGATACTGTGTGCACCTGGATGTTAATCATGAGGTGACCAGACCCAAACATTAACCCAATTTCCATTAGTTCCCATAAGTAAAGAAGTTTCAATTTGCATTCTTGAGGGCTTTTATGAGGACTAGCATTTTGGCCAAGCAAGCTGATATTGGAGTATCTAAACATGGCTTCAAGGTCACTGAGTTTTAAGCATGCTTTTAAAAAATTTTAAAAAATCAGATTTTTTTCCAAGATTTAAGAATCATGAATATATATAATATGAAAAGAAAAATTGATCTGGAATATAACTTCTAGATAGTGTTAAATTACTTTTCTGAAAAAACTGAAAAATTTGAGTTTGGTTATGTTTTGATTTGGGTTATAAGAACTCTATAAAAAATACACCATTTTCATTATGCTCTTTCTGAGCAGATTTCCTGTTCTGACTGTACAGGCTCAAGGGTACCTCTGGCACACAAACTATAGTACAGGCACAACATGTTGGCTCAAGAGCTGGAGACAGAAGAGACAGAAATTTTATTCCCCAGGCTGCTTGCAAACTTAAGATGCTTCTGTCAAATTTCAGAGTCCCTCTGGATAAGCATCTTGTGTCTGACACAGAGAGGATGTGATGGTACCAGAGCTGCACTCGTGTACCAAAGCCAGCCAGTCCAGAGCATTCTGGGTTTTTCATAATGTTTGTTTGCCTAATTGTTGCCCCGAGTGGGCAGCTGGGATATTTTCAGGACAGCAGCAGCAGAACAGAAGAACAAGAATCATTGTGGAGCTGTGTGCATTTTAGCAGAGTTCCTCCCCAGGGAGTTGTGTTTTATTGATCTCTGCTCTCTCTGTCTGAAAGCAGAGGAGGGTTCTGTGAGAGACTCCCTTTTAGGGCTTTGGGGCTTAACTTTCTCCCCAGGTAGCAGTAACACTGATATAGTACTTTTCACAAAATCTTTATGCCTTTAGTTTTTTAAAGAAAAAATATTAAAGGAGATTACAGATCAGGGTGTGAAGGGCTTTATTAGTTTAAAGGGTTATAAATTTGCATCCCAATAATATGTTTTATTCTTTTTCCAGTGTTCATAATCTAAACAGATTCGCTGTCCATATTGAGGATTTATCAATCCTTTCCTTACCTTGCTTAGGGTCCTTACAAGGAATAGATTTTGCTTATCTTGCCAAACAGAAGAAATGTCTTACTGCTTCCCTTTTCAGCTTTCTGATGCAATGAAGTGCAGATGCAGAGGAGTTCCCAGATTCCTTTGGGAGTACCTAGTGTTGCTCCATCCCAGGTGCAGGATCTGACATTTCACTTGTTAAATTTTGTCCCATTAATCACTTCCAGTCTACCTAGATTCTTTAAAGCCTCCTACAGAGTCAACAGCACCTCCCAGTTTGGTGTCACCAGCAGATCTGTTAATGGTGTGCTCAGCTCCTGCATCCAGGTTATTGATAAACATCACAAACAGAACTGGCTCTAGATTTGAGCCCTGAGAAGCTTCCCTGCTCACCAGGCAGATGTGATCCCTTTCACTGCAACCCTTTGAGCTCTGCCTGCCCTTCAGCCAGTCCTTCACCCAGTACATCATGAACCTGCTCATCCCACTGTCAGACAACCTGTCCAGAAGGGTGCTGTGAGACACAGCATCAAAAGCCTCACTAAAATCCAGAAAAACAACATCCACCTCCTTCCCTTCATCCAGCAGGCAGTGACCTTACCACAGAAGCAGATCAAATTACTTAAACAGAACTTTCCCTCTGAGAACCCATATTGACTGTGTCTGATGACTGCATTATTCTTTAAATGCTTTTCAGTAGTACACAGTATAATCTTCTTCATTTTTCCACTTAACATGTTATGAATTAACTTCCAGTTAAGGAAGTTTTGTTTAAAATGATTTGTCTGTTATTTTGCTGAGCCCTTTATTATTTTAATTAAGTTTTTGCATCTTCTTGTCTGTTTGGAGGAGTAGTTTTAAGTTGTGCTGAATTAGGTCACAGTTATCCAAACTTACCAATCTAGCAATAATAAATTTTACAGTCTACGTTGACTTCTTGACATCCTCATGACAATCAAAAGTAGAAATGGACGCAAAAACGACCCATATGGCAGCAGCTAAATCTTGACAAGCACATCTCAGAGAGCAAACAGGAATGTCTCACAGACATGTGGAACATCAAATATCCAATAATCAGGCAGCAGCCAGCTGGTGGGGTTAGCTACTTCATGTACAGCTAGAATACACTTATTTTTAACAAGTGGCACAAAGAATTCAGGATGCATGTACAGAAGAGAATAAGGTTTGCAGAAAGTCCTACAGAGACCTACAACAGAAAATACACTTTTAAATCACATTCCTGGTAGAGATAAGATGTTGGGGGATTGCAAAGCACATTTGCCACAATATTTTTTACCATTTCATTATCTATCACTGGATAGATAATATTCAGGCTGTATTTAATTTAAAATAATTTACATGATCTCCTGCTATTTTCCCATCATGGTGCTTACCTTACCCTAGGATGGATGAGGTCTGCTGGAGAAAGCACCAGGTGGCTGCTTCATTTGTTGCAGCAAGTGCAAGGTCAGTGAGGTGGGAGCACAAAATAGGGGTCACAAGGTTAAGGGTCATTGCTGCCTGGGAGAACTGACAAGACCAGGAAAATCACAAAGCTAAATCTTTCATGGGAATTTTCTCCCCCCTGCCCTGTGGTTTCTTTGTGCTTGATGTGCAAAAGTCACTGCAGTTTGTAGAGCTGAGGACTCAGCACTGATGGCTGAGTGAGATGCTGAAAGAGCTAACTCTGGAGCAGCAGGTACTCACGATCTGTCCAGGCTCTGCCTCAGCTTCCCACTGTAAGATGCAAATAGTTCCACCCTCATATTCCTCCAGGATGCTGTGGAGATACTTTGTGAAGCAACCTGTGATGAGCACCACAGAGGAGCTCACCAGGGAACAGCTCTACATGGAAAGCAGAATTTGTGAGTAAATCAGGCCCGGGGCTACACAATGAATAACAACACCAAAATAGTACTGACTAACTGCTCATTAACTGAGCACTGCCTGTACTGTGCCTTGTGGGAATTCCTGCAGTGGCAGCTGGGATAGTAGTACATACAAATGAGAGAAGCAAATGGAAAATGCATAAACAAGTGCTTAACTTGGCCTCCTTAATGATCTTTTAATGTACTTTTTTCGTTTATCCAGATTCTGTTTATATATTCACACCCCTGTTACAAGTATTTGCTTAGCTGGTATGGACAGAACTATAAACAAATGTAATCACTTTTATGGCACTCTAATTTCTATTTCATAGTTGTTTTTTGAAGTAATTTTCCAGAGTGTAAAGCAAACTCAGTACAAAAATAGTGTCTGAGGGGTGAGAAAGACCACATCGGAAAGGCTGCTATCTATAACATTCTTTATGTTCTCAAAGTTTCTGTAAAGGAATTTTTTCTCAAAAATCTTAGCACCTGAAGTTTTGTCACTGATCTTTTAAGGGTATGACTGACATGTTCATATCAGCACTGCAGGTATATATAGTGGAAGTCTATTTATGTGTATTCTGTTCTGATGAGTAGGATAAAAGGTGCTATGCTCTCCAGGGAGGAGCCTCTCAGACAAGAATCCAAGGCAGTGAACAGTTTTATCCAAGAAAGTTGTGGATAAAAAGTCTTGTGAGCCACACTTGCCAGAGACAGATTGTTACACAACCAATATATTTAAAGTCACTGCTATTTGAAAGGCTTTTTAAAAGTCACAGTGATTCTTTTCTATAAAGTATGCCTTATTCCTTTCCTTTTGCTGAAAATCTGTGCATGTCTTTAGAGTATGCCATGAAGAGAGTGCAGGGCTCAAGGATGTCACCTAAAGCTCAAGGACACAAGAGGGTGTGGTGCAGAGAAGCTACACGACAAATATATTTTGTGGAATGGGTTATCTTTTGAAACACATCCTTATGCCATGCCTAGTGTATTTTCCCTAAAATGCCATTCTTAGCATAAGCAGTGGCCTAAGCTCTGTTCTGGCTGTGTTATTATGCTTTGGCATGTGAGGATGTATTTGGCCCAGACTCCAGGAATTGGCGAACAGCCCCCACCCCCGAAATAAAAAACCCAACAGGCAGGAGTGAAGTTTGGGTGTGAAGGAACAGAGCAGCAGTGAGGGGCAGCTGTTGGGTGCTCTCTGGGCTGACTCACTAAAGCTGAGCCTTTCTGCTCTTAGCAGCTCTTAACCTGATCCAGGGAGCCAAGGGCACAACTGGTGTCTCAGCAGCACTGAGGAACAGGCATCTCAGTTAATCTGGAAAATGAGCTCCAGCTGATACACACTGCGACTTCCCCAACTTTTGAAGGCCAGACACCTGACCTATTTAGCCAAACAATGTATTTGTCTTTTGTGTCTTCCTAAACTGAGCAGTCTGGAACTGAAGCATGAGGTCTAACTGCACCCAGCAATGCAGCACTGCCCCAGTGCCTGGTGAAACCTCACACAATGCAGCCCACAAAAACAGGAGTGCTGGCTCTCTGTTTCAGAGTTTGTGTGTTAATTCAGAACCCCCTTTTGGCCATTACTAGTTGGTATTGGTACTTTTTCATCTCAGTCGGCTGCTTATCACTTTATCAGTAGGTGGCAGTAATAGACAAGCCTATGCAGTTCCTACTTGTAATAGGAATTTGGGAAAGAAAAGACCCAATTTTAGGGTAGAGCTGCTCATTTGTTTGTTCACAAGCGTGAATGGTGTAAATGTACTTGACAAACTCAGATGCACATCTTCCTCTAACAGACAGAAAATTTGTTCCCATACCAGTTCTGGTATTTATGGCTGTACTGAATTTAATACTGCTATAAAGATGGATTCAATTAGATGCAAATGTACCTTTTTTACCTAGAGATTAGGTGTGCAGGTGCCTGTAAAATTTTATGTAACACTTATTCTGGTAAATTTGCCCACTATTTTTCACACATTACTATTTAAGTCAGTCTAATGACTTTAAGTATTAGTTTTCAGTAAAAGAAGCCTGTATTTCCTAGGAACCACTCCTCCCCCAAGTTTTCTTTAGTCTCCTTGAAGAAACAAATCCATATTCTGATGCAGACCTAAAGGATAGCCATAATTATGGCATTTTCTAGGAAAATTATGTATACAGATTTTTATCCCTATATAATGAAGATAGGAAAAACTGTATAATCAGGTCCTCTCAAAGCACATACTTCATTACTCCTTTGATATCAGAAATCCAGCTGGGTAAATGACTGCCTTATTGAAGTTCAGGCTTTGATATGCAGCTTTACAGACTGTTGTTCCCAAAGTGTTCTTTCCTTCTGTTGGAGCTGATCCTGTCGTAAGTCACTGCAAAAATGCCTGATTACAACATCCTTATGAATAATTGTTTACCTAAGTGCCACTGACAGCAAAGGTTGTATTTATTTTAACCTTTGGTGTGATGTAGAATTGCTTAGTTTAAACTTCCCTCCATATTTTTCTCCTCCTTTGGCCATAATTTCATAGGGGTTAGCTTCAAAAATTTTGCCTATCAGCACCAGCCAAGCACCCTGCTACTAATTTAATACATGATATGGGAAGCAAAGAAGGGGAATTTAGTATATAATAGAGAGGAGGAAAATAGTTTTTAAGGTTGAAATGGTGGCATCTTAAATTCAAAGTAAGCCAAGGAGGCTAATCTCATGGAGGCAAAACAGCCAGCCCCACATGTGCTACTGAGACATTACAATTTACCACCAATCCATTGGGAACTCTCATTTCATCAGAGCAGCAAGAGTTGGGACATGAAGAAAGGATTACTTATAACATGTCAAAAACCCCCTTGAATCCAATTCTGTTCTGGAGTTCTCACCCTGTGAGATGACAGCCCCAACTGACACAGTTAAGAGAGAGCACCCATTACTTTCTGGGCCTGAACTACAAATAAACAAGCCTAATGGCATATGAGATGAAACAGAGAGAGAGCAGTACAGCATTAGGATGGCAGCAGGTCTGGTTTTGTTTTCATTAAAATTGGTAGGAATCAAATTAGACCATTTGATGAAAATATCAACTCATTGCTTCAGCCTACAAGAGACCATTCTCTTAGCTAAATCCATGTTTTGGAGAGGTTTTTTTTTCCTATTATTCTATAGTTCGTGATATAATATGTATTTATTGTTTAGAAAAATGTACAAAATCATTTGGATATTTTTGTGTAGAGCTGAGGCAAGATGTTTAAGCATGAAACTCAAGTATCATCAATAGCAGATTATCCAAACGACCTCAAAGGTCAAAGCAGCACAAAATATACCAATGACAAAGACATCTTATGGTTTCCTGGGATTGGAGGAAAATATATTCTTTAAATGTTGATTTGTGGATCAAGCTGGCATTAAAAAAAAGTAAACAAGATGATTCCATTCTCTTCCAGACAGTCAATTTTTTGATGGTGTTCTTAAGGAAAGTAATATATTTGTATGCAATCCCAAGGTGTTACAATTTTATTTGAAGTGCTGATCTTCCAAGTTCACCTCACCCTCTTCCCCTTCAAATTACTAATTTGCCAATAGTATATCTTCATTGAATAACTGGTAAATAAGGCCCAAAGATATCAGAGAAAGATGTTCTGTGTTCCAGTAAGGAATTATGCTTCTACAGTTTAACCTCTTCAAACACACTATAGACATCTGCTAATGTAAATATGCACTTTATGGTATTCCATGTACTTCTTTTTTTATAAATTAGAAGCATGAAATCACCTGAGTAGATGCATTTTATTTTTTTTACACAATGAAATTTATGAATTGATGAAAGAAACCACAAACATGGGAACTATCTATTTCAAACATAACTCCAACACATTCACAACTCCTTGAAGAAAGATTTTGGAGAAAAACCCGAAGATCAAAAGAATACCATTCTCCCTTTGTGAATAATAATTCTGGATTTTTGTAAAGGAATCTCGTAGAACCAGAGACCCTCAAAAGCACGGAAATGTTTCAGTCTCAGGATATCAGACACCAACCCTAATTGGAAACAGAAAGCAAGCTGTTTGCAATACTGTAACAAGCCGTGGCAATTTTGTTATTTTAGATGGGAATGTTAATGATGAGCCACAAATGCAAGTTGTTACAAAGCCTTTGAGAATAAAGCCGGATGCCCTATATTCTCCTCCCATGCTGCTCCAGTTAAAACCATACATGCAGAAGGACAAATGAAAATGTTGCCATGGTGATCAGAGCAGTTACCAAATCATGTACGCTGTAGGAAGGATTCCCTAAAGAACCTTATTAAGCATTTTGTTGCTCTTTTTAAATGAGTATTTTCAGAAAGCCGTTTTTTTTATTTTGCTGTCAATAAAATAGCTACTCAGTTAGCTAGACCCTATTTCTCTACCCTCAAAATAAAAACACACCATACATTAAGAAATAGTTTTGTTAAAAATTAGGAATGGGATTCTTAAGCTGAAAACTTTGAAATAGGAACCAAGGATAGGCGTACCAAAAATAAGACCTGTTCAAGATACTTGAATGATTTGCAGCATAGGGACGTCAAAGCTGCTAAGATACTGATGTCTCTAGCTGCCCAGTTCAAAACCCAAATATTTGAATGAAAGACATCCCAAAAGCCTACTGGTTAAAAGGAATATGGGTATGTAGGGTTTTTTACAACATTGTATGTGAGACATGAGCAGCAGAAGCACCATCCAAAGCCCCCTGTCCTGTGTGCCCAGACTAGCAGTGAACACAGCTGGGTGAGGCCCATTATCCAAATCAAACAGCAAAGAAAATAAAACCTGTAAAATGCAGGCATCTTGTATTTCCACTGCACAAAACAGTACAACAGACATCGATGGAAATTGCTAAAAATAAGCTGGAGAAGGTACATGCACTTTGGGGGAAATGCACGTGGCTTTGTTCACCCTTTTCAGCATCTAAATTCAGCATTTAAGAATACCCCAAGGCCCTCAATTCCTCAGCTAGTTTGTTGCCTTGCAGGTATTTAAGATGTTGATGGAATACAGGTTTGTGCAGAGGAAGGGAGGAAGCCTGATCTCTTATGGGTGGCTGTTCAGAGTCTCAGCTCAGACTGGTGCAGTTCTCCAGCAAAATTGTCTCCTGCCTTATGGGGCTGGCTGCCACACTGAACATATCAGGTACTGCACTGAGACAACTGTCCTAATGCATCAGATTGAAAAAGAGCTTTCATTTTTTAGTAAGGAGAAGAAGAACAACAACAAAAAGTCTCTAAAGTAACAGTTGCTTCCATCAGGTGCCTTGTAGGAGCTTAATTTTACTTCATGAAGAAGGCAGTCTTATTTCACATCTCATTCTTTTCCTCTCACTGCACTTTAAAATTGAAACAAAAAAAAAATCCCAGAACCTCCACAAATTACTTGCTGACAACTTAAATAATCTGTGGCCACAAAATGTACAAACATAGTGGCTGTCAACAGCACAGTGTTCTCGCCGCATATCCTAGAACAACATTTATTTACCATTACTCTACATCCCCATAAAGTCCTACTCTCACAGGCAAAAGCATGCAGAGGGCTGCTCAGAAAATGTAATTCCCCCTCCCTGTGCTGTTCAGGGCAGTTTTACACCCCCCACTAAAACTCTCAGGAACACTTACTTCACAGTTCAGTTTACTTTCTAAATAATTTAAATCATTATCATTCAAAATAAGATACAAGCAACCACATTTTTCTACATTTTTATTGATGCAATCCTGATGTGTAACTATACATCTTCATTCTGCTCATAGCTACAATGGCACTTTACTAGGATTGTTTTTGTAGTCAAGAAAAAACAGTCTTCAGAAAACATATTTATAGACACCACTTACTGTATAAGACCAATGACTGTAAACATTGTAAATCACTGGGACTTTTTCCTAAATAGTGCTACTTGAGGAAAAGGTCACACTACTCTCTTTAGATAGAAATTTGTAAAGGCAATTGAATTGAATTCACCGTCCAAAGAAAATAAGAATGTTAAAAATAGCTTCAAGAATTGATATGACTCATTTAGATCCCAGAAAAATCTATTACTGGCAAAGATATCCACAATTTGATACTGTACTTGGTATTTTCACTAAGACGAAAAGAATATTTATGAAGTAGTGAAATTAAACTTGTACATTGCTCTGAAAGATAAGCATTACCTTGAATTTTTATTTTTTAATTTTTTTTAATTTTAGGAGGGTTTTTAGCCAAAATTGCACTACCTTCCAAAAATATTGTAGTTATGGGGTAAGTGTTGACATCTGAGGAAAAAAATGCTAAAAGCATGCAACACTGATACCAAGTTTTAGCAGATGACATTTTTAATTGAAAACTGACTCAAAGGATAGTACAAAAGAGTTTCTTCTCCCTAAAAGGGTTTTCAGATGCAGGTACAGGAATAATAAGGGGATCTTCTCCAATGTGTGCATCACAATATGCCAATAAATCTGCTGCAGCCTTGGATACCTAATAGAAGAGAAGAGAGAACTACTGTAACACTTAATTCTCGACCAATCTGAATTGCAGAAATATTTTTCATAGAAAAAATGATAATGGAAGCTATCATAAAACAGGGAGTAGATTGCTTTATCCTTTAAATATTAGACACATCTCTCAATTTGCTCTTCCCAGGCCTAGTAATCCTTACACACATTTTATCTGACATAGTGACATAGGTGGTATTGATTGATATCATCCATGTCGAGCTGCTCCTCTGCATCAGGAGGTCAGGAGCACACAGTATTAAAGCATTTATATGATAACAACCCATAAGCAATAAGGATCCTCCTTGAAGTGTCTGTTTCTGTAGAGAAACCTGCTTCAGCTCTTACTCTCATTCATTGGTTTAAAGGTTTTCCACACACACTCTCTCCACCCTCTGCTCCTCTGGTTGCAAATTAAAAAATTCTTTAACCACATGACCATGGGATTAAAAAGAAATAATAAATCAGGAACAAAACTTGAACATCATGTGTCACAGCTCTCATTTAAGTTAAATATTGCTCTTTTCAATGAGGCAAGACTAATGTCTTCTGCTTAGTAAATTACTGTAAGTAGTCCTTTATTCACAGCATTCATTTAAATTTGAGAACTACCTTAAATTTTTTTAACTTAACACTTTTATACTTCTAAAATAAATAATTCTCAAGTCTCCAAATTCAGAACATGGGTTTATACTTACTGAAAAGTCTATAAAAATACAAATACATACAAAAATGTAGCAGTGTGTTGAATATTTGCAATGCAAGCTATTTTGCAGTAAATGAAAAATGAAATATTAAACCTAGTAATTTTTGCAGCTTTGTGCCATAAGAATATTGGTGGCAGTAGGCCAATAGTGACTCATTTATTTTTTCAAGAATTTAGAAGGTATATACAATTTTTTTTGTTCTGATCAGTCAGTAAGATATTCACAGCTATCTGTGTCTCTTTGCTTTGGTGAATTATTGGGTTCTCAATATTCTGATAGTTGAGAAAATGAATTCTGGAGTCTTTACAAAGAAGTCTTTTCTCTGAGCACCGTGACAGCTTGTCCCCCATCAAACACCAGGGTCAGCATGTTTGCACAACTAGAGTGAACAGAAGAAACAAATCCCATTTCTGGTATTTTTCTAGCAGGTGTGTCCCCAATGTTTGCTTTAAGCTTCCCCACGCCCTGCTTGCTTTGACATGAACCCAGCTATTGTAGGCTTCAGATCAGATCTATGAAGTCAATGGGTACTGAATCAGAATTTGCATGAAATTTAAATGAACTTCTGAAGACGGTTACAGACTTTATTTCTTTATTTTTAATTTCTGTATGCCTTTGTAGAATGCTTAAACCTATGGAGAACCTGTGGTTGGCACCCCAGTATAGACTATTCCCCTAATGGAGGAAATAAGAGTGTTAAGCTTATTTAAAATTAGTTTTTCTTTGAATTGGCCTGTAAGACAAAAGGCTGGCAGAGACACTACATATGAACAGAAGGCTGCTGGGCACATGTGAAACAGAAAAATGAAAAAATCAGAGAGAGATTCACAAGGACCACTGCTTCTCAAGAAAGAAGCAGGTAAAACAAAAATGTGTTGAAAGTTACAGACCTCAAAGTACAAAGGATTGTAATGATTTTCCTGTAATGATCTTGTTAGTTTCATGCATGGATAAGCAACATCAGCCCAAGTATATTGCTTTTCATTCAGTGGAAGCACAATTTCACACCACATTCTTGGGAGGGAGAAACCCAATAATATAATTTCCTGTTTCTGTACATATTACTGTGCTTTGATATGATATAACCAAAAAAAAGGATGTTTCACTAGTCAAAGCTCAGCATACATTTATGTATCTAACTTGTCCTGTAATGCTGGTAAGAATGTTGTGATGCAGAGTAACACATTCACAGAATCATCTGGGTTGGAAAAGACCTTGGAAATGATCAAGTCCAGCCTTTGACCTAACACCACCTTGTCAACTAGACCATGGCACTTGGTGCCATATCCAGTCTCTTTTTAACTCCAGGGATAGCAACTCCACCACCTCCCTGGGCACCCCACTCCAATGCCCCATCACCCCTTTCTGTGAAGAGAAACCCTTCCTTCAATGTCATACTGTTTAAGTCACATTCTAGTTTGCTTTTAAGCAAACCATAGTAAATTTTATTTAAAAACCAACCTGAAACTGAGGAACATGATCTTTGTCACAAACTAAACCTGCACTAAACCATGTATTTTCATCGTTTAAACAAATAAAAGGTTTTGAGAGGAAAAATCCTCCCACTGGGATTACAGTAGTCATAAAAAAAAAGTGAATTATAACCATTTCTTCACTAAAAGTAGAGTAGCTTAGGCCTGCACAGTGGAATAATGACCATTCACAACAGGGAGTTAAATGAGCTGATCACAGTCCAGGAGCAATGAAAACAGGAGTTCCTGCAGCTGTGAGTGGAGTTGGCAGAGCCAGACCTGTGGCCCAAAAAAGAGCAAAATACAATATTGCCTGCAGCAAGTTTCCTTGTCAGAGTCATTGCTGGGAAGAGCAGGAAGGCCTGTGCCCTGAGCACGGCACAAGGCTCCAGCAGGGATGCTGCTTTGGCACAGAGCTGCCCCACGGCCAGGGCTGTGCTGCGCACACTGAGGTGTGATCGTCCCACCGTGCCATGGAAGGATGGAAATGCAGCCCAATCCATCCTAGCTGTTACTCGCCTTCAGGGTTATTTGTAGCTCAGTGTTGCTGGACAGCTTCAAAATAGCTTTTCCTAAGAATTAAAATAAATGCATGGGATTTGAATATTCAAATGAAGCGAACACATTTATCATGTCAGCTTTCCTACGCAATACGGCTTGGTCTGCAAATTCACAGTAATTTATACATATTGCAGAAGTGGCTAAAGAGAAAAAATCCGACTCCAGTTTGATGAATCCAGACCCAGTTGATTGATGAATTCTATCAAAAAGTTAACATCTCATTTTTAAAAAATCCTTTAAGGTGTATGGATTAAAAGATTGAATATATATGTATCACACTGATCTCACATTTTGTAGAATTACTTTTACTCTCACAAAAAACCACATCTGGTTATCAAATTAACAATAGGGAAAATAATCCAACAAATCACTCAAACCTGATGCTTTAAAGAATTAGTCTCAGGAGGACTGTGAAATTTTACCATTGTATTTCAGAATAGCAGAGGTGATAAAAGCTGCCAGAGTTAGTACATCCTGGTGGCTGCACTAATAATTATAAGCTTCAGTGACAGGGCAAAATGCTGCAATTACAATGTCTTCTGCCTTGTCATGGATTGTGACTAATTACCATCCTTGCTACAACACCCACTTTGCTTATCCTTTACATCTAAAACAAAGACACTCACACACATTCATTGGCATTCTCACTGTTCATCTCCCAACACTATTCAGGACCAGTTAGGAATACTTCCTGTCTTCCTTAGGAAAAAGAAAATGGAATGATAACTGATATGCCAAGGGTCTTAAATGTCAGAGCACTGCTTGCAAAGAAAAGATTAAGTAGTGCTTTATTCTGAGGACAACTCTGATAAGCACCAATAGTAACTTTGCTTTCTCAATTTTACTGCTAGCATCATTAGAAGACACATTATTCTATTAGACACGAGGCCACTGTTCACCTGATTTACTTTGGTGTTTCCTAGCTTGGAATCTGTGTTTCCAGCTTCCTACTTCTCCTTTGTAACTCTAGCTGTTCCTTTGCCAGGTAAGACAGGTTCAGTTATGATCCTTCTGGCATTTCTATGGTTTACAAAAACCCACAGTAATCCTCCTTCCAGCTGCTGATCAGTACACCAATAACTCCATCCTCCTCTTTCGAGTGTCCTGCTGCTTTCATACCTCAGCAGCGAGTTGTCTTTGTGGAACCTCAGAACACAGCCCTTCTTTGCTGCTCTGACTGGCTAGAGGACGTAATAGGACTTCTTAAATTAGTTGAAAAATCCAGAACACAGTGGGGAGTCAGCATCTATCAACATACTTTTAACTACAGCATTTCAATTGTGTAGACCTAACTCTTGCTGGTTATGGCAGCTACTGTGCATTGGAAACAAAGTGCCTCTCTAGTAGAAAAATAAACTGGAGCTTCTCATTTTCCCAGTCAGTAACACAGACACCTCTTCCATGTTAGCAGTGTGGTCTTGCCTATTGTGGCAATAACAACTTGGCTATAGCTGTTTGCAAAAGGGGGTTTAACTAAATTTGGAAAGCCCTGGTATTTTGTTAAATGTCTAACTAGTTTAATCAGATGCAAAACACTAAGAAAAAAGGAAGTAAGTTCATTTATCTACCTTTACAGTAATGATCTGAGAACTTAAAATCTCCTGTTGAAACCACTGGAAAGTCCCTTGATAAAATTTGACTGTGCTGAAATACACACTTAACTGATTGAAGATTAAAAAGCCAAGCAGATTTTGAAGGAATAAAAAGCCCATCAACAGCTTCTCAAAATCCCTCACATGCTTGTTCAGAGAAATTCTAGAAATTAGGGCAATTTGAGAAGTTATATTTGTATTATGTTAGTGTAGGAGCCCTCATAATTCTGAAACATGCCAAATTTTCTTTGGTGTGTTTTTGGTCCCAGGCTATTTCAAAAAGTGAAATAATTGCACTTTCAAGCTACCTGTTTTTTTGGTCTGCCACATTTGTAATAACTGTGTTCATTTTAATTAAACTGACTGTAAAAATAACCTGTGTCTTTCTTGCAGCTATGTCTTTCTTGCACATGTAATTAAGAATGTTATGCACCTAACTAATGGAGCTATTTGCAAAGCTGACCTAATGATGTGGGACGTGACAGTTACCACTGCATATACAGAAGCAAATTTAAGGCAATCTACTAAGAATCAACAATTTCAAATGCCAGTAAAGTGGGACAATTTCAAATGCCAAACAACTTTGATTTTGATCTTTCCAACCCTTTCCTCTGCCACCCACACCCACCCTTGTCAGTTCTGTTCATGCAGCTGCAGCATGACCTGAGCTGGGACTAACCAAGGCAGACCTTCTTTTACTGCAGGAAGCAAAACCTGTCCCTGTGAACAGGTTATGTGATGAATTTGTGCCACGCTATGAAATAGAGAAAGCCCTTTTGCAAATTCAGTGGTCTTACAAGACATCATTAAAAACTGCCACAAAACACAGTGACTGAATGTCTTTTATCATACAAGCAACACTGACCACTCATGTGGATTGCACTGACATTTCTGAATTATAAATATTACTTCTCCAGCTGGTGAGTCTGTGATCTGAGACTATTTTAAAAATCATAACTATATACTACTGTCCCCACAGCACTCAGAATGGATGGACAAACAGACTGAGTTAAGACTACGTGAAGATTTCAATGTACAACATTTTAAAATTGTCCTGCTGTCTTAATAATGTCAGTTACAGTTGGTAACAACTCAGTTACAGTTGTTTGTAGAGAACTGGGTAATTTCAATGCATTACTTTTTAAAGATGGAAAGACTAAAAACTTCCTTGTAGAGACTAGATTTTTTATCAAATTAATTATTCCCTATTTTCAGAGGAAGAGAACAAAATAAATGAGCATTGCTTTCTTAAAAAGTTCTATGGCATTGTTAGCTTCAGGTCCTTGACATTTCACAAAGTTTTAGCCTAGTGGAAAGCAGAATGACATGCAAGAATAATCCACAGGAGTTTTTGGTTTAAAAACCTGAAATTCTCTGTTTAATAGCGCCTTTAATGATAATATTCAATCCATAAGAGGCATGATGGAACCAAATCTTCACATACAACATGTTATCAAGTGTGAAGAATCATAACTGCACACTGCAATCATACACTTTTTTGTGCAATGGCGTCTGCACTAAAACAAAACAAAGCAAAGCAATTCAGCTTGTCTCATCATTATCCAAAAATTTTGCAGTATCTTAAAGACTTATTCCAAATCTTAAAGGAGGAAAACCAATAAACCAAGAGCTGCACTTAAATTCAACTACAGGTGACAAAGAAGAGCACCTGTGCACCCACCAGCTATTTTAATTATTTCACAAAATACCACTTTTGACAAACATGACAGACACACAGAAGCAGACATGAAGCCAGCCTTTGGAAATCTCTACACTAGAACCCACTAGAGTTGGTATGTAACTCACTTGCAGTACTGAATATTCAACACAGATTCTTGATTTCTGCATTATTAAGGGCATGCTGTAGCACAGACTAGTCAGTGAATTCAAAATATCAACAATAAGTCTAAGTTTACCTTTATTCTATCCATGTATGCTTCCATTTTTAATTGCTCCACAGCTTTCCTGGCTTGAGAAATACTGGTTGTACTGTTTGACACCAGTTCCTTCATTTTGTTTTTCCTGGAAGAGATGAAGTTGAGACCATTTAAAGAACAGGTAGCAAATGCAGCAACCACAGAGAGGACAGCTGTCTGAACTCTAACCAGCCCTTGCCCACCACACCAACACTGCCAGGCTGTTGGTCACGAATACAAAGCAGACACCATTTATTTCTCTTCTCTTGCTCCATGGCACTTTATTGCATTGCATATTTGCATCCTTGATCATCAGCATTCTGCCTGAACTCTGCAAATGACACACAAATGCAGAGCACACGACCATGACTTCAGCGTGAAAATGGTTGCCCTGGTTCACGTTGCCAACGCAGAGCAGCTGTTCACAAACAGACTTTGCACAGTTTGGCTCCACGCCCCAGTTACACCCAGGAACATCAAAACAAGCTCAGAAATGTGTGCATCAGAGAGAAATTCTAAGACAGAGAATGAGTCAGAATTCTGACTATCAATAAAAGAAGTTTAGAAATGAAGGAACAGATTAAGAAGAAATAATGCAGAGGTGTCCAACCTTTTGCTTAGACAGCCCAGCAAAGTCTAAAGATGACTAAACCCAGTACAGGATGCTTTACTTTTTAAGAGATCTGCAGCTCTTGGGAGGGGACATCCAGGTAAGGTATGGCAGCCTTTGGTTCTGTGGCATTGCTCCTCCCTGAGGGATTAAATCAGCTCAATATCCAGCAGTCCTCAGCACTGTTACCAATGAGTCAAGACATCCCCATTCAGACCCCAAATTACAATATCTGTGCCAGAGGGGTCTGCAGGTCACACCCCCTTGTGCTGCCACCTCTTTGCAGCGCTGGCCCAGCACATGGAACAGTCACTGTTTGAAGTCACTGGAGGCTGGACTAAGGCACATGGAAAGATGCTGGGACACAGGTGACCTAGACAGGTCCCAGACTAGCTGTACTAGACAGCAAGATGGATGCTGAGGTTTCCACCAGGCAACACTCCCCTGCAGTCCTTAGCACAAGGGCTACCTGCAGCCACATTGGTCTGGCACCAAGCCTCAGCAACCAACACCAGTTCAGCAAAATGCAAAGGACACAGAGTGTGAGAGGCAGATGGGACACAGGAGAAAAACACACACACAAGGAGACATTTTGCACTGCTGCCAAAGCACTTTTAGGCTCAGGCCCTTCAAAATGAATACTTCCAGCCTATTTCTGGACACCTAGAACCACACAAACTTCCCTTCTTGAACCTGATAGCTTACCTGATCCAGCCACTGGGGTGTGAGATACAAACAGGAAATAAAGTAGGGCACTGGAAATGCTCTTACAATACATCTGTATGTACAGTGAATGCCCCTGTTAGAGTCAAGGGAAGTACACAACCCATAGTACAGAAAGAATGGAGGAATAATTTTTTAACTGCTTTGATTTTGCACAACACAAATGCTCAGAGACAAGACAAAGACAGCTGTTTCTTCTCACAGCCTGGTATGAAACAAATTGTTTCTAAAAATCAGTAACCCGTGCTGTAAAATAGATGGTGTAATATAAATGCCATGGTGAGCCATGCTCAACACTAATTTGGAGAAACAATAGAATCTTTTTCTTTCAGGTCTAGTATAAGTCAAGGCAGGGAAATGCTACTTTAAAATATATCAAAACAAAACAAAATAAACAAGAGCTTTAGCATATATCAAGGCAAAGAACAGGTTTTCTGCATATACATGTGTTATTTCAATGGAATAAGTTTCCCCCTTGTGTGCTCTGATGAAATAAAATCATGTCAGAACACAGCAGGTTCTTTGTCTTCATCTTTGTTTACAGTTTTTAAACTCATACTCCTTACAAGGCACAGGACTGAACACATGTGGAGGAACTGGCTTTGCATAAAATGCCATGTACTGTACGAAAATCCACAACCAAGCCACAGCCTCCAATCCATTCTGAGATGTGTTTTGACTTGCAGTGGAAAGTCAAACAGCAGAAATGGTACAAGACATTCACAAAAGGAGAAGGCTCTGAATTACAGCTCATCTCTGGACTTTTTGTTTGACTCAACCCCCTCACTTTTAAGTATCAAGCTCTCCATAAAAATTAGAATAAACACATTTAGCTTTGTTTACAAAATTATACCCCCACAAGAATGAATAATTTAAATTCTATCATCTCCGCATCTACCTTACTAGTGATCCCAAAGTCAAAAATGTCAAAGCTAAATCAAGTCAGAGGCCTTTCTACATTTGCCACAAAAATTTAAATTAAACTGAATTGAGCAACTGCAACTCTCTGAAGAGTCCAGAGAATTCCAGATCTCCCACACTTTTCTGGCAATTCACTCACTCATACTGTAAAAGCTATAAACATTAGAGTAAGACAATTTGAACTGTCACTAGCTACAACAATGTTGGCAAGAACAGTGTTCATAGCACTTCCAGCCAGTGTTTAAGCATTTACAGAATAAGGATTAAGTCCATAGTAGAATTTTGAAATTATTAGGCATTTGAAATTATTAGGCATTTATTAGGCATAAAAATGCTTCTAAAAATTCAAACCATGTTTCTAAAGCAATGCCACAAAGATAATATATCCTTACCTATATTCTGGAACACCAAATAGGAAAATTTAAAAAAAGAAAACAAAACATATATCTTGACTAGTAAAGCATTTCACAGTATCAAAAAACAACCAGAATATGAGACTTCATTAAAAAAAAAAAAAAAAAAAAAAGAAAGAACTTTAAAACAAAAGAGAAAAGTCTGGCACTAGGCATTTCAGACACGGGAGAAAGTTTCCACTTATCCCCAGCAAGAGGTTTGTTTATACTCTGAAGCACAAACATTTGTTCTGTTCCAAATCCTGTTCCAACCTTGGCCTTTACATGCATTTAAATATTTAACTACTATATTTCTGGAAGTGTTTAGCATCCTTTTAAGTATTTCATTTTCTACAGACAGGTATGGTCCCATAACTTTGTGAGACTAACTCCTCACATACCAAGCTACACAGAACTCTACCTTCTCTCACTGTCTGCAAACACTGTACATATCTGTGCATCATATGGTGTGATGACAATAAGAATTGTACCCACTTTCAAACCAGGCTGTGATAATGATCCTTGTTGCAGACAAAACTTGGTATGACACTTGATTCTGTTCTCCTTAGGACCTATGATAATAACACAAAGCTTAATAGTCTTTAATGAAATGAAATTGTTACTTAGAAATACAGCTCTGGAAAGAACAGAGATTTTAATTACGAGAGAATCTGCCACACACCCATGTCCTGGAATGAGGAAGCCTCCCCTTCCAACACCCTCTCCCAGGATGTGTTTCATCTGAGGCTGCAGCCTGACAAATGGATCTGATCCTCTCTCTTAAGATGACTCCTCTTAAACTGTCCAAGCATTCTCTAGGCCTTCAGCCCCACAGGAGGGCACATTTATCCTTATACTGTACCTGGGTGAGCAGTCTACAGGATCATGGAATGGCTTATGTTGGAAGGCACCTTTAAGCATCACCTGGTTCAAGGCAATGCAATGAGCAGGAGCATCTTCTACCGTAACAAGTTGCTCAGGGCCCTATCTGAGCTGACCTGGAATGTTTCCAGGGACTGGGAACATTCCACCACTTCTCTGGGTAACCTGTCACAGCGTTTCACCACCCACAGTAAAGTTTTTTTCCTTACACCTGCTCTTAATCAGCCCTCTTTAGCTTCAAACCATTACCCTTCGTCCTTTCACAACTGGCCCTGCTAAAAATTCTGCCTCAGTTTTTCTTTTAAGCCTCTTTTTATTACTGAAAGGCTGCAGTAAGGTCTCCCTGGAGCCTTTGCTTCCCTAGGATGAACAATTCCAACTGTTTCAGATATTTCTCATACGAGAGGTGCTCCAGCCCCAGATATCCTGGTGTCCCTCTCCTGGACTGGCTCCAGCAGGTCAATGTCCCTGCCGTGCTGGGGACCCCAGAGCCGGGTGCAGTGTGAGCAGAGGGAGGGGCAGAATCACCCCCCTTCCCCTGCTGACCACACTGCTTCTGATGTTTAAAAGGAGCAGCTTCTCCCCATCATTTGAATCACCTAAAACCCCTGGAACCAGAAATTCTGCCGCTGGGTTTGCTGCTGCTCATTCTTGGCTGTTTCAGGTTGGATCAGTGCAGGCACACACGCAGGCCCTGGTAATCACTGTAGTTACAGGAACTGTGCTGAGGAGCAGCCTGCACGCAGCCTGCATGTCACTGCTGCAGCCAGCACGCCTGCATTGTACAGGAGCTCATTCAGCCAGAGTGGTTTTGTGCAGCACACGAGTTCACTGACCTGGTCTCTATTGATTCCTTTCTTTTAGGGCAACACTGGCCGGGCTAACGAAGAGCAGTGACAGCGGCTACACGGCTTTTTTTAGCCAGACAGGTTCTGCTGACTGCACCCCACAGCAGACAGCCCTTCCTAAAGCATCACTCCTGAGAGCTGCACAGCGACAGCCTCCCAGCCAGCTGCATTTTCTGGTACTTTGTTTCATTTTGTTTACCTTACCTCATCCTTTTTCTGGGTGCACGCAACTCATGTGTGCCGAAGTTCTTCATTTCCCAGGCTCCTAAAAATGCTCGTGAAGAGCAGCTTTTCCTTTTTTGTTTTACAATGAATGATTGTACCTAACAGCACTTCAAAGGCAAATTTATCTTATTATAATGCACAAAGCTGCATAAAGATTTGCAGGTATAGCTTGATGCTGCATTGGGGTACGGAGTGCAAGCTTTGCTTACTAAACATTACAAATTCTTGTTAGCAAAATGCAGAAAAAGTCTAAAAACTTGAGTAACATAGAAGCAAAATTGACTTTTCAAGCTCAAGGATGGATTTCTACAAGAAACAGGGATGAAAAGCTGCATTTCCCCCTCCTCTAGCTCCAAGTACAATCTTACAATGCCATACCATAAAAGACCTCTGGAACTCAATCTGGAAAGTCCTAAACCAAATTGCTGCCTAAATGACCTAAAGTCATGGACCTGAAATTGCTAGATTAGAAAACCTGGGGTTGACAACTCCGAAGAACACCTCCCACACAAGCGCTGCACTTTGTGGACCACACAGCCCAATAGGAAAGTTAACTCAATCAATCATTCAGCTAAGTCCCAGTGACATTAACGGGAATCATCCCTGGATAATGACCTGCAAATCACATCCTAAATGGAGGAAAGATCGCCACATTTAATTATCCATTTGCAGGAACATACACAGCAAAATTTACAGCTTCACAGCTGTTCGATGCCAAACTGGTACACTAAAGAAATTAAAAGAAAAAAAAAAAACAAAGAAAAAGAAATGGAAAGAAACCCAACTTCCCCTGCGACCTCAGTTCTCTCTAAGATTTACAGCAACTGATGTAGCTCTGTAAAGAGAGGCACGGTAAGGAATCCTTTTCTTTTTCTATCTCATGGCTGCACAAAGAAATACAAGAAAATTACTGCAGCTTTTCACTCCATCTCCTAAGGAGAAGCTTAGTAGTACAAGCAGAAATTATTAGATTAAAAGTAAGAACTATTGTTCACAATAAGGAAAGAATGCAATTTTCATACCACAAACATGCTGACTTTGAAAATAACTTCTCCTCATGTAACTGCAAATCAGCAAAACTCCAGCAGCTTAGTTCTCGTCTAACATATCCAGTGCTATATCCAGTCCAATTGTCAAGTTCCAAAATTTCTTGCCATCATAACCAAATTTTAACTCAAAATTATAATCTTGCTTCTCAACTTTAAAAAAATCAAAGGAAACAATGGCTGAACTAATGTGATATTTCCAAAGGACAACCTTTTTGGGCAATATTATTTATCATCAGCATACAGGTTATGTGAACATATAGCCCAGCAAACCATCAGAGATTTCGTAAGTCTGAGGCAGAAAGATTTTCCCTGGCTACTGTTTTACCTCTTTAGCTAATTTTGAAAGATAGCTATGAGCTTTCAAAGAAATACACAGGAAATTTTGATTATTCCTTTTAAACCCCGCTTAAAAGGCATTTGATAAGAATTATATCCGACAATGCGGGGAGAGCTTCTCCGGGAAGCTCGGCACTGCATTACCTGCAGGGCAGCAGCGTTTTTAAGTTGTGATTCCGAGTTTTCTGTCTGGCTGCACTGCCCTAATGGCTCTGCTGTGCAGCAGCCACAGCAGCGCACATCAGCGCTTGCCGCTAGCAGCAGCCGGGCAGCGGGAGCTGCTCCTCCGGCAGGGCACCAGCCAGCAGGGAAAGCGGCCGCTTCCTTCAGCCTTCGCCCCAGGCAGAGAGGAGGAGGAAGGAGCAGCCGGCAGGGACCCCCTCCCCGCCCGCGGGATACCTGGCTCGGGGCGGGCTCTCCCGAGGATGCTCCCGCCGGTGCCGCCGACAACGGAGCCCAAAGCCCGGCGCCGCCTCCTGCGGATAACCGGGAAACTCCGGCTCGCCGCCGGTCCTTGCCTACCCGCAGCAGCCCACGGGAGCACCGGGATGCCGGGCGGAGCGGCCGAAGGATTCCCAGGACACCAGCGCCGACAAGGAAGCCCCGCGCGGAAAGCCCGGCCCGCCCTGCGCCCCTCCCGGCACTTTCTCCCGCCCGGGCCCCCGGGCACTCCCTCCCTCCCTCCCTCGCCGTGCGGGCGCGGAGGCCGCGGGCAGCCCGGCCGGGGCACATGGCGGAGCGGGGCGGGGCGGCCGCGGCCCCGGTGCCGCCGCCCTCACGCTCCGCCTGCCTCGGCCCCTTCGGGTTCCCGCTGCAGCCGCCTCCGGGCCCGGCTCCAGCCGGCGCTGGGGATCGAGCGGTCATCCAGGCATTCTCAAACGAAATCACGGACCTCAGAAACAAAATCAGTTAGGCTGGAAAAGACCTCTGAGATCATCTAGTCCAACCTCTGATCGAACACCACTCTCTCAACTAGACCGTGGCTATCAGTGCCATATCCAGTCTTCCCTTAAACACATCCAGGAACAGTGACTCCAGCACGTCCCTGAGCAGTCCATTCCAAAGTTTACGTGAAGAAATTCCTCCTACTGTCGAGACTTAACATCCCCTGGTACGGCTTGAGGCCATTCCCTCTCATCCTGTGAGTTGTGACCTGGACGAAGAGACCGGCCCCTGCCTGGCTAAGGCCTCCTTCCCGGTGTGGAGAACACTAATGTCTCCCGAGTTTCCTGTTCTCCGGGCTGAACATCCCCAGCCCCTGCAGCCACTCTTCACAGGACTGGAGTTCCTTTCACCACGTTAATTTCCCTTCTCTGGACATGCTCCAGCACCTCAGCATCCTTCCTGAACAGAGGGGCCCAAAACAGCACAGAATACTGAGGGTGCAGCCTCACCAGTGCTGTGCACAGCACAGTCACTGCCCTGGCCTTGCTGGCCCCACTGTTGCTATTCAGGCCAGGATGCCATCGGCCTTCTACAGCTGCCTCATGTTCAGCTGGGTGCTGACCAGCACCTCCACATCCTTTTCCATTGGGCCCCTTCCCAGCCACTCTGTCCCCAGCCTGTTGCACTGTGCCTCAAACAGCAAAGCCCAAACAGCACTGGGGTTTGGGGTGAGAGCCCACAGTGTCTGTCCTGCCCCCACACCAAAAACCAGAAGGATGATGTAAGAGCCAGCCATGAGGAATGGAACTGCTGTGGGAAAGGGGCTGCTTAGACTCACCTTGTTAGGGCTAGTATGTCAGAACAACACAATTCAGCTTCATAGATCAATTTTTATATGCTTCTCCCTATAAAAGCTGTATGGTCCAGCAGCATTTAAAAGTGCCAGTTAACATCTTCAACTGAAAATTTTGTCAGCCATGATAACCTGATAGGATCACCAGTGTCATCAATTTTTTCCCCAGTAAGACGGCTGTTCCCTCTTGAGGGGTGTATGTTTTCTCCTACCTGCCCTCAGCACATTTTCTCATTCCATCATAATGGAGCAGAACTCCCAAGTAACATTTGTTTTCCGTATGGAAGGGACCTTTTCTAAATGTGCTTTGGAGCAAGGGCAGCCTCCTCTGAGATGGAGTCAATAATGGCACTTGGCAGAAGGAGATGCAACAGGAAGAAGGTGAACATCACTAAATATAATTAGTAAGTTCACAAGCTTCCCATAACGAGTTGCAAAAACTGATGGAGACGTCACTGGCCTATGCTGCTGCTCTTTCATTCATGTTCAACCATATCATCAATCTACAAAAGGCCCCATTCCACACACAAAGGATTTACATGCTGTTAGACAAAGAGCACGTTAGATGTTTCTAATCATGAGGCCATTGTCGTCAGAATATTTTTACCACTGGATTCTAACAATTTTATGACTTAAGCTAAAATATAAAGGTGGGAAATGGCTGTTTTAAAAACATATTTTCATCATATATTATATAGCTCTTTCTTTCAAATTGTCTTCTTTTAAATCTGCAAACCCTTAAACATCCATCACAATCAGGAGTCTCCCCTACAGGTTCTGAAAACAATACCCATACAGCCAACACAAATTTCTATTCCTTAAATTTACACGAACTTGGCCCTAATGAGTCTTACATGGGCTTCAGTCAATTGCATTAGAGAATAAGGATTTTAATCTTTTTTCCCCTGGCAATGCTAGCTTAAAGCTGGAAACAATAAGCAAGCTCCTGTTTTACTCAATTACATTCTGTTGTGTAGTCCAGAAGAGTTTAGGGGCCTAATCAGAGCAGCCACCTTTCATTTTTAATCTTTTTTCAAAATTATGAAACACACAACAGAGCCTATTACAGAAACTCCAATGGAAAATCAGTGCCTTTCTGACCCCACTCCAGAGCAGTAATGGCAAATAAATCTCCAAACAGCAGTCAGTAGTTTGTAACTTAATACAGCAGCAAAATAAAAAAAGGTGTCTTGATGTACAGACGCTTAAATATTCCAGTGGGTATTTTTCAGGCCAAGCAGAGCTTTTAAATAGTAATTGTTTGATGGTTTTTTGATAGAGTAGCAGCATACAGAAGTGTGACTTCCATTTTCATATGCAAGGAAAAAACTCAATACAACTTTAAGCAAAAGGAGGCATGAAGAAATTAAAAGGTAAACTAAAAATTTATTAGTAGCAAGCCAGGTAATATTTTCCCCACCACTCCATTGTTATTTTTTACTATTATATTTTTGCTTAATTCAGTTCAGGCTATTTTTTTCCTTCTGTTCATTGTCGTGGGTTTGTCTAAGCAGTGGATCTCTAAATGCAAGATCAGGGTTCCCTTTCAGTAATGGGTTGGAGACTCCCTCTCCCACCACAAGTGAATACCCAGCTATTGCCTCCCCTTCCCTTTCTCACCATGTCTCTCCACTACCAGAGCAGAAAGGTTGGGATTTACCCCAGGATCCTGCAATCAGGTGGACAGGCCTTGCCCCATGAACATATCCCAAACTCTGGCTGGCAGAAAGAGCCTCACATCCTTTCAGATGCCTCCCCAAGATCCCAGTCTTCCAATTTCCACCCATCTTCCTGAGAATCCAGAGAAAATTTGCTCTTCTGCCTTTGCTGCTCAGACAGGTTTTCAGTGAGAAGGCAGATGGAAGGAAGGGCAATGTCTCTGCTTTGAGAGCCATCATTTCATCCAAATTCTAGTCATGCATCCTATGGGAAGGAAGGACATATGCACACATGTGCAAAGTGATATAGATAGAGTTTCCCACTTCCATTCTCACACTCACCACCTTCAGTTTGACAGACACAGGATGTAGTCCATAAATGGAAGTTTCCCACTTGATGATTTTTAAAATATGAAAGACAAGGGAATCAGCAGAAACTGACCTGGAGCAAGGCATGAAAGATTCCCTAAAAGAAGAAAGTTGCAACTAAGCCAAAAACATGTTTCTAATTATCTCAAAATGGTTTGATACAAAGATCTGTTTATTACCCAACAATGTGACAGTGTATATACAAATACAGTGTGGAATGTGACATTTACAGGAAATTTAAGTACATCATGCACAGACACTATTGCAATGTTATTTTAATAGTTCCAGAATATTAAGCTGAATAAATATTCCTTGCTTCAAAAATCATTTTTACTTTTACAGAAAAATATATAATATTGCACTCTTTACAAGGCCAGCAGTTTTGCATATTGGTTTGTAACAAGTGGAATTCTACTTTATAAAAAAATAAGCCTTTGTGAGCAACACCCCAAAACAGGGAGCACAAAAGCACCCCAAAACCACAATGTTTGTCTTTTTTCTCTTAAACAAAGCACATCACATCAACATGAGCCAGGAAGCTTTTCAGTCAGTACTTGGACCTTACATTAACATTTAGACAGAGAAAAATAGGACTAAAGCCATCCCATACAATGCTGCTACAATAATATGCATTTTAAAACTCAATCCATACAATATGCAGCCACTGCTTAATTGAACCAATTGTGTCATGAACTATGAGAACATTTTTCTTAAGTTTTTCTAGTTTGAAAAGTTCTTAAATTGGGAAGTCTCAAGACTTTCTGAAGACTATTTGGAATTTTCAAAAGAAATGTAAAGATTGCTTGTGTGTGTGTGTGTGCCACCTTTGTCATGACCTGACAACTCCATGTGAAGTGTTCTGAAAGCAGATGGGCCTTTAACATGAGAAGACACAGCTGTTTGAACGGCAATAGCAGAACACTTCAGTGATAAAAAAGCAAAGCAATTTAAAAGGAAAATGTAACTACATCAGACTTGCGTAGCATTTTTGCTTTACCATTCGCATGACTAGTAAGCACTCAGTCATGATGCCAAGTTTAGAGGTCTTCAAATCCATCAACTGAAATACTAATTTGTCATGTGGCCTAAGATTTCAAATTTTTTAAGCTGTTCACAACAGAGGCTTATTTTTTCCCCCTCATAAAATAGCACCCAGGAATACACGACAAATGTGCACAGTGTATCTGTGTGAACCTTTCCGAATAATCTGATGCTTATGAACATTGATTATTCAAGCAGTTAGATTCAAACATTTTACAGTGTATTGAACCTCAATGACACTGGAACAGGAGCACATCTGTTCCTTCTTTAACACCTCTTTTTAGAGCTCTGGAAGATAAGCTGTGTGTGTACATAACAGATGTTCTGCCACAGAACTGCGATAGCCAACTAGCACAAAGTTAGGGAGTTCACACTGCATTGTGATCTAACCACTGTTTCATGATGCCATGAGGTATCTACCCATCACTAAGACAAATATTTTATTGTTGTCTGTTGCAAAGACTATTACAGTAACAGATAAGATGGCAAAAATTACAAATATAAAGATAGCAGAAATTCTATTTTTAGCATTACAATACCATAAGATGGTGCAAAAAGCACCTACTAAGTTCTTTGCTTCTCAAAAAAAGCAATTTTAAGTGGTCGTTGATTTTTAAGTTTCGGACTGCTTATCCCAGAGCTAACCATCCCACACTCAACTAATCAGATATACATATGCTGACATTTGAATAGATATTTACAGAACTTGATGCTGCTGATATTTTACATACTAAGAGGGGGAATAAGCATCATTAATTTTTTTAAATACTTCTGTCCAAGAAGTGATTTAAAAAATACCATTGGTGTTTTATATTGCAGCATTGAGCATTTCTTAGCCACTTTGCTGGCACTGGATAATATGACCAGAGCTTCCCACTGACCTGGATATGCTTCAAGTTTGTGCATGCACATATGCAACCTCACAACAACCTTAGGCCGCTCTTTTTAAAAACCCCACCTATTCAGTCATTCTGGAGACATTCAAAGTACTTCCAAGTCCAGTTCAAGAAGAGCTCCTGTAGCCTATTGGATTAAAGTGCATCAGAGACACGAGGCAGCAGCAGGCCCTGCCGTCACCCTGCCGCGTAGCTGCTGAGGAAGGAGTAGAACATGGGCAGCTTCAGGCGCTGCTGGTCCTTGCGGCACCAGGCGATGACGTTCCCATCGCTGTTAGCCGTGAACAAGTGGTGGCCGTCGCAGGAAAACGTAAGGCTGCAAAACAAGGAGAGAGTCCATCTTTGTACCAAATGGGGCTATTTATAATGCTGGAAGGCATTAAAAGCCCATGAGAGTTCAGCCAACAGAGGTGAGCTGTCAGGGGAGGCCCAGTGCCTACGCTAACACAGCCATATGTTTGCATATATCTGCTTATCCACCTGTACCCAAACAGGCTGAACAGCAGCTTTGGCCAGCACTTCAACATCCCCTGCAGTTTAGTACTCATTTCTTTGCAGTGTCACAGCAAAGGCCAGGATTAGCAGCAAAATCCTACCCTCTTCCCTTCTCTTTCTGAAAGGAAAGGTTTTCCTTTCCTTTCCTGCAACAGAGCTCAGTGCCCTCTGAACTTGCACTGCTGACAAAGGCAGAAACTAAATCCATCAGACTCCATGGCACAGCACATAACTTTTGTTCAGATGGGCATTTTTTGAGCAGTAACAGGGCTAGTAAAGCCTTTCAGTCATGCCATGAGTAATGTTGGAGAGCATGAAGGTCAGCATCCATTTACTGCCACATTTAAGCACGAAACTTTAAATTATTCAAAAGCTACTAAATCGTTATCTACAAGCTTTGTGAAATATGCTGCTTAAAGGAGGTAACAAAGACAATAACTGCTACCAGACAATCTTCTTAATTTCTAAAAAAAATGGTAGTTTGGATTTTAAAGGGTATTTTAACAACAGTCAAAACAAAATTTTTCAGAGTCATTTGTTACTATGCTAACATTAAGATAAAATTTTGGCATAACTCTAAGACCTTTTGCAGACTACTGTACTGCTGGGGATATCAAAGAGTCAATCCTTTGACCACCTTCTAAAAACGCTTTGGCACAAGAACTCTGCTCATCTAAATCAAGGGGACTCTGAGAAAACTAACTACACAAGCACTCCAAAATGGCAGCTTCCAGGCTACTCTGAGTTGCCTCTTTCTCCAGCATTTCCCTCCACCATCAGAAAAAATGGAAAAGGCAGTATTTTCATTTAATTTTGAGGAAGAAACACTGTATATTTAAGTCTGGCATAGTTAAGATTACCTCGTTTTAACTCAGATTCTGAGGAAAAATATTAAATTTTAAAATAAGAGGAGGAGTTACTGTTCAGTTTTCAAGGGAATCCTGCTAATTCCCATCTGCCAGCAGCAGAATGTAGTTATTACTGTCATTACCAATACAGCACACTTGTGCTCACTTTGCTTTCATGAATAATTAGTAGGTTTGCATCGCTCTTTTTAGGCACGGGCATTTGCCTCCTATTTTCATGTTCAATACTCAAGACTATTTTGTTGTGGCTTTGTTTGTGGGTTTAGGGGTTTTTTTCCTAAAGATAAAAATGCATTCATTGTACACTTAAGATCTCTTTACCTTACAATAGGTTTGGCTGACTTGGAAAATGTTATTTCGCGTACCGGCTTCAAATCCCACGTACTCCACAGTCTGAAAGAAAGAGCCATTTTTCTTCACACTTGCTTTTACAAATACTTCAGTGATAAACAATCTATTTAGCAACTGCTAAGACTGGGAGCTGAGTAACAGCTTGTCCACCTTCTTTAAAGCCAAATAGCAGCATGATGTTTGGCTACATGCTCTCAAACTGTAAGCCTAAGTGATAGAGCATTTTAATAAATAAACATTTCAAATGCTTACCTTACAACTCCATTCTCAAGGCCCCCTGCAATCACATTGACAGACACACCTTCAGGCTGGTTGGAGAAAGCAACAGAGCAAATACTTTCCCTGCAGTGCACGTGTCCAACAAGATCACCATTAACTGTCCAAAGTCTCAAATCACTGCCTCCTCCAACTGTAACAGAACATAACATGGGAGTATTAAGAAAATAAATCTAGATCACAGTTAAGTCAATAACATTTAAATATTCCATGGTACAGAATTCAACTTCTTGAGAGTTCATAACTTTTAAATGACTGAGTAATGTCTGCAGTTACTTCTCCGTCTCTCTCTGAGACAGGAAGCACACAAACCACCAAGCCACTGCAGTGATTTAGAAGCCATCACAACCTATTTATGGAGCTGCAGTGATTTAGAAGCCATCACAACCTATTTATGGAACATTTTACTTACAAAGCACTACGTGAATTTACTTTTAATGACCATTAACAGGGAAGGCACTAAGATGGAATTCATACTAGCTATCTAAGCAGTTAGTTCTCATACCTTAACTTGCATTTTAAGCAAAATACTTAAATAGCAAGCACAGTTATCTGGCATTATTTGATTATATCAATAAACTAACAACCCAATTACTGTTTTTGTCTTGAAAGGAATTGTCTTAAAAGGAAATATTATGTCCCTTATACTAATTAACAAATAAAATGCATTGCAGAAAAAAAAAAGGTTTTGTGAGCTATAGAAATTGACTTGAAAGTCTCCAAGTAAGTAAAAAAATGTAAATATTAATTTTTTTAAACTGCCACAATAACATCCCCTTGTCCTTTAATACCCCTTGCCTGTATCTGTAGTACATGGTACTTCCCCAAAGAATTGTACTTTTGACCAAAAAAAAAATCTGTCTCAAAATGAAAGCAGTCAACATCACAAAATGGGAGTCTCCCAGGCACCTTTGAAATTTCACATCTTTTTATAAAGAGACCAAGCTGTTGGCCTTCATAACTCTACATTACATTCAAACACCTGCCTAATCACTCCTGGAGAAATTTGTATGTTACCATGTAAAAAAAAGCCAAATGTTGCTCCTGTATGACTGAATGCATCATCAGATGATTAATACACACTCAGGAACTAATTTAATTACAACTCTCATGATTTATTTCATCTGCAAGTCAAAACAGCTTTCCTGACCGACAAACATACCTGAATCACAAACTGTTGCAATATCACCAGTGGTTTCACTGGCTGAAACTGCAGTCACAGGACTCTTGTGTCCAGCCAGACTCTGGACATAGCACAGCCTGAAGAAAACAAAGAGAAGAAGCCTAAATTTCAGACTCAAATACAAAAAAGGTCATTCGAGGAAAATCTTAAAACTAATTACATTAATTTCAATCAACATTTGCTCAATTATGGTATTTTTCATATTCACAATAAAATTTTAGCACCTTTTAAGAGAAAAAGCTGTAAGGGTTTGACTTCCCAATAAGATATACACAGAACAAATTCAACTACCTTCAAAGGGATAAAGCTACCCAATAGTGGGAAAACCTGTATTTATAAGAAAGCTATAGGAAAAAGTTATATGTATACTTGTACCTGTTCAAATCCCATATTATGCAGGTTCCATCTTTGCTGACACTGATCATTATACTGTATGGTTTGCACACAAATAAGCTTGTTATTTCTGCTGTGTGTCCATACAGATGGACTTGTGACTCCATTTCTATCTCTGAAGGCTGAAAAACAGCAAGGTAAGAAACTCTCATGAAAAAGAAAATTAATGTCTCTTTTTCTAAAAAAGATAAGCCTAGTTAAAGTCTTGGATTTCAAAGAACGGTTCCCATTGCTTTTAATTTTAGCATCTATGTTCATGCTTTATTATGCTTAACACTTTATAATGTGATAAAACATAGCTATCATTGATGTTCAACTTTTTGCTTCCAGTGCTTTAGCCTCAGCAAATATATTGATGTGATCCCATGAACCAGAATGAAAAACTACTGTAGCTCTGTCTCAATTGCACACCTTGAAGTCAGCTGATTTGTTTTCTGCAAGACTGCTCTTTCCATACAACACTGAAATGACAGTTCTCAATGTTTTAGCATCTAGTGAAGACACTTGGAAACATAAAAGGAAAGCCCAGCTTGGAAGTTGTCAATCTCCATACAGCAAGTTACTAGGAATTTCTCAAGTTGGTGCCAAGTTCTTTAATGATAAAGTTGGAAAAACATGCAGGAAGTCAAGTTTAAATACAGAAATGGCTAGGTAAAAATTAAAGCAGCAAAATTTAACACCAAACAACAATTTTTATTCAAGTTATATAATTTTAAATGACTCAGACTTCCTGAAAACTGGCAAAGTTGAAGGATCTTAATCAGAATGCTAATGCTTTATTTAAGACAACTTGCTGTACAGGGATTAGAATAATCTTGGTGAAGGAAGAGAACAGTTTTCTGCTGGTTTCCTCACCCATGTCACAGCACATCACCTGCAGTTTTGTATGAGGGTACAGGATGCCTACCTATAGCAGGTCTACAAAAAAACCCTTGAAAGTTCAAACAGACACATACACACATGCTGAAGTCACAGGTTGTAGAAAATGTACATTTTTCACTAAAAGAGACAACCTAATCTATGTAGTACTGCAAAAGGCAATGCACAGTCTGACAACAGAATGACCTGCTAGTTTGCTCTTGCTACTGAGCATCTTATCCATATAAAACACATTTATAAAAGCACCCAGGTATCATTCTCAGTGACACCTCACACATAAAAATCCTTCTTTAATCCTTTCTTAGTTAAGAGAAAAGAAAATTATACAAAAATTTTCTATAACAGCAACAAACAAGACTTGTGTTTTTATGAAGAACTGATTTTCATAACCTTTTTACTGTGGTTCTCCCACTTCTTTAAAGTGTTTCCTCTTAATCTGCATTTCAACACTTGAACCAAAATCAGCACCCACCTTTTGCAGCTTCTCCCTACCACACTAATAGCAATGGTTTATTGATTTTTATAGTAATAATACTGCAATGAGACAAACTGGAATTCTAATACCAAGTGTATTAAGTTATATTAAGTTCTAATAAGTCATGAAATAGGTACTTCTCACGCCTGAAATGTTTTCCCCTTCTTACTTTTCCCCCGCTTTTAGGTGACAAGCCCTAAAATGGTATCTAGATATGGGAAAACATGCATTTACATATCTGTCTTTAAACAGCAGCTCTTCTGCCTACAGGAGTCGAGAGGGGAATTGAAATTCTTCCCAGTTTTACCCAAACAGGTCCTCCAAGTGAACTCTCTGTTTGCAAGACACCTCTAACAATCAGCAAGTGAAGGCTGAAATAATGTGTACAACCAGACACCTGTGGCTCGGGCTCATGCAGGTGTGACTGACTGTCAGCACAGATCAGAGTCAAAGCAGCACTTCATGGGGTTTTCACCATTGTAAGGCAAGGAAAAACAGAGCACCTGGAGCACAACATGGAGCCAGTTTTGAATTCTGACAGCATGCCTTTAAGTTCCCACACCCAATTAACAACACTTTGTACTTCATGCCCATGTATTGCATTTATACAAATGTGAAATGGCAAAATATTCATGTTTCAAGTACTGCATTATAACAAACAGTTCACTTTATTGCTGATCAGCTTACAAGATGGATACAGAGCAGATGTCAGGAAGCACATATGCATTCCCTGCAGCCCTGACTTGGGTAACTGGCTCAACGACAGGAGCTACAAAATTGACACAATGTCCCTCTGCCTGGGGCACGTAAAACTGTCAGTGCTGAGAAATTCAGCAAAGATGGTCTCAAAGAACATCATCTGTGCAGATGAACAAAAATCACTTTTTTCTAGGAAACGGAAGGAACTCAAGAACCATAACCCCACTAACTAAAGTTTCTTTTCAGCTTTGCAGAAGGCAAGTATATTCAATTTCTAGTTAAAAAATAACTGGAATCCAAGTCTCAGTACAGGTTATTTACAAGTTCACTATTCTGGGAAGCAGTAAAGGTGCCTGACTTATGATCCCACTAAGTAAAGCTTGCAGGCTTGAAGCTCTGCTTCATTTCCTGAACTCAAAGTGCTGCTGAGCTTAGGATGTATGAGTGGCAGACCACCAGAAACCGCAAGAAAGCCAAAGGGAAAAAAATTCTAAAAATCACTCTGTTTATGTTCTTCCTAGTCTAAGCATCTGCTATTTGCCACTACTGAAAACAGAAAACTGGGTAGGCATAGCAGACCATACCAAGGTTCTCTCCAGCTCATGCTAATGTAGGGATTCAAGAGGATCAAGGAGTACAACACCAAATATGTTTGCCAATACCTGTGTCAAGCTACAACTAGGAAATCACTTCAGTTCAGTTGTTGCTATGGGTAATACTGTAGACACACCTAAAACGAGCTGTTAGGAAAATTGTCTACTCTTTGTTAAAACTATGGAGAACAGAAGTTACTGCTAAAGAAAGAATGGAAGATTCAGATGGAAGCTTGAAAACTCAGTCAGAATTAGATTCTTAATTTTGAGTTTGATTTATGCTATTTTTATCAGCAAACAGTATCAAGGGACTTTCTACAACTCTCAGTATTTTCCACTAATAGATTAGGTAATGCAAGCTACTTTCTGCCTTCCCTACTCACAACTTTGCCCCTTGGAGAATATGACAAAGTAAAGAGGCTTGGTGGTTAGTATATATACACTGTCTGAGAATTCATCACTTAAACTCTGTAGTTTAAGTGCCTTCTGCACTTGAATTATTGTTTACTTTGGGGAATTGCATTGCACAGCTTCAGTTAAAGCACTGGTTCTGTCTCCCGCACAGAAGTTACTCCTTAATGCAGGGAGCTTCACTGTGCCAGAGAGCTTCAGTTCCAGCCCTGTCCTGAACACAGTCAGGGCTGTACATGTTGTGCACTCAGGTGATGAGGACTGACTAAAGCCTAGCTGTATGTAAACAGCAGCTTAAGAAAAACAGGCAAACAAACATGCTGAGATGTCAGAGGAGCCTTCAAAATAAATACTAAAAACCCATATAAGTTTTTAGTCATTATCCAGAATACAGCTTTTTCTCATTTTTCCTGTTAAAAAAAAAAAAGACTGTAATACTGAGTACACGAAATCCTTTATTTATGAATTATTTCCTATGTAACTTACTGTATTGCTGGTGAATCTGTTCATATATGCTGTGATGACACCAGATTTACTACCTGTGAACAGCTGACAACTGTCTGGCACCCAAGCACAACTTGTTACCTTGAAAAGACAAAACAAATCCAGGAAAAAATTAGAACAGAAAAACTATTCTAACTGCTGTTCTCATTAAGCCACAGCATTTGGTCAAACCCATTCTTTATTAGTTATCCTATGAAAAGACATGTAAAACACCTAAGCTAAAGAAATCCAAGAGCTAAAATATAGCTATTCTAGGTTGTATTTGTTACTATGTCAGAAACAGAGTAAAGTGGGAGTTTTATGTAGCCAGGAATTCATAGCTAAAGAGCAGTGCAGACTAGTGCACACTTCAAGATCATCCACCAAAATCTTTTTGCAAGATCTTACCAGTCACTGGATTGTGACAGAAATTATGTAGCTTTCCCTAAAAATCTTATAGACAATCTTTTTCAAATGGATCCTAAACTAGAGTGGAGTTGTTCTTCCAACATGAAGCACCTACACTTTTTTTCTGTATTGATTTTTCTTGGGACAAAACTTAAAACTTGATTACATTCACAGCAATATTCTATAAGAAGGAAAAGATACAAAAATCAAATTAATTCAAAAGGAATCTTTATCTAGTACAGGAAAACAACAAGGAACAAGATAAAACAGTGGAGCGCATTCCAAAGCAAATCAAAAAGATTAAAAGGAGTTGCGACTGGATGCTCATCTCCAAAAAAGGCTAAAGCAAGAGTATCCCACTGCCAAGTCAAGCCACCACTTAAACTACCAATATTAAACTGAAGAGCAAGAGACTGATTTTGTTTTACCTGATGGAGCTGAGAGCTCTGTATAAAATTGACTGGAGGCTCACTTTGCTTGCTCTTCAGCCGTAAGATGTTATCGGCATAGCCCCAGCTCAGGATGGCTGACCACTGAATGTCAGTGCTGTGCATGCTCCTCACGCCTGAGGGAAGGCACACAGCATGGTGTCATGTGCACTGCAAGCCTCAACCATTCACACAGTCAACAACAAAAGGCTCAGGTTCATGTTTTATCACAAATTCAAATATAACCTCCCCAAAGTTTCAAAAGAAGGTATTGTCTGCAACATATATAAACAAACAGTTTTCAGAGACCAAATGAACATTCCATCTTCTGCAAAGACAATTTGCAACCTGGACAAAACTTTTTTGAAGAAGAGATGCATCATTTGAGAACAGAGAAAAAGGGCAGATAATACCACCTAGAGAAACAAGTGCTTGTAACTTCAAGGAGAATGTTACTTATTTTTGTTGACTAAATGTGATTTATTTTTAGAAAGCCTGCACTAGTATATGCCACCAAGAAAACAAAAGATTGTGAGAACTTGTTTGTACATTCTCAATAAGAATCCCTCCAAGAAGTTTAACTGAAAGCAGAAGATTCTTCACCTCTGCTTTTTTACTGTTAACTTTTCTCATTGTCTGCCTCTAAAATCCATTTCTTAAGTTTTCCTTTCTGTTGCCACATGCATTTTTTCATCTCTTTTTCAGTTCTTGGACCCAATCTGTTGGCAAGTTCTAAAGTTAAATTCTCATGCTTCAGCCACTTCAATGAAAAATATGAATTACAGAATGCCTCTATTATAGTTTTGAAAGTTATAAGGAAAATCCACCCTCCAGTAAAGATACCACACATGTGGAAGCTGTTAATGGAATTATAAATTAATCTTTGGCAAAAGCAACTAAACTTGGGAAGTTTGCTAGAGAACAATAGTAGGATTAGATTTATTTTTTTTAGGCTCATTTCACATATATTGTGCATATAGAGAATAAAGCACAAATTCATACCTTGCTCCTTGCTATATATCATCAAAAGGCAGAACTTGCTGGACAAGCCACAGATAGCCTTAGTTGGTAAAGCTTGAAGAGAGCCAAACCTTTCTCCATGTGGTTGGCTAAAGCAGACAACAGGGTCTGGAGCACTTGGGGAACCAACATATTCTCCCCACTTCAAGCCCTTTATCCATGGTAATGGACTCTAAAACAAGCACAGACAAGGTTCAAATTATAGAACTTTCAGAAAAACCATTTCATTAGTAATGTAGAATGATTCATGTCACTTTCCTGTAAGCAATCACATGGTAAGGACAGCTGAAGTCATTACTCCAAAACCACTAGAGAGACAAATTCAAAGCACTTTAGTACCATCAGTTAAACTGTTTGCTTTAAGGTAGTTCTACTGCTTCTTTAAAGGCATAGGCTGCAAGCTTCTAGTTCAGGTAGTTTAGTGAAAAATACAGATCTCTACATCCAAGGATGAAGTTTATGACTGGACTTTAGGGAAAAAAAGTGCTTGTAGTGAAGAAAGTTTAATTGTCCTACAGGCAGTAAAAAAGCTGAGGATGGAATGGAAGAAAGCACAGTATGTGTTTGCTGGCTATAGGTCTGCACACAGATTCCACAATTCATCATGGAAACTATGCAACTGGTTAACTGAAATGCTTTCCAACACCTATTTCCCAAAACCAAAACAAACTCAGATCTTAGTTTACACAAAATATCACCAAAGCATGAAAGTAATTTTCACCATCACTTCCTAATTTTATGTATTTTCTTTACAGTATAATAAAACAAGTAGCACTTTTAGGAAGAAAATTCTAAACAAAGGGTACAGGTACAACAATTACAGCACATGGACATTAATTAAACCATCTTGCAATTGAAAATTACATACTGGGTAAATGATTTCTTTAGTGTGTTCTCTGGTTTCTCTGAAAGCAAACTGCACTAGCAATCCCATGGCAGCAGGAAGCTCTCCTTCCATGATAAGCCTGGATCCAGGTCTACTGACATGTGCTGTGTGAAACAGCTGGCGGGGCGTTTGTCCATATGTTTTTATCATTGTTTCAAGGGCTCTTCTCTGAACAGGATCTTCAACAGCAGAAACATCCATCCCAAAATACGTCTATAGGCAAAAAAAAAAGGAGAGGGGCAAGAATAAGCTCATTGGGTTTGTCTTTGGGAAAGATTTTGCAACACATTCACACAAATTCAGAGGCAGACTCTTCAGCTGTTTGCTTAAGGTGTGGACGAGAAGAGATCCCACAATGACTGTGCTGACTTAAGAGCCACTGAGAGCATAACCTTGTCACCTCCTCTTTACTGGAATAAACTACCACTTTAAGGATACTCATGTGAGCTGCTCCTAAATATGCCATGACTAATTTCTGTTGAAGGTTTTTTTTTTGAGACCTTTACCAATCTGTGCAAAACTGGAAGGGTTGCTGATGATAAACAAAAGAATTAGAAAGAGCTGGAGAAGTTTATTTTCTTTACCATTTTTTAATGAGCATATTAAAGCTCTCTTTTGGGGTAGGGAAGGAGAAAGAAACCTCATACTTCAAGAGAGTGCAAATTATTTCCTTCTATTTGTCTTTTTCCAGCCTCTCCAACTGTGCATCACACACTTCTTCTCAACCACACCAAAGGCCTTGACTTTTCACTTTAAAAAATAGTGAATGTACAAACTTAATATTTGAAGCTCATGGTACTAAGTCAATACTGAAACTCAAAAAGAGTAAAAGAAAGTGAAGTATTTGGATGGCTACTTGACAAAGGCATCATTGCCACACACTACCATTTTATTAGCTTTTCCAGTCACAGAACAAACACTAAAACCAGGAAACATTTGAATGCATTTACAACCAGAACTACCTGCTGAGCAAACCTTGTGATAGAGTAAGGATTGAAGCTAAAGAATGCAATTCAAGATATCCATGTTGCAATTATGCAGTAAAACTCTGCAAGTCCTAACATTAAATGAAGACTTATTTGAAATTAAATTTACTGTAGAGAAAAGTGCTCATTAGTGGGACAGAACACAGGACGTGTATGAAGGCAAACACCATGAGCTCAGGACACACACAACTATTTCAATCCTATCAAAACCTGCCTAAATAAAAAGCTTTTGAATTAGGCAGAAGCAGATACACACAGTTACAACAATCAGTACTGCAAGCCACTGCAAACAACTATCCACAAGGTCTAAGCCCCACACCTAGCTCAAGGCAAGAAAGAGGAACAAAAATTCACCAAGTGTCACAACACCCACTGGGATCTTACAGTTCAACACTGCAATTGTTAAAGCCTTTTCTTATTCTTCAACACCCCATGAGCAAGGGATCTTGTTTCATGCTTGATGTTGTCCAAGCAAGTCAAACCAAACTTTGCCCCATTGAGTTACTAAGGACAATGAACAAACATGCTGCTTAACAAATACTTACTGCAGGATGAAAGACATTAATAGCCTGAACAGAGGCCTTGCCTTTTTGCTTATAACCAAACACCAAGTCAATCCAGTGACAGATTGTCTGGGAAACATGATCAGACTCCAAGGCCTGACGATGAATCAAGATGAACAGACGAGGATCGTTCCGGGCCCAGGGTGGAAGATTGACATGGTTAACTCTGTCACCATTTTGACGCACTCCAAAATCAAAGCCTAGAAACAGAGGAGTGAATATAGTGAATATTCCAACATTTTAGTTCACAGTAACTTCAGAAAGGTCTGTAGGGTTCTGCAGACCTCAATGATTAAGCATGGTGATTAACAATCAACAAAGCAGCATCATTAACAAGTCCCTCCAAAACATATTCAGCTGTACATATGCATTTGAATGGAAAAACGAGAAAACAGCAAACTCATTTGCCCTGCTGACAAAATTAGGGAAAAACTCAGCTAAACTCCTACATAACAGCTTTTTTAGCATACCCCACAAATTTGTGCCAGATTTCTCCCGTACATCTACTACTTAGCATATTCAGGCAAGGCATATAAATGTTCTCAGTTTCAACCCATTAGCTCAATCATACAACTCTTTTGGGTATAGTTCTGTTGTCCTTTTAGAATACCTTCTCTGTTAACTAGAAAGTCGGGAAGGTAGAAAAACTCTGGTATAAGCTCCTTTACGTCAGTCATTGATTCATACGAAGAGAGGCGCCAGGTTGTATTGGTAGAGTGAAAAGTTCTGTCTGGTATGTCAAAACTTTGATCTGTAAAGAAATCCAAACTCAATTGTTACATTGATGATGGACAGTAACAGTTGCACATCTGCAACTTCATGTTGTTAACTGCTCTCTAGTCAGCTGAGAACATTTAGAATTCTCTGATCTCAATTGCTATGTGTTACACATCGACTGCAAGTCAAATAGAGGTCAGCTTTTTATACAACAGAAACTAAGGAATAAACATCAGATGACCAGATTTATGGTGTAGCTTGATAATTTCAATAATAGATCTACTGTTAAAGCATACCACATTAAATTTTACCAGGCTCAGCTATCTGGAACTGGAAAACCTATGCTAAATAGGGTAACATATAGCATTTCCAAGTTATTGGAACAAGGCCCAGATGTAAAAGGCAAGTAAAAGCAAATGCAACTTTACCTTGATAAGCCAAAAACATTTTAGTGAAAGGTGGCAGCCTAACCAGGAAATGAAGTACAGTTCCACTGTTAGAATAATGAGATCCATAGTGATATGGTTGTACAGGGGGCATTGGATCATCCTCTCGTGCTCCTTTACGGTACTCTTCTTCTAAATACTAGAAACACAGGAGAGAATTAAAAAAAAAAAAAATCAGAAACCTTCTCCTTATATGCATTCCAACAACAAAAATAAATGCTTGCCTAAATTGTTTAGGAATAAACACTCCAACTTTTCAGAAACACACATTCAAAAGCAGTCTGGAATCAAACACACTTAAGTGTCCTAAGACACACAATCACTTTTACAATCCAGTTAGGTATTGAAGTCTTCAGCCAATTTAAATGACCTACTTTCCATTATTTATTACTTTTCCTTTTCCCCACTCCCCTGTCTTGTTTTCTAACACAGTATTTGCAAATAATATAGTAGACCATGGTGACACAGACAAGTTTGAAAGTCCAGATGCAGATGCTTTAATTCCCCAGTATGTTGCTATTTCCTACAGCCTTTAAAACATTTTAAGGAGAAAAAAAATTAAAAAGCACCTACCATTTTCATAGTAGGGCATGTTAAAATAAAGTGCTTGAGTGAAAACAGCCTTTCTGTTATCACAAACAGAACAAACAGCTACAAATTCCAGCACAGTAATGTCAACTAAACAGCAGTAAATTATCTTCCTGATCTTTAGGGATCTTTAAATGTATACAAGTTCCCACATAAGGTGGTATCCATTTAAACTCCTCAGCAGTATCACATGGATGGGCTAAATTGATCTCATGCTTCAGGAAAAAATGCAAGTTCCAAGCATGTTAGAAAACAATTCCTAGGAAATGTTTCCTGGAAAATACACTGTAAGTAAGAGCTCTGTAGCCATGAAATATGGTATTTGTGGTTTATTCTTCCCCCAAAAATATATGTTATAAAAACTAAAGCCATGGTGTCATTTCTACATGGGACAAAGGCAAGAAGAGAAAGTTATCTAAATTACCTTGTACGTATCCACATAACGATCCTCTTTTTCTTTAGACTGCACAGCTATTGGTTTGACCAGGTTCCTGCAACAAAAGCAGTAGTGATATGTTGTAACTTTATTACAATATATTACAATATTACAATATTGATTCACATCATTAAGAATAACACCTTTAATATAATGAAAAGGCCAAGAAAAACATAACACTTTTCAAGAAAGTTCAGAAAATAAAAAAACAACTTTTGGTTAGTGCTAAAGGTAAACTCAGATCCACAGCACAGTAACAGGCAAGAAAATGCCAAGCACATCAGTCAAATCAGAGGCATCCTATGAAGGCAAAGACTTAGAGCACACAAATGTTAAATTAGAATAACAGAAATTTATTAGGGTGGGACAATTCACTCAAGTCCAGTCAGATGAAGATTGTGATTTTGTGACTGGCCAAGTAATTCACAATATTATTTCCTTTTCTATTTAATTTTTGCTAATTGGTCTGGAAGTCTCTCATCATAGGAATTTAAACAGACAGCTTCTACTTAATTCTGTGAATTATACATAGCCTATTAAGACAGTGTAAGTCCAATACACTGCATTTGAATCTACACACCTGTTTTATTTAAATGTCCCAGGCAAACCAGCCACTTACTGTAAAAATCCAAGTTATTAGAAATGAGGCTTGTCCCTAAACAGTTCCATTTGTGGGTGTGTGGGCAGTTTAGTACAATGAAGTTAAAAAGCTATATAAGGATCATCAGTTCAAGTATTTGAAAAGAAGAGTTTCAAGCATTTCATATTACCTATATACCGAGGGATCATTTAGGTCCAGCGTTTCATTGGTGTAGTCAGAAAGTATAAAAGGAAATACTGGATATTGCATGAGATCATTGAAGGAACGACCTGCATGTTTGTTTAAATGAGTCAGATATTCAAAGTTAGTAATCTGTCCTGTGCACCACAGGTGGGTCAAAGCAGTAATGTTTCCATATTCCAAAAGGTTAGGCAAATTGTTAGTCAAGATGTTGTGGTACACATCATCACGGACCTAGAAGAAAACACCATAGATTTAATCATACAATTTAGAATTTTAAAACTACCAAGAGTAAGTTTCTCTCATTTTGTATATTTTCAGATATCTGCTGTAATCAAATAATGCCTAGTATCACCAAGATTCTTTAATGTCTTAATATAATCAGGGATGTGTCTTACAACATGCCTATGATCATCCAGAAGCCTAGCTGAGCCAAGTTCTTTCAAAGGTATTAAGCAGAATTTAATTAGTCCATGCAACAGGTCTCCTTAAAAACCTAATGCATGAATATAAATGCTATAAAGACACAGCAAAATACTTTGGTGTATTACTCTGCATTGGTGCCACAGTACCTTTGTATTATCGAAAGCCAGGAGTAAAGTTCTGCCATTTGTTAAAAAGATTTCCACAGCATTGTCTCTTAACTGCCACCAGCGCTTATGAACTTCCTTGATTTCCTCATAGGTCCAAGAAAATGATGCTGGTTCAGTTTCTCCATGAAAACTCTGTAAAATTTGCAATTTAGAAATTAATTTTAAAAAGTGGATTTTCCAAACAAGAAACCCTTCAATGCAGCCAGCTTATAACAACACATCATATCATAAGGCAAACTTTAATTTTAGTGCAATGCTTTAATAAGTTGTTGTGATTTTCTTTAGCTGCTTTCCCCATCATCTACTCTCCTCAACAAAGTAGGTAGAACAGGACACATGCTCCTGAGCTGCTCCAGTTCCCTACCCAGAACTAGCAAGCACTGCCGCATTTTCAATGGCTCTTAAGCTAAAAATATTGGAAAGCCAATCAGAGCAAGCAAAGCTTTGCTGTGAATCCCAGCTCTGACAGTCCTGTGAAGGACAAAGCAGCTGGTAGCATCCTAAACCACAGGAACTGTCTGTTCAGTAGATGCAAGGAAGAGGTCCATAAAAGCAGTTTAAAGCTTTAGTCATATCTTAATTACTTTTACATGTTTGTTGGGTATATAAACAATTTACACATTAGTCTTTGTGTATCAGAAGGATTAGCTCAGTTCCCACTTCTTCATGAAACAATCCTCTTGTATAGGAAAAGGGAGGAGCTAGAACATCACATATAATGTAAAATTCAAGAATGAGATGCAGTGGAGCACAGCACAATTCATAGACCTGTGACTTTCTGCACTTCAGTGTCCCAGCTTCCACTAAGGCAAGTTCTCAGGCACAGATCAGAGCAAACTCTGTGCAGTTTGCTGATGAACAAAGATCAAAGCAATGCACTGCAAGGTGCAGAAGTCTCTCACATCACCTGTTCCTCATTCCCTCCCAGCCCCAGGCCCACATCTTTCCTGTTTTCTTCTATCACCACCAATTCCATAGCCAGAATTGGTCAACAGAAGCAACACAAACCAAACTAATCCGTTTGGCTAGCTTTCTCCAGAGATCTCTAACTCTAGTACTACTGCCACTGAAATTGCTGAAGAAGAAAGCTACTCATGGCCATAATTTGGAAAAATTAAAGCTAGACAATATATTCTAACACTTACCGAATTTTCAATTGTGTCTGAAGCATTGTCTTCAACAAAATACATGCCACATTTTCCTACAGCAAGAAATAGTTATGAAAAGGTACATGATAACAGTAGTAATGAGTTAAGACTCCTAAGAATAGCACCTGGGGCGAGATAGTACTTGACAGAAATACAATTTATGATTCCACATCTTTTAGCAAGTGGTCTGCAGATCTTAAAACTTACTGGCAGTTCAAACAGCACTCATGAAAACATCAGAGAAAGGAAAATTGATCAATAAAGTAGGTAATCCACAAAGTCAGGAAACATATCAATTACTTATTAAAATTAGCCAGGTTTATATATACAGCAGACTCTTACTGCATTTATACAGTAAATACACCAAAAATGTATTTATAAAGAATGACAATTCTACTTACCTAGCAACAGTTCACCAGCAGTCTCTCTAGAAGGTGCTACACTTACACATCTTCGATTAACCCTGAAATATTTCAAAGTGGAAATGCTTATGGATTATGGAAATGCCTATTCTTATGGATTTATGTACCTTTTAGCAGACCTAAAACCAACCTAAACCAAACAGCCTCCAAGGTTCAAGGTTTCTCCAAGCTGTAGCTGAAGAAAAACTGTCCAAGAACATGACTAATGGTTCATATCCCAAAGAGGGAAAGAAATAGAACCTCAGCTTTCTAGACTTGCTTATGAGTGTATTTCTACTTATTTCTTTGCATGTTCTCTGCAGTTATTTTATGCTGTATTAGTGCCTGTAACAGGTGGCAAATTGATACAACTGCAGAGCTGAGTAACGCAGTGATAAAAACAGAGAGGATGGAAAGCCAATTTGCTTTTGAACTCTGATGGAAAGACCTACCAGATCTTAGATACCTAGGACAGACAGAGCTACTAAGCAAAAATAAGAGATCTCATCAGGTTATCCCACAGGTCCTATCCACAGCACACCAGATGGTATTTGGTAGCTGTAGTCTTTTGCTTTTGAGTAAAGCAAAATGCCTAGTATTTTTGACACTGGTCTCATTTCCCACTTGATTTTTATAAAAAACGTTTTTAAGACAAAAAAATGTTTTTTAGATAGCTGTTTCATTTGACTGGGAAAAGACAGGAAAGAGAAGCCTGTGTTATCCAAAACAAACCTTATATGTTCACTTGCAGCTTTGTCCTTTACAGTAGAGGAGTGAGAAGAATGTGTTTTGTCTTCAAATAAGTAAGACAATGGAGTTTTTATCACACCTATAAAGACATCACAAATAATAGGGCAGTAACAGTCATTACAAATCAGACATTAGGCTACATTAAACACTGACATTTTTTTAATTACCTTCCTGTTTTTGCCTGTCTGGGAGAAGGTATTTGTTTGGAATAGTTAGGTAGCACCTCTGCAAGCGGCGCCTCTCTCTGTTGGGGCCCTCTGTTGGATCCAGTTGCCAAGAAGTTGGGTAATAGACTGGGTCATACCAGAGTGCTCTGACAAAAAAAAAAAAATAATTAGGAGTTTGGCAGCAGAGGGAGTATATGTGCTTGTAAATTTTGTTCTTTAACAAGCAGGAAGACAGAAATTGCACAGAAGTACACTGGGCAATCATTTCTGAAAAAGTATTAAAAGACTGAATTCTCTAGTTTATTTTCATGAGCTATTTCACTGAATGACTTTTCACAAGCTGCTACTGTAAGACTGTTCTTGAAATTACTCACTCTAACAAAAACAGCAATACAATGCATCCAATACTAATTTGAAAACTCTGCTGCTGCAAACATGAGATAATACTAGTTCTGCAGTGGTGAAGATACCCTAGTTTGGTTTCTTATCAACACTAACATCCTTTGTTCTACACTATTTAATAAACAGAGTATCCAGATGCTAATGTGAGTAACATTACACCAAAAATGTGGTTTTACTCCATCTATGTTGTGCAAGATATGAAAATTTTAGGGCACACTTCATTGTATTAGGCACAGCAAAATATATATACTGAAAAAAAACTGTCTAAATGGGATAGAAATGTTACTTGGCTACTGACCCTAAAAGATAGGGTAAAAAAATAGTCAAGTCCTTCACAAGTCTAACTATCAGATGGTTAGCAAAAGTAATTCTAATTTTAGTATAATCTCCATTTCATATGCCTCTGGTTAGAATGAGAAGCACATGTCAGGCATCAAGTCTCTCTCACTTTTTCCCCGAGATGAGAAAACTCACCGATCATGCGTAAGCTGCTGAACAAGTTCCTGCCAATGTCTGCTGGCACTCAGCTCTGCCTTATACATCCCCCTGATGTGCTGGATTACTTTCTTCCTTTCCATTCCTTGTGACAGTGACACAGCTTGTGTGATGTCTCCAGCTATTTTAGAAATGTCTTTAGACTTTGTATCTAGACGCTGAAAGAGACTGAGGAGAAGAGTTGTGTTTTAAAATGCAAAATAAACACACTGAAAAGGGAAAGACCAAAATCCCTCATAAAATACAATCAGTTTGGCAGTAGATATGTCGAGTTCTTGTTACAGCAGATGCAGAATACCTTAGCCTACATAATGAGATTCATGAATACCTTCTGCTTCTTAGCCATCAAAAAATCTATTACTTTTGGCCAAAGACAAGCCAGTCAGAAGATCAATGGCTATGTGTTAACATGCTTGACTAATTAATGTATACTCATTACAATAAAAATCTGGGGTAAGGACATTAGTTTACCACTGATTAAATCTCCTAAATCATTCAACATAACAAAGTCTTAATACTTGTATGCATGAACTTGACTAAGCTGACCTTTACAGCTACTGCACTTGCCTACTTTCAAGCACATTGTGTGTATGTCTCAAATCTGATTTCATGGCAAAGCCTGAAATTTAAATAAATGGAAAACTCAATCTAACACAATGTACTAAAATTTACAATTATGTCAAGGAGCAGTAGTCTACATAGCTCACAAAAATATTCAAATTGTATACTGAGTAAAGTATTTCATTTGTTGAAAATCAGGATTAGTTGCAGGGACATTTAATTGCACAGACCACAGCAAGAGGAGAGCTGATTGGACAGATGTAATAGTCATAAAATTAAGGGTGAAATGGCAAATGTGCAGAAAACTAAATCAATATTGAAGTTCACACAAGGACATTTATTATACAACCTACCAAAATGCATATGCCTTTAATATAACAGCACACTTAAAAGCCTGAGAGCTAGTGATGCTGTTAATTTGAAATAAACCTCATCTATAATCACACAGGCAACTTTGCAATGGGAAGTGCTGAACAGGGAACATTTCTTAAAGTTCCTGCAGCCCCTCTAAGGTACTCACTTCTGTCGATTATTAGCCATGGTTTTCTCCCAGGCAGCTTTGTTCACACCTTCTTCCATCTCATATTTCTTCTGATCCTAAATGAAGTTTAACACATTATTTTCTTTTCTCAGATGGACAAAATAAGGAAGGCGAGGCTAAAGGGTATGCCAGTTTTAAAAAGGAAGAGTGACAAAACTGTTCAACTGATACCTTCACAGCATTTAAAGCCAGCAAGGCTTCATTTTAGTTACTGCCATTTTATTATATTTATATATAACACTTCTCTTCACAAGAAATCAAAAATTATTTTCTTGAAAATTGTAATTTTCCTCTGGATTAAATATGTTTAACCAAGAAGCTTGTGAGCTTGCTGTGAAGAGTTGAGAGTATGTGACAGAAATATTGAGAACTCAAAATTCCAAAAGCATAAGCCATCCACCAAAGAACACCACAATCTGCAGTTAAACTCTGATCCTATATAAGACAACTGTCTCAAATATACCCAGTTTTTAAAGCAAAGTTTTTATTCACAAACCTCTTTCAAAGCTTTTATTAACTCTGGTTTTGGTCGTGGGCTCAGGGGAATGCATTTATAGCCACAACTTTTCAGTGTATTCATTAAGTCTCCTGCTGCTCTTTGTTGTTCTTTGGTCATTCCATCTCTGTGATTGTGCATTAATTCATACAAATAGAGCACTAATTTAGGCCCATGCTAGAAGATGAAAAGAAGGAAAGAGGAAATTGTATTGTCATGCTCATTTCCACAACACTGAGCAACATTTTCCCCTCCACTTTTATTCCCTTTTCTAGTCAGACTGTGCAGATTTCTTCTAATTATTCACTAATTTAAAGAAAAAGACAACTTTAGCCATTAAAGATAAACTTTTATAAAACTAGAAAAACATGCTGAATTTTATCCTCCCATGGTAAAATTTGCCCCAGCATCTTGTGACTTTCCAAATGGCTTGCAAGAAAAATGTTTATTTCCACAGCACTCAGCTCCTGCAGCCTTATACTCCAGGAAATACATGCCAGAGACTTCTAATTTTGCATGCCAAGAACAGTACACCTCATTTGATTAATCAAATTAGAAATGACAGATAATGAAGTTAAGCAGACGTAAGTCATAAATACACTCAACACGACGCTCCCCACAGAAGCCACTACTAGTGCATCAGCTCTTTTCTACCTGATAAAACTTATTTATTTGAATAACGTATATGTGATCAGAAATATGTGAGTGCCATAAACTAATCCAATAAATACCTTCCCTCCTTAGTATACAGTGACTCAAACTGAGGCATGTCTTTTATTTCATTCTTGCAGTTCCTGAAGATCTCCAACTGCAACATTCCTTCCTGAATTCTTCTTGTGACTCAAAGAAATGATGGCTTTCAAGCTTGCACTAACATAGCACCATTACAAGCTTTCCTCCGAGAAACTCAGAAAAGCAGGGAGAGCCTATTCAGCTTTCTAACTTAAGAATGTAGAATACATAATCCCACTTGAAGATCTAATAAAGGCCAAGTAAGAAAGAGAGCACCAAAGTGCTTTGGTTGAGGATTGACTGCTCCTTAAAATCTAGTTGAAATCAATTCTTACAAGCTTCAGGAAGTCCGCAGTTAAGAGTTTCAAAGCAAGGATAATTCCTTCCTTAATTTGCTTTTTTAGGGCACGTTAGTTCCTAACTTCCTCAGTAAAATCCTTCATGTTAAAACTAGTATCACCTTTTGTCTCTGCACAGCACAGGGGATATGTTTGATGCAGAACAGCACCAACATACCCAGACCTAATTTTATCTATCCTCAGGATAGTACAGCAATTGCAGGGGTACACCAGGTGTTTTGTATGGCAATTGTCAGTCACTAAACATTGCACAAGTAGCAGTGAACAACTTGCCACATACAGTTCTAAATAATCAAAAAATCTAGACAAAAATTGAATATAGGTTTTAGAAACTTCTCTCAAAGACTCCTGAACTTACTTGCAAAGTTGGGCTGAGACAGTCACGCAAAATCTCTTGCTGGTTTACTTCGTGTGCCATCTCCAAAGCCTGCTTCCTCTCCTGCAGAGGACTCACAGGAGACAAGCTATGCACAAGAAGCCTCCCAAGCTGCGTACGGAATGTGTCCTTACATAACAAGAGGATTCTGTTCCACTGCTGTTTTGGAGTGCTCATTCTGCTGGTGCCCTAAGTAAGGGAGACAACTTTTTAATATTACAGGATTAGGACTTTCTTCTATCAATTTTTTCAGATTATTATGATCAAAATGCAAGACAAAATTTTATCTACCAGAAGAAGTGTTTTGGTTTACTAGAGTGATTATTATTATGGGTTAAAAAGCATTCTAGTAAAACAATCCAGAAAGTGAAAATTGTGATGTAGAGAATTTAAAAACCAGAGGGTTTCTTTATTACTCATTTTAATTAACAGCTCTTTTACATTAATCACCAGTTTTCTGAATGGATTACCTCAAAAGATTAGAAAACAAGTATTAGAAGGAGGTGTGTTTACACAAGAAAAAGCTTGCCATCTTTGAAAAGTACTACAAATATGACACAATGGAAAGATAATACACCTATCAAATGTAATTTTTCTGAGCTAGAAAGAAAATTAGGTAGAACTACTTTCATCAAGATGACCTAAGGAAGAGTAATAATACACTTTGTATTATCCAAGCAAAAACTGATTGCCTTGGAAATGCTGACAAGCTAACACCTGTATGTTAGAAGATTTTCACCACTTTATTAAGAATTGAAAAAAGAGAAAGCTCTCCTTCCCAATTCTAAAAGATACTATAAACTTATTGCTCAAAAAAATCTCCACCACCTGTGGATGCACAGAAGATCTGCTTTTATAGGCTTCATCAAACCTAAATGTTGAAGTTTAAGAGACCAAGCAAATTTTCATAGTACAAGAAAGTCTATTTAAGTTCTGTGTTCTTGCTCAAGAATAATTTTGACAAATGTAAAGGCAAAAATCACAAAAGATCAATTTTTTATTTTATAACTGCAAAGTAACTGGGAAGCCACAGTTTTTAATGCCACAGTTGGATGGACAAAGGCAGTAGGAAAAGCGTTTATGAACAGAATACACCATGAATGAAAGTTCCTAATAAAGGAACCTTATGAATAAAATATGCTTTAACATGGACAGCATCTAATTACTTACAATGGATACTTTGATTCCTTCCACCAACATTTTGACCATTTCTTTAAGAAAAGGATTTATTCTGCTAGTCAGTTCTTGCTGGCTTTCCTCTTCGGGAACTTCCAGCTGGGATGCGGAAGCTCTGCTTTGACTTGTATTTTCTGTTATACCCAGTACATCAAGGCACTCTTCGGTAGAGGCTTAAAATTTAAGAGGTACGTATTGATCAGTACCATCCCAAGCAAGACAATCCTACAAACCTTTAGTTGCCCTTATATCAAATACTGCCTTTTCTGGTATATATTTACCATACTTTCACTCTCTCTTGCTTTTGCAGAATTTGCACTAGCTCTCAAAGTCATCAAGTCTTGCTAACCAATGTAGCCATTTCATAGAAAAATTGCATTTTAAGAGAGCAGATGCTCCCTTTGGCAGTTAAATCTTCATGTAATAATTCAGGCAGCTAACACATGAATGGACTAATGTAGAAATAAAACAGCTTGTTCAGTTCATTCAGATAAAAACATTATCCAGATTGCCAGTTACATAATAGTGAGAGACAAATCATAGAGAATAACGCTTTATGGATAAATCCACTAAATTCCTGTCAATAGAACAACTTTCTAACTCTTCAGCATTTCAAAAGCAAGAATTAATTTTTCATCAAATCAGAAAACAAACAAAAAGAAATCCTACCTAAATAAATGAGCCTGTTAACAGCCAAAACAGTCAGCCTCTGTAACCTTTGTGCAAACTCAGACTCAGTGGCTTGGACAGGATTTTCTTGGCTCATTCTCCGCTGCATCATCATGTTGAATTCCTCACTTGCTAGTGAGCGCATTTTCACCAGCAGAGCATCAGACTGAGCAAGTGAAAACTTCCTGGAACCTTAAAGGAGAGAAGCATGAATAGAATTCTACTAAAATGCACGAAAACTCCATCACTCAGCAACTACTTTAATCCAAAGATTTCACATCATTTAATGAAACAAACATTTGAGATGTATCAGTATCAAAGGGAACATAAGCGTCACTGGGTGTTTGTTCTTCTTATTTTTAGTTTTTAAGGATTTTTGAGAATAAATATATAAATTTCAAATAATAAGTAATACCATGAAATGAGTTAATCTCAAGATAAAGTTTTACTGTAGGACTTCCATATTTTTTTGCTAAACATTCAAACCCACTACTTTTATTCCTGTTTTTATTGCATAAATAGAATGAAGGATTAAAAATTAGTGATAGAACAAAATCTTGCATATTGCAGAGTGGGTTCATCAGCACAAATGATGAACCAGACGTATCAGCAAACACATTTTGTACCATACCTATTGGCACTAATAGAAACACAGTATCTAACTCACAAGAATATTCTTCAGAATTTTCTTGAAGTGAACTGGGAGGCCTTGACCGTACTTCCTTCTTTTGGAAACAACTATTTTTATTTACCTTTAGTGCTTTACTAAGTTCACTAGTATAAAAACCATTTTCACTCTACTGAACATATATATAAAATATTTCACTAGGTTGATGGAGAGGTCTCAAAAGCTGACCATTAAGAGAAACATTCCCATAGTAAACAGGAAAAATTAAGTGTTTGTCAGGTTATTAAACTGTATCTTTTGTGAAGTCTTTAATGCATTTGTAAGAGACATACAAAATCAACTTACATCCAACTCCAAAACTTTTATAGAAGGACTGATTAGCTATCAAATACAGGGAAAGTATTACTGTGAAAGCCAGAACTCAACACAGGGTTTAAAAACACAACCTCAGTGGCACTTCCACGTATACATTTGGAGTGGCAGGTATTTATTTCAGGACGGTCTCTAATGAAAAGTTGTGCAACAAAGCAACCCCCCCATTATGGCTGTGTTAGTTACAAGCACTGCCTTGACTTTGGCATTAACTTACTGCGAGGTTGGCTATTACAGGCATTACAAATTACTTTAAAAACATCTTTACTAAGCAACTTGTGAATTTAAGAGAATCCCCAAAGGTGGTAATACCATGGAATCGCCAAGCAATACATACAGGAAGGAGCAAGCACAAGAATGGCACACCTCTGCTACTCACCCGCGATGCCTTTGCGCTTTTGAAACATTGAGCGATGTGGAGCCGAGGGTGCCGGCGCCGAACTGGCCTGCTCCTGAGCATCCTGGCTTGCTGTGGTCCTTATCAACTCAATGGCTGCTTGAAGAACTCTTAGCTGCAGAACAACTGCCATATCTAGAGAGAGAGGCATACAAAGTGTACATGACATCTTCAGGAATTTTTACCAGATATTTGTAATAAGTCAAACCACAACATGTGTCAAGAGCTACAAAACTCTAGATTCCACAGGAGTCACACAAAGTCACTTTGCTATGCCACAGATACAGACACTACAGAAATTAGTTGTCATAGAAAAGCCATTGAATTTGATCACTCTAAAACAAGCTAAATGAAACTGTACAGCATGTTTTCATTTAAATATCCTTAAGGAACTTTTGCAGTCACTATTTTTTCAGATTAGCAGTACACAATTCTTGACCACAAGGCAGGCTCCTAAGGGAAACAACTAATTTGAGAACCACTTAGAAGAGAAAGATTCATCACCAGAAAACTCCCCCTTCTCCCTCAGCAGGAATATTAAACGGAAAACTGGGGAAGGGATTTACTTTTCCAGTCCCATGACCCCAAAAATTAGCAGACAACTTACTTTGCATCCTTGCATTTTTACTATTTTGGAGATGACCCAGCAGCACAATGAGGTCTTCAATAACACGAAAATATTGAGAACCTGAGGAGCTGCAGGCATGAATTGCAACTGCTACCAGCAGCTGTTGTATATCGCATGCAAGTAACTTGTAGTCATTCAAGGGAATGCTGCAAACAAAGTTGTAGTTACCAGAAACATGACAATTCTAGTAGATTGTAACTCTTAACAAGACCCATTATTATTCCCCTTGCTACTTCTGCCAACTGTACCTAATATTTTGTTGTACTTCATATAAAAGTGTCACTGTTGAAGACTAGAACACTATAATTCAAGACATTTCTTTAGTGTTAACTAATGGCAGATTGAATGCCTGCAAATTTGTGAGACATTCTAATGTTGAGTGCAGCACAGTATTATTGGAAAAGCAATTATGTATTACTATCAGATTTTTAAGGTAAAGAACAAGTCTGAAATCCTATATTTCTCAAAAAAGTATCAGGACAATCTCATTTTGTAATCATGCTGAACAAAAACTATATTGAGGTAAAAAGGAAACCTTTGCATTTTTTCAGGATACCAACTAATGAAATAAAATAACAAAACCCTGTCTCTCCTTTGTTCCCTGTATAATATTTTTCAAAGTACATAATCTTTATCTCTAATAAAGTCATTGAAAAATCTCAAATATTAAATCATAGGCAGTACAAGAGAGACTTTTCTTCAGTTTTGATATTGGCCATAGAGACAGTAGAATGTACCATTTCCTGGGCCTTTATCTTACTATTCAGGTTTATTAAGAAAAGCATTGAAAGTGCAGACAGTGTGACAATCTCACATTTTAAAATGTCATTTCACTTGAATGTTTAAGGTATGGAAAGAACATTTTATATTCCACTATTTGAACTGACTAAACATTACCTTACAGGTATAAAGTTGAAAACCTCAAACCCAGTATTTTGTACACGCTCTCTAACAATTTCAAAAAGTAGAAAAAATGAATACAGTAATTTCTTGCTAGCCTTAAGGCTGTGCTTAGGACATTTGACAGCAACAGAAACAACACTCACTTTGTTTCCAGTCCGTTGAGAGCAGCCAGTGTATTACACAACACATAGAGCAAACCATTATCAAGCAGCAGGTCTGCAACTTTTGAGCAGGAATTTATGATTTGCAGGAGGAGACAGAAGCAGTTATGCAGCAGAACGTTATCATAGAGGGAATTCTCTATTAGACCCAGAACAGGAATGACACACCATTTTCGAAAGAGTCCAACATTCTTGACATCTTCCAGATCAAATCTGTTAACAGAAATATAGTAAATGGCATCCTAAAGAACACTCTGATAACAAAAACAGTACAGACAACTGGAATATCAGTTATGTATCACATGCTTGTATTTTGGCAAAGATGTCCATGGTAATTTCCTACATTTCATTGTAGTAACAATAGCTATCTACTAAAAAATCCAATAAGAGAAAAATAAACTTTTCATTTCAGCCCCAAAGAAATGACATGCCTAAAAAGTAAATCTGATGCTTTAGCTAACTACCAACTGTCGACAATACAGACTTCATGAAAATGGAGGAGTTTTTAATCAGTGTAGAAAGATGGTGCATTACCCTTCCGATGTCGATGTCACTATTATAACTACTGTAGACACTATCAAGAGAACAGATCCAGCTTGTCATCACTGTAACAATAACAAACTGACTGGCAGCAGGTTTGATATCCCATATCCATTACTGCTGAGGTTTAAGTTTGGCACCTGGCTTATAGTGATTGCAGAATTCAAAGCACTGCTTCAGACAGTGTTTTATTTATGCACTAAGAAACTACATTACTCTCATAAGGTTATCAGCCCTATAATATGACTATTATATAAAATCCTAAAAACCTGAGACATTAGACATTAGAATTATCTTTCCAGCCCCATAATAAATCCTGAAGAAGTAACAGTTCTCTGCCTTGGGACAAATTAAGCAGCCATGACTAGATATTGCAATTAAACAAAAATAGTTTTTGAGTGGTGAAGATCAGGTCAAGAGGCAAAAGTAATTTGGCTACAAAACCTGCAGAGGCAGCAATTAATGAGGAACTTTTTTCAAGATTTTTCCAATGAATATATTTACTCAGGTGATTTCTGTACAAGCATTAAGTAGTCATATTAATTCTAAAAAATATCATTTACTTATACAGCTGTCTGCTTAAAGGTAATCTCCTTTTCTGTCAATATAAGATGGCTCCTCAGTTCATGAAAATGGTATATCTCTGGGATTTTTCCCTAAAAGAGACAGCCATTTAAATTTGGAGCCAAGATAAGGAAGCAGCTGGGGCATCAAGATTTTTTCCTTAATTACCTATCAAAATCCAAGAGAAGTCTAGTGACAGAGAGAGTTAAACTGATTACACAACATTTGAGTTCAAGGTCTCTGAGGCACTCAGAGTCTGAGTGTTTACAAGATCCCTGCTGAGAGCCTCCCTCAGATGAAGTTGCTACAAACAGCTTAAGGGCCACACAATAGCCCTAAGGATTTTAATACATTTCAATGTTAAACAAGCAAAACCTACCAAAATAGTCTTCCATAGTTTTTTATGGTTGTTGACCAGCAAAGTGCACAGCTTGTAACTCACATATTGTTACAGGACATAAAAGCACAGCATTACTTACTCTTCATCCAAGCCAACAGAGCGGCCAAAAAGCATTTCCAAAAAGCATTCTACAACTTCCTGAGTGCCCTGATGAAGATACAGCTGGTTGGCTAGCAAAGAAAAGCCACGGTTCTTTAAGAATTTTTCCTTCTGCTCCCTCCTTGCTCTGTTGAAATATGCATCCAGCAACTAAAAATAAATGCATAATTATAGTGTAAGAATGAAACATTTAATATAAATGCCCTGAAAGTGAAATTATTGTCTGTCATTGAAATTTTTTAAAATTCAAGACTGCAAACATCAATTATACCATCAATTATATATTTTTGATCTGAACACACGTTTCATTAAGTTTGAGGCAGATGAAATCAAACACAACAGTTAGCAAATGCATACATAAATACTCAAACTTTTTATATTTGTTCAATCTTACAGTTCAGTGTGCGTGCAAATGCATGCATGACATTCATTCTCAATAAAGCCATACTGTCTTATTCTTTCTCAAATTAAAATAGAAATCTACTCAAAGTTTTTTATCTACATAATATAATCATACAGAAACACTGTCCTTAATACTACAAAAATCTGTGAAAACATTTTGAAGCCTCAAGTCCCTCTTCAGTCCACAAATGTGCAGGTGACTCCTCAGAATAACTCAAAGTCAACTCCCGTACAAGTCAAACCAAGGTGCAAGCACTTTTACACACTGCATCATGTTTTGTGTCACTGACTTTCTGCATTGTTGCTTCCATTTACAATGGTAATGCTATCAATAAGCTCTTAAGGCCTTTGGCTTACATTAGAGACTATATTTATCTATTCAAAGAGTCTGTGTTTATGTTGCTTTGTAATTTGCTTGGTTTTGTTTTTACTTTTTTTTTTAATCTGTAGGGTGAAAACTTATCTTAAAACTCAAATGTAGAAAACTGAAGAAAGGTCAACAAAAATATTAAAACCCCACCACATTTCCAACATGTTAACCATACTGGTTGACATCTTTTTAGGGGGAAACATTTGATATAGGCCTACTTTAATGACTCCTTGTTGTATGAGAGGAGATGGGTGGTTCACCAGAACTATAAGATAATCCGGTTGGATAAGTTTGTCCATCACATCTTCTAGCATGATATCGGGTAGGATTAGGAGAACTCCACGCAAGAGATCGTATAACCCACAGCAGATAAGCACAAGATAGTCTTCTGCACAGCTGAAAACAGAGGAATATGTTTCACTACAGCAGGAAAGGTTAAAAAATGTAAAATTAAAATTCTTGAGGGACAGAAAGAGAGTTCAGGTTAGAAATTTGGAAGACATCATTTCTCCAATACTCCTAGCCACCAATCTTCATTAACACTTATTTTTAGATGGCAGATAGTAAAAAGGATAATCTGACCAGAACTACTTTCTTTTGTTAGCAGTTCCCACTTTTACTGTACATAGCAAAAATCCTGATTTTAAAAATTTGTTACGTAAATACAGCAAAAACTGAAACAACAGAACATTCCATACACTAAAAGCTTAATAAATTTGTGTATGACAGTTATTGAAAACATTCCATTAGTTTTCAGACTTTGAATTTTTATGGAATACTAATCAAGAGCAAGAACTGTGAAATTAAAGCTCATGTTAACCTATTATTTTCTGTGCTTACCTGTCATCAGGGCTTTCAGATGGCTTTGGGGTATTCTCATTAGGTGAAGAAAAAGCGAGACTGTCCCAGTCTTCAGGAAGAACATTCTTGTCAGCAAAGCTTGGCCAGCGAGCAATGGCTGATGATGCTCCAAGAACAGAGAATGCCAACCCCAACCCTGCAAAGTGACCCTGTCCCTTCTGAAATGAAGGCAGGCCTTTCAGATTGTCCGGACGCCGCAGCGATGCCTCCGCTGCACCACCAGCAGCAGTTTCACCACATTTCAGGTATGTATCAGCTTCTTTACTCTCCAATGCGCTTTCAGATAACTCTGCTTCTTTTGCAATATCTTCAAATGTTTCAGCAGATGTTAGCTCTGAGTCACAAACTGTTTTTGCAGACTCACAGCTGCTAAGGAAGAGTTCTTCCTGTACTCTCTTCATAGTTTCAGAACTTTCTACAAAACCAATTCTACCCTGAAGATCAACGTAGTCACGCTCACCAAGGATCTGCAGGTCATCAACACTGCTTCCCATTCTTTCAGTCAGTCTTTTTCGATGAACTTGGGGTGAGGAAGTAGGTGATGCTGGTAAGCTTTTAGAAAGCCTTCTAGGTGCCTGAGAGCTTATCTTCTGCTGTACACTAGCCTTGGAAGTGCTCCCTAGAGAAATAAGGACATCTTAAGCATTCCTTTCACACTAAAACCCAGCTTTTCTAATAATGATACACTCTTCACCTATTTAAAATTGTTGTGACCCAAGTTAATTTTATGTGCAAAACTGATTCAATGCCTAACATAACTCAGATTTGGTTAATCAAAGTAGAGATATTAAATTATTACGCAGCCATATATTTAGCAAGTCACAAATGTGAAAGAAATAAAATGCAAAGTAATTTTTGCCAATATACAGGAGTTTTTACATTTAAGTTACAATCCTTTCACCTAACCCTCAGCAGGAACTGTTACAGAATCACAGAGAGTGGAGGGCACATCTGGAGGTGTCTACACCAGAATTCTTGCTCAAAGAATGGTCAAATAAAGCAGTTTGTTCTATCTGGAGCTTTGTGTAAGAGGTCAAATCTGCAGTGTTTCAGTGGACATCACATTTCTACTCAGCAACTCTTTTGCATCAAGGTTTTACATATACTTCAAATTTAGAACACATAACTACGTTTTAATTAACAGTGCTTGCTTTTAACTGCACATTTTGACATAAAACAGTCAAACTTTCAGAGCATATTACAAGTCTTTAACAAAATATAGTTTTGAGAGAGAAAGATGTCTGTATACAAGACTGGTAGAAGCAGTTACCTGTTAGACTAGGAAAATGAGATTTTTTCATTCACAAATATTTTTAAAACTGCATCAGTTACTATTAGGGCAATGACAATGCATTAGGAATGTATTTTTTATGATAAATCTATGAAATATATTAAAGAAATACATGAATATACATACACACATACATGTACCCACACAGCCAGACCAAGCTGGTCTTCAGCAACAAGGGAGATCTATACAGCTGTAGCAATCTTACAGTCAAGCTTTCACACACATCAGCGGGTAGTACAACAAAAAATTGCAAATCCACATGCAGGTAGCAGTTACCTAACACACATAAAATTCTGCTATTTTATAGAATCATACAGAGTTAAGTTGTTGGAATGCATTTTTAAAATCTTCTAGTCCCAGCTACTCCTGCGACTAGACCAGGTTGCTCAGAGCTTCATCCAACCTGGCCTTGAGCACTGCCAGGGCTGGGGCATCCACAGCCTCCCCAGGCAACTTGCTCCAGTGTCTTGCCACCTTCACAGTGAAAAATTTATTCCTACCATCTAACCTAAACTTCTCCTCTTAATTTGTACCCATTACTCCTTGTCCTATCACTATTATAATCCCTGATTAAATATAAGAGTATATAAATTAAACATTTATTTATATAAATTTGGAAATTCAAATTAAGAATCACAATCACGCAAACATTTTCACAAAAAATTATGTTGAGTATTCCTCTGGTACACATGAACAGTCTCTGTTCAAAACCAATGATTTGGTAATACTGACATAAAAAAAGTACTAAAAGTACTTATTTAGAAGAATGAGTTTTCATATGTTTTCCACATGGGGAAAAGGACTGACTCCATACACAGTTTAGTCCTGTGATATGTTCTTCATACCACTTTATCGAAAAGCTAAAAAAAATTTGAATAAAGTTGTTTCAATTGAAGTAGTTCTTGAAGACTCAATTTCCTTTTCCTACACAAAATAGCAAAAAGATATCAATTGTAAAAGGTATTACATTGTGATACCCAGAATACAGCCAGTCACACATGATCTGAAATATAAGGGTGGATGTTAGGGATTATGCACAAAGAAAGAAAAGTATCAGCTTAGTGCTCTCTGCCCAGATAAGATAGCTGCTTAAGGCTGACTACTTCAGCTGTTGCCTGGTCAGGGCACTCTCATACATCTCTAGGTCTGTTTAACAAATGAAATGCTTCTGCTTATCTGGTGCATTTCACTGCCTGAGCCATCAGCCTGGCAATTTGTTTCAACTTAAGAATGAAGAGCTATTTAGGTAGCATGTTCTGCTCCATCCTTCTTACTCTGCTGTTCAGGCATCAAGCTCCAAGGGACAGGAGGAGCTTTTTAAGAAATATCTGTGGGAAAGTAACACTTTTGGGCACTCTAGTCATTTACCAAAGGATTGTGTCTTAACATTCTTGTTTCTCCAGAACTGTTTTACCTTCCAGTGGTAAAGCTGTAAATCCAGTTGGAGATGTAATCACAAATGCAGAATTGTCTACTGACTTCCCACCACTGCTGGAATTTCTCAGGTACCTAAGTGATTCAACTTTCTCCTGGAAAATTTTGCCATCTAGAAAGAAAAGATAAGGGGAAAAGTTACATAAAAGCTTTTAATGTTTGCATTGCTGATAAATTAGACTCACAGCAGTGAGTGGTGGTTACATTTGGAGCTGATCACTGGTGGCTAATGAGAAGTTCTCAAGTCCAAAAAACTGAAAAAAAACACTTTTTGGTTTAGAGATTACTTCAAAATTTACTTTAGAACAATAAAAATATTATGATATACTAAAACAACTACATTTAAAGGCAGTCCTTGCAGTCATACAAGTAGTGACAACTGACTTTTTGTCATGTCAAAAACATGTGGCTGTTCTCAAACAGCCTAAAAAGGTTTCAGGTATCAAAACATGCATTCTCCCCTTACTCAGAATTCTACAATAGCTAATATTAGAGGACAGATACAGACAAACACAACTGTGCTGCCTTTGAAACTGATCACTAAAACTTGAGGTACACAGGTATTAGCAAAAGGAGAAAATATTTCAGACTTGGATGATGTTTTCCATGTTTACCGTAGTTATAGCTTAGGTTGTACAATGCTAATATAAAAGCACGAACTATACATTGTTTCACATTTTTAAAAAGACAAAGAAATATTTTTTAAAGCTCCCATCCATCATTTGGCCAACATGACCATCCAGTATAGATATATTAGAGCAGCTGTTGTTCCAGGTCTGCTCCCCTCAAGCCCCACAGGCACTGCCAGGAGCTTGTCTGCAATGAACTGATGGGGCTTGGCAATGATGCCTTGCAGCGCAAATCATCAGTTGCAAAAAATGCTCCATGTGTCCTTTATTTTTCCTGGAATGCAGTTACAGGAAGCAAGAAAGTATAAGTGGAGAAAGGACCAAACACAGATTTTGGAAGAAGTTCCATTTACAAGTAAGCTGGATGTTTTTTTCTAAATTTGCCCCCAAATGTCCACACAGGCAGCTAAACTTAAGCATATCATTTAGCAGCATCAAACTTTAAGAAAGTTAAAGGCATAACCACCAGAGAAATTATCTATGGCTACAGACAGAAGAAAGCTCTCCAAGTAAAGTCTAACTGTTACCTGTTTCAGAAAAGTAAAAGTAGTTACAGTATTACGTTCCAACAGTTCAATAATTTTTAATACATAGTCATTACAATACAGTGAAGTTTTTTTTTAAATATTAGTTTATTCCCAGATTTTTATCTTATTGTTTATCTAACTGTGGCATATTTACCTATGTGCAGGGAAAAGTAGAAGTTGGTAGGATTGTGACAAACATATGTATTAGTGGGAGGGTGAACTGCTAAGAGGAAATTGAAGACCAGTGTCAGCAATTCCAGGTCTGGGGGAGAACCAAGTACTTCTTCAATTATTTTCACAAATGACCTGCAAACCTCTCGAGGCAGGGATGCAAGGTGTCCCTCTTTATGCTCCTAGAAAGAAAGAGTAGTACAACTGTAAGCTACTTGCAATTTTAATTTTTTTTTAAATTGTCATGCTGTATAAGAACAGACAAGAAAAGAAGCTCAGCTAATAAAGACCTAATAAAGTTGTATTCTTTAATTGTGAGAGAAGCTACTGTACGTCCTGGATGTTATCGCAGTCCATCATGAACCAAATATTACATACGTTATGCAAGTTGATTTTTAGGAAAATGAGCATACTATACTGCCCTGCCATGACATGCTGGAACTTTAGAACATGAATCACTATTGAAAGTACTGTTTATTGTCATTGGATTACATATTTGCAGAGAAATTAATAGTTGCCAATAGCAGTAATTCAAATATATTAATACATTTCTGAGCAGGACCATACTGAGTCATCTGTATTTCCACTTCAGTAGCCATTTTTATATTTGAGATTAATTTATTATTATATTGATAATTTCAGCTTAATCAAGCATTTTATATAGTTCAACAACAGCTACCTGAAAAAAATTATTAAAATAATATGGATTTTAGAACAAAACTGGAAGAAACTTGTGGGAAACTCTGCCAAAAGGTGAGCATGGTGGTTATCTTCTTTCTTTCCAACTTCTCTAAATTTACCTCCTTTTTTGATTCACAAACACGTTAACTGAGACTGCTATGAGAAAAGATTAAATGAAGCTAATTTAAGTAAGTCTTTCCAAAGAAAATGGCTTATATAGTTTCACCTTCATTCCATCAGTCCCCACAAAATTGCCAAATCATTTACCAATGTGAGTGGTTTTTTAATCAAGAAAAAACTTTTCCCTAATATGCAAAATTATTTTTGCATTCTCCTGTAATGCAAAATTACAGGAGAAATATTACTAAACGTTCTGTATCTAGGAATTTGCACTAATATACAATTTGAGAAGTTAACTAACAAGTTCCAAAAGTAGGGAACACCATATAAAAATGAAGAAACTAAAAATTTACAGATACTAACATGAAGAAAATATTTTTGTAAAAAAATCATTAAAGGAAGAAAAACCCCAATAAAAAATTTTATGTGCCGAAATGAGAAACTCAGAGTAAAAAAGAATGTAAGGTAGAAAATAAGAGTACAGGAAAAGGTGATTACTTCTTTTCACAAATGGATCCATGTACTATGAGCAGGAAACCATTTCAAACTCATGTTCTTAACAAGTGTCTATCAAAGGACTGAAGCATTTCTCTGAAGTCCTTCCTGGCATAGCTATTTCCATGCCAGGGAGGAAGCTACTACTGTACCAAAATTTTGAGATGAGTGCTCAGACTGAGCACAGCAGTCAGGCTGCCCCATTAGGTGTGAGGAGATACAGCACAGACAGCTTCACTACCTGCAGAGTATCTGGCTTTCAGTAACAAAGACAAGAACGAGCAAGAGACATCTCAGGTACTTCTGTATAAAAGGGACAGTTCATTTCAGCTCCTGGTATACGGCTGTGCAAGCAACCAGAGCCTAGATACCCAAATCACACCAGATGGCTCCAGCTCTTGTTCCTCCTGCCCAGCAGCAAACGGAGCACCCAGTAGGGAACTGAACCAGTTTACAGCAACAATACCTGTACAAGATGGAAGTAGTCTGGAAGCACAGAGGACAGTCTACTCAACTTTTGCTACAGAATTTAGTCTCTTCTACCCCACCCTCCCCAAATAAAAACGAGTATTTGCCAAGCACAAAGTAGGATTTTAGAGTGGAAGTACCTGCAGGACCTGACAAGTTAACAGGAAATGATGGACCACTTGAGCTTTCAATAGCTGTTTAATGTTAAACATCTGTTGGTGATGGTTAGCTCTGATAAGGATTTCTAGAGCTGCTAACAGGGTTTCCCAAACACCTTGCTGAAAAACAAAAAACAGGAACGAGCTTCAAAAATATATTTGTGAGTCTACATACTGAGGGAGAAAAAAACCAAAAACAAACACAAAGTCAAGTTAGTCTTACACCTAAGATGATGACTAAATGAGTGCAAATGGTCAGGTCAGAGCAAGTTAGAAACTAATCAGTAAAGTCATGCTTGTACAAAATTCAGCATGTTTTAATGATTAAGCTACAAAAAAAAATTACTTGTCTAAAATTAGTTCTGTACTTTATTAGCTATATTAACCCTAAACAGTTATTTACAACAGTTTAACTCCAAGAGAAAACAGGTCCTCCTTAGTTTTTCCACAAAAAATGTATCAATTCAAATAACAAATCATATGCATACAGCACATTCACAGAATTTAACACTCTAAGGCTACCTCCATCATTAATCATAGGAGACTGATATTACTAACAGCTATTCAAAGAAAACAAGGAAAATTAATTTTAGAAAATCATAGTAATTAACTAACTACAACTACTCTTCATTTACTAACATGTAACTGGAGAGATTAATTTCAGACATGACAGTACTTTATTCTTTTTAAAATACTGACTTTTAGATCTGAAGTATTTCCAAAGTTAAAGTATTTACCTTTGCTTTGGACCATATCTTCCAGTCAAGCAGCAGCTTTTCTAGCAACTGGACATCTTGAATAACTGCAGTAGAATCTGAGTCAAGCTGGAATTGCCCATTTTCATTTACATAGAGAATCTCATCACTGCAGCATCCTTCAAGAAGAGTCTTAAAGAGGGGGGAATTTTTTTTTAGAGTATCAAAACAAAGCATTACAATTGTTCCATCCCATTTATAAAAATTAAAATATTTAAAGAGACAGCATACTCTTTATAGGGAAAACATCTACCTGGTCAACACTAGTCTTGCTTCAAATCATTGTTCTGCCTTTGTAAAAGCAGTGTCAAATGTATAATTAAAACCTCAGAGGTTTCTAGATTTGGCCTAATATTGAACAAAATATAAGGTTTAGAAGAAGACTTTACCTTCAGCATGCAAAATCCAACAATGCATTTTGGTTTGATCAACACCCGACGAATCATAGAATAACCATTACAGTTGTCCATCTCCTGTATTCTCTGTTGATTGTATTTTGTTAAAGACAGTATAAGTTGCAGTGCTAAAGCTTGAGTGTCTTCACAGCTGCTAATCTCTACTACCTGAGGAAAAGGCAAATTTAGTAAGACAGTTTAAGTGGGAAACATCTAGACAAAAACTTTGTTGCACTCCTAAGTAACTTAATCCATAAATAACTATTTATGGATTAAATCTCTTCTAAAGCATTTGAGATTATGTACATAACCTCCATTTTTTCTGTGTGTACATTGAGATATTATACTTGAAGTGATAATTTCTACTGTGCTAAATTATGATCTGCTAAGGAAATACAAGTCCCATTACAAGAATCCCTTTCAAAGAAAAAAATCTGTTCTAAATAAATTTTAAGTAGAAGGTACTTGCCATACTACAAAGTCACAAGGTTGTGAAATACATGAGCCACGAATAAAAATCAACTATTTGCCCTGAAAAAAGTATGTTTTGAAGTGCTTAAGCGATGAAAAAAGGTTCCTGAAGTTCTGGACTAAGTCTAGCTGTAAATGTCTAACATTGAAGTTTTATTTTATCCATAAAGAGACCAGTGATTTTATAGATGAAGACCATGAATCCTTTCCCCCACTTTGCTTTCTACAATTCTTGAATCCCAAAAGCAACTAGTATTTTTACCAAAAATATACAAGAATGAAATCTCACATTAATTTCAGGGATTTCAGATCCTATAGGTTCTCTTGACATGTACCTGTTAATTCTGCTGCACTGACACATTTATACATCTGGATTATAAAACCTGTATTGTCTCACAGCTGATCTATTGTTTGCTTGCCTTACTGATGCAAACAGTCTTCAGCAGAATCTATAGCAGACACTCAGCACAAATTTACATAATCAAATAACATGGATTAGGATTTTCACCTCAGAGCTCACTATCAGCGCAGAAATTCCAACAGCCAGTGTCTTTATAGCCATTATCTAATGTGCATTTGTTACTACCCTCACAATATCTGTCAGAGCAATATGAGAGGTATATAAATCAGCCAAGTCTTAGGCCTACAGTAGTATTTTCAATTAACTGTAGTACTTCAGAGACTGCTAGCACGAATATTGCCCTCTCCATGTACAGATCACAGTTAAGCAGTAACTAAGTTAAGGCATTACAATTTTTCAAATAGCCATTTTTCTTAGCATAAGCCTTTGAAGACAGGTGAACAGTTATCACCAAAAAGCTCTCACTATTCACTAAAAAAAAAAATAAAGCTTTGCACACCATGTCATTTCATATTTATTCATGCTTGCATTGTGAATATCCTGTGGTTAGAGATATGCAATGAATTTCTCAAAATGAGAGAAAAAATATAATCAGTTCTAAAGCATCCCTAAAGATAATCTCTTTTGATATTTAAAAGCCCCATTTCTAAATCATAATATATCTCCATCTTACATACTGGCAATATTATAAAAGCCATAATACAGCAGAATTATAATTACATTTCCAGTTTAAGACAACCTGCATGATGCAGTCTTATGTTGCAGGTATTTTCCACAATTTTTCTTCAACAGAAAAGCATCACATGCAGAATAGAGCAAGGCAGCTAGAATAATGTGATTTTCTACACAAGATACAAGGAAAATTTTATATGAGAAAACACATACACAACACCCTACTCCTCCAGCCCCCTTACCCTAGCAAAGAGGAAAACAAATGCACCAGTGCCTCCAATTTCATGCAGTATGCTCTGAAGAGTTTTATATTCAACTGGCTGAAGTGCTTTTAGGTGATGAGAGTCCAACGCATTGCTCTGAACTTCTTTCAAACTGAAAGGTCTCTGAGAAGGTACAGTTTTCACTTGACCTTTCAGCCTAATGACAGGCTCGTATATGGTGTACTGACCAGGGCAGCTTGTGGTATAAACAACAGCAAGACTCTCCTGAAAAGAAAGGAATTGAATTTTTTTCTAGAAATTGAACACAACCCCCCCCCCCATCCCCCCACCCAAGGACACAAAAAGCCAAACACAAAAGTCACCTAGCAGCAAGTAGTAACAACTTTGGCTGTTCATTTCTACTTTACCATTAACATGCACTGAGCTTGCATGTGGATGCATGTACACTAAAATGCAGCAGGATTCCCAAATCTTAGCAAATGTATGCAATAGCTAAAGCAGAGAAAATTAAGAAAACACTGAGAAATTTCACCAAGGATCCCCCTCTCGTCACCTTAAGAATTACATAATTGTTTTGCATAAAAAACAAAGTTACTCACAAATTTAAAATAAAATGAGCATATCGAGGTATTGAGTAGAGACTTTCCTTTTCTAAAACGGCAAGTTCAAAATATTGGTGTTTTTTAAAATCTTCTCCAGCTTTTTGTTTTAATTCTGTTCTTTAATCAGTTTTGTCATTAGAGAAACTCAACACAAGTTTCATTAATGAAGAGACTTAAACCAAAAACAAAGCTCCTATGGAAAGTCGCTAACTTTTTTTCACAGAAATGTAAAATGATCTTTTTTGGAAGGTTATTTAAAATAGAGAAATAATTTCATTTAAGGAGCTTGCACTCTATGCAAAAGTGCAAAGATCCATTTATCACTTGAGCACATGGTTCTTCCCTCTGCCTATCTCCTTAAGGCAAAATAAGCTTATAAGTTGCATGATTGATTTGTTAAGCTCTCATCCAATTCATTTCTTCTTAACCCACTCAAAGTTTAGTACCATTGTCTACAGGGAACACATCCAGGCAGAATGAGCCTTTGCCTACAGCTACAAAATGAAATCAGAAAAATCCCTCTAGTGGGAACAATTCATACAGGAAGAATTACTAGTGTATGAATTCCCAGAATATAGCAGGCTTCACTGATAAGCAAGTTTTATTTTATTGTTCTGCCAGCAATAAGTATATTTACACCTGCATCTGACAGGGCTGTTTCAGGCAGGAAGGATGAGAAAAGCAGTATCTCTCAGCTGGAAAATGACTTTTCAGCCAAACGTGATGCAAACTTAATTCCGCCAAAACCTTCAAGGAATTTGGATTAATTCTTTTGCTGCCTTAAAAGCCAGATAAATCCTCATTTCTCCTCTGCTCTCAGTTTTAATCTTAAAAGGTTAATTTAGCATTCCTTGGCTACTTTTGCAGTAATGGAAGGAGGAACTATGTATCCATCCTAAAGCTTTTGGAGGCACTTGTTTATCCACTATGATTTAATGTGCATGAATTAATGATTTAATGGGTGTGCTTTAAATTAGTTATAGATGCTGGAACATCTAGAAATTTTCAGAACTCAACCTAAAGCAAGATGAAATGGTCACCCTGTGTGGAGGTCAGCTCCCATTAAAATAAGTAGGAAGAGCCCCACAATGATCTTAATGAGAAGAGGATTTGATAATCTCTGTTTTGATCAAATTAAGCACTTTGGGAAACAATAGGAAACACATTCTCACTTTCTTAATCAGTTCTAAAAGATTAAGGAGCATTTTGAAGTAGAAACTTACAATTAGAGGCCCAACATCCACTTCCTTTTTTGTCATGAAGAGCTCCCTAATTTGTTCACATTGTAGAATCTCTTTACTTATGTACTTTGAGTAGTCAGTCAATGATTTGCCATATTTACAAGGCATTACAGATGTGAAGTCTGGGCCACATGTGTATAAGTAAAATGCTTCCTCTGGTCCAATATTTGCACCTAAAATCCAGAAAATACTCTGTTAATTCTTTACTATACAATAAAGCAAAATTCATACATTGGCTAATAGGATCAGAGACTTTACAAGGACAGTCACCAACTGGATTTTTTAGGCTCTGATGATAAAACAATCAGTGCAGCCTAATGACTGCTATTAGCTACAGTAGATCAGTAACTTCTGACGCATCACAGGCCAGATTAATTCAGTGGCAAAGGCAACTGAAACCAAGTCAGGAAAACTACCTGCATGAACTGAAGATCAACATCTCTCAATAATTTCACTTTTTAGAATTAAAAAGTCATCTATCCAAGCCTCCTCAAAGCTTTCAAAGCATAGCAAGTTTACAGATAGCAACAAAATGCTGCATTGTCTTGGAGACTTGGGCAGTGACTGAGCAGGATGCAACAACAACAGCTCACTACAACTGACAGAAGGAAAAAAAACCCATAGGAAGTAGGAGACCAAATGAACCTTCCTCTCCTTTCTGGGCAGCACATCTTGGGTCATCCGTGACCTGAGAACACAGACTCAAAAGAAGCATCCAGAAGGACTCAGGTCTGATGTGTGGGTGCATGACAACTGTACAGCAGCAAATCCAGGGCTCTCTGGATACACCAGTTATGCAGGTGGCAGGCAGGTGGCAACCAGACCATGTAGATTCTACAGGTTACATTTTATGACAAGTTTCTCACCTATGGCCCACAAATGCACATCTGCACACACAGGACCTGCATGCATCAGACATCCTGGGCAAACTGATCTCACTTGTGGAGCAGTCCTGACTGGGCCACATGATCTGAAATGCCAGGTGACAAAGCAGCAGGGTTCCAGCCTTCAGCATTAAGCAAACACCCAGAAGTACTAGATAAGACTTCCCAAGGAAGGAGGAGAATTATACATCTAGGAAATCTCTAAAGTATCACTACAAGTTCCAGAAATAAGCTTGCTTAACTCAGAGCATTCAGTGATTCAGATTTTGTTAGCTTTTTAATATGCTTAATGCAATTTAAAGCTAGCAGGTTAGCAGCAGGTAAGTGAAATCAATGTTCCAGGTAAGAGTCTGAGTGCTTTAAGAAAAAAAAATAGAGCAAATATCACAGTCTCTCTGTCCCCTACCCCAAGGTATTATTTTAAAAAATTATAAGAAATTTGCCAATTATGCCACTAAACAGAAAGCAAGAGAATATGGCAGAAGGACACATTAGGATGTCTCCAATACTGAACATTTGCTTACATTCTCCCTGATATATTATGCTGCTAAAGGGCGTATTGTTGTTTTTACTGTAAAAATTTGGCATGTTAAAAACGACATTAAAATAAGCAATTGGTTTTGGAGGGGAAAGAGGAAATGAACACTTATTCAAGGAAAAAGCATACAAAAGTACCATTAAATAGAAGCAGATTTCCAAGATCCCATCTACCCGACAATCGAAGCAGATCTTCTTGGGATGATGTGCAATGGCCAATCATGCAAAATGTTTTGTTGCTGTCAGATGATAAGCTTGTTTTCCTTGGTAGTGCAAAATCTAAATTAATCTCACATTGCCTAAAAATACATATAAACAAACAAGTTGAAATATTAAGAACTGATCAAAATTGCTATCTAAGATATTCAGCTGAGGTTTAAAATTCACTTTAAACCTCAGCTGAATTCAGTAGGTGAGAAGCCATGCTGTCATCAACAATAAATTACTGAAGTCCTCTTCACCTTCCAGGCAGCTTAAAACTCAGTAACATAAGATATATGCATTCCAATATTGCACAGAACAGATGAATTGAGTCCCAGCTAAAGTTGCCATGAAATCAAGTTTTCCTAGCTCTGAAATACCTTCCTTCTTTCCTCTGACCTCAAAGAGGAAACGGTATGTAACACTCTACACACTTCTAAAATACCACAATTTTTCAATCATTTCTACTATTCCTAACAAGTCAAAGTCCTTTGAGCATGCTAATGTGTTTTCCAGCATGCATGGTGTTTTCCATGAGCATGCATGGTGTTTTCCAGCCTTTCCTTTCCCAAAGGCAGGAAAGCACCACGTTGAGGATTTGCTTGGAGCAGGAAACATTGTCAGAACTGGTGAGCTGCACAGCCACAGGCAATAAGCCTGATGCTTTCAGAAAGCATCCAATTAACTTCACGTGCCTTTACTTAAACAGACTGACTGGACTGTAAAGGTCATTCAAAGCTTCCTGAAAGAGCCTAACTATTAGCAAACTAGCAACTAAATCTATGTATAGAGAGGCCTCAACAACTACTCATGGGGAGAACACTGTAGTATTTTTAGCTTTCCCCTATATCTCCATATTTGTACTTCATTGAATAGCAGCATGCAAAGACTTAACATAGCCTTCAAAGACTGGACTTTAGGAAGAAAGGCTAAAGACTGTGATATTTAATAAATTCCAATTTCTCTAACCAGTGAATAATTCATGCAAGCACAGACTCACTCAAGTAGTACCAGGTACTCACTCACACTAGTATCAGTTACCTCATTTTGGAGCATGGACCTCAACTTAGCAGTGGAAGTAGGACTTGTCACCATCAGTTCTTGTCTGAAATACTTTTTTATCTTCTTCCCTATTCATTTTTCTCAGTGGAAAAAAGTGACTGCCTTTTCACCTACTCCTCTTAATTCCTACTTCCAACAGTATTGCCTGACTTACACCTCCTTAATTTGGATTCAACCAAATACATTATACCTACTGCTAACTTTATGCCATGGCTTATTTTGGATCTTACAATCTTGTAGTACTTGCCTCTTTCACTTATTTGTGATGAAGAAAAACTAATGTCTGCACAGGCCCATGGTATAAACTGACAATTCTCAAAGCAATCCATGAATATTCTGGATATCTAATATTCTAAAGAATTCCTAACAGTGTAACATACTCCCTCTCCTATCCTACTAGAAGATTACTCAACTTTAACTACAGCTTGCACCAAAATAATGCAATGTTTTCTTAATAGAAAATATCTTTAAAAGAAGATAAATATCTAGGTACAACTAATGTGTTCTTTACCTCTGACCAGAAACCCACAACAAAAGCTTTCCATGGAAATTTTTCTTGCCTTCTGGCTTCTGCAGGTATTTTAATGCCAAATGCTGCCACCTGCCTACAAGGAAAACATTCCCTGGAGATTCAGCCTGTGCCAGCAGACCAGCTTTCATCTCATCATTTGGATCCATGCACATACTATGTAAACAACAAAAAAAGAAAAAATGAGAGTGTGTGTTTGCATATTTTCATTTTAAGCCCAAATCTGCACATTTTGACATCAGTTAATTTGAGATTGTGTTCCTCAACTTTGACAGGTAATTTTTTTGATCACAGTTCTATTTTTAGAGTACTCAACATAAGGTAGGGAAATCATCACAACTCTTTCACCTTTATTATTTAACTTGTCTGCATAAATCTGCTTACATTTAAGATAAAAATATCTTTATTTTCAAGAAAAGTTGAACTCAATTTTTGAAAAAATGCAGGTGCTTTGAACATGGAAATAAAGTGTTCTAAAATTGCGGTTTTAGACACATTTCAAGGATACTTAAGGATTATTTACGAGAACTAAATTACTGCTGAAATGTGCTCAGAAGATTAAAACAGACCGTCCCAAGTAACTATTACACAGCAGCAATTTTCACAGCTGAGGTGTGAAAACCTACAGCTGCAAAAATCTTTTCCATCATCTCACATTTATTGTGTTATTTCACTAGAACTCGAATTGCTACTTTGTGGGCAGTTATTTATAAATGACTACATGAAACATGCAAGACCAGAGCTTAACAGTTGAAGCTGATAAACCTATAGATCTGTATCCAACACACTTACTTGATGTGTGCAAATGTCTCTACTATAAAATGAGTTCTCTACTCTCCATCAGTACTCTCTGCAAGTTGCTACTACAGGTAACAACACAATATATCTACAGGACTGCTCCTGGACTAATAGACCATACCGAAAAATGAATGCTCCAGTGTTCAAGTCTGCCCAAACTTGTATCATCAGAGCTTTGGAACCCAGTGAAATGATGTGAATACAGCCATCTTCAACAAGTTTGTCTCCCAGGGTTACATATTCCATTCCTACAGACTTTGTTTCTTCTAGAAATATAAACATGTTGCAATTACAACATAATACAACAACAATGCCTTTCACAGCATGTATCAAGTGTGAAAAGAAACTGGCTTTTGTTTGGGTGAGGTGGTTTGGTTTCCTCAAGTGGGTTGACTAATAAGCTTGATTCTCTTTAGACACCTAGGTCTCAAACAAAAATACAGGAACTTAACACTAACTCAGCACTTTATATGTTTGTAACATAAATCCACTGAGCTGAATACACTCTAACAATGATGCTTTTGACATATCAGATTCCATTCCTATGTTGAACTCTCAGTGTGCACCAAGAAATCTTCAGATTTTTCTTCACAAATCATCCTACCCTTCAAGCATGATCAGTATTCTTATTTTACCAAGCACAAGCACAGACCTAACAAAAGCAACTCTAGTGATTTTCAAGGTTCAGGGTTGGGTTTTCCCTCCTTCTATTTAAATACAAGAAGAAGGAAAAAAGAGTAAAGGTATTCCAAGTGTTGTGAAGGAACACATTTTAAATAAGGAATTATCCCTTTACAAATTATAATCCAAAAGATTCTGCTTAGAACAGCTTGAGAGCAGTTGAGTCCCTACAAAAGTATAAACAGAAAATTATTTTACATCTGTTGGTATTTACATGGTGCACACACAAGGAAAGTTAAGAGGAGTTATACTGAGGCAGCCTGAGGCTTGATCATCAATACATGAAATCAAATAAACTCGAGCAGCTGTTTTCTATAACTACAGCTGCAGCATTTATTATTTTCCTCATAACATGAAGTAGCATAAATGTTACTGAACTCACAAATTCAATGAGAATACTACATTTCTAAGGAAGCAGGCATTAATCTAATTCAAGGGGTGGAAATGTTGCACCTCTAAGTATGTGGTACAGTAGTCATAAAAAAATATCAGAAATACTACCACTGCTGTTCAATACCGATCATAAAATTTCAAACTTTTGTATACAGTACATAGATTGGAATACTTGTAACTAGAATCCTTCAGTGCTACCTAAATAAAAACAAAATACTATATGCTCACCTGTGCTGTCAAAACTGTTCTCTCTTACAGCTATGAGTCTGCTTCTCCTCTTGACTTTTCTCCCCTTTTCTGTTGTATTTTCTGCTTCATGAGCATACTCCAGACGAAACCACAGGGAGACACTGAAGCCATCAGACATGTGTGGCCAACAATTTTGCCCAACTAAAGGTAAGTGAATTGGGGCTACATGCCAAGAAGAAAGTAGCTGGTGACTCAAGTTTTCACCATCTGCCTCTTTTTTACTCTGTGACAATTTTGCTCTTTTTAGTAGTCCACCACTTTTATTGTTGCAAGTGCCAGCACATTTTTGTGAGGAATTGCTCAAATTTGTGCCATTCAGCAAAGGAAAGGCAAGGTATTGTAATGGATTCATATAAATATTAGTGTCTACAATCTTCAATACACCCTTGAGTAGTATCTCCTAGAAGAAATAAAACAAATAAATGAGAAGAAAAAATAAACTGTTTACATCATGTAGTCAAGTATCATGCAAGTAAATAGAAGCCTACTCCTCATTTAAACCTGGACTCATGTTTTGCCAAGAGAAGTGAGTTTGTATATCCAAACCTAAACACACTGGCAAAGCATCAGGTAGCAACTTCAACAGACAGTGGGCCAACAAAGCTTTGGGGATTTAGTCTGGGCAGATCAGACTTCAAGTTACCCTGCTTAGGAATCAGCTGAAATACAGCAGGTGGTCATTGCACAACCTTATCTCACTCCTGTTACGTGCATAAAAAGGTATCACCTTTTACCCTGTGTTTTAAGGTTGGTTAAGAAAGCACACACAGACCATGACTTTGTTACTGCATAACCAGTAAAAAAACCAGCTAAGCCCTTAAGTCAAAAAGTTTCTCTTGTTATGTGGCAGATAATTACACGCCACCATTGAAAATTTGACTTGTGACTCTTTTGTTTGGTTTGGTATTATTTCACACAGCCCAGTAATTTTTTTTCCTTTCTTCCACTTGTATTTTTCTACAGACTCTCACAGAAACCAACAGAGTTATTTCAGCAGTATATCCCACACAAGCAGTAGATTCCAGCATCCCACCAACCAACTTAGGACACTGAAAGTAATTCCTGCTGCTAAAGCATTCTCCAAATAGTGAGATGCCTCATAACTTTAAAGAAATTGCTTCTAATTTTACAGTATTATTGTTCTGTCATCCATAACCACAATGTCAGTCTCCTTGAGAAGATGCTTGGTTTCTTGTGCTGAAGAGAGTTCCCAGGACCACCACACCGTTCAAAACCTTTCTCTTCTCACTTCCTCTTTCCTTTTCCAGTTTTGAGGAGGAACTATTTCTACAACCAAATTTTATTGGCTCCAATCAGTTCAAACATTGCTGCGCATCTCCTTATTTCCCCAAATTATTGGGCACAAAAGGATTTTCTTTTTGCTTCATTTTTCTCATTAGACCTCTGAATTTTGCTACGTGTTACTCCCTACATACCGTACAAGGTGTCTTCTCCAAAAATATCCTCAGGAGAAGAGTCAGCTCTTCTGAACAAGTTTGTGAACTCATCAAGGAAACCAGCAGATCTACCAGCACCATCTGACATGCTAAAAATAAGGAGACAATAATATTCTTGAAACGGATTTTTTTAAGTTTAAAAGACTCATATTCTATACTATTATGAGGAAAGATCAATTTCTAATTGAAAGTGTTTTTCAAAACCATTTCAGATTGAGGAACCAATAAAAATTACAAGATGAATTCTAAAGAGATCCAACAGTACTTCCTGACACTATAATTCAGAATTTTATTGAATCAATCAGCGCTATGCTAAATTTTGTCCCAGGTCTGCAAAATAGAGTGAAAGTCTGAGAACCAAGTGTCTGCCTGGCAAAGGCTCTGCCCACAAAGCCACCATGGATCCAAGTCCTGGGATGGGTTTACATCACCTCCTGTTGTGAAGCACCCTCAATATATGAAACTACCTTACGGCAAACATTTCATCTGCTTCCACATTCTTGGATTAGCTAGCTACTTTCCAGTTAGAAATAAAACTCAAGGCATTATCAAGATCTGGGTTACAAAGAAATTGGAAATATAGGCTTACATTGTGATGGAATGAGAATTCATCAGCTGCTATTTTTTCCCAGCAGCATTTAACACTGTCACACCAGTGTTTATGGTTTCAATTGTCATTTTCACATCTGCCAGTATTTCTTTATTTCCACTAACTCAGAAAAAACCCTATATTTACACTAAACTTTCTTGCAAGTTAAAAAAGCAGCTGCATAAATTCACATGCCAATGAATTTCCTTTGTCAATTTTGCATTTGCACCGTTTGTGTATACATTAGATTTTAAAAACCAATATTTAAGTTACTTGGACCTTTAACTCACCATGAAAACTAGATTCTGTTTGTGTCAATATATTCAGAAATCCTCCCAAAAGGTGTTTAACAGCTCCCTGTACAAAAGAATAGGTAAAATGAATATCTGAAGAATATCCCCCAGCTCAAAGGACTAAGAAATAAATTCTTGTAATCAATTCCTGCCTGCTATTGATTTTAATGATAATTAAGATTATTTGAAATTATGGACTGTTTTTATATTTGCCAATGAACAATCTTTTGTGTTCTGTACAGTTCAGTTGCAGAAGAGAGACTTTGAATGTCAAATCATTAACTTTTGCACGAAGAGTACTCATTTTAGTTGTTAAAAAAGGCAACTGAAAGAAACTCCAAAGGATCATGAGGGCATGACTATTTGCACAACTTCTAATACAAAGTTATGAAGAAAAAAAGCATGGAATATTTTTCAGGTGCATGATTCATGGTTTCTAAAAGTACATGTTCAATAAAAAGTTGAGAATGCTTACATATACATACATACAAGCAGATATCTGCCCTTTTTTCCTTAAGGCCCTGACAATCATAAAATCTATCTGTAGGGATTGAACAGTCTTGATAAAAGAAAGACACCTGAAAAACTCAAAAGCTTTGTAGGACAGATACCTTTTAATAAATTACTTAGCTCCTGGTAACTTAAATGCAATGCAGTTGACAATATCAGTCATTTACACTGTTTCACATCTTATAAAATCCCATGAAAAGTGAGACTATTCAAGATCACTCTATTAGGTATGATAAAATTAAAAATACACAACCGCTAAACAGCCGCCTCTGTGAATAACATTTTTACCTGTTCTATAAGAACAATGGCATTCCTCTCCTTCTGATTGATGATATTCAGGCAGCTTTGGAATACATGAGCAAGCACATCTAAACTTGCATTACCAGCTGAGAGTAAGTTTAATTCTAACATGCAAATTTCAGGATACATTAATTCTCCTTGATTGATGTTTTCAGCCAGGCCATTAAAGTAACCCGAAGCACCAGTACATCCTGGTTCCACCTTTGTGTCTGCTCCTAAAAAGAAACAACATGTGTCTCACTGAAACTTACTCAGCTGAATACAGTTGGCATATTTAAGCAGAACTTCCAAGGACATATCTCCAACCTTCTCATAGGTACAAAACAAAAATAATCACTAGGTTATAAGCAATTTTCAGAGATAAGCATAGTTTTATATTCCACTTCAGATTTTTCTATTTTCCTGCCAACACAGAAGGGCAAGGATGCAGTTTCTCCCATTACATAGTCTTAAACTATCTGGCTTCATTTCCTGGGAACTGGACACATACAGAAATGGCAAAATATGCAGTTCATGAAACACAACAGTAATTCATTGCAACAGAGCCCCAAGCTTCTACACAAACTTCGAGCTTCCCAAGAAAAGAGACAAATTTATATAATTTCATATTAAAAGGCTGTATGAAGCAATTTGTTATTTAACTCTGAAATGCACATGACAGAATAGCTGCATGATAATCAAAGAAAAAACCCCAAACATGAAAGCCTCCCCATTACATTTTGGAGAGACTTTAAAATGCATTATTTAAAATTATTTGGTACAGACACATGTTACATGCAAGTATATCATGGAAGTTTTTCAGATTAACTTTTTAATTCAGAAATGCTTTTAAAATATTATAAATCTATTGATACAGCCTAGTCACACAGGTAGACAGCAGCAGTTTGATGCAGTTCTATGAAAGGCTGTGGCTGCTCATACTGCACCTCATACCAGAACATAAGCACCCAGCTGTGCTCAGCACAAAGGAAAAAAAATTAAAGCAAATTCATGTTTAAAATTAATTACACAAACAGAATACAGCAAGATACGTGCACATCAATTGTTTAGAATAATGAGATGTGCTGTATAACAAGGGGGCTATCAAGTCAAATGAAGCATGTGATTGGGAAAAGCCAAATAGTGCTTGACAAACCTGATTGCCTTCCACAAGCCAGAAACCTGCTGGGTTGATATGCAATGAGCAGTGGATGTCTATCTGGATTTCTCCAAGGCTTTCCAAAGTTTCCCACAGGCTCCTCCCAGATAAACTGATGCATTAGGGCAGAGACAAGGGGTCTGTGCAGTGGCTGGGCACTGACTTACCAGAGTGGGTGGTAAATCCTTTTTCAACTGGACAAATGAGGTCCAAACTGTCACAAGTGGGGTCCCCAGGGATTGATACTGGGCCCAGTGGTGTTCAATATCTTCATGAGTGATCTGGGTGGTGGGATCAATCCACCCTGATGGAGTTTGCCAATGATACCAAACTGAGTGGGGAAGTGTGCACTTGGGAAGGCAGAGCCATCCTGCAGGAAGGCCTGGACAGGCTGTAAGAGTGGGCTAACAGGAGCTTTATGAAGTTCAGCAAGGACAAATGTAATGTTCACATGGGAAAATAGAACCCAGGAGTGCAGCACAGACTGGGATCTGCCTGGCTGGAGAGCTGGGGTCCAGTGGGCAGCAAGCTCAGCATGAGGGAACATGTGCTGCTGTGGCAAGGAAAGCCAGTGGGATGCTGGGCTGCATCAACAAGGACATCATCCACAGGGATAAAAAACCTTTATCCTGCTCTATGCAGTGCTTGTCAGGCCACATCTGGATTGCTGTGTTCGGTTATGTCCCCACTATACAAAAAAGACAGGAGGGAAGGTTGAGAGAACTGGGCTTTGCTCAGCCTTGAGAAAAGGCAGCTTAGAGGATTTCTTATCACCATTTAAAAGCTGTCTACAAAGAAGGTAGACTCCGTTTTTACAAGAAGTCACATGGACAAAGCAAAGGGTAACAGGTACATGTTACTTCTGGGGAAATTCCACATAGACACAATGAGAAAGTTTTCCCTAATGACAAATCAGACACTGGAAAATATCTCCCCAGAGAAGTGGCACATTGGGTACTTTAGATTCAGATGAACAAGGTACCAGGCTACCTTGTCTAGATTGTGCTTTTGTGAAAAAAGGCTGGACCAGATGATCCTTGGGGTCCCTTTCAATCTAGTATTCTATAACACAATTAGACTATTTAATTTTCGCCAGACAGTTACAATCCTAAAGAAAAAAATTTGAGCACTGATTTTCAAAAAAACTACTGGTGCATATCTCTGGAGTTTCTAGATCACAATAATATGCTTGAGCAACATGACTTTAGAGCAAGAGTCACATATACCAAAACAACCAAGACAGAACAATTTCTGTAACACTCAGTAAGAATACTTGTCTCTCCATTTGTAACTCCATCCTACTGGAAGTAAAATTTAATTATTTCTATCTATTAAAAGTGCTTGCGCTGTTTTGGTACATCTCAAAAGACAAACAAGCTTTGCTATATCAAAAACACAGCTTTGTATATTCAGAAAGTTCCCATTTACCTTCATTCTTGGTTTCACTATCATCAGGATTACTTTCACTATCTGCTTCATATCCTTCCTCTTCAGCAAAAAGCTTAAGACTACAGCATTGTGATTCTTCAGTTTCTTCAGAAATTTCTCCAGGTTGTGACACAGGCTCCTTCTCAATGTAATGGGTCTGTACAATACAACCAAATGGACTGCCATTGGTCAGAAAAAATATCTTTGGATCAGAAAAGCAAATAATTCAGAACTGTCCAAATGCCTATTTTCTCTAAGCCCACTGGGGAAAGAAACAAATTAATCATACACTTCCAAGAAACCTGAGATATGTTAGAAATACTTCATTATCTTGTAAAAAAACTGAATCTGCAAAGAGGGATTTTTCTTACTAACTACCTGATCAATGTTTTAGGAAGCAGAATTAAAAGTGTTTCTAAATCACTATCACCATCAGCATGCACCTTGACATTCACTCAAAGGTGAAGAGGTGAAGATGTCTACAGCCACTAAGGTCACTCAACATTCCCATTTGAAGCCCTTCCTTTAAGAGTTCATCACACTGTTGTGAGATGAAAAAGCATGACTCATTTCTGAGCAGCAATTGTGGGGACCATATCAATAAACAGCATTCCACTTTGGTACAAGAAGCAGAGATTTCATCTTCAACTGTCACAATAATCAAATACACCTAAACATTTCCTACCAGGATTAAAAAGACCCAGAGAACAAATCTGAGAAAATCTTGTATTATTCAGAATGAGACTGTTTAGCTGGTGTTTCATACCTTTTCAATTTTTTCTTCAGGATTATCCAGATCAGCAGAAAAAGTGCCCAGCGCAACACGAAGCAGTGAATCAAAGAGAGGCTTTGCCAAGTCCGTTTCTATCACTTTTGACTGAGCAAGCTGCTCTCTTATTTCAAGTAAGATATCATCCACACAAGTATTCTGTGTTTTGGGGGAGAAAAACATTTTGATTTGTGTTACTATTTCAAGCTAAAAGAAATACTCTAGCTCTTTCATTTAGGAGTTTCTCCTTTGACCTACACTAATCTGACTTCTCATCTAAAACCACCAGATTTCATCCAGTCTCTTGAAATAAAGATTCATCCTATATGTCATGACAGATTTAATTGGAACCTGCGCACCGAAAAAATCTGGCAAAATACTGCTATCTAAAATTTGCAGGTGAAAGTGCTGTTTCAAAAATAAACATTTTTGAAACAGCTTCAGGTATGCTGTGCATTCAAACCACATCACATTACTAACAGTTGACAGAGTGTGACATGTCCAAGATCATAAAAACAGTGAATGTTCAAGACAGAACTCCAGTTTCCGGGTCTTTCCTGCACTTAATACCTCCTGCTTTGCAATAAATTGTCAAGTAAAATTCAAGACAGTAATTAAACATTAAAGAAAAGTGAAGGTGTCTTTTGTAAATTAACAACTTCTTGTGGAATACTGAATCATTCCACCTTTAAGGCTTAAGAAATAATTTTTTCAGGTGTCCTTTCAGTATCTGTGCCCTTCAGTAGTTTTTTCTCAAGCACCACACTCTGCTCAGAGCCATCCTCAAAAAACAACATGAATCACTAGGTACAGTGGTCACATCTTGCCTACGCAGCTTTCCTGCAGCATCCCTTTCACACACATTCTCCATTGAATACTCTTTCTGAAAAGAGTACTACTCAAGCAGACCACTAAGCTCATTATTTAGCTGTACACTTTCAGTACTATACAAAAAATGGTACCATAAAAACCATAAAGTTTTTACCTCCCTAGAAGAACTTTTCACTAAACTACTGTTACAATAATATGAAACAAATAGGAGCAAAGGAAGGTGAAGTTGCACAGTACCTGGTGAAACATCTCCACCTCTGTCTTCTGCTGCATGGTGCTTGCACTGTGTAGGCAGATGGTCAGCAGAGCTTCTAGAAGCCTGATACCCTGGAGTGCCCACTCAGTCTCTTCTCTTGCAGAAGTCCTTACCCCTTCAAGATTGGCAACTGAAGTACCCAAAGCATGTTCCACACTCCCAGGGCTGTCACAGGAGCCAGAGTCAGGCACCAGCTGCTCAGCACCAGCAGGACTGCCAGAACTATCAAGCTCCAACTGCGTCACCTCTCTGCTTTTAGCCAGCTGAACAGAGTCATCCTTGCTGAGGAGCTCAGTTCGAGGACTCCCATGTGAACTTCTGCTGCTTTCACTCAATACTCTCCCTCTCTTCTCTTGCTCCTTTTCCTCATTTTTTGCAAGTTTCTGAATTATCAGGATTAGTAATCTCTGGCACGCTTCAAAGCCTCCAAGTCTATGGAACTGTCTCTGGAAAACTGAACTATACAGATAGATGCAACGACACATGGACCAAATATCTGCAGCCCTATGAATATGTTCCAGAGAGGGCAAAGCAAGGCTTTCCAGGGACAGATATGGTAATTTGTGGCCTAATGGCTCACTGGCTGTACTATCATATCCTGATGTATCTTCACACTCATTAGCTGAATCCAGATCACCATCTGCTTCTTTACTTATACATAAAAAAGCAACACAGAGGAACAGGTTTATTGTGTTGACATGAATGTCTTGGCTGACAAACTTTTTCTTTTTTGGGTAAGCCTCCTTCAAGCCAGCATAAAACTTGCTCAGGCTTTGAGGAACTTCTGAAACAGCATGCTGGCTACAAAGAGAAGTGGGCAAGTCAGACATAGATTCCTTCTGTTCACTGTTCAGGCCTTCCACTTCTGGTGTTGCTTGGTCTTCCTGCTGATCATCAAGGCAGAGTATCAAGGTCTCTAACACCTTCAAAGAATGGCTTCTTAATGTATCTAAGTAATTTAACTCAATCATTTGATTCACTCCATTACAACTCAGAAACAAGTCTCTAATTATTCTGCAAAATAAAGCATAAGAAAGTTACTTTATAAAGCACCCAAAACCTCATGTAAGTCAGCAATTGCTATAAATTACTGTAAACTAAAGAGAAAAGGAACTTGTCTGCAGCACTCTAGGATCCTAACTCAGCATTGTCCAGCTTGTAGTGGAAAACTGAACTTTTTTGTGAGATATAATGTAGAAATATCTCCCTCTAAAATGCAGACCACAAAAATATATGATGCTCAAAACACTAAAGGTGGTTAATTAACTCTATTTATGACATTCACTCTTTAGTGGTATTTCCTTGCCCAAATTTTTTATTAGCAATTGAAGCTATTTCTCTGTTTGGTGATTTCACCAGAAAGCAGTGATTCCTTCTCAAATGAACTTGATGACACATTCGTAGCTGTCTACTAGCTGCATGGATGATGAATGTCAAATAAATTCTGGAATGCCTTTCAAGCATAAGTTTTTGTGCAATTGTTATGTCAGCATGTCCGATATCAAAAAACTTTGCATATATTTGCTTCCAAGTCTATTTTTTCCTTCTTCTACTCTCCAAGTATTATATTAAGCTCATACAAAATTTAGGAAGGAACTGTGAGGTTTTTAGTATGCTATATTTGCTTGTAGACATCCACCTTACTTACCTCCCATCCCCTTCCCACAGGACCAGATTTACTCTGATCAAGTTACTCTAGAATGAAATGGATCATTTACTTATTTATTCCCACCTTTAAGCTAGTGAAAAAAAAAGGACGTTTTAAACTTCATCTAAACTTTATTTCTCTTGACTCTTTGCCAGTAAGTACACTTTTAAAAATTAATAGCTTCTGATACAGGTTAGGTTAGAAGTTAAAACAGTATTAGATAATCCCTTTACATAAACTGGAGTACTAATCTACTTTTTGTCTTGGATAAACCCACTAACTTGACTTCAGGACTCCAAGAGAAATAAAATCAATCGTTCCTGGACAAAACCACACATTCATATTCTGAAAAAAGTTCCATACATTTATTAAACAATTATTTAATCAATCTAACAATAAATAAAAAGTATCTATTGTATGCCTTGGGAGAACGTTTGTGCCTTTTTTGTGTTTTGGGGTTGTTTTGGCTCCTGTTCGTAAACTGTGCTTAAATGAACAGGATATTCTAAGTTAAAAAACAGTTATTACAGGAAAAGTAAACATCAAGCCTTATTTTTGAAAGGTGGTTTCTATAGTGACCATTCTAGAAGGAAAAAGGAAACAGATCAGAAAACTATATATTCTAATTCCCACAGAAAAATGACATATCAATCTGTTAAACATTCCTGACTAATTTTAGAACAAAGAACAAGAAAGCAGAGAGCATGTCACACTGGACAAAGATTTTATTTGTTGCTACAGATTTTGGCTTGTAAAGACCATAATTCATGAGCAGAGAGCCCTCACTTCCTATAGTTTATGAATGTAGGCTTGTATCCTGTTACTCAAACATTTATCTTGTTGCCACCTGCAACAGGCAAACACCACCTACAGTCCAAATAAAACTTACATTCCAATCAGTAACAAATGCACAAAGCTCTGTACCTTGTAGTGTGTTGTAATGTCCTGTTTTAGACTTACGGGTCCCGGGTCCCTTCCTGGGTGTGCCTATACGCCTCTCCCTTCCCCCTCGCCCCCTTGCTGAGTGAGTCCTGTCAATCAGTTTTAACATTCCAACAAGGCGTCATGCGGTTGGGCAAGTTCAAAGGATGCCCCTCAGGCCTGGGGGTCATTGGCCTGTCCAGGTGTCCCTCGTCCCTTGAGACCCCGCCCCTCCCCACCTGGTTGGTGGCTCACCTGTCCCCTCCCCTCCCCTCCCCCTGAGCTTAAAAGGTGAGTCCAGCCATGTGCTTGGGATTCTGTTGGAGTTCTTCCCAAGATTCAGACATCTGCAACCATGGAATAAACCACTGGATATAACCCTCTGGCAGAATCCCTCCTTTGTCCTTACCTTCGCCTGAAGCCTCTTCCTAAGGTAAACGGAGTCCCTAACAAGCCTGGACTTGTTTAGTGCCCAGGTGAAACCATCAGCAAGCTAAAGGTGTCTCTGGGTGATACACCACAGAAGCCGCCTTCAGCCTAGCAGCGAGGGTCGGACTGGCCCAGGCACAATCTAACTGGTAATATTGGGATTCTTATTCCAATAGTACCTAATTAGCATGTTTCCCAATAATAAACAGAAAATCAACCAACCTGGATTTTAGCAACAGAGGGAGCATCTGCAAATAAACCTGAAGCACTTCAGAAGGCAAATCCTGGCTATGGTAACTGCACATGAGTTTATCAGCTGTACTCAGTCCAAGCTGCTGCTGAGCATGGCAAGCTAGCTCCACTCCTCTCTGCAGCACGGGATTATAGATACAGTTATACAGTTTCCACTGGAGCACTACATTTCCCTTCTGAATTAAGTGGCAAATATGGCTTGCAATCTGTGCGCCACGTAGTTTGTCTTCTTCAAAAATGATGTCCTGATAAGCCTCCAGTGCATGCCATCTCAACAACATATCTTCAGATCCAGTGCTAGGCAGAATTCCCTGAACTCTGCAAGAGGAACTAGATGTGGGACTGGCATCACTGGAGCTGCCCTGCAAGGCATCTTCCAGCTGAGCGAGCTGATCACAGTCAACAGTACATATATTGCATGATGCCTGTATAATTTTTGGAGAGACTTCTGCTCCACCCAGTTGATCCAATATAAATTTGTTAAGGATGTTCAGTATGTGCTGTTGAAAATTTTTTAATATTGGCAACTTGGAAGCATGGAGCAACGGGACAATCACAGACTTTGGGTCCATACAACAACATATTCCTACATTATGTACACCTGAGAGAATCTCAGAACAGGTACTGCTCAAAGAAACTTTCTGCAACAAGTGCAAACACTGGTGTGCACAAACAGCAATGCAACAGCATCTCTCAGGATAATCAACTTCTCCATCAGCAGTTTCAAAAGGATTTTTGGAAGCTTGGTTTTTAAAAGCAGATACAGAGAGTCCAGAGAGATCTCTGTGGTGATTCATGAAGTGAGAATACTCACATCGTCTGTGCCGCTTTCTTGTACACATTGATTGATGAAGCTGCTCTGATTTCACTTTTTTGACAGTGCTGATTATTTTCATGATGCTGTTGATCAGGGCTTTCAGATGCTCTGAGGCTTCCCCAGGTACTCCCTCATTCTTCATACACAGCCACTCCATTTGAAGCACCGTTACTTCAAACAGCTTAAATCCCTGCTGCTGTATGAACTCATGAACCAGATCTATAGCTTGGCTAAAGTAGAATGGATTGGAGGCTGCACTTTGTAGGCAGCAGATCAAAATCTGCAAGACCCCTTCTATAGCCTCAGGTAAAAGCAAGGCTCTGTGACGATATCTAGAAAATATATAGTCCTCCTGAACCAGCTGCTGTAGTGTTTTCTTGTATCCTGGAGCAAAAGGGCCAGGCTGCTTTTCCAAGGAAATTCTGATTTTTAATGCTGCTTTAAGTAAGTCTGTTATATTTCTTCGTAAATTGTCAGGCATTGTTTCTGTATTGCTGACGTCTAAAGACATAAGATGGAGAATTGTTCGAAAGAGCATTCTCTGGATCAGAGCCACAGGTTCTTCCGTCCACCCTGCAGAAACTACTTCATTTTCTGAGTTACTACTTACATTACAGGAGTCCCCAAATCCTGATAAGAACTCTGTCAATGTGGGCACAACGCTCGCTGAAAGAGCAGAGCTGTGATTCAAAGCAATATCAAATTTGCACACTTTCTCTAGGAGAGACAGTAAGACATGGCATAAGTCAAAAGGAGAGTTATTCATGTTGCTCTCAGACGTTCCTGCAGCTGGCTCATTCAAAATTTCATGTGCTGGAACAACTCTGCTGGAACCTTCTAGATTGGGGGTGCCGGTATTAGAACCTGGTACCACTTTGGGAGGCTGGCAATCACTTCTACCCCCAGAGTAGCTGTCCCTAACAGAAGAGGTTAAAAAGGGCTGCAGTAACTGGGAGCGTCTGTGTTTTGTTATTACAGCAGTCTTTTCATCAGAATTGCCTTCGGAATCCGAGGTGGACAGCTGGGACCTCCTCGCATCGCGCACAGAGTAGCGGTGCGTGGTTTTGCGGAGACGGCCGCTTCTACGAGATCGCAGATTGAGTTTTGCAGAGGTCTGAAGAGATGAATGAGTGCTTCCATCTAAGTTTAGTTTTTCCTGAGTAGATTTCACAGAACTTGTATTACTCTCTTTGGTCAGGCATATGTCTACTCTAAAGGGTATATTAAAATCTATTGAAACAGAAAGACAACAAAGGAACATTAGAATATGCAAAGCATTTCCCCTTATTTTTTAGTTAAATACTTCCAGATTTAAAATACACAGCAAATTTGTATCTTAATAGGTCATGGTTTTGCATGCACCTGTATCAGACATCTTCAGTGTAAAACAGGCAGCAACAACTCACATTTAGGGCTGGTTATTTCTAAAGCCTAGAAAAATTATTTCATTTTCTATTTAGGGTTAAACACAAGTGTGCTAAAAGGTTTCCTAAAACTTTTTATTGGTACAACTATTCTCAAAAAACCATTCTCAAAAGAATATGTCGCCAAAGTAGGTGAAAGGACTTTTTGGTAAGCAAACTAAAGGGAGGAAAAGGTCTTTTTAACTTGATGCTCCATTGTCACTTTTTGCAACTCAGCTGGGTGTGTTAGCTCACAGCCCTCTTAGCATGCATGATGACATTACCAGTGTACTAGTAGTGTAGAAAACATATTTTTCTACTTATTATCAGTGCAAATATTCAAGTATACAGACCTCAGTCTTTTTACTTCAGCATTAATTATTCCAAATACAAGCAGCAGAAATAAAAGTATGGGATTTTAAAATAGTCAGGGACAAAAGAGAGACAGAAAGGAATAATGTTTAGGATCCTGAATATTTGTACAAAAGCCAAGGCAAAAACCCCAGCTTTCAAGTATGCAGTATAAAATTCAAATCTGAGTCAAAGGGCAAGCACATTTTGAAGAACAAAACAGAAGTACTACTGCTTCATTTCTACCAGTAAACTCCAATTAAACTATCGAAAAAGCAAGCAGAGAAACAACCGTGAATGTTCTTGGATTAAGTCCATTGTTATTTTTAAGAAGTGACAGACCTGTAACTGGATGCTTTGGGCAGTAAAATAGCTATCATAAAAGAACTTCAAGTATCCTCTACCCCATAAATTTATTATTTAAAAAAATGTCATACTTAACAACAACAGCCCCCACCACCACAAAGCCCCAGAAGCCCACATAATAGCTATAAACTTTATTTAAGCTGAAAGAAAAGATGCTTCCATGTACAAGCACGACTCTGCCATGCTGTTTAAAAAGTCATTGTTGTGATACTTAAGAAACTAACAATCTGCTTTGAAGGCGGGAAATTATCAGGAGTACTTTATCAAAGAAAGGATATTACCTGCACTGAAAGAAAAAAGCTGCCTAATACAGGGGAACTTACTTCAGTTGAAGAAAAACCCTGATTTAGTGCACAAGTGATACATCATGTTTACTCTTTCAGTGCTAAGAGAGGGTTATTTGTAGAAGTAAAAGCTGTGCATTATGTAGTGTATAAACCACAACATCTTAAAACCTATTTACACAACAGCATTTTAAACCAACCTGGAAAGGCCACTAAGCTGTCACAAAATAACCAAAACATTGCTTTAATTCCATCATGATTACAGGAGCACAAAAGAATGATGCATCTCAGCAAGCAGGAAAGCTTATTATATAAAACCTCTATGAAACTGACCCTTTAAAGATTCCAAGTCTACAAACATTAAGAAAAGCCTTCAATTTGGAGGAGTTGCAAATAGCAAAAAAAACCAAAAGCCCTGGAAGAGTTTTGGGTATGAGTCCTTAGAAACTCTCTCAAACAGTCAGGTAACTTCATTTACTTCATTCTCTTTGTTTGACTGTCTGGGAGGGAAAGAGTACATCTGACAAATATAAGAGCCCAAAAATCTGACTCAGATCACCGCCATTTCCTTGTTCAGTTTTTACACAGCAACAAAAGCATTGCCTTTCACATTGACCAAAAGCCTTTACATCCTCTGCACATTTTTTTGGCATTTTTAAAATTTAAATTTCCTGCAGATTCCACATCTTCATTTCATGTCAGAGGATACGTACTACAATAAACTACTCTTCAGCACAGAATCCTCAGCTCTGTAGTAAAACTTCAGAGTAGTAGTTTTACTACATTGCTCTGTAGTAAAACTACAAATCACTTCCTTTAAGTGTTGAATACTCTAAGTGATAAAACATACCTATTGCTTTTTCTTCCTGGACAGGGATTTTCCACACCAAGGGCAGAAGGGACAGGAGGAGGGTCAGAAGTTCTTCTCGACATGTCAGCTCCTATGTCAGGAAAAAAATAAAAGATCTTGTACTTTTAAAACACAGATTACCTTCTTTATTTTACCAAGCCATTCAGCATTCAGTTCCCTATGTCTTTTTTGCTATTTTAAGCACTGAAAAAACAGTATCATTGACTAGAGCCAGTCGGAAGGAATGATAAGTAATAATTATAGAACGATAGATAATAAAGATCCAAGATATTTCTTACACCTCTAAACTGTTTCTATACAAATGCTCACCTAATCCCCCTTGCAAAAAGAATTACTTAAAAAAGAAAATCAGAAAAGTCAAAAGCACAAAACAGTGATTTTAAGTCAACAGGAAGCCCCAGACAAGTTTGAAACTTTGTTCTAAAAATGTAACATCAAAAAAAAAATCAAAACCACAGAATAACCACCAAAAAACCTCCACTTCTAGTAGGATTGTAACATTCACATACCAAGAACTGCAGAGCAGGGAAGAACTGTAGAAAGCACAGAATTCAAGCACAATTGTTTTATGGAATGCTTTGCAGCACTATCAGAATGGTTTCACTCCTAAAGATCAGTAACTTTCAAACACAAAAAACCTGACTCAAGCATTTTGACATTTCACATGATTCTGGGACATGCAGCTGAAGTCTCCTTCCACTCAGCCTGCACTTGAGCTTCACACATGCCTTAGTCAAATATGAGCTGGCAAACAGGTCTATAATTATCTAGTTTCCCATTTTCTGCTCCTGCTGAAGGACAGAATGCAACTACAACATACCTTTTTGAATTTCTACTCTTCCCAATTAACTCACACACTCTCCACAAAAAGGAAAGAAAACCAGGACCAAGAACAGACAAATCCACACAGCCAAAGCTCAATACAAAAACTATAACCACTTCAGAGAAACAACTACCTGATCAATTATTGAGTTCAGAGTGGTAAGCAAAATAAACCCACGGCCTTGAACTAAGTATTGTCCCAGTGCTGCCATATGAGTTTCCTCTTCTTCATCCTCCTTGGCTTCTGTCCTTTGTACCACAGCATTGCACAGTCTGTTGACATCAGTCAAGAATTCCCGTGCCAGTGAGTTACTGGCACTGCTCATGTCTGAGCTGTAAGTAGAGGAAAGGACAGAAATTAACTCCATTAGAAAATACATTCCTTATAGACAAAAGACTGGGGGAAAAAGGGAAAGATACAGGAAAGATTCTTCCCTGTATCTCACCCCCTCCAAACGACAGTGTCTGCTGAACTGAGCAATCAATATACCCACGTAGGGTAGAAAGGAAAGAAAAGAACAAACATACAGAATTTCAGTGAAACTTTAGCTAACAGCCCAGCATCCCAAACACTGATTTCATAGATCTAACAAGTAAAAGCCTGCAACACAGCATTTCCTCACACTGCATAAATGAAAGTTAATGACATTGTTCCAGCTTTTCCTTGTAATCCCTATGCAAGCTTCAAAGTTTGTCTGCTGCTAAAAGGTCTTTGACTTGAAGCATAAGGGCAAAACACATAGCACTTACACAACATTATACAGAAATCCTATTCTTTAATAGTTTATTTGAACAATAGCATGTTATGTATTCCAACAGTATGCAGATTGTTTCAAGGGGAAAATAAAAAAAACTACTAAGTAGAGATAATTTTGGGAGTTGCAAAAGTACAATGCTTTAAATTTACAACTAAACCAGACAGTGTATTCCTTCTGGCACAACTGAGCAGGTAGCAGTCACTACCGGTGTGTGCTTAATTCAAGAGACAATTCTGCTGTCATTGTTCTGGAAAAAATACCAAAAATAGTGGCTCTGCTTCCCAGACTGATTAATTTTGCTTTGGATGCTCAGCAGTAGTACATGGAGAAACATTTAACTCAAACAAGACACGAAATGCAAGACTCAGCTGTAGAAAACTCTCAAGAGGATCACAGAAGAAAGGAAAACAAAAACAATAATCAGTGATGGCAGCTATGGAAACAAGATCATTTAATCCACACAAACCTCACTTAATGAGTGCTACAGTACATTTAACTCCTTTTATTTCTGTATAAACAGCTGCAGCAAAAGCTTCAAAAGTCAAATACTTTCATCATATCCAAGCACAGAAAGTGCAACCAAAAAAAAGTGCCAAATAATTTTCAATGTAGCATTTAAACATAACAGATGGATTAATATGTGAATATTAGGTTAAAAATAAGACCTTGGAACTAAAAGCAAGTTTGTTTGCACTAATGGTACAGAAAGCTCCTTCTAGTAGCAAAACTGCAAACACTTATACATGTAATGACATTCACTGTAGAAGTAGTGAAAAATTCTTACCAGAATCACTTTGCCAGCTTAACACATTTATCTCCTATCTGGAAGAACAAGCAAATATATTCTGGAAATATCACTCCTGGATCACCTGTTTATAAAAAAAGAAAAATATCATGGTTAATATGATTTTTTAAAAGTTCTTTTATGACAGCTATTTGAAATTTAGAAAGAGTCCTTGAGGGTTCTTTTGTGCTTTAAAGTCCTGGTTTTCACTTTTAGTTTAAGATCATAATAGGATTTCAGTTGTGCACAGAGAAAATAATTGGCATACATGAGATGAGCTAACATAATAAAATCCATCAGTTTGTAAATGAGCTAGGTACACAAGTTTAAATAATTCTCTTTAGAAACAGTATGAGGTTTTAGTGATCACTACCTGCATATATAATATTTGAAGAACTTGCAGCTCCACGTACAAGTGAGGGACAGAAGGAGAACTGAATTATGCAGTCAGGTGCTGATGTAAATGCATCTTAAATCTGTCCCAGTCTGTCCTGACAGAATACCAATTCTCTATTACACTCAGCACTGGGGAAGACATAGTTAATAAATATTGAAAATTTGTCAATGGGAAACTCATCAATTGGAAATTTATCACTGGGAATGCAAAGGGTAGTAACCAAAAAAAGCCTCAGAAGGTCTCTAGGTGAGCCCTCAAAAGATATTTATTACATCCACAGTTACATTTATTATACCCTAATTGTGAGGAAAAAACCAAAACACAACAGAGGGGGACAGGAAAAAAAAGGAAAGAAAAACACTACATTAATTGGTTTAGTATTCTCAGATGGCAAGTAAAAAAAAACTTCAGCTTAAAGTTATGATGAGAATGAACATTACATGACAGATTTCCTTAAGGAAAGAGACAAACACTACAGATTACCCAGGCAAGCACCTAATAATCGGCCTCCCTTTGATCACTAGGAAACATGTTTCACCCACAGCCTCACAAAAAACTAACTTACCCATTCAGGTAATTGTCACAACTTATTGAAATAGAATAGTCTAAGCAGCTAGTGGTTCTGCAGTTGCACCAGAGTAACAAATGTAGAGATAAGCTGTCCATCATGTTTTTGTGTCCTTCCAGCTGAAGCTTCAGTCTCCAGGTTTCCTGCACTGCTTCCTTGCTTACACGGATTTAACATACATTGCCATATTCTATCAAAAGGGTGGATTCCCAATATCAGTAGCCAGATCAAGTAAGATTTTGTTGCCATTAACACAAAAAGACATTAGGCATATATTCTTACCACAATAATTTAATACAGGATGGGTAAGGAATTAAGATGCTCTGATTCTACAGTGCAGAAAAAAATTGCAAAAAGGTACCATGCCAGATAATGGGGCACTTCTTTCAGGATTTGTTTCAAAAAGTGCTAGCAACTTCTGAGTTGTACCTACTTATTTTTCTGCAATGAAGCTTTGAAACACACTGACAGCACAAACATATCTTTGGCAGCAGTTCATGATAAAACCTAACTAAGCTGTATGAGAGCAGAAAGAAATCCACCAGAACACTGTACACAGTCCCAGTGAGATGTTAACAGTGTAACAGTGTCAGGGCTTCACATAGCCAGCTCTTAGGAAAAAAAAAAAGGAGCATTTTCATTTGCTAGAAGAATATGACTATCATATTTCATAAAAAACCACCTCTACTACACAGTATTTATTTATAAAAGGAAAAACCCACTTAATTGCAAATAATCTGATATTCTCCTGCCCATTTTTGCTTCATGCTCATAATTCAACTTGTATCATGTCTGCCTTCTGGCCCCTTTCTGACCCACCTCTCAAGGGAGTAATCACCTGTTTACTGTTGGGGTAAAAATTAATTTCTTGTACCTGAAAATTTTCTTTTCTAAACTTCTTTCCATTTCTGTGAAGTTGCTAATCAACTGAGCATCTTAAAGTGTAGGACTGTCTTGTACTTCAGTGGACTTTGAAAGAAAATATCATAATTGTCCTTACAAGGATGGAACTCTAAAACAAATTTAGCAATCTTGAATACTGAATCATTAGCATACTAAATTTGCATTGTGCTACTTATTAGATGTTATCTCTAACAACTGTAGAATTTGTGGAAAGAAGAAAATGCAACAAAAGCACAGAGTCAGAACTAATACTCTCTATACTAAAGTGAACTGGGCCTTTTCCTTGGTTATGTTTTCAACAATACATTGCCCAGAAAGGCCTGGAATGTCCAGCAAACAGCAGTATCATAATAAAATTCAGTACTAATTCAAAAGCCCATAATACTAGTTTATTACTTTCAGAAACTGTTGCCCAACAGCTACAGCACAAGGGAAAGAGAACAATGTAACATACAGCTACAGGAAGTTGTTCATTTACCTTCCCTAGTTTTCTGTTTCACGTAAGAGAGAAACATTGACCAGGCATGGCACGGCTACAAGTCCTTTTAAGTACAGACTGCAATGAAGTTGCTTTTTCAGCAGCTATTAAAACCAATGCTTTGAAAAATCCCTTGGTTTCCATAAGACATTGTGCAATCAAGTTTTTTCTGGCCTCCTGTTCAAACCTTTTCACCCATTCTCTAGAATAAAGTACATCCGTACATATACATACATATATATATATATATGAACACACATATATAAAAAAATACACACATATATATACATATTAATATTTCATATATACATACACACACAAGTAACCTCTGGCCAAGAAACACTACATTTAGTTTATACAGTATTAACTTCAAGTAACAAATGCTTATTCCAGCCTCATTGCTTGTACCTAATGTTTATGCTCTGGAGAGTATAATTGGTACCTTTTCAAGGATTTTAACATTTATATATCTACCATTATTTAATAAGATTTAGTCTGGAGTTAAACTTTCAACTCAAGCTTCTGTTAGCAGAGGACACATACATACTGAAGAGCAACAGCATGTTATTAACACTAAGCCACTCCACAAGAGGCTTCTGCTATTGTAGCAAAGATTGTCAGGGTTATTGCAGAAATTAAGTTTAGCTTGTCAGTAGCAGACAGCAATTTTGATTATCTGGTTAAAGAAAATAACTAAGAATGAAATCCTCTGTGCAAACTGGGGAGGAAAAGAAAGTGCATGAGAGCATGCAACAGAGTAATATTCCAGTGTGCCCTGGAATGAAATAGGAAGTATAGTGCTGCCTTGAAATCTGTACATGGTGGGAAAATGAAGTGGAAGGCTCAAAGTAATATGTCACCGAAATCAGCATTCTTCCTTTTCTGTTCTTTTGGAATGATTCACAACTTTACACAAGCTGGAAAGAAATACCCAGCTGATATTGCCAAAATAGGTTACACAGCAGGAGCAACACAGAGAAAGAAAACAGGAACCTGCAGTTTAAGCAGAGCACCTCAGAAAGGCTGAGACACTTTGATGCTTGGCATTCCTGATGCAGGCAATCAGCCAAAAGAATAGCTTACAAAACACAGCGAACATTTGCTAACCACCCAACAACTCGGTCAAAAATATAAGCAAACAAGAGCAAAGCCAGGATCTTTTAAGTTTGATTCATTCTCAAAACAGACATACCAGGCAACACTCCAGCTCCACAGAAGAACTCCTCTTAATATTTTCAGCCACTTTCTGCTCTGTACTCTGCTATTATTTATTAACTATTTGCAGTTACAGAAGCAGAAAACCTATTACATACTAAGGCAGTGCTGCTCCAATCACGACATTGCACATGAAAAGATAACTTCTTAACATACAGAATTTATTATAAGGCTGCAGGTAGCTGTCAGTCTTTTTGGCACAGTGCTATTTCTGACCAAGTTCTTGATTTCATCAAGGAGTTCAGTAACTAGATTTTAGCTTTATACATAATTAACTAGATCAATATTATTTCTGAACAAGTTATTCAGAGTCTCTCCCCCAAAAACAATGAAAAAGGTGAAAACCAAAAATGCTTGGTATGTTTGGATAAATAATACATGCACTGTCCTTTCTATGAGCCAGGGAAGTATGTCAAGTGCACAAGACAGTAAACAAGTCTTATTTTAATGAACTCTCAGAAGTATGGTGAGACCATCAGAGTAATGATGTTTCAGAATACACAAGTGTGTTTATGTCTGCATAATTTTCATATTGCCACTTTCTGTTCTAACTCCCATCTCATTTGAGAAGGATGTTTGTCTTGCAATACCTGAAGGCTGAGAGTCCTGCTTCTCCAAGTATTATAAACCTTCTATAAGTATGTTGTTTACCTGTGTTCTACTGCCATGGTATTAAAAATTTAATCCATGAAGCTCAGTGCTTATACAACCTGAGAATTAGGAAATTTCTACCCCTTGTGGATGTGCAAGCATTGTATCTTACCCTGGAAAAAAAAAAAGCTTTAAAAGAATTATCTGTGCTTACTGAAAAAATAGTCCATAAAAAATAAAAATATGCATTTCTGTATTGTGTGTGGAACACAGTTAGGGAACACTGACACAATGGCTAAACCAGCCATTCCCCATAGAATAGGAATGACAAGGGAGGAAACCAAATGAGATTAGACAAATAATAAGCCAGGTTTGTTCAAATAAAAGAAACAGCTGCTTTCCAAAATACCTATTCATATACATATATATATATTTATAAAATCAAGTCAGCAAACATATCCAAAGCTACAGACACTTTGAGACACACAGAAGCCTTACAGCAGGTGCAGGCAGGTCACCTCAGAAACAGTTTCAGAGCTGTCATGCCTCTGAGCAAGACCCAGACCTGTGGTGTACCACACAATGACATAAGAAAGAAAAAGCCAAACCCTTGCTTACTCACAAATTATAATTTCCCGTGGATTTTCAGGCCTCAGGTTTTTCATAGTTTGAAATCAAACTCATGGGTAATGTCTTTGGGCACAAAGATTGTTTCAAACTACACTTCTAAAATTTGGTCAATGTATTCTTTCAAAACGTAACCTATAAGGTATTTGCTAGCATTTAATCAGCTTCCTGTGATATATTCTGACCTGTGTTTATGTCTGCTGTCCCCAGCATGACTGTTTCAATTGTCTAGCATAACTTTTGGTGAAACCAGCTCTAAATGACAGAAACATAACTCAGAGGTATCTCAAATTAACATGTACACATTATTCTTGTTTACATACAACAAAACAGACACCTCCCCCCCCCACAATGTTCAACAGTTTCCAAAGTGTCATCTTTGGATGACACTTTGGAAATATTTTTTTATTGGGGCATTTTTTATTGCTAAAATTCAGCAGGTCCTCATGTTCTGCCCTGAGTTATGAAGAACAATATTCCTTTACAAGTTAATAGATTGTCAATAATTTCATCCTTTTGAATCTGGGGGAAATACCACTGAGACAGAGCTAATGGCAAAGAATCCCACAGGCTAGCTGCATATTAGACAAGTGCTTTGAGACAGTTTCTCAACTTCATGTGGAATTTTATTTAGTCATCAAACAATATGAAACACCTGTGAATACATTCTTGTCAAGCCTGAAATGAAGAAAAAAACCGAGAAATTACTCATCTAACAAGATAAAAAGTACAACACTAATGAAAGACAGTCTCTCAAACAACCACCTACACTAAAGTTACACATTAGCCCTGTACATATGCTATACTCAAGCTTATGCTAAGATTGTGGTCTTATACTATCCAAAGTCATTAACTACAACATAGTTGTTAGCCAAATTAAATCCATTCCAGTTCATTTATAATTTTCATATTTCAGGCCACTGCATACAGGCATGGAGAATAAGCATTCCTTAGAAGAGGCATGGGCAAAGCTGGAGGCCTTCAAAGATAATCATTGCAGCACTGACTCAGTCAAAAACAAATACACCTGCTATCATGGACATCAGCTAAAAAGCACTAAAGAATACAATGCTTCTACCAATACCACAACATGTTAGCAGGGTTGAAGACTAGATAAGATCTGAATGAAATCCTAAAGTGTCAGAGGCCAACACTTCTGCAAACATATGATACTAAAGGAAGGAACTGACAAATATTCCACCACAAGGTAGAAACTATGAAAGACCAGCACGTTCCTACAAATGAAAAATGAAGGATGAAGATCATCTGTAAAACATTTGTCAGTGGCAAGGCAATGCTCCTAAGTGAGCCTTGTTCTGAACACTAGTCAGAGTCCTAACAAGCTTTTCCCTAAATTAAAATATATACATGTAATACTTCTAAATACCCTCTTCTATACTTTAGGTTTGGTACTGTAATCACAGACTGGACTACAAGCAAGCCTCAAGAGTCATGGCTGCACAGTAACAACTAAATCTAAAGATCAAGACTAACTTCCATAGACTCTGCAAATTGAAAAGAAAGCAGCAGCCTCCCATGGCAGGTAAGTCAAAGTTCAGTGCCACTGTCTCCAGTGCAGAGCCCACAAAGACCAGCCCTGCATGACCAGGCAGACTCTGTGATATGCTCATACACTAATCCACAGTACTGGAGATAGGATGGCCTCTGTGACTGTAGCTGGGACAGCACTACAAGCACACACATCACTCTGCATTTCAAACAGCAAATGTGTGCTCAAGTTGTGATCCAGAGGATCATACAAACCTTTTTGTAACTTATAATCTTATACACTTTGATTGTACCAATACATGGAGAAAGAGAAGAAGTAAAGATCTGAGCACTCTTGAGTGCTTGAGGCACTCTTGTTGAAGCAATATGAATGAGTAAAGCCTATCCTAAATGAAAGCTTAATAGTGAGAGGATTAAAACTACAAAGTGCTTAAGATAAGTTTTGACATTGTGACTAAAGTACCCACTAAGAGCAATTAAATAAGAGGGGAAGATCAATTATCAGAGGGGTTTTTTTTAAGCCATTAAAGGGCTGAAGACTAATTCCACTTCTGAAGCTTTAAAACTGAGCAGTGAAGTTGGTATTTTCTATTAGCTGTCAGATGCAGACAAAACAGCAGGTAAAACTTCTAAAAGTGGCAATTGAAAAAGTTACCCAAATATCTGAGAGTAACATATATTGCTATTCCTGTTAAGCTCAGTATGCCAGCTTCTTTACAAAGTGAAAACAGATTTGGTGATGTTAGGGAAGCAGACCCTGTATTTCTTCCAGGCTTTACAGCAAAGGGGAATTTGTTTCAGCTGCCCCTCTTGCGCTGAACTGGACTCAGACGACGCAGTCAACATTCCAGATAACTACAGGCAAAATGACTCACATCATCTCACTTTACATAGCTTCTCTCCAATGGAATACAAATAAGAAACAACTAGGATTTTTAACTGATTTTTGAAGCTTAAACAGTACTCCAAATTAGTCAAGGAGTACAGACTCTAACAGAAAAATTATAATTAATAATTATACTTTACTACATATAATAATGACCGAAAATACGATGTTTCCCAGTATACCTATTACTAGATCGGCAAACATTTAACAAAATGCTGAATCACCAGAGTAAACCTTTAATCCATCCAGAATGCAAAGAAAAAAATAGTGCCAAACTAGGAAGTCCCCAGTTATAAATGTGTGTCACTCATGAATACACCAAAGAAAGATTTTACACTACTGAGATGCACGAAGTATGCCAGATGAAGGTGCATATGTAGCCAAGTAGTATTTTCAGCAAGCAAATATCACATGATAATTTTTGTTGCAAATGCTAAGGACTTAGCGGGACTCCAATAATCAAATTGGCTTTGTAACTGATGTAATTTAGGCTTCTAAAAATAGTTCTGGAGTAATTAGGAGTACCTTCTGGAGTGGAAAATACACCCACACATTCCCCCCAGCATCTCCTCTAGATATTCAGACACATGAATTCAGAAAACTTCTGCTTTCCTTTGATCTTTCTTTAACTGAAACATGCAAATAAAAAATGAAACTACACATTCCTCACTGGCTCAAATCTCGCCGTATCATTGAAAGATGCAAGTAATACAAAGAAAAGTGGTAATAATCACGTAGCACAGTTTCACACTGGAGGGATTTTGCTTTGTTTTCCCTACAGCAAACCATAAGAACGTTTGATTTCAGTTCTTGGAAACTAGGATTGTTAAACTCTCTCACCTTCCAACAGAAGGACTAGCACTTCTTTGGTTAATTTTAAGACTATTTCAGTGTCTGTTTAAACTGGTGAATCAAAACTGGACAGAGGTCAACTTTCGAAATCTTGTAACAATTACTATAGTGCTGGATTTTTATCAGGTGCTGCAGCAGAATTATAAACTATCCAGAACATTTCTTGCTCTAAATCTTAAATATTTTCCTTACTAATTCACATTTTTCCAGAATTAAGGCATTGGGAGCTATTCATCTCTTCAGATTGCTGTTTCCATTACTCATTCCCCATCTTTCAGTTCATACACTAAGGTCTATCAAATCAGTAGCTTTGAAGTTAACACATCTAGTTACATACTTTTTGTCATTTATTCCCCCAAAGAACATCAATCTTTGGTAAATGCTTCCACAATACTACAGAGGAATAGATGATGTCAAGTGTTTGCTGAAATAAAACTGCAGAGTTAACATCAGGTTTAATATTTCCAACAAACCCTTGCATTTGGCACTACTTGACAGTAATTCCTCCTAGTATTTAATTTTCTCAGTTTTCTCTTGGGAGAACAGAAAGGTTTTTCTCCACTGTCAAAAGCTGAAAAAATCAGAAACTCCCTCCTCCCACCTCGAGGTTAGTACTTCATGCTCCTGTACTTCTCCATGGAGCATGGTGGTAACTTCTAACTGAAGCCAAGGAGCTCAACTTTCAGGTGCAGGAAAAGAGAGCAAAGCATTCATATCATAAACATGAGAATTAGCTGAGATTGTCAGAGTGGTTGAGCAGGCATCTGACAGACACAGTCTAACAGGCATGAGTCTTCCACCATTTTTCATAAACCACTATTCATGACCTGCCTTCCACTTCCCACCTTTTAAATTATCCAGGAAATGCAGAAAAGCCCTTCCATAATGTAAGCGAGAGTAATTTCCACAGTGCCTCTGCACCACATGGCTCAACAACCCCATACAAACACAAGTGTCACAGGGCAAGCCCCAGGTGCCTGCAGGACGCTACACAAGCTGAGAAGTGCAGAAGAAAACCCTTTCAGTGCTTCTCACAGCATGGTCAGTGCAAAACCTCACCCCACAGCAAGAGCAGGCAGTAGGGACTTATTTATGGGTGAGGAGCTGACTAAGAAGACAGAGAAGCAGAAGAATAGATGCCCTGGCTCCTTTCTAACACCCCAAAATCACAAAATCCATGAGGTACAGAATATGAAGGAAGATTAAATGTGCAGCAGTGACTAAAAAAACAAAGCTAGGGGAACTTTAGAGAAATATCCAAAACAAAGATACAATAGAAGTTCCAGCAGGTACATGCACCAAGATACAGTACTAATCCAGGACTTCACCATCACATGGATGACAGGTTTACACACCTATCCCTTCTTCAACATATATAACCTAAGTAATTTCACAGCATTTTTTCCATCTTGCTCTCTTACTCAGCATCAGATTTAATCTGTATCTTCACACAACATAGTTACCAAAAAACCACACTGAGAAGATTCACACTTCTACTTAAATAATTGGTACAAAAAACCTGACTTCCTAGAAAACGAGATTTTAATCAGACCCTAGGCTACAAACACGCATCAAAGAGCTAACGGCTTACAGCAAGGAAAAACTCAAGACTACACATAGCCTTTTCCTTTCCCATCACACATTCCAGTATCACTTCTGTACAGAATGCTCCATCTGGAAGCAAGGCTTCACCTTGCACTAATTTCCAAGTCCCTGAGAGAAATAATCAAATGCAAGATCTGCATGTAAACAGAGGAAAAGAAAACCCAATCTGGCATACCACATTGCTTTATTAGTTCTTCTCACCAGACCATGACAGCTGAATCAAAACACTGTTGAACCTCAGTGAAAGCCCCCATCTCCCAAAATGCAGCTAGGGTAGAGTTATACAAGACAGCTCAGCCCACCTGATGACATATGACTGGCAAAAAGGTGCTTCTGTTCTTCCCCACCAACTCCTCTCTTCCTTTTATCTCCAGCACTGCACTCATCCAGTTTCCTCTTGACGTGGCCCACCCCGACAGCTCTGCAGAACACTGGCTTTTGCAGCTGGATTTGTGGCTGTGGAATTGCCATACTGAGTGATCAGGCAGTTGCCACTGTCAGTGAAGGGAAGGCTGCAGGAGGGAGATTTCTCCTTCAGCAGTAACAAGCTGCTCAATCAGCTTAGCAAGCTCAGACAAACCAGTCCAAATCGCACAACAGAAGGAACCTCAAGTCTCTTCTACCTGATCTTGTCCCAGGTGTACCATCCTCAGATCAGAGCTGCCACAGGAACCAACAGCTGCAATGACACCAGCTAATACTATCTAAAGGCCCATGAACCTTCAGCAAGCAATAATTTGCAAAGTACCTGATAATCTCACAACCATCTCTGAACTGGAAAAGAAAGCAAAACCCAAAGTAACCAGGCATATATGCATAAAGGCCCCCCTCCACTGCACACTACAATTATTTTCTAACAATATAATCCAATTTTCCAACAAACATAGCAAAAGAGATGGAGTAGTGACATCTCATGCAATAGCTACTACAGTTCTTAGCTAAGGAGGCCAACAGAGCCTGACAACTCCTCACAAAGGAATAAAACAAGTATTAGTGTGGTCTTGTCAATGACAGCTGCACTGAAAAGAAATGAAATTCACCCACAGAAGACAAGCGGGTATGTTCTGGACAGCACTTCTGGATGCAGCAGAATCCTCTTACAAAGTAATCATTTCACCCTATATTCCCTCTGCTCTTTTCTGCCCTTAAAAGACAAGTATCAAAGTAGTTTTGCTTCAGACTTCCTCCATGGGCAATATTACATTATTTGAAAAGAGATCATCATGGCAATGTCAAAATTCTGCCAATACGAAGAAAATATTAAATGTCCAGCTGTAAGGGTGTACAATTTCATGCTAATAAGGAAGCACCATGGTCTATTTCAGAAATCACTGACCGGAGAAATACAGAGCTGAGCTTCCTGGGGTGCTTGTGGACAGAATCACAGTATTTGCTTATGCTCTTTGAGCTTGACTGCAAAGAAAACTATATGAAAACAGCAACTTACTTTCAGTAACTGTTAAGAATGGAGTTTCACTTTTTCAGTGTTTACATATCCAGTGTCTAACTTTCCAACACATCCCATACTATTGTTCAAAGTACTCACAGACTCTTTCCCTACTATCTTAAACTGCATTAACAACTGATGTGGTGACACATGAAAAACCTAGCAGGGACTATGAGAAAGGAGGAAGCAAAAGAAGCATCAAAAGAGAATCGTAATTAAATGGTTATTAACCTTACAGAAGAACTTCTTACAATCAAACATTTTTGACCAAAGGCTGTCTTTGAGTATGGTTAAAAAAATTCACAGGGCAAGGAGAAAGGGAAGGCAGGAAGTGAGCAACATCAAAAAAGCTCCTCTTAAGAAATCTGTATACAATCTTATAAACCAAGTGACAACTGACTTCCTTTGGCAACCGCCTTTGATTTTAGAAGTAAAGCATTGAAAACTATATGCTTTTAGCTTGCAAGAGTCCCTGTCCAAAGGACAACAACTAGGAAAAATTAAATTAAAACCCCCTAGGAAAAAGATGGTTTTTTTTTTCCTCACCTATGATAATACATGAAACAATACTATTTTTCATTCACTCTACTCAAAACATCCACCAGAAACTTTCAGAGCCAGTAAAGCACAAATTTCCTAAAGCACCTGAGAGGATGCTTTCTCCTTTGCACTGCTGGTCTGGAAGCCTACAATACAGGCAAAAAGGAGATTCAAGAATATTTTCCCAAGTCTTTATCACACTGTAGCTCCATTATGATAAAAGCTCTATGCAGGCATGGTCTCTTGTCCAAGCAAGCAAAATCTGATCCTTCCTTCAGGATAGGTTAAATGTTCCAGACACCTCTTTTCTGCTACTGGGCACAAGATTATGATATATATGACTAAAACAGATAATTATCCCACCACCTCATCAGCAACAGTACACAAGCTTGTGTCACTAGCTCCGAGTTCCCTGCAGACCCTTATAATGAAGTCTAACTGATTCACATGGCACTATAAGCAAGAAGGGGAAAAAAAAAAAGAAGAAAAAAGTCTGCCATCAAGATTTTCTTCTTTAGCCAGTCCCACTTATAACCACATTAGACGCTTTTGAAATTCCTAGGACATGACATTCAGTCATCTGATCTTCTGTCTGAATTTCTTCAATTGCTCTGCTTTCTCTTATATAATAAGTTTTATTTTCACTTCCAGTGATGCACTTGCTTTTCCCTTCTCCCTTCACTGCAGATGTCAGTAAAACGCAGCTCTTTAGTTCCTCTGGGGATATCAAGCAATATCTAATTCCTAGATTTTTGCTTTTCTCTCAGAGAAGCATCTTTGAATATTCTCCTCACAGACAGACAACAGGTAGAAGAGTTTCCATCGCGCCTCTGTCCACCCATTTTGATGCATGTTTTTGAAAATGGGCAGTTCAGGTGCTGAAACGCTACGACTCCTGTGTATTCCACGTCCGCCAGCGCTATCGCGTTTCCGTGCACAGCCCTCACTTGCTTTTCTTCAATTCTTATCTGCAACAAACGCCTCGCTGCCAGCGCAGCCTTTGTGTCCGCGCCTTGCGCCAGCGGCTGGCACAGCGCAGGCAGCGCACACGGACCGGGCCGGGCTGGAAGGGACCGCAGCGGGGCATCTGCTCCAAGCTCCCTGCTCGGGCAGGGTCACCCTAGAGCACGTGGCACAGGGCTGCGTCCAGACGGTTCTTGAACACCTCCAGGGAGGTGCACAACCTCTCCGGGCAATCTGTTCCAGTGCTCGGTCACCGCACAGCATCCCGGTAACCCGGGAGGGGGCGGAGGAGACCCGCACGCACCGCCTGGACACGCACACGGGCTATTAAACGTCGCCTTTCGGCAAAGGCCGAGGCCTCACGTCAGCAGGGACCGCTCAGGGCCGCCAAGCGCCCGCCGCCCGCCGCGGGAACACTCGGGCCCCGAGCCCGTGACGCCCCTCCTGCCGCCGCTGCCCGGGAGCCCCGGGACGGGCCGGGCCCCGCCCGCGCCTCCTCCGGCGGCTCCTTCCGCCTGCTCCTGCCGCCGCGCCGGGCTGCCCGAGCCGCCAGCGGCATCTCCAGGCGACGACGGCGGCAGCGCCACTGACAGCCCGCCCCGGCGCCGCGGCTGCCGGCCTCGGCCCGTCGAAACCCGCGGGCAGGGCCTGTGCTGAGCGCCCTGCCACGGCCCCGTGCCGCCAGGCGAGCCCCCCGCGAAGGCGGTGCCCGTCCCGCCCTTACCCGCTCCTCTCCCCGCCAGAGCCGACGCGACCGGCCGCCCGCTCCGCTCTTATCCCGCTGACAGCGTCCCGGCAGCCCATGGCGGGAGGTTCCTGCCCGGCCCCGCCGCGCCGCCCGCCCCCGTCTCCCCGGCAACACAGCGCCCGCCCCGCCCCGCGCCCGCCGCCGCGCCTCCGCCGGGCCGGCCGGGCCGCCGGGACAAGGGCGCCCCTGGAAGTGCCGCGGCGAGCCCGGGAGTGCCGGCTCCGCCTGCTCCTGTGGCCCAGCCCTGACAGCGCCCGCAGTGCCGCACGGGCAGTGCCACACGGCCTGCAGCTCCTGCTGGGGAGCCAAACGGGCAGGAGGTCCCCCCTAACCCGGTTCACTCCACCGCCGCCGCCGCCACCACCCTGCCCGGCTTTAACGTCAACATTAAAATCGTCCTTAACATGCGTGTCACGTATCCGGGGCCATCCGCCCGCTGGCGTCCAGCGCTGCTGCCAGCCGCTGTCACTGCAGCGCTGCGCTGGCTCACCGCGGGCTCCGGAGGGCTGGCGCTCTGTTCCGGTGTTAGTTCGGAGTAAATCCTCGGAGCTGGTTCACGGCTGGGGAGCTGGGCTTTGGCACTTGGCTGGAATGCCCAGAAGAAAAAAGGTTGTCCTGAATGCTGTTCGATCTGACAGAACAGGTTCGCGTAGGCAAATAAATAAATAGTGAGTCTTGACTGAATGTCACTGTTCTCGCCTGCTTCAGGAATTCACCTTGCACGGCCACGGCACTCCAGTAATTTTATGAAAGTGAGAGCAATACAGTACAGGCAATGTTAATAAGAATATGCTTCATATATTCATGCATGCCTAAGTTTGCAAAGGCATGAATTGAAATCTTGGTTCTTGAAATCACAAAAAATTGTACATACACAGGGTGAGCAAGTGTTTCCTTCTCACCATCCTTATGCCTCTCCCTGGTGCATTGGCCCCCTACTCCCTGACCTTTGCTGCCTTTTCTGGTGAGGACTGTGTAATTGCATTTTGCTTATCATCCCAGGGCCTGCTGGCTACCTTGGTGTCATATTGGCCTTGTAAAACTTAAGCCAAGCTGCCTGCAAGGATTACACGGATGGACAGAGACAGATCTTGGGAATGCTTCTAACAGCAGGATCCCAGGACCCACCTGCCAAACTAAGTTTAGATATACACGAGGTAACAGCAGTTAAGTGTTGCAAATATAAACTTCAATCTGCCTGTACACCCAGCTTCTCGTACTTTTTCCCATGGCATCTACTTATGGCCGCCTTTCATCTTTTTTTCCCTTGGCACCTGCTTTTGGCTGTTGTCCATGTTTGTGCTCACCTCATTGACAGGGAGCAAGCAATCTCTGTCAGATGGGTACTGGCTAAACAGATCTCTATTCCAAGCCAAGACAGCAACTTCCCTGCAAGGACCAGCTGTGCAGACCCCAAAACTGTGCCTTTCTCTGGGTATTAAGCACCTAGGCAACACTTCTGCACTCAAAAATTGCTTAAATCCCTCAAGAAAAGCAGACCTAGGCAAGCACCACTGGTATTCCAATAGGACAGCAGGAAGGGAGAGGAGCCTGGCACTGCTTTGCTGCTAAGCAAGGTTACACAGCAGTCACACAGCTGCAGGTGTGGGAGCCCCAGTGACACCCCATATCCCTGCTTAGGTACCCACCCTTGAGAAGCTCAGAGAGATAAGTGGCTTTCAAAGGCACCCAAGCCTCTTCTGTGACCACAGAGAATTTAAAGGAAAGGTGGTTCAATCGATGTCCTGGAGTTGCTAATTCAGGCAGACTAAATCCTACTTTTAAGCCAGTTTATTTTAAACTGCTGGAGAATTTAGTAGGATTCAATCCAAACCATCCCATCTGGCACTGCAGCTACTGGAGAGGAAAATGAGCCAAGATTCCCAAATCCAGGCTCAGGAAGTCCTCGCCCTAATAATGCTCACACAAATCCTCTCTACTTCCTGCAGCTGAGAAGAAAGAGAAGTGTCTTCTACCTCATAACCAGGACTTCCTGTTTACTGAGAAGTAGAGATACCACTGCTTTATCTTTCCCTCAGATCTTACAGTTGCCAGATGATGAATGCATGTGTGTGTCCCTTCTCACTGTGGGCAGCATCCTGAAGACAGAGGTTTCTGTTGACCTCTCCCACAAAACTGCATGCCAGTACCTCCAAGGCTTTTTGCTGTTCCCTCTGCTGCTGCCCAATTTTCCACAGAAGCAGATCTAGGACAGGACAAACGCAGTGCTTGAAATTTGCACATTATCTACGGTTTCTCAAGGAGACCAGTGAAGCTAAGCAGGCTGTACATTGCCTGGTGTGATTGCACAGCAAAACTCTCACAGCAGCAAGGAAAATGAAGCCAATGGCCAACAGCACATCAACTCACCCTTGGACTATTTGATTTTATAGAGCAAATAATATGAACATTTCAGATTGGTGACATAAATTTTACTGAAAATAAGAGTTTTCAGGAGAGAATTGACCATCACATACAAACATCTGAGTGAATCTTCACAAGGTATTTACTAAAATCTTTAGAAGGGAAGTATGCCATAGCCTGAGTAGAACTGCACTGAACAGTTATCATGTGTGTTAAAAAAAGATTATAAACTGTTTGGACTAAAGATATTGTTGAGAAAGAGAAGTAGGGGCAATTACAGATTTTATCAGAATGATCATGTTTTTCTCACTTGAATGCTTCAAAGGACAACCTTTCAGCCATGCAGATTTTTTTATAATTACAATAATTAAAGATTCTACACAGATACAACACTAGGCTTTCTCTTCAATTTCAAATCAGAGTTTTTCAGTAAAGTACCAAGCATTCTGAATTCATTTACATCAATATAAACTTGTAGCACCTCCATGGAAGTGAGTAGAATGACACCAGTTCATACTAGAATAACTTCAAGTCAAGCCTGGTTCTTCTTAGTGTCACTGGTTTTACTGATGACTCTATCCTACAAACGGTGTCTGAATCTCACTTCAGCCTCATTCTTCATGGGTTTATACTATAATTCTTTCTCTTCTGCATAAATGGAGACAATAGTAAGATGGAAAACAAGCAAATAGCAAGAATACAAATGGTATTTCCCTACAGTTCTCCTGAGCAGTAGAACAAGTCCACAGCATTGAGACCTGCACAGATCACACTGGTACTCAAATTCTTCATTGTGTTGCACTAATGTTCACAGAGAGTGGATTGATGTCAATGGTTCCAAACTTTTAGTGTTCAGTGAGCCACAGTTCATTCCTGGAATTTCTTAAGTACCCACTAGACATTTTTCAATAAAGGTCCATCTATTCTCATCATAAAGCTGAAACCCTTGCGAAAATAATGTAATGTAAGGCCTAGATTTTGTTAGCCACTTTTACAATCTCATTTTCTCTCCTTTCCAATGAGTATTTACCTGTCTTGGAAAATGTACCAGTGTTGTAATGATATAATAAAAATAATACTTAAAACTATGGAGTAATTAATATAATGTGTGATCTGTGTTAAGTCCAGGATCTTAAATCGGAGTGCTTTGTGGAAAGGGCATCTTTTGTCAGCTGAGATGAGCAGCCTTGCAGCAGGGAATGAATAAGAGTCTGTTTTCCCAAGGAAGCACATCACTCTTTTATTCCTATACTACTTTTAAAAAATCACAAGAGTGAACAAAGTACAAAACCAGTTTTGCACTTAGGGAATCAAGAAATGGTTTTAAAAAAACATTAAAAAACATACTAGTCCATATGTGGGTCTATCTATACCATGGGGAGAAACAGTCTGTGAATATCTACTCACTTCCAGATCAGTGTTGGAGGGGTAAGCTGTTGAATGAATTCAAGGACAAAGGAATACAGGCTGAACACTCTTCATGTTTGCATTCTTCATGTTTGGCTACAGTGGTATAGAAAGACCAGAGACAAAAGAAAAACATTATCTAGTAGGTAGAAAGCAAAGGTGAAATCAAATGCTTCCAAAAGTGGCTTAAAGCACAGGAGTTGTGAAAAGTCTTCCGTAGTTGTTTATAATCCTTGTTTAGGTTTGCCTACTGCAAGCAGGACTTGATTTCCAGTCATGCTTGATTTTTCATTGCAGTTATTCCTGGTCAGCACATTCTGACACCAGGATGTTTTTACTCATGGTTCTAGGGCCTATTTCGTAAACAGAACGGGAGGTAGCCAGATAGCCTGGTGGAAATACATTGTATGATCCCTAAACTTGTTCAATATCTAATCTAGATGAAAGAATAAAAAATTATTTGCATTATCAGTTTTTAATCAGTAAGTCTACTTTGACCAGCCTTGGCTTTTCCATTTAGAAGGAATTAATCCAGTTTAAAGTTTATTCAAGAAACAGCTGAGGTAAATCACTGGCTACAATGTATGTTGAACTAGAATTAGATTGCCTTTAGTGAAGTGAGTTTGGATGATGTAAGAAAACTTGATTTATGCAGAAATGATTGAAGCTAGAATAATTCCCACTACAAAGGAAAGAAGCCTAATAAGAAATGCAAATGGTTTAAAAACATAGACAGGACTTTGAGTCTCAATTTGCACCTACTCATGGCTTGTAAATGCATGAATTACACCAGATCATCGTCTCTTACAGTTACACATTGTCATGTGTCTAAAACCTCACATCTGTTCTGCAGTAAACAGTCAGGCAAAGGATGTGTTCTTGAAGTGAGTCAGTTCAAGAGGTGAAACTGAGATGAAATCTCATTAAAAACATGTCAGACTGCAGTTTTCACATGTCCTTGTTAGGCTTACCACTGTCTTTAGCTGGATCTACAACCCATGGGAAAATACTGTCTTCTTAATCCACTGAAAAAAGCATATCTGCAGTTCTCAATAACACACATGCTTTACATTATATTTTCCCAATCAATGAAATTGTGTAATTCATAGAAAGTAGTATTATATTTTAAAAACCTCTTTTTAGTAGTGGAAAAGTTCTAGCAGATTTTAATTTTCACCTATTATGCACAATTTCTGAGTTTTTGCACAGCTCTTCTTGAAAAATTAAAATTGTACTTCGGAGTTTAGAATGGGTAGATATTTTATAAAGAGCAAACAATACAAAAATAGGAAATTCACAAAAGCATGCAGAGGCCCCTGAAGGTGATCTTGTTCCCAGATGTCTATTTCTGTCATAATTTGCTTATCCATTCATATCCTAATAGAGGTTATCCCTAAGAATTTGTTAAGATAAAAATCTGTTTTTTAAAGGAGCAAATCATCAGAATGGTAGTTCTGGGAACTGCAGGTCCAAACCCCATCAACTCTATGGTAGGGGTGATAGGAGTATATATTTGTTTGGATAAAGCTTAGACAAGCTTTCATGTAGAATTCTTTCACCCTGTTTCTCACACTTCCAGTGTATCTCTCCTTTTCCTACTTGCCAAAAAGAAAACCCTATTTATTTTGCCTGGACACAGTTGGAACAATCTGATACTGCTCACTATTCTAGTGACAGCTAAACTTTCTTCATTGCTGTTTGGTTTGACACACGGCGACAGTTTCTGGTTTTGTTTCAATGTAAATACCTCCAATGTCTTTTTCACTGTTTCAGTTTGCTGATGGATTCCAGTCTCACCTTCACAAGAGCCAGCCTGGGTCACAGCAGACCTGTTCAGCCCAGCATCAGCTGCCTGCAGAAGGCTGCACAAACAGGACATGTATACAGTGACAGTACCTGTTCCAGTCTGCAGCAGTCTGCAGTTCAAGAGCATCCTGGGACAGATGGAGTGTCTTCATGGTTTACAGACTTTGGTTCATTTTTGTTCCATTGGTTTGCCCAGTAGCTGTGTGACACCTCAAAAGCTTCTGGCACCCACCAAGTCCTGCAGTATCCTAAAGCTGAATTACGTGTCTGGTGAAAAAGCACCTCTTTCATTTGTTTGGGACTTTTTATCCACCCATTTCTCTTTGTTTTGTCTAGTTCTTCTGCTTTGTGAAGGAGGGAATGATGGCTCTGTGGTTCTTCTCTCTACGTTGCTCATATTTTTGAGACTCCTAAATCTCTCGTCTGCTGCTTTTTTTTCCACACTGAAGAGTCCCTGGCTATTTAATCTTTCACTGTGTACCATTTATTCAGCTTTCTTGCCCTTTATAAAACTGTTTGTCATAACTCAGGGATCTCTTCTGCCCGAGCAACAGACTTCTCTCTTTAGCACTTCTCTCTCTGGACACAATGTTAGGATTCTTTTGTTAACATTGATTTTTTTCCTACCATTTTAACCCAATAACTCATAGCATGAAATCCCTTTTTTTTCTGTCTGACTTTCATTTTTGCTGCCTAGAGGAATTTGCCATCTCTCACCTCAGACTATGCTTTCTTTTCCAGATAACTTCTATGTCAACAAAACAATTCCAGGGGAAGATTTCTGAGACTTCACTAGGGACTTCCATCTCCTTTCTCTGCCCAAAAATCTCCATCGAGCTGTGAGATTTTTTTCCTATAAAAGTTATATCAATTTTTCTTCATAATATCACTTGTATTTATTTACCTGCTAATTACATTATATATAATATTTTTCTACCAATTTGTTAAATATTTCTGCAACTTTTTTTAAGGCTTGGCCTCTTTAAATACAATGAGTTTCAGTGTAGTCAGTGTGACATTAGAAAGACTCAGCAGCCACTTTGTCTTTCACAAAAATAGTCACTATATTGATTAGTTTTTGTTGATTTTTTAAAAGAAAACTACATAATGCAGGTCAACCACATAAACCTATTAATCACAAGACTATGAATAAATTATGAGGCAAACATTACAATTTTTTGGCAAACTGACTCTGACTTACTGACGTATTAATGCTACATAAAAACAAGCAAAGCTGTTTAAAATATTTCTGTATAAGGCTGATACTGCATTTTTCTCTGTGATTTCTGATTGTCAATCTAATAGTTCTGTTTCCAGTTCAGCAAATAATTTCTTAGTGACTTTCCTTTGTTGGGAAAGAAAAGGTAATTCAGCAAAGATAAATGTTCAATATTTGCAAACACTTTTTTCCTGAGCATTGGGTATGTCCATCTTCAGAAGACATAACCCACCTCCATGCACAGAATGCTAAGCAGCCTACAGGGTGCCGGTAAAGCAGACACAGAGCAATCACAAGAGTGCTTTCAAGTACTCCTCTGGTGCTGGGATGGCTCATGGCTGCCTGTTCCCCATGGAGGAGGTGCAGGTGTGGTGTCAGGGGAGGTGAGGGGCTGGTTCAGTGCCTGTTCCCCAGCAGTCACATTGTTTGAGGGGGCCATGTCAGCACTGCAAACAAGACGTTTCCCTAGAGCTGCTTTAAGGGGGACAGACTGTTCCCCCCTGCCCAGCAGCACCAGATATTTGGAGATGTTTGGTTCCCTGTTGGTACATATGCCAGATTCACATTATCCATGAATGCCAAACACTGCTGCAATCAAGCAGCCCAAGTGGGTAAAGTCTCTTAGGTGTAGTGGATGATGGCTGAAATGTAAGTATGGGGAGGCCTGGCAGATTGTCTGTATCACACTCGCCCAATCCCATGATGGCAAGTGCCATGTGCTTATGATGGTGGCAGCAACCACAGGAGAGCTGCAAACACAGCTGTGTCCCATGCCACCACTGGAATGCTATCCTAGGCCTTGGAAAGCAAGTCTTATGGCAACATGGTACTCCAGAGAGGGCTGAATCAGACAATGGAACTCATTTCCTAGACAACCTTACAGACACTTGGGCCAAAGAACATGACATTAAGTGGTTGTATCACATTCCCTGTCATGCACCAGTCTCTGGAAAGATTCAATGATGTAATGGTCTGTTAAAGACTACACTGACAGCAATGGGACTTTCAAACTTTGGGGTACACACTCAGCAAAAGCCACCTTGTTAGTCAGCACCAGAGGGCCAGTCGGGATGGCCTTGCCCAATCAAAACATTTTATATACTGTAGAAGTGGATAAAGTTCTTGTAATACATGTTAAAGACATGCTGGGGAAAACCTGGAGTAGTCCTGCCTCAGGCAAAGGCAGAACTTTGGGACTGCTTTCGCCAAAAATCCTGGATGCACTTGGTCAGTGATGTGGCAGGATGCAGAAGCCTAGTGTGCCTCAAATGGATTTGACTTTGGATGAAAATAAACAATTACACTGTGTTGTAACTATGCAGTGGTTATATTATATATATGGTGGCTGTGTGTGCATTACCTCACTGAGCATCTCATGGCATCAATCTCAGCCACAAGCATTCTAGGGTTATGAGCCTGACTTCCCTCTGATTGTCACATTCACACCAACGAAGAATGGACTTAGATAAAACAGAGCAAGTGCAGCAGGCTGGAATGAGAACTGACTCAAATTTGCACCGTGCAACAATCCAACACCTCACACCATGTTTCCTACTTGAAGAACTGTTATCAAAGATGAAGGCCAAAGTCAAGGAGTAGAAGAATTCCATAATTTTTTTTTGTGTGTGTGTACATTTTATGAACATTTGTCAGAGGCATTTCATAGACTAAGATAATGATGTTTGTATGTATACCTATCAAAACAGATGAATAGGGAAGGTGATGGGAATTGGGCAGTGTGAAACTTTGCGTGATATAATGGTATGGAAAAAGGGGTGAATATTGTCTTGGTTTCGGTTAAGGTAGAGTTAATTTCTTCTCAGTAGAAAAGCACTGAGCCTCTATTACGGTGCTGTGTTTTGGATTTGTAATGACAATGGTGTTGATAACACACTGATGTTTTGGTTTTTTCTGAGTGGTTTATCCCTAGTCAAGGACTTTTTTCTTCCCTTCTGCCTTGCTCTGCCAGTGAAGAGGTAAGCAAAAGAAACTGGGAGGGAGCACAGCTGGGACAGGTGATCCACACCATAGAATGTCATGTGCAGTATACAAACTGAGGGAGTTACCTGGAAGGACAGCTGACCTGGGTTCGGGAAGGGGTGTCTGGCATTGGTCAGCAGATGGTGAGCAATTACATTGTCCATTTCTTTGGTTTTTTCCATTATTATTATTATTATTATTATTATTATTATTATTAAAATGTTCTTAACTCAAGAGAAAAGTTTTACTTGCATCCTCCCCATTCCTTTGGGTGTTAAGAGAGAGGCTGTGTGGTGTTTCATCTCCAGCTGGACTTAAAACCATGACACAGCTTCAGCTCTGGCACAGTGGGGGAATCTGACAAGAAGAATGATGATCCTGGCAAGCGAAAGGGTGCAAGAGAGCCAGCATGGATGGTATGCAGGGTTTGCATTGCCTGTTTTGGAATAAACCCAGCACATGAAGTAGTCTCTGTAACAACACTCAGCCATTGTGCTTTTCTGCTTCTCTGTCTCCAAATTAGCATTTTTGTGCAGGCACTAGCTCTGAAGACACAACAGGGCACAAAACATGCTCTATTTCAGACACTGTCACTCTCTCACAAGGAGCAGGAGACTTTCTCAGCAAGACCCTCTCTTACAGTGTTCTGTCAGTTCACCTCCACACTCCTCTTACTAAGTTTTCAGCTCTCCCTCCAAGTGTGTTAAGCATTGCCTCAAGCCACAGATGTACTACTATAATGTACTGATCAGAAAGAGACAGTGCTATTGATTCAAGTCAAGGGGGTGAGCCAGTTCTGCAGTTTTATGCAACTCAGTGGAGCTCTGTAGTTATTTAGTTGCATTGAATAATTCAGAGGGTAGGCTGTCTGAAGTGCAGCAGCCTCTTTGTTTCCTGTGAAGGGAAGGGTGACGCATGCTTGGAGGGCTTCAGACACCTCTCCAGCAATCGGCACAGACTTTTTCAGAGACACATACATTCAGAGACTACCTCCCAGCACCCATCCAGGCCCTCTGCCAAATCTTCCCGTTTTCACACTATAAGGCAAAATCCTGTTCACAGTTTTGTTGGTATTACTCTACTGCTGTCAGCAGAGTCATTCCAGAGTCACACAGGTGCAAATGGGTTTGATACAGTGTTTTCTTTAGTGTTTTCCTGACCCAGCACACACCATCCTAAACTTTGTGCCCTACTTGATCAGTGTTTCTCCCCTACCTGCTGACCTAGCATACAAGCTGATGCACAGATGCCAAACCACAAATATCAGTTCCTGGGCAAACACCAAAACATGTGTGACGCAGGTGCTAATCCTCCCTGAGTCCTCACCAGAGACTTCCCTGCTAAGCTGCACCCCAAGCAAATGCCCCAGCCACCTCCACTCTGGTTGATTTTCCTGCCCACCCTCACACACCACTACCACCACTCCATAGCAAGAAGAATAACCCTCCTTGGGGAGCTTTCTTCCTCTCAACCATCCTCTCCATTTCCTTGCAGCTTCCCTTTCCCTTAGAAATTAGACATCCCCATAAGGAATAAAAGCCGTTTAAAAACCTGGAGAGCATACCTGGTTTCCTCAGAGACTTGCTACTAAAATGCAAAGGGAGAGCAACACAGAATTACATGGGCATCCACCTCCTGGGTGCTCCTCTGTTAGCATTGGACATGGACCCAGCCAGAGGGAGGTTGCTGCATCTGCACAAACTGCTGCAGTGGAACCTTGGATTTTCTGTCAGACTGCTGGATGAAATCACAGCTTCCTTGCTGGTATGCTCTGGCTCCTTTTCAGCTTCACACAAGCTGCTGGTCCTGCAGAGGCTTGGAATTCCAAAGTCGCTTTGGTTTGCTTTTCTTTGAATTGGTTCTGCTGCTGTGTCTGCAGTGCTGCTGGAGAAAAAAAAAGCATATAGGAAAGGAAGGAAAGAAAAAGGATTCCTGCAGGCTTTTGCTGTCAGTGGTGCAGGAGGATGAGTAAACAGTGCAGGCAGCGACAAAGACTGTGCTAAGTGATGCAAGAGTCTAAAAGCTTTCCAATGTACCATCCCATTGTGTTTGCTTGAGTATTGTATATAGGCATATAAAGAGGGAACAGTGTGGCCTTAAGGCCACATTAATGAACTGAGACTGCTGAGTGAAAAACTCAAAACTCTCTCCTGTTCTGCCAAAAAGACTCTCAATAAGCAATCTGAGCTGATCTGCAAAAATTGTTTCTGGTCTCCAGCTGATGTAATTTCTCCAAGCACAACAATAACAAAAAAAAAAAAAATGAAAAAAGAAAGGGAAAGGGTGCTCAAACCACACAATTCAAAATCTACATACACCTTTCAGAGTCTACAGTTTTAGATGTCTCCTTTTCAATTTCCAACTGCAAAGATAGCAAGGCCAGGATCCCCTTATTCTAGTCACACTAAAGAAATTATATTTGTTATAAAATACTAAATCACTTGATCTAAATGTGTGTAATCCCAACTGCATAGGTATCAACCCTCTTAGGGCCAATACTGGTGAGCAGATTTCAGCAAAATGTGAAGAGATCCAGAGCCACAAACCCTTTAAGACAGTGATTTGCCTCAGCACTGTGAGTGTGCTAAGGTTTCAAAAACACTAAAGTCACTAAATCTTGGTCCACCTCCCTGAAGCTGTCAGGGTAATACTTGTGGGTTTATGAAAAATTGATGGTTGTGACTGCTTCTTTCCACTTTCCTGACACATATGACCATGCTGATCTACCTACTAGTCTTAATTCACTGAATTACCTTTATGGCTTCTCCTGTATAATATGGACTCGGGATTTGATGGGCATATTAATTTTTTACTTTCTGCATAGCCACAGCTACATCTCAGGGCACAGTTTCACTAAGCTCAGGTGCTGGAACAAGAATGCTCATGCTTGTCTGATCTTGCAGTCAGCTGGATCAGCCCACTGACCCAGATGAAAAACAATCTGCTGGTTTTCTAGGGCAAGTTTTCCACTGGATCAGCTTGTTGATCTCTTTGATGGCACAGTCACGAGTACTTTGCCAGCACAAGGCAAGAAGGGGGGGACTTGCACCTGCAAGATGAAGGATGGTGCCATTCCTTTTGAGTTCAGTCTGCACGAACACCTCTTAAGCCTCACCATGAAGGCAAAGCTCACCACACACTCAAACAGCACAGATCCTGGCTAAGTGCAGTTCTGTCATGCTCGAGTCTGTATTTATAGTCACCAGATATACCACCTTAACTGCAGAGGATTTACTACAAAATTATAGTTGTCTGGGTGGTAACTCAGGCAATTTCTGTGCAAGGAGCAGCTGGTATGAAGGAAGACACAGATCACTGCCAGTGCAATGTTGTTGAAAACATGTAATCACTATTTAATTTGACTTCTCAGCATTGCTAAGCTTTTGGAAATTTTCCAGATGTAAAAGTCCTTTCTTTTCTTATACCAAGAGGAAGCTTCTTCTGAATTTCAAGGAAACAAAATGCAGCACAAGACACTATGAAATACAGCAAAATTTTCTGTCTGACACAGAGACCTAAAGCAATTCCTGAATTGGTGCTGTAGTACCTTCAGATGACCAGGAAATCTGTTTGCACATCTGTCTGGACATTTCTTAATCATTTGGTGGCATTTAGAGTTTTGCTTGGAAATCAGACATCTGCAGTAGGTAGATGGATCTTGATCTTTGTCTTAACTAACTTTTCCCTACTATCAATTAGACATGCAGTTGAAATAAAAATTCTTATATGGTAAGTGGGGAGACATACTAACCTCCAGAAGGCAACTCAGTCCATCCAGCAGATATGCATATGTGGGGTGAACTGAACCCTGAAAATGCCCCTCTCCCTTCCTCACCACTGAAGGCAAGAGAAGACAAAGCCTTAAAAGAACTCCTCTAGACTCACTAAAGAATGGATCTGAACCAAAGAAAACAGATTCATGAGGATGAAGTGGGCTGTGAGGATAATCTAGAGCTGCGTGTGTCAGGTGCTGTCTAAGCAAGGCCCAGGTCTGTCAGGAACTTGTTCAAGCCTGTTTTATTCTAACTTGTTGAGCTGTCATTAGCCTGTGGAACTGAGGCTGCTGGGGGACACCAGGGCCAGTGCAGTTGTATGGGGGTGGGGAGAGGGGTCTCTTTTCTCAGGTGGGTGACTTGTGGGCAGAGGAGGCACACTCTGAGCAGGAGTGCAGGAGTGCCTCTGGGAGGCCCAAAGCCAGGGTAGAGTTGAAATCCTGCTCACCCTGAGCGTGTGCCCACCACACTGGAAGACAAGCACAAGCACTTGATGAAGGCCCAGATGTTTGCAGGACTTGAAAGTCTGGAAATGCTCTTCTGGTCGAGAGTGAGAGCATCAGGCTTGCAAGTCTTTATGCATCTTGTACAAAGTCAATTTGTCACTTGCTGGCTCCAGGCCAGGTAGGACATAAATCTTACAGTGAGTACAATTTTAAGCAGACATTTCTGGTCAGCCAAGAAGGCAGGTGTGTGTGATTTGGGGGCAGAGAAGCCTCAGTGCTGCCTGCACTCAGTGCTGAAGCAATGCCATTTCCAGGGCCCGTGTGTGTCACCGCTGACGGCAGTGCAGCCTGAGTGATGGAAATGGCTTCCTCCAGGCACAGCAGGTTTGTTGCTATGCTATTTCTGAGCCCTCTGCTTACTTCTGTTACTGGAAAGGACTTACGTTTGTTTCTAAATCTGTGTCTATTGATTAGCACTTGGCAACTGGCTGCACAGCTTAATATAATGATCATAGCTCCTGCTTCTTTTGTTATTCCTTATGCACAGAAAACTGTTCTTTCTTTTTTTAGTTGCAGGGTATTCTTGTTAGTTCAGCTTAGCACTGTGCATACTTCGCAATCCAGGGTATTTGGGATTTTCTTTTGAAGCATTTTATACTGGCAATGAAGAGAAAACAAAATACATAATATTAATTTTGAATGAAGTTGTGACTAAATATCAAAACATTATTGAGGTGTAAAATACCACATAACATGTCAGCTTTTACTGCACTAAGTATTTGATTGGCTCGCTCTATTACAGAAATGCTTGGTTTTCCCACAAGTGTATTAATTACACTCACAAACAGTACTGTTCCCACGTGTATGTTTTGGCTGCAAAATAAAATTAATCAGAGGCGTCTGTTAAGATTTGCCTTTAACAGATGCTCATTGCAAATATCACATTATAAATTACCATTACCTGATCAGCTACCAGATCTTCTCTGTACTGGTTTCTTGACTGCAGCATTACACTATTTGTGATTATATCTCTAAATAACTTCCACTTAGCTCATGCATTCCAGCTCCTTTCCTGAGGAAACTGAGGAAAACCTGGTATCAGATGTCAGTTATTGGTTACAGTAATTTGTTCATGCATTTTCTTCAGCAATTTCTACTAACTTTCATCCTGGTAAGAGAGTTAATCAAAATCACAAGTAATATTACATGTGGTTACACAAGTGGTCAGAAGAAATTCTTGCCAATGTTTGCTGTAGATGTTCAGTCAGATGCTCAGCAAGAGAGCAACAATAGCTCCAGTGTAGTTCAGTAGAAAAAGATTATTTGGACCATAATTGTGTGCAGTGTGTCCCCTCATGTGATATTCATGCCCCAGCCCTACGTGTCTCTGACATCTGCATTACCACAGAGCAGGTTAGGTTATGGTTCTTCAGGACTTGCTGGGGAAGAGGATCAGACTAAGTTCCTGTTGAGGTTTCTTGGGGACCTCATCTATCAGCATTTCCAGGAGTGCTGCTGTACCATTCACCTCTGCTTCCAAGCACTGCAGCAATGCCCACTGCAGGTCTCCCAGCCACCAGCCACTGTCTGGGCAACATTGCCTAGAATAAAATAGAAGTTTCCAGATGGCCACCACTGTGATCCTTTTCAAACTGGCAGAGCTGAGGTGCAGTGGTGCCAAATTCCTGATGAAGACTCAGATAGACTCATTTCCCCCTCCAGCAGTTCTACAGTTGCTAGTCTTCTTTAAGACCCAAGAACATCAGCTTTTGGTCAGAGCCTGTATCTAAAAGAGGTCACAAAGATTTGTTTCAGGTGCAGCATGGAGCCATCACAGCAGCCTGCTGCTAGAAGGTGTCTGATGACAACATGATGAATTTTAGGAGTGGTCTTTGAGGCTTTAGTTCTTCCTGCACAGTCCTGTCAAGTCCTGAAATGACCAGGAAATGAAAGCTGGTCATCACCTTCATCTGTCTTCTAAAAAAATAACTTTAAACTGGTGTTGGCAATAGGGGACTGAGTGGAGTAGCCCAGCAGACTATATATGCCATCCTCTCCCACTGTACAACAGGGTCCCTGTTTGAAAACTTTGAAAGAGCTGCTGCTTCAGGGGTCTGAGACTGGTGTCCAAGTCACCATGACTGTAGACAGAACTCATATGGACACCATGGAGACAGAAGAAGGAGCCCTGCATCTGGAATGATGCCTCTACAGTGCACAAGTGAGATCAGTTTTTCTTACACTGCTGATGCATTACCAGCTCAGCTCTTGAATACATGTTTTCCATAAGGTGATGCTGGAGACCAGAGGCTCTCCTCTGTGGTATGCACCCTATATACCAGCTGCTTTAACACATCCTGCCTGTCCTGAACATGCTCAGTAAGTCCTGCTCTTATACTTTGGATGTCCCCAGAAGCCTCACCTCAGTAGCACTAACGCTGTCCCAGCCAGCCACAGCAATGCTGGCCCTTTAAGAAAGCTAGCTGTCTGTTCCTGTTAACACAAAATCTTTAAGAGATGAATGAGAAAGATTACAAAAATTAGAATATAACACTAATGTAGACAGCTGATGCTTTTTTAGCAGCAACATAAAACGATTTTTAGTCATCCTTCAAAGGATTTTAATCTTTATCTTGGCAGGATGGTAAACAAAACCACAATCACAGGATATACAAATGACTCATCCCAGGGGGTTCTGCTGCTTCAGCTCCAGTGTAATGCTCCACCTAACACACAAAAACGAAGAATTTAATTTAGGAGTCAAGAAAGGCTGGGAATGGTACCTTTGGCTCTGCGCTCCAGTGCTCTCTCCACAGCCTCCCTCCCAACCCTGTGTACAGTGTAACAGCTCCTACAATCTGCCTCCACAGCTGTAAGAGAAACACAGTGCAGATGGAGGCTGTCATTGCAATAAAATGGCCAGAATCAAATAATCTTGATGATCATGCCTACATTCAGGGAGATAGCCATTTTAAAAGAAGGTGCTAAGAACGTTTCTTAACTCCTCTGTGACCTAAAATAATAAGAAACAGCAATACATATCCTTAATCTGAATATTTAAACACTTTCCAACAAAATAGAGACATTTTTGTCTCATTTCAGACTAATTTTGTTTTAAAGAGAAGAAAGGACGGTCTTGTGATTATAATCAAAGGCTACAAGTCAGAAGATCAACATTAAGCTTTTCAAAATTTTTTTTCAGTTTTGGCCTCTGTTTGCCCTAGGAAAGAGTGAGTTATGGACTTCCTTAGCTTACAGGATTGTAAGAACTTTTAAGAATAAAACCCAAAAATGCTGCATTTAAAGTCTGGTGCTGAGATCAAATTTTGGTTAACTAGGGCTAGTTACATTTCCAACAGAAAACCTGACTAAATGAATGCTCTGCCTGTGTCTAAATCAGTGTGGCTGCTTGTCTTAAAAGCAAGCTTGGAGTAAGCATTCAGTGCTGTAGTGATTGACCCCCCCACGGCTCACCTACGAGATGCTGTTTTCAGGTCATGGCAACACAAACACAAAAAAACCCCACTGGCCAAATACATTGCAGACTGAGATTTTGTGTAGCAATGTGACACAGAAACATCGTATAGTGTGACTCATGCAATCTTGTCAATCTGTTACATTTACAGTGCAGTACTGCCTGAGGTTTGGCCTTGGTTCAGGGTCCCTTTGGGCCAGGTAGTACAAATAAATTATCTTCTTTCTTAAAGCAGGCTTTGGAGCCAGAGAAAATCTTGCTGCACTCTTTGCAGAATTATGTGCTTCGTCTGACTGTGTGGGAATTGTAGAATCATAGGGTTGGAATTGGACTTTAAAGATCATCTTGTTCAACTCCTGCTACCACAGCCTTTCACTTTGTGAGGAGAAGTTTACTGGGAGAGAAACAAATACAGCAAGATAAAGCAGAAAAGGCTGCTGCTTATAAACAGCAGCGCTGGTCAGAAAGTAGACAGCCCTAAGAATGAATTCTGGCTGCCTCAAGCTGTTGGAAACTTCTGAGAGGGCAGGCTGTGGCAGGAAATAAAAAAGCACATTGAATAAATCACTTGATGCTCTGATTAAGAGGCATGGGACTGTGTATCATGTGATAGTTAAAGCCATAATCTCCAGCCTTTAAGATATTATTTGGTACACGAGGAGTCTGAATGGGCAGATGGCATTCATGAGCAGGATTACTATTTCTAGCAGAACAGGTCAAACCAAATCACTTAGAAATGGAATTAAAATGCAGATTGTTATCTCTCAATATCTTCACAAAGGTGTGTGACTTAAAAGAGAGCTAATGAATTGAGCTCATTATAATTGCATCATTTTCAGCAACAAAAACATTCTGTGTAGTAAAGTTTTGCCTTTGTTTCCTTTTTGTCAGCTAACTATACACTCATTTTACAGCGTGACATTTGCCTCCAAATAGGAATGGACCAGCTGACTAGTACTGACCAAAAGTATTCATTTTCCTACACTACAGAATAAGGCCACAGGCTGAGTGACATCATGTCATGAGTGGGAACAAATGCTGCACACAAAGTGTGGTTCACTAACAATAATGTCTATCCTTAAAAATAGTAGCCAGACTCACTTCTCCCTGGCCCTTCTGTTAGCAGGCACCTTCATGAGCTGCTGACTGCTCTGAGCCAGGGCTTCATGCAGGTTCCATGGGCAGCTCAGAGATGAAACTCTGCCTCGCAAAGGCACAGAATCACAAAGATCAACCACGTGGTAGAAGTGCCCACATTACTTCCTATGGCAACCTCTGATTGCTGGCTACACTGAAGCAGAGGGGAGGAGGAGCTGCTTTTGCAAACAGAGGTTCCACAGGTTCCTGTCTCCTCACAGTGAGGGAGGAGAAGTGACAGTGATTGCTGGGTAACTGCAAGAGCCAGGCAGCTGCTTGCAGGGGTAGGATGGCAAGCTGGAGCAAGATCCCTGCAGAGGACCTGCAGAAGGTGCTTTGTAAAGGGCCTGTGGGAAGGAGACATCCCTCTGCCTTTTCTATGTGAGCATCAGCTCTCTGGGACCATTTCTCACAGACCCGTTCCCAGCTTTCTTTTTTTGCCACAAGACCTCCCCAAATCCCAACACATTAACAGAGTATTAGCAGGAAAACATTATCTAGCTTGACTTAATGGACATGGAACACATGGGAATTTCAAATGCTCTGCTTTGTCTTCCTGAGCTGGAGCGGTGAGACCCTGCTCCGCTCCCTGCAATGTGGCCAGAGGCCTCTTCAGCCCTGGGGCAGCCTCCAAATTTCCTCAGCTGCTGCTGGGCTCCCAAGCAAGCCTGGTTTGTCTCACTGGAGCCCGTGCCTTGCCCAGAAGCCTGCAGAGGATGAGCAGCAGCCCATGGCAGCACGTGGTGCTGGGTGAGAGCAGCAGCCCTGCAGCTCGCAGGCGCAGGGAAGGCGCTGCCAGCCCGGGTCTCCCAGGGCTGCTTGGCAAGCCGGGCCAGCTGGGGCTGTGGGAGGAGGCAGGCAGCTCCCTCACCTCAGGCAGGGGAGGAGGCAGCAGGCAACAACCTCACAAGCCAGAGCAGAAAGAGGCCACTGGCCTGGGACAGCTCTGCCTGCTTGTGAGAAATGGGGCGTCTCTTCCCTGCTCCACCTGTGCCACCTCGGCATCACCACTCCTGGGAGGGTGAGGAAATTATACCTGAGGCTTCCACCAAGCCTGTAAAGGCATGGACAAGAAAATACACAGTACCTTGCCTCCACTGGCTGTGGGAGCTGCAGGGTGGAAAAGCCATGGAGCTGCAGAAGAGTGAGAGGGTAATAGAGAGAGGTGAAGACTTCGGGAAGTTTGTCACAGAATTGGAGATGATGCTCACCATCAGGCAGCTCCCATAAAAGATGCAACTTCAGCTGGGCCTTCAAAGAGAATAGGGGCCAAAATCACCTTGTTACATCCCCAGGACAGAGGGCAGGGCTCTCCTCATACAGTGGCTGGGCTGGCTAAGCAACACCAAAAGGGTTCAGATTGCATTGGGACGTTTGTGTGGTGGGCACTGCACAAACTCACAGTGAGGCAGTCTGTGCTGCAAGGGGCTTGCACTGCAGGTTGTAAAAAGTAGAACAAGAGAGGAGAAAACAGACCATCGCAATTTTATCTGGGGGCGGAAACCAAAGCTGAAGAAGGTAAAGCATGGACAAGTAGAAAGAACAGGCAGTGAAACTGGCTGGAAGCGAAGGAACTGGGAAAAAGGAATGGCAAGAGGTTGGGCATGATAGCCAATCTGCAGAGGAGTCAGTCAGTACAGTCCAGGAGCCATGCCAGCCAGCTTTGCCTCCCTGCTTTTGCTCTAAATGCACTCCCTGCATCAGCCAGCTCTGCCTGTGTGGTCAGAGAGTCTGGTATGTGCAGAGCAGATGTTGAGCTGTGTGATCCTGAAGAGAAAGATTGTGTAGAATCAAGAGCATGCCAATGTCTGTGCCAGAAGGTGCAAAAGCAAGCAACTATTTTGGCTGACTGCTTGATACATAAAAGATGCAATCTTGGTCACCAAGTAGGGGTGTAACAAATTTTGCAGTGACACTTTTATTCCAAGCCTCAGACTCCACTGCAACTAACCAAAATGTGCTTTGTGTTTCTTCTACCCATGCCCACGTATAAATTTAATATGTGTGATCAGAACACTTGTGAGAAATGCCAAAATGAGGACTTTAGAAAGTAAAACTCTCTCTCTAACCACAAGACAAACCCAGCACAAGCAGGGCCTTTAATGTGCCTCATTCAGGTGCAGGGGCTGCAGAGTTGGGGCAGAGGGGCTGCAGCAGTTTGTGTCTCACAGGCACCTGCTCCTTCCTCTCTGGGTTCAGTCTTTCAGCCATGCTGGCAATTCCTGGCAGGTGTGGTGATGTCTGTGCATTGGCCAATGGCTGCCCTTTCAAAAGTCTCACCTAAAGGACAATTATTGATTCTATATTTCTTGTGTTTTCCTATTTTTTCTTTCTTTTTCTTTTGTTTTAAATTTTATTTTAATAGACTGGAAAGCAAGGTATGGAAAGCAAAAAACATAAGGAAATCAGTGACATTCCTTTCTGGGTCATGGAAACCAGAAAGGTTGCCAGTTTGTTGGCAAATATGCAAAGAACTGAATCTAAGCACATTCATTTGATGTTGCAAACAGGATTTAAATGCTGCATTAGGCTTGTGACTTCTCTTTTGACTTCTACCATCCATAATTCATTATTTGTTGCATGTGACTCATTCGTTAAATCATATGCATTATTTCTGCTATGCAGCGAGTTTATATAAAATTGGTCTGTTAAAGAAAATCTCCCAGAAATATCAGCAAAATGAAACATCTTTTGCAAATGTTGGTAGAAAATAAAAGAAAAACAAAAGTAGGGTAAGTTGAGCAAGGATGGTTCTTGTATAGATAAAATATCTGAAAATATTTTATTTTCTTTTTCACTCACATCCTGTCAAGCTATGCCAATTCAGCAGAGAGACTAGGCACAAGGGATGCAAAGGTTATGTCTGATAGAGATAAACTTCTCTTTTATCTCTTTATGGTCTCAGTTTCTGAGCTGTAATTTGAACTGGAGATCAAGTCAATGTAACAAAGACACAAAACATTAGTCAGACTTCAGTAGGCACAGGTCCTGAGATTCAGTTTCCAAACTTTCCAGTTTGTTGCTAGCATCAGATGTCATAAGCTGTACCTCTATTCTTTTAAAAGGGTTCAGTGGTCTCAAGGGAACATAAGAATACCAGTGACAAATTACAATATGCAGGCAGTTAGGTTTTCTTGCTCTTTTTTGCCTCCTCCCTCCATTTCTCAGATTTTTTTGTAAATTCAAGCTTGTCTCTTCACAAGCACCCTTATTTGACAGTGCACAGCAGAGAAGCAGCATTTGACAGTTTGGCAGAGAAGCAGCATTTGACAGCCTTTCAGAAAGAGAGGGAGAGAGGGAAGGGGGGTGGGAAGAGAGGGAGAGAGAGAGAGGGAGGAAGGGAGGGAAAGAAAGTAGTTTGGGCTTTGCAGACCATATATTCACCACACAGGTGCAACTTCACATAGAAGTGTCATCACCACACCTTAACAATGGAATGATCCAGGGAAGCCTTACCTTAGTGTAAGAATGCACCAGGCACCATTCAGCAAGATGGCCAGCATGCAAATGAAAGATAAATAAATGACAAACTGCTACAGCTTCAGCTTGCAGAGTGTCAAGTAGCTCCTGGAAAGTCTTAAGAACTTTCCACTTCAGGTAGTTTCCGTGGAGGCTGAGAGATTTCAACATGGGCAGAGCAGGTCTGTCACTTTGCAGAGATCAAGGGGAGTGAGGAGCTGCAGAGCCCCTCGGCTGGGGGAGCTTTGCCCATCTGAGCTACACACTTGGTGGATTGGCTGTGGCAGTGACTCCTGCAGCCCATTGTTTTTCTGTGGCAGATAAATGGAGTTCCCAGGCACTCTAGAAGCATTCCTGAAAAAGTCCAAGGTCATCTCTGTCATGCTTAAGGATTGAATTCCCATTTTTAAGTTTAGCTGTCCTGAGGAAAACCCTCCTCTCCTCCATCTCCACAGTGCAAGCAGTGTGTGAGCCTAGAGACCACTTATGGTATAGATAACAGTGTCATGCCAGTACAGTAAACTTTGTAGACATCTACTGTGACACACAAAAGGAGAAATCTCTACTTGTTACCCCTGCTTTTAATATCTGTACTGTGTTATACCAGCTGGACAGGTTTCATTAAGGAGATGTTTGTTAAAGCCGGTGTATTTATCTTAGTAAATATTTACATCTATGTGCTTCCATAGAAGCTGTGTACATGACAGAGTAAATTCAGTTTAAAAGCCCAAACAGAGCACAGGAGGTGGCAGAAATAATTCTCCAGGCCTCAGCAGAACCCACATCTCTCCCTTTCGCCACTCTGATACCCAGTCACTTTCTAGCTTCATTATACAAACATATTACACAGATGTTGGTGCTTTTATGTTACTTCTCTTCAAAAGGTTTATGTAAGTGTCTTTCAGGTTAGGGCTGAATCATGTCCTACCTGCAGATCCCTAGGGATGTGCAAAGCCTCCAGTGTCCAGGCTTGCCCTTTACTTGTGTAGATGCCACCATGGGATCTGGACTCCTGTACAAGAGCAGTGGGCTGTGGGGTCAGCCTGTGACAAGGACAAGAGCAGTGGGCTGTGGGGTCAGCCTGTGACAAGGACATTCCTCTCCCCTGCACTGCTGCAGGCTGTGGCACTGACTTTGGGCTGAGAAGCTTGGGAGTTCACTAAGTAGAACTGCAGAGAAAGGAGAAAGCAGTCACTAAGTATGAGGAGTGCTGAGGGAGAGAGAGATTTAACAGTGCCCAGTGGAGATGCCTTACTAAACGAATGCAAACCTAATAAACAGAAGAGCTGCTAAATATCAAAAGGAGTTAAGCAACGAAAAGTGGCAGAAAGCCAAGCTGCAATACTGAGCCTCTTAATGCAAAGAGAAAGCACTCAGCAAACACACAGTTTGTAATACAAAACGAAGGGACAGATCATTTTAATAAGATTTGCATTGTATTAATAACCTTCTGTGCATTTTTTCTGACTAAAAATATTTATGTACATCCAGTGCATGAAGGATGATCAGAGAAGTGATGTTGTCTTAAATATATTCTTTGAAGTCGAGTGTTTCTTCCTTGGAAATAAAAAGCAGCCTCTAAAACTATTTAAAAATGCAAGGGAAACTCCTTTCCATAAATCTGAACTCCAGGGCTATAGTATGAGGAGAACATGGAGTTATTTACAGGAAAAAGAGAAGGTGGCACAGAAGAGAAACATTACACATGCACTTGCCTCTCTAGCTCCTGAACTCCAGGATACTGGGCCCAAGTCCCTGGTCACCATGGTGACAGACAGATGTGAAAGCTCCCTTGGAACACACCAGCAGCTGCTGCTGTCAGTGAGGCCCCCAGAGAGGCAGTGAAAGGTGGGAGACAGCGGCAGCCTTGCCCCAGCCTGCAGAGGAGGATGCCCATGGTGGTTCAGAGGCCTCTCAAAACCATGACCTGATGCAGCAGAAACTCTGCTGCAGTGCACAGGCTGAGGCAGGGCGAGCACAAAAGTGGCACAGGGAGTGGGATTGTCCCTGAGAAGCTGGTCTCATGCAAAGGCAGGCAACAAAGGAGGCATTAATATGCAGCCACTGGCACTTTAGGCAGCATCCACAAGCAAAGAAGCCATTTTCCTCAGAGGTGGGGCTGAAATGGAGGAGATGACTGAGCGCCATAGGGGCGCATCCCAGTGCAAACCAGTTCTCTTTTCTGCCTGTACTCCTCATCGTTTAGTGTTTGCATAACAAAAGTGTCCAATCTGCACAGCAACATGCAGGAACCTGGGTGTTCCTGAGTCAAAGACTCTTTGGCACAAGTTATTGCTCTGATCCCAAGTGTGGGCAGGCAAAAATGAAATGAAGTCCACCACAACTGGAGTGAATTTTACCCCTATATAATGCTGGTTTTTGGAAAGAATAATTTGAAGTGATACTCCCCTGATTGTGTTATTTGCCCTGTGAGTCAGGAAGCTTGCACTCTACTCATGACACTCTGCCCATTTTCCCCTGGGATATGTCTGTGTATTCATGTGGATATCATACCTCATTTTGCAAATTGCTCTAGCTGCACTTTTGGGTAAATATATCATTAACATTTTTCCCAGTCTTGTTACTGACTTGGCTAACCATTGACAAAATCATCCTTTTTACAAAGCCCATAAAAACTCCTGGTCTTCAAAGATGCAGGTGATAAGTGGAAGACTCCTGGAATGTTGTTCCATTTGCACATGAGAACTAGAAATACTTAACCTGTTTCTTTATGCAAGATTTCCATACTTCTGGGGCAACTCTTTTTGTACCGCTACATAAACCCTCGGTAGGTAGAGAGGGGCTTTGGTACCATTTTTATAAACTGTATTTGTGCTTCTCCAGCTTCCTGTGTACTGCTGGACAGGGAAGAGGTCAGAAATCAGTTGATCACTAGCTTTCACTGTAGAAAGCAAACTATGGCAAACAGCACCAAAGGCAGGCAGGCTGGTATGAAGAGATCTGTCAAGAGATGACTGGGCTGTTTTCCTAAGGGGAAAACCATCACGGTGGAGATACCAGAAGGTCCAATAACTAAGAAGTGATTTCAGTAATTCAAATTTTAAAGAAACACACAGTGGTAAGCAAAGATGTAGAAGAAGACACATCTAGAGGGAGGGAAAGCAGCAAGATATTTTCTGGGAAAAGAAAAGTCTGTTGCATAGGTACTCCTGCACCTGTAGACATAATTTGAATTTTGACTCAGCCCTGTAATCAAAGGGCACTGCCAACTATGTCCAGTGAATTAACAAATGTTGGCTTGTCTGGAAGAAGAGCTACATCACTACAATTATTTCTGATGGCACTATTTGCCTAGAAGATATGCGCCTTAAAAAAGACTCCTCGGCATGTCAATGGAAATTAGTAAGAGCTTGACTCATGGACCTTGTCTTGAGGACCCACCTCAAGAAGAAGCTGCATTCTGTCTTGCTTAAGGGTGTATTGGGGAGACTGTTTTGAGAAAAAAAACTGTGACTACTTCTTCCCTGAGGAGGAACCAATACAGGCTTTCATATCTCATGATCATCCAGATCCATTTCCCAAGTCCTCAAAAATGTTTTTCTGTGTTGTGTGGCAATGACTCATGGACTAACCAACCAGGGAAGGGAAAAGTCAAACTTCAGGAGAATCTACATGCCTCATGGCTGTGGCACCAACATCAAAAGGGAGTGGAGTCTTCTTCTTTACTCCAGCCTTCTCGTCCTTCCTCCTCTTTCTGGCTCTCAGGGCTAGCCCAGCTCCCTGGCCAGTCACACAAGCAGGGGACAGCAGAATGGAGAGCAGGGAACTGGGCAGTTGGAGGGGCATGGAGAGGAAGGAAGCCCTCTCCTTCTGCTGGCAGGGAGGTGTTGTAACAGCTTAGTCGCCATGTACAGCTTTGGGTGCTGAGAAATGTGCAAACGCTTTCGTAAACATTGGTGTGAAACAAATAGCTGGGATCACAGGGAAATCACTTCTCTCTCTACCTACCCTCAGCTGCCAGACTCCAGAATAGCACACCAATTGCAAAAGAACGTTGACTTTCAAGTCCAAGATGACAAACCTCCATAAATGTACTTGTAATTTGCCTTCAGGAGAGGAGGATGTTCTGCCACCGAGCGACTGTACCACATATGGTTCCTGACCCTTTCTCTCTCTCTCAGAGGGAAAGCAGGTGCCTTTTTCATACAGTATGTGTTCCTAGCCATAAAACAGGCGAGGCATTTGTCATTCAGAAAAAAATGAAGAAGGTTGAAGTCAAGAAAAGAAAACCCAAGTGATAAAGGTCCATTTTACATCTAGAAGATGCAGGCAATAAAGTCATGAGTCACCTTTAACAAATTTGTCTGCAATTTTGTGACTAATGCGTTAAATTATATAATTCACAAATGTCCAGCCCTTTAGGATTTTACTAAAAGCTATTTGCTGATTTAGAGAAAGAGATAGCAAAATGAAGTGAAAAAGCAGGGCCTTCTGGAGAAAGGGAAGCGATCAGCACTAATGGATTTATTGTGCAAAAGCCCACGTGGTTGAAGAACTGTGCACGTACGCACACATCTGGCTGCTTCGGCTGTCAGTAATCACGAATGCAGCTTGCTGATGCCAAACAAAAATCTGCATAATACAGTAAGTTATCTGTTCATTTTTATAATCTAGATCTCAATATATTAGCCACAACTGTAGCAACAACAGAAAACAAACAGTTAGGTTTTCCAGGAGAAAGTTAAATTTGTACAAAGTTAATCAAAGTCCACACCAAACAACTCAGGTAATAGGTCGGCAGAGCTTACCTACTGAAGTCACAGAGGCACTGCTCCAACATTTGCAATGAAAACAGCTGGGATATCACTGCCAAAACAGAGGAAAAGTCGTTCTCTTTCTGATCCACATCTCTGACCCCTGAATATAAGTCAGAAGTGTGTGCACTTTTGTTACTGCATATACTCAGCACGTTGCAACACCAAAAACATTTAAAGAAAATGTAACCTCAGAGTTAGAGATGCATAAGGACCAAATTTCTATTTCAAAACACCAATGAAAACTAAAGTTGTGAGGGGGACACGTGGTAAGTGGGTAAGAAATCATCAAATAGTTTCACTTTAGGTAAATAAGCTAAATCTCTTCCCTTCTCTCTTGTTCATTAGCACCCAGTACTTTTCATGTTCTAGGGCTGTTGTCTCAGCCATGTCAATTTGGATTGGTCCACCCCTGGTTTCATAATATTTAATTATCTTTCATAAAACCCAGCTCTTGCATTTATGTGGTCAGTGAAGAAACTCCACTTCCCCTTTAAAAGTTACTCATATCCTCAGAGTTGCAGATTGAAACACAGAAAATGAAAGTGCTAAAGTCTCAGAAAACAGAAGGCTAAAAAATAAATTAATATTCAGCATTTTCAGAAACATTATGAGCTTTAAAGCAATTTTTTTTAATAGGAAGACTGATTCATGGCTATTGGGTCTCTGGTATGATAAGCATAATTTTGCATAGCCTTCTTCCCATGGCAGTGAACAGGAGCTAAATAATTCTTAGAGTTCCGAGGCTGGTTAATATCATACACAATATAGCAGAATTTTACACCAGAAAGATACCTGATGATACATATCTATTTTATAAAAAATGAGACTTTACCATAAATACATGATTCCTTAAAATTCCACTTTGAAGATTTTAACCTTTGGTTAGTGATTCTAAAATATAACACTCTGTCTTTAAAAAATCACACTCTTAAAATGCAATTTTGGGAAAGCTCTTGGAAAAAAAATAGTATGTTTCAAAAAATTATGTTAAGAATGCATCCTGTTTAGCAATTATAATTATTAAAAGTAATGATTTCCAACTAATTAAAAAAATTCTTTACATATTTCACTGTTCTTTCTTGATTATAATCTTACTATCATTAAACCAGGAAATGTTACAGAAAAAAAGTAAATAATGCACTGTCAATTTTAACAGGGAAATTGTATTTTCAGTTGATTATTTGCAAGGAATGGGTTAAATGGATTAGCAACCTGTTTTTAAAGGAGAAGTGAGATCATTTTACACAATTCTTGTTCTTCTAAGTAGAAGCACTCTGTGGAGGCATGTCTTGCAAGCGTGCAGCGTCTGGTTCTGATAACAACCCTGGGCACCCACAGAATCTGCCAATTTTAGATCAGTGTGGTACATTTAACACAACAGGACACATCAAATGAGAAGCAGGATATATTCATCTCAGCACAGAGTGGGTAGGTTGAGATGAGTTAAATGAAGCTCTGATTCTATACATGGTACATTTAAACTACATGTTGTGCTTTGAATATAAATGAAATCTGCTTTACCCAACATTTATGTAACATTTTTCCTCATTAAGAATTTATTAACAATTTCATCAGCACTGACATCACAAGAAGGAGCGGCAAAAAAACACCCAAGTCCATTTAAAACCATTAATTAGTTGGGCAATCTGATTGTTCATTCACAGCAGCTGTTGCCTCCTTGGGGTTTCAGTGACCAGTTGTGGAAACAAATGCACACTGGAAAATATTAAAATAAGAGAAAACTGGGTTTCAATTTTTTGTTGGTTTTGTTTGTTTGTTTTTAAGGAAACAATTACAAACAGTCCTCAAAGGTGGAAAAATTCCATGAAGGCAACAGGTACATAAATCTGCACAGTCAAAATTGAGTTTAGTTTTCCTGAGGAGCATTTAGAATGCTGAAGATGTCTCCTGCTGCTGCGTGATTTACTTCCTTAATAAAGACCATGGAGTACTTTTCTGAACCATAGCCATGTGGAGCTTTACTGTATACTGCAACTCTTTGTTTGATTCATAATTATCCGACAGGATTTGCAGCTTTGGCCTCTGTTCCCCCTGAAAGCAATGGGAGCCATGTTATTGATTTCAAGGAGGTGAAAGTGTCAGCAGCTTTTCCATCCACAGCAACTACATACATGCAAGAACATGCCACTTTGGGCTCCAGTTACCTAGAAATTAAATGTACCAGAAAATAGTGCACCTTTATCTTCTCTTTACTTCCTGCTGCCAGTGAGGGCAGGCACTGACAGCACTGACAGCAATTCCCCTTTTTGTCTTAGGACACCAGCTCCTACATGGCTGCTACCTCTACAGAGAACCAGGAGCTGTTACAGGCCCTGTGCTACTGCCTAGGTTGAGGGGACTTTGGAACCAAGAAGCTTTCAAATCTGAAGTCCTTTGAAGGATAATGACTTTCATTTTCCCTTGAACAGAGGCTGACTCACTCAATTCTTTTGCACACCATGACTGAGTTATAGTGGTAATTTCAGCCAAAAACCATTAGCCAGCTAGTGTAAATCACACAATGTCAATGACATATCTTGCTTTTAATGTAATTTTAGAAGTGGTCTGCTCATGCAGTCTTTGCAGTCATGTCTTAGCTGGTGCAGGATGTATTGATGAGAACAGATTTTTTTCATGTCTGTTCCAGAGGGAAGGTGAGTCACTATAATAAAATCTAAGTCTATCCTTCCCTCCCCTCACATGATCACAATTCCAGGAAATCTTTTTTGTCATGCCTCAGTAGTAACTGCAGATCAACTGCAGATCTCTGAAATCCCATCTCTTCAGGCAAGGCCATATAGCTGGTGAGTCACATTTTCTTCAAGTGCCCCTAATGAGCAGGGTTAGAATACAGTCAACATATTTAAAAATAAAGTAAGCTCTAGAACCACAACCCTTACTACTGACCTAATTTCTGTGACAACTTCCACAGGGAAAATGTGTCCACTTGTTCCTCCTTCATCACAGAGTAGACAGAAAGAACTGTTTCAGCCTTCAAAGGACCAATGACTTGTCCCCAGAGTTATGGACTGCAGCTTTTAAAAGCAAGCTTGTGAAAGATGTTTGCTGATATTACCTTATTTTTTATTTACTAAAATCAGAGGCTTAGTGAGCTTGTCAGTTGGTCGCTTTTATGAACTCTTAGTTTTAAATTTCCCCTCATCCTACAGGCTGAAAAATTTTCAAGTAGTAATTTTTAATACAAAAATGTTCCTAATTATTTTGAGAATTAAAGTATAAGAGCTGAATATTCTATTTTGTTTCTTTTTAAACAGAGAAATGCTCTTGAGCACGATTATACACCCTCTTCCTGATTCCTGTCTAATAATGTACATTGGCTTTGATCTCTCCTAGCTTCTATAGGTAGCCCTGCAGGGGAGGATATTGGGTGTTTTTACCAATTCTGTATGAAATCTGTGAGTTTCCTTTCTGCAAAAATGAAATCAGCTAATTATGATTTTACTGCTTTCTATATTTGCATGAGCTTTCAATTCTGAATTTTCAAATTTACTTGGAATGAAACACCTACTGACACACCTACTGTGTACACGAAAAACCCACCACCTCCCTTGTAGATCCCTGTCCTGATTCTGAGACTCTCTAGAAAAACTGCCTCATCTTTAGTCCCATTATTTTGCTGTATTACAAAGAGAAAGGAGACCTACTTTTTCTTCAAAAGGGAAATTAATCTTAAATGCATAATAGCCTGTTGCTACTCTGCTGTGAAGAATTGGAGGTTATTACAGTTTTTTCACATGCTCTGATACAACAGCTTATGTTGCTACCACGATTCTGTTACACACTCAGCAGACTTGGGGTTTGTTTTACAAATACATTTGCTTCCAGTTGCCAGCCTAACCCCTGAAATAGGATATTCTACAAGTGCAAGTTGCAAAGAAAGCAAAGAAAGTCAGCATTTTACTCTCAAGCAAACAAATAATATTAGGCATTAACTAGTGTGAGAAATTTTATCTTGTAAAAAACATTTAGTTGTTCAAAGTAAAAAAGAATAACATGTAATCACAAGAGGGGATACCATTCTTTGGGATATTGAAGAGAAGGAACTTGACCTATAATTTTTCCAAGAATATTTTCTTCTGACAGTTCCCAGTGACCTTCCTAAGATACTGAGAGGAAACCTACTCAGTAAGAGAGACAAACATTCACTTGAATACTTTAAGTATTCAAGACAAACATATGAATACTTTAATGTATCCCCTTGCAGGGATAAATACAACCTCTACTATTTCAACAGAGGGGAAAAAAAAAGACAACCACAGAACAGTTTTCAATGAAAGATGTCAAAAAGAAACATCTACTCCAGGTATGCAACCCTGTAATGGTGCAAACTCCCACTGAGTTTGTTGTTGACTGGATAGAGGGAAAAAGAAAACAAGGAGGAAAGAGTGAGCACAAGATTTTGTCAACCAGATTTCTAGAAAATTGTTGATGAGGTAGGAAGACCTTTGACTGTGAATTGTGCCTTTAAACCCAGCATGAGGATAATTCTGCTCTCTGTGCACCAGTTAAACAGAAAGTCACTCACTCCATTTCATTTGACTGATTTAGACAGCCTCTGCAGAGAGCAGGAGTTGATCAAATGTGACTCAGTGTGTTTGCCTGCTGCCGTCAGCCCCAGAGGAAAAGTCTCACAGCTGCTGAATTTCCTGGAGCTTCTGAAGAGCTGTGGTTGGTAAAAGTGGCCAGCCCTAGAGATGAACACAAGATGACTTATTCTGGGATTTCACAAAAGACAGTGCAAGAGAGGGAGTACAGTCCCGAGGGGCCAGTGATAAGCAGAGATACAGATGTCCTTGGAATGCTCTTCTGACAGGTGCAGAACAGCACAGAATATAGCAGCTCATCTTGCAGCTACCTATGAGTTCCCAGGCTTGTCCTCACAAGCCTAGCAGGCAGTGGTTCCATCACCAAAAGATCCAGCTGAAGAGGTTTCCTGCACCCAGAGAGTCATCCCTTCCTCTCCTGTGGAAGGTGATGCTGTCACCAGTGCAGGTTCTCTCAGACGCAGTTCAGAGTCCAGTCACACAACCCATTGAATCAGCTGCAGCAGGGAGGGAGAGAGGAAAATTTTAAGGCAGATTTGTCATCACATGTTTGCAACATTAGGGTACAAACTGAGCTGCTCTGCAGTGCAAATCTGTGCAGCTCTGGAGTCTTACTGCGTTGACATTCACATTTGACAAGCTAACTCGAGATGAGTTCTCGTGGACAGCAGTTTATTTGGATTAGTGCTGTGATGGAAGCAGGCTCTGCAGTGCTCTCACTGAGCTTTCTTTCTTGAGCATGAAGTACATTGTGGGGACGACACCTATTTTAATAAAGCATAAGATTTCTTCTTTCTCTTCCCATATTCAGTGAAAAGTACTTGCTTTATCCACAGGCTTCGGACTCCATTTTTATTTACTGCGAACTATTAACTCTTCAGGTTTTAGACATTGCACAACAGATGATCCTATTAAATGTGTTATGCCCAACAGCCTGAGCACTGTTAAATGAAATTATGAAGGTCTCAGACAAAAAATATTATTTAAATACACTCCATAGGTCATGCTAGTAAACTTTTGGACAAGGACTGATCACTACACATGGAGTTACACAGAACATTTAAGGAAGTAGAATAATAACCTGATTCTGCTAATCAGTCAATTCCTGTGATGCATGGAGAGGCTGCAGCTTTATACTCCTGCCTTATAAAAGAATCACTTTGCAAGATGTACTGAAATCAAAGATGTCATATATATTGATGCAAAAGAGGAAAGTATCACGATATATGACCCATGGCACCATGTATAACTTGACATGCATTGGAAAATGAAGAGCTTCTATGCATAACTCCTGTGAACAGCACTTGAAATCATGACACTGATTGATTCAATGTACATAAAATCCACCGCCAGATCCTAAGAGTTGCCTTCTGTCTCTTTTCAAATGTCAAACCATTAGAAATCAGTGTTCTTCTGTTCTAGTGGAAGCACACAGAGGCTGTGGCTCAGAAAAAAGGGAAAGCTTCTTCAAGCTCTCAACCATCCATTATAACATAGAAGGGAAAAACAATTCAAATTCTGAAAAAGTATCAACAAAACCTTGAAATGCTAGAAGACTTTGCTTTCACAGGTGTGACATGTCATATCTGTAAACATAGTCCCCAGTGCATAGCCAGACTTCTGTGAGAAGGTACAGTGACAATGGAGAGGAAGTCCAATGGCTCTAGGCAGGTCATAAGGGCTAAAGGTGCCATTATTTATCTGGTCTTAGGGGCGTCCAAGTTGAGAAGTAGTAATCTAGCTCTGTTTAATCTAATTACTGCATCTAAGTTACTGCTTAGATGTTGAATAAATCCTTCCAAGCAAAGAAAAAAAATGTATTTTTGTGGTTTTTTTCATACAGAGCAACAAGCTCCTCCAGCTCAGTAGAGTTTGACACGTAATTTTTTTCTGGCCATGGTATTTCTGTGGTGTGCACATCTGCATGTTGACCATGAACTCGTTTTCTGTCATTGAAGAGCAAAAAGGGGGTAACAGCCCTCTCCTTTTTTACATTTTATCTCTAGTAATGGGCACACAGAGTTGGACTATCTGTGAGCCAGCTTGCTCTCAGCCACAAGAGGAAGCAGAAGGAGCAGTCCAATACTCTAAAGAAGGAAGAGAGAAGATATAGATAGTCAACTTCTATATAGATTGTCAACTTCTCACAGCCACTATAAGCATTTTGTGCCTTGATACAGGCACATGTTGCTGAAGAAATCCCTCAAGACCACTTTTTAAATAAAAATGTGTGAATTCACAGCTAGTAACTCTTTTCTTCATCCCTTTGTTTGCCCCATATCTGGGTATACCACCACTGACATCTCCTCACTACCTGCAAGTAGATTTGCATACACTTTTAAATTGAGGTTTCAGTTTAATATCATAATAAATGTGAATTTTTAGATTTGTGGCAATGTATGAAAAATCCTGGAACTTCAGCTACTGGCAAAGCATGATACTGCTCAAGAAGGAAGTTTTTCCATAAGGTACTGAGCCAAATTTTTAATGACGTTCATACATGAAGGAAAGAACCCTGTGATTCAGCACATCATTTTTAAATGCATATCTGACAGCATAAATGCAGAAGATATGTTATATATATTGTTTAAACCCATGTATTCAGTTCAATATCATGGTTTTCTCCAAGTAAGAATGAATTCTAAGATATGTGATATCTGCTATAGACTCAAATTATGAGTAATTTCAGTTAGTAAAAGTCATCCAAAGCCTATAAAAGCCATTCACTGTTTTTCTCTCTAAAGATAATAAACATTCTGTTAATATTTGGAGCAGTACAAGGTAAATGTCTGTTTTCTTTTAAATATTAGAAGGCTAACCAAATCTCTGAAAATTTCTCTTTTAAAGATAGTGATGACTAAATTCCTGAATTTGTTTAATCACTTTGCAGATTTTATTGGAGACAAACATTTTATTCAGAGACAAAGTATCTTTTCATAAGCGGCATGACAGTGAGCAGCAACATGACCAACCCACACCCTGGCTGCAGACTGTAAACAGAGGAAGCTGTTGGCAGTGGCTGACCTGACCTGAGGAGAAAACTAGTGAGTCATGGAGCCTTGTTCATTTGAAGATTAAGTTTGTACTCTCCGTGAGAAGGATTCTCCCCCATCCTTTGCCTCAGGAGGAAAAATGAAACACGAGCCTGTTGGAGCATGAGCTTGAGAGAGGTCCTCGTGCCAATGGTTGTTTTAAGAAGAAATTATACCATGTGAAAGTGGTGGACTGCGACTTTTTTTTTTCATTTTTCTAGAAATTGCTTTTTAGTTCTCAGTTTGACACCTCCATATGCTTTTTGAAGCACGGATATTTAAATTTTCACTCTTGCATTCTACGTCTTGATCAATGGCTGCTTGGCTATTTTGCACTGAAAGTTCCCCAGTTCCATTCACACTGAAAATTACAAGTTCAAGTAAAGTATCTAAAGTAAATTATCTAAATCACCACTAAGGTTTAGAAGGCAGAACAGAAGAGCTTTCTGATCCCTCCCAGCCTGTGGGAATTTTGCTCTTTCTGAGACTTTGCTATCATGCTGGCCTGGGGGTCAGTAGCTCTGACAGATGAAGCCAGCACAAGGGAAATGCTGAATTACCCAGACTAAGAAGTGGTGAGGTTTTTTACCCTTTCCAGAATTTTGCTGTTAAATAAAAGCATTCAGAGTAAGACTGCAAAAAGGAAGTGGTCACTGCAAGTCCCTTCAAAGACAGTCAGTGACTGTATGTGTAGCCTGCCTAGAGACACAAGCCTTTACAACGTGTGTCCTTCCCACAGCAGGAGAGTGCTGTGGGATTTACCTGCTGTTGGGTCTTAGGATGGAAATTTAGTAACAGGAGTAATTTTGTTTCTATACAGACAGCAAATACCTGGTGATACTTCCACAACTGTTAAAGGTTTCCCAGTACCCCAAAGCATACATTTTTGGCTTTTTCCCTCTGTCACTGGATGACTTCAGAAAGGTTGTCATGGGTAAGCAGATTTTTCTGTACTACCTTTGAAGTCAATTTTAACATTTCCATTTCTCTCTGTGTAGAAATTACAAATAGTAATTTTCTACTGAAGTGTTTCATCCCCTTCACGTCAAATTTTTAAAAAATAACGCGAGAAGGTGAAAAGACCAAAAACCCCCAATGCTCTAGGAGCTAAACCAGTCCCAGTTCCTAAGGCTTGGGAGAGAAGATTGTAATAGAAATGAGTTACTCTCCCATCTATCTATTGCTGCTCCCCACTGTCAGGGATGGAACAATGGAATAAAGGGGCAACAGGGTTGCACTCAGTATGGCAACACTTAGGAGAGGCTTTGTGAATGCCTCTCCATATTGCCATGTGAATTATGGTTTCACTAACAACTGGTGCAAATCAGTGTTAGTGACATCACAGAGCCCTAAATGATGTCCATCAGGCTGCCTGCTCTCCTGCAGACACACCATCTGCTCCAGCCGAGGGTGCTAGAGGCTCGAGTCAAAGCCTATTGAATCTGCTGGAAAGATTCCCGTGAATCTTTGCCTCTGTGACTCATCCAGAGCTTATACAATGCACAAAATGTCAGCCTCACAAACTGCACTGTGCAAACACGACAGCTAAAACCTAAACAAAACACAGTGACAGCACTCAGCTCTCTCACACCAACGCATGCCAGGATTTGGCCTGCTAAAACCAACCCAGCTGCAGTCCCGAATAGCAGGAGCACACAAGAGGAGGATGAAACTCTGAACTGCTGCCTGTTATTGAGAGGACTTAGGAGACAAGAAAAGTCTCTTACAGACAGAGCCAGAGGAATCAATTCTGCCTCTTTGGTTGATGCTGCCATCAGAGGGGATGATGTGCCTAAAAGGAAAACATGGGTCACAGTGCCTGAGTAGATCAAACACCACAGGAGAGGTGGGAGGAAGGACTCTCTGAAAGAGCAATAAGGCCAGGCAGAATTCAATGGCAGTGGGTAAAATGGGAGGATGACATAAAAATAGTCAGCTGTATCTATAGATTTAGCTTGTCTTCTCTTAGTAGGGATGACAGTGTTTTTCTTTCTCAAGATTACATAAAGGCACCCACTTTCCTGCACCGAGCTTCCACTGAAGTCAGTGTGAGTCATTTGTGCAGGCTGCTGAGAAATACATTCCCAGAAGAGCTAATTATTGCATATATCATAATGAGCTTGCAGAAGAGGCTTTATAAACATCTGCCACTGTTTCATTAGCTCCAGTTGAGGAAACAGAACAACTGTCAGTCTAAATGACATGGCTTGGTATTTTCCACAGATTCTAAAAATAGGGCAGTGAAGGGCAATTCCTGATAACACATTCAGTTTTCAAATTAATTTCAGGTAAAATGTGTATTTTCAAAAGCATGCTAATTTTATCTCCAGTCCCCTATCAGAACATGCAGTTTTTAGGATCGCTTCTATACTTTATGTACAAGAAAAAGAGAAAACAAAAAGGCCCCTCCAAGCCCTGATTTACTCTTGGACCTGCACAAAACAAAATACTCTACCTGTGCTAATTGTTCAGCAGAATTCAATGAGGTAAAAAACATAAAATTTGAATGTATAAATCCAGCAAAACAGAAATGAGGTTTTATTAGGGACAATGCTTATGTGGTTAGGAAGTCTGTTGGGCTAAAATTTATGGCTAGAACCTGTCCTGTCTGCAAAGATTTACCTTTATTATACTTACAAACCTATAAAGCATGAGTCTGCTTGTGATTTAGTCTGGATCTTTGAGTGATCACATCCTTTTATTGATCAAGTACTGAGCATGAGCCTTATGTATAGCAACTGAGATGTCTGTCCCATCATTAGCAACAGTAGAAGTTCTATGGCAATTCCAAGCATTTAGATCATAGAATAGATGCAAAGTTTGTTCTTGCTTTCTGATTCCAGAAGGAAGAATGAGAGACTGCAGGCAGGAAAAAGTAAATGGACTTCAGAAATCAGAGAGATGGAAAATGAGGGCAAAATCTCAAGCAGAACACCTAATCCTGAAACTAAACTCTGGGATTTGCAGCAGAATCTTTCAGGATTAGGGGTTCTTTATATGCCTCAAACTCAAGAAATCCCTTCTCCTGAGGGACTTTCCTTGGTGGGTGAGAAAAGTAGTTTCACACAACACTTTCCCCATATGGTTTGCAACATACTGAGGCAATAACATCTCTCACCAGGTACAGCCTAATGAAAAATAGGGTTCTGATAAAACCTTGCACTCATCTTTATTATCTTCTACCAGACAGTGGCAGTTCAATAAAAACAGTAATTAATAATAAATATTTAGCAAAAAATGAGAAAGGGAATGAGGATTATGTGATTTTTCCCAGGCTGACAATGTTTCTCTTAGCTGATCAGTTTACTGATGAAGGCCTTTCTTGTACATACTCTCCTGATAATTTTTCAGAGGAAGATGCAGCTACACACCTGTCCCCTGTACAGCTTGCCTTTTAGGCAGTGTAGCCTAATGAAGGAGCCCTTATTCAGCAGAGCAAGGCAGCAGAACAGATTGACTAGCTCAACAGCTATTAAAAAAAAATGATCAAGCTGATCTACTTAGCTGTCATGAGCTTCAGCATCTGGACAGCTTTTTATCACTTCATTGACTTTTATAAAGTAACAAAACAATTCAAGAAAGAAATGCAACAAATCTGGAACATGATACATAGAAAGAACAGAAAATAGACTCAAGGACTAAAATGGCTCTGGATGCCATATTTTACTGATAATTGCTTTGGACTGAGCCACATTATCTTGAAAAAACGTGGAACTGAACAAAATATACTATTTGCTTTTTGTTTTGTAAGAACTCTCCCTGGAGTCCTTTCTATATTCCTGTATTCTGACTGCATACCAGTGTAAGTGAGAAGTTACTCCAAAGAAGCCAACCAATATTAACTGGAATAGGAAAAATGAGAATTAAGCTCCAAAAAGCTGTATCTATCTCTAGGACATCTCTAACTCAAGACCTTATGGTGTCCTTCCAAACACTCTTCATGGGTGAGAATTCCACTCTACTTCCATTCTGTCACAAACTAAGAATCCAGCAAATACAGAAAGGCATTTTCCCAGTTCCATGAAGATTGCTAAGTTAGAGCAGGTTTCGGCAAAACTCAGATATGGTTTTCTCCTTTAAACAATATTAGTAGGCCTAAAATGTTCTCATTAAAAAAAAATTCTGGAATAAAAAGTATCATATCATGGAATAAATTTTATCTGCAATAAAATGATACCTGCACTGTGTAGCAGGTATCTGTGACCCTTTGTTATATTTTTTACTGGCTACCAATCAACATGCCTCGAAATAATATCATCGGATATTATCTGGCCACACTGGAAGAACTCCAAATCCTATCAAATATATATCACAGGCTGCACCTAGTATTTTACCCCTGTATTTATAGAACTGGGATATGGAAAGAATTAATCAGGGAAAACTCTTATTATGGCTTGACCAATTCAGAAATGACAGAGTCTATACTCACACTGCTCAAAGGACTGTCTGACGTGTCCTGTTTAAGGGAAGATGCTGCAAAATGAATTTCCCTTCTTGTGCCAGTTCTTCTAACTTTTTTTCCCTGCAGTTTGCTTTCTCAGCAGAAGGGATGTAAAGACATAGGACACTCAACTGAGCTGGGCATGCCTGTGCTGAAGGATGAAGGGACTGGTTGCCAAAAGCTTGTACGCAGTGCAGCACTCTTGGAGAAAACCCTGTGTGAGAGTGCCACGCTGTGAGGCACTGCCTGGGTGAGGCTTTTTCAGGACAAGGCACAGCACAGTGGGTCCCCATGTTCAGAAAAAACCTAACTCAAGTTGGAAGGAATGCAGAGAAAGATGCTGGGGATTTAAAACTGTCTTATAAGAGGAGACTAAGCCAGCTAAGCTTGTTTCATTTTAAAAAGTCTGTGAAGGCATATAATTGCTTTTTGTAAAATCACTGGAAAGGGACATGAAGAGGGGGAAAGAAAGGCTTAAGAATGGCATAATGTTGGCACAAGGACACATGGCTGTAAACCAGTCACATACAAATTTAGGCTGGAGTTTGGGGATTATTTCTACTCATCAATAAAGTGATTCACTGGAACAGACTTCCTGTCAGGAACAGTAACTGGAAAATGCCTAATCAGTTTTAAGATGAAGCTTAATAAATCCTTTAAAAGGATAATATGACAAGGCTGCCTACAATGGTAGACAATTGGATTCAGTTTTGGAAGCTTTCTCCAAGCACTAAGCTCCCAGACAACTGCTAAATGCTATATCAAATTTGCTAAAGCCTGTGCAATATAAAGCCTAGAAATATGTACTTAATTCAGTTCTTGGCTTAAAAACATTGCTATTTTAAAGTGTCATATATAGAAATTATTTTTCACAGAGAAGGAAATTTTATGGCACAATAGTGTGGAGACAATCTAAAAAAATCTCTGATATTCTCAATTTGTATCATCCCTTATTTCCAAATACTTAAATGATCCTATTTTGTAGTTAAACCTTCTGTCATTATTTTTTGCAAGGTACTAGTAACGCCCTCATTATTTTGCGACTATAATAGAAAACATAGAGGGCTCAATTAATTCATTAATTAATAAAGCATGTTGTAATACCCAGAATTACTCCATGAGAAAGTTCTTTTGAATCACTATGCTCAGAATTTGGAATGTCTCCCTGAAACGCTGGAGTGGAAAAACAGCTAGGCCATCTACTTCAGAGTTATTCAAACCCTGGCTCAAGGACCAGGCATGATCCTCCAGAAGATGTTTTCAAATATTTTGGGGGTTTTTAACCACATTGCCATTCAGTTGGCTCAGCTACATCAACAGCCTGACAATCCCTCCTTGATAAAGGAAAATCCTGGGAGACTTGAAAGGCAGAGGCTCTCTAAAGGTGGGACAACATTCTTTACAGCAGCTTCCTGAAAGGCACAGTGGTCAGTCCTAAAAAGGGGTCACAATTCCTATCCTAAGGAAGATTTTGGTGTTCCCCCCCCCCCCCCACTGGAAAAAACAAGAGGGGGATAAACACAAGAAAAATACATTTTGCAGAGATTCAGTGATATCAGATGAGCCACAGACCTGAACCTTCTCCCACAGGTTCCAATGCTCCACTGTGTTCTGGCTGTGGATACATTGGTAACCCAGGACACTGGTGGCCTTACACGGTAGCTGGTCCCAATGGGCTGCCAGGCAGACGGACTGACTGACAGTCAGGAGAGTGTGCTAGGAGAAAAATCAACATTTTGGGCTTTGTTGAGCATTTACTGCAATCCATTTTCACAAGTTGCTTTGTTGGAACTTTATTTCCACAGGGAGCTAGTTAATGAGAGGATCACTAACTAGACCCAATGTTACCACTGGCAGTTGCTGGTACAGAGCAAAGCTTTTTTCACAGGTCTGATTTCCTTTCTGCCTGTTTGAGTCTCCCAGATTGTCAATGTTGAAGTTCATTTGTAATGTCTTTGTTCAAGAAAACTACAGCAATTGCTGTTAGTTTTTATCAATATATATTGATATATTGCAATGATAGAAAAGAACTAAACTCTAATTCAGTTCAGCTTTTCAGAAGACTTGTGAAGCACAGCACTCTTCAGGGACCCATAAACTAAAGACTGAGATGCCTTAATGCAGAGTCATCTCAGTAGCAAGATAGCTGCTGAGAGCTCTAAGACAGATTAATAAACTGATAGCAGCTTCCTCAGAACAGCTTTTCTGCAATCACCCACAAAGCCTGTTTGGGACAGTGCCATCCCAAGGGGTGTCTCATCAGCATCTTTAGCTAGATTATGGATTGTCTCTTTGTTCTGCTGCTTTTTTATTTGCAATGGGAAGAAAAAAAATTCCCAGCTGGTTGTTAATCTTTCTTTTGTTCCATATTCTACTTACATTTTACTTTCTGAACCCTCCGTACTTCCTGATGTTACCATTCAAACTCACGATCACCACAGGTTCTGCAGGGAACGTGCAAAGTTACATTCCTTGGCAGTCAAGGAATCACAGCAGAAGCTCTGCGGGTCCAAAGCCTGTCCAGCTTCTCCCTGCTCCGAGCTCAGCCTGGCCGGCCCTGCTGCAGGTTTGGCAGGATCCCAGCTGCGGAAGGCATTGCGTGTCCGTACGCTACCACCTAGTGGTACCTACCGCTCCCGCACAGGGCCGTGGGACGAATCCCAGACAGCCTGCTGGGATCCCAAACTTCATCTCACGGTTCCTGGGCAAGTCTGGAGCAAAGGCATCGCTGGGCATCTACCCAGGCACGGCTCCTGCAGCGCCTTCGGGCTGACAGCGGTGTTTCCCTAGGCCACTATGAACAGCGGCATTGATTCTCGCCATTGCTCTTTTATTCAAATTGGCTGTCTGTCCACAGAGAGCTCTGCCCAAACCACCCACCCCTCCTGCAGCACACAGGGCTAAATCTTTGTCTGAGCAGAGACCTTGAAGGACTGCCCCAGTAGAACCTGCTGCTCTCTGGAGCTCAGCTGCCTCTCCCAGGGTTAATAGCCAGCTGGGATGTTGATCTGTGAGATGGATCCAAATTTCAAAGTGGCTCTGGTCCTTTTGGGCAAACTACAGCTGTGGCCATCAGCTGCCTAGGCAGACACCCTTTGCCTGCTCTCAGGAGCAGGACCCTTCAGCCACTGTACCCAACCCAGTGCGGGGAAAGGAAAGAAGGAAGGAAAAAAGCAGACACTAGGGCACACCTTCAGCTGAAGAAGGGGTCCTTGTTTAACACAGCACCATCAAAGTTGCTCTGCCTTGACTCTGATTTTCAGGCCCTGCACTAGAAGGTGTGGAAAACTTATTAAGCTGAAAATACTGTAACATTTTAACCAATACACATTTTTGAAGATTTGAGAATGTTATGTTTTACTCTGATGCTATGCTCGCCCTGAGAAACCAGACAACAGGGAGTGCTTAAAAACACCCCCCAAAACACAGTGATGAAGAACATCCCACAAAAAGCACTGCTGTAAGACAAAATATTATATCTGATTCTGCTCCCTGATTTGTCAGTGTGAATATGTGTTGTCACCATATTGCACAAGTCCCATACCTTCTCGGTGATTTCTCACGGTCACCTCCTCACAGCACAGCCAACAAACTCCATCTCTCCCCTCACCCAGCTAACCCACTCTTTTGTAGCACTCGTTTTCTTATTGGACACAGCTGTGGCCTGTTAAGGGCAGGGCTGTTCCTAATCTTTGGTGATTAGTACAGGTGCAACTCCTCAGGCGTGAGACCACCTTCTGCACTATCTTTATTTTCTTATTTTCTTACATTCTATCCCACCACAAATATGCCATTGCAGAGCACTCATACTTCATACTGAGATGAGGCATGTGAGTACTGACCTTAAATATTTCTCTGACTGAAATTCCCCCTTTGCTTTTTGTTTGCTAATCAGCAGATTTTACAGTTGAAAGTACAAAAGAAATGTTAATTATCCCACCATCTTGGTGATGTGGTGAAAATATGTGGTGAAAACTTGCAATAGTGCAGAACTCTATCTAACCTCAACTTTCTTTGGAAGAAAAGTAGACAATTCTTTGCAAAAAAAACTCTTGATGTTTTGTTTCAGCTGATTTTGCAACTTAGCAGCTTTTCACCAACAAAGGATCACAGCCCACTAGTTGGAGATTGTAGTGAGGTATGGGATGATTACTGTTTAGCAGTTCTTTATGTAATGTATTTCTAAAACTAAGACAAGGGACACAATTTTTACATGGTTTCTGTTCACCTGGCCCAACTCCAGCCTGCCGTTCAGGCTCACCAACCTATCACACATCTTGTTTAAGCCTGTAACCCTCCATGGATGGTGCTGTAATTTTTCTGATGTGTTTATCTTACATGCATATGGGCTAGAATTTAAGTCAAACCACATCAAAGTTCCTCATTGCCTTAAGTTTGAGAACCTTTTTCTAGGCAGCAAAGGTATGCTGACAAAGGCGTTTCCCAATCATTAGTTTAGAGAAGGGCTGTGAAGGGTTCAATGAAATGCAGAAGGACCCAAAAATTTCCCATCTCCCGCTCCTCCATCTTCATGAGTCAGGGCTTAGCCCCACAACCTGGGTGAGAGCTTGTTCATTCAGGAGTCTCATGTGTCTAAGTGAGGAACAGACTCACTGAGCAGCAGCAGAGCTGTGGCTCATGACTGTCCCTGCCAGTGGAGCAGCCATCATGGGCAGGTCTATGTAGCCTTTATTCTCCTCCTGCACCTCCTCACATAAGACCAAGGCTGCATCTGCCCTGTTTCTGACTATTGGCAATTCTGTAGCCCTTCTCATACTCATGGTCTAAATTTGATCCTGGCAACAAACCCACGGGGTGAGGAGCTCTTATTTTCCCAATTTTAGAGCAAAATAAATGAGCAAGTCACATTGTCTTTCTGTCTCAAACTGATCAACAGAAAAGGTTTGAATGCAGAGCTTTGTGCTTAAGCTTTGAACGTGGCATGCTCAGCACTCTCTTTCACACTTGACTTGCATAAGAACTAAGACACATAATATTTCTGAAACTGCCAATTATTTCTTTTCAAGCCTGTAAAAGTTTCACCATGCACAGCTTTCAATTCTGCACACCATTCAAGCAGAAAATGCACCCACAGGAGATCACAGAGCAGAGGAATCAGACAGATCCTTATCCAATCCCCAACAAATGCTGCAAAACTTTAACCCACATGATAACCCCCTGACCTCTAACAGGCACTAACCACCAAACCTTTCTCCTCTCTAACAACTTCTGCTCAGTAGGTGCTAACACTCTTAAATTCAGAGTGGCTACATTTAATCCATAATTGAAGTATGCTACTCATATTTCACACCTGTGCCTTAAAACTGTTTCCCAGGGCTGTTAGCTCTAACAAATCACAGCTTCCCACAAATCTGAGTTCTTTCAAATAACAGGGAATGCCAGCAATTGAGCTTCTCAGCCAAAGGCAGCATCAAAGACAACTTTGCTAGAGCTGCACAAAACCGGGCAGCTGCCAGTGAGATTATGAAGGGAGGATGGGTTTAGGGCAAGCTTCCTGATGCTGGGCTGGAAAGAGAGAGAGATGGTGGTGGCTGGGTGTGTGAAAACCAGCAGCTGTGTAAGCCTGCTGGTGTATCGATACCTCCCAAGAATGCAGAAAAGGTCATTCAAAGTGCTGGCAGCAAGTCTGGGCGCAGTGCTGATGTGGCCCCTGGGTGGTCCCGCAAGGACTGGCCAAGGATGGGCTTTCACAGGTGCCTCAGGAAAAAGTGAGGGAGAAGAAAATAAAACATTGGGATGTTTAATATTTAATGCTGCAGATATTTTGTTCCTAGTGCTAATGGGATTGATTAAACCATTTGTGTTTCCTGTGTAAAGGAATGTAAAGCTATGTTTTAAGGGTTGGAATTTTTAAAGTTATGCTTGAGCTATACTTCACAAAGGTTTTAAATTTACTTCACAAGCTACACAGATCTCAATTTTACTTGGGGTTCTTTTGAGACCCTGGATAAAGCAGGGCTACATCTACTGGGATTTCTTATACAGGACTGTTGATGCAAGATCCCTCATTCCTTCTGCTTTTATGAGCATAACCTGCCTAAAACATTTACTTCAACACAGAGGTTAGTGTCTCAAAGTTTCTGCACAAAGCCCAAAGCTCTGCTAGAAGTTAAGGGTCTTTTCATAAAAGGGAATGAGACCCAGCTGTGAAGTTTCAAATTTCAGCTCCTCTTCAAACATGGTATTTGGACTGGAGTTCACAGTTCCTAAATTGCGCTTCCCTGTTTGGATGCTCTGAATTAGCTGGTCTGTTCTTTAGGACAGCTCTTTTTTGTTCTCAGCAGCTTTTCTATTAAATGCCAATTTAAGACATTTCCAAGCAGTGACCTTGCCTTTCACTTAGGTCTTGAAGAGAAAAGGATTGTCATAGAATGAAGTCAAGGAAATACATTGCTGACAGGCAACATCTATTTCTGTTGGGAGACAGGTCCAGTGAGAAAGGCACAGACTTTGTATCAGCTTCCTGTGCTTGCAAGAAATACATATTTTAGAGAGGAAAGGGAATGAGTTTCAATTTTACTATTCTTCAGTTTTACCTTATTTTGACAAATATTTATCCCTGAGACCTTGCAGATCTCAAGAGAAGAAAGTACTAAGTTCTCAGCTTTAGTAACTACTAGCAGTACTAGCAGTACAACTCAATAATGAAGGCTGAGATTTGTTCTCTATTCTTAAATTAGGCTTTATTATGCTATGAACAAACCAAGACAAGGAATCTACACTATTAGCCAAGAACCTCCACAGCTCATCCATCATGCTGTACTAGCCAACAGAAAATGAGTTACTCAATACCTTCTTTGCAGTGTAGAAGAAGAAAAAAAAGTAGTATTTTGTTTACAAAAAATGGGCAAATGGCACTAAAGCCTTAACAAATGTTTCCTTGCATAAACCATATCCAAAATAAACACTGAAGTGTCTTTTGCTGTTTTAAGACACTGCACTCTCCAATAACCTCAGAACAACCAATACATGAAGTTTTAAGCAAATATTAGGTTAAACATGTGTTGCAAATACTAAGCAGTACTTTCCTTGCCAAGTTGTTCTAAATATTACACTCAAATAGTTCATGCTTTTAAATCAGAGCTGACAAAAGGAAAGAAACCAAAACCCCACGCCAAACCCAACACCCAACTCACACCCAAATAAAAATCCTATGCACACTTAGGAACCAACTGGTTTTAAATGCTATACTGAATTCCACACATTGGACTACTCCTAAACAAGATACTGATTGATCACATGCACTAGAAAATAATTTCAAACGGTAAATACCCTCTTGAGGGCGGCAAATTACTAATAGATTATTTGACAAGAAACTGACATTTAATTTCCTGAGTTTTTGAGTCAGTACAACAAGCAAATTTTTTGTCTGTGGACACAAAGATCTTCAGAAAGAACCTTCAGAGCTCTGTGAGCATTTGAATAAACCCCAGAGGAGGGATCGACATGATTGTAATCAGATTATTTTTGATCTTCTGCCACTAGATGGTGTCCGGTTACCCGAGCTGCAACCACAGCTGCATTAATCAAAAAACAAACTTCAGACTCGCTGAATTCTTGTGCTTACAGCTTTTGCTGATGTTTTGGGTAAGGTATTTTCAAAGGAGGTTTGGCTTTTCAAGTCTTACTTTTGATCTCTGTATGGTCTTTTAAATAGGAAAAGATGAAGTCTTTGATGAGGATTCTTACATAAGCAGAAACAACAAACTACAGAGCACCTTAACTGCACCAGGGGAATGTGAGCCAGGCTTGAGCAATGCAAAATATCTTTCCTAAAAGTAACGGGGGAGAACAAAAAGGAAGGTAATGCAAAGTCCAGAGGGCAGAAACCAGCACCACTGTCCAACTTAGCAAGCATCAGAGGACCATAAAGGTCAGTTTGACGAAAAATGAAACCCTTCCTGTGTGTGCTGTGCAGCTTGGTATTTGTGGTGTTTTACCTCTCCTTTGAGAGGAAAGCTGCAAGAAAAAAAAAGGGTATGAGAGCACGGAAGAAATGTGGGGTCCAGGCTTGAATGTGTAATGGCAAAGAGCATTATCTGGTTTACCCATGTAATTAAACACAAGGACAGAGAACTGCAAAGCTTCCCTTTGCTCCCAGATCTGCTAATAAATAAAGCACCAGGGGGCCTCAGTCATTCACGGGCAAGGAAACCACATTAACTCTTTACTTGCTGAATTAATACACTTCAAAGACTTCATTTAAGCACGACAGAAGTAACAGAAAGGGAGCATTAAAATTCAGCTACGTGGAAAATTGCAGTAAAATGGCTGGAAAAGTGACTCAAGCTGGGTCCTTATCTGTGCATTGCAAGTATCAAAGTATGGTTTCATGGTGGAAAAGTAACAAATCCCTCTTACTGCTATCGAAATGGGGAATGGAGTGATTTAAAATTGAGTTTTTAAAAAGTGTATTTGAGTCTCTTTGATCAGCTCAAGTGTTGAGGGTGTTGGGAGCTACCTGTGCTGCCTGTGAAGGAAGTCTATTCAGTGATGAAACTCATGAGTTCAGGGATGTTTAGCCATAATTTAAGAGAGCCCTCTTTGAGGCTTTCCTCAGTGATGCTGCACATACAAGCACAAAGCAGACTCTTATTCTACAAGAATATTACAAATCAGTGCACCCACCACAATTTCTTTTCACTGATGTCAGTCAGGTTGCATGTAGTCTCTCCCACACATCTGGAGCTTGTAACTTAGCACACTTGAAACCATTCAACAGCTGCCTGGCAATAAGATTAATTCAAACTAACATTTTCTACAGAATTACTTCAATTTTGCTTTCTTTTTTTTTTTTTTTTTCTCTAAAACACAAGAATTACAGTCATTTGAGCACAGTAAGGAGACTGCACAGCAAAGTAATAGGGTTGTGGGATCCAATTACGAGCAGCCTAAAAAAACCCCAAACCTTCTCTGATGTCCAATCGATTTTCCATTTGAGGCAGCTGCAGCTGGATGCATCTTGGGAGTTCAAGGCAGCACACTGATCCAAGATACAAAGAATAAAACATTGTTCTCTTGCACAACTCTGGGAAGCTTCTCAAGTCATGAAAACAAACAGAAAACTGTACTTGAAGGCTCTCCCTTTGGAATTAGTGACTTGCTTAACCACCTGAAATGCTGATTCAGAAATTAACGTAATGTAAGCGATACTGGGCAGTTTTGCATTAAGAAAATTATACCTGAACCATGTGCAATGTTATAGCTAACTTGAATATGATAAACTTTAGTTAGATGGCTATTTAGCTGATTACACTAATACAGTACCTAAAGTTTAAAACATTAGTCATGTTTTACAACTTGATGGCATACATTGGCAGTAAGGAATAAATTCTGAGGTTTGCCAGAAGGTATACTGCACTCAGCAGTATTTTGCTGCTGAATATTTCGGCATCTCATGACTGGACTCACTGTCTTCTAAACATTCCATGAGACCAATGGCAACCTAGAGCAGAACAAATGCAGAATCTGAAATACAGAAAGATACAGAATATAAGAGATCTCATCTCCAGCATAGCCTGCTGTGATACAGCAGTAGTTCTTCATTTTCCAAACCCATGATTGTACTTCAGATTTCTATATTAAAATCATTATTTTGTTCATATTATGCCTTGTTAGTAATTGAAATGAATATTTAATCTAAATGTGTTTCCCTTTTCTATGACAACATTAATCCCGACTTCAACATAATATCAATAATTTGGATTAAGGTCCTTCTTGTCCTACTGATTTAGTCCCCATCCTGCATTTGCAGCACCTGTATCTTTGCAGCAAATTCTGAGGGCTGTGCTCTTGACCTTCATGATTCAAGACTGCAGCCTGACAGGTGAGCTGCTCACCTGATACCTATGTCAATAGCCTTGCTTTTAACCACATAAATTATGGAAATTTTCACATCCCACCAATGAGCTTAAGGCTGCTGATATCGCCTTGTGCCAAATATTTATAAGCAGACAGTAATTTGGCACAGAATGTCACAGAATGTCTCTTGACACAGTTAGCCATCAGTGCTCAGTGAATTGCACAAAAGGAATGAGGAGCAGATCCAGAAGGGGTCTTACTCATCAGAGCTGTGGCTTTGAGATCCTCATATCCCCTCCTGCACAGTCAGTCACCACAAGGTCCAAATTTCACCTGGTGCATACACAGCTCAATAGTTTGACCCTGTCTAGGGCGCAGCAGAACTTCAGAACAAACACCTCTTTGTGTGTCTCACAGCACCCGTCCCAGTGAAGCTCCCTCTAAGTACTCCTGCCTTCCTGTATCCAGAAGCCTTTCAGCTGCAGTTTGACAGAGGGAAGACTCCTGTGTTTGTGTCAGTCTTTCTAAAGTTGAAGTTTGGTGGATTAATTCCCCTCTCACATGGGGTATGAATACAGCTCTCATTTTTCAAGACTTCTCTCAGTCCTAGAGCTTTCAGGGGACAGGGGCTATAGTTCTAAGAATTCAATCGAGGACCAGCAAATGCCCAAATAGCTATTTTGTGTGCTGGAATGGGGCTCATACAAGACAGAAATGCCAACAGCCATGAAGAATAACATACTTTCAGAATGACCAGGAAAAGAAAGGACATCAGCTCTCCCGGCTTCCAACACACATACTCCCTAAAGGCAAGCTTGGTGTAAAGTCTTCTTACCTAAAGAAAGGGCCTAGAACCAAACCCTTTTGGGGAAATGACAAGCAATGGCCACTAGTCCCATTATAGGAATTTCCCATTGGACTTGGACTGAAGTGTTTCAGGGCTGAAATGCTGCCCAGAGAGGCTGTTGCATCTCCATCTTTGGGGATTTCAGCAGCTGACTAGACAAGGTCCTAAGCGATCTGCTCTTACATGGAAGTTGCACCAGCTTTGAGCTGAAGACTTGACAGCTCCTTACAGAGCTGCCTTACCATCAAAATGTCTCCATGAATTTTCTAATAATGCATATAGTTAACAAACTGGAGAAATAGCATCATGTGTGTTGGTAATTTTATTTGCCTTTTGAAGCCAAGGTTATTGAAGGTCATGTGTATAAAAGCTATGGTTCTAGAAGAAAAAATATTCTGGATAAAAATCTGTGAAAGAAACTCTTCCTGTGTGTTGAACTGTTGTACATTTGTTGCTTATTAAAATAATGTCTGAAGAAGGGTTTTTTATATAAGAACATGCTCATTCTCCTTTTACGATTCTTCATTAAAGTAAAAACCAAGCTCAAAATGAAAGAAATAAGAATTGCATAACTGCAGGAACATAAATTTGTCACAGCACCGGAGAATGAAAATGAAGCTAAATTTTCTTGCTCCACGAGTAATAGAATAATATTTCAGAACAAATGTGCAGTCTACAGAGGTTTTCAGACCCTAATGTCATTTCTCACAGGCAATCAATCTAACAGACAAAGTAAGAAACAGACAGATAAATATGAGTACCACCAAGTTATCCTTGAAAAGCTTGGATTCCAGGGAACACCCAGTGAGGACTGAACTTTCACAGGGAGGACACAAATCCCACAAGAGAAGCAATTTCCTCCTTTCTGTCTTAATCAATGGGTAACATTAAAAACATTTACTGGCAAATTCCAGGCTCCAGGTCCCTAAAATTAACCAGCAAAACATAGCAGAGAGATGGGTACCACGGGCAGCTAGGGTAAAGCACATGAAGAACACAGACATCTGTCATTACTGAAAGTTTGCCTGCCATGACAGAGCACAGACATGTCTGTCTGAAGGAGATATCATGCCAAATGTTTTTGGCCCAGATCTAAATACACTTTATTTAATAGATACAGGAGGCCATATCAGAAGTCATCCTCTGACTTATTGAGTGTAACAGTACAGAATCTAGCAGACATGTCAGGATTTAGGCTGAAACACCTATAAAGCAAAACCCATGGGTTCTTCAGGTTAAGGTCAAACAAAATGCCAGTGTGGCTTGTCAGTACAGAAATTTATCTACAGAAATCATATAAGCACAGCAATTTATTGCAGTATATCAGCCTTGTACTGTTTTCAAGAAATCAGTGTCATTGTCACTTGGGAAGCAAAATCCTGGCAGGATACTCTGCCTAGAAGAGGATGATATGTGTGATTTGCCATCTCCCATACGTGTATGCTTGAAATTACAACAGACCACTAAAAATAAATTATCAATTACAGTGCCATGCCTTAAAAATACACGAGATACATTTTCTCAAATGTTAATCACTAATAAGACTGCCTGTAATTCAACACAAGGGGATAAATCTCATGCTTACAAATGCATCAATGGGGACCTCTGGATTCTAGCTGCTGGATAGGTTTGCCAGCTTTTTAGCACACTGGTACTTTGCTGCTGTTTGGTATTAAAGGAGGTCCCTGTAACACACTTGCTGTAGAGTTAATATGCACAGTCAGTCATAGCTAGAGGACCTAGTCCTAGAAAATATGGTGCAGGTGGGTATTAGTTGGGAGTACCAACTTGAGAGAGCAGCTGCACCATGAAACGCCAGCAGGGGCTCACCAGGGCTGTGTCACATCTGGGGCTGTGTCAGAAATGACGGAAGTTATGCTCAGCATCCTGCTCTCCCTCTGGTTGGGAGTTGGATGGACTATTACTGTCTTCTGGCTTATCTGGTTAGATGACTTATCTGCAGAGAACAGAGATGTGAAAATCTACACCTCCTGCTCTTGGGTTTTGCCTTCAAACAGAACTGGATCTGAAATCAACAGTGCCTGAAGTGCCTGGGATAGTATGGTTCTAGTGGGAAAGGAAGAAACTGGAAAGGTTTCTGAAATCCAGTGTAACACAGTTACTCTGCAGCTGAATTTCCCACCTAGCTGAACTGACTGAAAACCCCAAGTACACAGTACAACTATCATCTTGCTAATTGCTTACCCCATCTCCCAAACTTCACACACTTCTGCATCCACTGCCATAAAACCTCCAGTTGCCTTCCACAACATTTTCCCTTTCACTATAACTCTGGGAAGATTTCCCCAACGCTGCTGTGCAAATTACTGGGTAAGATCCAGAAGCACCATATGCCACAGCCCACTGACATCTGTACAGCTGACCAGTTTCCTTATGCCAAAGGCCCTGCACTACACAGCTCCTCTGTGTGCTTCCTGTGTGTTCCAGACATCCCATGGAGTAGGAAACACTGCCTGCTTGGAGTGAGCAGCACCACCACAAACCAAATGGATTCTGGTGAATACTGAAGACTCAGAAGCCACAGGCTGAAACACAGCATATCCTGGTTATTTGTGGGAATGGCAGTTTGTCCCCATTCATCAGCTCCAGAATCCTTCTGGTCAAAAACCCCATTAAGTTACTGCAGTCCCATCTGCTTTGCCACAGAGCAGCAGGGAAGCTGTTCACTGCATTCCACTGGCAGCTGAGCCTTTCGTGTGCCATGCAAAACTCCAGACTCATCAATATGTACATTTGTAGGATGCAATACACTGACCTTTCACCAATTTTACTGCCATGCCGTCCTAAACTTATAAATAAGATAAAGGACAGACTTCAATTAGGCTAGAATTTAAATAAAGAAAGTGATTCAATCAGCTCATAAACAACCTCCTGCCACACCCCAGCTGGGCACTCAAGTTCTGGAGGTAACATTTAATTCTTACAGACAGGGCAAGCACGGGTCTTCTCACAACTGTATTCCCTATAGCCATACCTGTTTCACATCCTGCTGGCTTTTTGTTGTTGTTGTGGTGTTTTTGTTTGTTTTGGGGCTTTTTGTTTTGTTTTTTGGTTTTTTCCTTCTCAGCAAATTCTCCAAGGAATACATTATTAAATACTACACAAAAGCCCCCAGTTTGCATTTAACCATAGGTTAAACTGATGCATTGTGACACTGCCATGGAGGGGCCATTATCCTCTAGTAATCATCTGTCATTCTTAATCATATGCAGGCAAGTTAAAAATCTAATATGTTGTGACAAAACTGTGCTAGTGGATAACTGCAGAGTAAACTGTTTGTCAGCCTGGAAAAACACACTGGTCAGGATGCTGAGCTTCAGAAAGCCACACTGAATTTTCACCATGAGGAAGGTTATTTGCAAGTTAAAAAGTGAGTTAAGTTGAGGTTTTCAAACACCCTTCAGATGGAAAGGGTAGCGAAACCATCCAATTAAGCCATAAGGAAGTCACCCCTAATTTCAATAGTTTCCACTATTTCTACTATTTTCTACTGTTAAAAGATTGGTAAACATGATTAATAATCTTATCAGTAAGTGTTTTCATGTGTGCTGGAAGATATAAACAGATGCATTTAAGAAAACAACTTACCTCTGGAATAGCTCTAGGAAATATTTTGTCTTATCTTTAAACATTGAAGCAATTGCTCTTCATTCCTGGAAAACCTGGGAATCTACAGATTTTTGCAGCAAAAAAACCCCATGAACTGCAGTTACACAGAATCTTTTCTTCAACCAGAGACTGATATGACTACCAGTCCCAGCCAAGAATAATAATAACAATAATAATAATAATAACAACATAATTTTCCATTAACATATATAATATGTTATATATAACATATACATAAACTAATGTTATATTATGTATAATATGTTATATATAATATAACATCCATTTCCATTACCTCTTTAATCTCAAACAAAATGTAAAAACATATCTGAAGTTGACTTGCTCCTGAGGCAAGTCTAGAACAGTTGAACAAGCAACAGTTAGAAAAAGGACAGAGTAGGTGAATTAGACCCAGGTCAGCAGGAGTAAACCCTGTGTTATAGAAAGATACCATTAACTCTCTGGGGTTAGAAGAAGGAAACCAAAACTCCACATTTTCAGCATCCAAAATACTTGTGAACTTTGAAGCGGAAAAGCATGATAGACACAGGAAGAATATCCTCAAGTGGATAATGCTAAATACGTCATCAAAAGTTGACATTCTTGGCCAGACTGTGATTAAAATAAGTAACTCAACACCACTGATCATTTTTAGAGGCCAAAGATTTAGCAAGATTCACTGAGAAAGCAAACAGATAGAGGAATAGAGAACTCTGAAGTGCCAGCACACAGAGACCACCCAAGCACCAGCAGCATAGCTGGCTATTCAAGGCCAGCCAGTTAACAAAAGGTGTGAAGAAAACTTGAGGGAACTTCAGCAGACACCCATCCTCAAACAGCTCTGCTGGGGGTTCTCAGCAAAGGCAACCCTTTTTCTCTGCTGTTAAACACTGCTTTAAAGTCGGGGCTCTCACCCTGCTCCTGGCCTGAGCCATGCCACAGCCAGGAGCTCCATTGCTTCAGGTCCTGGCCAACTTCCCAGTGTGGCTGTGGGCCTGTCTCACCACAGTGCACTTGGCTGGTGATCACTGATCCTGGTCACTATGCCCAAACCTGATTATGATCTATGATCCTGACTTGGTTACCCAGCTTGACATCAGACCTACTCTTTCCACTGCAGATTTGCTTGGTGTTCTGGCCCCTGGCTGAACCCAGCTACCCTCACTGGCACTGTCAGCCTCACCTGGGGTACAGTGGGACTTGTCCATGACTGGAAAGGCCACAGCTTCTACTGGCCTCCCCTCCCTGAGGGAACAGCTTTGCCCTTGCTGCACACTGGCATTGAGCTACAACAGTTGAATTTAACAGAAGCATTAGGTGATAAACAAAACATCATGCTAGAGCTTTTTAAAAGTTCCTCATTTCTAGGAACTGGAATGCTGAAGTTGTGCAGACTTTTAAGTTTTGCAAACTGCCACATCTACACCACTGACATGGATCTGCTGAAGCTTCCCCTCATTTAGTGCTACCTACTCCCAGATACGATATCTGAGTTTCTCAGGCTAAAAACTCAGTCCACAGTAATACTCTTTCTCTCTTTGTGCTACAGACTACTCAGACTCTCACACATCAACACTAGAAGTTCTGCTGGGGTATATTTTCCTTGACATCTTCGTCATTGCTGATTGATTTGCATAGAATTAGCTGACTAGCGTTTAGGAAGTTAGCAACTATCATAATGCAAGAAGAAACATAAATTTAAAAAAGCATAAATCAATGCATAAATTCCATGTGCAGTCCCCAGAACAGATCACCAACAAGCTCCTGCTCTAACTCCAAATGCCACCCTCTGGGTCCCAGTAGTAATCTCCTTGCAAAGTACCCTATCACTCAGAAACTCAGTACCATTTGAGCATAGGGATAAATTCTACCCCATTTTATTCTTGTCCAAGTTCTGTATTTTCACTGTTAAAAGTCTGAAGTATGGGATAACTGAATTATGCTTACTTGACAAAGGTTAACAAGAATTTACAACCAGCAAAAAGATTCAGCCAAAACAATCTGAATTGAAGGCCCTGTATTCTTCAAGCACTCTCATATGTATTTGCTTTGAAGTATCCTACTGCTTCCAGAACACAAAGCCCCAAAAGCAGTTTTTTCCCACTGTGATGGTGCATCTTGGAAGAGAAGTACCATATGAGTTAGCTAAAATCCAGAACACAACAAGAAAATATATTTGAGACACCACATATCACTTCCTTCTGCAGGCATGACATTATTTTTTATAGAAAATAAAAACCAACCATTTTTATTGATTGTACTGCAGATACCTGTACAGAGTGTAAACTTTAATATTTCACCAGATATGTGAATACTTCTGGAGAAAGAGTTATCAAGCACCTTCATTTCAACAAATTTTGGATATTTACAGTAAGACATACCTGATTAAGTGTAAGAATAGAATGAATTATGAGTTATAAAAAGTTATACAAAAAAGATCTTTAAAATGTTTATATGCTTTGTTATTTTATGATAAATATACAATTAAGAGGAAGAAGTCACACAGTTAAGACTCAGAATTGGCTCTGTTGAAAACTGTCACCATTGTGTCTGAAGAGGGAGTGAGGAAATGGAATGTTAGCTTACTGCTCTGATCATGACACACAGTGAAATGTGCTCTGGCAGGAGCCTCACAAGCCCTGTTTTGCTCTGCTGCAGGTTGGTTTGCAGGCAAGCTTCCTTCCCAACACAGTGGGGAAACCAAACTTCACTTCCAGATTTATTCTGCTAATTTGACATATAAGTATGCATTTAGATTTTCCCTCTCCAAACTTACTGGCGATGATGAAAACATCAGCTTCACTTTGATTTTCAGATTACCGTTTTTGCTGTTACTGAACACTGGCACATAATGGGGCATCAGCATCTTTTTTTCTTTTAAGCACCAAACCAGAGGTGAGCTTTTTGAAAATCAGATTTTAACTGCCATGGTTTCTTATGGTCCCTAAAAAGGCATGGCATGGTTTGCTAAGGAAGAAAGATTGCTAAGATAGAATTCAGAGACCACTTTGAAGCTTATAGGATCAAACATAGAAATACTATTTTAAAACCTCTCAGAAAACAAATGTGACAATCTCTTTAAAACCACTTGTGTCCCAATGAATCAACATCCATTCTTTGATGACCTATCAGCAATTGTTCAAAATATCTAAATTTTGTTCAGTGGATTTTAGGGAACTACTCAGGAATCCACCTCAAACAGAAGAAAGATAAATCTCTTAAAATCTAACAAAAACTTCAAATATATCCACTAAACTGTGTTGATTATCTGTAACAAATCATGTGCTGTAGAAAAGGATCACATGAGCCAGGGTGAGAATTATAATCCTTACAACACATGGATAAAATACTTCTGTTGTACAGAAGTCAAAAGTTGAGATTCAGGTTTTTGAAGTGGAAGGACTGGTAGTGAGACGGAATGTGGTTGGGCAGTAAATATGTGCTATTGCTGGGTATTCCCCCTCATCTGTTCAACCTTAGGACCCCCTGATTATTTCTCAGCTAGAGATAATCCCAGCCACATATATGATGGGCTAACCATATCACTTCTGCAGAAAACTGCTGCTCACTCCAAGGTACAATTCAGTCTCAGGATTTGAGTAGTTCCATTCTCATTACTCTATTCTGTGTTTTGTTACTTCAATTTTGCCAAGAGACACATCCTCCTTGACTGGGGCAGATGCAACCAAGGCCTCCACATTTACGTTTAAAAGCAAAGACATAATTTTAAAAGAAAGAGGGTGAATTTGGATCCAACCTGGGCAGCTCTGTCTTACTTAACAGCCTCTGTGGTGTGTGTGTGTCTGCATATGTGCATAGTGGCTTGCTGTCAGCAGCATGGAGCACTTATCTTTAGGGCCTGATTGTGTTGATAGGAGTGAATTGTTTACAGCACATTTCCAAAAGGTGTCTGCTGCTCTAAAGCTTGTTTTAATGCTCAGTTTCTTTCTATACAATCTACTCCAACTGTGTTGTCAGGGCAGCGGCAAGTGCGGCCTCCTGGGGTAGCCAAGCAGAGGTGAGTACAACCACCATTATTCACCGTACAGTAGTTATGTCCTGGAAAAAAACAGAGATGCAAAACCTTAGAGAAAAGCAAATGCACACCCACAATAAAATCTGAAAAAGACATGCTCAAGAGACATTAAGATTTATGGCTATGCTAGGGAAACAAGCCATAATGAGATTAGGAGTGGAAGAAAACTTTGCTTTGGGGAGATAAGAGTCACCGTATCCCTTGTGTCAACTTGACATTCACATGAAAGAAAGATCAAGATATCAGAGTGAAAGAGGCAGCATGCATCAAGTGGGCTGTTCCTAAAATACCCTTCATAAACTCGCCACGTGGTCACAGATATTAGAATGAAAAGAAGTGAGTGAGTAAATAGAGAAGTGCAATGTGGGGACAAAGTGCAAAATGCTACAGAACATCATCCTTAGATACCAATCATACAAAGACAGAGGAATGATCCATGAAAACAAACACAAATGAATTGGGAGGTTGGGAAAGTGTTAACATTAAAGAGCGAAATGAAAGAGACGCCAGAGCCAGAAGCAGTGCATTAGAGAGGAAAGGCATCCATCCAGAAAACCACTTGAAACAGACATAAGACAGAAAAAGAAATTACATCAAGATTCTGAATATTATAGGTATAAGCATATTCTCAGAGCACACAATATTGTTAAATTTTACACTCCCTACCAAAATGGATCAGTGAATTAACTAGTAATAACAATATAACTGATTTCTTAATTATGACATATGTATTTATTTTTGAGCTCTGAGCCAAAACCTCCACTAAATTGTTTTTTACTGCATATATTGAGTAATTTGAAGAGAAACTACCCAAAGTAAAAATAGCACAACTCCTATAATTCCAGCCATATTGTAATGAAAAACAGCAAATGCTTTCTCTTGTGATTTGCTAAGAGCAACATAACTGCACAGTGATACTTCTTCATAAAAGCCAAGTTATATTTCAAGGGTATCAGTTTCCTCTCTTCCTCTTTTCAATAGCAAATCTGGAAAACTTCACATTCAACAGAGCAGAAGGGCCAGCTCAGTCCAGCCACTCTACCACCTGCTGTTTTCTGAACATTCCATTTTGAAAAACACTGGATCTTATTAAGGACATCTGCAAGACCATAATATTTCTGTAGTTTAAACTTAATAAGTGAATGAGGTCCTAGCCACGAATATAGCATTCAATTTAGAAGATGATACATTAGCATTTCTGCCAGGTCAAATGCCCACCTTAATCATACACATCCTTTGACAAAGGGTAGAACAGGCCCCTTCTGCCCCTCCAGTCCTGGTTTCATGTGGGAACTACAACAACTGCTTTTATGGAAAAGAAACTAGGGGTCTTTTCATTTCTTACTAAACAGAAATCTAAGCACTAACCTAAACCTTCACTACCCAAATCGGTTCACAGCTTATAAACAGGAGCTGCTACTAAGCTCATTTATACAGTAAAGTGTTACACAGGTGCAAAAACTCAAGAGTCATCTGGATTACCTCCTGGGCACTGAGCAAAGGCTGTGGTGATTCCGTACAGTCGTGAGCGCTTGTGAGGCTGGAAGTTATCATTTTCTAATGAAATGGTGCGATCCACCGCTACAACAGCATCCCTGCCATGTGCAGAAGAAAATATACAGAAGTGAGATGAAGGTGAAAGTATAGGGGAAAACAAAACAACACAAAAAAAAAGACCCCCCCAAAAACCAACAAAAACCCCAACCAACCAGTCAAAAAAACAAAACAAAACCAAAAGTGGAGAAAAATTTGAAGTTGCTTCTTTTTTACAATTAGGAAGAGATACCAGAAGTAAAATCCCCCAGGACATCACCTTTCCTGGACAAACCTAGTATGTTATGACCTTCACTCTAGGCAGAAATTTATCAGGGAGACACCTTAATAATTTTGAAGGTATTTCCAGTACAGCACAATGTACCTCTACTGGAGGGATGCATGTGTTAGTAGTTTTGGCACACTTTTCACATTCTGCTCCTCTGACAAGTATTGTGGTACAGCTGACATTGCAGCTATTGTGCATAACAATTATGGAAAATGATGTGTTTTAGGTGGAGCCTGATCTCCAGAAGGAATATAGCTAGTCATAAGCAATCCTTCCTTCCTAAGTATAAAAGGGCAGTCAAATGACAGACCTGTAGCATACTGTTCCTCAAGCCTGCTCTAGAATAGAAACTAACATCTGGGAAGTGCTAACTTGGAAATTCTCCCACAGTAATAGCTACTGCTTCTGCAATTGATAGAGGCATTTGGGTAAGTTTTCTGATAGAGCCCATAAAACCATTTATATCAAGTAAAAATATTTATTTTAAAATGCAGGGACTGGATTTTTTTTCCAGAAGTTAAAGTAAACCTCTAAGTCTTGTTCATATGGCAACATTTTAGAGCATTTGCAATAAAGAAAGTGTCATCAAGATAGGAACACTTTTTTCCCCTTAGTTTTGATTGAACATTCATATAATAAAAGGCATAGAAAGCTGAGAGTGATGAAATGTCTGCCCTCTACAATGCAGCTGCTGTAAGAGAAACAAGTTACTGCCCACTCCTTTCCCAAGAATGTTCAGTGTTAAAAGCATTTTCTTCAAGGACAAATCACTATGCTAAAAAGTGAAAACTCAGTTAACTGGCAGCATCAATAGGTCAGCTCTACACATCCACTCCACCCTGCATCAGCTATTGCCAGGAAAGGAACAAAACAGGAATGTGTGAGAGGTCAGGCATGAGAAATGCAGTATATACTTCAGTTTCTACCGGGGAGAAAAAAAAAAGATAAAAGTACTCCATAATTTCTTTAGCAGATAACATACCTTCTCCAGTCTGTATAGTATAAATTCTTCCCATAGCTTGTAACACCAAAAGGATACTGAATCCCTTCAACAATCTTTCGTCTACCAAGCTGATTAGGGTTCATGCATTCCAGCCTCTTGGTACCTGGATGTAGTGAAACAATTAAGCTTTTGAATCAGAACAAGAGAGCTCTCATCAGGGATGAAAGACAAGCACAAATATGCAAGCATGAACAGGGTGGAAAGTCCTGGAAATCTTTCAGTGTGCTGCTTAGTCAAAGCCTTCCTCCGTGTCACATGTGTGCATGTGCCAAAAACTGAATGGATAAATACTCAGTGCTAATGCTACTCAGCACACCACTGAGGTTAAAGAAACACAGATGTCCCACGCAGCCATGGCCAATGCTCACAAGCTGAGATTCCTGCCATGGATTCCAGAATCCTTGGGTTGGTGTGGAAGCTGACAGAAGGCTTCCTCCATTCTGGAGGGATACTTCAGCCATTTACTTGGCTCTCCTGCTCTAGAAGATATTTTTGAGACGTTTGGTGAACATGTTCCACAAATACTTGTTGGGTTGGGCCATGAAGGTGAGACTGCAGGAAGAACATCTAATTCATAGATGCAAATAGAGTGCAAAAAGGTCTAGCTGCAAAGCCACTGCAGGCTGGGAACACTGCTAATGAATGTAAACACCTGAAGGTTTTTCTTAAGTAAAGTGTTTCAGAATTAGACAAAAAAGGAGAAGATGCAAATGTGAGAACAAGACTGGAAGAGAGAGAAAGTAACTAGAGATAGCAGAAGGTTGAAGGTTGGAGAAAGTGTTTTATAGTGAGAAAGACAGCCTGGCCATTTTAATTCATCCAAAATTTGAAAGGTGACCTGAAGTGTAAAAGCACCTCCACAGAAAGACATCCCTGCCAGAGTCTACAGGGCGAAAGACAGCAAGATCCCAAAAGATAAAAATTAAATGACAATTAAAAGCACACTTCCCCTCTAATCACTGTCACAAAACTAACAATGGGGCGGTGGCAGAACTTTGATCCCTTGATCTTTTGTGTGCATTGCTTTTTCAAGACTTGCTTCAGTCAAATATAAGCCAGACTTGGCCTCAGGTTACAGGCTTTAGAACAATAGTGCCAGGATGACATTCTGGAAGGCAGATTAGATAAATCTGTGGTTTTCCCTAGTCTTAAACTAAGAACTTCTACAAAGCCCCAAGCACTATGTAAAAAAAATAGCCACATGCAAGATACAAAGACATAGATCTGTTGCATTCCTAGAAAGTTTTGTGATCAGAATTGAAATCCTTCAGCTTGCACACACTCTCATGTGAACAGCAATGAATAAATCATTAAAGCCAGAAGCTAAGGCTGTGCATAATTTCAGGATTGGATATACTTACACTACTACTATTACAAAGAAATATTTTAGCCCTCCTTTACCTGCATCTACCCAGCACAGCATTGAGGAATAAGGATCAAATGTCAGTCCATTTGGTAACCCAAGATCATCTTTAACAAGAATTCTTCTATTTGTGCCATCCATGTATGAAGTTTCAATTTTAGGAGCTTCTCTGTTCCAGTCAGTCCAGTACAAGTTTCTTAGGAAGAAGAAAAAGGCTAGAGTTAAGACAGGGACTTATCTCAAAAGACTGGTGTAATTAAGAAAGTACTAAGAACACATAAGTAACATACAGCCCCTAAATCATTTAAATAAATAAGAAGGGCCATATTGCACTTTGATATAGAAGTCAAAAAAGGGTAGTAAAAGCGTAGCAAAAATACTTCCATCAAAAACAAAAGGAGCAAGCACTGACGTAGGAAGAAATGCTTTCCTTCCATTGTTTAGCTTATGATCAAAAGGCCAGTCAAAAAGACTTAAATTGAAACAGTTCTGAGGGCTGTTCAAAATGTACATCCACGTTTCTAGTTCTTCATCTCACTTCCCATCATGTCTGCTCAGGCTAAAGCAAGAGTATTTGGCATACATTTGGGACCCATTTGAAACAATATTTTTCTTTTCAGTGTACCAAGTAAGCAACAATGGAATCAGAATAGTTTATCCTCAGCAGAGATCCCCAGAGAGGGCCACTAACTCTCTGATGTTTTACTATTAATAGCCATTTTTTAATGGTAGGATGTTTTTCCCTTGGACGTACATTCTGTGCCTAAGAATATGCACGGCCCCTCAATGGCTTCTTTGTTGTTTACTCCTTAACATGCACACAATTTACTATAAGATGGAAGTCCCTGATGCTTGACCTGAACCCAGAGCCTTACTCCATCACTGGGGTTCTGCATGGAACACAGGTCATTAAATAACCAGATAAATAAAATCAAGCTTTGCACATGTTTCTTGACAACACAGCCATACCCTCTCACAGGATCCACAACAATTGCTCTGGGGTTCACCAAACCAGTGTCAAAAAGGATGCGACGCTGCCGCCCGTCCAGCCTGGCCACTTCTATTCTATCCAGCTGAGAGTCAGTCCAGAAGATGTTGCGACCTAGATGATCTACAGCTATCCCTTCAGGGCTTCCCAAGTCTGCAGGAGAACAGAGAAAAACATTCCTAGGTATTATATTTATTCCCAGTACACTCTGTCAGCCTCAATGCTGCATAAGGATAACCTTTAGAAGAAATAAGTTTTCTTCAGTATTCTGGCTGTGGTCCAACAAAAGCTACTTTATATCAATTGGAAGAGGAACATGCATTTTACCTGAAAGTTTAAAGACATAAAATGAGAAGTTCCATGCAGAACAAACTTGACACACAAAGAAATTGTACTTGGAGGGGCAAACATAGGAGCTTATAACAGAGAAAGGAACAGCAGATACTGTCAAAATCTTATTCTACCATACTTAGAAGGCCATAAAATGGATTTTAAACCCTTAATATTTCTCCTTCCTTAGTACCAGCATACATTATACCCCTCTGACAGCTGAATTTATGCTAAGTGATGCAGCAATTAAACAAATCAAACTCTAAACACTAGAGACAATGTTATTAACTAACTGATGCAATCTAGATCCAGTTCTTTGTTTTGCAGAGCTATTCTTTTTGGAACACAGCACAGTATGAGCACAGTTTTTCTTGGACAGTTAGTTGTTCCAAAAGCAACAGGAAATAGCAGATAATGACCTTACTGCTCTAGCATCAGTAATTTCTAACTTGGATGCAGGATGCAGAAAAAAATTATAAAGCTTAATTCAGCCACTATGAGAAACTGCTCTGTTTTTTTCAAGGCTCCATTGAAAAAGAGCAGGCAGGCTGTGAGGAATTTAAGGAAGCCAAACACAAGTTAAAAAAAAAAAAAAAGAAAGTCTATTTTAATTCAATTTCAGTTCCAAAAAAAAAGCAAAGAATTTTACACAGTCACTGCCCAAAAGAGGCAAAGTGACCCTTTATACCAGCCAGCTGTTTAAAAAAAAAAAAGCACCTTTCAAATGCTGATCCACACACTGAATGGAATGTAGCCCATTAGCTTTCTTTTAATTCTTAGGTTTATTCACTGACAGCCATTAAACAAACATTATGTGACACAAGCAACCTTTCTGGAGAAAAGGCACTTGGCGCAGAACATCGGAACATGGGGCTCTCTAGACTTTGCTACTGCGATGTTGCTGTGAGTAACAGTTGCACAACAGTTCAAGCATCCTCTGCTCTCCCACTCAAGTGGATTGCACTTTATCTGCACACATGACATTTTAAGTTTATATTAATTGCTGAAGAAGTGGAAAGGAACAAACAAGATGTATCTCATTGTTTCTGACTCACAGCTCATGGCCGGAGGGGAGGGGCCATGGGCAAGAAAGTAAATTTTAATCAGGCATTACTTTACTCCTCCTGAGGGCTCTTGGGCACACTTTGACTCAGTTATACTGACTTCACATTGTTGGTCTTTATTTCTCTAAGTGCTTCTGTGCAGCTAAACCTGTCAGCTGCAAGAAACCACTTCACATATACTTCAGACCCTCAAATGATCCTACTTCTTTCCTTGCTAATGGCAGAGTCTGCTGAGGGTGGCCACATTTTGAGTACAACAGTCCCCAGTGTCTGGGATCAGAACGTTATTGACTAAATGGTAATGGAGGAGCTCCCAGACTCTTTTAGGAAACAGAAGACAGTAGCAGGCAAATGATTTGCTGTCACTGATTCCCAGGAGCCCCTGCTCCCTGACTAGATTCCTTGTTTCAATTTCCTTATGTCAGCTATATGTGGGAGATTTAGAGAAGTCTTAAAGTAAATGTCTCTTCTGTGTGGTTGATAATGAGCCAGAAAAAAACTATCCCCCATGGAGGGAGGGGTAAGGGAATGTTTCAAAGCTTCATTTATCACCAGTCTTTCCAGAGGCACAAATATGTTCCTGCTAATATTGTCATCAAGCCTGATACAGTCACAGGCTCTGTCCCTGAGGGCAGGTTTGTACAGACATGCACAGCTGATAAGACTTTAAGCAATTACTGCAAAGGAAAGCTCTGCTTCCTAACCTGCTGCCACAGCTGCAGAGCTGAGAAAGCCTCCACAGCTGCAGGGATAAAGGAGAACTGGATGGGGCTCCACAATTGAACAGTGTTTCTGCAAAGCAGCACAACTTGGATCGCAAGAGCTTTATAAAAAACTAACCAAAAATATAGTACATTCCACAGAAATACACATGAACTGAAGAAAGCAGCTGGAGCTCACAGGAGGAAGACGACAAAGATCAAAACAAAACAAAAAAAATTCTCATGTGTCTTCTGAGGGGGAGACATTTTCCTATTTCGTGAAATTTGAAATTTTCAGTTTTGGCCTGCATAGAAGATATGCATTTGAATGCTGAATATCAATACATTTTGATCTGAATCCTTATTGAAATGTCCATTAACATACAAAAACTAAAGTGCAACACCTCTCCTGATCTCTTCAGGAAAAGTATCCACATCCTATGCAAACAACAGAACAACAGAATTCATGAGAAAGCTTCATACACACAATATTTTTTTATAGCAGATAAAACTCATGAAGTTTCCATGTAGCATTGAAACATCTTGAATTAGCTTAAATAATCAATCAAATTTAGCTGAAAGCCTTCACAAATAATTTTCAACATTTTACACAAGAATTTTAATGCCTACACACACTCTCATTAGAGAGACATTCATATCCATATAAAGCTTTTCGCAATAGTACCTTTCCTCATTTTTAAAAGTGCAGATTCTGAAACAAAAATCATTAAAGCAAAAATATTTTCCTTGCAGAGTTTCTAAGTTGCACAGGCAAGCACAGGACTGCACTGCAGGTTTGAGTCCCCATCATATTAAATATTTTGGGATGAAAAAAGAAGTCTTACAAAATACCTCAGCCATCAAGTGGTATAGAAATATGAAGCTCCATAACTGCTGGAATGGTTAGGGATGGCCTTAAGCTCTCTCTTTTTCCTTCTTAGGACAATGCTAGGATCCAAGCCACACCCATCTATCTGCTGTCCCTTAGAGCCTGACTGGAATCTCACAAACTGACTATTCCAAAGCACAAAGTCTGGATGTGTAGAGAATCACTGTCTAAAGAAAACAGAATCAAATTTATTGCAGACCTTTATAACTAGCTGATTGTTTTTCTAAAATAATTTCATAAGTTTATTAACAATGTCTGCAAAGAATTCAAAGCAAAGGTGACCTCTTCCAGTACCTTGACCTCACAGGTGTTCTAGGATCTTGAGGACAAGATAATGTGCCTCCAGCTACTTTTGCTGTTGTTTTTTCTTTATTAAAAAACACCTCCCCCAGCCACTCACTTTGTTCTCCAAACTTGGCCTTGCCCTTAGCTCTTTCCACTCAATAACAGGGTTTAACATCCAAGCTGCATGGAAAATGAACATGGACTGCAGTGAGCAGCAGTCCTGAAGGAAAGAATGCAAGAAAACAAGATAAAAACTGGATAAGCACTAACTCCACAATACCCTCCAGTCTAATTCTCAAGTCCTTGAACAACTACAAAGGGTAAAGACCAAACAAGGTGGCTTTACTCACTTTCCATGCTCACTTGAGTAGCAGGCATGGGAAAACCACAGCTGAAATTATTTCTAAGAATTCTTCAGCTGTTTGATCCCCAAGCCAAGGAAGAGAGAGCAGGAGTTCTCTTCAGCCTCCATGCTCACCAGTCCTTTCTCAGCAGAGCAGGCAGCTAACAGGTAGAGTTCAGGAGAGAAAAATAATACTACATGTCATAAAATCTCAGCTATCCAGCACCTACCTAGCTTGCCAGAACAAAAATCAAAGACACCCTCTGATGATATTCCATGTTAATGAATAAACACAACTCTTAGCTCAGGCAACACCTAGGAGGTACATATTAATAAATTCAAGACTAATACTGTTCCTAGAGAAAGAATTTTCTGTGGTTACCTGCTTTGATTATGGTTGTTGGCTCCCCACCATGCAGGCTGGCCCTGCTGATCGAGGGGCCGCTGATGTCTGTCCAATAAACCATCTTGTCCACGCAGTCGTAAGCAACTCCAATAACAACTCTGTCCTGTTGGACAGCAGGTAAATTAGATCAGCTTAGGATAAACAACAGTTACTCATCAGCAGCATTAACTAATGCTTTTAAGTCTCAAGCCTGAAGAAACAAAATTCTTGAGGAAAGGTGGAAAATGGGGAGGAAAGGGCAAGTAAATAGTTGGGCAACATTGTCAAATATCTTAGAAAAATACTTCAAGTTCAAGGTCCCTTTTAACTATCAGACATCATTCACCATTATTTCAAAGAAGCATTGATACACTGAAGAGTTTGTCTGACTTCTACAGCTTCCCCTGCATACCCATCTAAAAAAAGTTCACGTTGACATTTTACTTTGTCACCCTTTCCTGTACCTTTTTCCTCTCATTCTTTCCTTTTAAGGAAGAATAATGACTTCCATCAAATCTGGCTTGCGCTAACATCAAAGTCATGCATTATGGCTATGCTTCCTACGTAACACCATTTGACTCAAAAAGTTCTAGCAAAGTAAGAGTTCAAAATAAAAGTTAGCTTAAACAAGTACTACATAAATCATTGTGGTGGAAACAATATTCTAAGTAACAAGAAATATTTATATGCAATTTTGCAGGCAGAAGGAAGGTAGGACTAGAGTTTGAGTTGAGAGCTCAAAATCCCTCCCCCAGGCAAATCAAAGGGACTATCAGGGTAAAGCAACAATTGCACATGGATTCCCAAGTCTGTCACTGTTGCTGCTTTTGTAACACAGCTTCTTAGAAAGATGTTCCAAACACATGAATTAAAACAGATGCACTTATTCATCACTGTCCATAAATTCTGTGGGTTGCAAAGCAGTATAAACACCTCTGGTACCACTTTGCAAATACACAACACAGACAACACAAAGTCAACAGTGCTAGCTCAGACCTAAAGTTTCTTTTCAATTGAAAGTTTCAAGAAAGAATTGCAACTTATCTCTTGGAAATTCTTTTCTCAAGATAATTCTAAGTAATTAATTTAAGTTAGATCAAGTAAATAATAAGACTAGTTGACAAGTATTCAGAATCATGTCACCTTCAGCCTTCTTACACCATTTTTTATACTGTTTTTAAATTTTTGTATGTTATTGCAGCAAAACTTTACATAAGGGACAAAACCTTGATTTTGACCTTACCTCACAGCAATTTATGGTACTATTTAATGAAGTGAATCTGTGCAATTTAGCCAGTATTTGATTTATTAACTACTCAGTATAATATCTAAGGAAAATAAAGAGACCAGTCTGATACTTAATATTGCCATTCATTATAAATAAAGCAACACTGGAATGAAAAAAAAACCTAGGCCTTGGGCAAAACAAATGAATGCGATGAAACTGCCAGTGAAAAGGGCTCGCATGTGACACAGGTGGTAGAAAAGAGAGGTTCTCAGCATCAGGAATTCATTTTCTAGGAAAAAAGATCTCAAGATGGTAGTAACAAGCATGGGAAAAAAAATCTACCACCCACTGGGCTTAGACATGGGGAAGGAAGCAAGAAAAAGAAGAAAGAAAAATATATGTGTAGCCAAGAAGTGGAGACAACTGACTGGATAAAGCCAGGAATAGGTTAAGACTTAGGAAAAAACTTTGAGGGAGCAGGAATGGAAAAATGAGCCTTCTCCACCTACTGATACTGTAAGTCTCCTAAACTTTTATACCAGAGTCAGAAAGTCAATAGAAGTGTGAATAAAAATAAACAGTAGTTTATATGAAGGCATGTGATGCTGGAGGCATGTGAGATTAGATTTTTGTCTTGTCATCTATTGTTAGCCATTCTTTAAAAGGAAATTGTTTTTTTCCATACCTTGGGTTCAAGATTTTTAACTAGTCAGATCAGGAAATTTCAGTATCAAATTGGCAGGATACTGAAATTTTAATGAAGAGTAAAAATTGTGTTTTCAACCTATATTATCGAGGTATGCAGACAAACAGTAGCTTACATCTTTGTCAGGAAATTTTCTAAAAAATATGGACTTCATATAGTAAATTACTTACTGGAATATGCAAGAGTGCTTTTGCACCATTTTTCTTCATACTGTTTCCCTCTAGGGGAACATGTTCAATTTTACCACTTTGGGCAAAAAGCAAGTGCGTTCCTGGCGGCAGAGGCACCGTGTCTGGTCGAACAGAGGGCCCAACAACAACAGGGGGAGCGGCTGTGCTCAGACCTTGTTAGCAGAGAAGGAAACAGATGGGCAAAAAATTAGTCTGTACAGCACAACAAGGTTCCTTATTATTTGCAGAGACACAATTACAGTCAGACTTCTAAGAAGGAAACAGCCCTATAAGCAGACATTAATAACTATAATCAGATGCAGAAAGCTTCTGAAATTTTCCCCTTGGCTGACAGAGAAGGAGCAATTGACATAATAGATCTTTTCATGTTTGCCTCTCTAATTGCTCTTTGCTTCAAATGTTTAGAAAAATCTATCTTATTTTGCATCTGAAGTGAGGAAGACGTAGGAAGGAACACCCTTCATTTCCTGAGGCAAGTCAGCCATTACAGTTCTCAGAGGGCAGAGATTATCTGGGCCTCTCACCGTTTCAAGGCAGGGAAGAAGCTAGAAAACCTTCTTGTTATTCAGAAGCTTACCACAGCTTCCAGACACCCTGGCTGAAGGAAAAGTGTGTGCTGGGGTCACTGAAGGGCATGAGACATACCACAATGGGACAGCAGAAATGTGCATTGCTCCAAGTCAGTGCTGCATCTCGGGGAAGGACTAAGCCCCACATTTGGGAGACAGTGCACTCAGATGAAGAGATACTCTCAAGAAACAACTGCTTCAGCCACTTACATGGTGGTCGGACTCCTGGACCGCTTCTGGTGCCATCAATCTCATTTCCATCCCTATCCACACACCAGCAATATCCACTGCCAGCATGGCACTGTGTGGGTAGGTAATTCCCATGCTCATCACACTGGGGAATGAAGTGACCAACTCTTACATCCCTTGGGAAGAAAGCACCTCCGCTGCCAAGAGCTACTTCTCGTTCATGCTGGCATTTGGTCTTTTCTACTTCTGGGGAAAAAAACAAGAGAACAAAACAAACCCCAGTGAATATATTTCTGTTTTAGTTAATAATGACAGTCCATTAACAGTTAGCATACACTGACCACCTGCACACAAGAATTCTTACCTCTAGTGGAACATGACACTGTTACAAACCTTGAAGGCATGTGACTTCAGAAGAGGTTCAACCAGTCTGCCCTATGTAAGTGTGACACATTTGCTTTAAACTTATTTTATCTTTCACTGCCTAGTTTGAAAGAGAACAAACAGGTCCCCTGCATCTTCCTTCATTGAAGGGTCATAAACGGAAGTTGGAAAACACCTTGAAGCAGATGAGCAAGAACATTCTGTCTGACTTTTGACCCTGCTGTCTAATAATGGCAATTATCCATGGGCTCTAAAACGTGACTAATTAGACAGACCCTACAGTGGCTGAAGGTTTCTTTGTAATGCTAAAAGTCGAGCTTGCTTTCAAAGCCACAAGAGAAAACCACAACATGAGGCAGATGCCAAACTCTCCACAGATCTTAGGAGATGAAACAATTAATTGCTATGATGTATATTAGGTTTTTAAAGTTCAGTTATGAAGTTTGAGCACTCATTTGATTCTTCTGGATCTAAGAAAGAAATTGGAGGGAAAAGTTGTCCATTCCCTGGTGAAGCACAGAGAAACATACCATACACATTGGCTACATCACATGCATCTATATTACTGCAGAGACTACAAAGGAAAGAATGTTTTCAGATGTCAAATCAGGGCATTCAGGAATCTGGCTCTTAATGTTCCAATTTTAAAAAATAGTCTGAACTAAAATTTACACCTTCTTATTATATTATCTATCATGCAGTAGAGAAAGTCATCTGGATCAATATATCTTCTAGAAGCCAAAGAACATAATGAAATTAAAAGAACATAATAAAAATTATATATTTCCTTCTCCAGACAAAGAAATCTGGCTTGGTTTTACCACACAATTGAGATCCCCAGGAGAGAAAGATGTAATTATGGGAGAGTATCCTTTCCCTGTCAATGATTTCTACAGACATTTAGAAATATTTAGCCCAAACTGTCTGCTGAAGTGTCTTTAACACTACAATTTCATTTACTCCTTTACTTGTTTTTACACTGCCAGGATTAGGACAGGATTAGTTTTGTGTGGCTCACACTAGACTGACCCCAGCTGAGCAAAAAGCTAATCCCATGCATCTACAGACTGTTGTGGTGTAAATCTCTGTTCTGTAAAAAAGAAGGGAGGTTTTTATTGATATTTAAACTAGTTATGCAAGCAAAAGCTTTGGACAAGTTTCATGCACCTGGACATAATTAGAGAAATATAAATGACTGGAGAACAGCTCACTGAACAACTGCAATATTTGGCATCAGTTTTAATGTGGGTGGTGGAGAACCTTGAATCAACTTACAAAACCAGGCCCTGTGGGAAAGCCTCCATTATCTGTCTCAGACTGTTTTCATGTATTCAGTGCCCTATGCAGTATGCAGGTAAAAAAATGTTGATTCCAGTAAACAGATGGCTTTGCCACAGGTTTTTTTATTCTAAACTTTCATTAAAGGCAGTGTTCACAGAAGAAAACAGGGAGAACACTGAGTATTGGTAAACTACTCCCCATGCATATTTTTGTCCAGTGCAGAAAAAAAAAATCCTAATTTAATTCCTATCAGCTTTGAGAAACACTATTAACTCCTCCTCAGCAGGATATTTTAACAAGGTAGAAACTGTTCCTTTTCTTCTTTGCATCAGAAACCCATAAAAGTAGGGTTTATATCAACAGGTTACAATTTTTTACTCAATATTCTATGTGAATTATGGAAAGGAGGGTGTATACAATCCCAGGTAGGACCCAGTGGTTACACATAAAATATATTAGTGTTATCAGCAACTTGAAATACCAATAGCTGTTCTAATTTCAAGACAATGTTCACATTAATATCTGCAGATTTTACTCAAGAATTCTGATTGTATTTTTTAAGAGAACTTATCTTGCAGTGATCAAGACCAATCTCACAAATGGTCTGCTTATGCACTTAACAACACTAAAGTCAAGACACTTGTCAAACAAAATAATTTTCAAAATTAGTAATAAATTTCTAGAAGGCAGAGCATATGGTTGGTTCTTTCTAAAAAACCAATCAATGCTGAATTTTTACTTATATAAAAATATTTGCAAATACCCTATTGTCACTCATTTTTAGGAATAAATGTGTATTTTACTACTTTTTTGCTCATGAAAATCCCTTATACTAGTGATCACTTTATTAACAGTATCAAGTACAATAAGTAATCGATTCTGAAAAGAAAGAAAGCCAGGGTTACCATGTTCATTTATGCTGAGTCAATAATTTTAACCTGTCTTTCAAAATTTTGTTTTGACTCCCTTATAAGAATTTAGCCAGTATTAAAACTAATAAATCAAACAAGTGGCTAAGTTAAAGGACAGTTCAACCAAGCACTTGGAATCCATTCTCCATTTATTTCTTCTCATCTCTGGATCATGGCCAGGATTACTATGTTTACAGCTAAGAGGCACTTAAAGAAATGTGAGTTGAAACCCAATCCAGTGTTGTAGCCTGTGCAACAATGAAGGCACAATAATATTAGGTACAGATGACAGTGGGTTGGGATAAATGGTCTGCTTACACTGTTTATACTGCCGTACCTTTTAGTCAGTGACAGTAGGAGAAGATGCTCTGATTTTGCAAGTTTTAAATAGCATTAAATAACTCTCTGAAATTAGTCTAGCTTTCACAGAGTTTGAAAGATGAGATTGACATGGCAAATAAAGCACATTTCCTCCTTGATGATCTAACAGCAGAAGCTAGACAAAATGAGTAACAAGAAAGGGCACATATTTAGGTAGCACCAGGGCTACTTCTTGCGCCAGCATCCAGACACAAACCTAAGAGCCAGTAAATTTCCTTCACTAGAGCAGCCTAAATGTTGTTTCTTAGTGAGCCTGCCTTTAACATAAGTACTGTAGTATTGCATCCAGTCAAAACTCTTCAAAGATACAGAACAAGGATTAGGAGAGTTCTCTGATCTCGTGATTGGCATGAAGAAAAAGTCCATTAAATACAACTGGCAGTGCCAAGAGCAAATAACACCTACCTGGTGTAATGCTGCTTTTACACCTACTACTGCACCTGATTGTAGCAAATGGAAAACAAGCCACACCTGTTTCAAGGCTCCATATACAGGGATAATTAGCCCTGACTTTCAGGAGGTTCTTACCATTCTTGAAACCCACATTTGAAAGTCAAGACAAACGATCACGTCAATGATGACAAAAATGGTTACACCAGGACTAGTTCATTCTGCTAGAGATGAAACAGTCAGTAAAAGCAGGACCTAGGTAATTGTTGGTGATGAAAATAAGCAGGGGGAACATCAGCTTTTCATTAACAGCAGGATCAAGTTACAGTATTTTTCAGTGTAGGAATTTAAACATTACCAATCAGCATTTGCTGTAAAATTAAGTAAACCCCCATTCTCTCTGCATTTTGCTCCAGCTGATGCTTGACTGTGGAAGGCAATACACTGACCTAGTAGCTCTGTGTTTTCCTGTGGTGCACTATTTATGCCCACAGGACTGTATAATTTTTGAAATAAAGCACTTTGGCAAATAATTAACAACTGAAAGAAATCATCTGAGTCAGGAGTCAAGAGTCATGAACTAGTAGTATCTTTGGTAAATTCCCATATTGCCTTAGTACTGCTTGTAAGTTTCCCTATTAAGAAATATAATTCCATCATTTGGATTCCAGAGGAGGATATACAACCATAGCTGGCATCATTTGTAGACGTGAAACAGGCCACATGAGAAGGACAGGATGTAAATGTAGAGTTATGCTTCTTGGAATAAACTGTGTAGACAAGCCTCTAAAGATTAATCTGCATTTGAAATTACAACCCAAAAAAGCTATCAGCAGATCACAGCTCGGTGGTGTAAGGATTGTGAGAGGATATAAAAAATAATTCAGCATATACACAGGGAATATACAGGCACAGAGAAGAGTATTAGGCTGGGGAGGTGATTAAAGAAATACAGCATCCAGCTCTGGCAACCACAGCTCAAAATAACAGTGAGAAATTGAATGAGTGTACGGAAAAATGCTCCTAAGACAGAAGCTGTAGAGCAGAACAGAGAGAATTAAGGTGCAATGAAGAATTTATGTACTGTGGAACACAGTGCAAGTCAGACTAAATACACAGAACGGTGCATCCTGAACCTCAGCTAAATGATCATTCTTCAGAAGAATCAATTTGTATTTTATGAGTATTAAACATTTTTTTTTCAGTTGATTGATGAATTACCAGAAGAAATCTGGAATTCAAAAGTCACTGAAATAGATTATGGATAAAAATGAAAATGGAAGTACCATGAATATGGAAAAATGAGATGAAAAACATACACGTACATATTTCTCACATATGTAAAGAAAGAAACAGAATGGAGAAAAAACCAAATTAAAGCCATATACAAATATTCAAGGAATTTTTTAGCCATAGATGCTTGCTCTTGTGCAGCCATGTAGAAAATAATTTATGGACTTCTCTTAAAAACAGATGGAAGCTGAATAAAAGGGTGAGAAACTGAGATGTATGGACTTCTCTTATTCAAAGGCTTATACTGACATTTTTAATTGCTGTCCTCAGATACTGGAGAAAAAAAATTATAAACCCGAATGAAAAAGCTTCCCTTTGTCCCTTAATTTTCCTTTGTAATTCCTCACTTACAGTTTTGTCCTGGTAAGTGTGTTTCTCATGTGAAACCAGTTGCACACAGAGGATCAGACAACAGCTCTCAACAGTTCCTAGTTCCAAGAATCCAGGCTTGTTTCTGTTTAGTAAACAGTGTCTGGGGTCTGCAGGGGCAGAAACACTCAGACATCTGGTTTTTTTGAAATGGAAAAATGAAGCGTGAGGAAATAATGAAGTACAGACTTCCTTAATAGCTGGGAGCAGCAGGACATTCCAGCATCATTAACTCTTTCATTAACATGCCCATTCACTCCTACAGACATTCCCATGCCTGTGATTCAAATCCATTTTTCTTGTTAGTCTACTTGTTTCAAGAGTTGCCATTGAGACGTAACAGTAGGTTTCATACAATAATAAAGACACTAAACAAGCAAGTAATTGTACACATGGGTTGGAACTGAGAAGAGCAAAAAGAACTGAGTATTTGGATGAATGAAACTTTCCATGCTATTAACAACCAGGACAAACTTCAGTTACTACACTGAAGCTTATTGGATCAAAACCTCAAAACCTTCGTGTGTAAAAAGGGGGAGAAAGGGTCTCTAATTACAGCTGAATACAATACAGCCTTCTCTGCAATCTCCATTCTGAAGCAACTCCAATGCTAGAGTAAACTCAACTACTTTTGTGAGGCTTCAGAAAGTATAGCTTGTTTCTGTCCCTGGCAATGATTAACTGATGGATCTATCCATTCTAGAAGCACTAAAACTTTAGCAACAGATGACACCCCAAGGGCAGCTATTGTTCTATTAACTCTAAGAAGGGAGCAGTCACTAAGTTGTAAACGTTGCCATTGCTGCAGACTAGCTCAGCAACACAAATACTTTATACTTCAGTCACAATTCAGCAAAAGTGAGACTTCTTATCTACTCAGATTTTTTTTTTTTTTTTACTGCTCAGAACATTTAATGAGCAGAGATAATTGATACTGTATTTCTAAAAGCCTGTCTTCTACTGGTAATACAAAACTGTATTAAAAAGAATATCAATGAGGCATATATGAAGACTAACAAAGCCTGGCAGATCTCCACCCACTAAAACAGTAGAGACAAAACTCTTAAAAATATTTTGTTACTGTTATTAAAATTGTGACATGGAAAAATCCCTATTCAAGACAATAGCGTAAAGCACAGAATGTGAAAAATTGTACAGGGTAAGTAGGAAATAAAGTAACTACAAAATAATACCATGTACTTAGCAGTTGAGTAGACACACTAACCACTGCATAAGAAAAGGTGTTAAGAATAACAAAACAACCCTCTACTTAAGCAAATCATCACATACACTCAGAAGAAATTAATTGTGTCCCTGTAATAAAGTTAATTGGTAGATTGCAAATATCAGTCTACCAAACCACCTGTTTCATCTACAAAGGGCATGTGGCAGACATGAAAGCAATGTTTTTGCCTCTACATTTCTGCCTGAAGAACTGGAAGCTTTAAGGTTTGATTTCCTTCAAGTTATTCACATCAAGTTTCTTCTCCAGTAGAAATAATTTTGTTTTTATCAGCTTGATAGTTAGCTAAATATTTTGACACAGGTCATCAACACCAGTTAGTTCCTCATTCATCTAGCACTAAAATGAAAACACATATGGGTACTTGTGCATGAAATGTTAGTTAAAAATTATATTAAAAGATGGACAAAGTGGTGAAAGCTATGCCTCAGAATTAAACACCAGAAATCCTCCTGAAATTTACCTATGATATAAAAATCTACAAGCACTGGGTGATTTCACATAATGTGTTATTGTGCACATGGTGAACTGTCATGCAAATATGATTTAAAACTAGAATCAGCTTTGTGATTTCTTTCTCTCCTCCATACAATTCTTTGCCTTTTGATTTCAAAAGCTGAGCATCCAATTGTGGGGGAAAAAAAGGTCAGAAATTCAGAATTAGGGAATATAGAGGCAAAATAAAAAGATTAAGTCTCAGGTGGTAACATCATGCCACACTGACAAGCACGTTGAAGCAAGCACCTCCACTATTAAAAAATAACAAAACAACCCAACCAAGACACCCAAACCCTTTCTCTCCTTCTGGCTCTAGGATATTCTTGTTACTCTTGACTGCAGTCTGAGTTTCAGTCTCTTGAGAAATGCCCACCAGCAAGAATCTTAGAGGAAGACGAATTTGGTTTGAATATACTGAGAAGTTAGGGTTTATTTCCTGGCTGAAAGATTCACCACCTACAAAACCTGAGTGCTGTCCCATAGGTTTGCCATGCTTTTGAATTAAAGTAAAATAACAACATTATGTTGTGCTACAATGTTCTTTCCTCTTTCTTTTTTTTTTTTTTTAGCACACCTTCAAATGAGTTTTATACCTCAAGCTTCAAAGTACAACAGATAAACACAAGTGTGAGGGTAAAGAACTTCCTCCTAAATAGAGAATAATCTGGATAAATACAGAAACAAGTAAGTGCCAGCTGGAAACTGTAGTCTTTCTAGACCAGAGGCTGTATGTGGCATGTAGGCATCTAGATCTTACTGCAGACAAGAGCCTCATGACTTTGGTCTCATTTTTCACTTTTCTCCTGTAAATATTGCATTAATTTGCATTGCCAACAATTCGAGATATTTTATGGTAAGTGATTACTGAGTATGCAAACCAAATCACCCCCACAGTCAAACCTTTACACAAGGCAACTTCAAAAGATAGTATCAGCTTGGGGCTGAAAACTGCTGGGGATAGAATAAACAAAGCATAAAATGGGACATTGAACAGGACATAATGAAAAAGTGATAGCAGTCAAGATACAGTTTTGACACAAGCTTGGTAAAGTCCTAAACCTGAAAGACTTGAGAAGAACAAAGACAGCAATGTGGAAGTAGGCACTGTGTTTCAGAAGGTAACAAAATCAAGATATATATCCTCCAAATCCCAAATTATATTTCTGGTCCGACTTTCAAGTACTATAGAATTTTACCTCCTAACACACATCGGAAACCATCCCCACGATAACCTGCCTTGCAGTGGCAGCTGAAGGACCCGGGAGTGTTGTAGCAGAAGGCATCTGGATGACAGTGGCCCTGTTGACATTCATCTACATCTGTAAAAGAAAAGATCAATCTCAGGTGACTGCTCCTTCTGATGGACAAATCAGAGTGATGAAATAAAGTACAAACCTATCGCATTTTCAGGCTCCTATTTTAGGGTAACTGATTAGACATAAAGACAGTTCTTGGGAAATACATCTAGTACAGAAATGCAAGGGACATAAAAAAAGGGGGCTGAAGAAGGGGAAGGGGAAGCATGCCTGTATTTTAGTACCTCTATCTCAGCAAATCCCAGGATTCCCCTATCCCAAAGGGTAATAGACATTATTAACTCACACAGTATTTTATACATACATGTCCATATTTCCCAAAGAAATGACTTAACATAGCAAGAGAAGTAGGATTTGGTTAGCCTGTTTCCAACATGTAATTAGGTAAAGCTCCCCCACTGCACTCAGGCTGACATGAAACAGAATGCAATTTTTTTTTAATATATAATCAGAGTATTATGTTTCACCATGTTTGTAACTTAAACCAATACAGTGCAAACAGTTGCAGCAGACAAAGGTCTGCAGCTGCAATTGTCTCATATTGGATCTTCTATGAATCAAACATTGAAGAGTAAATTCAAAAGTGAGAGGAGGAAAAGAGAAATGCTTAATAAAAATTTCTGCCTCAGGAACTCAGAGTAAGAAATTTCTTACTTGAGATGACAAGTAGATATAGGACACAGCAAAGAGCAGCCCAGCAGTGCAAGGCAGAGTATCAAAGCCCCAGAATAAATGGTGCTACCCACCCTGACAGGCTCGCCCATCTCCGGAGAAGCCGGGGAGGCAGGTGCAGATGTAGGCAGACCCTCCGGTGTACACACACTGAGCACGCTGAGGAATGTCACAGTTGTGTGTGCCCCTCTGGCAGTGGTTTACCTCATGCTCCACAGCTGCAGGTTAAATGTGTTAGAGAGGAGATGAAAATCTGAACTTTCCTTCTCAGTCTAAGCCTCATAGTAAGTTCATACAAGAGAACAACATCTGTGAAAGATTACAGGAGAGAAAGGAAACAAGGAACTGAGAGGTTTTTGCTTGGGGATTGGGATTTCTTCCTTTTTTTTTCCTCTAAAATCTCCCCTTTCAGTGGTGTTAAATCTTATTAATGTTTTACAATGAATTGACTGTCCTCAGCACCTCACAGGTGCTTGCTAATATAGAAAGGGGCAGAAAAGCTACCATAGTGACAGATCCCAATATCCATATCAGCTTTGGTTGTGAAAAGGAGTCCTGAATGAAGAAATGTAAGGCATCTCACTGAGCTAACTCACATGTTAGCTAAGTGGCCAGTTCACTGCATTGGGAATTATTTAGATGACCTGCTACACTAACCTAGTACTGACCCAGGGCTGCTGTCACTTGGCAACAAATAGGAGCTGTGACTCACTCAATGGGAGATAAAAACATTTGTCAACTACTGGAGAGATCTGGGACCAGACCTGCAGCTTTTCATAACTTTCTCATGTTCACAGCTGTGGCTCTGAAAGAACGGCACTACTTTGCACATAAACTGTTTTAAGAAATTGCTGGAGCTCTGTCTATGCTTACCTATAACATCAGAGAAAAGGGAAGGAAATCATGGTACTGGAAACAGGAAGAGGTAAAATACTACAAAAATTTTGGGCCTGAAAATAGGGTGTCCAGTGTGTACATCTAGGAATAGAGTTCCAGCTGCTCTAACAGAGGCTGCTGTAACACTGAGGCTGTCTTTACACAGTTATGACAAGGATTTGAAAAGGGGCCAAGACATGAGTTTACAACATTCATTTCATCACAGCACACAGATGGAAACTACCACAGTGTCAGCAGGGAAATAACAAAAATCTTCTATCAGAGCCATATCTGAAAACACTAATTTTGTCTGTTTCTCTGGAGAAAATGACATCATTGTTAGAATTATTAATATCTTTATTTGATGAAATAAGTTTCAGATTAAAAAGAAATTCATTAAAAACAGTATTATAGATAAATAAGGTAAGAGTTGGAGCTCAGAGGGAGTCTCCAAGTCTTTCTGTTTCTGATCCTACAAAGAGGAGGACAAGATTTATTTACAACTCTCTTATAAAGTTACTTAGTGAATCACACAGCTGGTATGAAAAAAAAGGGCTGGTTCCAAAGGAGCTGAGTCAGAGCTGCTATCCCAGAGCAAATTGCAAAAGCACAGAGGGTTGCTGTTGCCCCATTTGGGGTTCATATTCTTGGTAGGTTATAAGACCCTCGACCGCGAAAAGATTATCATGACATCTATTTTCAATCAGTTGGGAAACTAGAGTTTATCTTCCCTCTCTTTAGCCTTAAAAATGCAATTTGCTTTTAGTTGAAGGAAGGGATCAAACTGAAATCCTTCAAGCTGGGCAAGGAATTACTTAGCACTTGCTAAAAGTGGAACATCAGCTTCATGGGAAACTGGTAGAGTGAAGCTGGTGAGGTCATGGCTGGAGGGAAGAATGTTCCCTTTCAGGTCCAAGTCACAAAACTTCAGTGTTGGACATAACGGAAGGGACATAAAGCTGCTCTTCCACATCTCACCCTATCCCTTCCAGTGGCCTTGGTAGAAGGAGCTGCTTTTTCTGACTGTTCTGTGAGAAAGAGAATTAGGGTGTACTGTGACTTAGGGAACAGACATGAATTGTAATTCATACTGGAGCAGAGAAATTTGGCTTGTGAGAGAGTGTAATACACAGCATGCAAAGTCACAAACTCCAGGAAAGTAATGCATCTCTCTGCTGTAAGATGAAGGCTCCTCACTCTTTGCTGAAGAACAGTCTTTGCTATAATGAGCAATGACCTGGATGCATTAGCTGATCAAAGGGTAGCTAAACTTCCACCACAAAGCTGTCACAACAGAAGCAAAAAATCCTCAGCTGTTATCACTTCTTTCCAAAAGAAAGAGGAACTTCCAGCCACACTGGTAGTATAAAGCTTCCAGCCATACTGGAAGAGTGTGTATAGATTTTTTTGGTAGAGAATTACAGATTGCAAAGACTCTAACAAAAAAAAAATCTCCATCCTATCCTGACAGTTGCAGCTCTAGAGGTAGAGTCATTATCCTTTTTTTGTTATTTGTCATTATCTCTCTTCTATCTACCATTTGTGGATTCCTTTTTCTGAAAGGAATTTCTACAACTTGAGTGAAAAACAGGGCAAAGAGGAAAAAGAAAATATATCCCTTGTTAGGAGAACATTAGTCTAGCAAATACAGATTAACTCAGGTTTCCTCCAGAAAAAAGTTGTTAAATGACAGAAAAATAAACTAGTTTAGGTGACAACTACTGAATTTGATTTTTAATGGTCCATTAAAAAAGAGCTAAGAGCCAAATTGCAAATATTTTAACAGTGAAGTGATTTGCAGCTACAACTCTTTTTTATCATGATAAATTATCACTTCAGAATAAGTCTGCAATAGCCAAGACACATTGGTTTAGAGTTGTACACTATCTTGTCCAAGGGATGAATTTGTAACTGAAATCTCATCTGTTAAATTGAACTCTGGATTAGACATAAGCAGCAAAACACAAATCCCCAAAAAGTCCAAAGCACAGCGCCTAGAAAATGCAGGAAAACCCGGTAATCATGAGCTGCAGTACAAAGTCCTGAACCCCACTCACACTAAAGATCAGCACAGATCATGAAGCAGTATTTTCTATCCCTGTGAGATGGATCACAGCCCAAGGGCTGGTGGGCAGTGCTTTTCAGAAACATGAAACTCACCGACACAAGTCCGCCCATCTGCCGCAAACTGGTATCCCCCGACACACTCACAGCGGTAGGTTCCCGGCTGGTTGTTGCAGTCTGCATTGCTGCCACACAGCCCTGGCTGCTCTGAACACTCATCAATATCTAGGGTGTTAAAAGGATCTCAGTTATTACAAAAATGCATTTAATATGGATGCCAGAAAACCAGAAACTGGGGAACTCTAGGTTAATAGCAGTCTCCTGTACTTAGGCCATGGCTTGGACAGACCATACCTCTTAAGAGATATTAATAACCTGAAAATAAGTTTGGAGGTAACTGTGACCTCAGTTAATCTGCACCAAAAAGAAGAAAACAAAGCAGGAGAAGTTCTATCATGGAGTAATAAGGAGATACCACAGGAAATTGCAGAAGAAAGAGAAGCCAAAGAAAATGCAACCTTAGGTGAGCAGAAGCAATGATAACTACTGGGGGAGCATGAACTCTAGGAAAGGCTTCCGCCTTCATTATTCATAGACATCTCTAACCCACTGCTGCCCAGCTCACAGCATCAGAGGAGTGGAAGGCACAGAGTGATGCCACCATTTTCAGTAGCAAGTTGTTTAAAAGGTTAGGGTGGAAGGAGAGTTGTGCTTTGGGTTTTAAAAGCCCCCCAAACTTTTTTAGGTAATAGAGATGACACATTTCATTAATGCACGTTTTTCTTGAAAACACGTATTAGTGCTGTGCTTTGATTGCAAGGCAAAAACCCAAATACATTAGGAACACAGAGTAGAATGAACTGGGAAATATGAGTCTTTTGGAACAGAAATGGATTTTCAAAGTAGATTGTGAAAAAGCTGATTTCAATGAATTGCACATATCTGTGCTCTGTCTGCATGTGCATTTCCTATTTCTCATCTCCCTTGAGACCTTTTAACCTAGTTGACTCATTTTAACCAGAACTTGCATTACAGTAAAGTTCTCACAACTAAGTTCCCACGTATTTTATAAAAAGATGAACTGGGTGGGATAGATGCTTTTCAAGACAGGAAAACATACTCTTCAAGACAGTCAAACCTGCTTACTTTGATTATGGAGATACATAGCCCAGCAACCCTCTAACCTTAAAATCAGCCTCTCAGGGCAGTTCATTTTGCTGGAATGGCTAGCCCTGAGGGTCAATATACCCCAAGTAATATAAATTGTACACTAGCTTTCATTTTGCAATGTATTGAAGTGTTTTGATACCGTAACAAACGTTTCCATCTCCGCGGAAGCCAATCGAACATTCGCAGAAAAAACGATTCCCAGTTCCCGGACGGCACACGGCATTGGTGTCACAGTTATGAGTGCCAGTGTAGCAAGGATTCCGGTTAATATCAGCAGAACCATCTGCCAAGAGAGACCATATTTAGCCTTGATGACTCTGTCCAAGTAATAGCACCCATTCAAGGCCAGGAATGAGGTTCCAGGTTTAATGCATTTCCAGGTTTAATGTGCTCATAATGCACATTAAACAAGGAAACACATTTTTTGCACCAGGAAGAAAGGGCCTTGCAGGTGATATCTCAGATATGTATTTAATAGCACCTGTATTCCTTGTTACTTGTACAGAGGACTACTGAGTTAAAAAAGAGCCACAAAAACCTCTCTAAAGAACAAGATAGAAAGAAAATTCATTTTCCAGTCACTGACACAAGACTCAAAACACGATTCCTAACAGCTTGGTTTATTCATTTAATTAGCAGAACTTTATTTTGTAACAAACAAAAGTGAACACAGCCTGGTTTTATACTCATCTGGTGTGCATTTTCAAATAATCTCTTTGCTTTTTTTCTGCTATTAGTGGAAGCTTGGACAGCTCATCTAAAAAATACCTTTCAAAAGCAGCCTACAATTCAAAGACAAATGCTATGTTTCAAGATAAATGATAGAAACTCATCCATGGTAAATCTCATTCCCCTCTTTTGCTCTCTTCTCTCTTTTTTGGGGGAAAATGTCCCCCCCCAGAAAAATGAATAAAGGAACTACAAATTAGGTAAAGATGAACAACACACTCCATGCATCCAAGTGTGAATAGATTCAAGGTCGTGTATTGAGAGTATTTCAAGGAATTAGACATAAACCCCAGTGAATTTCAACAACACAGCATCACTTAAATTCTCTTTCTCAAGTAAAAATACAAATTTTCAACAATTCCATTTCTCTCCTTCACTGGTGGATCTGGACTGCTACTAAATAATGAAATTAATTTGTGTAATTCATTAACACCCATCTAGGGCAGGCTAAAAAAAATTGATGACTGCTCTTAATTGCTTACAAAAGAGAAAAGGCAAAATTTGTATACCTATATAAACTACGTACCACTGATGGGGCCGATGGAATTGCTCATGGCGTATCGCAGGATCTGCTCATCCCTGTTGTACAGGACAAACACGCTGTCCACTGAGAGCTGCTGAGTGGCAGGAGCAGAATGGGGGGTGTCATCGTGGATGCATTCATCAAAGGAGATGGTCTGGCGCCACTGGTAGGCACCCGTGTAGGTGGCAGCCACTCCGTCCCTTTCTGGCTCTGTCACCGTGTACTCCCTCGAGGACGATGAAGTGATCACTGCGACACGACAGCAAACACACTGATCAGAGCAGAGACCAAAAGCACCCTGTCAAATGCTATCTGTAGACTTGGGATGCAGTCTGTGTTGTGCAAATGGGAATTTCAAAGGCTAGAAGCTGCAAAAGGGGATGTATTTCCATGCAAAGGAACAAGCACTGGAGTATACTCACTCTGTTCTCAGGGCTCACAGTTTTTAGAAATGAGTAATTTGATATATTTTGACATATTTAAAAATTTCAACTTTGTGAATTTCTAAGTAATGAAAGGAAAATTCAACTCAGCAAACTCAGATTGCTTTAGGTTCCTTTTTAGATCTCCAAGCTAAGGACAGTCATCTCACCAGCCTAAACTACATCCACTTTTTAGTTTATTGTAGGCTACTAGCCTTGGATTTTAACAGAGACCTGAAGAAGCTGCATGTCTGAGAGCTCCTGCATGCTTCATAACAGTTTTCTATACTAGGAAAAATTGTGAACAAAACTCTTCTAAAAGATCTGGGCTTGTGGATCTTCCCACTGTAGGAAAGGTCCTCAGAACACCAGTATTCTTTGTTTGGACACCAGAACACACCTATATCAATCCCCTTGCAGCAGCTGGCTAAAGCTGGATTTCTGCTAAGTCCATTAGATATGCCATAGGACAGCAGATATGCAGCTGTTTGAGTCCTGGTAAATCAAACCCAGCCAGAAGGAAATCTCCCTCCAGCCCCTGACTTTACCTCCATGGGAACAGCATTTCTGCCAAGTAGACAACTGTTGTGTAAAGCAGATACTGCCCAAACTCTCAAGTTGTTCAGCACAAAGCAGAAGCTTCCTGCTGCTTCCACTTCCTCCTCCTCCCAGTCCAAAACAAAAGGCAAAGCACAAGCAGGTTCATCACTGGCTATCAAACTCGGATATTAGTGAAAATAAGGCAGTGATGATGTAACCACAATATTTTCTAGCTCTACTGCACCCTTGGAGAAAAGTGCAGTATCTCCAGAATTCATGTGCATGTGGGTGCACAACAGGCTGCTTCATCTGTAGTATTCATCTCTTTGACAGCAACAGCAACACTCCAACCTCACCTCTCCACTTTCTGTATTGAAACACCCATCATTTTATCCAGGAAGAGGAAAGCAAAATAAGCAAAACAAGATTGCCCTGTAAATAGTGAATGAAGAATGGTTCTCTTAGGAAACCTAGGATCTGTGATAAAGGAATTGAGAGAGAGGACTACTGAAGAGACAATGTGGGAAACTGATAAGGGAATTGAGAGGTAATTTCCAATTGGTTGTTAAAATTCAGCTCAAATAATACTGATAAATGCTTGCAGAGTCATTGTAACGAAGATAGTGGTAAACAATGGGTTTAGTCTCATCAAAGCTCACAGCTAATGTCACAAAGATCACAGGTAATGTCACTTAATGACATTACCACAAAAAGCTATATGCCAGTACAGGGCTAAAGTACAGGCTGTGGACTTAGAGAAAAAACCTTTACCCCAAGTGTACCCCTTGTACACTGCCATGAACAGCATAAAAAAAAAAGGTCAGCAAAAAGGGAAATCAAGAGTGTTTTGCAAACAACAGTTCAGAGAAAGTTAAAACTGTATTTTTTTGATGAAAATATTAGAAATATTTGCATTGTCCCACTCAAAATCCACCTTCTTTTGAAACCTTTTCATAAGGGACAAAATGCAACTTTCTAAAAGTCAAAGAGTCCTAAATACACTTGTTAAAAAGGTAATAAAAGAATGTTTTTCAGATAGTGCACAAAGCAGAGATTAGGACATTCTCATCATTTCATTCTTATGGAACCTTACCAGAACTAGAGGTGTGGTAGAGCTCGGTGTAGGGCTCTATATGGACTGATGCCCCAGATGGGATCTCAGGAATTCTGCCCTCCATTTCTGTGCTGATGGTGAGGTGACCATGCTCATCAATGCCACTGAACTTCTGCTTTACAACCAGCTTCTCATTGTTGCCAAGAAAAGTTACTTCTGTCTGCCGTGTAAACTCACCACCTAAAGAAAGAGAACTGGTTTAACACTAAACTTAATAGAGGTTTCCAATTCCTTCTATTCCAAATATTGCTTCTAATAGATAAAATATAAATTACTATTGTCTGCAAATGTTGATGTAGCAAAATTGCTAATGTCTTGTTTTTCTAATGAAATAACTTTCAGAGGCATACTGATAATATACTTGGATACTGCAAGCAATTTTTTTAAGCACTGCACATAATAAATCATAAATCCTTGCCCTGAGGCATTCTTTTTAATAAAATTAAAAAGAAGTTCTGACTAAGCTTATAGCAGTAGGTCTTTTCCTACCATTTAAAAGGAAATTTTAGAGAAAATTTCCATTAGGAGTACACAGAGTTAAAAAAAAAAAAAAATCAAAATCCAGTACATCTGTTTCCAAATCAAAACCAAGTGGAATGTATGTTGTAAATTCCAGAACAAGCTCCAAACATACCAAATCCAAGAAAATCCCAAACCAAAAAGTTATGTTCAACTGAATTCATATTACAAGTCTGTAAAGGATCAAATTTTCAAGAGAAACACGTGTTCTGCTAGAACAGATTGAATCTACAGCTTGAATTCACAGCAGCATAACCAACCAGATTTGGCCTTAATCTCTTTTCAAAAGCTCAAATTGTGAGCAGGGGTTTCCCTCAAACTAGCTAACAGAGTCATTTGCATGTCATGCAGCAGCTGTTTCTGTAAACTGCTTCAGACCCTCAGGAGGTCAGGTTACTGTTTCTCTTTTGCTCTGTTGGTACGTACAATCAGAGATTTAACAAGTTAAAGCTCTTGAAGATGTAGGAGAAGCTTTTTATAGTAACTACGTACACTCCAGTAACAATTCCCCTAACAAATCTTTTTAAAAATCACTTTCTTGAAGAGAAACTGCCAAGTCAATCTTCTCTCTAACACACTTAGTTGTTGTACACTGACAGTAAATTAAAAGGTCCATTGTCTATATATTGTAAACAAGAAAAACAGTGAGAAATTTGATTAAAAAAAACCATTTTGCAGCTCAGAATAGATGTGTGTTTTCACCCTATATTGATTCTAAATACAGATTCCTTTTCTATCAAGATAGAGGAAAGCATAACAATTTTGAACATTACTTTAATTTAGAAGTTACCAGTAATGCTGAATCCATTTTTATATCCTTGCTGTTCCACAGCAAACATCCATCCTATGATACCTCCAATAGAGGCAAGAGGCAGTAAAGAATACCCCAAAGTCTCTGGGATTGTGCTGATGGCAGTGTAGGCACGTCCTTGGTTCATCACAACATAGGAGTGGAGATCAGTGTTCTCAAACACAACTGGGACGGGGTTGTTTCCTACAAAGATTCTTCCTCTGACCTTGCCGTTGACTCTCTGAGGAGAACCTGGCGAATCAATGCAACACATCAGAACCAAATAACAGCATTCTCATGCTCTCCAAGGAACATGTCCAGAGTGTTTGCAGTGTTCAGTGCTTAGTGTTGAAATAAATGGCAAACAAATACTCAGAATTCAGACAAGAAATTGCCATGTGCTCACTTGCTTATGTAGACACATGCAAGGGTCTTGTCTTATGTGGATGATTAAATGGTCAAATTTGCCTGAAGAGATGCTCTTTATCCTCATTGAAAGTTCTGTCTGCAAAGATACACTGTAACAGTGTTATAAAGTTATCTGGCAATAAGTGGCAAACAAACTCCTTAAGATCACACTTCATATCAATACACACTGAATGCAAATTTGTTTATTCCCTATTAAGAGACTAATGCCATTAGGCATTAGAATAATTTACCCGTTATCCTAATCTATTACATTTCTTGGCTCTGAACTATTGGCCATTTTGAAGACTGTCGGTGTTACACAGAAGTAGCTATTTTGGATTGCTAATTTTCTCCTGTTTATAATTTCCTAAATGGAAGTTTTAATTTCATTATCATCAGATCCTTCTTTTCTTTCTATGGAAAGCTTTCAGTTCATAAAACTGAATTAAGTATTAGGTTTTGCTTTCCTGGTTTATAAAACACAGTCTTGCAGTAAACTATTTGAGTTGCTGAAATGCATCTATGCTCTGAGCCAAATCACTATGAGGATTACAAGTGTATACATAAGAAATTCCTTCATGGGTTTTACACGGGAACAAAGTTTAAATGGGTATTTAACAGAAATCTGGCAGATCACCCTTTAGTAAAGCAGCTTAAGAATCAAAGAGGAGCCATGCTCTTTGGTTCAACGATCAAAGTTAATTTGTTCATCACTTTGAACTGTCCATTTCTAGAGTGAGAACCATATCAGATTATAACACGTTGGTACTTCATGACTAATTCTAGGAAATAGCACTGGCTGTTACGTTTTCTTTTAAATTATGTCAGTTATAGAAGAAGTTTATTTTTTCCAGAAAGTCACATTAAAATGCATAAAGCCTATAATTGACCACTCAAAATAATTTACTTCGCTCAAAAAACCATTTTGAAAAGTAGAGCTCACTGATTCAAATGCCTTTCACTATATCCCAGTGATAAGTCTTTCAAAAAGTTCTTATCAGGTCTTTTCTGAAACTGAATACAGGTCACCTCATTCAAGAGCTCCATATGTAATTGTTGCTTATGTTTCTAAACTTCAAACCAGTTACCTTCTGCTACACACTGTCTGCCATTTCCTTTGTAGCCAGCAATACAACTGCAACAAAACCCGTTGGGATAATCCTTGCAAATAGCGTGAACAGAGCACTGGTGACGGTTGTTAGCACAGGTCTCTTGGACATCTGTGTGGTAGCGAAACACTGTGGAAAATAAGACCAGACATTTATATTCCATGCAGTTACTGTGGTATTCACATATCGCTGGACTAGTTTAAAAGTATCTCTGGGCTCACTTGACCGGATTTTTATTTTCTCTTTAAGGAAAGCAAACTATTGCAATTGGTATTGGTTAACCTTGCAATATGCAGAAAACTACCTACTATTTTGTAGTAAACCTCAGGGCTTCAGCTGTTGAATTATTTAGTTGGAAAACTGTTTAATTCTCACTTCAGCAGATCTACATTAACACAGATCAGTTAAAATTCCTGTCAAAGCTAAACACATAATTTTAATTTGTCCTTGTTTCTGAATCAAAACAAAAAGGGGACTTTTTAACTTTAGAACAAAACATATCAGTACAGTACCCAGGACCATGCAGCAACTGATGCACCCTATAATCCCAACTGTTTTACCCTATTATTTAGTGAAGATCACAATTCTCACACCTGCTTCAGGAAACAATTAACATCTGGGCTGTCAGTCACACTCCTCTGAAATTTCTAGAAATGCTTTATTAGAACTCAGAATTGCTAGTTCCACCCTCTAAGACTTGAGGCCATGAAACCCTAGCCAAAAAAAATTATGACAGCTTCTATTCCCAACCTTTATTAAATCATCTGTATTCAGTAACACATCTGAGAAAGGTCTGTGAGCTTGATTAGGGAACTTGTTTACTAGACTGACAAAAACTGCATCTGAGGTGACATCAAAATTAACCACCTCAATAAATAACACAAACTTATGACACGTGTCCAGATTTTCAGATATTAAGCGAATGCAAACGAAACATTGGTTTTTTGGTAATTCAATTTCCTTCACATGTCTTTTTTGCAGCCTGTCTAGCTTAGAAGAAGCTCAACTGCACAAAAGACCTTACCTATTCCAGTTTCATCAAATTCTTCCACATCTATGACTTGAGGTGGCTGTGGGGGGAACTGCTGGACGCGAAAGTGGCGAGGTGGAGCTTTTGCTGTCGGGAAATTTTGAGGACTGTAAAAAGACTCAGTTGAAGGTGTTCCTGTTACATCTTGGTATGAAGTCAGAAAGTCTTCTGCAGCTAGCTGAGGAACACTGTATGTGACAAGGTGCTGATCCTCTTCAGTGCTGTCCGTGCTACTTGTGATATACTGCTGTGTTATTTCAGTGGAACCATAGTCTGACATAAAGGGCTTAGAAGTCATCTCCTGGTCTTCTTCGCTGGGCTCTACGCTCTCCAAAATATTGCTGATTTTGGCAGGCACGATACTGTCAGATGAGCTACCAATCTCAAACACCCAGATGCCCTGCTTCCCAGCATTGCTGCTTCTGTCAAATAGAAGCACAGGCCAAATAAAACAAGCTGTGTGGTATTTCTAGCCTACACACAATGTTATCCTTCACTGAAAAGTGTCAGGACAAAACTGTCTAATGATCTTACCTACATTACATACTTCCCTACAGGTACAGTTTATTCAGCTGTGGAAAACCCCTGACAGTTTGGGTAACAATTTTTTTTTCTCCTCACCCAGAGCTCTGTTGAGAATTTCTAACTTTCTTGTCTCCAAAGAAGACGAGATCAGAAGGAGATTTTAGGGCCACAAAGATCTTGCCACCACTTACTAAAACTTTCTAGCTCATTCCCTTTCCTGCTAGTTCACTCTTTCTTTCACAAACACCACTCACAAAAACAACCTGCCCTGGATAGATTATGAAGAGGTAGATTATGAAGTCTAAGTGGTACTACTTACAGAAGAACTAAGTGTACTGGAATTCCTACCAGTAACAATGGGAATATGGACTTTTAACAAATTACACCAAAGTCCTCAACAGGGTGGATATTTATCAGTGGCAGATCTTGTGACTTCTCATGCAATGGCTAATGGGATCTTATTAGTTCTCATTGATTCATGCTACAATTAAGAAAACCATGGAACTCTGATGTTTTCTTGAGGAGTTTAAACAAAGAAAAAAGCATACTTGACAAGGTTTCTAATGCTGTCTTCATCTTCAGCAATGACATTGTAGGATCCTGGCTCTTCCCAAAAATAGTAGTTTGTAGAGGCTTGACTAAAGCCAACGATAGCAGGAATATTTTTATTGCCATTCTTGGAGTATGTGCTATAGAATTGCAAGCTATCTTCTGGATAAAGGAAAATAGCATAGGAACTGGAATCAGAAGAGGCTAAGACAGTCTGGAATGTGTTTCTCTGTGGAAAAAAAATTAACACACCTTTACTCACATCAAAATAGTTAAGAAAAAGTAATTTTTTCTTTTTAAATGCAAAATGAAAATCAGAATTTTCATTAAAAAGAAAAAGTTATCAAAAGTTAATTAAATCTGTAGGAAATAGTCAGATAGGCTGCCCAAAGCATAACAATTTTAACTTCTGGAGTGCTATAGGACGCTATTTAATTTCCTTAAAATAACAGAAGTGATGTGCTAGACTAAATAAAAAATTCTGTAAACAGAATATTTGAAGTTCAAGTTTCATGTTGCTCAAGTCATTTCCCACTGGAACACTCCTGCCTGCTGTAGGAACCACTGGGACAGCACCTCAGACATCAGCTGTTCATTGCTATCAGGGTGCAGTATTGTTACTATAAACACAATGTTTGTGCCAAGTTCAGCAAAAAAAATTAGATGTTGACATAAAAAGATGTGTTAAGTAATGTTCTCATCAACTTTGATAACTGTAATACAAACTTTATAATCAACTTTGATAATGGTATACAAAGTTACATGTCCTTGCAGGATAGTAACTTCATGGTTTAAAAAGGGGAAAATGATTTGTGAATAATAATAAAAATTACCTTTAGCTGTTTCTTAACCCAATACTAGCTACAAAACATGAGCTTTTGCTAAATGCAATATCATCTATTCAAATGGGCTTAAGACCCTACTAGTCCATACAGTTATCTGATTTTACATAGTTTGGTGTCAAAATTACTAGCCTTCTAAAAAATGCAAGCCAGCAGGATTACATTTCACAGAGAGAGGTCAGGATATTCTGGTTCAGTTATTATCACAACACATTTAACATTCAAAGTAAGAGTCATTAGGAAACACAACTAAATCAGCTATGTAGTTTCAAGCATTACCTTTTGAATTAATAAAACATTATTAAAATAAATCTCAAGTAAAAGTTGTGGAAACTTCTATTTTGCTGCAGCCATTTTGACGATGATGTACATTATTAGGTCTGCAGAATTAATTTAAACACACAGAACTTCAAGTCTACAAAGCAATAGGTTAGTGTTACAACACTGTAACACTTTAGCTGAGCATGTGTCCAAAATCACTTAAAGCTCTGATTAACATTCACCTTTTCTTCCAAAGCATGATCTTCTCCTGCTGCCTGGGAAGGAGCCACACGCTTCCAGGTAACAATAACAACACTGCTGGGATCAAAAGCAGCCTCAGGAAAACCTCTTTTGATATAGTCTGATGCAAGTTGCAAGACATCTGAGGATGAATCTTCTCTGTAGTACACATTTCCACGTCCATCAGTTGTGTCCAGGTCAGCCATAAAAGGAGCAATAGCCCCAAAACTCACTGGGAATTGACCAAGGTATTTTTCTTCACTTGAGGGTTCATTCACTGCAATAATCCCATTAGTGGCAATCTAACAAAAAGATGAAAATTATAGCACAAATATTGTTCATACAACTGTCTCCCACACATGTGCTCTAGATCACATTATTTTCATTTTAATTCCAACAGAAATTGAATCAAAAGTCAGTTTTGTATTTAAAAACTCACTGTGTTTTTTTTAGCTTGTGTGTTTTTTATCCCATGTCGGGAGTCCTGAGATTTCAGTTGCCCAAAATTAGAGGTCATCTCTACAGATGGAACAGCCTTTTTTTCCTAGATAAAGACTTTAGCTATTTAAATTTCAGACACCTATTGTCTCTTCCAACAGGGACATACATAACCCTCCCACCAATGCTTCAGAAGCTGATAGAATTTCTGAGCCAAGAATTAATTCACACATAAATGCCAACCCAAAAAACCTGCTCCATGCTTATATATTGTAATAGCCTGGGTGAAAGTCTTTTGGGAAGACACAGATTTCTCTTTGCCTGGCCAAGGCTGCTTTGGTTTTCACTTCACCACAGCCACCCTCCTAGGAACTTCTCTGCTACTGTGCAAGGATTACAAGCTGCTCCCTCTGAAGTGCTGTGAGCACAGAGCACTGCTCTTGTACCAGAGGCTATAGAGCCTGAGAGACAGAATTTCCACAGCAGATATAGGCCACACTATAAATTCCTTTACAGCTGAGTGCCCTGACACACTATGATAGGAAAAGGGGTCTAATCCTTGAAGGGGGTTGGGGGAAGGAATTTACATATGTAAGTGAAACTCTTGGTCTGCAAATGCATAGGTACTGACTCAGGGAGATGCAACCCATCATTGAGATGAGGATTCACAGTCAGCCACCTCTGATTAAAACTGAGACAAATACATACATATATAGGTGCTAGGGCACATCCAAGTGTGACAGCCAAACTCCACTGGCAAAACAGAGCTGGCTCTCACACATACAAGCAGTGAGCAAGACTGCAGGTGTCAGGCCTTGAGGGTCTGCACAAAGCACTCACACACAGCTTTTTCTGCCTGGCCCTTCCACCAGCTGTGCTTGGCACTGACTCAGCCACATACAAATCCACCTCCAATTCTTGGACTACCTGCTAACAGGACCCATCTGGCTACCTGCAGGCAGCCAGGTGCTCACTCTAGAGCTGCTGCCACATACACAAGGGACTCGAAATGGGACAGAGGTCCCAGAACTGTCACTATAGGCTATGAAATTAAAACTGCAATCTCCCACAGAAAGGATTCTTGTAAGTCCAAGAAGAACAAACTGTTGCTGGATCTCTTTGCACAGTCAAGATACTGTCAACATGATAAAATCTTTACATTGCCTAGAAGTGGGTCAGAATGGCTGCTGACTCAAACTCCAAGGCCACCTAGCACAGTAGCCTGCCACTTAGAGATACAGCAAAAGAAGACAATGCACATATTTCTCCAGTGTGCCTCCAACTGCATCCACCTCCAGGGATTCCCTGTGGTTTGACTGTTTTTCCTCAGTGGATGTCTTTCTCATATTTATTTGTAAACTCTGTGCATCCACAGAATCCATAAAAAGGAACTTCACGAATTTGTGACTCAGGTCTCTCCTACTTTTGTTTGTTTTCAGTCTGGCTTCCACCTTCATTTGATGGCCCTAATTTTTGTACTGGGACATACAAAAATCCTACCCAGTCTCTCCCACTATGTAATTTCTCCTCCAGAATGAAGACCACCAGTCTACTCATGCACTCCCTGGCTAAGAGCTGCCCTCTGTCTTGAATCACTCTTTATTGTCTCCACATATTTCTTCACCCTTCTCCACTCAAATTTGTAAACAAGGAGGCCAGCGGGAGCCCACACATATTCTTCACACAGAAATTGTGGTCTGTGCAAGCCCATCAAGGATGCTGGCTACTTGTGCCTTGGCAACATCTTTAAAATTTGGACCACCACTGCTGCTACACACAGTAAATCAGAAAAAAGTGTAGTACAATCACGATACAGAGCACTCCTCCAGACACAAGAAACACCTGTACCTGGAACTCTCCTTTGGCTATCCAGAGGGTCAGAGCATGTCACAGACCAGCGGTCAGTCAGCTTGGTGTATAACTGGATAATGCTTATCACAAACCATTAGCTAAACTTGGCAAATAATTCCCACAGTAGATCAGAATTTATTTTAAAAGTGGCTCGACATATGCTGACTGTATTTTCTGCAGATGTACAATTTCATGTGTAGCTAGAGTGTAAAATACTAAAAAGTTAAGATCATAAAAATCTTTATGATTTTTATGAAAATCATAAAGTTAAGATCATTAAAATCGTAAAAAAATAGGTGAGTTGGTTTTATGCATGAACAGTATATCTAAGGTATATAAGCAGTAAATAATTTGTGCAAACATGTTGGGAAAGCAGGTCATGTTAGAAAGGGGGAGAAGAAGCTGAATGTGAAAATTTTTATACTACTCATTCATGATTTGACAGTGGCCACAGACCCTAAAGGTGAGCTATAGATCTGACGAATAAAAAACTAAAAAGACAGCATGGGTTGCCTAATTACAGACCCTACAACTGGAGTTGGATCTATAAGAGAAATCTAGTCCAGAAATGTTCGCAGAACTCCTACAGCATCTGTACACACTAGAAAAGGCTTCATATTCCTGTAAAGCAAAGCTAAAACATAAAAACCCACCAATTATACTATTCCACTGGAAGACAGGATGGAGAGTGGTGGACATTACAGTCTGTTTGCTAAGAACTTTTAGCAAAGAGATGCACTCCCTCTTTAAAGTCATAAATTTAGTGGAAGTTAAAAGTTTTCCTTCTGCTTTCTTACATTTTTTTTGGACACAAACAGCCCTACCCTCTCCTAAATCCTCTTGTGAGAGATGACTGGAGTTTGAGGTATTTTAAACAAATTCCACGGTGTTCATCAGATCTGGTGTGTGCAGATTTTGCAGCTTCATGATCCCCCATTTATGGCAGGGATTAAAACAGCATTAAGAGAAAATACAGTCAGGAATAGTTAAGACTGCAGAATAAAGAAGAAGCCAGAAGAAATGGCCCTCCTCTTTTCACCTCTTAGTGGCATGCATCTAGCTATATCTTTCCTATTTGCTAAAATATTTAATGTAAAAAGTAAATTTATTAAGGAAATGCAAACCTCATTTTTAAAGGAAGTTTTTAAGTGAGACAGTTCAGCTTTAAGGCAATGTTTCTATAAACCAGAAAACATTTGCAAGCCATCACATGAAAATAAATAAACAAGCTGCTCAATTTGTGCAGAGATTTTTAAAGCAAAAAAAGAAATTCACGAATAATGAAAAAAAAGGTTTTTAGCTTTCAGATTCAACAACACATTTATATTGACAAAGACAGTGAATACTCCTTTAACTTCACCCTGCTTCTTTCAAGGTCACAAACATAGGATTAAGTGTGAATCCCAAAATAAAGAGAAGTAATTTGGGGTAAGTACTGGGTTCCATCAAAGCATCATTCCTGTCAAAAGGGAAAGGGGGGAAAAGAGGCCTCAGGTGGGCGTTGTCTAAAGACAAGCTTTAGAGTAGTCTTTCCTTTTAGGGTATAACACTATTTAAATTGACAGGAACTAACATAGATGTATTTTTAGCATGTTAAACTGGATTACACACATAGTTAACATACATTTGTGATTTGTAGCAGAACCAATAATGCACACACACAATTATAGGTCCACCTTGAAAACCAAGTGAGAAGAAGAATTCAAAGTAAGGAGTATTTCTGTTAAAAGAAAAACTGTATCTCTGTATGTACAACAAAAAATTAAAGTTTCTAAAAAAATGAAGCACTCTTTCCCTGTTCAATGACTAGGCATTTTATGGACTTGAATATTTCTGCATAAAAAAATGTTTAGAAAATTTGAATTTATTTTTATAATGAAGTGACAGTTGACTTCAGGCAACAAAGCTTTCCAATACAAACATGACCAACTATTAATTTAAGGAGTTAATAAAAGTAAGGATTAAAAAAATCGAACCAAGCTTGCATTAGAGGTTTCTCAATTCTTTTCTAAGTGGAGGTAATCCCTAGTCCTTCAATTTTTCCACACCAGTGAGTTTAAGTGTAAACTGAAAAAGCCTTAATAGAAGTGTGCTATTAAAACAAATGGAATAGTACGGGTTAGTGATAGAGTTCAACGCTATAAATCTTACAGACAAAAGCACCATATTGAAGATTACAATATGTGAAAGTCTGTTTCCACTTATATGAAATAAAAGTGCTCTCTTCTGCCTGTGAGAGAAGATTTTGTTGCCAGGGATTTTATGACAACTTGGTACTAAACAATCACTTCACAAAATGCCTTGCCTTTCTATTCCTGTGTGCAGCCACCTTAAACAACTCAGCTTCTCAACTGTTAAAAAAGGTAGAAAGAGAATCCACATAAAATTTCTAAATAAAATTATGTGCACCAAATGTAAATTGTATCAGCTTGATAATATTTACTACCAACTAGCAATACCCTGGATACTCCAGCCAAGCAAGATTGTAGAGCTTCATAAATACACACTGCCAATATACAATAAAGACGTGTATTGTGAAAATGCATTAAAAACTGCTCAGTACATTTCCTCAACAGGTATGCTTCTCCTCTCCCTACCCCCATGAAGTCTGTACTGTGCTTCTGTTCTGCAATGCTTGCACAAAGTTCAGCGCAAGAAAAAGTCTCTGCATAGTGTATAGACTGATACTGAAATGCCATTCATTAAAACTGCCCATTCTTAGTACTGAGAGATGCTGGCAGAGCCCTGGAAGTGATTTGGAAATAGACACTGCATGGCTATTCTTTCAGGCAAAAACTAATTAGAACTGTTCCTGTTTGAGGGCAGGGCAAGTAACAGGGTCATTAAACTAAAGAAACCTAGACTGGTAAGTCAATTTACTGCTCTTTGAAAACTCTGTCCTGTCTCTGTGGCTTACTTGACATGATACTTGTAATCTTTGCTTCTCTGTAGCTGAATATACAGTCCACTATGTTTCAAGAATATTTTTGTGCTTTTAAAAGTGTATTTTTATGTGGTTTGACTAATCAGTGACCAAATTAGAGTACAGAAGGCAAGACAATGAACTAAGGGTCAAACTGAAGTCTGAACTCTGCCTAATACTTTATCTCAGTCAGCTTCAGTGAACAACACCCGTTTTCCACACAAGCATAACCCAAATCCCTCAAAATTTTAGATTTCAGATATGATATCAGGATTTATCTAAGTAGTGGCAGTATGGACAATGAAAAGGAGTGTAACTTAAGTGTCAGCACTAATATACCTCAGTGTAGTGTAAGCAAGTTATATCTTCAGTGAGTACCATGAAACAAACTCAAGTGCATGGGAACTACATCAAATTTTGAATGACTGCAATCACATGGTTTCCCAAGTGTCTCCATGCAGGTTAATCCACTGAGTTGTCTCTTAGATCCATAATACTAAACCACACTGCTTTATCCGGCCAGGGAGGTGAGACGACATTTACCAGACTAATACACTAAACACATTGTGCCTTCCCTACCAAAACCTTTCTAAACATGCTACTCAGCATGTTCAATTGCTAGCCTAAGTGGGGCTTAAGGGGAAAGAGGCAATGATAAAGTGTGCAGTACCCTTGCAGTGTTCAGAAGACATGCTGGCATTTTAAACTGTTCTCCTTATGGCTGCTTTTGAGCAGCTCTGCCCCAGACAATCTGTTTTCAATCAATCCCACCTTCAAATACTGAACACCCTCCATCAGCTATACACATGCACACAGCACTCTGGGATGCAGATTCAGCTGTGAGACACGCACACAAGGCTGAGATGTGCCTGCAGCCCAAAGCCTGCAATTACTATGGATATGGACTTCCTCCTCTGATCACTCTTATTGTCTCCACATATTTCTTCAACCTTTTCCACTCTATAAATTTGTAAACAAGGAGGCCACACATATTCTTCACAGAGACATTATGGCCTGTGCAAGACCATCGCAGATGCTTTAAGAGAATCAAAGTCGAACACCTGGGAGTGCCCAAGACACTGAGGAACAGAAAGGTCTCCCAGTACTTAGAGGTGCAAGTCTCCAACAGGTTAGGCTGCTGGTTGGACACCCTATTTCAGTTTTGTGACTCTGGCATGCTGAAACACACAAAGCAGACCACAACGAGGATGTTTCTGCGCTGAACACTCTGTATGAGTGCAGAAAGCGCCTGGGGATGGCATTCATTCCAGCTAATCGATTGCATTTTCTTTGCGCTCCTACTATCTGTTGCATTGTCTCCCAGCGGAGGCTGTGCACCTAGAAAAATCTGGCCCGGCCATAGTGTGAGAAGGGAATTAACACGGCCCGATATCTGACTGAACACAACTGGAAAAATTAAGCTCTTTGCACCGACCTCTGACCTCGGCACTCACGCAACCCACAAGCACCACCGCGCACCCACCCAAAGCTCCCCGAGGAGTGCCCAGGAGCGGTTCCGAGCCGCGGGCAGCCAAAGGGGGCCCCACACTCACATAGAGGGAGCGCACGGCCGCGCCGTAGAAGTGCAGCGCCGTGCTCAGCTCCAGCGCCGCCGAGCGCACATCGTCCCCGGGCTCCAGGGCGGCATCGCCGCGCCCCTCGCCGTGGGGCAGCAGCTGCAGCGGCTCTGCGGGCAGCGCCAGGACGGGCAGCGCCAGGGCCAGCAGCGCCCAGCGCGGGAAGCTCGGCGGGGCGCGCATCCCGGCGGCTCCCGGCGCCCGCGGCAGCTCCGCTATAAGTGCGGCCGGCGGAGCGGGGGGGCCGCGGCCAATGGCAGCGCGGGGCGGGCGGCGCCGGGACCCCGCGGCCGCTCCCACAGCCCGAGCGGGGCTCAGCAGCGGGATCCGCCGCGGGGAGCGCTCCGGGCCGGGGCTTCCCCGCGGGAGCAGAGAGGTGTCCGCGCAGCCCGCCGGGACCGACCCTCGGAGCGCTCCGGGGCCGCGGGGATGGGGACGCCCGGCCCCTCTCGGGATCAGCGTCGCCTCTGGGGCGCGAAACTCGCGGCGCTAAGTCGGTGTGGGGTCGTAGGCATCCGGCAGATGCTTTCAAAGCACCGCGGGTCTCCGCCAGAGCCAGTGGGGTTTCTGCTTAGCTCGGAAAATGTGTGCTCAGAGGGACTCCAGCAGCTGCAGTACGTCCCAACAGCCAGAGCACCGAGACCAAATACCAAAATCAACATGAAATAAAAATATGAATCCCCATGCTGTCTTCTGAAATAATTATGATACCAGGTGCTCATTGTCAGAGGAAATAAATAAATGAATTGGAACGTGTTTCATAAATTTACACCATCCATGTCAGAATTGCATAAAACTAAAAAATAGGCAAAACAAATCTACAAACAAAAAAAAAACCCTGCTGATGATATGAAATACAGAGAAAATAAATGTGGTATATGTAAATATTTTACTTCTGACTATGTCTTCTTGTTTTATAGTATAGTCCTGCTCCCTTGGAACACTCAGAAGCAAGTGAAGAACGGTTATATTTCATATATTTCTCCTAAAGCTACCAAGCGAGGACAGCGGTATTTAGGGATTAAATCTTGGCCAGTAAAGAATATGCTGTGATATGTTCATAGAAGGTTTACAGCTGATAACCATCTAAGAAAGGCAGCTGAAATGCTACCCACATGCTTTTTGCATGGTTTTTTACTTTAAATGCTTGTGCTTTTAATTTTCCTTGTAAGAAAGTGTGATGTAGCATTTGGCAAATTGCAATAGCACAAGACATTCCTGGGTAGAGCTATAACCACGCCAGCCTAAAGGGGAAACACATCTAGTCACCATTATTACTAACATCTATTTACTATTGGGTTCTGTACGTCACTGAAAACAGTCACTGAGACAAAGTAGCATGGAGGTTCGGGAGGAAGATGAGACTGCTCTCCTTGAGATACTCGCTGTACTTTCACCTGCAACTTCCTTCCATATTTTCAGAGCCTCTAAGACAGTAACTGGTGGATTCATGGAATCCATGGCTTTATATGTCCAGGAATATGTGGCTAACCACTGCCACAAGAGCAGCCTTTTGGCTGGATCACCTCCATATCTGAGCACAGACGTACAGACAAAGATAACTCAATATCCAGCTAAGGTATCTTTCTCCTAGTCTGACAAATCAATGCTCAACCACAAGACAACTCTACATTCTTACGTTGTTTGTGTGCACTGCCATACCACCAGCTGCCTTCACTACAAAATCATCTTCCTATTACAAACCTGCCCCCCATCATGAGCCCATTTCCAAATTTGCAGAACCAGTTCTTGTGCTTGTGCAACACAGTTCCATAGCAAAGAGAAAGCCTAAGTTAACACCCACGGTAACACATACACATTTACAAGAGAATAATTTCTATTTGGCTTAACGTTTTCCACAGCCACATTTACTACAACAGTGAGACTCAACAAAAGGAAAACATAATCAAAACAAGAAGAAAATCCTGAGGGGGTAACATTTTCCTGTCAAGTGTACATGATTTCCTCATATTATATCCAGAAGTTGAAGGACAGGGACTACTGAGAAGCTAGAAGCTTAGTGTAGTAAATTTGAAATAGATTTGAAGACTCAAGAGTTAAGTATCTTCATCTGCATGTTTAAAACATGGGGTAATAGCCATGTCAGGGTAAACCCTTTGTCCATTAGTCAGCATATTGAGATTGTTTAGTCTATACTTACCTTAAGAGGATTGCAATGTTTCTTGTAATTGCAAGTTTACCTTCTATACAGCTCCCACTGTGAGGAGTTTTAAACATTGTTAGTTCTAAGACAAGTAAATAAATGTCCCGTTGTCCTTTCTAGCATCTTCAGTAAGGACCTAAAAAGGGGATGGAAGAGCATGTTTGCTAATATTGTAATTAATTGAGAGATATTGGTTGGTAACGCCAAACAGTGGAGAATGCAAAAGACTCCAGCAAGATTTAAAAACAGAGGGAAAGTATTAAAATGCAAACTGGAATGTTCCAATTGAGAAAGACCTTCCAGAAAGTCTTTCATAGCTGGTAAATACCAAGAACTCCACATTTCCATTGGATATTAAACCAGATATGGCAGCAGTTTACAAAGCAACAGTACTCCCTGAGCAGCCACTGAGAACCTGTACAACAAACCTGGGTTCATTTTGTTACAAGGAGGTGACTTTTTCTGAAGCTGTATAATGACGCTGCTTTTCCAGAGATTGCTTGTGAGATCAGAGGTGTCACAGAAAATTCACCACTGGAAAGAATTCAGACTGAAACCAAAAATAAAGATCAGGGGACAAAAGGAAATTGCTAAAGAACTGAACATATGTACTTGATTAAATTATAATGAGATTTGATTGAGATCATGCTTCAAAGATACATATCATCTTCAACTCAAATATCTGAACAGGAGTACCAAAGAGATGGAGGAATTAAATGGGTGAGTTTGAGGATTAAAGGTGACTAGAATGCTGAAATATAAAAGAATGCTGAAAACTAAAAGAAATAACTAAAGAAACCATCTATCAGCAAATGCTTCCTTACCATAGGGTCTATTTTCAGATAAATCATAGATGAGGCATAGTGGAAGCAGAATGATAGAAATCTTTGAGAAGTCCACACTAGGTTGATCAGATCACTAAGCAACAGACCTTAAGGAATAATTCTGCATTTAACAACAAATTGAGACGGTCCAACAGATCTGACTTGAGTTTCCGTGTTCATACAGTGCTAAAATAGCTCACAGATATACACACATGACATCATCATACTGCAAAAGTTCCATAACTTCTTGGTGATTTCTCATGGGCAACTCGTCACAGCACTGACTGCTTGTTTCTCGCAGCACAACCAACACACTCCATCTCTCCCCTCACCCAGCTAACCCACTCTTTTGTAGCACTCATCTTCTTACTGGACACAGCTGTGGCCTATTAAGGGCAGGGCTGTTCCTAATCTTTGGTGATTAGTACAGGTGCAACTCCTCAGGTGTGAGACCACCTTCTGCACTATCTTTATTTTCCTACATTCTATCCGTCCACACATGCACACGTATGTTTGAGCACTTCACTGTCTAAATGTGAAGAAATTTGGAAAAGGGGGTACAGATATGGAGAAGCCTGACCTTCTCAAGCCCCTCTTAGGTTTCATTGACTGAGAAAACAGAGCTAGCCTTCCGTTTGCTGGCATGACTGGAGTAAGGAAAGTAATGCCCTGGGCCTCCCACGATGATATTCTGCTGTCCAATGACAACAAAGCATTTTAGCGGATGGATCAAAGGACAGAGTAACCATGTGGTCATAAACTGGAGAGAACAGAGTATTTGGGATACTGGCAGGAAAGAATAGTACTGAGGTCTGCTGAGAAGGAGCATTTTTTAGAGAGACAAGGTCATGGGAATAAGAGAGTCACAAGCAAAGGCAAAGCTCACAGGAAGATCATGGAGTGCACATCATAAATTTAAATCACTCCGTTTTAGAACTTAATGTTCATTGTTGGCTAGACTGAAACACAATGAGACTCCTTCTGTAACTCTACATAGGCCAGTATCACCAGGCAGGGCACATAACTCTGGAGCATCTTCAAATAAATGCATTTTGTAGCAGAAGTCTCTACAGAAAGAAACTAATTCTGAGGCACTCTTAGATGCTTTTGAGAAGAGGTTCACATGAATGGCAATATTAATTCTCGGCCTCTGCATTAGAGCAGAATATAGCAGATTGTAGAATCCCTTCTTTTTCTCGCATGGAGAACTATTGCAGGGCAACAAAAGGGCAGCAATTCTGCAGGACAATCTTCTTGGAAACTCATATCCTGCTCTGGAGAAGAGCTGGACAAGAGCGGGAATGTGTTAACCCTTGGCCAGTGACCTGGTCAGCACAGGAGAGCTACACTGCTGTAACACCATGGTACACGGCAGCAGCAAATTCCTGCCCTGGAGCTGGGCAAGGAGCATGGGAGAAACAGAAGTTCTTAGACCCTTCCTAGGTCTGGTGCAAGGAGACACTTTGTATATCTGGGGTTCTCTTAATTTATTTCTATCTCTCATTATTAGACCTGTGTCCGGTTTTCGGCTGTTTGAAGGGCCTGGAAAGGCCCGGAGTGGCCTTGGGGCAGCCCGCGTATCAAAGGACGAGAAGAGGCTTCAGTTCTTCTTTCGGTCTTTATGTTTATTAATTGTTTATCTAAAAGATTTTCTTTCGGCCCGACAGAGGTCTGCTCAGCAGCCAGCCATGAGCACACTGTGTAGCCCTCCGGACAGTCACCTATCTTTATACCCATGGTTACGTGTACAATATTTATCATTTTTCCCCAATCCTTTTTATTTTTATTGTCCGGTGCACTTTCAGTAATGACCAATCCCAAAGTGCCACCATCATCACAGAAGATGGAGGAGAAGAAGAAGAAGAAGAAGGACAGGACACGCCCCAATTCCTCCATCTTACTTCTCTAAACCCCCCTGTACATAAATCCTAAACCCTGTGTCTCACCCTCTAATTAACTAATCCCTTCACCATTCACCCCGGTGAAGTCCTCCTATCCTCATACAGGTGTCGTCTCCCGTGTAGGATCAAAGTCCAGCCACCAGACACTTCTGGCAACATTCCAGGACTCCCGAGCCCCCCAAGGGTGGTCTCGGTGGCTCGGCACCTCAGTCCTGAGGTGCTGAGATCCTACAGACCTGGTAACTATATTAATAGGGGACAGCAAAAAACCTCAATACACTTGTACGGAGTCATGAACACTTTTTTCATCCCAATTTAATATTTAGGAAAAATTAGATGGAAAATGGAACGGAAAAATATCAGCACTGTAAAATGGCTAGACAAAAAATATAGCTTTACGGTCCTCCCACCTGACATGTAGTCATATGTAAAATATGACTTTTTAATACATATATTTTCAAAATATCCTTCTTACATCCTAATGTTTGATCTCTTTCAAGAACAGATTCTCTAATCCAGTAAGAATTCCAGAACTTCTCTGTAGTAAGAGAGAATTGCAACAGGGCCAGAGAATACATAATTAGTCTTCTATTTAAATATTCAGCTCAGCAGTAACTACTACATCTACTCCAACTCTTACTGTTTTGTTATTATCTAAAGGTTTTTGCTTTATGCCATAAAAGTCTCCAAACAGACAATAAAAATTACTTCAGAGTTTTAAAAAATGCAGTGAAGACAAAATGTACGATCATTTTCTCATACACACAAAAACCAGTTACAATATGAAGGAACATTGTTTTTCAAACAATGGAAATGGGATGTGGAAAACCAGTTTGAATGGGACAGGAAGACAGCTATGGAAAAGGTATCATTTACCAGCTACCTTTTCCAAGACTAAGGAAATAATCACTCTGACCCACTGATAATTGTGTCAGATTTCAGAACGGAGATATTACACACAGGTAAAATACATATCCTTGTAGTCTGGCAAAGTATTTGGTATTGTACTAGTATTTACATCTCAAGTTAAACAACTGCTTCAGATTGAATGTGCACCCAAACCAAAGGCAATGATAAATGTTGCATTCTCTTTTATGTGGTATCCAGATTTTGACTGTGAATTTCAGGTGCAGATGTAACACATAAAAAATAAATGCCACATTGAGTATTAACAGCAAAGCTTCTAGATGACAATCAGAAAGTAAAGAGAGGCCAAGCACAGATCTGATGCTTGTGGAGGCTGAAAATTCTCTAAAAAATTGTTACAACCTCAGCTTTTCTACAAACATTCAGAAAGGCTACTAAAGTCTGAAACACTGACACAGTCTTTCCTGTGACAGCCAAGCTACTCTCTCACATCAGCTGTTTGTGTCTGCAGACAGCCAGCCTCACAGAGCCTGCCTCTGCCTGGATTCTCTGCCTGCTAGAATAATGTATCTTGCAACAATTGTCATTTAGAAAGAATATATTATTTCTCAGATGGGTCTAAGTGTTCACAACAATTCCGACAAGACAACCTGTTTTCCCCCATGGTTATTGAATAATGTTTTTTACAAGGAAAATATATGTGAAACTGATCTTTCTGGAGTGGAAACCATTGCCCAAGTTAGTGAAATTCACTCAGGAGAATCTATCATTACCTTAAGTGACTGTGAGTAAAACACAGAAATTGACTTTCATTCAGGATTGGTGGTGCAATGGTGCAGCAAAGGCCAACAGTTTTAATTACAGCTTTTCACAAAAGGACCAAATTAGGGAAGAAATATTTAATCAATATAACACCTATTCTCATAAACTGCATGGTCTCAAAATTAGGTTGTGGTTTATCCTTACATGTAGATATATTTGTGAAAGCCTTGCAGAGAGGAAGAACAAAGTTCCCCATAATTCCATGCTCGGCTAGATTGAACACTAGGTATTAATATTTCCTTTAATGAGCTTGCTTGTAAATGTTTTCATTTTTGGTCAAGGTCTACTGGGAAAGAATATCCCTTCATCCAAAGGGATATTCCAAAGAAGAGGATGTAAACATTTCCTGATGTCTCCTGGTCAGTTGCTCAAGGTTGGCTACATCAAAGGCTTTTTGCCTTCTGGAATCCAGTCAGCACACCCCAAAGCTTCCTATAAGTTACTGAAATTTAGCTGTGATAATAAATAATAATTTTCTGAGGGGGGGAGGGTGAGGGGGTGGACGTCTGTCCTTAAAGGCAAAACTTGCCTGAGAATGGCTGAATCATAACCTTCGACTCCAAGAACATTGTCAACAGGAAAAATTTTGGAGTGACAATTCTGCCAATCATTCCACACAAAATGTTAAAAAATTGATGGATATCAATTCAGTAGTTTCATAGTATATTTTTTAATTATTTTTCTTCTTTTTTTCTTCTTCATAGGTTTTCCAGTGTCTTGAATTGAAACAGTCCAGATTCAAAAAGACCCAGGAGTAATTCCATGAATTATAGCTATTTATCCTTTCTGACCCAAGGATTTATATTGCTGTTCACTTCACTTGGAATCTACAGACTAATAGAAGCAATGGCCCACTCACTTCTTCCCAGAGTTTAGTGTTTTAGAGTAGGATGTAACACTATAGTTTTGCCACAAAGCAACAATAAAACACGGGGATCTGCACTAAAGTCACTCAGCACAGAAACAATTGCATTGCCCTAGGGAAAAAAACAGGCTTGATTTGCAAACCCTGGGATTGATGCAATAACTTATTCACTGGAGAAGTGACAGGGTGAGAGCACGAAAAGTCTTTCTTACAAGAGGTTGCTGGAAAAAAACTCCTTGTGTATCTACACTCCCAGCTGAGAGAGGGACAGAGGGTGCTCCCTGAGGCCAAGTAGCAAGGACTGGATTGTGTCCAGGCTACTAACCCCAGACCTCACTGGAGCGTCCGCCCTGCAAAGCATTTAGCCCTCAATCTCTGCTAGGCCACTGCAGCCCTAAGACACGTCTTTTTCCATTCTTCCCCCTCTCACCCACTCGTGTTCACTGTGTCTGAAATAAAATGAACCATTACAGAGACCAGCAGTGGTTTAGTTAAAGCACAAAACTAAGGGTCTGTCACATACCAAAGCCTGTGACATGAGGGAATGTGCAGGTATTTGAAGTCACAAAGCCTTTGAGCTAGCTCTGGAGGGTGAGAAAGGACAAGAACAAAGTCTGGTTGCGGCTTGTGTCTGCCTTTTGAGTGTGATTCTTGGAGCAAACTGTTGCCAGACCACTCTGTGTTTTGTCATGGGAAGAGCCTTTTGGGGTGGGCAGGAGATCAGCTAGCACTTGGGCAGATATTCAGGTGTTCAGTGCATGAGGGAGATCCTTGGCCATCTCTCATTTAGGAGTACAGAGGTACCTGTGTACCTGCATCAGAGGTGGGTTTCTAACCTTGTCAAGGGGGAGAGACAGCAAGATTGTTACACAAGAAAGGTAACAGCTACATCAAACCAGCAAAAAATGTAAAAGCTACACTAGCAAATGAAAAGTTACCAAAGCCTTTTCGGGTAATTACTGGTTCTTGCTCTGCAGTCATTATTGGACCTCCAACTAAACGACCTTACCTGTCCTGCCTTCTCTCCCTTGAGCTCTCTGAACCCATTGTTAACTTCCTTCTCCTTTACCTTTTCCCCACAAGGGCCTTTAACACTGTACTGGTTATCTGTATCTTAGTTTCCTTCTTTATCTTTTTTCAGAAGAGTCTTTTTATTAACCTTATGGGATGTTAGGGCTGACCCTCTTTATGGCTCATTGACCAGTTCTCATTCCTTGAGTTCTTTCTCAGAGAAACTCATGCCCGTTTCCCTTTAGTTGTAAATCTTTTATGATTCCCTCAAACTTCCTGCATGAAAAACATTTGAATGTTTTCCAGCAGCACAGACCTTTCAAAGTTACTCAGTTGCACAGTTCTGCCAGCATGGGTTGTACTTATTTACAAGCAAGGCCACTAAACTGGAGGAAATAACTTAGGAAAGAAAAGGTATTATCCAAAACAAAACTGTCGAGTCCTTAATTCTCTATTTTTCTTTGAAATAGATAATAATTGTTGATTATGATTTTATGTATTTAATGCATTTGTGCCTTAAAGTGCTCATCCTATCCAGCAACACATCCATCTTTAGAGCCATTAAATACAATACAAAATTCTCATTTAGACATCCTTATTCAACTTGTCACAGCTTGTATAGCCCGAAAATAATTGGAGAATAAATTGTTGAAAACAAATAATTGGGAAAAAATATGTACTACATTGAACAGAAGTTTTAACAAAATTATTGATTTTCTGGTGGATATTAACCTTTTTATCATCTGAAGAGAAAGAAAAACTTCTGAAGAATGAGCCACAGCATTTGAACAAACAAGAAAATTGTGCTCTTTCTGAGGGAAATCTACTGTTCTTTGCTTCTTCCATTTAGTAAATAAAATTCAGTTATTTAAGTACTGAGACCAGGATTCTGTCTTATCCAAAATATTTTTTTTTCCTGTGGCTTATTCCCTGCAATAGTGATAAAACATGAAGCAGATTTTCACACAGCAATCACAGTACAATAGTCTCAAAATCATGATGTAAGAGTTTCAACAGCATTTTCCATTTGTCTCCACTCTTCCAAATTTCAAGACCTTTTTTGATGATTTAAGAAACATTTATTGTTATTCCACTTTCCAAAGAGAAAAATTCAGGCATCAAAGAAATACAGTTTGTCCACCTGGCAAATCAGAAGACACATAGGAAACTCAGTGAAGATTTCCTAGTAATCAGAAGCAGCTTTCTAAAGTGGAGCAGATCATGTTTCTACCCAAGAAAATCCAATTTCAGCTAATTATCCTCTCTATGAGTATGCAGAGTGTGAAGTTGTGCAGTTATCCCTAAAGCTCACAAGCCTCAGAAAAAGCTCACCCACTTGAGATCCTCTGTGGGCTACCACATGGCAAAAATTAATGAAAAAACCATCCCAAGGAAAAATTAGGAGTCAAATTTTTTACAGTGGATATGTAACAAAGGATTCTGTTGCTGGCTGCCAAATTCAGCCCCATTGGGGAGGATATGACTGACAAATTACAGCTTAGTAAGCAGGGAAAGATACAAACACTTATGCAACAATTTTCATTCTGTGTGGTGGAGGAATTATCTGCAAGCTGTTTCTGTTCTCTGTAAATTGTGCCATTACTTTGAAAACAGGATGTATGCTTCAGAGTAAAGTAAAACAAACAGATTAATACAACAGCATAAAGCCACCCCTGACAGCGCAATATTGTTCAAACAACCATCTTCTTCAAGGACAGCAAAATACAAAGGTAGGACAATTAGGGAGGAAATTCTGTTTTGTATGATTCTTGTCTGAATAAAACCTTACATTTGAAGTTTCCAGAGCATCGTGTCCATTTTGCTTGGCAAACTACAACCAAGACTAAATTAGTTTTCTTCCTTGCTGATGCTTCTTTCCAGGTATTCATCAGCATGCCCTGCAAGTTTCATGCATCTAAGTGTTCTTCAAAACTTGGGAACATTTCTGCCTGAGTATTTGCAGCCTTGGGGCTTATATTCAACTGCATTTAAGTTATATGTACAGAAGAACTTACAAGTACATTATCGTTATTATTTCACTGCCACTAATGGTAATAACTTTTCTACTTTCTAAGATTTCTGAACATTCCCTACAGTGTATTACAGTTTTCAGACTGACTTAAACAGCAATCCCTCCAGACTGCTCAGCCTTGCCTGAGGTCAGGACATTTTTCATTTCCAAATAGCCGATCTTCTCTGAACATGATTTTCCCCTCTTGGTACCAGACATAAATATTTGTTGCATGTGCTGCTTCAGCAGAGTAACAACTCAGTTACTGTCCCAGTATCTGAACCAGCTGCTCTCAGCTGCTCCTGCTGTGGCAGAGCCAGACCCAGGACTAAGAGGAAGCCTGTTGGACTCAGTAATCTTATCTCATACTTTCAGGTCTTTTTTCAACTAAGAAGGAACAACCAGGGAGAATAAAACCAGTATTTCAGAAAGGAGTCAAATGAGAGAAGGATGGTGGGTAAGCAGAAGAGAATTTGAGTCTTTTACGTCAGAGGATACAAATACTAGGCCTGTCACAACCAGCATTTGTTTGTACAAGTTGCCCTGATGACTTCAAGAAGGGGGATGGTAATGAAGAAAAGCACAACTTGGCTATCCAGTCCTGCAGGCAAAGAAGCAAGAGGTGGACTGCTGCCTAACCATGAGTGCAATTCCCAGCCATGCCAAATGAAAGCCAGGGTCTGCTGATCCTGCTGGTCTTGGCACCTTGCAGGATAAAATGGATCTCTCTAATGGATCAAAGATTTCTCTTACCTCCAGCAGTGCTCAGCTAAGACAAGTGAACTCTCTAAATGAGCATCTGCTGGTTTTAAATAAAAGAGAAATGCTGCCACTCAGTAATAAGGAAGGATGCTTGAAGAGATGAAAGGAATAGGCAGGCCTGTCTTGCTAAGCACAAGAAGGGCACTGGTACTGCTGCAAGGAGCAAAAACTGGGTGAAGTTAGCTCCAACCAAAAAGAGAACAGCACAAGAACAGCACAGATGCTAAAAGGATTGAGCACTGTGTTTAGAAGTTATCCCTTGTCGAGTTTTACTCCTGCTTCCTATGTCTAGTAGTTTATTTCTGTCTTCAGATTCTATTCAGTGAGGGTTAAAGACTTGGCATTGCAGGCTTTCACAGCTGGTAAACTGCAGCTATAGCAAAGCAGAAGCTGAGGGCTCCAGCAGCTTTTTCCCTGGCAGAGGTCTCCTACTGTAAAGCCAACCAGTAAAGATTCAAGCATATGCTGTTCAACACGAGTGGGATACAGTACAGGACAGTTTTCTCACTGTATACTTTACAACCTCCAAAAGGTGACTTTGAAAAGTTGGCATCAGGGTTGCTTGTGAACAGCCAAGAATCTTCAGTATCACAGGGGAAGTGAAAATTCACCACAAAGGATGCACTCTGCAGCCAAAGCCTGGAGGAGGCTTGAGTGGAAATCTCATTGTGGTCTTCAACATTCTCATGAGGGAAAGAGGAGGGGCAGGGACCAATCTCTTCACTCTGGTGATCAGTGACAGCACCCAAGGAAACAGGATGAAGCTGAGTCAGGGAAGGTTAGGTTACATATCAGGAAAAGCTTTTTCACCCAAAGGGTGTTTAGGCACTGGAAAAGGCCCCCCAAGGAAGTGGTCACAGCACCAGCCTCACACAGTCCAAGAGGCAATTGAGCAACATTCTCGGGAACAAGATGTGATTATTGAGATTTCCTGTGCAGGGCCAGGAGTTGGACTTGATGATCCTGATAGGTCCCTTTCAACTCAGCATGTTCTATGACTCTATGCTAAAGGATGTAAACCTCTGTTGTGCAGTTCCACAAAGATATTTCAAAATAGAAACAAGCAAACTGAACCCCCTGCCATGCAGACTAAGTGCAGTGGCTGTGTCTGCCAGCGTGTCAAGCCTTACACTTGGAAAGTGAGACAACCACAGCGTACCCCCCAGCCTTTTGGAGCCCTCTGCTGCAGGCTCCTTCTCTAGGGAAGCTGTTCCCCTCATGCTCCCAACCTGCTGCGGTCACAGCCAGTGCTCACTGTCACTCATCATTGACCATTTCACAGATTTTCAGGGCTGTGGCGGGTTGTAGCTCGCACAGGCCGTGCTGGGAGGAAGTCACAGGGCCCACGCTGGCACACGGTACTCCCAGCACAGCGCTGCCCTCGGCTTTGTGGTTTTTCCATCGGGCTCGGTGCAGAACAGTAACAGCAGCACCCTCCGCTGGCCCTGCCGTGACGGCACCCGCAGGGAAGGGGCTGATCGGAGCTGCTGCTCGACCTGTTATGGTAAATCTAGAGAAACACACCTTTTTACTAGACTTATTAATAGGCCATGCCCTCCGTAAGCGGCCCCCAGCTGCCTCCAGTCACTAGGCACACACTCGAATAAAAGCAAGGTCAGGGACTGTAAACCTTATGCACAGAAAGAGCACTTAATTTTAGTGCTAATTACAAGACTCATAAACAGTGTTAGAATATATGAAAATATGAACCCCCCAAACAGACTAATCTTAATTAGAACTTTGGTTGAATTACCAATCTTATTTTGGAGCTTGTAATTAAAAGTTAAACTCTTTAAATTTTGTTTTATTTAATTATTTAAATTATTATAAATTATTGACATATATTTTCCTCCAAGATTTCTGGACATTGGATATGTGCAAAATTCAATTAAATAAAAAGGCACAACCTATGCCAGTGCACCTGAGGAAGGCCTGGTGTCTGTGTGCATGGCAGTTTGCAAAAAATGTCTTTAGAAGTAGTGACTGATTAAGCACATACAACATATTTTAACCTGTTCTCTTTTTCTTTTAAGATCACCTGTGTAATCACATTAGTGATTTAAAAACTATTATTCTGTGTAATTACAGAAACTCTACTTATATTGAGGTGTCCAATAATAAAACCATAAAGGTCCATGTTGAAAATTATGGTCTACCTAAATCAGTTCATAATCAGGTGACATAATTATTTGAGGGGGTGGGAGGGATATTTGCTTTCTGTTTAGCACATGTGCATTCATGCAGAGCAGCAGTGGTTCCAAGAGATGGCTGATATGGATATTTGATTCTGATTACTCTTACACAATTGTGTAACCAAAACCACCTTGACTGAAACTGGGAAAGGTCATTAATATTTCCTTACTGTGACTACATGGATGTGGATATTTATATGGAATTTAAATGGATAGACAGCATTTGAAATACCCTCTCCAAGTTCACATGAGTAGCTAGATACTGAATACATCTGCAGTGACTGGAGTAATTCTTAGCACAAATTTCTGGACACCCTAACCATGTGTAAGAATTCTCGTTGGATTAGATCTTAGGCAGTATATCATAGAAAAATGAGTGACTTGGGTATATAAAGTGACTTCAACAAAGATGGGAGTCACATTTTCCAAGACAGAAATATGTCCCTAAGTGGGGGGAGAAAATCAACATTAAATGTCTCTGCCCAAAAAGACAAGTGGTGGCACTGTTAGTAAAGTTACTTACTCCAATTCTGGTAATGTTCAAGCTTTTTTTATACAAATTGTCAGCGTGTGGGTTCCTAGGAAGTTAAAAATGTACTGATCTAGTATTAGCAAGGCAAATTTTTAATAACTCCTCATAAAATTGCTTAAATGTAAAAAATGTTAAAAATTAGGTTGATGGTAATGGGAGCAAAGAATATATAATGAAAGCTAACACACTTAGACTGCTAAGTTTATATCAGTGAAATCCCTCTGAAAGGTTAGAATTTGTTACTACTGAGTGTTCAGGTTTTTCAATTACTTTGCATATATAGCTATCTATCTCAAAATTTCATAGAAACATTTATATGTCCTTAGTAATCTCAGGTTTTATGGTGAATTTTAAAAGGCTGATATTTTTCCATGTTCTCTGTCTTGCAGGAGAAAGCACAGAAAGCAAATTTTGGGGTTTTTTCCAAAATATATATCATGTCTTCTACCATTTAAATAATTTTTTTATATACTGCTATAAGGGTTTTGTAAAGAGGATACAGTGTGTAAACTAGCTTCATGTTTTCATTTAGCTTTAAATAGAAATTACTTTTTTTCATTAAGTTCTGTAAGCTTAATAAATAAAAACTATTTAGATTTAGTCTGTCTTCTGAAAATACTTGGAAGACTGAATTTTTCTTGTGTTACTCACTTACAGAGCCCTGTGGGGGAAACTGACCATGCATCTTCCCTACTGTCTTCTGACTATCAAATTACATTCTTTTTTAATGCAAACATTCTCTGACATTACTATTTTGCTACTCTTAATTAACAATTATTGAGAAACATAATAAAACAGATAGGTCGTTAGAACGGATTTGGTAGGATTGTAACCAAATTATAACCAAAGCTGCCTGCTGAGAGACAGAGGCTTGCATAGCCTACCTTTGAAGATGCAGTCCTGGATATGAACCAGCCTTCCTTTCTTTCTTTCTTCCTTTCTCTTTCTCTCTTTCCTTCTCTTTCTCTCCTTCATATCTTTAAAATTTTTTTAGCACAAAACAACAGGACACACAGCGATGTAAAATAAATGGCCAAGTGCCATATACCTTGAAGGACTACAATTTTATACCTGAAAATTTATACCTCTCAAAACCCCCAATACTTAGCAGGATATATGCTGGGACAAGAGTCCCAAGAAGAACTGCCAATTACTTTTGTCCCAGCTTTTGATTTTAGCTGTCATTGACGCTGTTGGCTGAGGCCTCTTTAGTACATCTCTTACATTTAAAACTACAGATTATGTAATGCAAATCTGAAAACATTTCATACCAGTTAGTAAAACTCAAATTCAGCTGCTCAGTTTCTTTCATTAAGGTAGATTGGAATTCTGATTGGAATTTTTTCTATTCCTTAATCACATGGCTGTACCACCTTTCCTTAGCTGAGATTGAGACAGTCATTACTTCTTAAAAAAAATGGGGCAACAAAATGTGAAAAATAGCCCAAAACCCAGCAGTTTCTGATGAAAAGTTCTCTGCAATGACATAGTTAAGATGAAGCAAGTACAGCTGCACGCAGGAACACACCTCTTAGAACATTTTCATAGCAAACATGATTGAAGTCATTTTACTGCAAAGTTGTCGATTCTATAAAAGGACTGGAAATCTGCCATTGGGCTATTCTGTATTTTACTCAAAAATAAACCACAGTCAGCACAGCTGGAGGTGATAGAAGTATGTCCAGGCCAAACACTGCCTGTTCTCCATCCCAGCTGTTAAATCTTTCCTTTCACAGCACACACCACTGGATAGTTTCTAACCTCTCCTCTCTGCAGAGTTTCTCAGCTCTCCATGTACTTACAAAGAGCTGATATGATTTGATGCAAACCCTCATTTTACCAAACCTCAGCTCACATATATGTTAAACCTTACAGCCAACCATATCACATTTTAACAACTCTGGTTCTTCCTAAAACATTCATTGTGTTACCATTTTGTCCTCGTAAGTAAGGACCTGCAGGAAAACCTTTTCCTAAGGTAAAACTACAAAACACTTGCAAAGGTGTCCAAAACCTCACAGCAACAACCTTAATTCCATCATGCCCTAATATTTAAATAGTTAATATCTTGTTACTTAATGCTAAGATATTATAAATTATTACCTAATTATAATTTAAATTATATTTAGCAATATATCAAGGATAACATTAATATAGCTATATAATGTGTTTTTCTTTTATAATTATCATTTATTATAAATTTATTGTCAAATATTATTATTAAGAAATTATAATTGTAGTAGTGCTGGTTTTGGCTGGGATGGAGTACATTTTCTTCTCAGCTGATAGAGTGCTATGTTTTGGATTTAGTACAATAATGATGATTAATTGTTTGCTGGGGTTAAGCCACAATAATGGCCAAGATGCTTATTTAATATAATAAACTTACGTAGACATAGTTTTATGAAAAGAAATGAAAGAGTTTTTGCTATCCACATGATGGTATCATCAAACAACTTGCTTGTGAGAATTTTACAAAAAACCCCAAAGGTTACAAAATGTCACTTACTGTCTCCAAGCAGAATTTCTCTTTCATGTCGTTCCTGTAAAAACATCTGCAACTCTGTTTCTTCAAACGTTCTCCTTTCTCTTTTCTTTTTCTTTTTTTACTTTTCATTATTTTCTCTTTTTTACACTTTTACTGCTCTACTCCACCCACTAAGGCAATTTTTTCAGCTGGGCCATTTGAAGTCTAACGCACCCAATGTTCTGCATGATAAAACAAACATAAATTGCTGGCATGATTATTGCACTCATGAAAAGATCATCTTTTATTTTACAGTGTTTGAAACAAATGCAGTTCCGTTTATGGACATACAACCTTGGCGTTTTTTCCCCAGTAAAACCAACATTTTTTTAAGCCAGATACTTTTTTTTTTTTTTACATAAATGTATTTTAATGATGTTAAGGACAAGGAGATAAAGCTCAGTCTATTTCTGCCACTGAGGCACAGTCCACAAGCAAGTTAACCCTGCAGAATAAATCAGGACAATGCTGGTTACTGCTTTGCAACAGTGATAAATAAGGAAAAGCTGCCGGTCGGGACAGGAAACCGCCTGGCTAAATGCAGCTGGCTGGGGGACATGAACCTGTGTGAGAACCTCTATTCCTCTTCCAGGGGAGCTTTATGGAGAAAACAGGCTGGCACTGCGGAAAAGCAGCTGCCCTCAGCACACGCTGAGCTGGAGGGGAAAGCAAGCAGCTGCAATATCTGTGTCCATCTCAGGTGGTCAGAAGAAAAAGAAGGAGAAGGAAAAAGAGAAAGAAAAAAACAAACTAACTAAACAAAACCCCAAACCAGAAAGCCCCACCCTAACAAAGCCGGAATTCAAGCCCATCGCCGAGCAGCCGATGAAGCTGTTCCCGTCTTTTCTTGCCCACGAGGGGGCGCGGTGGCGCCGGCGGGCCGGGAGGAGCCGGGAGAGGGCCCGGGCGGGCAGTGGCTGCGCCTGCCCCGCTGTGAGGGAAGGGGTGCGCAGGAGCCGCCCCACCGCTCCCCGCTTTCCTTGTCCTGCTCCTGGGGCAGGGACTGCCCTCCTGCCGCCACCTCTGGCCCTGTCCCCGCGGCCCCGGGCCACACGGAGCGGCTCCCGGAGTGGGGGGCTCTGAGCCAGCCCTCCCTGTTCCTTCCTGTTGGCAGAGGGACGGTGGCTTGAGGCGAGAGCCTCCTCCGTAGTGTCCTCACCTCGTCTCCGCTGGCAGAGATGCCCCTCGGAACGCGTGGGGACACAGCAGACCTGGGGGCAGCAGATGGCAGCCTGTGGCAGATTAGGTGCCAGCTCTGTCTCGCTCCTCTAATCGGAGCTGGAGGTGCTACCGGAGTGCTCTGCCCTCAGGTGTGCACTGACAGCTCGGACAAGTCCCCTGCCAGCGGGGAAGTCCCAGCACAAACACACGAGGGTGACACATGGGATACGGCATCCAAAGGATCCATGTGCAGGGCAAGGAAGGGCACTGTTGGTTCAATCTGACCTGTCAAAAGTTGAAGCAAATTTGCTCGCAAAAGGTTTGTTTGCTACTTGGTTTTAGCCCAGGAAACACAAATGTATCTCAGGTCTTCCCAGCTGTGCTTAAGTACAGATTCACTAGTGATCAAAGAAAGCTCATCTTGTAGGAATGCATCTCTGAGCTGGAAACTTGACACGTATCTCAGGAATTCTGTTCTTCTGCTCAGTTACATCACCTTGCAGTGGCAGACAAGATCCTTTGCTTCCAGCTACAGTAGCTATCCCTCTTCACCCTGTTTTTATATCTCAGAAAGGCTAGGCTGGAGTCCTTCACCAACAAAACTGTCTTCATCAATGCTCCAAGGACAGCTCTGTAGCTGACAACTTTCTGCAGCGGCCACATTCAGAGCACAGCCGAGGCAATGCAGTTTCAGAAACTGTACTTACAAAAAGCTGATATGATTTGATGCAAACCCTCATGTTACCAAGGGAGGGAGGGAGCACCAAGCTGCTCAGGCCTGTCTGTGAGCACACTTCCCAACATAACCCTCATCTTCCTCTGAGCTAGCCTGGGTGTCAGCACTAACTGGCGTAGATTTAGGACACTGGAGTTAAAAACGCTCTTGAGGCTTTAAACTGAGAGGGCGTAATCAAGATTCTGGACTTTTGCTTCCACGGCTGAATTCTCAGCTGCTTGAATGAACAGATAATCAGATCTGAATCAGGTGATTTCTGACATGGAGGGGTTTGTTAGCTGTGAGCCAGAGGCTTCATATTGTCTAAGTATCAGAAGCCAAGGGAAGAAAATTAATTAACTCACTTTCCTGGATGTGGCTAAAATAATCCCTTTTCAAATGGACTTTTGTTATTTACCTGTCAAGATTCTTGTGAAAAGAAGAAAGAAGACATGTTCCCTGCTAGGAAATGTCACAGGTAGTATGAAATGCCCAGAACTGGGCCAAGTAACCTTTAGCACTCAAATCTCCCTTCCTCTGTTATCATTACACATCTAATCCACATCTTTTTTCCAGCCAGCTCATACACAACTGACAGATCTGTCTAAGGGAATCCCCAGTGAAGGGAAATGCCCAACTGCTTTAGTTCCCTTTTGATGGGTTTTTCCACTGGGGGCTGGGGATGGGTGCAAAGGACTAAGTACAGTGTAAACTGTGAGTCAAAGAAAGCAGAAGAAGGCTAGCAAAGGAGAGGATATATTCTGCTTGAGCTAACAAGGATTCAAAGTGTCTTTCTGGGTTATGGAGATATCTAGAAAACTGAGAGCTGCAAAGAATGATTACACAATATATGTGTAACAACAAATAATTTTTGATTCTTTTCAATCTTAGATCTCAGTTTGCTGAGTCTTGCTTTAAATCCCAAGGAACACGCAACACAGACAGAAATTTCAGGGTGTCCAGGACTTTCTTACCAGTCTAGAATCCAAACTACAACTCCAAGCTTCACACTGCTCCTATTGCAGATTGCACAATGGAGAAGTCTGCAGGACAGCCTGAAATCAATGTTCAATCAGCCTAATAGAGACAAAGCTCAAAAATGAAACACAGGTGCTTGTATCCAGATGCTTCTGTTTTCAGAAGTTGTCTCTTTCAATCTTCTATTCACTGAGTAACGTATTTTGGAAAATTTTCTTCTGGTCAAGTATGGGCTGAAATTATGAAACCACACTTTTGCTTCCACACTTTTCTTGCTTTACTTATTTGCATTACTCTGATTAGTCTGTGTTCCTGCTTTGAGAGCTCCTGCCCTCAAAGCATAAGGATTACTTTATGTGAAGCCAATGGAAGCTTTGGCTGCCTTAAGGATTATGGGTTAAGGCCCTGAATTTGTACTGTTTTACGCCACTGTATGACCTAAATGAGATTAGAATAATAAATCCTGATTTTTTATGAGGGTTTTATTTAGACATGTTTTGAGTATGAGGTCTGTGTCAGGATTAATAGTGAAATGTAACATGCCCAGGCACAGAGAAAGCCCAGCAATGAAAGGACATTTTTTTTCCCTTGAGAAAACTGGTTCCCAGCCCTCTGTTTGGCTTTTAACAGAGTTACTAAATGTTGAATGGCAGAGAGACGCTGGATCCCAAAGATGGTGACGTAGACCATGACTTGGAGATGAGCCCATTCCAAATGAAGGACAGAAGTATCCCATCAGCAGTATTTTGCAAGCCTAACTACGTATGCTCTGCAATGCAGTAGCAGTCAAAAAACTTCCAACAAGGTTCTCAGAGACCAAAGACAAACGAGAAATTACAGGTTCAGGATTTATTAGCTAATTCATCCGTCATGTTGAGCAGGCACTGGTTTAGGTGCTTGCCCTGTAGTTAAATCAGATTGCTGAACCTGTCCAAAGAAAATGTGCATTTTTTTCAACATCCTGGCCACTGTGTCTCATCAAGAAATGTGACATCTTGTCATGTAATGCATCACATTGCATTGGCCTAAGTATTAGATGCAGAAGCTGTGTGCTTACACTACATAGTTAAATTTCTCTGTTCTAATGGTCACATTACACAAGGCTTCAGAGGAATTTGTCTATTCAAAAGATTATTTCAAGTGAAATGAGTGGAGTGCATGGAATTGAGCTCATATTTTTGTGGGACACAAAATGAAAAAGTAGGAGGTGTAAGTGTTTTGGCGAACTTGGGAGAATTAAATAATCATGAATTCCATGGTATCTCTACCCTTTGCCTAATTCAGAGTATTAATACTCCCACTCCCCACCAGATACTTGGCAGATCTTGTTCAGCATCAGATTTCTGTCCCACTTGTTTTGGTTTTTTTTTTTTTGTGTAGAAATAGGAAGAATTATTTGCTTCAAAATGTTGTTGTTGAGTTTTGTAATCATAGGCCTCATGGGGTGCAGAGCAAAAGAAAATGTTGAACCAGAATACCAGTTTATTTTTGTTTGGTTTGGCAAGAGGCCTGTCTATCTGACAACCTCTACTGGTATGCCTCAGCTGGGGTGGAACTGAATAGAAAGTCCTCTCAATTTTGCAGATCACTTTGGGAGAAAGCAACTTTTGAGGAAGGACAGACTTTAAAGTCCAGCCATGATACTTTCTTTAGTACTTCAGGTTTGAACCATGAGAGCCTGGTAGTTATAAGAAACACAACCCTTCCAAGAAGTCATGAAGCCTCAAAAGAATTTAAAAACTTGCCCATGTAACTAAGGACAAGTTTTCTGGACTACCATAGTATAAAATAAAATATTAAGATGCTTCCATATCTAACAAAATCTTTAATTACTTTATTTTCTTCCCTTCTCAGAACTGCATTTTTCTGCAAAACCCTTTCTAAAAGATTTTTAGAACTACACACAAATGAGAGTCTATAATTGTGGAGTGCTAACAGTCTTGCCATCAAATCCATTAACTGCAAGTGACATCAAAGGTGAGAACTCAGACCTCTTTGCACAGGAGCAGGGGCAGCAGTTCAGCTTGCAGAATCCAGACACTTTATGTAAATTACTTTAGTTCATTTCAAGTCAAATAGCAGTGGGACCACCTAGGTAAGCAACTTTTTGAACACTGGCGGTTCAGTGAAGTTTCTTTCTTTGACCAATGGCTCTTAGAAAGAAAATAATAACACAAACAGATCATTTGGAATTGCCCAACATCCACAGACAGCAGCAGGGCTGCTGAAGACCAAGAAGTGGCTGAACTTCCTAAGCACTGAAGAGCTGCATGGGAAGATGGGTCTCTTAAGAAGTTTCTTATAATGCTGCAATGCAGAGTTGCACAACCAACCTTTGCTCCAACCTATGTCAAGGACACTTGTCTGGGGCACAATCTGTGCGACCACTGTTTCTGCTGTCCCTTGGCAACACCTGACTGAGGCAGCAGCTTCTTCTTTAGCTGTTTACAACACACAAAGCATGAGCTGGCAATCACATCCAGGTGAGTGGAAATGGATTCCTGCTCCTCTGTACATTTTATAGAATAGTTCAGGCGTGTGGCAGTGTTAAAATCCTAGTGGCTCTTGCTGAAGGAATGCAATGGAAGCCTTTACCCCGTACAGCAGGTTAAAGTCCTACAGCACAAGCTGTGAAGAGCTGTTATAGGTCACTGATAAAAAGCAGTAGAGTGCTTCTGGCCCCTGTGAGTTAATGATGGCCACAAGCACAGTCAGAAAGCTTGTGCTGAGAGCAGAGAGGTGGTGTGTAACACACTTCATTTGTTATTGCTGTACTCTGGCCTCTCAATAGTGTGTGTGTGCACTGGGATTGTAAGGACTGACAGACACACAAGGCTGGCCTACCTGTGGAACTAGGAAGGCTAGGAAGTTGTTTTCCTTGTCTGCTAGGAAGAAGTATGTTTCAATATATGGGAGATGTTTTTCCTGATCTGGGAGATGGAGCATTCTGTAGTATGTATTGAAATATCATTTATTGAGTCTTATTTGTTATAAATATTTTACATATTTTCTAAACTCCTGTTCAGGGCTTTTACCTCCCACCATCTATTCCTAATGAACATTGCAGCCTGAGTACAGACAGCTTCTGTGAAAAACTTGCTTCAGCAACTGTCAGTTTTCTGTGTCCTACCCTGGTATTTTTTTTTACTTTTTTTTTATTATTTCCTTTTTTTTTCCCTTTTTTTTTAATCTTTTTTTTTTTTTCTCCAGGAATTATGCAGGATCTAGGAGCATGTGCTAGTTCAAAACTAAGTCCAAGTTTATTTGCACTGAAGCCATATAATTCTTTTTCTGCAAGCTCTAACATACCTCTGTACATGTACAAGATTTTTAGTGCCTAGGCATTTCTTATCCTCTCTCATCTCTCCCATATTCACTCTGTGTTCTGTACATTTCTGTATGTAGTCAAATCAACCATCACCCAGTGCTGGGTATCAGCCTGCTTCTGTAAGCTGTTTTTCTGGGATTTTCAAGGCTGCCTGCTCCTGGTAAGAGTCTTAAAATCATATCTAGAAACTTTTATCAATGACCAGATTTACAGAAGCATTGAGAACCCACAAATCCTTTTGCAGTCAATGGAACCTGAGTTTACTCAGCACCTTGAAAATCAAACTGCTGAAGTTTCAGTACCTAACCTTGGATTTTGGAACAGAGCTTTAAGGGTTGAGGGTGGCTATTTCTGGGGCAGAATAGGGTTCACATTGAGATAGTTTTAAATAGATATGCAAACTTTTATATCTTTCATTATATTAATAAGCACAATTATGATAATTGTTTTTCAACAAAATACTAGTTTTGAACTCCTCTTAGTGCAAGGCATTAATAATGGAAATCACTATTTTCCTTGATAGTGTCAATTTCTGCATATCATGTACACTGTGTTAGTTCATTACATGGACCCTTCCACTACAGAAATCTTTTTTCATTGCTCACCAGGCATATGGGGTCTTCCCTGGGGATTGGTCCAGGTAATAAGCACTTCTTGCAATCAGCTTACAATAAATGATAGAGAAAAACGTGTCAGTGCTCCAGCCATAACCAAAGTAGCTTTTAAAATCTTGTTGTTGTACAGTACATGGCGCTGTACATGACATGACCTAGAGATATATGAAGCATTTTAACCACACTACAAATGTCTAAACCGCTCAGTTTCAGTTCTCAGTTCTCACCCCCGTGAGTCAAACCCATCAGCCTGCCATAGCACCTATTAATTTATAGATATCATCCCTGGGGCATATCTGCACACTTTTGAGAAGGTGTGGCCGGTCAGCTGTTTCCAGAGTGATGGCACAAAAGCAACCAAGAAGAAAAGAACCTGTAGCTGCATGTATGCTTTGGTGAATTTAGATCTCTAGGAGGTTTTATTTTGTTCCTATATATGCTAGGTTTGGAAGTCCTGATGTACCTTTTCTCCTATTCTAATGAAGCATCTTATAAGAAAAATAACAAACTGAATATATTAGATTTGCTGTGCCAATTGTGTAACTCTGTATAAACACAAAGCTTTCTGCAATGGCAAGCTGAGCTGTTGCAGCTTAATACAGCAGTTTGAGTTTCAGGAGTACTTGGAGGTGTTTAAAATGATTTCTAACAAAATGCAGCTAAATGAAGTACTTGTTAAACAGGAAACAAGAAAAAAAATCCTACTAAGATATGTGTCTGCCACTGGGAAAGTGTCAGGTACTTGTTTCTTGTAAAAAATAGAACATTACTTAACTAATTTAAAATCCAGATAATTTTCCTTAGGAAAAAAATTAGCAGCAAACCGTTCAGAGGCTGGTGGATTTCTTTGTTTCTTAGGGATGGCAAAGATTTGTGCAGAGACATCAGCAAAGAGCAGCTTTCTGAGCTGTTCCCTGCCAATTGCTGACAAAGGCAGTCCTAATGAATCATTCTGAATTGTGATCATGTGCTACCAGCCCACAGTGAGCTGCCAAAGAGGAAGTGCAGCTTGTTTTCTTTCATTTTCTTGATTCCTATGCTGTAGGAAGATGAAAGGAGCAGGAGGAGGAGGCAACAGCGGCAGCCAAACTTAAATAATTCTGACGATTCCCGATATCAAATGGAGGCCCCTGAGTGGGACCCACTGAAAAATGACACCCTTCCGCCGACCCTGACGCCAGCTGTCCCTCCGTATGTGAAGCTGGGCCTGACCATTGTATATACTGTTTTTTATTCACTGCTTTTTGTGTTCATCTACGTCCAGCTCTGGCTGGTCCTTCACTACAGGCACAAGAGGTTCAGTTACCAAACTGTCTTTCTGTTTCTGTGCCTGTTTTGGGCCTCTCTTAGGACAGTGCTCTTTTCATTTTACTTCAAAGACTTTGTCACAGCAAATTCTCTCAGCCCCTTCATCTTCTGGCTTCTTTATTGCTTCCCAGTCTGCCTCCAGTTTTTCACCCTGACCCTGATGAATCTTTACTTCACGCAGGTAAGCAACAGATATTTAGTTGATTAAATCTAGCTGAATGGTAAAGCTTTATTATGTGAACATCATGAGAAAAATGTAATTTAGAAATGTACCTTGGCAATGCAAAAAGCAAATTTCAGTTGTTTATTTGGGTACTTTGACTTCTGGTCTATATGCCAGTGATCAGTGTTACAATGAAACCAGAGCCTGAAGTGATCACTGTGAGAATATCAATTAACACGTCTACTGTCTATAAAAATAATTCAGACATTGGAGAAAAAATGTATAGGAGAGCTTGGAATTTGGACACCCAAAATGTCATTTTATTATTATGCCTTCTTATTGTTGTTAGACTTTAAAAACCTCCTGTCTTACCAGACTTGATCTCTGTGTGCAGTCAGAATTGTACTGTCTGATTTTGCCAGCAACAAACCCCCAGTCGCAGTTTTTTCATAAGTTGGCTGACGTTTCTCAGTGAGGTTTCTATTATGTGTATAACAATCGAAACTGTTGATGGAATCCTACTGTGGGCCTAAATTCCTCTTAGGATCTGTATTACAAACAGCTTTGACTCTGTTCAGTAACTGCTAAGTGTTGTGCACAGATACACCCTCTATTTCAAGGACTCTCTGATGTAAAGGTAAATTCACTGTATATTGGAGTAAAGGAAATAGTGTCTCCATTTCAGGAAGAGGTATTTAGAGTGTATCTGTGCCATGGACATCTAAGAAGTCAGATAAGTTAAGCTGCACAGGGCTCCAGGTTGCTGCAGCTACAATTGCTTGGAAATATTTATGGTGAGCATGGTGATCTTGCACTTGGCTGAAGGACAGGATATTGGCATGCTGAGACAAAGAAAGGCTGCTGGGCTTGCCTAAGACCTCACAGGAGACTTGCAGGAGGGCAGAGACTGGATTCTTTACCTCCTCACTCCCACTGCAGTGCCTGGAGCAGGATACCAAGGCTGCACTCATGTGGCCCTGATCAAAGTCCACTTTCCCAGTGCAGGAGCAGTTAGTCAGGAGAGCATCAGCCAGCCCTGGAGCACAACAGGCAGTGCTCTGGATGCTTTGGGTGTTGCTGTGTGCCCCACTTGGAGCCAGCTGCGTGCCTGGGGCTGGTGCTTCTGTAGTCCCCATGGTGTTTAACAGTGCTCTGTAGTGATGACAGCCTTATCAATTCTGAACAGCCTGACTGGAGACATCAGGCTGCACACAAGGGCTGCTATCCCAGAGCTGGAAAAGCAGCAATGGTAAGCGTGACAGCTGTAAGAAGATCACTTGAGTTGTAGAGGGTATTAAATACTTAGAACCACATACCCAGTTTTGTGCTTAGGTTTGCTTTCATCCATTCAGTGTCTGAAATGTCTGCTAACTCATCCTGCTCCACTCCCTGGTACTTGAGATATATTAAGGGATTACAGAAACCTTTCATCTGCATGCTACTCAAATCCAGCTCAGGCATATGGTTACCTATGCTTTATCCCATAGCTGTGGTGAGGGTCATTTGATAACTGTGCAGCTTTGCAGGGTCAAATGTCCATCAGCACACAGTCCAGCCCATCACAGTGCTGGGGCTCAGTCACAGCCTGGGGTCAGACTCTTCCCTCAGACACACATGTGGGGCTGCTATGGAAGCCTGGAGGCAGAGTGCAGCATCCTGGCTCTTGGCCAAGAGAAGCCTGGGCTGATGCGAGCACAGGGGGGCACAGCAGTCTGAGCAGTAGTGTCAGCACTCAGGAGGCTTAGTGCTGCAGGTAACATTCCTTTTGTCTGAGGAAGATCTGAAAAGGCAGCACACAGAATGCAGACATTTGTCCTTTTCACTTATTTTTAGCATTGTTGTCTGATAGCGTGCAGGAAGTACAAGTCAGTGGCTGGAAACAGAAAAAAAGCTAAGGCTGTTGGTTCTGCCTTTGAGACAGAATTCCTGCTTTGTCATTCTGAGTTCTCCTGATCTTCCTCTGAGCCCCTCTGAGAAAGAGTGGAATAGTTACCTGGCTTGAAGAGCTGCTGTGAGGCTTTTGAAACAGTATTTGCAAGGGACTTTCAGAGTTTGTGATGTGCGTCATGATCTTCAAATACCTTGGGCCACTGTAGACAGACTTAAGAATAGTATTGTTGCTTGCTCTAGAGCTAGTTGCAGTCAGTGAAATTTAATCTCAAATATCTCCCCAGCTGAAACAAAGGTTTAAGAAATACAAGAACAGCCATTCTACGAATGCATGACAAAATAAGTGCATGTATTTTTAATTCACTGTTATTAATTCTTTACTTCTAACCATTAAAAGGTGGTTTGGCTTGAAATTCAGCATCTTGTATATAATGTACATCTAGCTTTCCACAGTAGACAAGCAAGAACTAGTGTGAAAGGGGTGGAGAGAGAAAATTTTGTTTTCAGTAATGGCTTAAAACTTCACAGACCTGTTTAGAAACAGCTTTTATCCTTTTATTCTCTAGAAGACAGGCAAGAAGGGTCTGCAGCTGTGTCTCATTGCATGAAACCCCTGCTATTTCACTGCTGCTTAGCTAGAGGGAAAGAAGTGATCTGTGTATAGTATAGGTACAGAGCACTGGAAGAGATCCCATGGGATCTCTGGAATTTGTAGGTTTTTATTATCTGCTGTAGAGCACCTACCATTCCTAAATGTAGCACTGCTAGGAAAACTCATAAATGTAGATGTGAGAGGAAAAAAAGTGGTTAAAAAATATTGCAAATCCTCCTGGCCAAACAAAAACTCATTTGGCAAGTGCCAGAGGGAATTTTTCAAATAACAAGCACCTTTGAACTTGATGGAAAGTTAGCCACAACTATTCTCTTTTTTAATAGATATCCCAAAGCCATAGGGAATTTCAGATATGTCTCATGTGTAGCAGGACAATTGAACCCTGATGACATCAGCACAGCAGAGTTTTGTCCCCAGACTTGAGCATCAGCAACTGCAGCAGAAGAATCTCTAGTGTGTTGGAGCAGGTTGCTAAAGGAGGGGAACTATGAACAAAAGAGAAGTTAGAATCAAAATAGTTTTGACTCAAAATGGGATCTTTGGGTTAAGAGCCAAGTTCAGGGTCCTTTGATAGAGTTGTAATGCCCTACTTAGGGCATGTAGAAAGGGTGCTGCAGATAAGGCTTATAGAATATGGGTTACTCTCAGAGATTCCATACTGGAGAAAATGAATATGATTTTTAATGGAATAAGTAAACGTATTAGAATTTATTAATCTTGTGTCTGTATTGATTTCCTTCTAAAGAAAAATAATAGTGTGATCTACGCTCTCAGGAGGGGAGGCCCTCTGCCTACTTGGAAATCATTACAATAAATCTCAAATGAAGATGAGATCCAGTGGCACTTTTGTAAAACAGTAGGACAACGCCAACAAGTAACAGCACTGTACCAAGACAGCCCCTGATCCTGATCCTGATCCACCACATAGGGAGCCAAGATGTATTTGCACCTCCAGACCAAAAATCTCATAGATATATTTGCCTCACACATGCAGCTTCAAATGTTTTATTTTCTGATAAATAACGTATTTTCCACTTTGAAGGGAAAGAAGTGGAGGATCCTACAGTGAGGCATCCCAGGCTAATGAAAAATGTGAGGATTTCAGGACTTGGATACTCCTTTATTTATGTCCTCAAATCTTCCCTGTCTCTGACAAGGGGACACTGAAATGAGTCCTCAGGCTTTACAGTTAGTGCTATGAGTAAAAGACTAAAGAGGCTCTGGGAAAAAAAATAAGTTGCCTTTTCTGGTGCATGTGAGGGGTGGGCAGAGAAGGACTTGCTTCACTTTGTCCTGTTTGCTCAGGCTTTGCATTTCCCTGGGGAACAGAAAACAAATGAAGCAGGAGAGAGGCTAGGATGGAGGGTTACAGGCTCAAAGAACAAGGTCAGGGCCAAAGACCGTGAGCTGTAAATTTCCCTCAAAATCCCAGGCCTCCCTTGTGGCCAGGCACAGAAAACAGTTGGGTGGGCTCTAGGTTTTGTCATCAGGTTGGGAACTTCTCCAGGAGGGAGGAAAAGTAGTGCTGAGCTAAAGAGCTGTGAGACAGCATGGGTGGAGAAGGCTGGTAGGCAGATTTTACCTCTCCTTCCTCCTCCCTAACCATCTTCCCTTTTCTTTGGCATCTGGATTGAGAAACTTACCCTGCCTCCCAGGCAGTGCTGATAAAATCAGGGACTTTCAAATGAAGAGAAGTTGAACAGAGTAAGACAGTTCTGAGGGGAGCTGCCCATGCCTGGCAGGGTGAGGTAAAAACAGCACAAGGCTTTCAGAAAGTTTTCATGGATTTCAGTGGAACCAGAGTAAATGGTAGCTCTGGGAGGAGAATTAAGAAAATTCCTCATTCTCTAATTACTGAGGATAGCATTTCAAAAGTTCTCACCAGTCAGAGAACAGAGAGGGCTTTTTATTTTGGATAATTCTTTTTAGCAGAAATTAATAAATCATATATTATAAAGCTTATTATTAATTTATAACAGTATTTAGATGTATATAGAACTACACAGGAGTCTAATTACATATGGAAAAGCATCAGCAAATATGTTTGCTGTAAAATGTTGCCCTTACTATTGTATCTACAGAAGACAAATTGCAATTGCAGATTGGCTGGCTGTCAGCATCTGACATGAAGGATGAGGTCATTTGACTTAGAAAATAATTTGATAGGAAAACTGCTCTTGGAAGTTTGCTGTGGCTGTCAGCCCCCACAATCATCCCTGTCCTTTTAGGACTATTTTTACCAATTTGTGGAAGACTGAGGATGGTAGTGAGTCACATTGCCCATGTCTGTAGGCCTTTCAAGCTGTGTAGAATTTAGAGAGTAGAGGGAAAACCTGCCTGTTTTGGGAAATCTGATCCAAATAAAAGAATGAACGTGGAAGAAGGAGAGGAAGGGGAAGGTGGGCCTGGGACTGAAAGATGCACATCTGAAGAAAGGTACATGTGCTGATGATGAGATTGTGGCATTATTTTCAGGTTTCAAAGGGAAGTTTGCGTGGAGTGTGACAGAGGAAGAGAGGGACTGTGATGAAAGGAACTGGGAAGGGAAAATGCATGCTATTGTTCTTATAGGGTTTTTGACGTGAGAAGTGGTAAATAAAGCTGAACTTCGTTCCTGTGCCGGGAGCCAGCTTGAGACATACGCAAGCAGTTACCACATATCTGAGGCTTTTTGGTGAGCCGAGCTGTAGCTCCTATAAAAGTGAATTAATCAGCTAGCACAGGGGAGGTTTGTGCCAGTCATCACATCAGTTCAGCTAAATCAGAGCGTGGACACGAAAATTGCTCCAGGGAGATTTTATTTTTCTTTTGCTTTGGGAATATCTGTCTTGGCTTTGACAGCTGTTTCACTGACACCTATAGAGCCAAAGCGGCTCCTGATTAGCTGGAACCCCCATCAGCTACAACAGCCTGGCCCTGTCTGCCTGCTCTGCTGCCCAGCTGCTCTCCAGGGCTGTCTGCAGCCAAGCTGCTGATGGATCCCATGCCATCCCCACTCCTGGGGCCTGGTGGTAACATGTCTCTAAGGTCAGCTGTTTACATCAGTTCGTGCAATGGGAATTTTCTCTGGCTGTATGAAGAGATTTTTGGAGTCCTTTTGAACTGCTGCAGTTTTATATGCCAGACATATACCTCAGGGGAGTGGAGGAGGGAGTGTGAGAATCTCATTTGAGGTTTTCAACCCTTTGGCAGAAACAGAGAGTCAAAACAGGATATTTCTCCTTCAAAGAACAAGCAGAAGGGGAAATACTTTTACGTCTAAAAAGTAACCCTTTAGACATAAGAAAATTAGCAAGGACTTTCACTGCGTTTTCCATGTTCATCTTGGGCCACTCTGAAAGATCTTTTTAAAACAGCCTGCTCTCTGTTTGCTGTTTAGTCTATTCTTAGGAATAGTCTGGTTTGCTCTGGTTTGCTGGAAGACTTACTTAGATGACTCAGATATTGACTGGAAGTTTTCTCAACACTGCTGCGAGGAGGGGCCGTTGAGCAACCAGGCTCTTGAGCTAAATGCTAAAAGCAAAAAGCTGCACCCACACATGTGAGGTATATTGAGATCAGCTCCTGACATCCTTACTCCCACTGAACAACCCTTTATTCTGTGAAAATCCCATTGCTTACAGCAGGGCTACTCATGAGCTAAAGTCCCATCAGTTTTTAGGCAAAAGTGGCAGAATCTGGCTGCCTGTGCTCCTGCCTAGCAGTGAATTGGTAAGAATTCTCCATGCCTTAAAGTGTAGCTTTCATTCTATATAGCATCCTTTCGGTTTGGTGGGTTGTTTTTTTCTTTAGTTTTGGTTTGGGTTTTTTTGGTTGTTTTTTTTTTTTTTGTTTGTTTGTTTTGTTTGTTTGTTTGTTAGGGTTTGTTTTCCTTTCTTAATGGTCATTTTGCTCTGAAAATTTCAGAACATGTATCACCTAGGACAGGTTCACCAAATGCAGAACCACAGTAACAGCTGCTTTGGTGATCTTGAATCTTGAGATCCCATTGGATCTGCAGCAGGAGCATCACATTTGGTTTTACCCAGGTTATCCATGGAGATTTTGTTGGGCAGTGGTTTTGGATTGGTTTATGTGACAGTACCTTGTGACTTAAGAGGGATGAGTAGAAAATTTTTGGGGAACCACTGGAGATGGTATTTAGGAACTTGATATTTGCTAGGTTTTTGTGAAACCAGAACAACTCATTGCCCACTGGAAATTGCTTGTCATGTGAAGTTCTTTGCAGAGGCTCTGAACTCTTGTGTTCAGTGCAACTCCTGAAAGGTGTCAGAATTAGTGGCAGAATGTGTATAAGTGATACTCACAATAGGTGAGGATTGTGGAATGACCCTAGAGACAAGGATTACTCGTTTAGTTTCATTGAGATCAGGAATCTGCTTCCTCCGTCCCTTCCAGAATAAGCAGGGTAGGCAATAAATCTTGTACAAAATGTATCTGAGAAGTATTTTGAACCTCATCCCTTCTCTGAAAGTGACAGCTACTCTTTATGCACAGCAGAAGTGCAGAACATTTGCAAGCCCCTTGTACCTTTCCTTTCAAAAGCAAGTAAATAAAACAACCTAAAACTTCTTCCTGAACTCCTGTGAGATTTTGTGATCCAGGAATTTGGAGAATGAATCACAAAACTCCTCATTAAGGGATACTATCAGAGATGTTATCTATTTGAAAACAATATCAATGGTTGCAGAATATTTTTACAGACTTTTTTCTCCCAAGTTTTCAATTTTATTCTCAGTTTGCTGAAAAACTCAGTGTTCTCTGCTGCTTCAGCTAGTGCTAAGCAAGCTGATGCATCACAAAAATAATTTCCATGTCAAGACAGCTGTTTATGGTGAATAGGAATTAAATGACAAGTTGTTCCAGGAGATCTGGAACAAGTTGAGCCTGATTTTCTCCAGATCTGTGTCTCATGATTGACTCTCAGTTGTTCCCATAACTGGAGAATTTTTTACAATATTTTGCTATGCAGACTCTCTCCTATTAGGTGATGTGTAGAGTCATTATGTAGGCTTCTCCTCACAGAGGACATATATTAGATACATTTATAGAGTTCCTTTTTTCCTTTAAATCATTGATTTTTAGAAGGATGATAAAGGATACTTCAAGCATTTTCCCATCAGTTTTCTGAAGTATTTTAAGATTAGTAGAGTCCAAATAAAGAGACTGACAGGCAGACACATGTCTACAGTCACATTGTGATCATTTAGGTCCTGTTTCCTTGGGAAAGCATAATAATCATAGCAAATATTATGCAAACATAACTAAAGGGCATGCAAAACCAAGGTAAATGGATAAGATAGCAGAACTTGAGGAGAAAATGATTGGGAAACTACCCAGAATAAGTCATACATCATGAGGTTTTTATAATACTTGTAACCAGTGTGCTTTGCTGTTGGTTTAAATGAAAATTAAGTTTTTGTTTTGGAGCATTTGTAAACTAAGTTTTTGTTTGGAAACCATGTTAGCTTATAAAAAAGCAGTGGTACTTTCAAGTGATATTTTAATAAATAGGATGCAAAACATAGTAATATATTTTTGTATAATTTCTGATGATGGTTAAACAACTATGACTGATGGCTCCTAGCTACATTACAGAGAACTTTGTCAGTATTTTATCTTTTCTGGTACAGCAAGCCAGCTGATGGGCATGAGCTATCCCTCTGTAAAAGCATATATTGTTGTACAGAGAAGAGACAGTCAGCAGAAGCCAAATAATACCTCAGAGTAAAATAATGACTTTGGCTCTTAATGGTATCTTTTTGGCAATGCAACATGAATGTCAAAGTATCTATCTAATTTCAGGCCAGGTTACTATGATAGGCTCTTCATGGGAACATTTGGCCTGGTGTGAGCTGGTCTGTGTGAGAGACATCTACTGTCAGGTCATGTAAGAGCCTACAATAGTTTCCCTGTATGGTTATGCTGGCATTGATCCTTTTGTTAATACTGGTGTAAAGGACCTTATTCCTAAACCAGAGTAAGGGAAAATAATAGTGTAGGCAGTTTGTGTACAAGTGCATCCGATCACCTGCTGAGTGGGTCTAGTACTTTGCTTAGAGCTTGCCTGCCATGGGCAAGCAACCCATGCAAATCCGTTACGTAATGAAACCTGTCGTGACGTATCTTGTGGCCTGAGAGACAGAATTGCTGTGACTCACACTGTCTTTCTTTGCTGACATGTATACTATGTTTGATGCAATATTTTTTTGTTTTGCAGGTAATTTTCAAAGCTAAGTCAAAATATTCCCCAGAGCTACTGAAATACAGGTAAGAACTTTGCAAACATTCAGTGTGGGAGGGAAGAGCCGTACTGTTTGAGAAACATAGTTTCCAATTTGTGATGCTCATATTTCAGCTCTTCATATTTGTATACCAATGTTTGATGATGATGGTTCTGAAGCCACCTTCTTCCTATGACTTTTAGGGGACTGTGTCCTTTCTCAACACAGGGATCATTTTTAGACAGTCACATATTTCCAAAGCAAATATTTCAAATGCAAGTGGAAAACACCCACCCTGGGGATTTGCTTATTGGTTCTTAACATTTGTATTAAGAACAGGTAAATTCAGATCCAGTGCTGAAGAAGCATAGTGATGTTTTGGTTTTTTTGACAGTAATGAGTGGGAGTGGGTATGTTTTAACCTGTGAGGTCAATGTAATATAAGTCTTAAAATTTTGGGAAGATGATGGACAAATTGTGAAGAGAAAGAGCTAGGGAGAATGGGTTCAATTTCATTATGTGTTTGGGAGCTTATAGATAACCTCCCCTGACTCCACAGAGCTGAGGTTATGGTAGATTTACATATAGGTGGAGAGATTCATTTGGCATCTTGTTGTGAAGGAGAAGCTGTCAGGATGTATTTGAAAGAGCCCCAAAGGGCAGTAATGTCCAGAAAGCTTAGGAAGAGCTCAATAAATTAATGTTTGTTGTGCCAATGCTTAAAAGCCTCAGTTGGGCAATGCTGTTTAGAAGGAGGAGAGAGAGAGTGGTTGTCTCCATTCTAAAGAAAGAATTTACAATATGAATTCAGGATAGGAAAACAGAATAATTTAAACTGCAATCTGAATTGTCACTTGCTGACTGTTAGGAGAACATAGTACTGTATGAACAGGGCAAATATTACCACTGTTCCTTCTCTAGAAATTTGTTATCCTACTGGTTTTTCATACAGCTCGTAAGGCAGTCATCTGTACCAAGTGTTTTGGGAACTATGTTTGGGATAAGGGCAGTACAGTGAGAGCAGGCTTGAGGTGGGCTGGGGAGGGCATGGGAAATGCAGAGTGTGATGGCTGGCTCAGGAATGTGGACTCCAGGCCGAACTGCAGCTTTGAACCCCCCTTTTGCACTCTGGTTCATGTGAGAAGAAAATCCAGGAGTATGGGCAGGCAGACAGGCAGAGCACACCCCAGGCAGGTGCCCCAGGGCAGACGAGGCTGCCCCTGATGGGCACACGGGCAAGAGAGACAGAGAGGTCACTGTGCACAGAGCCAGCTCATGGGGGTGGAGGGCTGGCTGTGGACAGGTCCTTGCATGGCTTTAGAGGTGAGAGCTGGAAACTTTGAACCTCATCTCTTACTGATGCTTGTGGCAAGGCTGTTATTCCTGAACGCTGCTTGAAAATGTCTTTCTTGAAGCATAGGAGCTCATGATATTTAGTCAATGCCTGTGAAGTGACTGCATTAGCAACCTGCATGTAGCTTTTGGAGCATTTTGTTCCTAAATACAAATGTACTGTGGCTAGAATTACTCATGCACAGCCTACCCTCCTCATGAGAGCTCCATGTCCACCCTGACTCTTCCCCACTGGATTTCTAATACAAATCACTTGGATCTGGCCTAGTTTTTTCTTTCTTGTTCAGCTCTGTTGGTAGGGGATTTCAGATGTATTTTAACATCTCAATTGCAGCATGAGTGTGGTTAGTTTGTCTAAGAGAGCTATATTAATAAAGCTGACCTAATTTCCTATCTTACACAGGGCAATTGAAATTATGTAATATGCGCACAACCACAGACGACTTAATTGTAACAAGCTAGTGGAAGAACACAGACTTACATAGTGGCTTGTGCTGGAAAGGACTTTTAAAGATTATCTAGTCCAACCAATGTCCCATGGGCAGGGACATCTTTCATTAGATCAGGTTGCTTAGATCCTGAGGGAGAGATAAATGATGGAAAGATGAAAGGCCTACAGACAGGTCTGGAATCTGCACTTACTGAATCCGATTTTTCTTCATTACTGAATGTTCACTTTTTCATTTTTTCCCTCCATTTTCTTTATTAAGTGTGAGACCCTATTGCCTGGTATTGCCATTTTTGCAACAGATGATGGCAACATAAATGGGGCAACTGAGAGGTACTGACACAGGTCTCAGAAATCAGAATAATTTCAGATGCAAAAAAAAAAAAAAAAGCTATAAATCCTATTGGGGATCCAGAATCTTAAGCAAGCTTTATTCAGAACAGCCTTTATAATATTAGTAAAAGGGCTCAAGGTGAAGTTGTCCAATTTCATATTTAAACAGTCCTTCTGCCTGTCTCCCTGGACTTGGGCATGTCTTACTGTCACTAGGTTTTTGGATGAGGCTTACTGTGCTGTGTGTGCATGTCTTGTTACACACAAGCCTCAAACACTGCATACAAAATACAGTAAATTCAAACAGATTTTCTTGTTAAACGAGGCAAATCTCACTGCATTGATCTGAGGTTTTGTTTTCAGCTCAAAGAAAAACTTAGGGGTGCATTCAGTGTGACACAGAAGGAACAGAACAGCCTGGCATGTGTCTTCCCAGCCAAAGCAGATTACACAAGGCTCCTTCAAAGACCGGTCCCAAAGTGGGGATTAGGCACAATACGCCTTTGAACTTTCACTTGCACTTTCACTGATGCAATCTGGAAACACCTCTCCTGCCCTGCTTTTCTGTTTTCTATAAAACTCCATGTGCTTCTTCATGCCTTGTAGGTGCTCTTGTAGTTGAATTGTAAAGATACTTTCTGCCTTTAATCTGCTGAGACCCTAAAACCCTTCCCCTTGAGAGACAGTCTGCATCTCTATCAGTGCTTTTCCATAAATTCAGCAACAATGCTTCTATTGCATTGCAAATCAGGCAGCCATTTCCCCAGCCACATCATGTTTAGAAGGGGGCTGGAAGATCCTCCTGTGAGGAGCTGCACAGCTGAGTGGCCACGACAGCTCACCCTGGCACATATGGGAGTGTGTGGACATGGGAGTGTGAAAGCACCGGCATTTTTTTGTTGCTGTCTTTTAGTTTGGGGTTTTTTTTGCTGAAGTCTGCAGAGGAGGAGCCTGGCCTGGAAGCCTCTCAGCCTTGCTGGTTGCAAGCCAGCTTGATGCTGCATGCCAGCATGCAGGCTGTGCTGCAGCAGAAGGTCCTTCTGGCTAAGGTGAGCAAGAAGAGGGCATGTACTTGCCGTCCCACAAGCAAGGCAGATGTAAGAGTGTGCCCTCCCTCACAAGCCCCCACAAGGCGACTAGAGATGGGACTTTGGGAGGGGAAGGAAAGGAAGACATGTGACCACTATTTAAGGACTTCTGAGCTACTAATAAAAGCTGTAAATGTACCACCTTTACAGAGGAAACCGTGTGAGAGGGGAGCTTCAGGAGTGCAGTTCTTCCTGCATTAGAGTATGAGGTTTAAAGGAACTACCTCCAGCTGCTTATCCTAAAAACAGAGCCCTGCCCTGGGAAGTTAAGAATGAGCACAGTCTTCCTGCTGAGAGGGAATTTCCGTGCCTGGCAAGGAAAAAACAGCATCCTTACTCACTGCCAGATATAGCTGGAAAGAAAGGCTTTGATTCACAAGCTTTTAGGCTTTCAGTTCTCCCTGTAACACAGTTAAAATACCTCAAAGGTGTATCTCCTCCTTTCCTGCCCTCTGAAGGGAAGCCAGCTATGCTTCAGCTTTGTAACTGCATTGATGCTAACCCAAAAGAACATGAATGTGTGAACGAAAAAGATCGCCATTGGGTAAAGTATTGTTAAACAATTGGAACCGGATTCCTCAGGGACAGTCTGTATGTTTGTTGTATGCCAAATTCAAAGTTCCCAACAGGCATGAAAAGCTGGGGCCAAAACCTCTTGTTCAGTGACTTGCAGATTATGCATCTTATCAGTAGTTTCCTTGGTCAGCAATGATATGAAGTAAGCAAATGCTTTAAATGGAAGCATGCTCTTTTTTTTTTTTTTTATTAATGGAAAGCCCTACAGGTTTGTGTAGGCATAAGGAGGAATTACAACCAGTAATAAATCAAAAAATTACATACCATGTAATACCTTGGTTACAGGGTATGCTTATATTCTAAATATCAGTGCTGGGTAGGTTGGAAAAGAACCAGATGGATAAAAACAGTCCAACTCCTGGGCTTCTGTCTGTCACATTTCAGTTCCAGGTCTGCTTCTGTGGTGGTATAAACACACATTTTTCCTGGCCTAGATGGCAAGATGCCAACCCAGAATCAATATGCATAGTTAAATTTCTTGATGGTTCTTTCAAGAGGTTGACCATGACCAAATTGTTTAGAAAAAGAGACAGAGATGGAAGCTAGGGAACCAGTAACCTGGAGATTTTTCCTGCTGTTGGACACTTCCCTAGTTTGATATCTGATGAGAAACATTAACAGTCAGTGATGCTTTACATGGCAGTGGTGGTATAGTAAAACCAGGGTCAAAACCAGTCCATTCCAGGCAGAGGATTTTCTGGGAATGATTAGGCAGAGCGTTTGTGCTGTGTGTGAAGTGCACAGTCTAAGAAGGTGCATGTATTTTTTAAATAGTTTTTGAGAACTGTGCTGTTCAATTTCTGCAGCAGTCCTCTGTGTTTTGCTGCTTGATATTAGTTGCTTTACTTACAGCTTGTTGTGTAACTGTAAAAACAGGTTTGAAATGGGCTAGGTTAATCTCTCCAGCAATCTGGAGCACTTTGATTTTGGCTCAGGCAGCTGGTTACTCTGTCAGCTGTGGCAGCCCAACAGAGGCAGATTTCATTTCCCAAAGTGCAACTTCCAGCTCATGATTGACACTTGCTGAACAATGTTGCTAAAACTGTTTTCTTCTCACTCTCTCAGGTTGCCCCTCTACCTGGCTTCTCTTTTCATAAGTCTCCTCTTCCTATTGGTGAATTTAACATGTGCAGTATTGGTGAGGACACAGAATTCAGAGAGAAAAATCATTGTCTCTGTCCGGGTGGCAATTAATGACACATTGTTTGTGCTGTGTGCTGTTTCACTCTCCATCTGCCTGTATAAGATCTCCAAGATGTCTTTAGCCAACATTTACTTGGAGTCCAAGGTAAGGTACATTTTCAGTTCTTTTCAAGTACCTTCTGAGATACAAGGGCAGTGCAAGGCAAAGCCACAAAGCCTGAGAGCTGGAGGCCTTAAATTTCACAGCCTGCGCTTGGCTGGCCATCGTGCTCAGTACATGAATTAAATATTAAATGTTAGCAAGGGAGCTTTTGGTTAAAACCAGTGATCCAAAATAAGTGGTTTTGAGACAGATTTTGCATAACATTTTGGCTGGCGTTTCTCACAGCTCTTTTCAAGCAGACAATGCTTTCTCTGGGTCCCTTGTCTGAAGACCACTTCATTTCAGTACTGCAACATAGAAGTGGCCTGTACTTCAGAATCCTTCAGCTTGTCAAATCATTGACTAAGTTAACTGTTTAAGGTAGCAGCATGCTGAAGATAAGCCAGACAGAGAAATATGAATCTCCCTTTATATACTTGCATATTCTTGTATATATTCTTATAGATAATGAGAATGTGTTTTAAAAGACAATATTGTAATTCAGCCAGCTGGCTAAAGGGTTAAAAGGTGTCTCCTATTATTCTACAGGATGTTCTTTAAAGAAATATTGGTAGGTTTATATCTTTGGACACATTGAGTGGTCAAGGAGCTGAGTGAGATCACATATAATAAACACATGCAGTGTTTATTATAAAATCAGTGATGATGTTTTCTATCTATAAATAATGAAACAGGGCTTTCAAAAGTCCTTGCACTTGCAGAAGACAGTTAAATATAGAATTATCAGTTTAACCAATAACATATTGCTGTTACCACAACAAAGCCTTTAAAAATCTAAGGTTCAACTGCTATTAAGAAAACCTTACCACAGAATTCCTCTCTACATTTACCTAATCTGATGAAATTAGTACATTTCCTGTTTAATCAAATCCGGCCATGCTGCACAACAACTAAAAGTTCAGGACTGAATAGAAGATTTAAAAACACAGCTCAGTTTTGTTTCTTTCAAGCCTGTCATTTGCTGACCAAAGGGCACTGGCAATGGATTATTTTTATTAGTAAGAAAAGTTTTTCTTGTGCTGCAAATCAGAGAGGCATAAATCTCTGTAACAAAGCAGTGTTAACCTAAAGGAGGCTTTGGGTCTGTTTTAGTTTGGTTTTGGTTTTGTTGTGTTTTCTACTTCTGTGGGAAACCCAACTTTCCTTACTCCAAACTATTTCACAAAGCCCTAAGGATCTCTAACATTACTGCAGACAGGAAAGGACAGAACACATCAGCTGATGAAAGTTTGAATGTGGAAATGGGAGTTTAAGAGTGATTTGCTCCTCTCTGCTGACCTGAGATGGGAGTTCCTCTGAGGACTTCCAACAGGGTTTGACTGCACATAATTTAGGGATACAGATGACTGAAACTAGCTGTGACTAAAACATCCTGGTTTTATCTGCTACTGTTAGGCCAAAAAGCTATCCAGAGAAGAAAAATCCATTCCCTGCAGTGACATGACAGAATACTGTTGGAGATAATGCAGTCTCTGTGGTGCATGTAGGAAGGCATCAGTACTGGCAGCCTTTTATTTGCATTTCCCATTTGCTGGTGTATATCTTCCCACCACATGTGAAAACACATTCATCTCCATGGCCTGGCACGGGAACCGTCGTGGTGCTCTGTGCCAGGGCTGTGCCAGCACCAAGGAGGTCCTCAGCCCTGTCCTTAGGTGCTGACTTGGGCTGGTTCTCTGCTGGGACACACTACCAGCTTGGGGCTCCCCTTCTTTTCTGCAGGGGTCTGTGACAGAAAAATTATTCCTCTGGATTTACTTTCACTGCTTCCTTCTTCCTTCACCGACCCACTAAGTTTATTTAAAGTATTTGAAGTGAATGGAAGCAAAACCAGGACACTTTTATCTGCATTTTTGTATTTGGGATGGTAATTTGTTAAATCTCTACACATTTAACTATTAACTGTTAAAGAATGACAGCTATGTAGGGAAATCTATACGGGAAAATACCAGCCCCGTTCTGCTCTTTGCTTCTGCTATCTGCAATCTGTAAATGCCACCGAGCTGGGCTATGGTATGTGCCAGTCAGCAGCTTCTCTCTGCTCTCTCTCCCTCGGTTTCCATGACAGCACCACTGACTTGTTAGTATCGAAGGAGAACAGAGAAGTGCCTAGCAAACATTTCCTCTTTAAAGCATTTCCTGCTTGCTGGTATTGCCACAGCTTTCACCCCTGCCTGCTATGGATCTGGCTTCAGTTCCTGAGTAGCTGCAGTCTCTTGGCTCACTCCTGACATGGCTGCAGGTTATGGCCTGGTGAACGGTGGTGTTTGCAGGCTGTTATCAGCTGGAATTCAGTGACAATGACTGCAGTGGGTATTTTCAGAGCCTGGCTGTTCACTGAACCAATGCTATTTTACTGGGAAGACAGGCAAGCTTCTTTTCCACAGACTTTTTCAAATACTCCCTGAGCTTTTCTTAACTTATGCTCACTGGGGAGGGCAGGCTGAGGAGCTGGGTCAATAAAGCTGCAGGGCTAATACTCAACAGCGTGGGTGAGCAGCACTGCAGCCCTGGTAGTCTCCTGAAGTCCAGGAATTCAGGACATGGTGGCTTGATGACTTCCCCTGATACTTCTTTAGTCCTTCTGCTGTGTCTGCTCTGCCAACCACAGTGCTTTGAACCTCTGACCCTCAGCTGCAAACCTGGAAGCAGTGTGTGGGCAGAGGGAATAAGATGCAGACTTTCCAGTCTCCTGCACTGATTTAAAAGGTCCTGTGGCAGGGAAAAGCAGCTTCTCTCTCACACAGATGAAAGGAAATCATCCTCCTGGTGTGAGTCTCTGCCAGGAGAGGGAGAGGGCAGGGCTAGAGAAGGAAATGACTGCAAGGCAACTTACCTCTAAATGGACACAGCACATTTTTCCATCTCTCCTCCTTTAGCTGTGCAAAGCACTATTCCACAGCCATCAACAAAGAATTTACTTGGAGTTTCTTTCAAAGCCAGTCCCATTTTTGTACATCTGCCTGCCTCTCTGATCAGACACACACAGGTCCCTGCAGTCATGGCTCCTGGATTCCTTCCTTCCATGTTTCCTTCCTGCTGCAACTCCTGTGCTGATGTCTCAGCCCCTCTCAGTGACCCTGTCCACTTGACATAGTGGCAAGTCAGGCACTTAATCCTCCCACTGGATCGAGGTCTTTCCCCTGCTTTGTCCAGAATTCTCTCTAGGGCTTAGGAACTGTTCCAATTTCACCCTGCAGTCTCATTCCTCTCCTTGTGCTCAAGCTGCCACTCTGACTGCCCTGCCATGGTCACTCAGCTCAGAGGCTGTGCTGCCACTTTGTCTCCTCTGTGTTGACATTAGCTGAGGCAGGATGTTCTGTTCCTGTCTGTGCTGTGTTTAAGTGCTGACTGTTATGACCTGCTCTGTACTTGTGAAATTGGTGCAAAGCAAGCAGTTGTAAAAAGATGCAAGGTTGCATCATGCTAGCCAGCATCTGATACAGGATGCTCTGTAGCTAGTGCAGAGCTGAAGGCTGAATTCTGTTGCTCCACCTCATGCCAAGTGTGGGTCTTTTGTGTTTTCACTGCTCTGAAAATAGCACTTGTTCAATAAAATGTAAAAATTAGTCACAGCCCATCTTGCTAAGGGCTGGAACTGCTACAGTTGCCTGGAAACCACTGTGCTGATAAAATGCAGGAGTATACATAAAATAGGATATATTAGCCAAAGAAGGAAAGACAAAAAGTCGATTGCATGAGACAGACTAGCATGACAACTCTCGAAGTCCATGCAAAGCAAAGTTATTCTCAGCTTCCCTCATGAATAATAACCTGTGCTTAAATCTCTTCCAGGGCTCATCTGTCTGTCAGGTGACAAGCATAGGAGTGACTGTTATACTACTTTATACCTCACGAGCCTGCTACAACTTGTTCATCTTATCGTTTTCCCAAACCAAGAAAGTCAACTCTTTTGATTACGATTGGTATAACGTGTCAGATCAGGCAAGTATGAAAATATTTGCTAATGTGAAAACCTAATTCTCTAGCTGATGATTGACTTCCTAAATGCTATCACAAGAGGAATAAATATACTCAAACCCTATTTTATTTCTTTTATTCAAGGCACTAAGATTGTTTTGCTCCAGAAATACAAATATCTGATCATTTTGGCATAAGGATAAAAATTCCAGTTCTGTCCTAAAATAAAAAAGTAACCACAAGACAAATAAATTTAAAAATCAATCTTTTGTTTACATTGAGTTTGTTGTCAAAAGAAAGAGCACCTTTTCTTAAAACATGTATTTTTTCCACTGTAAAGACTGTAATGTACTTAGAGAATCAGAAAAACAGTACTTGATTCCACTGAAATGCTCAGTTCTAAGACATCATAACACCTCCCACTGCCATCCAGAGCTGTGGGGTTATTTACTTAAATTCTGGAATTAGCATGATAATTTCTGTTGTTTGAGGATAAGGCTATGACTCTTCCCAAGCTTCAATTGCAAGTGACAATTTACACTGCAAACTAACAGTAATAAAAACTCTAAAGGAAATAGCAGGGGATTCTTTGCTGAACTCTAATAAATTTCAGCGTCTAGCTCCTTTCTTTGCTTTGAAGAGTGTATTTAGGTCCCAGTATTTTTCCAGCTCTGGGCCAGGGTTTGGATTATATCCCTTGTCTCCCCTGCAAGCAGCAAGCACCTGCAGAGCCAGAGCAGTGTTCCCAGCCATGCAAGGACCTTATATTGCCCAGGTGGCCAAGAAAACCTGCAGCCATTAACAAATTTCTGTTGAGCAATAGGTAAAACTCTAATTAAGAAGTAGGTAAAGAGTAGGATAGGATTGCCCTGAGGACCTTGTTATGAGTAAGTTGAGTAGGGTCTGTCAAGGGAGCTTTAATGAACCCTGCTGCAGTGCAGAGAAGAGGACTGCAGGTGTTGCCAGTGGAATTAGAGCACAGAGGTTTAGGCAGAAGGGGGTTAGGCTCTGACTTTCTCCTGAAGCAAACAATTTCCCTCTTGTTAAGCCCTGAGGAGTTGCTGCTGGTTCTGCTGACCCTTTGCAGGGGACAGACAACTTGTTCTCTCACTTCTATAGTCTGGAGTAACAGGGGCTGGTATGGCCAGACTTAACTTGGTCCTGTTTGCCCTCTGGAGGCAGAGGTTGTTCACTGGGAGCTCACTGGAATGCTTTTCAGCCCTTGAGTTACTACTACATTTTTTGAACATCTATTCTGGCTTGTGACATTAGGGTTGCATGGATTTTGGGGTAAGTTATTTGAACTATATGTAAAGAGCCTGGAATGAGGGAGTGGGTACACAATTTGGTACCAGACTCAAAAGACACTTTTAAAATTACAGCCCAATAAATGTACTGTAGTATTGCTCAGGTCACCAGTCAGAAGCACTCTTTTCTCTTCTTTACAAAACACATGAAAGGACAAGATTTGCCCTCTGTAGCTATGGGCAGTGCTGGAGGTCTAGAGAGAAGATCACAGCTAATGCTGCAGTGCCAGCAGTAATTCAGCCTGAGAATGTGCACCAATTTGAACAGACCCAAGCCTTTCATTTTTAAAAGCAATGCCCTTGACCGTTGACTGTTCCTTTACAATTATTTCCAGCAGGAAAGGGATTGGAAAACTAGTTTCTCATCACCTAAATTTGATCACTTCATCAAGTGATTGCTTGCCAAGCTTTTAAGCTGGGAAGACCCCTGCATAAAACTGATATCTCTGAAGGAAAGATAGCAGGAGGAGGAAAGGGAAATCATGTACCCAAGATAGCATATTGATTTTTTTACTATGCCTTTAATCATTAGCCAGGTTGATCTGGCTCTACAGAATGAAATTTCTGGCATTGCCTCCTGTGCCTTCAAATGAGCTGCCATCTTTATTTTTAAACACTTTACTCTTTTACTTTTCAACAGGCAGATCTGAAATGTCAGCTGGGAGATGCAGGTTACATAGTGTTTGGAGTGATCCTCTTCGTCTGGGAGCTCCTGCCTACTTCCTTGGTTGTGTATTTCTTCCGTGTCCGAAACCCTACAAAAGACCTAGTAAGTGGAATTTGTTAGTGTGTTTGCTAGTGTAATGTCCAGGCAGGCCTGAGGGGCTCAGCTGCTCAGGGATCTTCTGCTTCTTTATGTTCTGACTTCTCTTTTAAAATGTGTCCTCGGCAGAATAAGAGCAACCAAAACTTCCTGCTTCTTTATGCTAACTCCTCTTGAAAGAAACTCATCAGGTTTATCCAGAAAGAAAGGCCAGGTTCTCAGGCAGGTTATCTAAAAAATCAGGAACTTTCTTAAGCGTAGGAACAACTTCTCTTTGAGTTAATGCAGCATTTTATTGGAATCAGTGGAAAAGGAGTTTGTTATCCAAACTTGGCATCTTTCATCACATAGCAGTGAAAATGCTTGTGTGCTAACAGTTCAACAAGGTTATGAAATAATAGTTGAAGTTTTTCCAAGTCAAAGACCAGTGGCCATAATAAGCACTTGCTGACTTGTTGGCTTTTTCAGAGGACCAGAAATTAAGGTGTGAGTTGTAAGGATAATTCCCCATAAATGTCCTTAATATCTAAGTAGTTAATAGATGGACAAGCATTTTTTGTAGCTGTAGGCAATGTCTCCAGGTGAGGTGGTTGACAGGCACACAGGCAATACCAGCCCTCACTAGGATAACTGAGGTAATGTCTCTGTTTCTGTAGGCCAAATGAAACCAAAGCTAATATTATTCAAAAGGGATGTAAATGGTAAATACACAAGTAAAAGAAACAACAGAATAACCTAGACAAGGTGATGGGTTTTATCCTCATGTGCACATTTCAGAGACAATGATAAAGCCAAGATGAACAAGGAAGCAATACCTGACATTCCACTAGGAAACCCCATGGATCCCAGTGCCTATGACAAAGCCATCTCAGACTCACTCCTGCTTTGGAGTTAACCAGGACAACTGCAAAGAAAAGAAATGTTTTTAAGTATAGGCCAGAGGTCCTGCTCTTCTAAAAAGTGACCACAGAGAGATCTCATTTAATTTAAAGTGGGCTTAATAAGACTAGACCTGGTGGCCAAGTTTGGATAGTGTGGGGGAGATTCAGAGAGAATGAAAATAATGGAAGTGATCTAATCACTCATTTTGAAAAGCTAATCCCATGAAGGCTTGGAATCCTAAATGGAGCCAGGCAGTATTATCTCACAAGAGCATGGCAGTAACATGTATAACATATTTTTGCATTGTAATTTGCAGAAAGCCTTAAATCTCCATAAAGATGCAATTCCAAAGAGGCAATCAGTGATACTGCCTCAGTATCTGCAATTGTATACTGCAATCAGTATCCCTTCTTTTATGGATACCTTTTTTTAGTGTAAACAATATTTGTCACATGGGTTAGGTCATACATAGATTTTTTTTTTTTCACATAGGACAAATATTTATTGGAAGACCAGAAATAAGTAGAACTGAACAAAAAAAAATGAAGAGATTGTAGCAAAAGAAAGCTGAACTTCAGTGTGAGGTTGCCACAAGAGGGAGACCAAGGGCCGCAGGATTTTAGGCTAATGCATTCAGTCGGCTGCTACTTGGCTAGAAAGCACAGGGTTAGAATTAAAGCTAACCCTCCTTTAGTTAAAAAAATCATAACAACAAGTCTGATTAGGTAAAAATCAAAATTATTCTTTATTTTTTAATAAAAAATCCTGAGAAATAGTTCTTTGTTTTAATGGTTCATCTGGGACTTCAGAAACAAAAAGTTTGAATAGAGGCATCCTGCATTCAGCATTACTCAGATATTAAATAATTCAGTGAATATGAAACAATTCACTGAAATAACAAGTGCTTATAGCCTGGAATGAGCTGTCTGTTGGCTCTGGTGCTGACACAGGTTTACAGCAGCATGTGGCCCTATGCCTTGCCATGCCTTTAACCATACAAATGTTGAAAATGGGGGCATGACAGAGATGCACTTAATCCTCTTTCCATCTTTGTCAAAGTTATTTAACGCATAAAATAAAGGGAGAGATCAAACTGCTCTCCTTTTTAAGGCCAGGGAGAAGATGTCATCCTGGCTCATCCACAGGCACAGCAAACCCCTCTTCCCTGGGGATGAGAGCAGTGGTTGAGGCTCAGTGGGTTCTTAGATGTCCCTCTGTGCTGTTTCTGAAATCAAACTGATTTCTTGCATCTTGTATGTTTTCTGTTCTGATTCACAGGGAAATGCTTTGTAAATGAAAGTGTTATATGTACACTCCTTTCCCTGTTTTGTCAAAGCAGCTGACCTCAGGATTTGACCCTCACTGTAGATTAGATACTGAAATTGCTTGGTGAGGGCCTCAGGGACTTTTCACATGTGGGTTTACTAAATAGGATGCCAAGCTTCAACATGATCAGTTCCTGTGGTAAGGTAGGTAAGGCACCAGAAGAGAGTGTTAGCAATGTGGGAGGTAAAAATCAAATCTCTTTAGACGTTTCATACCTTTCCTTCAGCTCCTCAGCTGCTTCCTATTGCTCACTTCAAGTCAGCTGCTTGAAAGCATGAAGTGTCCTGGATGGACAGGAATTCAGCAGAAAGGTTGAATGCAGACTGGTGGCTTCAGAAGGTGGTCAGGTGTTAGCTGAGAAATAAGGATAAATAAAAAGCTGTTGAGATAAATATCACTGTGCTGGCAGACATGAACAGTAAATGCAAAACTATTTCAGTTGTCTTCAGCAAATGCAAAACTGCATGTCTTATTTTGGAAACCATGAGGTAAGTTGGCAGCAACTTCTTCTGGAAGTCAGGCACCAGGCAATTGATAAACAGCTATTTGATAGATGTTGCAAATACTGACTGAGGTTTCCCTTCCCTCAGGCCAATGCAGGAATGGTCCCAAGCCACGGCTTCAGTCCCAGGTCTTACTTCTTTGACAATCCCCGCAGATACGACAGTGACGATGATCTGGCCTGGAATATTGCACCACAGGGGGCACAGGGCAGGTGAGACACAGAGTGAACTTCTTGCTGCCCAAAACAGAAACTGGAGGAGCAGGAACTCTGACATGCCACAGAAGAAGGATGTGAATTGTCTAGCTGCAATTGCTGCGTAAATCCCGGCAGGGTGAGGGGAAGCAAAAGGGGAAGCTGAAGTGGATAGGCAGAACTGAGTGACTGTGGGGGTCCAAGGGCACTGTAGACACCATAAAGACACAAGAATGAAAATCATTACATAATTTAAGAATTGTACCGATGTACAGCTCATTGAAAAACTCAGGTCAGAACTTTGTTTCATCCTCTATTTCTTCCAAGAATGGCTTCAGAAATTCCATTTACTCATTCAAATGTGAAAGCAAGACTGCCTAGAAAAACAGCTGTCTCCCTGCTCAGGCAGAACGGGGAAGAGCTGGACAGCACAGGCCTTTCAACTTAGGTTGCCCTGTAACATGGCTAAATATTTTGAGGGTGACCATCAGCGTTCCTACATGGTGAAGGCTTAGAAAAGTCCATCAAACTGCTGAAATCCCACACCACCCAGAACTGGCACAAAAATTCTGTCTACTCTGCACAGGTGTGAGGCTTGGGAAAGGATTCCAGTCCAGGAAGGAGCAGTTCACATGAAAAATGGTAGCACCCAATTCAGAGAAGGAAAGGCACTGACAGGATTCTATCCTGCCCTGAAAGGAGTCTCAGTTGTGTTTTCCCTTTGCTGTTGCTGTAGCTACACTATGATATGAACATATTAATGTAACCCAGATCTAGTTCTTGTCGCTCATTCAGGTGAGACAGTGTAGTCAGTGTCTGTGAGCCCAGACCATGGCTCAGTAAAGTTGCACGCTCACTATTGACAGTTATCAGTCATCCTATTCCTGCATTAATTAGTTTTTCACATAGTAACTAAGCCCATGGAGGATGCTAGAGGTGGTTTTGAGCCAGCCTGGTACCACCACCCTGTCTCCCACAGTGAGCCATCAGGGAGCCAGCCACACTGGTAACACACGCACAGCTCCCAGTGGAAGCCAAACCAGCCCCATGCACTATGTCATGCTGCTCATGGGAGAAAAGACAGCATGGCACAGCTGCAAACCATGTCCTGGGCTCTGGGAGCCAGACATAGGAGGTTTAGATCTCTGACAGGCCCTTGCAGTGCCAGGACTTGGCAGGAATGAGCAGCACCATTTCTGGGATTTTCCAACACCTTCTGGAACAGCAAATCAGAAAGGGAGGGTCTTCAGTGAACTGAGAGAATTAGGAAATAGATAATGAACATTTGGGCCAAAATAATTGACAGATTGGAAAAATAAATAGTTGCCTGTACCCCTGGTTGGGGGTTTATTTTATTTTTGCACTTCAGCATGAGAACTCTCTCTACATAATTGCATTTCCCCATGTTCTCTAACTAGATGCCTAAAGAACCAATCTGCCAGTCACTAATTCTTTTATTTTCTTTCCCAGTTTCTCTCCAGACTACTATGACTGGAGCCATCAGAACAACAGCTTCATGGCTTACATAGGATCCCTCCAACAAGATCCAGCCCTGGACACAGACCGGCCGAGCCCTATTTAACTTCAATCAAGTGCAGCATTCTAGGACATTCCAATGTTACAGCCAACGTTCTGAAAAACAAAGCTTAGCAACTTTTCTTCACCTTTTGGTTTTTAAAAATTTTCCTATGCACACATAAATGAAGAACCTTGCCATGAGCTTTTCATAGTTCAAGGAGAAGTATAAGCTAATGATTTAAACTTTGAAGACTGTTCCAATTAATACCTTGTTCTAAGCCATGGTATTTTGGCTTTGAATAGAGTTGTTAGAAGGTATAATTTAATCATTTTTATGCTCATTTTAAAAGAGCAAATTTCATGAAGTGAAATGGCATAATTATTTTCTAAGTATTTTTATTTTTACACTGTGTATAGTTAGAAATACATGATTACAATCAATATACTGTAAACACATGAATAGATTTTTCAAATGCATGACAGTTGCAATTTTTATGTGCACATAAAAGCCTGTAAGAAAACAATATCAACCCAATTAAATACTGTCTTTTCAAGTTATTGCTATGTCCTCAGAGCACAATTTACTCTTTGGATGTCACTGCTTACTCAGTGTGGTGTGATAGTTGGAGGCTAAAAGTTATCTGTACCCTGTATTCTTCTAAGAAAGTAAGAAAATTGTATCTTCTCAGCAGCTTTAGGGACAGTCTCGTAAGAGTGGAGGTGGGCATCTGCTCCAGCTGGAGCACTGTGAACTGCAAAACAAGCTGAAAATTTGTATGCTTGAAAAAGTAAAGCTGTGCTGTCATGTCCATCAATCAGATCTACATACATTACATGGAAGAGTCAGTCCAATACCCCACCAGGGAGGGATACATAGAACAGTATAAATAAACAGGCTTATTTATTTATTAAGAACCTGGGAATTGCAGTGTGGGAATAGAACAAGAGCCAGGAGTACATAAAGCAGTAGAACCTCCAAAGTGCCTTTCTGCATAACAAGCAAGCAGAAAAGTTGTGCTTCAGCCTTTCATCTTCAGGGATAAATATAGTGAGCTCTGGAGGGGTAATGGTGGATAAATAAGGTTCCAGGATGTAAAGTTGCAGACAGTAAGCCTAAAAGTAATTATTACTAATCTAAGGCAAACAGGAACCCTGACTCTACTTCAGGTTTTCGTATTATGCCCAGTTCTCAGCAGTGAAGAACTCTGCATCCCCAGCATCTCTTTCTCCTTATCTATGTGGAACAAATACTGTAACTCAATCCACATTTTCCCAGGAGAAAAATATACTACTTCCAGTAATCTTTACTTCTATAAAAGTATTCCATTTTGAGGTGTACTAAAGCATGCCCAAATGGTGGACAGGGCTCATGTTTTCCTCATGCTTGATTTCAAGAAGTACAATAGGTGAGAATTCTTGTACACATTTCACAGAGAATACACAGGGTAAAAAAAGAAGGGATGGGGAGTAGATCTGATCAGATCTGCCTGAAAGCCAAAGGCAGAGCAGTGCCATACTCCCACATCAAGACTTCCACAGCATCTTTGGGTTTTGGGGTCTTTGTAGGAAAGCCAAAGCATGAGCCTTGCCTCCAGCAGAAGTAAAGTATTTGCCCTCCAAAACTTACATTGCATTCTTCACATATATTCATGGAAGAAAAAAGCCTATTAAAGTATCATCAGTCAGATTAAAAGAAGTAACCCAGGGTTGGGAGAAGAACTGAAATTTTATTAAACCCTTTGGAGTTCTACAATCATGTTTGTACAAAACTGCCTGAAGACCCAGTGCAAGACATGCCTGCAGGAACTTTGTTTTGTTCACAGCAGTTACAGCTGCACAGTAAAAATGTAAGAGAATTCTGCACTTAGAACAAACTTCAGCCCTATGCCCAGTATGCACACAAAAAAAGTGGAATGGCAAGTGACTGTAACCAACCATAGTAATGAACTAAATATTCTAAAACACAGGAGATTTGAACAACAATGTGAGAGGTAAGATCTTTAATTTATCATCACCCTTGTAACAGGCACTTACCTAAGCTGGGGATGAAATACCTCTACCAAATTTTCAGTAAGATAATTTGTTAAAAATACATACATGGAAGGAAAAAAGACACTTATTTTCCTTTTAGGGAAATAATTTCAACATGAAGACCCCCATTGGATGAACAAACCAAAAATAATTCACAAAATTGACTTTGTAAGATATTCTGAGAAAGGGACAGAACAGACTTAATTTCTAAGTAAGCCTTTTTGTATCTTAAAACAATCGGACTTAAGCATGGGCTACATTTGGCACTATCCGTACAGAAACATATTGTAATTCTACAATGGATTCCTGATGTGCACACACACCACAATGCAATGTCAGCAGCAAGAAATACACAGGTTACCTTCATCTTTTGAATGAAATTTAAGTGAGAGTGAAAATCTGCTCATAATTTTAATCTTACATGACTATTACAAAAAATTTATGTAATAGCTACCAAGTGTCATTGAAAGGTAAATGAAAAGCAAAAAATATATTTTCAAATGAAACACCAAAAAATTACATCCACAAAAAGAAGGTATAGCAGAAAATACTTTAATTTGCATTTTGTAGATTCAAACATAGCAAAGATTCAGAAGTGTTTAGATCTCAATAAGCAGTTCCAACATTGATTCTGATTTTAATAAATATTACATTTTAATAGGATAGCTATATGGAGAAATTGTAAAGTGATGAATTGCTGATTGCTACTTTATAAACATGAGCATCAAGATTATTTACAACATATTACAGGTCATTTCCCAGAAAAGCACAAAGCAAGGTCAGATAAAGGCAACCCAACCATCAAACACAACTCAAGAAAATGTGGCACAGTGTATTTCATGCACATACAATGACAGCACAGATCATCAGCTGAAAACTAGGAAAACACTTATTATTCCAGCTTACACAAGTCTCTATATTTCACTGTTTAAAGTTTATATTCTGACCTACCTTCTCAGGCACTGAAGAACAAGTTATTCAGCAACAGTGCCCTATTTTTACCTATGTAGTTTGCACCAAGTCTTTTTTCACCATTTCACACAAGTCTCCATGACTTGGGAACAACTAAACATTTTTGTCTTTGTCTTCTCACTACCTCTGGGATTACAATCATTGTGTCATTTGTACAAGAAAATGTACTACTACTCTGAAATGAATGGCAGACAGTGTTGACAAGCTGATCTCCAACAGGGAGCTGGAATTTAAAATAGTTTACAGATCATGGACGGTGTAACTAACCTTATTCTTTAGTATAAAAAAAGAGCTGTAAATTTTTAAAATTTAATTTAACATATAAAGAACTAAGTCATCCAACTCACACAGCAAAACTTCATAGGCAGCATAGTCACAGAATGTACATCAAATACAGTAAAAAAAGATGGTGACAGGAAAATTGTTTCAACTAGATTTGTTACAGGAAAAATCTTATGTCCTATCTCTACAATGACAGTGAAGTGAAATGCCTTCCATATTTGATCATCAAGAGATATGTACCTTCAGGTGCAACAGAACTTACACAATTTGCTGTTCAGTTGCATTCCTGTGTTCCCATGACACAAAGCGAAAGAAGAAAAGTTTCACATCTCTTTATGTCCTTACCCTACAGTATTTGCCTTGTGCCAACAAGGGCTGCAAGGACCAGGTGTCCAGGATCTGCATGCCTGAATCTCTCACCTGTCCCATGAGCAAGTGCATGATTCTGCTTCAGTGTCTGTTGATTTTAGCCAGGCACAGGTAGAAAAAGCAAAAAAATAGCAAGTTGCATCCCCAGGAGGAGGCTGGAAGCAATTCACTTTCCCCACACAGCAAGGGGAAAAAAGGAAGAAATGTTTCTGAGACTTAGGTCCTTCCTGGGGCAATGCAGTCATACAGTTTTGTTTTTTATTTTAACTAGAAAATCCTGCCTAAAGCTTTAGGCACTATAATATATAACAATACAGATAAATCCCAGTTATAGGGCACTCCTCACACAAGTGAGCCTACAGTTCTAGCCCTTGCAGGTCTATCCAAAAGGCAAAGAATTAACTGCCAATTAAAAATTACACTCTTTCGATATATACAATTACTCAGAAGATTTGGATATTCTGTGTAACTCATCTACCAAACACAGCTGTTCACATCTGAGCTACTTACCTAGATTCCCACTTCAATTTAATAGAGAAAAATAAACTCTGAGGGTGCAAATACAGAGGTTGGAGGAGGCCAGATGAATCCACCTAGAAACCTCCTGCCCCTCTACCTAACTAGAAAACAAAAGCCTGTGATGACTTGCTCAGACACAGGTGCCCACAGGCCAGAGAGGCTACTAGGAAAAAACATAACATCCCCAAACTGGCATCAGCTTCTCCTAACACCATGTCAAATTACCTATAGAATTAAACAAACTTCCACTGGGATACCAGTTCACTGCCAATTTGTGCAACTCTCACCAAAACTTCGTAAGGGTGGTTTGGATTTTTTTGGTTTTTTTTTTTTTTTTTTAATTTCCCTTTCTATTCCTTTAAATTTCATTTAGCATATCCTAGTTTGACACAAAGGGGTTAACTTTCTTAAGCAACAGCATTTTTATAAAAGCCAAGTGTCAGCAGAATAGTCTATTTCATTTCCAGTCAGGTAGAAATTTGAGGCTAGTCTGGAAACAAAGGACAGAGTGTATTCCAGCCTTCAGAAAATTTCAGCTGTAAAGGAACACAGTATGGAAGCCAATACAATTACAATCAATTATATAAATAGGTCACTCAGTATCTAATAGGGTGAAAAATGTTTAAGAGCACTTAATTTTGTGAAGACTTGTTTTTAAAAACAAGAGATGTATCTACACTGCACCAGCACTTCCTGCATTCATAACACCTAACTTCATTTTTAAACATGCTGGTTTAAAATAAATTATTACTTCATTTAAAATTTAAACCAATATTTGGTTGCTACTAATGGTAATGCTGTTTCTGAATTCTGGTTTGACACTGGTAAGTTATCACTGACATTTGTGGACAATGATACATGAGTAATTTCTTATTTTATGAAAGTAATGTTATTAACATACCCGTTTTTTTATGGTGAATATCCTTTTAAAGAAGATACAGTATGGGTTTGCATAGATAGAGTATGTGGCATTAAATGTCAGTATGATTATGAATTTTAAAAAGCATCATTTTTAAAAGTGACTACAAAAGCAAGTTATTTTTTCACTGACCTTTTAACATAGCACTCAAACATAACTCATAAAGAGCAAATTTATTTCCATGGCTCAAAGACCAAGTGTGCTATTTCAACATTTAGGACACTAAAAAGACAACTTTTGGAAACTGAACTTGTGATTACAATTTAGAAAAATAATATGGAGTAAACAGAAATTTGATTGACTGAGGTTTTTCAGCTAGCAGCACCCCACTAACCATTTCCCCTGTCCTGACCTCTACCTCCAAGTAAATGCAGGTAAAAAGGCTGCAGCAAGGGGCTACAGAAAAGTCACTTTCAACTCTGCTGCATCAGAGACAAAGTAATAATTAAAAAAAAAAGGGTGCTGAAAAGCACAAGACAAAGGTAAAAAAATTGGTGTCATCATGATGCAAAGAAGCCCAGCATGAAAAAATTTCTGCTCAGTAAATTTGCTATTTTTAAGTAAGTTTCATTATTACAGTAAGAAGCTAAAACTCAGCAAGAGCCTTATTTCCTTTTTGTGGTTAGTTTTTTTTGTTGTTATTTTTTCTTTGTTTGTTTGGAGGTTCCCCCCCACTTACTTTTGACAGTCAGAACTAACATACCAATTCCTCAGAATACACTGAAGTTCAGTAAATGGGGACACACAAGAAGTGATCCCCCCCTTTCCAGACAGGCCAAGTCAGGGTGGAGGTACATTTGTTTTCATATAAAACAGCTGTCTCAGAAAGACAAGGAAATAAGAAAATTTATGAAGTTTCAGTACAACAGAACTGTGAGCAGAAAACTTACAAAATAAACAGATCAGCATAATTTACACATTTAAAAACTATATATTCCATTCATAAATATATTTTCTAATTAATAACCATTCCTAGTTTAAACATAAATATTCAAGTTGGGATTTGATTTTACTTTTTATCAGTTCATGTGAGTCCTGTAAGGATCAGTTCCTTCTGCTCAATGCAGTCATGTAAATGATCTTCACTATTGGGCTGTGCAAAGACCTTCATTACCTAGTTTGTTGCAATAAAACTTTAAAATTCTGCAACTCTTTTATACTTGTGGAAAGCCTGTAAAATAAAAACCATCAAAGTGTTACCAATTCAGCAAAAGAGAAGTACAAATTATCACATTCATTTTCCTTTAGATTTTTCCTCAGACACAATTCTCTTCTCAAAAGGTCTATTGACTCTCCATTTTACAATAACATAATATATGACAGGGATTAAAGTTTATATATGTTTAATCATCCCAGCTTCATTAAACTTCTAAAAATCCCTAACCACAGGTAATAAATTTTATTACATCTTTTATCAGATTGTTTAAATAGATTGTTTAAACAGGAACAGATTGTTGTATTCAAGATCTAAAGAACTAACATAATGAGCAAAGCATGCTCTATGTAAACTTCTTTTAAAGCTGTTAAAATGTTTCATCATTTGAAGGAGATAAATTTGATCAATTTTTTTTAAATGTAAGAGACTTAAGTTTCATCTTGCAGAAGGTAGATTTATGAGACTTGAGACAGGATTAATTAGATCCAAACATAGAATGAAGACTAAGGCTAACACTCAGTTTGAAGGCATTAAGTTTATCAATGTTACTGGTAGTAATTCAGCCTTTCAAAACCTACAGCTATGTGTACAATACATTCTTTCCACAGAAACTGAGTATTGGCACTGAAGTTTTATAATTTTCTACTATTAAAACTATAATATTTTACCTTCCAAAGGCATTTACAAGAGCAACTATTTCTTGTCGTGTGAGCTGAAAACCTTTTGATGGGCTGTTCTCAGGAAGGCTCTGTATTTCTTTCTCAGAAAACAAGATCTTCAGAGCAGTTCCTAAGCCTTGAGTCTATAAGAAAAGTCCAATGTTTTAACATCAGTAAAAATCATTCCTTCAATTACTCATAAAACCATAAAAAAAATAAAAACACAGTAATCTAGGTAAATTTTAGTACCAATTCTTATATACTGACCCTCAAGCCAAATAACTGTACAAAAACCAGGGCACTAATACAATTGCATGACAGCAATTGTGTACCAGGTTTGCATTTGTTTCCTTAATTATACTTGCTTTTCACCCTTGTCTTCTTCATCTCTTCTTTTCTCATCTCTTTTCTTCTTGGTTATGCATATGAAAATATGTCCATTACACAACTTCCAGTTCCTTCCTGTCCCTCACTTATAAATGCCCCAACTCCTGCTGGAGCACATCTCCCCTTTCCCTTTGAAGCCAAACTAAGTTTTTTATGAGGTATCACAACACATGTACTTTTTCCACCTTCAATTCTACTGGCAAACAGTGCAGCTTCAATTTCAACCCCTCTTTTCTATGCAGGAATAGAACAGAAGTAGCTTTTCTTATTTTCACTTTTAGTTGGGCTACATAAGCAACCACTGGCTTTGTCAAGAAGCGGTTGAAGCTGGCTGCAAGAGAATTTTATGGGTCAGGAAATTTGCCCTTCTTTAGTTCTTAGTGAGGAGGAACAACAACAGTAGATCAGAAGTATTAACTAAAACAGGATAAGCAGAACTCTAGAAATTCAGCAGAGACCAACAAATTTTTGATGCTGCAAACTCTTTGAAAATTGCACTCTGGTAAGTTTAATGTAATACAGTGGTACAGTAGAACAGGCACTCCAAAATAACTTTTCTCAGTCCAGACTTAAAATTAGTCTTGAGGTTTAAAATACTGCTGTCAGTAAAATAAAAACAGTAGGAGCCAAGAAAATTAAACTGGTTTTCAACTTTCAGTTTTACTGGGCAACTTTGCATTCATTTGATGCCCTCTGCATAAACTGTGAAAATCTGTATTATTGCTTTTTCTTACACCTCAATTTGTGGAGTTAAATATCACACTGGATTCCCTAACAAGTAAGTGCTGTGTTTAAAGGAAGGTTTCCCATAAGTGATTCTACAAGGCTCCTCTGATCACTGAATACAGGTAAGATATTAACTGTTAGTAGTATCTCACCATGAAGCATCTGCTTTAAAAGTAACTCTTTTAGAGCACAAACTCCACCTTTTAGTAAACTACACAGCTGTTGACTAAACAAAATAAACAATTTGAAAAAAAATTAAAATGCTTAACAGTAAGCTAAACATATATAGATTTTTAATATATAGGTAAGGATACCAAGGACCAAGCACGTGCAGAAAGCCTGAATGCTAAGGTAAGAGGTGTCTTGCCAGAATGAAATAGATTATTACCTTGGGACCTGCCCCTGCCAGAACACACAGACCTACACAAAATAAACTGTACCTGCAGCTTGCCCCACAGCCTGCACTTGTCACATCCAACACAGTCCATTATGCGGGAGATGTTCTTGAAATGCAATCTAAATTCTTCCTATCAGTTAAAAACAAAATAAAAAAGCTTAAGCTAATGTACATGTTAGCTTTGCAGAAACAGAACATTAATGAATGTAGTACCATTAGAAATCTAGTACCATTAGAATATCAATTCTCTAACCAACACTGAACAAAACCATTGTTTTATGTAGTCAGGTCATAATAAAGATACATGAAAATCCAGAATCTGGTTTCCAAGCCACTTCTAACAGTTAATTCTTAAAAAAATCCCCCAAAAATACAGAATATGCAGGGTAATGCCTGCATTCTATACACTGATTTCCTACTAACTTTCTCCAAATTTTCTGAGATATAAGCACTGTATCTGTGTCCCTGACCAATTTTTTTTTCCATTATTCAAATCCTTTTTGAACAAACCATCTTTTTGACAAACAAGTTAGAATTCACAAAGGATGTTTTCAAAAATATGGGTAGATTGTTGCTGTGCAACTTCAGACAGAGCAGGACCAAGAACAGTGCAGAACTAACCAAGCTGATCTCATTTTTTTAAGGTCCAAAAAACACTAGCTGGGCTGATAAAACACTGCCACTTTTCTAATAGCATTTTTTGTAATGCTGATGACATTCCAAACCACTACTGAAATAAGTGTTAATAAATATTAAAACAGAACTTCATTACCAACTATGGAATTGCAATTTACACCAGTGGCATATTAACACCAGAAGCTGATGGTAGGTATAGCATTCCCATTAGGTTCCCATGTCTAGGAACTATGTTTTCTAATGTTCAACATCATATTTATGAGAGTATACTGTATATTGTGTTCTATTATATAAGTCATCATTTTGTAAAGCAAACATGAATGGGTGGGTTCTTTTTATCCAGATAATTATAAAACAGTTACTTTACTTGAAAATAAGCACCACTGCATTTACTGGTAATACTCATGTGCCCCACCACAGTCCAGATGCCAGACTCAAGGCACAAAGCCAGAGATTTCAGTCTTCTTGGATCACGACAGCACCTTTAAGTTGATTAAAAGGCCTCATATACAGCTCTAGAAAAGGCAGGGATAAAATCTTACTCTCAGCAGTGTTTGTGGTAGGCAGAAGGGCTTTCCAAAGTAACACAGCCTCACTCCAAAATAGGTATTTTGGATGTCATTCAGAAAAGTAGCTTTACCTTGAGTGATTTGGCTCCTTTTTTATCTCCAGCAAACATGGACTTTTCATCAAAGTGCATGTGGAAGGACCTAATAAAGACAAAATGCAACCAAAACAAATGCTAGCATAAACTACAGTGCTCAATTAAGCTTGGTAAGCAGCTGATGCCATCAGCATAAGATATTTTTCAGAGTTCCTAGTCCTTGCAGATTAGGTCTTAAAAAAATACTCAATGGTATTGGTTTTACTGTGCAATCACTGCAACTTGAAATCTGTTATTCGGAGTTTGTTCAAATTAATACTGAAACTGGCCTAATGTTTGCCTTTCAGCTGATCATTGCCTGGCGACATCTCAATTACCGAGCAAGACCACGATAAGGGACAGCAATGAAACCACACAACACGTTACCAATCACAAAAAGTAGCAAAAAGGAGCGCAAAAACTTAAGAACATTATGGAATAAATAGAAGGAAGAGGGGATGGCCAAACTACCACAGGTTAAGTCTGTGATAAAAGCTGAATTACTCAGTGGACCATTAGAAGACTGTATGTACTACTTCCCTTTTCAAAATAAATCATGTGCATCTTATACTGAAGAATCAGAAAAAGCAACACACAGGAAGTAGCTTAGGGTGTTGAGTTGTTTGGGGTTTTTTGAGTGCTTTTTGTTTGGTTTTAAAGATTGGTATATTCAAACCTCAAAACTATTAATCTGTCCTATCAAATGTACAAATTCCCCTTTAATCCCTCCCATTACTTAAATTTTATTTCTTCATTCCACTCTCCTTCCTGTCCTATCCTACCAAGGAGTCACCTATTCTCACTTCCAAATATAACTAAAAATTTCAAACTGCTGCTAAAAGCCCCTCATGCCTTACTTGGTGTCCCTGAAGATATCCAGCAGGAGAGCTTTAGACTCAGCATCCTCGTGGCCGTTGCCGGTGTAAAGGTCGACAACAGCACGCTCAAAGTACGGAGCGACCTTGGACAGGGCGCGCAGCTCTATCAGGTACAGGAAATACAAGTTCTTCAGCCTCCTTGGGCCTTCCCCTTTCGTCTCAGCAGGGTCAAAGCGGCGAGTGAACTCCTTCACGTTTGGGCCCCAGCGGGGCTTCCCCCACGTTTCTACGCAGAGGAAGAAAAAGGAGGGGCAGGGGTAGTAAAAGAGACACATTTAGAATATAAAATAACTAAGCGTACCCCAACAATTTCCAGAAAAAACAAGATACATACTACAGATATTGTAGAATTCCATTCAGCAATTTTACCTAGACATACCTTCAAGAAGATAATTTGCACACAGATGCAAGTTGATGCTAGCATGGAGTCCAGAAATGAGTTTATAAAACACTCTTTTCTCAAGGCACAGACCTGTCCAGGAAAAATGACAGATACCAAACTAAATACTGGAAAAAAATCATTAAAATGAACATACCCTGACATTTTAATGCTGCAAATCTGCATTGTTGACTTTCAAGAATTACAATTACAGCATTTGAGTATTGTTAATAAGCCCTTATAGCCATGATAGGAAAAGCTTTCCTCCTATTTTTTATATAAGTAATACTATTAATTTCTTGCTTGCTATTTTTGTGTTCTAGCAAACACAGTCAAATAAGGATCTGTTCTGGCACAGATAAATTGTTACACAAAAATAAGATGCCTACACTGTTTGAGCAATAAATTTGAATTGATGTTGAATTTTTACGGTCTGGAAATCAGAAATATACTGTGACCCATCTTAATTACAATTAAAGCTACCACTGAATTAGAGGAGCGGCTCTAAAGAAAAACACCAAAAGGCCCAGAAAACCTTACAGCACTGAAAAACAGCAAAAATACCTCCTTATAGCTGTACTGCAAAGTCACTGAAGAGTTTAATGCACAGGACAAAACCTTGGAAAATATGACTTGATGAACACAGACTTCTACAGCATAAATGGAAATAGAGTGGCATTGAGATGTCAGAATATAATTTATATGCAGAAATTACATATAATTCCAATTAGAACCAAAGTTAGAGACTACACTTGAAATTTAAGAGATTGTTCCTCTCAAAAACATGTTTGGGCAACTTTCCTGCCACTCCAGTCTCCACAGATGGAAGCAGGAAGAGCTGATGGTGAAGGCTACCTGTGAGGCTGACATGTGTCCTCACTTAGACATTACATTTTAAAGGCATGCAAATTTATATGCTTTCCTACAATACCACCATACAAGTAAAGGCTTAGGAAAGGCAGAATAAACTAATTCAAAAAGTAAGTACATTTGACTTATTTAATTTTCTGCACACCTCCAAAATGGGATTTTGATTGCTACAGATTGCTACTGTAATAATAATTTCCATTTCAACATGAATAAAAAGAAAACTGCTTTGCCTTCTGAACACACAGACTTGGATTATAAACTGGGAACAGAGCCACCAAAATCTTTAATGTTCTTTAAAGCTGTTTCTAAATAATGATGCTTACCAATATTACTACTAATAATGCCTCTGCTTAAATGCCTGAAATAGCCAGAAAAATCAAAGTAACTGACAATGAAGTGAATTCCCTCTTTATGAAAAATAAAACACTTAAATGTTTAAGGAGTATGCTGTCTAAGTAAATGAGAAGACCTTTAAAGACCCTCAAGGTAAGAGGTATTTGAACAACACTTGAAAGCTCTGCACAATTTACGAAAAAGCCTACACTATGAAAAACATTTGAGATTTAAAAAGTGCTACAGTGTTCCTTCTAATGAATACAACACTACATTAACTCATCCAGGAGCCTTTACCTTCTAGCCATGTGTAGAAAGATTCTCCTGTAAATACAAAGTACATGGTTAAATGAAGAATATTCATTTTCAACATTACAGCATCTTTCTATTACTATGCATACAACATCAGCTGCCATCTAATTTACCATGAAGTTAAATAATTTAGCTATTAAAATGAGAAGCAGCTAACTTGGAGGTTGGTTTAAATCTGATGGGGACAGGATAGGAGAAATACATGAACAAGCATGCCTAAGCTACTGGTCAGGGCATTCAGCAGTGTATGGAAGCACAAGTTTGATAATTTGCACTGCTGGTGAAAGACATGATGGCAGAGTGCAATTCTGACAGCCTTCACTTTAATCTGCCTAAAGCTTTCCTTCAGACTTAGATCTTTTGCCCAATAGCTTTCAGTTGGCTGAAAAATCTTTAAGTCTCCCTCACTGTAGGCAGATCAAATACTTTCTCCCCACTCTCTCTCAGTATTCCCAGTCAAGGGCATTCAAGAAAATACACAAGAAATTGTCCCTCTTCTTTTAAGGGATCTGACATCAGTATCAATGGGGTTCTGGAAGAACTAATAACATTATTACAACACATTCTGTTACAAGAATAAGAACCAAGAAGAGAATTGTGTTTTGCTCTTTTCCACTCCTTCCCTTACTCCAAAAGAAAGTATGAGTCAATTAAAAACAGTTTCTGATCAATAACCTGCATAAAAAAATACCTTTCCTGCTCTCTTATTCAATAACAGAAACATAACTTTCCTGCACTAATTTGATAACTCTAAAGTGAATAAATCCAAAATCCAAAACTCTCTAAAGCTTACTTCATTTCTGCAGGTCAAGGAAAATAAGATGACTTACCATCATCTCCTCCTTAGAGGGAAAAAAAAAAAAAAGGCATAAGCATTAAAAAGATAATTTCCACACCAAAGCAGTAATGAAATGAAACAGACTTTAATACAAACACTCAAAAAGTGCAAGAAATCTTATTTAATTTATAAAAAATAGGATACTTTCCTTCACTCCATTCTTACTCCTCAAGACCACACAAGACTTGACACATTATAATAATGAAAGTCACTAAGAAATTCAAATCTTAGCAGCAGCTGATACACATACTCTTAAAAGCTGCACTTTAACTTCAGAAAAATGGTTAAGAAGGCATAGTCTTTAGATTGCATTGGCCAACAGTCAGTGCAGTGTTCTTTCATGGAATTCTTATCTCTGCATTAAATAATTCTCACAATGCTTTTTATTTGTGCGGATCAGCTTTTAGTAATTATAAATACTGAGCTATCTTGATTTTCTAGTGGATGGTGATTTTTTAACTGAATCTATTGGCTAACAGTTAATTTTTAAGGGAAATAATACAAACTGAGAGAGGAAAGCTGGTTCATTTGAAAGACCAGGTTATAGCTTTCAACTTAAATTTGAAAACAAATCCCAAGTTATTAGAATTGGCAGTCACAACAATTAGAATACTTTTTTTAAACAATTTTGCACATAACTGATTCTTCCTAAGTGTCCAGTCCTTCAAATAATGCAATTATTTGTACACTTGCAATACACTGCACACTATGGATGAGAAATGTACAACCATATTACACCAGAGTAAGCATGAACTGAAGTGACTAAACTAAAAGCTTTTTGAAAAAAGAAACAAGAATACAAAAGTCCATTTTGAATGGAAAACCAGTGTGACACTCTGCAAACAGTTTGAGACTTACAATTTAGTTTTCATATCAGCTCACCTGACATTAATGAGCCTATTAATAGGGATAAGATTAGGCATGTATGTAATAAAGTATCACATGCTTTAGTCTAAATATTAGAAATGGACAGCTATCTCTACAGAAGAAATTTAAAAAGCAGAAAGCACACCTACAGACTGAAGATTGTTATCTGTATTCCTTGTACTGCAACAATCACTATGTTAAAAGAAGTGCATTGGAAAATAAAACAGGCAGGACCCACCCCTACTAGGCGCCAGTGGATTTAAAGGACGATAGACAGATCGAGGCCTAAAAAATAAGTTAGAAAACACAAAGATCAGTTTTTAGCTAAACTGAGGTACAAGTATAAAAAAACAGGCTTCCTCTCCCTCCCAATTACTTGAAGCAGTTTTCTTCATAAATGCTGTTCCATACTCTCCAAGCAGAAGGCCCCTTGTATCCAGTGTAACGTTCTGGATTGAGCAGCAAATCCACATACTGTGCATCTGGAGATCTCTCATCTAAATAGGAAACATTTTGTTACATATGCTAAGTGATCAATTGAAAAAGATTTAAAAAGTCTCACAGAACTAAATATAAACAAGAGGTCTCATATAATACTATTCTGTCTTCCAGCTGGATTTTAAGTGCCATGTATGTAAAAATGCAGCAATATACACACTAAATTCAAAGCTCAAAAGCACATAATATATTCCAAAGTCTCCTGTGTGTCTCTAATTTCTATAATGTCTGATGATCATCTATGTTGCTTCTTTAAATCTACCATAAACACTTGACATGCACTATATTTCCTTACCCTAGGCTAAAGACATAAACAGTGTTTTGTTTTAAATGGCCTCCAAATTTAGGGTTTATCTGGCAGTATTTGCTTGGGGGTGTTGTTTTTATGAAAAGGATATAACTGCATACAGTAGGTTCTCAACAGAGACAAGCTCAAAGTAGTACATCTTGAAGCTGCTACATACCATAAATTTATTAGCTAAATCCATTTTTCCTCCAAACACCCTCGTATACTGGCAGAAAAGTCTGAATCACATTGCTTAACTGTACAAAACTTTCAGCATATTGCAGAACATATCTCTTAGTTACAACAGGAAGCATGTTACTTAAGCAGCCTTTCAACAAGCTATACCCCATCTCAGAAGTTCACCACAAACTTCAGGTAATTTATCCACAGAAAATTGTGAAACAAGACTCCCTCTGCTTAAAAGCATTGTAGAAACAGAAATTGTTTCAAGCTACAACAATTTCTTACAAGTAAAAGCAGGAGGAATTCACCACTCTTTGAAATTCTAGGTCAGGATCAACTCCTGCTTAAACAAACCCCACATAGAATACAAGCCGAAAGTCCAGAGACTTATTCATAGGAATAGGCCAAGAAGTGCCACGTAGTACTTCCTCAGATATCAAAACACCCCACAGAAACAGAGAGCGAAACTGCTCTAAAAAAAGAGATGATTCTGCATGAGCAGTTAAGCATTGCTTCAGCAGCAGCAGCAAAAACAAAGAAAGGACACTGATACAAGACAGACAACAATGAGTGCCAAATGAGAGAAAGTCAAATTACAGCTTTACTTATTTATTTGACAGTGTGGCTAACCTAAGCAGTTCCTACACTCCCTGATCACTTCAGGATCCATTTTTCTTCTTGTTATCCACATACTGAGTTTATGTTCTCCGCTGAGCCATGCAACAGAAAGATGGAAAGGTGACCCAGGTTAGTAAGCTTTTTCAGTTAGATCAATTCTCTTATCTAGTTTATGATTAAGCCCAACAGGAAGAGAGGAGAAGAGAGCAAGGGTTTCTGCTTCCTCCCCATGACTCCCAGTAGTTACTCTCTCTCACTCTCCCTGCCCCAGATGACAAACTCACCCGACATGCCAGTTCATCACAACAGCGTGGGAGGTGGCAGGGAGATGGCAACTTACTTTCCCGCTATTTAGGTAAACCTAATCAGCTTACCATGCAGAAAGATGCACCAGAGCCAGTGCAAAAAAAAAAAAAAAAAACATACTGGAAGAACACAGCTGGGGACAGCCTCCTCCAGCATGGCATGACATAAGGAGAGATGGAGGTAGAATCAGGAACTACTTAAGTTAGTATTATTTCTAAAAGAAATGCTCCTCAACTATACCTTTCACAGCTCAGTACTACCAAAACATGCATGCAGACAACTTGAAGATAGTAGAGACAAGAGCAGATAATTCCACACAACAGTTCAGATCTAAAGTAATGCTCATCAGCTGTTACAGAAACAGCTCATATAGAAAGTGCTCAGACCAGACACAGCAGAAGTACTGAAAGAGAAGTCCACTGCTAAGTCCACTGCAGCTGCTACTCTCTCAGATGACACCAAACCCAAGCCTAAATGTAGATGAAAACATCTAGCATTATGCCCTAAATATTCCTTGCATAGGAAGCTCACTAAGGTATTTATTAAAAAGGACTTCAGTAGTCAATCCCTGAAGACAGCAATTCCCACACTTATCTGAAAAACACTCCTCTGAACTTTGATTGTTACAAGCAAATAAAAAGACTCTCACAAGTGAAGGAGAGGAAAGACACAATCTATTATCCTAATGTTTTAACAGTAAGAAAGTCCTTTCAAATGAGGATGCAGAAATCATTTGGAAATAGCAAGGCTGGACGAGGAACAAACTCAATCCAATCATAGTAAAATAGCAACAAAACAATATAGTAGTAAGAAACAACCAGCTGCAAGCCAGTTGTCTTATATTTGTGCTAGATGCAATTTTTTTTGTGAGAAACTTTTTATTTAAAGAAGTGTTAGCCCTCTCCCATTTACCATCTTTTTTATTTACATAAATATCTCCCGTTCAATATACTAAAAGGAGGTAACAGTAAATGTGCATAGTGTAGGTTACCAAACACTCCTTGTAAAATTGCAAAAATTTGCACTTTGTGTGTATGATATGATGCCATCCCCTTTCTGTCACTTGGAACAAAATTAAAACTTCTTAAAAATGGCTATTTGTACAGAAAATATGATCTTTTGCATTTTTATGAGACAGCAAATAAAACCAACACTATGAAAAAGCTTCAACATTTTACCATCAAGTTCACAAAAATGATCCTGTGAGTCGTCGTATCTTGCCCAGTCAATGAAAGCCTCCTTACTTTGGTTACTGAGGGGAAAAAAAAAATTGATCTTAAATTTTTAATAAACAATGTCAATAAGAGCTTCTGAAAGAAATATCACCTACATATAGCTTGGAAGTGGATTCTGAGTCAGTATATCTGAAACTTGAGAATATATGGAGCTATTCCTTGTTAACTGCAATGAGATTCAAGCAGGCATCAACTGCAATACTTTCAAAAGTCAATTTGATGTTGAGACAAAGATTTCACCATTATTTGAACAAACTGCAGTGACTTTTCTTCAGTAAGAGCTTGGTAAAATATGTTCATAGTACATTTTTAACACATTTCAAAGTACTACTTTAGCAGCTGTCACTTTCAGAGTGGGAGAGGAAGGAATCATCCTATTTTCATAACCTGTGCTTTCAATGAAAGGTACAATTGTTAGTGTCTTACTTTTTACTGGGAGACTAGATGTCTAAATGCCTCTTCTAAGCTAAAGTACCCTATGAATATGATTTGTCCTAAGCCATTTTAATAATAATGGCATTCCACTCACTCTAGCATTTTCAAAGGTACACTGTACTAGAGAGACAAATAGTTTGAAGCTCCCACACCATGAAACACAAACAGTGCCAAAACCTTCCTTCTGTGACTGTGCAGCACAGAACTGCTGATGCCACACTACTGACAGCAAAATGTAAGCAAAGTTAAGATTGGGAACTCTGCTCTGGGGTGCAGGGAAGTGCCTTGAAATAACAAAACCAACCTATTCTCTTTGATCAAATTAGCACCAGCTCAACACTACAAACAGAGGCAATTGTACAAGATAAACTTCTAACCTTCTGCCAAATCACAATAGGAGACATACTTGGCATTAGGTGAGGAAATTCTCTGCTAATTACCAAGAGACAAGGTTTGATAACCACAAGAAATACAACTTTTAAAGGAAAACAACTCAAAACCAAGAGGATAATCAATGCTAGATAGAGAACATGGAGGTTTTCCTGCAAAGCACAAACTCGTCCTCCACTTGCAGGATCCATTACCTGCTCTCTTCCAACTTTAATTATCTATCCTACTTCCATAAAGGCATTTTCTCTAGCTCTCCATTTACAGTGTCACATTCTTTTGCCTTACAGAAATGGAACAGAATTAATAATTTCTTACTTCCCCTAAAACACCACACACCTGGCAGAAACTGTCATTTTTTCGTGGCACAAGAAAGAGTTTCAAAATCTTTACCAGGTAGAACTGCTGAAATTTGTGGGCAAAGACATCATATCCCTCCATTAACAGTGAAAATTTGATTTTTCTATTTCTGCTTTTCAAAAGTGAGGAATCCTGTAGAGTGCTATGTTTTCTAGATGCTGCTCCACAGACTTCTGTGCCTAGGGGTAGCACCATCCTGAAGAATTCCTCCCATCCAACCTTGACAGTGCCATGCAATAAGCAAGATCACAGAATTGATCCAAGTTAAAAATAACTTTACCAACAACAAAAGTAACTCAACTCCCTGATCTGGTTCACTGAATGATCACAAATAGGCACATCAGTGCAACAGTGGGACAAAGCAGGACCAAACCCCTTAATCCAGCACAGTTGCTGAGAAAAAAGAATAGAGAAAAGGTGGTTTTATTTGCAAGTTTCTTCTGACTCTTGATGCTGTAAGATACCTCTTTCAAGTAATATCAAAGCATACTTTAAACAACAAAAAAAAGTCTACTTATCATTTAACACCTTTACCTTCAGATGTTCTTGCATCATTTCCCATTTACTTTCTAATGGGAAGAATGAAGAACAAAAACCACCACATCAGACAGAGAAAAAAAAAATGTTCCTTTCTTACTATTTTTGTAGTGTTGATGTAAATCACAGCATACCTTAAGGTACTGTTAACCGCTCCCAGCTTGTTAGCTTGCTCACAGTCTTCCAATTCTTTGGAATTATTTGCTGCTTTTGAATACTGTAAAAAAAGTTATATTTAATATGCAAATGAATTACTGAAATCCTCAAGAACAGGTGCTGTGAAAGGTCTTTCTAAGTTTAGCAGTGAGTTCCCTAGTATTAGGGAAAATCCTCTAATTCTAGAAGCAGTTATGGTTCTGGAACATTTCTTACTTTGTTTTTCTTTGTTCACTTAAATTCATTAGGCTGATTTCACTCTGAATTTAACTGCTACAGGGAATTCAGCTAAAGATGTCAATTTTGTTTTGCCTTTTGATTAAATTGAGTTCTTTTGTTATGAAACCCCCTACATGAAGTGTTTTAGATACTTAGTTACCATCTTTTTTTTGCAAGTATAATCATATGCCAAGTTTGATTTCATTTTAGTAGGCATATTTATTACTTTTGGCCATTTTCCCTTCATGCTTCCTTTAATCCAATTCATCAGCCCAATTCAGATGTGCATGGGTCTGGAAGACAAGCTTTTTCAGCTGAACTCAAATTTTGCTTATTTTAAAGACAAAATGGAAATGTATAAGCTGAACTTTGATTCTGAAGAATTTTTTAAAAAGTAATCCACTGAAAAACTTACTTTTGGAACACACCTAAGGAAAACATTTGCAAAATTAAAGATTATATTCCACTATTCTATAATAATATGGTTATGTAAGCAGGGAATTTAAGTCTGCCAGCATAAAGCTCAGAAAGTTCTTCTACGTTTAGGAACATAAAAGGTAGTAACAATGCTATCTTAAAAGATAAACTCAATTTCCTCCTTTTGGGGGTTTTTGGATTGGTGGGGGGGATATGTGTATTTTTTCCAGACTAAACCTTAGGTCAATTATTAAAACAAATAAATTATAAATTTTAAAAGAAAGAGTAATTTTTTTCTGTGGACAGCTTTGTGGTCAAGATGCCAGAGGCAAAGTACCACCATAATATGTATCACTAAAAAAAAAAGAAATTTTATTAAAATTGTTCAGATGAGTAAGCAGAATTATTTGCTATTTAAAAATGCATTTGCCTGGACCAACACGAGGAAAAACAGCAGAAGACCTAAGACACAAAGGAGATTAGAAAAAACAAATAATTTCAATCTTGTTAGGGGCCTTGCCCATATATGCTTACTCCAGAAAGAATTTTTCACTCAATTTTCTTGCATTTGGCAGGCATTCTTCAGCATTGTATGGATGTTAAAAGGAAAAATGGGAACAAAGAATGGCCTTAACCTAGACTGAAAGAGATACTGCTGATGAAATAACATATGGAGATGCTGAAGCAAATATTCTGCATGTCTAGAGTTGCAAACCAATCCCTACCCTGAAGTGAAAAAAGGTTACTGCCAAGATTAGAATCCTAAATTAAGAGTTTCTAACAAAATGAACATTCAGGTCTCAAAACATGTTTCCAGGCTTTCCTATTCGCCAGTGTTTAACAGCAACAGTTGCTGGATCAGTGCTCTGTGACCCCTGACAAGATCAGGACAAAATATCCGTTCTTGCCAACCAGGATTTCCTAAGGCCAGTTACTGGAAAAAAAAAAAAAAAAAACAGAAAAGAAGGGCAGGAAGTAAATTACGAAGTTGAATGTTGTAACCTGGAGTTACTGTATCCTATCCTTTGCTTTAAAGATTTATACAGCTTTAATGTCTAGCCACAAAATATGCATTCACCACTCAAATGCAACAGAACTACAGAAAAGGAAATTACTGTGTGCCTCTACAGCACTATTTCAAAAGGCTTATGGTGGTGTCAAGAATTAAAAAGACATCCTCTATTGCTAACTGCACTCCTGTGGGGAAGCTTTACAAGTGTAACCTTGGTCTTTGCAGCTAGATGAGCATTCAAAAGAACTGCTGTCTTCATTGCTCAGCAAACAAAAAAAATCCCCCACAAAAACCCAAATAAAGCTAGAAGTTTACAAGCTCCTTTACACCAGCAGAGAAAGGCAATGGAAAACTGGACAGAAGCCACAGAAAACCTCTCCACAGGATTCTACTGTGAGTGTACCTATTCAAGAGATTGTGTCATTATTAAAAAGATGCCTTTGGTCATTTTCAGCTTTCCAAGACCGATACTAACAGGATGAAAGACAGAAACTGGACATGCATGTGTTCTCAGGGAAAAAACCCACCCTTTTTTAAAATCCTGTACTTTACATATAAGCCATAAGGTGTAAGACTTCCCCAAATGGGAAATTAGCACAGGCTAATAGCACAGTACTTGCACAGTCTTTGAAACAAAACATTCATACTAAAATGAATTTGATATTTCCTTAAAAGGGATATTAAATGAGATAGTAAATTTTTAATTGGCTCTACGAAAGATCACTTAACTGAACCATAAGAAGTAAGAAAATGGTGTAGGTAAGATTCATGTCCATTCTGATGACAAATTTCATCCAGAAAAGCAGCACATATTAATGTCTTCTACTGCAGATTAAAGGAACAGAATTGCCTAACTTTCAGTACTGTAGCTGGTTTCAACAACTTGCAAGGCAGCTCAAAGGCAACCACTGTAGCAAACATACAGCAAATGACAGCTTCCCAAAGAATCTATCCAACCTTCTTTATTGTGGTGAAAGCAAAAGGCATCAATTTTTTCACTTCCTAAATCAAATTTGGTATGCTCATGTGAAGTATCCAAAGAACAACATACTCTTTGGTTACTATTTAACACCCTACTTATGGCTCTCAAGATTAACCAATGAGGAAGCTCAAATTCAGAAAGAGCCCTTTCTGGAACAGTTTTTAAAGTTTACAGTCCCTCTCTTTAGGAGGCATTATGGCATTCCAGGAGTCATTTTCTCTGCAACCATGCTTGGAAGATAAAAGAGTCAATGAAAAAGAGAACTGGCAACACATTATTCAGCTAAAACACAAGATCTCCTGCCCAGAGATAGTGTCAGCTTTTCAGAAAAACAACTGCTGCTTGTGCTGGAATGGCAAACAACTGACATTTAGGTTATGTCAGTGAGAAAGATTTTTCTTCACTGATTACCAGGAACCTTTAAATGAAGAGGCAGTCTTTACTTCAAAGTGAGTTAACAATGTATGTGTAAAAGAAACAAGACTTCTTCCTCTTGAGCTAAAGCTTGGACAGATCTGCCTGCCCTTTTCCAGACAGCAGCACACAAGTCATCAATTCTCAATGAAGTATTCATCTCAGTTATCTCTGATAACATTTCTTGGCTTGAGATCTAAACCCAATGCCAACACTCCTGTTCATAAGTCCTTTATGATCTGGTGAACTACACCCAGCCTGCCCGGTGAGGTAGAAAGCACTGGGGATGATGGAGATATGATAGTTAATCGAGAGATAAGTGCTTACAATACAGTCAAGGCACTCAATGGGAAGATCTCTCATTTGGACACCATTAACCCATCAACTGCTAAAATCCTCATTCTTGGGCACCCTGTTTCAGATGTGTGGGATTTGTGGGTAGTCCTTCTGCTCTGACCTCTTATCCTATGCATATATAGCCTCTTAACTTTTTAGCTTTGCTAAGGTCACTTGGTGATCTAGAAAGGATGGCTTGGAGAGATGCAAGCAAAAGCCAACAGCACAGACTGACTGCTCCAGTTTGCACTGGCCACTTTGGCCAAAACCGTCTTTAGAAAAATGACCAAATCATCTCTGGACTAATGACCTCTTGAAAATAAGTGTTGTGATTACTTATGATTGTTAATAAAGATTGCGCTGCTACTGCCTCCGTGCATCTTAGCCTGTAGCTTTTTAAAATGTGACCTGTACTCAGAAATGAAGCAACAATTCTGCATCAGGCATTCTGTGGCCATGCACTGCTGTCCCTTGCCATTCATTGATTCAGTCTGCAGCAGCTCTCCAGCAATGACAGGCTCAAAATGACACAACAGCACCAGCTACGTCAGAAACACTACTCTACATAAAGGCAGAAAGGTTAAGCCACATACAGGAAACGATCACTTAACTACTTCATCAGTGTGAGAACACTGAAGGTTTATACTAAAAAGTCACATAGCTGTTCTAAATTTAAGATTAAAAAAAAATCAGAAAGAACTTTAAAAGTTAACTTTAAAAATTAAGGAGTACTTACTTTATTAGAGCTCCCAGCCTTAATTCCGACAGGTATTTTGCTCTAGAAACAAAAAATAAATCACAGCTTTTACATTGCTCATAGAAATACTTGATTAAAATCTACAAATTAGGTATCATGCCTATAGAGGTCAAAGCAAGCTTATTTTTTGAAAAATTATCTTGCTCCTTTACCTGATCACCATGCTATATGCAAAACAGTGCTAGAGCTTAGAAGAGATTTACTCTTGAAGCTCTCCACTTTCTCCATAAAATGACTAAGACCTTAAAATATTTTGGTTGTATTTATACTTTTGGAATAGAAAATAAATTGGTCACTTTTACTTAAATTTAAGTTCTCACTAAAAAGTATTGCCAGCAGTGCTTGTATCATTAGCTAGTACTATAGTACGAGCCACTGCAAATTAGCAAATTTTTAGCCAAAACCCCTTTTTCTATTACATATTATTCAATCCATACCTCAGGACAAGGCTCTACATGACAATCTTTGATAGAGCAATGGCCATCATCAGCCCAAAATGGGCATGGTCTCTTCAGGTTGACCTAAACATACAAAACCAGAAGTTTACAATCCACACTGACATAAGGCAACTGTAGAAAAAAGATCTCAGTATCAGGAAATCCTTTAAATTCTTTTAATTAGTCTCTCTAACGACATAAGATGAAGCTTTGTGCAGTAAAACTGTTAATGACAATGGTCTCCAGCAAATGAACACAAACACATAATATATTAAAGCAGAAATTAAATCTCTTGCTATTAAATTGAAATTTACTAATTTTAATAAGTGAAAGTGAAATTTACTAATTTAAATAAGATTTTGGATTTCAAAATCAAACTAAAAACAGATTATTATTTTTAAATGTTAAAGATAATCCTCAGTCAAAAAAACCCCGACAAGACATTTAGCAGATGGTATGACTTCTTAGAAGTGATGACAAATATCTTCTCATTACAGCTCAAACCCTGCAAGCTCAGATACAATAAAAGCAGAGATTTTAGGTTGCCTCCCCCCATTTCCTCTACTCAACACACAAACACTATTCATAGAAAAAAAAAAAAAAGGCAAAATTATTTTTTGTACTTCTTCACTCATTTCTTTTCAAATAAAGCATGAAATAGTATTACATTTACATCACCTTCACAGTAAGGCCCATCATACAAAACTTTCACCTCCCACCAATTTCTATCAAAAAAGATCAGCAAAAATAGTTAAATTCCAGCCTTCTTCAAAGCAAACTCTCACAATAAAAAAAAACGCTTACACACTGAGGAAGATATAAGTAACTAGGCAGTCACTGTTTTTGCACAGAGGAATGCTGTAAATAAAAAAAAAAATAATCTGCCGCCTAAACTGCAGATTAATTCAGAAAGAACACATGGGAATGAAGATGTACTAGTCCAAGAATGACTGAAGAGCACTGAAAACCAGTACACACACAAACTGAGGTTGTATAGCACTTGTACTTTTATCAAACCAATCATGTACTGTCTACATAGAACATCCAATCATCTTCAGGTATGAGGTATTAGGTTTCATTGTTATCACTCACAGTATTATTCAGTCCTTTCACAAATTAAAAGACATTCGTGATCATGAGGCTTCCACAGTTGCTGTGTTTTGATGTATAAAATTAGAGACACGAATGTTGATTTTTTTCATTGGGAAGTGTTCTACTATTTAGAAACCACCTAGCATAATTTCTGCAAGACTTCATGAAGTTTTTTCTGGCCTTTAAATAAAAACTACCTCATCCATTCAGTATAATGGTTTGAGTTATTCTATACCACCACACATCATTGCCAGGGGCAGGGAAAACTTCTTTCTTCCAGGGAGAAGGGGTTCTTTCCAGTGGAGAAAATGTGACAGAGGGAGTCGTCTGATATTGTCTATTATTGTTTTCAGCTCTGTGTGAATCACTTCTTTTCTTATCCCCTCTATCATTAGTACTGTTGCTATAACTGTTCATTTCCTTATCTCACTGCTGTTTCCAGAAAACTGTTCTTATCTCAACCCACCATCTTTACCTTTTGTGCCTCCAATTCTCACCTCCATCATGGAGAGTGAGTGGTGCGTGGTCTGGTGGGGAGTACCATTCCTAAACCACAACACCTACCTTCACAATTTCCACATCCATTTATGTGCTTTAAAGCATTTCCATCATTCTGCACAGGGAGATCAAATGAGCCGTTGCTTATTGGAACAGGAAAGGGTGAAGAATGTTCTGACTGACTGACTCAGTTTGTTTGTTCAACACAAATTCTTCCCTGCCACCACTGAAGTACTGAGTGAAGTGTGGTGCTAGGTGGGCTGCACACAGGCCCCTGGAACCACTCATCTATTACAAAGATCAGTATAAAAGATGAGGCAGGACTGCAACACAGCTCTAGAGCATGATCTGCAGAACTGCTGTTGAAGTGAACATTAGCTCTACATTTGCAAGATGAAGTTACTGTTTTATGAAGTCTCATATACCTGTTTCTCCTCATCTTCATATACTTTGTTTTCTATCTTTCTGTTACCTCTGGAGAATCTCATTACCACTACTATGTGATATATTAGTACTGAAATTGCACATATCCTGTTTCTCCTGAAAAGTGAATTTAGAACTATATCATGTAGCAGGAGATTCAAGGTGCAGTTGAATGTACATTACACTGTTTGCTCAAGGTAGAAAAGTTAGAGTCTAGTGCTTTCTTCTCCTTCTGCTCACTCATAACCCCATCTTGCCTGAGTTTAATATTATCTGACTCCAGACTGGCTAGGTGACTTCTTACATCCTGAGGAGAAAAAACCCCAAAACCAACGAAAAAACCCAACAAAATCAACAAAACCTTACCAACAAAACCCCCTAGCAAATGGAAATACCCTAACTAAATATCTACCAGGTTAAAGATATGTATTCTTCTGAGAGGTAAAAGTAGCAAAGGGGCAGGATGCTGCCCTAGAGGAGTGTGAGCTCCCTTTTCCAGGGGCAGGCAGCCACCTGATTAGCTCAGTCAAAATGCAACTTCACTTTCAGGTTAAGCCTATCTGAAACAGACGTATCAGGCTTCAAATCTTCATTTGCACATCAGATAGTAACACAGACAAAAAATGCTTCAAGTAATAAAAAGTGATATTACATACTATTTGAAAAAGGAACAGTTTTACCTATTTTTCAAAAGAATAACAAACACTAAAATCAGAAATAAGACAGTAACTTATTAGCAAAGTAAATCATGCCAATATTTCCATTTCAAATTACACACATTTCTTAGAAGATAAGCACTTTGTGCTGTCATAAAATTGCTAAAATATGATCCTTTTCCAGTGCCTTTTGCAAAGGCACTTTAAAATTACCACTTATCAATTGAATAAAAGCAGTCATAATTTACTGTCACTGACTCCAGGATGAACATAGCAAACAAGACTTATTACCAACATAACTGTCAGGGACTAAAAAACTGCTTCAACCAAATTAAAAAGTTGTGGGCTTCTAATAGGCAGCTTAACACTGGTAAGTTGATTTGATATGCAATCCTGCCTATATTTTCTGCATTTTATTTAAATTATTCAGAAAAATACCATTCTAAGTGTACCTTGTAATATCTGAAGTAATCACGTTCTTGCAGTTTCTGTATTTTGGGAAAGATCTTGAATGTATTGAAGTCATCGATGCTTTCTATGTCACATAAACAGTCATCTAGGACTCCTGTGAGCTATTGAAAAAATACATAAACATTTATTTTAATATAGAAATAGAATATTAACTGCAGAAAAATCTTTTAAAGAGAAAAAGATGGTAATTGAAAGAAATACTAGTGAAATGCAGTTCCATAGCAAATATTTCTCATCACAAAATACTCTGCAACACACCGCATAAAGTAAAACTGTAGCACTTTGAGCTTAAGCCCACGTCCAAATGCATTGCTAAATCAATGTTAGCAAGATTAATTTCACCCCTGAAATTTGTTGACACTTTCGGCATATAGAACTTGTTGAAGAATGAGCAACAAGAATTTCCAAATTACAAATACATGGTATATTAGCAAAGTTCCATATCAACTGTTCTCCTACCAAATGCTCACAAGTCAAATTGCCTAAAAAAACCCAACAATCACACACTGTCATCTTATTTTCATATTTCTTCTCAAAGTGTGAAAACACTCCATCTAGTTTCCTTAGAGGCATGGGGAAAAGGAGTGTAGGTTCTTCTGTGCCCAAGAAGTTTGCGATTTCACAGATAAATTCAACAAATAAATACAAGAAAAACCAGGCACAGGGATCTATATTTCAATGCTGTGAATCTATCATTCTGACTATGACTTTTCCAGGCCTCATCCCTCTACTTGTGCCAGGACAGCAACCTGTACTGCCACTGCACTAGGTGAGGAGCACCTCTAGGAGAAGCAGCACACGCTGCAAGTGCAGAAGTTCTACTGCCAGCACAGAAAGGGAAAGCAGGACTGTGCATGTAGCAGAGAGGGCAGCTCCAACTAACACCACAGACTAGGCTATGGAAACCCTCTCACTGAGACCCTGGTGGTGTTTTATTGAAAGGTGGAAATACTGAAACTGTGATTCTATGCACAGTTATATAATAAATTTCAATAAATCTAAACAAACTCTCTTAGGCATAGCTTCTTAAATTACTACAGACATGTCTGAAGGCTTCAGACATGTTTAAAAGGGAATGGAACCAAATACTGGTGCTTACTGCTTCTGTTCTTCATTGACATCCATTATGGCCTACAAATTATTTAAAATAGAAATGCCCACACATCTTATATCTTGCATGGGATGAGAAGAACTTCTAACTATTGAAATGTTGTGTGGAAAAGGAGACAAAAAATATTTTATGCCTTTCCTTTCTTCCACAGATTTCACACAGATGAGATTATGAAATCATCTAATCTGTTTTATGCATGATAAATCACTCCTGTACTTTACAGAACAGATACCCTTATATAACCAAGCTTGATGTAAAAGAGCCACTAGAAAACAAATTGTAGGCTTATGCTCCTTTATAAAGCATAAAGGAGGCCTGGAAAATGGATTTCCCCCAACTCTCTGTGAGAATAAAGAAGTGAGGATATGGCAATAAAGCACTTAAGTGGAAAATTCACCTTATGTAGATCCTACTTTTCCTGAGGCACTAAATAGGCTGTCACAATTCTGTAGAGCAGATATGGCAATGAAGTAAAGCTAATTTAAGGAAAGATACTTTAAACAATTTTTTTTTTCCTGCTGTTATGCTTGCCTTGTTAATCAAACCTGGGCAAACAATTGTCAAAGAGCCCGTGTGTAATTACAGTTTTTTCACAGTCCACACAACTGCCAACTCCAAAGTCAGAAGAAAAAGCTTGTTATTAATGATGCTTACAGAGAGAAAACCCCCATGCACTTTAGTCTATAATAATTTCATTTAAAACTTGAAATTTTCTTATTGATCACACACAGGCAGAAATCTGTAAAGGCACAGCCCTCACAGGTAACACTATACCACAAAGCAAACAGCCTAACATTTCATTATAATATAAAAGGCAAAGAGATAACTCTGAACATTTTACTCAAATATTACTCAACTGTATAAAGAGGCTAATACACGGAAGTTTTTTTGGACTGAGAAGATAAAGAGTAGGAAACTATTTTGATGACCAGCCCGTAAGACTATCCACTGCTTACAAAAATAATTTTACCATCTATGCAAAATGGAAAATGCCTTTCCAGGGGGAAAATGTCCCAGGTAAATGCAATAGTTACATTCAGTGTCTAATCCTCATGGAAGAATAAAAAGCTGCAGCCATTTTATTTAACTAAGACCTCAATTCTAAGAACAACTTTGAAAATGCAGTATAGTTTACCTAGATCAATGAAGCTTCAGAAATGAATCCTCAAAAACTACAACTGATCTAGGAAATTATGAAGAGAAAAATTAATTCAGAGTACTAGAGCAGGCAAACTAACTTTTCCATTTTTTTTTCCTCACAACATTTTCAGAACTGGAACAGTTAGCTCCCTGTATACATAAAATAGCAAAATCAATGTTTCCTTGGAAAGCATGCTCTAAAATTAAACGAAGTTGTACCTGCACCAAACCACAAATTATAAAATACTTTAACAGCATGCATGAAACACTAATACTGCACAGCAGTGGAGTCAGTTCACAGCACAGTGATGCAACAGCAACACTGGTTTCAAGTACCCCAGTCAGAGTTTTTTTTTAATTAGTCTAAGTGTGGCTTCAGTGCTCTGACTCACAGTGCAACACTCCAAGAACATGCAGAAAATAGTTTCATTTTTGTCAGCATCTGGATCTTCCACTTAATTTGTTTTTTCAAATTGGAGATACCAAAATAAGAACAGTGTACTACACAGTTAAAACTAGTATTGGAAAACCTACTTTGTTATTCACACCATTGGTACTTTGCCTTTTTTAAATTGAACTACACTAGTTAACTTAGTCTACAAATATAAAGTCAAACTGTACTCTAAGTTAACACACTTTTATTACAATGGACAACTATCATAGTTTCTTTCATCTGTTAATTTCTTTGAGCTCTAAATAAACTCTAAAAGCATTAGCCTACTATCATCTGTGTTCAAGAAGTCATCTGAAATGGTGCAGCTGCTACTTCTTCTACCTTTCCAATATGCTTATCAAAGTACTTCCAGGTGTTCTCAAACCTAGTTTAGTTCTTGAACAGGTATCAGAGCTATACTGGAGAAGTGAAACTTTTAACTTATCTTCTCCAAGATAAATCAACCTTTCAGAAGAAAAGGTCAATGTCCAACCTGCATCAACTTCTCCTTATAAAATCTAGAAAGAAAAACACAGTCAGCACTTTAATATTAAGGAAAAAAAGCTGGATAAATGCACAAAATAATAAGCAATCTATTCATATAAACAACCTTATTAGTGTTATCAGGCTGTTGTACTTTAATTGCTTTGACACTTAGAAGACCACCTGGGACACCTTGTTTTGTTCCTCAGACATTTCCCTTTGCCATGGCTGCAGAATGAGAGAACAGCCTCAGGTAACATGACTCCAAGAACTATTGGTTAGCTTGTCGTTCCCTGCACAAGCCAAACTCTGAACTCAGTGTGCTAACAATTTTATGAAACAGCAACAACCAATCTCTCTGCCAAGCATCACAAAAATCCCCATGCCACTTTATTAAGTGCTTCTTTAAGAACTCCATTTCAATTAGCATTTAGTTATGCTAAAATAGTTACTAAAATAATGTCAATCAAAGAAAACCTCAACTTCCAACAAAAAAAAAAGCTGCAATAAAAGCTATCTATGCTACTGTCATCACCACCTTTGGTGGCCACTTACAGTACAGCATATTATGCAACACAGAAACTTAGAAAATATAAGAGAAATAATAATCCAGAGGACAAGGTTTGCTCCATGTGGACGGTGTATTCCTCAATAAACTCTCTCCAACATCTTTGGCCCAGCTGAAAGCCTCTCCTACTTGACACCAGCGATCACATCAGTCACAGCCACACTGGATGAACAGGGAGGTCCTTACTACAGACACACGTCCTCCTAAAGCTGGGAACGCAGCTTACAGAAGGAAGCACTGCGTGTTCTCATCCTTGCCGGTAATGTGGGCAAACAGACGCGACCTAAGCACAAGCCAAGCCCGGGCATTGGCATCACCATTGGAACATATGGCTTCTCACAGACTTCATCAGGGCACCGAACTTTCTGCCTGAAGCCACGGGCATGATCCAGTCCGGAGCTCCCCGACGTATCCCACGGACTGATGCTACCTCTGGTTCCCAGGCCAACCAACTTCTCCCGGCGGCACCGGCCCCGGGCTGGATCCCGGCAAGTGCCAGCGGCAGGGTGTGGAAGGGGAAGGACGTGGGCTGCACACTCCAATAAGACATTCCCCGACTTCTCCGCGGGGAGCCGACCCATGACACGGCCCAGAGCTGCCCTCTCCCCTATGACTCCCCGAAGTGACCTCGCCTCCCGCCTGTGCCCTGCTGCCGCGCCGGGAGGGCTTCGCAGCCCTGCCCACAGCCGGCGGGCATCCCTGCCCGGCCACGCTCCCTGCCGTGCCACCCCGCCGCACCGTCCCGCCAGCCGCCGGTTCCCACCTGGGCCTCCGCTGTCAGCACGCAGCCGAGCACCGCCAGCAGCCACGCCGCCGGCCGTGCCCTCGCCGCCGCGTTCCGCCCGCCACTGCCGCCGCTCATGCTGCTGCCGCCGCTGCCGCGACTGACGGAGGAGGGGGCAGCCCTCGCCCCGCCGCCGCCGGCACAGGAAGGAGAGGGACGCGCCGCGGGTCGGCGGCGGCAGCGTCTCCTCCCGGCGCGGCCGCTCCTGCGGACGGCGGGACCCGTCGGGCGGGGGCGCCGCGCTCACCGCGACCTGTCCACGGCACCGCCGCGCGCGCCCGGGATCCTCTCGCGAAGCCGCGGCACCGCCGCCGCCACCCCGCTCCAGCGCCCGCCGCTCCCGGGCCGCCGGCGCGCGGCACGCCGGGAGATGTAGTTCCCCTGGCGGTCCCGGGGCCGGGCCGGGGCGGGGCGGGGCGGCGGCGCCCAATCGGAGAGGACCACGCGCGCCTCCAAAACAAGTGGCGGCGGCGCGCGAGGGGCTGGCTGGGCGCGTGCGCGCGGCGGCGGGAGGGCCGCGTGAGGAGGGGCGGCGGCGGAGCGGGGCCGTGGGACCCGGCCGGACCCGCATGAACCAGCCGGGCCCAGCAGGTCCCAGCCTGAACTCAGCCCAGGTCACTACATGGCTGTCCATCCTAGTATAACCCAGTCCAGGCCACTATCAACCAGGTTAACCCAGTGTCACGGAATCCCCTGAGCTGGAAGGGATCCACAAGGATCATCAAGTCCAGCTCCCAGCGCTGCACAGCACCATTCCCAAGAGTGGCACCACGTGCCCAAGAGTGTTGTCCAAGCACTTCTGGAACTCTGCCAGGCTTGGGGCTGTGACCACTTCCCTGGGGAGCCTGTTCCAGTGCCCAAGAACCCTCTGGGTGAGGAATCTCGTCCTGACATCCAACCTAAACCTCCCCTGACTCAGCCTCAGGCCATTTCCTTGAGTCCTTTTGCTAGTCGTGAGAGTGAAGAGAGCGGTATTTGTCCCTCTGCTTCCCTTTGTGAGGATGCTGAAGACCACAATGAGGTCTCCCCTCACTCTCCTCTTCTCTAGACTGAACAAACCAAGTATGTCCCAGCATACCTCCCTGTAAGCCCAGTCTAAGCCTGGTCCAACCCAGTCCAGACCTGTGCAAACCGGTTTGGCCCACTATATCCTAGTGCACTCCAGTATAAGCCAGCAGACTGGGACCAGTGCTACACGGGTGAGTTGGGCAGGGCCCCAGGACCCCCTGCCCCACTGTTGGGGCAGCTCAGAATCAATCATTTGGTCCCAACAGTTAAATGCTTATCTGTAATTCATTTCCAGAATTGCAAAAAGTCATATTTCTGCAAAAAACTTGAGTGTTGCACTGGTTTAATGTGCAGGGTTGCTGAAATTAGGATTTTATTTTCAATTCAGATGCTAACTCAGGTTCTTCTTACACCCTTTCATTTGGAGAATACCCCTTTACTGGAGTATGGAGACAAGCTATAAGTCTAGGGTAACTATGTTAGAGGACTTAAAAGTTTTGAGACTGACTTTTGTTATTTACATACAAATTAATTCAAATAATTCACATTTTCCATTACATTGGTCCTTAAGGGGCCAGTGTGTCACAGATTTTTGCATTGCTGAAAATGTCTCAAAGGGATGCTGTCTAGGAATGACAGAGACCATAAGATGAAGTAGGCAGTAGTTAGTCTGGTTCCAGAGAGATGATGTAAGTACTCCTTTCTTTCCTCTCTGGGGTACGGGCAGTACAACTGTAATTTGGGAACACACGACTAAATGAGAACCTAGTCCTACTTTCAGCACCAGTGGAGCAATACATTAGCTAGATACTTGAGAAGAAATTAGCAGAGCAGCTAACGTTAATGTTTACATTGCCATAGTTTGCTCTCAGTATCAGTACTCCATACTTTATCACAAGTGGTTTGTACTTCTCACAAAGAAACTGTTTCTGTTCAGCAGATTAAGGTGAATTCATTGTATCTGTTTACATTTTGTACCTTTGATTCTGGAAAAAAGTTTTCCATCACGAGTATTTAGAAAAGCCCTAAAACCTTGGAAGAATCAAGCACTGTCACACACTTGAGCCACATAAAGGACTAAAAGTTAGAAGTAAATGATCATGTTTTAAAGTCATAGTGTTCACTGAGTTTTCAGTTCAGAACACTTTATGTTAGTTACAGGGGGTACTTTATTTCATCACCACTGAAATGCTTGTACCAGAAGTCAGTCGTGGTTTAGCTTTTTACTGCCATATTCAAAGGATAAGGAATTGGCTGTAAAAATATATAATGTATCATTTTAAGAGGCAGTAAAAAAAATTTATTTTATAGGATTTTTTTTGTGTAAGTATTGTCTAACACAGCGGAGCTGAAGGTAGCTTAATGCACGTTTCTAAATTCTAGGGTATTTTCAATCTTATTTATGTTTTAGTGTAGATTTAAATCTATGAATCCTACTTTGCTAGTGGTATAAAAATGTCTAAAAAACCCCAAACATAAAAATCCTAATATGGGATTTCTGTGTGAAATCAGTTTCAGGAAAGATTTGCAGAAGCAGCAGTGTTACAATTGCAATCAAAACCCAACAGCATATTACAAAGCTGTGTCTACTAAGCCTCTTTCTTTTAAAGAAATTTGTCACAATGTTATAACATTTTAGCAAGGGCTGAGGACAAGCTCTTACTGGAGAGACGGATAATCACAGTTTACAGGTTACTGGGGTCATGAAGAGTCTGGCCTATATATTTAATTTTCCAGGGTGGTTGTCATAGGAACAAACATCTGTGATTTCATAATATGCACTGCTGTTACACATGTTGGCAGTTTCGTTTACAAGCACTAATGTTTTCTTTGTATGTGCAAGCAAAGAAAGCCTTGAACACAGGAACTAAAACCATTATTCTTTATTAATAAGAATTAATTAAAGAACATCAGAATCACCTCTTCTTCATGTCTCTGTGATGTTCTCTAGCATAGGCGCAGATCTGGGTGCACAAGAGAGAGACAGTCTGTTAGTGGATGCAGCAAATCTGCAATTACCAAACTTGCCTCTGGCCTGAAACTGATCAAGTCCTGCAAGTTTTACTGTATTACCTCCAGTGGTGCTCTTTAGCCAGCTCTTATTTGCCAGAATTGAGCTTATGGACTCTGGCTGTAGACAGAAATAATGATCTATAAGCATCAACTGTGGAATCAAAAAATGGATCTTAGAGATTATTATGGACTGATTTAAGTGAACATGCATGATAAAAACGTGTGGCTTCACATTTCCCATTAGGAGAAACTTGATAAATCCCAGCTGCTTTTTCAAGTTCGTGAGCTAGATTTCAGTAATCTGAAATGTGGATTTGTAGGGGGATAGAATGTAAGAAAATAAAGATAGTGTAGAAAGTAATCTTACCCCTAAGGAGTTGCAGCTGGGCAGAGATTAGGAACAGGCCTGACTTCAACAGGCCACTGTAACCAGTGAGAAGAAGAGTGCTATAAAAGAGTGGGGTGGCTGGGTGAGAAAGGAAATGGAGTCAGTTGGCTGCTTTGTGAAGAAGAGTCAGTGTTCTGAGGAGCTACCCATGAGAAAACACCAAGAAGGCATGAAACTTTTGCAATAGGAGACAACAGTATGGAACCCCTGCAATAAGATGACAACGTGGATTTTTATTTTGAAACTTTTTGCCCTTGAAACATTTGCCTTTATTTATTTTTCTTTATTTATTTTTGCCTTTATTGATTTTTCCAAATTAACTTCTGAATGCGTCCTTCCTAAACTTAGGAGAGTTAACCAGAGGAATCAATATGTCACAAACCTCTGTTTAAGTCTGGCAAACAGCAGCAGTGGGAGGGCAGTGCCTGTTGAGCAGTGGAACATCTTGTGGTAGTCTAGATTTAAATGATACAGCAAGGCACAGCTGCGGGTGAGAACTTTCAGTAAACCACCTGACACAAGTACACAAAGTCGCCAAGGGCATGATTTCTGTGGTCTGTCAGGCCTTCTACTGTGAAGACCTTGTACACCCTGTTCTGTCCTACTCTCAATAGATCTGATACAAGTAATGTTTCCTTGCAAGTCATGCCTCACTGACATCTTGTTCCCCACCTACTGATGTCTGCCTTAAAACCACAACCCATGCTCATGTCTGCAGCAATGGGAGCAAATATCTTTTGAAAAGGACCTATGGATGTCTAGGATTATCTCAGGAGCATGGCCTGTGAATGGCAAAACAATGTCAAATTCAGTATAGTGGTAAACAAGGTAATGTTTTAATAAGAAAATACAGCAACATTTTCACAGTGACTATGAGGAAAAAAAGCAAGAGTGATAGAATGCAGTAAAAAATAAAGAGTAGCAAACTACAGGGAGGAAGTGCATTTTTAGGAAGTTTTTGTAGGTGGTGAAAAACTAACTACAACTCTTAGCTGTAGACTTGTTTTCTCATTTCCATGTTTCACGTGTGTGTGCGTTACAGGTAGATGTTAACAAAGTGCTTTGTGTGGTCTATAACAGCACAATCTGAGTGAAGGGTAGAAGTCATCTATAGAGTTTTATTGTCATTCCTGTAGTACCTATACTTTTTTAAAGGAGTGCCAACATAGGAATGAGTATACTAGCTCTGTCAGGCTTCTGGGTATAGTGAGTATGTTGAAAATGCATAATCTTTTTTAAAAAACACACCTAAGATTTGTGCACTTGCTCTTTCAGTGTGCATGCTTATCCGTCAGTAAATCTGACCATGAGGTATAGATCTCATCTAAATTGTACATTTATGGAAACAAGCAGCCCAACAAGCAGGGGGACTGGGCTAATGTCCCTGCAGAGGCATAAGCTGCAGCCTGAAATCAATCGTGTTAGGCTCAGTTTCAACATGTCAATCTAGGGAAAGCAAGGTTTCACTGGTTCTGTGGTGCGTGTTTGACTTGGACACTGCACAGCTCCTGGAGCAGTGGGAACATTCCCATATCATGCAGTCCTGTCAGGCAAACAAATTTCCCACAGGGTTACATAAGATGATCTAGGTATGTGTCATTTTTTATGTTTTCTCCATATAGTGCTGGTACTGTCAATGAAATGTCAAAATCGTGATGTTCCTGTAAAAGAACTTTAAAAGAGAAGACCAATATCATTATTGACAAAGAAAGCAGTTTTGACTTTTTAGCTGCTGGTTAATTATTCCTTCTCCAAAGCAGCCTCAGAATGTTCCAGAACTTTTCTAGCAGCAGTCTGAAGCTGTTGACAATTAAAAACTGTCTAGAAGATACTGGGAGAGAAAATGCAGAGAGATTTCTTCCCAAATCTCCTGAAATACAGGAGGGGTGAAGAGTTTATGTTGACATAGAGGTATTTTACTCAATGTGGACTTCCTTTAGTGAAGATATTTGAAGTGTAAAAAGCAAACAGATGAGAAAGAATAAACAAGGTTGTCATGTGATTTTGGCAGGCCCACAGTTACCATGACTATGGGCAACCTGTGTGGAGGCATGGGGAATACCACTGATCCCCTGTGTTATAGTAGCATCTGTGATCTGGAACAAAAACTCTCCAAGTGGAAAGGCTACAGAAGATCAACTGGAAAAAATATTTTGATGGCTTTTAAAATTTTATTATTGGTGATTTGGTTTTTTTGCTGGGGTAGTTGTGTGTGTGGTTTTATTTTTCTTTTTGTTTGGGGGATGTATGTGTTATATTTTTCCAGAGAGGAATATATTGTCCCTGGTTTTGTCTGCACTCTAGTGCTCAGGAGGTGGGAAGCCCCTTGAGACTGTGTTAATTGCTATTTCAAACAATAAATTCTCCAGTGTCTATCTTACCAGATCATTTGCAGATCTTTGAGAAAAGCCTCTGTCATCAAATATGGCTGAGTTTTTTGATGGGGCCAAGAGGAAAGGAGTGAGAAGAGATTTGCATAGACTTGATTTGTGAAAACTATTTGAAATTACTAATTCTGCATTTGAGGGGAAACTTAGATAAAAATCTGAACTCTTCCCATTATAATTAGCTATGCTGAATTTAGTAGCTTATAGGTTTATATCAAGATAAGGTACAGGTAGTACTTAGGTTTAGAAATTTGATGAGAAAATTAATCCAGCATTCTATGGAATGCCATTGCTTAAAGTTATCTCATTCTGGACTTGGCTTTTATGATATGGTTATGTTTAGTTTTGCCAAAATAACTGCTGGCTTTCTGCACTGGTCAGTTGGCTAAGTAACCAAGATTTCAACAACACTCATTAAAGAATGATACACGAACAGGCATGCAACAGCCAATTTAATCAGTACTGTTATCAGTACTCTAGAGGTACTTGTAAGTAATTATAGTCTCCTCCTTCAGTACTATGGAAAAACTGTTAAACTATTATTACTAGCCTAAGTTTTAAAGCACTAATATATTCTAGACTATTCATTTCTATTATTAAATTTCATTATTTTAAAGAGCTTTCTGTAAATAATTAAAAACAAATCTGCTTCAAATTGAAAAGCCAATCTAATTTATAGGTATCAATATTTACATTCTTAAAATACACAATTTTTAGCAATATTAACCAGTTTTGGCTGCTGGCACAAGTGTTGTTCCACTAAAACAAAATTTGTTATTGTTTACTGAAATAATTTTTTCATCCTCATATAGGAAGATATCAGCTTGTGAGTTATGGGAAGAGTAAATGCCATGATGATTGTAAAACCTGACTTAGCCCACAGCACCAGTGTTTTGTAGCCTTCTGTTGTTTACAGCCATCTGTGCAACAATAGTACTCTAGGGATATTTTGAAGGAAATCAATGGATACATTTTTATGTAGGTTACAAATATATTTTCCAAAAGTTTTTGCAGTCACTGTGTCCAGTAGTTTTTGAACAGCACACAGAGGCAATAAATACATGGAGGCCCTCAGGATAGACATGGCATTAATTTGATTGAAGGAGAAATTTGACAGGTCTGAGTTTAGAACATTGTTAGCTCTACTGTGGCTGTGTCATTCCTCACAGTTATAAAATTGACTCCAATAATTAGTATAGTGTTTGTGCAGATCTGTGTAGATAAGAATACACTTGTGCTCTCAGCCTAATTAGCCATCACCAAAACCCTTGTGCTGCTAAGGAAATCTAGGGAAACACACAGAATCAGCAGTTTTAGTTTTAATTTGAGTTGGTGTTTCCTCCTTGAAGTAAGCCCTTATTCTTTGAGAATGAGTTTTAATAAGAATGTGGAAGGAAGGAGAGGCCACTGACCCCTTGAGCAGTTGGACTTCAATGATAGACCTAAAAACAACAAAAAAAAAAAATCTTTGTTTTCTGCACATCATGAATTGCAGAAATCTTAGTGATCTGTTAGCTGTACCTTGGAGATTAAGATATACAGAGATATACATATGATTGTGTGTATGACCCAGTGGTGGAGCCTCCATTTATCTCAGATGAAATTTAGTAAGAAAATAATTGAAAAACATCAATATTACTGATGTTAAGCTAAAAAAAATGACAGGTGTGGTGGTGCATTCCACATCCCCACCCTGCCCTTTCCACGCTGCAGTGAGAAATACTTGTTCATGACAACAGGATGACAGCTACTGTCATCAATTTAAATTGTGGAAATAACAGCAATTTCATCTATATCACTTAAAAAAAATTATTATTTGGAACATGCACAAGAGATGAAAAAATAATCCATGGAAAAGCACTCAATTTTAATGTTTAATGGACCAAAGGCTACTTATAGTTGTGCCAGTGTAAGCCAGTTGGCTGAACTGGAGCTCTCTTAGTGTAACAGAACAGAATCTATCTGTAAATTTACCTCTTTAATAAATGAGCCAGGTGGTTCACAAAACTGATCTTTCTAATGGCAGATTCAGTTGTGCCGGCTTTTTTTGTTTCTATTGTAGCAATACATAATATCTCTTATTTAGAGCTTGATTTCATGCACAGACCCCATTTAAGAAGCCTGTATTACTTTACATCGAAACCATAAATGAGAGAATTTGCCAGAGATGACAGTGGAGTTCCAAAGCAATTACATACAAAGATTTGATTTCGTCATGGTATTAGATGTGCCTGTAGCATAAGAGGACGAACTTTAAATATCTGTGAGAAACCAGTGCGGTTTATGATTGTTGCTCTGCAGTACTTTTGTAAACTCTGTACACGTTGAGCCACCTGCAAACGCACCTTCAGCCCTAATGGAGACCGCCTTTTTCTGTCGGAAGGCGGTGATTTAGTCTCGTAAATGTCCGCAAGAGCAGGACAGCGAGCATTGATTTTATACCGCTGAAGCGGCTCACTTTTAAATCCGAACTTGCATTACTTGACGAGCGGTACGTGCACTCCGTGTCTGTGGTCTCAGTGAAACACGGCGTTTTCGCTCAGGGCAGCACCTGAGTGAGGGAGGATTTAACCCGACGTATCCGCGGTATTTCCCGCTGGGAAATGTGGGCTCCCGGCAGACGCGCTTCCTACCGCGGCCCGGGACGGCCACGGGTGGGACCGACCCGCCAGGCCCCGTCGCTGCCGGAGCGCCCTACCTGCGGCGGGGCGGCGCAGGAAGGGGGCGGCGCGGCGGGGCGGCGGTTCCGGGCACGTCGCGTTCCTCGCCGCGGGAGCGCCGCGCCCCATGGCCGCTCCGCAGGACCCGCTGCCCCCAGGTGAGGCCGCGGGGAGCCGGGCGGGCGGGCAGGCGGGGATGCCCCGAGGGGCGGCGGCCGCTGCCGGGGCCCGCGGGGGTGCGGGACGGGCGATGCGCAGGGGGCGGCCCGCGGCGCCCATCCCGGGCCGGGCGCAGGCGGGGCCGCGGCTCCTGGGAGCCAGGTGAGGAGCGTACACCCGGCCGGGCTGAAAAGAGTTCTTAAGTTGCTCCCTTCCCCCTCCGCACACGCCAGTTAAGTACGGTAATAATTTATCATGTGCTCCGCTGATGTGATTTAGTGTAACTTGTCTTGTCAAGCTTGCTCCAGTGTTTAGCGTGTAAGTTAGGTTGCGCTAGTTAACAGCATTTTCAAAGTACCTTTTTAAAGGCGTTTTCTTAGGAGCCCAGAGCTCGAGTGGTTACGAAGTCCACGTGCATTAACTTACATAGTAATGGTGCAAATGAGTTTTAACACCTCACCTGTGGTGTGCCAGCATCACAGACTTTTCCATGAGCTGTCTGCTCAGACAGGGACAAAGTTTTGAGTAATTGACAGTAAACAAAAATGCACAAGTGCTGACGGACTTGGGCTTTTCAGGGTACTGAATATTCTAGTATAACTTGCCTATTCAAATCTAAATTCATGTGCCCCTAGTCAAAGCAACATTTTTTATTTGGGTTTAGTTAAAGAGCTCATCTTTATGAGCAACATTAGTATTAGAGTGATGCCTTGTTTAAGTTGTGCTAAGTTAAACTATTAATGTGTATGCCCAGCCTTGGTGTGGAAATGTGCCTGGTTGAACTATGTAACTACAGCTGATTTCAGGGGCTTCACTTAGTATGGTGTCAAGGCTGTGTTGCAGAGTAAAACTGTAACAGAGGGAATACTGCCTCTGCTCCTTGGTGCTTTGTGAACCCCCTCCTGCTTAAAGGTCAAAATCCTGAGGTCTCTAAAACTCGCTTTCAAACTTCCTTCCAATGCAAGGGTGAAAAGCAGAAAAACTGTTTGCACTGGTAAGTGCAGAGCATTGCATCCCAATTATAGCAGAGGTATTGGGCAGAATGAAAAGGTGGGCATTGGTGCAAGTCTGCTGCTCCTCTTGCAGACTGGTCATACTGGGTGGGCCCTGGCAGAGCTGTGGCAGCTGCTGAGTGGCATGCAGGTGCAGAAATGAACCTCAGGAGCAACCGCTGAACCTGATTTGTGTCTGTCCGAGTCAATGTGCGCATGCTGATTTATGTCCATCTGAGTCAACTCAATTATGGCTCCCTGCAGAAGGGTGGGGAAGTAAGTGTGGTCCAGTGTCTGTATCCTGTTGGGGTGAGTATGGTAGTGATTTTGTGAGGGACCCTAGGTAATGTTGTTATGAAGCTGTCTGTCAAAGTAACCATGAAATCGGACAGTCAGTCAGGTGATACCTTCAGTTCCTGTTGGCCTTTCAGCATGCAAAAACTGTGGATGGTTTACATCTGAGATAAACACAGAACTTTCCTCTCTGCTGCTTTGTGCACCTGTGTCCAGCTCTGTGACATGAGCCGTGGAATGCTGGGGCAGATGCATGTGGGAAAGAGAGAAAGGACATTCAAATTGCCTTATTCACAATAATACACCAGGTCTGTGGTTTTCAGATTATCTGTCTGGTGAAGACCCAGGTGAATCATCTGCAGCCCAATAGGTGGAGTCTTTAATCTTAGGTGCAAATATTCATACACATACATGCCACTTATAAAAAACCTGGGGACTTGGTAGTAGTCTGCAGCCTAAATACAACAATGGAAGTTACTATTCTTCATAAAAAACTATTAAATAAGGGGAAGCAATTGAGGTATAGGAAATTAAATACAATTTAAAAATACTTTTCAGGATCGATGCTAAACAAGAAAGATGCAGATTCTCATGACTGTGTTTATGTGTGAGACCTAGAAAGCAGGAGTGACAGGTACCACCCTTGTACCCCATCACCTCTTCTACAGATACCCTTGGGTCTATCAAGTCCTTGTTTCAGATGCCTGTACTCTTTGAGCTTTTCCAGTTTTTTCAGTGCTTCCCGCTGGGTTGTGGAAAGTGAGTTACCAGTGTCAAAATGTACCTTGGTGGTCATGGAGATGTAGAGAAGATGGGGACAGCGCCCTTATATAGCTGCAGTAGCCAGTGAGGTTCACCAAGGCTTGGACATTCTATGGGATCTGCCTTCACCTGCCTCAAGGCTCCTCTTACATAGGAAAAAGAAAGTTCTGGGGGTTGTTTTGTTGGTTTGGCTGGTTTTTATTTTTTTTTCTTTTTAAATTCATCTAAGAATCTGTAAGGAGGAGCTGAAAGGCCTCCAGAATAAACCAACAATAAGGTGCATGCTTTGCCACTGGCGTTGAGTAGAAAAACAGTGAGACTAGGGATACCTGGGCTGGCCTGTTTCCCTAGAGCCTTTCTTTGGCTCCCAGTGCTGCCTCCTTTTTCAGCTTTCCTTTACTGGGTGCGCTTCTATTTGCCCAGCTCCTCTGCAACTTTCCACTGCAATTCCCACTAGGAGCCTCTGTTTTTGGCCCTACCCTCAAGCAATGTCTTATGCCAGCTTATTGTATTTTCCCATGTCCCAGCGACTCTCAACTTCTCTGCATTTGAGAGTTTGTGCTGCCTGTTGCTATCAAGGCAGGCTTTATCCAGAATATTTTGTTAATTCCATGTTTGTGGAGCAGGGATTTATCATATACCAAAAAAGACGTATGACAAGAACATGGGTTTTAGATAGTTTGTCTGTTTTCCTCTTCTGCATATGGCTTCCTGATTTGCAGTGTGAACAATGCTCATTGGCATTTTCATAGGCCTCTGCCTTTTTTGTGCCTTTGAATGTTTACATTCAGTGTGCAAAGACTGTGCTCAGCCCTTGTCATCTATCCCTCTGATCATGTGCCACCTGCTTGGACAATGCCTGTGGATTTCCTGGGGGCTCTAGCACTGAGAAAGGCTTGACATGGAATTTCAGGGACACCCAGGAACTGCTGATGGTGGGGCTGCCTCACAGAAGCAGGAGGGAGAACTCTGTCCTACTGCTGCCTCCTTTTTTTATTTTCAGTTTATTGTGCTGTCTTGCATTAGTTATTGCTTCAGCTCATTCTGTTGTATTGAGTGGATTGATAGGAATGGGTCCCCAAATAAGCAACTGTGTTAAATTAGAGCTCTTTAGAGTAGTGTCTGTGTAACTTCTGTTCTGGGGCTCAGTGTTTATAATGTGTGCTTTGTACTTAATTTCTGAGACTCTGTTCTAAATCTACTGGTTTTCATATTCCAAAGAAGGTAATCACCAAATACTGATTAGTCATGTCTTACTTATTGCTGTTGAAATCTTAATGTGTACTTGGAGTAAGTGACTATTAGAGTAAGAGTGACAAGAATGAAGATCTTCCCACATAATTTAAAATGTTTCTCAATTTTTGAAAACATTTAATCTTATCAACAGAAGAGATTTCTGAAAAATATGGCAGGATGATGTTAAGTTATAGGAGTAATTTTGTAAATCCTGTCTTCTGTATGAGATTTATTTCAGATTTTCTGTGCACTTTTGGTCAGTATCCCGCTAGTATTTGTCAATTTAGGTATTGATGCAGAGGGGTTAACATTTCATGATTCGCCTGCAGGTACTTTGAAGATTCATGCTTTGATTCTCTTGATATTAATATAGTAGATTTTTACTGTTCTGTTGTATACAAATAATATTTTGCTCAAATATTTTTAAATGAGTGTTTTCAATTGTGTTGTAATCTGTTGTTCAATCTAGTATTAATTTTTGTTGTAGTGGGTATGTTTGTTTCCTGTTTGAATTGTTTCTCTGAGGAAAAAATTTCAATGCTGTCAGTAGGAGAACAGAACTTAGCTTCTAGAAAACTTACTGAATTTTGGTATTTATTGCTGACATGTTTTGTGATTTTTTTCACTAAATATAGTTTGAGATTTTAGTTGAAGTCTATCTTTTGTTAGGTTAGAGTTGGGTGTCCTTTATTACATGTAATTTCTAATGTCTGTGCTAGTAGTTCTGACATTTTCCAGTTTGTCATGTTTTCTTGTGGAAATGTGACATAATGCATGTAATGGCTGTATAGTTGTTTTACCTTGGTCAGACAAAGAAGCAAAATGTGAATTGGCAGAAATACTTTAATGACTATGCAGTGATAAAGTTTTCTTTTTTCCAGCAGATCATGCAGCTAAAGAGCCAGTGGAGGATACAGATCCAAGCACTCTTTCCTTAACAATGGTATGTGTTTCTAGTCTAGGGCAGTTGAAATAATTATAACTCTGTATGGTTATGTGATGCCACAATGAGAAAAAACATTCAAGGATGCTAACTCACACTGTATGTACAAGATTTGACTGCACAAAAAGCCTTAATAAATCAACCAGTGCAGTCAAAGTGTAAGTAAAAATACAAACATGTATATCAGCTGAACTGGATGGCATTATCAGTGAAGCTGCCCATGGGATAACCTCCACAGGCTCTGGCAGTGACATCTCTTCAATTTAAAAAAGTCCCAGCAACTGAGAAAAATTAGCGCTGACTTTCTTCTGTCTCATAGTTTGAACGGATAAGATAACCCACCTAGGGCTTAAAATTTCAGCACTGCGAAGCTGTTACTACTTCCTGTAGCTGATTCTAATCATGGAAATGTGGGATCCAAGAGCAGTGCCTTAGGCAGGCCCGGCTGAGCCTCGGGAAGGACCAAACCGCGCCCTCTGGTGCTCGCTGGCACACCAGCATCGCTTGTGTCGGGGTCCCAAACATCCCAGGCTCCTGCCCAGTTGGGAGTAATATGAATTTCTGTGAAAACTTTTTAAAATGTGGCTTTCTGTAAAAGCCAGACCTACTGTCATGTAAGGGCAAGAGCCATAGGGAAGGAGGTAAGTGTCAGATATAATGATAAGTTATGTCATGCCCTGGAATTAGTAGTTGTCTCCTTAAACTCAGTAATAACTGCTTCCTATTCCCTCTTAATCAGGTAAGTTTAAAGCAGAAGGGGGAAATATTTCTTTTTCTTTCAATGCAGTAACATTTTATTAAAACCTAATCTGCTAAAAGAGAGTTTGAAGTCATGTCTGTTGTTTCTGACATGCATTTAACCTTTTCAAGATTATCTTGCTACTTCAGTACAAAACTTCTTTCCTAAACTCTGCTTTTTCACTAGAAATAGCTTTAAAGATACTGTAGCAAAGCAGCAATCTCTATTACTTCTTCAAGTGCTAATCAGCAGCGTTAGTAACATCTCAGCTTCCACAGAAAAGTGTTGCTGTATCTGATGGTGAACAGATCAACTAGTAGCAACTTGAGGGATAAAACTATGATTGTGCACTTACAAAAGTCATAAAGAAAGAGTATATAACTACTCTTTCCCCAGAACAATTGCACTCAAAACATCTGTGTTTCTTGCCTTTTTGTGACAGACAGAAAAATATCCTGTCCAAGACACAGGAGTACCTAAAGGTAAGTATTGTGAATTCTCTCTATTCAGATATCATTGATCTGTTGCTCTCTGCAATAAAACCAGTGGTGTTACCCATCAGATTAAAATACTCATGCTTTTTCTACATATTTGTGCTTTAAATGTAATGCCCTCTTTATTTTTGTGGTCAATTTGGTGTGTTTATCCAACTTGAAATTTCCTTCACAAGTTTAGTTTTGATCTTAAAGTCACTCTAAAAATATCATCAGAAGACCTGGGTTCTTGATCTGAAAGGAAAATACAGTGGTGCCATTGAAAGACAGGGTTCAGACCACAGATAATAGAGACATTTTAATGTTGGATGGTGACTTTGAAGGGACTACCAGTGCCTTCATGCTGTTAGAAATAAAATCAAGAAATACCTTGTAGGTCTTTTGCCTCTGACTGCATTCCCAGCCTTATAACCTGTCAACTCTTCATGCCATCTTTTACCTTCAGCTGGTGTAATACCATCTGCTGGGGAGCCTACTATTAGGTCTACTCTGTACAAGTTCCTGCCTCTCCTTGCTGAAAAAGGAGTGAGGGAGTGCAGGTTCTGAAGAAAAATACATGGATTACACAGACTATCCTCCTTATGTTTCCTTGATGTGTGGGGTGGATTTTTTTGTTGTCATCCCAGGCCTGGCCATTGACTTTTGTCCAGAAAATGCCCTGGCAGGGGCTTGCTTGAGGAGCACTGTGCAGGCAGTGTGTTCTCCATCCTGTGTTGCACAGCAGGTCTGCAGTGGGACAGCCACAGGAAACCAGGATTGTCACAATGGAAACTCGTGCTGAGGAGTGGGAGCAGTACACCACTGGGGTTAAAGAAAAGCTGGGCATTATTCTGGGGCTTGACAAAGCCAGGCAGAGGAAATGAGTGCTCCTCAGAAGTGCTGCTCAGCAGGGAAGGATCGTGTGGGATGAAGTCATAAACTAGTTTCTGTTTGTTTGCAGGCAGGTGGTTTGGTCCTTCAAAATTCTTTATTTGCACCAAAGCAATTACACTAGCACATTCTTTTCCATGTTCTGCTTTTTATTTCACCTGTGACATTAGATCTTCCTCAAAATTAATTAGATAAATTAATAAATTTCAAATTTGCCAGGGCTGTTTAAAGTCCAAAATTAAATGCACCTGATTTAAAAAAGAAAGCTAAGACATAAGTAGAAAGGTCAGCACTCTCTGTAATAAGGAAGTGCACTTGGTTTATAATTATCATTTTTGCTTCTTCTTACTAAGTGTAAGAAGATGTAATTACTAATAGAGCTTAACATTTCCCCTTTGAATGTGATACAAATACCTCTTAGGATTCTCTTCATTTCTGTAAATTCATAATTTCTCTGAGAATGGTATTTCATAGTTATTTCTATTAAAAAACTAAACTTAGAAGTATGAGTCAGTCAACTGAAAATTGTAACAGATGTGCTGGTCTGATTCTGTATAAGAAACAATTATGTTTGTTTCAGATTCAATGTTTGAATTGATAGTATATTGGTGAGAGGGGCTGTCTGTATCTTTTATTGGTCAATTAATTAATGGGCTGTTTTGGAGCCATAACTTAAAGTTCTTGGCACCCTTTACTGATTATGAGATAAAACGGTGCTGAGGGAACTTCTTATCTTGCAAAGGTCACCTTAGAGTTTATAATGATTTGGCAATAACTCTATTTCCACTCAAATATAGAATAAATTTCACAATTTCACACATTACTTTCACAGGTTTGATGCTCATGCTTTGCATTTTCAGACAGACTTTATTTTGGTTGGGGTTTTTTTCTTCGTTTTTATTTTGTTTGGTTTTGGGATTTTGGTGGTTTTGTTTTGAGGTCTTTTGGGTTTTGTTTTTGTTGGTGGTTGTTACCTCTGGACCTACAGTGATAAAGAATAGTGATCTTCTACCAAACATTGACATCACTGGGGGTGAAATATCTTCCATCTGTCTTATAAAACCAGAAAAAGAGGAGAATAGTGATTTTTGGTTTTCTTTTTCTTGCAAATGTAAAGATGAATTATTTGATTCAGATCAGTTTCTTGAGTTAAGAAAATATTGCTTCTTTCTGTTATGTGATGATTCTTAAAGGATTCAATGAGATCTTGCCACTAAACAACAAATGGAAACATACCAGTGCTACAAATGTAGTCACCCCCATGCAGTGTTCTGGGGTGTAAAAACATGTAGACTATAACTCTTTTTAAGCTTTGTTGATGGTTGGTCAGCACCTGACTCAGGAGAATCATGCAAATAGTTTGATGAAGAGGACCTTACTAATAATGCAGAGTGCACAAGGTCCACAAAGGGTTTTTGTGTCCTTTGTATCCCATTTTGAGGGCTGAAGTGATGCTTGAAAAGTTGGTAGAATTTGTGCTGTACTAGGGAATGCTTTGCCTTTCGGTGGACTCCCAGGGCTGTTGATAAACACACTTTGAAATGGATTATTTCAGCGCTTCAGCAAATTCCTGTGTAGTAGGAATCACTAGGATGAGTCCAGTTCACAAAGGGGCAGAATAAAAGATAAATATTTATGGAGTACTTATTTTAACTCTCATTTTAAGTGTGATGAGGAAAGCAAAACAAAAATTAGAGTGACATGTGACATCTTCAGCCTACTTTGTTGTGTTGGTGCAGTTATATTCTGTAGTCAGCTTTCTGAAAGAACACCATGACTCTTGCTTTAAAAATAGTGTGATGTTTGTTTAGAAAACAACTGCTACTCCAGTATCTAATCTCTGCAAGGATTATATTTCTTCTCACAGTCATGCTCTGCATGACTGCTAGACTCTGCTGACTTAACATTTTGGGCTTTTAATCTAGCAATTCCCAGCATTTGATCATGATATGGAGTTAAATTTTTTATGTTAGACAACTATGCTAGAATTTGTTTGATAAAATAAATTACTTACTATTTAAATTTGTGAGTGGAAGACCAGTGTTTCACACTCTTTGCCTTAGATGAGGAATACCTAACAGATCAAGTTACTTTGGAAATTGCATCTGTGAACATCAAGACCCTTACGTCAGATTCTGGCCTCATACAACAGGTAAGAAAAATGATACTTGAATGTGAACTAAGTTACTGCTGCTAATTCAGTAAGTATGTTAACAAATAAGTATATTTTCACACTGTATCTGGAGAGCACAATATTATTCCGTAGAACAGAAACTTGCTTTCTTTTCAAGAGTTCAATGAAGGGAGCTTTTGTGGAGAAGAGCAAAAAAAAAAAGATTATTTTATGATTAACATATACTTTTTAGTTTAAATAGGTTTTGAACAATGTATAGATGCTCTGAAGAAGAGCCAGCAAAGTGTTAAAGCTTTGTCATGCATGCTGTCCCTCTGATGAAAATATTTCCGGGTGAAAATAAAGCCAGACAGAGAAGTAGTAAGGAAACCTAGATTTTGTCTTTAGGGAGGCATTAGATGGTTTTTGCTTTGATTTTGGGATACTGCTCTTCCCATAGTTGAAACATTGTCCACTTTTTGTGACATCTTTTGTTGCCATTGGAAGGGCAATGCTGAGTGACTCCCATGCCCCATGGTTATCATATTTCAAGTGAATGTTTTTGCTGAATTTCAAATTGATTCTCTTTGGGTTGAGCAGAAAACTTGGAGAAGAGAAATGAATGAGCATTTTCCAGCAAGATGAAGAATTAAAAGGAGTTCCTAATGCCAGAGTCCCAGCTGAATTCCATCAGAAACAAACATGGGTTTGGTATGCATTTCACAGATGATGGAGGTAACTGTTCCTTCCCATCATCAAGAGCATTTGTTGGCAACTAAGAATCACTATAAAGATAATTCAGTGTATTAGGGTGGTAATGGTTCCACAAAGCTGGAAAACTTTCTGCTTACCTGCAGACTGCACATAAGTTTATGGCTTTGATTAGACCTGTAGAGGATGATTGGATCTTCACTGTGGGCAAAAATGCTTAATGCCTTCATTTCCCTGGCAGTAACACTATGTTGTCTTATTGCAATTACATTACAAGAAAATGGTCTTGAATAAACTTGAGTGCATGTGACTTCATAAATTGGATAATGACTGATCAGTAAAAATATGAATTTTGAAAACATGTGTGACACAGGTAAGTATTGCTGCTTTTCTTTGTACTTTTTGCAGTACTACCTACTCTTATTTTTTTATACCTCATAAGGCATGTATAGTGACATAAGGGCACTTAGGCACTGCCTTTCACAGTAAGGTTTGAACTTCAATGAATTGGTAAAGTCTGAGAAATGAGGTTCAGTACAGCAGTTAAGTGAACAGTATCTGCTTTTTTGTGTCGATTTTTTTGTTTTATTTAGGATTTTTTTTATTTGCTTATTTGTTTCTTTTGAAGTAGATCTTTAGGAATGCTGAGCTGTCCTGGGAAGTTCCTCATTCTCCCCAATGAGTTACTCTTCTGGGAATTTGCTCCTTGAGGCTCAGTAATGACATTCTGCCTTTTTAAGGCATTTGTTGGAGTGGAGACAATTACTATAATCAGGAACTTCAGATTTAATTTTTTTAAACTTTGTGTGCTCACATGTTGCCATGAAGGCCAACTTTGTGTTTAAAAAGCGTTGTCCAGATAAAGCTGTCGTGGTAGAAAAGTAAACTATGGGAAGATAATGGCAGGGCTTACTCAGTTGCAATTGGCATGTGCAGTGTTAGATCTCTCTTGAGCAGACAGCACATGTTTTGATGTTGCATGTGTGGTCTTGCAGTTTTCAGGGAGTAAAGAAATACTGAAAACACTATGCAAATTTTTCCTTTCTTAACAAAGTCTGTAAATATTTTGGAGAGAGTTCACCTTCTTTATAATTAGATAATGAATGCATGCAAGTTCACCACAGCAACTGAAATTGCCTGTATTCTATTTTTAGTGGATTTCTTAGTAAAGAAGGTGTAGCAGGTTGGACTAGAGTATCTTATTACGCTATGTTGTTACCCATATATTGACTTTTGTTTGTATGCACAACCTGCAAAATTAAGAAGCCTGCTGTTTCAGAAGAATGACACAATACAAAAAGATCAACAATACTTCATTGCAGCTATCTAAGGGGAAAATCCCCTTCTACTTTCATCTTTAAATCCTCAACAGAAGAAAGCTATTTCACCTGGCTCCACACCTGCATAGTTAAAGTAAGGGCAGCTGCAGTTTCCCCACAGTTCTACAATCAAGGGGCTGTCCTTCCAGTTTTTAGAGGTTGCTAACTAGTAGGATTTAAATGCTGCAATGTGTGTTACAGTCTCAGGCTGCTAAGTAATTTCATTATGCTTAATTAGCAGACAAAACATCATTGAGGGAATGTTAACACCAAATAGGGGGAGGGTTAGATGTGATCTGCAAAAATATTCACCTCTACCTGTTGTCTACAAAAGCTTCCTATGTACCTGAAGAAGTTTGTAAAAAAAAAAAATCCTCCCCTTGGCCTAGATCAACAAAACAATCCCTTACTGCTGCTTGTTACAAAATTCTTGGTTTTTACATTGCAAAACATTTTAAAGATCTTTTAAATCAAAACATATGGATTGTTAAATAACTTTTGGGTGTTTAATAGAGAGTTAGTCAAAAGATGCAATGCTATAGCATATCTTTAATAAAAATGCTGTTGTTCAGTGCATACAACCCACAGGTCAGTTTTTTTATGAGCCAAAGCATGGAAATGCTGCCTGAAAAGACTCCAGATTGTTAGCAATTCCTCAAAACTATATGTATATTCCCTGTCTGATTTTTACAAGTAGCTTGGGATTCTTCTAAGTAATCTCCTGCCAGTTGTAAATTAGTCAAATACTTATTCTGGTGTTCAATTACATTGTTTTATTTTTACTTTATATTTGTTTTCTGCTTTGTAGCCAGAAGACAAAGACACACAGAGCCATACTGATGAATCACTTTCAGGTAATATGTCAACTTTATTGTTCTCCGTATTTTATTCCTAGGTTTATTTGAAAGTGCTGTTTTAAAACCTGCTGTTTGTCATAACAAATAACTGCCTGGATAATTAATGCTTATGGAGGTCATTTCCTTACCAGTGTCATTTACAGCTTCCTCTTTGTTCTAAGAGGATGGTGATCAATAATGCCAACCATACAAAATATGCAACTTGGGCTTTCCAAATACATTTATTACCTCTTCTTTTGGAAGTGATGTGTAAATAGCTGTCAGGAGAGAGCAGAAGCTGGCAGTGGGTTGTGAGTGCTTATCCCATCATTTGTGTGAGTTCTGCTGGGGAGGGTGTCACAGACATCTTTTGTGAAAAATCTTTTCTGGAGGTTTTTCTCCCTTCTGAGAAGCTGTAGCTTCAGCAACAAAGTATAAACAAGAGTTATCTGCTGCTGTGGAATGCAACAGGTAGATCTGGGATTGGTCTTCTGTGGATGTTTAGATTTACTGACCACTCGCGGCAGAGCTGTTCTTGCTTTCTGCTGAGACACAGCCCTTTGTTATTCATTTCCTTTTCTGTTCTTAACTTAGCTAGCCTTCTGAAAACTTTCTCTCTATCCCTTTTTAGTATATCATAATGTAATATATGTAATAAAATAATAAATCAAGCCTTCTGAACATGAGGTCAACATTCTCATCTCTCTCTTCATCCTGCAACCCTTGTGACACTGTCACAGGGAGGGGGTGTATGAGTTACAGTTCTCTTAGTCTAACACTAAGAAACTGAGAGTTTCCTATTGGTAAGGTAGCTTGTCCTATCAGGTAGCATTAGGATCATGCAGTTAGTTGGGTAGTACTTATCAGTGTCTAGCACAGGAGCACCTTAGAAAAGCAGGATTCTTTATGATGCTTTTGATAGTCTTCCAGATAGTATAGCACAAGAAACAGGTTGGTTTAGTTTTGTTTACTTATATCTCTGTCCTTTTACAGAGATGTTTTCTTTACCCCTTCTTCCCTGTTTCTATTGGAGGAAAAACTTACTCTGGCAACCCTGCCAGAGTAAATAAGATGAAATTCAGATAGGGTGCTCTCCTGCCCTGTGAGCTCAGCCAGAAATTTGATTGGATTATATTATAATATATTCATTTTGCCTTGTTTGTATAAGTAAAAGTTGGCATGAATGAAGCAAGAAAGTTTTGTCTCACTTCAGCAAGTGTAGGGTGCACAAGAAGAACAGAAGAGTTAACATACGTATTCCTGCAGAGAACAGCTGCAAGGCCTGTGGAACACCTGTGAGCTAAGATGTCACCAGAACATGTTTCCCTTTAACAGGGAATCTGTGCCTTTGTATGAAGTTGTGTCTGCAGCAGTGTTCTTGCTGCACGTCCCAACTTGTTGAAAACTTCAGAAGTTGTCCTTGGCCTGCTAAAAACACAATCTGATGAGCAGTGTTACAAACTAACAATAGCCTGTTCTTTCTTTAAAAATAAATAGAACATGCATGCAGACATTATATTCTGGAATTTTCACACAATCTGACAATAATTACTGAAAATAAGTAATTGATGTTAAAAAAGAGCCACAAAATCCCACAAACAAACAGCCTGAACAGATGCTGTTGTCCTTATGAGTAGGTGGCACTAACTACCAGATTTTTCCTTTGCCAGAGATACAGTTCAGGCCTCTGATACAGCACTTGTAAATTGTGTGTCACTGTTTTCTGTTGTTTTTAATAAATCTTTTGATTACTATAAGCTCCTTTTTCAGTTTCATCTGAAAGAGGACTAGCTACTCCCCTATTTCAAGCTGCGCACTGAGGTTGGAGCACAGAAACTTTACGAAAAGCTTCTAGGCTGTGTCCATTATATACTATTTGAAGATACCAGATTCTCCCTCCTTTCAAAAAGGAGCAGGGAGAGTTAAGGTCATATCTGCAGCCAAAATGCTCAGACCATGTCCTGAAGTGTTGCAGTGTTAAAGGTCTTGGTATTAGAGTTTGACTAGAGGTATGACTCAATCTGGTTTCTATGTGGTGTAAGGGGTAGTAGTAATATGTAATATAGTCTGATAGCACCACATTGTTCCCAATTTTGGAGGAGATGCTGACTATGGTGTGTAGGAGATACCTAAATGGCAATTTTCAGTATTTGATGCAGATTTTAGAACATATCACCACCTTTTCCCACCAACTTGGTATTTTTCTTTTTCTCGCACATGGAGGAGTATGCACTTTATTCCTTTTCTGATGTTCCCTAAAATAGGTTTTGTTGGCAAAACAAGGACAGTTTTTATTGCAAGAGCCCTTAAAAAGCAAAGGAACATATCTACTTTTTCATTGTGTTAAAGTACTAGATGTTAGTTGTATTTGGATCTTTCAGCAGAGATTCTTCTGGTTTTCATGTTGTTTTTAAGGTAGCACCTCAGAAATGCAAAGCCTTTTCCTTCATTCCACAACACAGGTACACAAGATGCACAGAATGCACACATAATCCTGTTGGTGATGTAAGTGGGTATTATGGTAGATTCAAGGAAGAGACTTTGTTCCAGAACAAAAAAAGGGAACTATCCTAGCTCATACACTGCATTGAATCCTGTGTCTTTTCTGTACAAGTATAAATAACTTTTCCAAGTGATGTACTGTCTTTAAAAATTACTGTCTTTTTGATTAAAGCCACACTTCATTACCGTGTAGTGAAGAGAGAAGTTTTAGAAAGTAATTTAATGAGCTCTTCATGAGAAGAAGCATTGCATATCGCTATTCTGACTTTTTCAGAAGCAGTTCAAAGAAATATAATACTCCTCAACCCTATATGCTTTTAGCTTTTTGTTGCTGGTGATACCACAGCAATAGATCCTAATTTCTTCCCATGTAATTATTTTCACTGCAGATCTCAAGAAAACCTGCAAGGAAAATGTCACCTGCTCCTTGTGCTTATTCCGTGCGCCAACCATCAGTGACATGCTCAATGATGAGGACTTGTTGTACACAGTGAGGCTAAAGCTGGATCCCTGCCATCCAACAGTGAAAAACTGGAGAAATTTAGCAAGCAAGTGGGGGATGACTTATGATGAATTGTGTTTCCTTGAACAAAAGCCCCAAAGTCCCACCTTGGAATTCTTGCTACGGAATAGTGACCGGACTGTGGAGCAGCTGATTGATCTCTGTAAATTTTATAAGAGAATTGATGTTGTGAAAGTGCTGCTGAAATGGGTGGAGGAGGAGTGGCCCAAGAGAGGGAACAGAACTTACCAGAATGATTTCTAGGTCAAAGTTGTTATTCTGTACGTGTTAAATGCTAGCTACCACTGATACATTGGAAGTTTCCCTTGCAAGAGAGAGAAAGCCTGTACTGAGGGTTTGTATACTGTGTAAGCTTTATGCCCTCAGGGTTGCAAAGACAACCTTCCAAAAGTGGATGGAATCATCCAGGTTGAGGTCTTGAGTCTGCTAATACCTTCAGTTTCTTTGCTGCTCTTCACAGCCTTCCTAAATAGAAAAGAAATGAAAAAGCCAGACTGCTTGTTTTACTGCAGCACTTGTGAACCATATCAGTTGTGTGCTGTTGTTATTGGGGAAAGCCACAGTTAGAAGGCAAGTTTCTTGGCCTTACTGGTAGCCCTTCCACAATTTTGTATGTTCTACCTAGTAGAAGATGAGGTGGAATCTTGTTTTTTCCTCCTTTTTAGTTGTTTTTTAAGCTTTGTGACACTGTTTTTGGCACAGGAACACCTCAGTGTTCCAGGCAGCAGTTTGGATCTGAATGTTGCAATTAACTGAATATTCAACATCACAGTTGAAGAAATTAAGTCTCTTATGAACAAGAGTAGACATTAAACAATAACAGCTGTTAAACAAAATAATTACATGCTACTACATCATAGGGTATATATTTACTCTAAGAGAAATCATGCAATTCAGAGAGACTTTTCAACCCATAACCTTTAGGGGCAAAAAAAACCCAATTAAAAGGCTCTGTGCTTAAAACTACTTTCCAAAGGTTTAAAGGCAGTGTCCACTGTGAGTGCAGGTATCAAATCCCTCTCACTTTGCAGTGTGAAATGATGGCACCACAGGTATTGTTAGTATTGACTCTAACTTCCCTTTTCACAGGCTGTGGTTTTCTTTACAGTTCTGTGGGTTGGCCTACTTTCTGTCCCACACCAAGGCAGTTGCAGTCTTGTGTGAAACTAGCACTATATATTGATTAGAACCACTCTAATGGAAAATGAACAGCTGAATTCACCTACAGCCCAGGTGGATAGCTATTAAAGCACTTACAGTGGTTTAGACTGATTTTTTTTTTTAAGGATTCTGATTGTCTGAATTACACTGTTTACATTTTAAATGTTTCAGAATTGGCCTTTTTCCTACAATTCTTCTGACATCTCAGACATGTAGTATGTACATAGGTGTATATACCCAAGCACTGGTGAAGATGTGGGGCAAAACTAGAATGGGATGCAGGTTGATACACTGTTTACTTTTCTTGAGTAGAAATAATAAGAATTAGTAGCAAAGCTGAGGGAAGTCTAATGCTGTATGCTGAGTTTCTTACTGTAAGAGTCTGAAAATGGACCTCTAGTAATACTTTACTATAGACACTGAGTGATATGGTTACAGAGGAGCTAGAAGTAAAGACTAACATTTTCAAGTCAGGCACTTGTTCTGGACTGACATAAAATTAGCTTTATTTTAGTGACTTCAAGAAGCTGAAAGTCTTTCAGGGTAAAGAAATCAACCTAAATTTGAGGTTTGAATTTTTAATTTTTTTTAGAAAAGACTGGAATTTGTGATGAATTTTTTTAACCATTCCTCAAAAAAAAGCTGCTACTCTTTAGAACTCTAGTTTTCTAACTGTATTTTAAGGAGAAAATTTTACTGCTCTGTCTTCCTGGGGCTGGAGTTTAAGTGCTTAATGGTTCTCTTCTAAGAGTGGGTGTTTCCCAACAGGTGTCTGCCAGCTCATAACTTTTGCAAATAATGTGTCTTGAGTTAGATGCTCTAGACTTAGCTTTGGAAACTATTGCTGTGGCTGGGCTGCCTGCTGCTTTCAGGTCCTGTGCAGGCATCCACTGCTGATGTGCAAATAGTTCATAATGCAGCTTGTCCAACATAATTCCCATACCTTGGACTGACTGCATGCAGGATTTAAGTTCATATATTCTGTGTGTTTGTTATTATAGAGCACGACACAGTACAAAAATACACAACTCCATCAAAAGGGTGCAAGAGAGAGATTTATTACAGCAACGTTGCTTTTATACTTCTTCAAGATATTTACACCCATCCAACATACACATTCAGTGCCCATTGGTCATAAGAGAGAAACAAAGTTCCCAGTGGGTGATCAGGGAGCCACATCACTCTGTGAGCCAGCCAGAGCCCATATTTCTTAACTTTCTCTCCTTCATCTTGTCTCCATGGGAACAACCTTGGTCTTCCTTCAGGAGAGATATGGGGCTTCTCCTTATCTTCAGGTGGCCCTTGCTAGCTCACAAGGACAGCACAGAATGTCTTTCCTACATGTGTTAAGTTCTTATTCTGAGTGATGAGTGCTGGCATGTATGCACACAGCTTTTCCTTCCCATAACACACCACAGGTATATCTGTGTGGTATTATAATATGCTGTGCCTTGGTAGATCCAGACTAGCTAGGAGCTGGAATCTTCATCTAAGAATCAGACTGGGAATATGAAATGATGCAGTAGCATTCCTAAATCAAGGTGTTCAACTGAAATATACCTACTTTCCTGATTTCTGGGTAAAACCTGTAAAATTTTGAGGAAACTGTCTTGTGAAGATGAGTTTGATTTCTTGAAGCTCTTCAAAAGTCAATATCAGATGCAAGAGTTCATGTTGGATGGAAATAAAGCTGCTTCTGAGAGTTCATAGGTAGATTCAGTATAAATTCAGCTCTGAAGGTTGAAAATGTTAGCCTTAAACTTCACCACACACTGGATTACTCATAGTTATACTTGAAATACTTTTTTTTTCCTCCTTGTATGGCATAAATTGAGATGTACACACTTTTTCTAGTTTTATATCTGTTTACAAGATATTGGTTTTGAGTGTTCAATTTATTCTTATGTCTTCTGTTATAATGTGTATTATTTGTAGAAGAAATATAGTTGTCAATGTTTGACTTTATTGTATTTGTTTTTATTACAGCTAGGAAAACAGCTGTTTTCCTTCTCAGCAGTCACCTTGGGATTACTGAACTATCAATTAGTTGTTCTGTGTAAAAAATACCTTATAGATGAAATTCATGATGCCTTAAATCACTTATGTTTGCAACACATACTGCTTTGAAGAAAGGAGGATGTATTTTTTAAAACTTTTCTGTATGAAAAATGAGTTAATTTTGATAAGATGAACAATATATTTATCTAGAAACTTCTAGAAAGCTGAGTTACTAAGAGAGGTAAGAAACCTATATGGGGTGAACTTTTCCTGAATTAATAGCCAATCTGATACTGGACACTAAAAAGGCTCTACTAGGCTATCAGTTTTTTTCCATTATATCCTTCTCCTGTTCCTGTGTAAGACCTGCTCTCCCTTCAGGGATTTCAAGTTTTTTGCCTGCTGTCTCTGTGCCTGCAGGATGATCGGTGGCCTTTGCCACCCATTTTGGTTTCTATGAAGCTGGCCAAACCACTGTATTATTTCATTCCTGCAAGCTTATCTAAGATAAAATGAGCTTAATTACCGTTCTTCAATAACAAAGTTGTGGTGCTGTGCTCCAGGAGAACCTAGTTTTCCTGTGAGGACATCTATGGGTATTCCCAGCAAAACACTGGCAGTGTCCAGTTGTCTTACTCTCTGCATGCACTTCCCTTGGATCTGTGGAGAGGAGTGCAGGATGGGTTTGGGAGTCTCCTTTGGAACCTACCATAAAGGCATAGTCACCATGGTCCCAGATGCTTGCTTCAAAATAACTTGCACAGAAACTGTAAACCAAAGGTTATTCCTGAAGCAGTACTGAAAAATGGAGAGCTGCAGCTTGGCCTGGGCAGTGCTTTGTGCAACAGACTGTATTTTTCACTGTCTCAAAAGGCCTCCCACAGTTCTAGGTCAAGCTGTTAGCAAGAGGAAAGAAATGTAAATTCTGCCTTCTGGTTCTTTAAGCTAGGGTAGCACTCTTGACTTGTGGCCAGACATAGCTGGAAATTATTTGTCAGACAGAAGAACTGTTTAAACAACGTCAAAGAAAGTTCATGGCATTTATAATAACTTAAAGAGCAGCCTACTTGTGTAATTTTTGCAGCAGATCATGTTCTTCTGTCCATGAAGGCAAAGCAATTAGTTATAACTACTTTCAATATATCATGTAAATTTTAAGTTTTGGCTCTGTTTTGGACAGAAGGGCAGAGCACCATTAAATGAGGATGTGAGCTTGTTGCCTGGTTTTTGTTTTTTTTTTCTGACAGAAAAGTGCTTTTCTGAGTTCAGAAAAGTCCCTGAGTTCAGCTAGTCCTGATTCCATGGCTCTGGTTGGTCAGCCTTAAGCGGATAGGGAAGGTATGGATCTACTGGTTGAACAGGCTGAATATCAGCAGCACTAAAAGAACTTACGTTGAGAGGTGCAGTCAGTAGTATTTGCCTGTATTTTGGCCAAGGACTGGGACTGACTCCGTCCTACAAGAAGCTTAACTGACCCCCATGAGGCAAGAATCTGGCAGAAACTGATGGGAAAGAGAAGTAGACAGCCTTGGGAAAGGGTTGCTGTACCCTCTGTTAGGGGCAGAGGGGCAATTAACAGCTGGGCATACTTACTAGCTTGATCTCTGTATTTTGCCTTTGTAAGACAGTGATTCTTGATTTCAAAGGCAGGTCATTTGAGGAAATGTGTATTTGTTATTGTGGTAATGAGAGTTGCCCGAGATTCTTAAATGAGAAAGATCAGCGCAAGTAACTTGCATAATAAATGTGTTCTGTATATCTATATACAGCAAGGAATGGATACACAACTTTACACATGAATGTGAAATTACTCTTTTTTTATTATAAGTTTGTTTCAAAATTACCCAATATTTAATTTGGGAATGTTTTTTGACTCAAAAAAACCCCCAAACCCCGAAGTTTTATGTTGTTGATGACATAAAAAAAAAATTATATAGCTAAAAAGTTCTTAAATGGCAAGAGCTATGATAAGAAAGGGGCATGCAAATCCTTACAGTAGTAAAAATATCTTGAGTCTAAGCTGAGGATTTATTTTTGTCTTTGCACCCAATATATGTGAGCTTTCCCTACTTCATTCACACTCCTGCAACCAGTGGGTGGTTTTTTTGGTTCTTATTTACTTTTGCCTCTGCTTTCTCTGAAGCAGAGAAGTTCACTATCTCAAAAAGATAGTCTTTTAAAAGCCTGATCCTCTCTAACCATCAGGAAACACCTACCATCTTGTGGTGAGAGGTGATACTACAGCCCTCGCACGCCTCCCTTGAAAATGCAGCAGAGCTGAGGGCAGGTGAGCTCCTCTGTAACTGCAGGGACACACCAGGGAAATCCAGGAGCAACTGCAAGGAGGATGATGAAGGTATGAAGGAGAAGTTCTAGGGATCTTGGGTTTGGTCGCAGTCCCCAGTTTGGAGAATATCACACAGTCTTTCCTTTGGCACAGATGTGTGGTATTTCCTGGTTTTTATGTCCCTAGGTAGGCAGGGACTGAATCACTGTGTGCAGACTGTGGCACAGGTGCCTGGGGGTGAGGGTGTGCCAGGTGTGCAGACAGGGCAGGCACAGACACAGGTTTGCTCTCCTAGCTATTGCAATACAAATAAAGGAGTGATCCTGACTACTTCAAGAAACCTGGAGTGTCATGTCACTGATTTAAGAAAGAAGGGGTGAGTATGTTTTAAGAGTTATATGGCCTATAATTGGCTTTCAAAAGGTCCAGTGATAGTGACTTCTTGGTGTCTTCTTTATCCTTTGGCCCTCATAACTATTCTATATCTTGTTTGCTCTTATGCCTCTCTTCAGTGTTTTGCTTTAAAAAGCAGGCACTGCAACAAAATGAATACTTGGTAGTTCCTGAGGCAGCTGTAGCATTTTAAGCTTTTGAATCTGTAAGCCTATTTAAAAAACCATTGCTTTTTGTTTCCTGTGATTTGCAACTTTAAACTGAAAGCTGGAAAATCTGAATGACCACTGAAGCTGAAGAGTGACATGTCAAGGGAGAGTTATGGAAGGCCACTGATTAACTCATAGATAAGTAAACGCTGAGCCAGCTGGGCTGTCAACTGAAATTTTAATGTTGGTGTGCCAAGAGGTGGTGACTTATGTCCTCCTTGAGTCTAAAGCTTTTCAAAGAAGCTAGGGGAATAATTTCCATCAGAAAATGCTGTAATGCACAAACAGCTCCACTAAAACTACAGAAGACACAACAATGTCAGACTTTTGAGATCATGTGAAGTCCTTAAGCACAAAATGTCTGCTGAACAGTCCAATGTGCTAGAGGCTTTACGCCTGTGGCCTGTAGTACTGAACAAACTAGGGAAAATTAGTTATTATATACAACAATATAAAAAAAAATTAGTCAAGAGTAACTTCCATGGGCAGGTTTCTTAATGGAGACTACTGTTTATTTGTGTCAAGTCTAGGGAATTCCATTATTGATGGAAATTTTATAATTGGAACTGTGCATAAAATACCAGGCCAAGTAGGTAAGTGTGACTATCTATGTTTTCACCTTGACTTTGGACCGTGGCTTGCTATCCTGAGAGACACAGGTTACAGGCTTGGAATCAAGGACAGGAGAGGCAGGTAAAATTTCTTAGGGGTAACAGGGTCCTCAGTTAAAGGCCTTATGGCCAGGAATAGCTACTGCATTTACTTCAGCTGAAATTGGGTGCATCTGTTTTGACAAAGCATTTCTGTTTTTCCAGCAAGCAAAATTCTGCCAGAACATGAGAAATCTCTGCTGACAGGATTATACACAGTCCCAGCAATGGCTGAGTGCACATCAAATTTAGAAGAAAAAGCCTCAATTAGGACTTGGACTGTGGAAATAAGGGAAGATTTTGTTATTTGCTGCCAGGACTGCCATTAGTAAATGGTGCTAAAAATAGCAGTCACAAGAAATCAGCAGAAGACTGACAGTCTATGAACAAAGGAACAGCACTGTAGCACAGAGCTGCTGAAGCTGTAACCCAACTGACTCATTGTCAATGCTGCATCAGGTTTGGGAGCTGAAACAGGGGCTTCCCTGCAAATTTCATAAACTGCCTATGACTCAGCCTAAAATCACATGAATCAAGCAGCTGTTCTGCTCCTGTAAGGAACTGGTGCATAATTCAAATCACTGTATTTCCTCTGGTTTGTTTCTTCCCAAAAGTAGAAGAGCCCTGAGCAAGAAGTAGTAAAGTAGTAAAACTTTATTTTCTGTGGTTCTAGAAACATTTCCACCTATTGCTCTTCCTTTCAGCATAATATTTTTTTATTCCAACATTTCAGCATATTTTCTTCGTTTGACCTGAACTTTCAAACCTACTTTGAGGTTGCAGTTTAATCCTGACAATTGAGTGTATTTCATGTACTTATGTCCGTCTGGTTTTATTAAAGTGTTTTACTCTTTCAACTAGAGAGCCTGGAAAAATAGCTTCAAAGAAAAACTAAGTGGTAGTTCAGGCTCAGGGCCTTTTATTTGTTCTCTTTTTAAGTAGTGTTGTGGAATTATGTAGAACAGTTGAATAGCAGGCTTTTTGCTAGCACCTGACTACAGACAATAGTTGTCAGTCCTCTCTCATAACCATGCATGATTCTAAGGTACCTTTCCCCAAGCAATCTGCTCTGCTGCTCTTTTATCTGAGTACCTCATTTCTGCAATTTTCAAAAGAAGTGTTATCATACCTTTCTGTGAATGAATCCTTCCAATTTTATATAGCTAAGCTGAGGTACCCATTAAAGCAGCAGTCCTACAGCTATCAGCAGATCTCTAGCAAGTAGATGGATGATTTGAGATGGGGCTTTTGTGTTGGTTAATTGTGGAATAAAAGACTGGATATTATCTAGCTAAGATACTCTAGTGGTCTTTGTGACAAGTGGCTGAATGCCATTCTAAATTCTCTATAGCCACATACACTGCTTTTTGCAAGGCAGAGGAATACTGAATGTCTTTAATTGAATAGGAGATGGTGATTTAAGCTTGTGAGCCTTTTATGTTGCACTCTTTATTTTTGTGCTCATCTTTTGCCCATCCAGCATATTAACAGGAGGAACCTGAAGTAGTGCTTCTCTGAGCAGACTGTTACACATCAGGAGCTGTAAAACTGCAAGGGACTTCATTGGCCTTCCTGCTTACCTTACCAATACTGCCAAAATCCCTCTTAGTGGGGCCTGCAGGGGAACAGGAGGATGGAAGTGCAGCCTCGGGGTGGTGGTTTTAAAGGTTGGGTTGGGTATAAGATTTCCAGGTTCCCAGAAACCCAAAGGTTCTATGGCAGCCAATGACCCAGTGCGAGCTTTGAAACTGTGTTTGGGTCTGGTGACATGAAGATGGTCACAGAAATGATCACAGTAATCGTGGGCTACTGGAGAGCCTGGAGAGTTGAGCACAGAGAAGCCTAATGAGGTTCAACATGGGCCAGTGCAGGGTCCTGCACCTGGGAAGAATAATCCCAAGTACCAGCACAGGCTGAGGGCTGACCTACTAGAGAGCAGCTTGGCAGGGAAGGACTGCAGCAGGGTGTGGCCTTAAAGTCAGGGTGTGGCCTTAAAGTCAGGTGTCCGGCTGGCAGAAGGGCAGCCAACACCCCACTGCAAATGTGTGAACACCCCTCAGCGTCAGGCGGCTTCGGGCTGTGCTCACAGTGGACAGAACCGCTGCTGGCCGACGAGAGTAAAGAGTCCGGACCTCACTGGGGACTTGTCAGATTTATTGTCAACCAGGGAGTGACAAACACCCAGAGGTTGAATCTAATGCGTCTCCCAAAGAGTCAACTCGAACAAAGGGTGCAACAGGGTTATAAAGGGGAGGAGGGATCTCAGGGAGGGGTTTACAAAGGACCAATAGGGGAAGGTAGGGGAGTGGACTTAGGATAACGGGCATGAGAGAAAACCCAATAGAAACAATGTAAAGGAAGGGCCCCGGAACCACAGCCAATCAAGTCTCCCTAAGTACAGAAGATTCTGGCAAACTAGGAGGAGTGGGAAGTGATTGACTGGGCTCAGGGAGGAGAACAAATTCACATATAAGGAAACACAGGGGAGGGGAAATTATATAACAGAGAGGATTGACATAAACTGTGGTGGGAGTAACCAAGGTAACCAAATGACAGACAATACCATGATGGGAAGAACTGGTGAGGGCAGAACCATTACAGAAAATGGGGGAGTGATACACAAAATAGGGGAGTAATTAAATAAACTAACAGAACACACTACAACAAAGGACCTGGGAGTGTTGGTGGTTGAAAGCTGACCACGAGCCAGCAGTGCACTTGCAGCCAAGAGGGCCAATGGTGTCCTGGGGTGCCTTGGGAAGCGTGTGGCCAGCAGGCTGAGGGAGGTGATCCTGCTCCTCTACTCCACCCTACAGAGGCCACATCTGGAGTGCTGTGTCCAGTTCTGGGCTCCCCAGTACAAGACAAGGAGCTCCTGGAGAGGGTCCAGCAGAAGCCATAAAGATGATTTGGTGGCTGGAGTATCTCTTATGAGGAGAGACTGTGAGAGCTGGGCCTGCTTAGACTGGAGAAGGGAAGGCTGAGAGGGGAATCTCATTAATGCATAGAAGTATCTCAAAAGGTGAGTCCAAGAGGATGGTGCCAAACTGTTTTCAGTGATGCCCAGTGACATCCAGGTGAGGATGCCATGGCCATAAACTAAACCCCAGGAATATAAGGGAGAACTTCTTTACGTAGAGAGAGGGTGGCAGAGCACTGGGAACAACAGGCTGCCCGGGGAGGCCGTTCAGCCTCCCTGTCTGGAGACCTTCAAAACCCATCTGGCCGCATTCTTGTGTCACCTGCTCGAGGTAACCCTGCCTTCGCAGGGGGCTGGGACTTGGTCTCCTGAGGGTTGGAAAGGCCCTAACAACTCAGTGTGAGATGTGCCTCGTGAGGAGATGGGTTTGCGCTGTAGCACGGCCGGTCCAGAGGGAGCACAGCACACACGGGAAGAGGGCGGCTCGCAGGGAAGGGAGTGCAATGCACTCTATAAGGTTCAAGCCCAGCCCCGCCGGCCGCAGGGGGGGGCGCCTGCGCGCGCCGGGGCCAGCAGGCCGCGCCGGGCACGCGCTGCGGTGACGTCACGGCGGTGAGGGCCAGGGCGGGCGCGGGGCCGGGAGCGGCGGCGATGGCGGCGGCGCCGGGCGGGCGCGTCCCGCGCGTGAGCGGGCGCTGCTGATGGGAGCGGTGTGTCCTGAGGTAAGAGACACAGCGGAGAACGCGGGGAGGCTCCCCCTGCCCGCCCCTGTGCGGGTCGGGGAGAGGGGCTGTGGGAAGCCGGGACTGCCTCGGTTCGCTATAAACCTGAAGTGATTTGCTTGGTCCTGTGTCCTTCCAGTGTTCGGGAGTCTTGGGTTTATAGCGGGGGACGAGGGGGCACCGCCAGTGTTTTGTACTTTAATTGCTTGCAGATATCCAGAAAGCATCTCGGTAATTCTCTTTGCAGAAGCTTTGTTCGCACTGGTACAAAATCTCGCTTTAATTGTAAGGGCTGGCCGGAGTTACCGTCGTGAAGGTAACTCGTGAAGGACACATTTTCTCCGTGTCACAGTGAGAAGCATAATAGCTGGCTGTTATTTTTTTTTTTTTTTTTGGCTCTGGTTTCGTTTTTGTCTGTGGGAGATACGACTGTGTGAGATAACAGGACACATTTTCTCTGTGTCACAGTGAGAAGCATAATAGCTGCTTATTATTATTATTTTTTGGTCTCTGTGGTTTCCCGTTTGTGTGTGGGAGATCTTTCCAGCCCCTCGGAATGTGTGAGATAGCAGGACAGCCAGGAAGCCTCAGTTTGCCGCGTTGCAGCTTTGGTGTAGCACGTACCCTGGTAGAGCTTGCTCTGGCAGGAGGATACAGGAGAGCTTTTGCAGTTGCATGTTCTGCTTTTGACAAACAGAATTACTGAATTACTGCTTTCCTTCATTATTGCGACCTTGTCAATAAAAAAGTTATAGGCAAACAAGAAAACCCCCAACTCATCACTTTGTCATGGTGCCACCTGCGCTGCCAAGATCCTGTGCCAGGATCCTCTCCTGGCAGGATCTGGATTGCTGTTGCAGGCACAGGAAGTTCACATAGCAGGCTGCTGGGCTGTAGGTTTCATTTTTGTGGGGTCTGCTGTTGGACCGTACAACCATCCATAAAGGCAAAATTATTGTTTGATTTGGTCTTTTATTTTCTTCTTTTAAAAATGAAATTGATAAAATTGGCCTGCACAGGTAAAAGTGAATTTATGGTAGTATCCGTTGAGAAGGTCAAAGGGCAAAGTAGTTGTGCAGTGTTTAATTAAAGTACCTTATATTCCCTGAACTGTATTCTAGATACTGGTGTTAAGTGGGTGAGGTAATATCTATCTGGTCCAAATCTCCAGCAAGTTAAGTCAGATGTTGCAAAATGGACCACTCTATTGTTTAATCATTCCAGAAGATTAATCCTGTGGAACAAGCCACAGACCTTGGAGTTTTGGTTTTGTGTTGTTTTGGAATTTTTTTCTGTGGTTTTATTTTTTTGGGTTTTTTTTGTTTGTTTGTTTGGGTTTTTTTCCTTCTTTATAACATTGCTTGCTGTTGTCCATGATAATATGGCTAGAGCCCTCACGTTTGACTTCTTCCTGTCTGCTTGTCATCACCACATAGCTTACATGCTACTTTTCTCCAGAATATGGCAGAAAGAATACTTAGTAGTTTCAATTGGCCCCTGAATTTTGGACACTTTGTTAAAGGATTTGCTGAAGAAGTTGCAGTGTAGCTGAGTATACTCACAAACTTTATTTCTTATTAATGTTGTGCATTTAATTGTAATTTTACAAACTGCTGTTATTACTTGGGGAGTTCTGGGAGTGTATGTGTTGGAGGAAGAAATATAAAAGACCTTCTGTGTCTCTTGTTTTTGCCTATTATTTCTTAACTTTATGTAAGATAAAGGTGGAAAAGGCAAGGTCACCTGCTAAGGCTTGTCTGCCATGGGAAATCTGGGAATAGCACACTGCTGCTGACACTGTTTACCAGTGGGGCATCTCAGTGCTCTATGCAAGCCTTTTAATTTCATATTTCAAAACTCCAGCAGATTTACTGGAAAGATGTTTGCATCATTCTTGGCTCTTTACCTTGGAGGTACTGAGGGTTTCACTTCATGTTGTGTCACCTTTTTTCTGTTTAATTAAAGTTTTTGGGTTTTTTTTCCAAGGGATCACTCCTTTGGTGTTGCCTGATCAGCGAGTTCTTCACGTACGCTCCAGCAGTGTCCACACAGAACTGACAAACTTCAGCTGCAGGAGGGAAGATGACATCCTTAGGTGCACCACAGGAGGAAATGAGTAAACTGACCTTGGATACACCACAGAAAGAAATAGGTGAACTGACCTTGGGTACATCGCAGAAGACAATCAGCAACCCGGTAACTCCTCTGTCATTTCAACAATGTGTCCCCTGGGAGAGGGGACTTTGCTGTTTTATCTCAACAGTACTGATGTGCACAGTGAGGGATGCTGCTGAGAGCTCTGCATCTCTCAGGTTTGTGAGGGAGAATGTCACAAAGTGCTGATGGTGTTTAGAAATTGTGCTGTAAACAAATGGACAGGACTTCCAAAAGAGGACAGATGTTCTGTTAGCCTTGGAGGATAATCCTGTTTCATGTACAGCTTACATAGATATCTGGCATTTTTGCAGAATATGCTGGAAAGTGAAAGTATGATAAGATGTTTTCTCTCTTAATTCTTTGTAAACACAGGTGGTGCTTGGCAGCTGTCATGAAATGGTTTTTTTTGTGGTCCCTGTAACTCCAGTCTGAACAACTAAACTTGGAATAATTTTTCACAGTTCATATTTCAATTCATAATAAATCCTATTTTCTGTGGAAGACTTGAGCTGACATGATTCAGCAGTTGCAAAGAATGGATTTGACAGAATTTTGTTTGCCTTGCTCAGAGTCTGAAAACTTTCTCTGAAAAGTTCTGTCATTCTCATGGTCTGTGACAGCAGCCTGACTTTGGCTTACCCTGAAGGGGTGACCTGAAGCTGTGTTTTCTGTTGTGTCTTAAAAAAGGTTGTTCACTTAAATCTGCAGGAAATAGTATTTTTACCCTTCTCTGCTAGACCCCTTTAAAACACTAAAATGTGTGCAGTATTTATGGGGAATGTGCAGTAGCACAGACCTGCACACTTCCTTGTCTGTTGCAGCTTTTGTCACACTCTTGGGCCCTCAGTGAATCTGATTGTTTATTCCCAGGGTGTGGTCACTGCTTGCAGAGTGAATAGAGTTAAGAATGAGGGGGGAGTAATTTCAACCTCCTTCATAAGAGCCCAGCTGGATGGAGGAAGGAAAGCTTATGATGAACTAGAAGGTGGAAGGACTGAAGTGCAAAAGGAGAGGGAGGGTGAAAGTTGGTAGATGGAGATCTTGGTGGGAGAGGAGGTGTGAAGAGAAGGATCAGGAGATGTTTAGGACAAATGAGTAGTGCCAGACAGAGACTGAGTCCAGCAAAATTGGGTGGCTACAAGGGGACTGACCAGTATGATGGGTGAAAAGACCTAGCAGGAGAATTCAACTAGAGCTTAGGGGTCAAGAGTCTATTGTGAGAAAAGGAATGAGTGTTTGGGATTGGAATATGGAGGCAGAGTTGGGAAGGATTGTGCCAATGACTTTGGGGCAGCCTCCAGAGAAGGCAATGAGTAACCTGCTCTGTCTGGCCTTGCGTTGAGCAAGGCATTTTGTTAGCGGGACCAGAGGTGTCTTCCAACCTCAGCTCTTCTGCAGCAGGGCAGGCTGTGAAAATGCCATTGTTTCAGTACATTGTTCCACTAGCAGCAAAACTTCATAACTTTCTTACAGGTTTGAGTCTCAGAGGCTGAGATGTACTTTTTCATTACTGTACTGTTCTCAAGCATGCAGAAAGTCGGCTTTGCTCCCTTATGCCCTTTACTGCACCCATCTGACAAGAAATGCTTTCATGTCCCATCTGGTGGGGCAGCTGTCTGACATCCAGCATGCTGTATATCACATAGCTGCCCCACCAGCTGGGACATGTTGTTGCAGTCCTTTCCTCTATAAGACCATAATTCTCCTCTTGTTTTATGAAAAGTGGCATTTTCTTTTAGGAAGAATATAATCTTTGAGACTTCTCAAACTCAGTTGACATTGACCAGTTGGCTTAAGAGCAGAGTTTTGGAGATCTATAAGAAAGGCAGGATGATGGTGGATCATGTCATGTGACAAGAACTATTCTTAATAAATGAGGAAAAAGTAGTAGAACAGCATCTGGAGACATGAGGAAATTACAGGCGCATTCTGTGATGACAAAGTCCCATTAAGTCTGTAGTATTGCACCCAGAAAACGTTCTATTATGATCTTGTTGGTCCCACATCTGAGCTTCTGAAGAGTTCATGGGTCACCCTTTCTTTTAAATAAATGGATCCTTCCGGATATAAAGAAGTGCTTTTGCTACAGTTCCATTTCAGGAGTACAGAACTTTGCTTCACTAAAGTGGTCAAGTACCAGTATCCCTGACCTGTGTGTGCTTCTTTGGTTTGTCTTTGGAGAATGAACCAGTAACTTACTACTTTATTGCAGTAGAGCTACTGCCCCTCAGGAGCAGAGTGGAAAAATGAGAACAATCAAGATACACTTTTAATTTTTGATTATTATTGTTTAAATAAAAGTTACCTTCTGGTGTGCAACTTGTATTTTAGGGAACCAAGCCACTACTAGTAAACAGAGAGATGTCACTTTTCTTTCACTTTTAACACTTAATTTCACATTTTGGTCCTCCTCTACTGCACCTGCTAAAGCAAATAGACATGATGAGACTTAAAACAACCTGCCAATTTGCTTAAGAAGCAAGTCCTATTTTTTTTTTTACTTGATGCAGAAGATGACTCTGAATTAGGTTTTGTGCAGTGGGTGGGTAGCTGAGAAGGAAAGTGAAGAACGGGCAGAAAAGGATGTGTATCTACTGGCAGAAATGATCAACATTGGATTTAGACAATTTCTGTTGTCCTTCCTTTGTCCTCACAGATTAGCAAAAATATGTGTCAGCAAACAAATATCCTTATCATATCTGCCTGTTTCATGCAGTTATCTAGATATTTTAAAAATAAAAATCTCAACTCATTGTTTTATGGTCCAATATTCCATTCAGGAGTAGAAATTCCAATGTGTTTGTTATTTTTGTTGTTAAATTACTGGAACTCTTGTTTGCAACTGATGTTTCATTTCAGGAGTATCTTATAAACTACCAAAACCAACCTTGGCAAATTTTTCTTTTGGTTAACCAGAGCAAATGTAACATTTTCTACCAGTTACCTCCTTTTTCAATCTGGAGCGCATCACACATGTGATGAGATGCAGACTTGCTGCTTTGCTCTTGGGCCAGGCACCTGGGAACTCCCACAGTTTAATGTTAAGGTGCTTCCCATCCCTTCCTGAAATGCTGGATGGGCAGGGTAGGGCTTCTGTGAGCATGTCACAGTGAGCTGTGCCAGGGTGTTTGGGGCTTTTATCCTAAATGACTCATCCCTCCCTGTGGCTGAACAACTCTCACCGTGCTGCCATTTCTGTTCAGTGTAACATCCATGAGTTACCTTCTCCAGCTATTGATAAGAAGAGATAGTGAGGCTTTGAGCCACACTGCATACTGTAGGCACACTAAAATCCGAGGCTCCTGGGCAGGGCTGTTTTAGTGCACTTTGCAGTTCTTAGCTCATTAGGATGAGGTATTTTGTGGTGTTTGTGTAGGTTTTACTAAGCAAACACTCTGTGGCATAGTCTCTTCCTGTCATTGTTTTCCCTAAATGGAGCAAGAACAAGCAAAAAGGCAGCCCTGTAGTCTGGGGTCAGAGGAGCGGTGGAAATTGCCTTCTGGTACCAGCAAGGGGCTGATAATAGTCAGCCCTTGGGGATGACGTAATTTGAAGTGAATCTTCTTCATGCTCCATGAAAAGTGAGGCAATAAAATATTATGACTCTTCATTTGAGAGCTAAGAATGGAGGATGGAAATTTTAGTTTTATCTGAAAATCTTGGTTTTCATAGGGGAAAATATGCCAGGTTTTCCCTTCCTGTTGTGTATTCTTTTATATTAAAAGCTAGTTGTGTTTCTTCTAATGCTGTGGAGCATCATATAACTAAGAATTAGAATACTAACTTTAAAACTATTTTGGGGTTTCTTGCCTCCATCACAAAACGGTATTGGAATATTTTTTTCTGCTTTTTTTGTTCTTCCCTCTTCTAGATCATTCCATATGTTGGGACAATACATGGTGGCCTTGTTCCTGGAGAGCAGATTGTGATACATGGGACTGTTCCTGATGATGCAGACAGGTAGAGGCTATGTTGTCATATTTTGCAGTGTCACCATGTGAGTAAGAATGTAAAGGGTGAAATGTTTCCAGGAATCCTTCTTAGGATGGCACACAAAGGTTTGATCTAAATCCTTTTGGTAACATTAGATTGAATGCAGGTTTAAAGGGTAATCTGACACTAACAAAATTGGTGACTAAATGTGTTGTGTGTAGGAATTAAGTTAAACTGGGATGGGGAGGTATGGACTAGTGCTTGTGCCCAGGAAGGGAGTTGTGTTCCCTGACCTTATCCAAGGTTCATTTGATATGTTCTGCTGAAGGTAATGGGAGGTAAGCTGTTGAACACAGTAAGTGAGGAGTTTACATGATATGAATGATGACCATTAAATAAATTTAAACATGTATATTCACTGCAAGTAGATCATGGGAGAACCTCACATATTGTTTCTTACCCAATGACATTCATTGGGTCTGCCTGTTCTGAGGCTCCACAGTAAAACACAATGTACTGAGCCTTTAGGTGAGTTCTTGAGAGACTGAGCTGAATGTGGTTTGTCTTATTTTTGTGATTAGGTTCCAGGTGGATTTACAGTGTGGCAGCAGCATAAAGCCTCGAGCTGATGTGGCATTCCATTTCAACCCCCGCTTCAAAAGGTCTGGCTGCATTGTTTGCAACACACTGGAGAGGGAGAAGTGGGGATGGGAGGAGATCACTTATGAGATGCCCTTTGGAAAAGGAAAGTCATTTGAGATTGTCATCATGATTTTAAAGGATAAGTTCCAGGTGAGTCTGGATTGATTCTTTATCTGCAGCCATTTTCTGGCCAATAAAGTAGAGGTATCTTGTATAATTGAAATAAATATTGGAGGTCTAGGTGTCTCTGTCACCTAGGTATAGTCTAACTGCAGAAAAGTTTAGAGCTTTGCTTTAAAGAGGTGCTAATTAAATCAGACCTTTAATTTTGTATTGCTTCCCTCCAAATTGGATGAGTAGGCAAGGAACTCTCTGCCATAGCTAATGGCTACTCCACCCTTCCCTCTGTATGTGCAGAGGGCTAATCTTGGGATAAACCTGTTCTGTGGCAAGTATAGGACAGTCCTCTTGGAGGTGACATGTGAGGTGTATTTGTCTTGCTCTGTTAGACTGCAATAATATATTCTATTGTATTGATAATACCACATTGGTGAATGATTAGGTTTAGAAACAAAGGTGTGAAGTGCAAATTTTAGTGTAGGTAAATGAATCTCCCTCATAGTGATGGAAAGAGAGACTGAATCATGGATGAATTGAACTTAGTTGATCTGATATTTCTAGGACATTCCTAGGAGTGTTTTGTACCAAATTGTTTCTGTACCAAACCAGTGTAAACCAGAGATGTGTGCATGCAGTTTGATACATGGCTGATGTAATGTATATTTGATATAGTTTTTCTGTTTGGCTTCCCATCTCTTTAGGTGGCTGTAAACAAAAAGCACTTGCTGCTCTACAAGCACAGAATTAGCCTTGAAAAAATAGATACTCTTGGAATATATGGCAAAGTGCAGATCAAAGCCGTTCAGTTTGTTTTTAAGGTAAGTTGTATAGATAGCTGACTTGTTCGATTCATTTCCTCTGTCCTGCTAAGCTGCCAAGTGGGATTTATGGTGAAAAGGAAGGAGAAGCAGCTACAGTTCAACGTTAGTAAGGAGATTTTGGTTTCCCCACATTTCTGCATGTGACTCTCATGAGGATTTGTGTCTTCCTGTTTCAATATTGCGGTTAGGGGCAAGAATGTGACAAAAGTTTACAGCTTACAAAGTTAACAGGACAAATGGTATAAGAATTGATTGGATACTTAGTCTACGAGTGGATTAGACTTCCCACATATTGCAGGGGCTTCAGAATGGGCTCTTGAGCAGTCAGTGCTTCTGAGGGACAAGTGTTGCCATGCTGTAACTTGTTGCTTGGCTTTGAAATGCCAAGGTTGGCCACAGCTGGAGCTCCTTGTGCACATAACCCTGTTTTTCCTGCTTAACTGACTGATTTGTTGACTGAAGTCAGAAGTGTACATTTATGGGGATGAGAAGAAGTATTCTTTCTCAGACTTTGTAGTGGACCAAACTGCAGTGAATTTGAAGTGAAGGCTGTGCTGTGCCCCCTCTCAGCTGCCACCTCTGCTGCTGATAGTTAACTAACATGGAGTTTTTCCCTGGGGAGAAGATACTTTTGTTCTGAAAGAGTTAGATTTTTAGAACAGAAAATGAGGGTGATGAATTCCAGGGAGATTGAGGAGCTGAATGTCTTTTCCCTTTTCTACCATTCACTAAGGTAGCCTGCCTACTCCTGTGAGATACTGTGGGTCTCTTCAGCACAATCTTCACTACATTGTGAGTGAAGCTTTTGACTCTTGCTGCCAAATACCAGGTGTGACTCAGGTCAGCAGGCTAATAATTGTTTTGGTAGAAGGCAAAGCTGAGCATAATCAAGTCTAAGCTTTAAACATAGGTCTGCTGTGTTTAAAGATCATTTGCAAAGACGGTAAACAGGCCTTCATGGGTCCCATCACTTGGCTTTGGGCACATTGTCAGAATAATATTTCTGCAAAAGCTGTCTGCATCCTAATCTTGGAGGATGACTCCAAGAAGAGCTTGAGGGCAAGCAGGTGCTGTAGGTTGGTTTCTGACCCAAGCACAAAACATACACTTAGTTTAATCTGCTGATGCTGTATGCTTTGTGGAAGATAGGAATGGAGAAAGGCAATTCTTTCTTTTTAGTCTTTGCTTCTAATACACTTTTCTGAGGAGGAAGTTGTAAGCTTGTACTGAAATAAACAACCTGAAGACACAGTCTGCTAGGGCCAAGCTGGACCTGTCTCTGCCATGGCCGTGTTGCACATCTGTCCTTCCCGTGAGAAGGGACAGTGATGTACAGGGCTGCTTAGAATCCCAAGAACCCTGCTGTATGGACTTGCCACACTATGAGGAAAAGTCTGTGGGTACTCTGATCCTGAGGGTTAGACAGTGCTCTGACTGTTAAATAAAGATTCAAATTGTAATGAGGTGATCTTCAGAAATCATCAGAACTTTTCTGTAGTTTGTAGGGGTTTGGCTATCTTTTTCATTAACCTTGCCCTAGATTTCCACCTTAACAGTTCACTGTTCAAAGCATGATGATCCTTATATTGTTCTAAACCAACTTTATGCTAAAGTTATATGATGTGAGCAGTGACACCTAAATATCTGTCTTTCTGCAGCCTTTACAAGGCTCTCAGCCATCGTCTCTAGGAGTAACAAAGATAAGCACAGGAAATGTACGTATGTCTGTAAAAGGTTGAATGAATCGCCCCATTGTCTGATAAGCTAGATAATACTCTTTTCTTCTCTTGTAGGGGGAAATGCCAAGTGGTTCACAATTGGTAAGTGTTTCCTGTAGATTTGTGGCAAATGTAGAATAAAATCAAAAATACTTCAGTTATTTATGAAAAGACATGCACAAAAGACAAGAAGAAAGGAATTGACAGTCAGCTGGAGAAAGATCATCACTGAGATTTTGTAGAGGGTAATCCTCTGCTGCTAGTACAAATGAGACTATTATTAAATCATTTAGAAAACCCAAAAGATAAATGCAGTATCCACAACCATAAACAAATTAAAAGTGAAGTATCTGAAGTTTTAAAGGACCAAGTCACTTTTTTTTTTCAAATAGGCATACTTTGTTTTCTCTGCCTTAGGGAATACCTGCAAAGCAGAAGTATTCTGCAGTCATATTACGTTAACGTGTGTGGAACCTGTCCGCCACATCTTCCTCTTGCTGACAGATCTCTGTGTGCACTTTCAGCAGCTGGATGCAAGTGTTGCACCTCAGGGGTGGAACTTGTACCCAGCTAACATGGAGTATAGATGGAGCAAGGGCTCATCTTTTTGCAAAAACCTGTGCAGGTGGACTGTATCCCCACTGGAGCAAGGACCGCACTCAGACTGAAAAGGGGTGAAGTCAGGAATATATACACATAGAATTTGTGGAGAAAGTGAAATTGCAGTGAGTGCCATAATTTTAGATGTTTTGTCACTTGACATCCTGCCTTCTCCGGTCTTTTTTTTTTAAACCAAGTAACACACAATATTGTAATTTGCAAGTGGTGGACTTCAGCAAAAACATAAAAGTGAAGTGCTTCTCCATTCCCTTCTTTTCCCTGGTGAAAATAACTGCTAACATAATGAAAAGTAAAGACAAATAAAATACTTGCACTATCATTATGAACTGCTGCCAGGAGGACAGAACACTTAGTGACTCTCCTTCTAGTACTTATGTGACAATGGGACAACACCACACCTTAACATGAGTCTTTTTCTTTAAAGCAAAACTGATACTTTCAGGGATGAGAAGTCAGGTGTATGTCTGAGTAATTATGTGATACGAATTGAAACTATTACAGGGAGTTTCATGCTTACTTTTTTATTTTTTTTTTCTTTCCCCTTCCTCCCCTCCTTCCACCATTAGTTTGTTTGTTTTGAACCCAAGATAGTAGTATAAATTAAAACCCAGTACATTGATGTATTTGTCTCAGTGTAAGTTTTCCACTGTACTATTAGGATCCTACAATATACTGTAGGAATAACTTTAGCTTGTAAGTGCAAATTTGCAATTGTAGGCCAGAATTTCATCATGCCATAGTAAAGCTCAGCTTGTATAAAAAAAATTAGGTCACAGTCAAGATTTTTACTGGGGGTGTACTTCCAGGGTGTTCCTTATTGTGAGAAGCTTGATACTGCACTTCGTCCAGGATGCACAATTGCCATTAAAGGAGAAGTGAAAAAAAACCCAAAGAGGTATGTGTTACTGATGGGCTTTTTTCTGTTATTTAACTGAGGTGCTCTTGAGAATGAGTAGGCCTTTCCATTGCCTTTGTATATCCTTACTCACTTGCAACTTAGCATCTGGAATCACCTGAAACTACAGTGCAGTTTCCTCAGGAACCAGCAGGATTACCGCTTTAGAGAGGACTTGAATGAGCAGCTCCGTTGTGAAAAGTGAAGGTAAAACCTGAGTGTCTTACCTACTAAATCTGTGTCATTCACAAATCTGTGTGTTTGTTCAGGGCTTTCCACTGTTCAGGAAGTGTGAGCAGATGTACTGTACAGAGACAGCTTTTATTCTAAAGAGATCTAAGAGTAAGGATGTGTCAGAAGTAGGTGAAACATAAGTGAGGTGAGTTGCAGGTCTGCTTGGATGTGCATGTTACAATATTTCTCTGACAAACCTCCTTGGGATAAGCATGAAGGTGCCTAATTGACAACAACTGAGTGATGAAAAGTGATTAAGTGAGTGATTAAGAAGGATGGAGCACCTCTCCAGAAAGGAAAGTCTAAGAGAATTGGGATTGTTCAGCCTGGGAAAAAAAGTGCTTCAAGAAGACCTAATTGTGGCTTTCCGGTCGGTACATGAGGGGTGCCTGTAAGAAATCTGGAGAGAGACTTTAGAAGAGCATGTAGTGACAGAAAAGGGGGAATGGCTTCCAAGTGAGACTAGGTTTAGGTTAGAAATGAGGAAGAAATTCATTACTGGGAGGATAGTGAGACATTGGAACAGGGTTTCCAGAGAAATTGTGGATATTCAATGTCTGGCAGTGTTCAGGGTCAGGTTGAATGGAGCCCTGAGCAACCAAGTCTGGTGAAAGTGTCCCTGCTCATGGCAGCGGGGTTGAAATGAGATGAGGTTTAAGGTCCCTCCCAACCCAGGGCATTCTGTGATTCCATGAAAGCTGATAGGGGAGTATGAGCAATAATTTTGATAGCAAACTAGGAATGAAGAGTTGCAAAGAACATGTTTTCCAAACATGAAATAAAGCTCAGGGCGTAGGGGAGCATAACACAGTCAAAATGGAGGTGAGCAAGTGTCTGTGCTTCAGCTTGCCCTTGAGGGGTAGTTTTGGCTTTGCTAAAACATGCCTAAAAATGAAGCAATTAATGAAAAATGAAAATGATGGGAAGCATGTTTTCACATTTTGTATGTTATTGCACTCCCGCTTCCTCAGGGCATGTTTCTTACCTGCAGTTGAACAGCATTCAGAGTTCATACTGGAATCTAAGGTCTGGAGTCCTTATCCACAAAGTTTGGATGGATTTCAGATTGAATAGGATAATTAATACTTACAGAGTAGCATTTCTTTTCCTTCTTTAGCTTGAAAAGTTTATTAGCACTTTTCAAGTGCTGAATGTGCTCAGATGCATGTAAGCATGAAGAGGCTTTTGGCTGTTAAAGCATGCAGGTTGTTTGCTTTTTATGTTAATGGTTTTAAACCTATATATTTATACTGAGTTTATAAGTTATTCAGTGTCTTTCGCTCAGTTCACACAGCTTTAGATGTTTCTTATTCTTGGTGAAAAAGAACTTCACAGCTTGGAAGTGTTGCAATATTTCCTATCTGGGCTGAATAAGTCTCAAAAGAAGGCAACAGTCTGACAGCTGGAGCTAATTTGGGTGGGGAGGAAATATTTTTTTTCTTTAAATGTGGTAAGGTTTTTGCCACAAGTTGGAGCATTCATTTGTATTTGAATAACTGTTCTCTCTGATCACCCTTCTCCAGAGCTCCCCTTTAGGAACCCTGTTTGATGGGCATGTCTGAGATGGCAGATTATTCACTCAGCCTGGGCAGAGCTTTGCTGCCTACAAAATAATGTTTTGTATGCACAGCATCCCAGCAGTCTTAAATGTAGGGAGAGAATCCTTAAACTTTTCCTTAGATTCCAACCAGTTTGTTGGCAGAAAGGATATGATATCTTCAGGTAAAGAGAAGCTCCCACACTCCATTGCCTGAGTGAGAGGTGGGGAAGCAGGCAGCTCTGTGTGTTCCTGTGAGAATGCTGCTTCCTAGTGCAGTATGGGAGCTGCTCTTGGCTCAACAGCTTCTTGCTGAGACATGTACAGAAAGCTGTGAATGATAAAGTGATCTAGCAGGGTCATGTCCCACATTTGCTGCCTCCAGCAAAGGTTTCTCTGCAAAGGAGATGAGTGCATGCTGGCTGGCTGCCTGCTTGGATCTTCAGGTGAATCACAGCCCTGGATCCCAAACTGCCTGAATATTGGTTGAGGACTTGGTAAATGACACTGACTGCTGTTGTCATGTCTGTAAACCCTTGGTGCAGTAAACTTTAAAAAATATCTTACAGCTTTGCAGTCAATCTGAGACCAAGTGACTCAAAGGACATTGCTTTACATCTGAATCCCCGAATGAAAAAGAAGGTTTTTGTAAGAAATTCCTACCTTGATGACAGCTGGGGAGAAGAAGAAAATGAAGTTGCTAACTTTCCTTTCAGTCCAGAGATGTATTTTGAGGTAAGATTAAGTGAAAGAGCATCAAACTGAAAAAATCTGCCAAATGGATTAACATTGATGCTTAAATGTCCTATTACTAATACAGATTTAAATAAAACTGCTATTCTTGCTTTTCATGTCTTGAAAATACTTCAAATTAAATGGGACCATAGAGAGCAGAGATTTGTCTTTATTTAGTGACAGTTTTCTTTTCAAGTAGTTGCAAAAATTCAACCTGTGCTAAGAGTAAATTTAAATCAAATTGAGTTGGATTTGATGATCCTTATGAGTCCTTTGCAATTTAAGTTATTCTGTGATTCTGTGAATTTTATTGAAGCCCTGTTTTTGTTTTTAAATGTTGCTTTTGCATGAAACATTCTTTTTAACAGAAACGTGTCTAGCCCAAGTCTATGCTAGGTCATCAGATTGTTTTTCACATCTTACCTGAGCTTAAATCTGAACTGTTTCTCTTCTTGCTTTCCAGCTGATTATTTTCTGTGATGCCAACCAGTTCAAAGTTGCTGTTAATGGTGTTCACATTCTGGAGTACAAGCATCGTTTTAAACAACTTGAAAAGATCAACATGGTGGAAGTCATAGGAGATGTTCACTTGTGGGATGTAAAGAGCTGCTAGGTTTTTTCAATCAGTACTGAAATAATTTAACCTCTTCTGATGACAGTGCCTCCTTGTCAAGTACAAACAGGTGCTGACTCATGCTGAGCCTGCCTTTAACCTATCTAGGCTTTGCATTTGCCTCTCTGAGTTAGGCAAGTACCAGAAATGCTAAATGCAAATTTAAATCCTTCTCTAGTCTTCAGTTTCCTGGCAAGCTGTTAGTGTTTGCTCAGATAAGTCTCCTGCATTACTGAACCTAGCAATATGAAAATGCTGCATCATACTGTGTCCAACAATTGCACTCTGTATGTTACATTTTACTACCATTTAGCATTCCTCAACACCATACATTCAATATTGTGAAGTAGAAATGAGACTGAAATAGAATCCAAAGATAGTTATCCACCTCAAAAGGGATGTTTATAATTTATTTAATACAGAACTATGGATTATAATTTTGTATGTTTTAATTTATGTTAGACCAATAACCTTTACAGTGAGGCTGGACTAAGCAAACCCTTACTTGACCCCTTACTTCTGGCAAAAGGCAAGAAGTTTGACCTTACCTCTTAGCCTGCTGCTGCAATAGCACCTTCTCTGACATCTGTGTTATGGCTATGTCACCTCCTGCTTACAAGGGCCCAAGATTTCTAGCTTTTAGTTTTCCAAAGTAAAACACTAGAAAGGGATGTAGCTGGTTTCAATTCAACATGAACTTTGCAAAGCTTGTTTGATCTGAAGTGGCTCATAACTGGGTTAAGAATCCTTGGAGTCTGAAGTAGATGTTTGTGGGTTACATTTTTAGGATATGTCTGAATCCAGGTAGTCCAGGTAGTTTCAGCTGAGATGGCACTTTACTACTCAGCAGTGGACCAGAGAAGGAATCCTTTTTCAGTCTTGTATTAAAATACTATCTATTTGAAATAAACTGTTTCTATTCAGTTTTCCATACAAATGCCAGTTCTTTTATATCCTTTTTAAAAATAAGTTACTATTGGTTGTCAATACATGCCCAGAAGATGTCCTTGTCTTGTCTTAAGACTGTTAATAACAAAGCAATTTCAAGAATAAGATGTATACTAAAAGACTTTAAATGAGCAAATTTAATGTATAAAAAGCATCAATTAAAACATATGTGAACTCTGCTTTTCTCCAAGTGTAGCTAAGTAGCTATGATCCCTTTTTGGTCTATTATCTTGTTTTGTTTTGTTATTGTCTTACCAGTATCCCTAAGTTGGCAAAGTGACCCTGGCTGGAGAACCATTTCTACATCAAGGAATGAACAATGCAGAGCAGTTGGCCTGAGCAGGCACTGGGGCTGGGCTGTGGCTGAGCTGGGGTGGCCCTCAGGACAGTGTGGTTCTGTGCTGTGCTGTACAGACCCCTTGGCTGCAGGATAAACTCACTGCAACAGGGGAGCTGGTAGGCAGCTCCCTGTGGCAGTAACACCACTCGTGTGTCCTTGCCTTTAGCTGAGAGTTCAGCAGATGTTCTCATGGGAATGTCCTTTTTGACAGCACACACAATGAAGTTCTAAGAAAATCCTGTAAGAGCTTGATGTGGTAATCTTTCCCCATATGGGACCTACATGTCATGCTGCACCAGGGACAGAGGCGCATTCCCAGCACCCAAAGGGATGTAACATTATCCTCTGTATGATGTCAGTTCTACCCTGTTACATTTTAAACCCTATTTTACAGAGTCTGAGTGCCTTTCTTAGTACCAGTCTAATGAACCAGCACCTCATGGTGCAAAACAAGTAGTAATTTTTTGGGTAAATCCATTATCATAGCAAGCAATTTATTCTTGAACTTCAGCTAATCAGTAGCAGTCTTTAAAGACTGTAAAACAGATTTAGTTTCCACATGAATCATGGCTTCTTGGAAGTTATTTTTCAGTATCTTCAGTGGGTATACGTTTTACTTCCCTACAGATGATAGAGAAAACCAGATTTTCAGGACTGCAGTGCATTGGTCTAGTGAGTACCATGATTGGAGCGTGACAGCCCCTCCACTGGGACAGTAACTGTATGCCCTGAGCACAATGGAATTCAGTAAGTCTCGCATGTTGTCATTCAGGATTTGTTCATAGCCTGCACCAGTTTCCCATTGTTAAGTATAGAGCAGTTACCTTAAGTCATAAGGAAAGTTCCCAGTCCATCCAGAAATTATAAAGCCAGATTCTTAAAATATTTTATTAAAAAGTTAAAATCTTGTCTCTGATAAAAACTGTTATGACAGTTTGCCTGTAACACCTGAATGTGTAAAGCTTACACAATTCAGACAACATTTGAAAATTAAGGGCATAAAATCAGAAGTAGCTTTGGAGTGGTTCTCCCAAAATGACTTCCAGCTGTTGAATTGTCTTCTGACATTGTTGTTCAACTTCTTCACATTCATCTAGAAAAAGAAATTGAGCAGGAATTAAGTAGAGCAGTGATTACAAGGCTACCCAAGGAAGGCTTCACCATCAAGGTTAGAACCATCCTCAAACACCATATATGAAATTATTACTCAGAAATATTTTGTCACTGAACTAGGCAACTCTTTCTACTAATAGTGATCTCAAACTTGCACATGGGGAGATGTGCAAAGGCTACAACACTGAAGAAGCCACCATAATTAAACTGAACTTCATGAATGTTTAACATAATCCATTTTGGTTTGCATTTTGCACAGTATAAGCCACCATATACAAATTCATAAGATTTATAGCAGTTACAACAATGAGCCTGTCTGAATCTGAAATGAGTCACTAATGCCACTTTAGAACATTACCTTCCATAAGCTCAGCTAAGAATGGAATAGATTCTGGTAGCAGGACCAGGTAGTTCTCCTTCAGTTTTTGTGCAACTTCTATCAAAGCAAGCAGGGCAGCAAATCGGACCTAAACCAAAACAATTACATAAGGAAACAAACATTACAGTGTAGTTCCCTGTTTTCTCCTGCCCTAACCTTCCTTCCATTCATTGTAAGGTTATAATCTTTCATTACTGAAGGGAACTAGTTATAAACTAATTTAAATACTAACATCTGGGTTAACATAACAACAAATACAAAAGAGGTTGTAAGAAGCAGGTAATGTTGGAAGTTATTTGATATAATGGACTTTAACTTCCTGTCACAATGCCACTTCCACTCTGTCAGGGCTTAGCTCAGCACTGTGAGAAACCAAGTACACTCCCTTGATATCTGTAACCTGTCAATAGGAGAGTCTTGACAAAACACTATGAACAGGTCTGAAAGCTGATAACTGTCTTCCTGTTACCCCTCTAAAGTGCCCCTATCTTTGTACACAAACAAATACCTCTTATTCCAACAGATACCAAATCTTAAAAAAACCCAAACCCCACAGCATGAAAGACATGGAATATTAACTGCTTACAGCTAGAGCAGAAGAGCATGTTGCACCCATCTCTACAACTTGGGAATACTGTTGTACAGCACCAGTATTTTAGTTTAGGCTACTATTTCAGCAATGACTTGGTTAATTCTGACTTTGGATTTTGGGAGCACTGTTCCCATTTTCTAGCATGACAAACAAAACCAATTCAAATTCTGATGGCTCCCAACCTTAGGAGAACTGTGCCTTGTCTTCAGCAGGATCTGGTAGTTCAGTGGTTTCCAAAGAGAATCATCTGCCATTGCCACTGAAAACTGAGCTATGCAGGGTATCAGGTGTGCTGTCACTCTTTCCTGGAACTTCTCATCTCCTCCAAGCACATTTTCTAGCTGTGGAAATAAAACAGATCCAGGCTCAGATAAACCAGCCAAAAACACTTCTAGCTTTGGCTTTCAGGTACTCAAGAATTAAGTCAGAGCTCATCAGTGGGAGTGCACTGGTCTGCAAGAGCTCAGTAAACATGCATAAACCTTACAGAATGAAGAAATTAAAAAAAGGATACGAAAAGTCAGTAATTCAGAGCCTTAGGCAAAGAAATCAATTCTGTCTATGGCCCAAAAATGATGAATGCGCCCTTTTTTATTAAGGGAGAGGACTGATATCTGATTTCTTTTGTTAACTATGGAAAAAAAAACTAGCTATGAATTGTTTCGATGGATTTGTCAATACCTGATCGACCAGAGGCTGCATCAAGGTTTCTGCTCTTTCTTTACTCAAGAACTTCTGCGTGTCAAACAGGAAGAGCTTGTGCAGACAGTCCATGGTGAACTGCAACAGTAGACAGCTCTTTTCTGTGTTATTGTCTGAGTCAAAGAAAGCTTCATCTACACATGAGCCAAGGAGAAGAAAATAAATATCACCAACAGAATGAAAACACAAAACTTCCCACAAAACTGCAGGACAGAAACATTGCTAGTCTGTCAATGCAGCTATGGGATGTACTACATAGCAATTATCCACTCATCACTCAGAACAATCAAGTGGATGTGATACATTATCTGGCTTTGAGCTACTGCCCCAGCAAGTCTGCTACTGATGGAAATAAAAGAGAATAGCCACTGGCTACAGAAGTGCTTGGCCATATCTGTGGATATGGAGAATTTCTTCAGGTCACAACTGGGATGGGCAAAATTTCCCACAGAAAATAATAACATCTATTTTTGCCCAAGAAAGCAGAGGAGTCTAGATACACCAGGCAGCATATAAGAGAAGTCAATGAATAAAAAAGGAAAAAGTAAAAAGAGAAACCCTCTTTCTATACAATTTCATACTCAGGGAAGCTCACTGGGTCTGACAGAAAATTTTCATTTGGTCACAACATTGTAATAGCAGCCCCATGCCTATAGATGAAAAACGTCCTTTGGTTCCATCAGAGAAAGATTTCTCATTTACCACAGGAAGAAAAAAGAGAGAAATGAATTATGTGTGCTGTGAAATAAATCCCGTAAGACTAAAATTTCTGCAATTAAAATTAGCCTCTCAGCAATCAAGACTAAGCCTCTCTGTAGCCAGTAATTGACAACTTACCAGTTTTAGAAATGTTGACCTGGTTCAGTGTCTCAGCAAACGGCTTCACTAAGTGACCAGCAAAGAGGGTGAAGAGCCCCTTGAGCTTGTCTGCAATGCAGTCTGCTATGCGGTGGAATGTCAGCAGCCTGTCTCTTAGGGCAGCCTCTGTTTTGGACCAATCAAAGAGCTGAAAGTGAAAGGCAGATTAGCTGTTTCCTGTGTCTGTGCACTGGAAAACACAAACATGCTGATGCAGATGAATTACATTTAGACTTCTTACCTTGAAGAAGAGGGGCCTGAAAGAAGCTTCGGACAGTTTCATAACCATACTGATTAGACAGTCAATAATGTAAGCCTCTATCTTACCAACTTCCTCTAAATCATCCTAGAAAAATCAGAAAACATAATTCTAAGTTTGAAATGCAAGAATTTGAGCTTTCAAAGCACATTTTAATTTTGTCTATTTCAGACTAAATACTTAACTACCAGGTTTTCCACCATAAAACCAATGTGGAACAGAATATCTGATACCCAGAATTTCAGAGCACGTGTACAATGGAATCTTTTCTTAAACAAGTGATGCAATTGGCATGTAGAGAGGTGCAGCTGCTGCTCATCCTCCCAATTGAGCTACCTCGGCATGCTCTGTTCGGAAGTCCAAGACTTTCATGAAAAATGCCGTCAGTTCAGGCTGATGGGAGATCAGGTGCTCCTTCTCCATACCAGTAATGTGCTCCTTCAAAATGTTCATAAGGGGACCCAGGCAGTTCTGCCAAAACAAAAGCAGAGCAATGCAAAGGCAACTGTGATATTGACAGTAATTGAAAAACATAACTAGGGAATGAGTAAATGTACTTCATGCATTTACTCACTGAAATACTGTTGATAAAATAAATAAGCTTTTTCCCTGTACTTTTGGGGGCTTAAGTTAGTAGGATTCCTGAAAAGCATTTTGTCTACCCTCTGCCACACTGGAAAAAATTCTCACTCGCTCACGTTCCTAGCACATAAATGAAGTCTTTTATGGATGGGATGATCTCCAAAGCATTCATCATCTAACATGCAAAGGACATGGGGAAGTGGTGGATCTCTTTCAGATCTACCTTTCCTGAATCACTGCAGCAGTACAAAAACCTCCAGAGATAATAACATAACGACTATGGTCGATTTGGCTGGGATGGAGTTGGTTCTCTTCAGAGCAGCTCACATGGTGCTGTGCTTTAGATCTGTGACCAAAGCAATGCTGATTACACAGCGGTGTTTTAGCTATTGCTGGACAGTGCTTGTGAGACTTCCTTTGTTTCCCACTCTTCAGCCACAGCGAGGAGGATGGTGGTGGCCACAGTGCCAGGAGGGGACACAGCTGAACCAAATTTTGGCTCTGTTTCTTCTCCATCTTTCTGACAGTACTGGGGGATGAAGAAAGCCCTTACCTTGCGGGTATGCAGCACTTCACTGTAACACTTGGTGACCGCAGGCAGCAGTATGCGGGGAGCCAGCCTCGTCGCTAGGATGGATTTCAGTGCTGCTACACGGACACTGATCTGGGAAGTGGGACCGAACTCGGCCACAATCTTTTCCAAGCGGACAACCTGTGAGGAATCCCAACAAAAGTTAGGCCTACTTAGCAACTTAAGATTTTATTTTATAGTAGTTGTCTGCTTCAAATGTCAGACAGGAATTTTGCTGTTCGCACCACTTGGAACACCTTATGCTAAGGTCTGTGTACAAAGCCTCACTGTCTTCAGAGGACACACACTGAAAAATGCCCGTGTCAGCAGCAGAGGGTTAGAATGACTCCCACAAGAGTGTCAGATACACATATGAGGAGACTGAATATTACAGAATGATTTCTTTGTGATTCACCTCCCTTTACAAAGATGAAAAATATAACCTGAGGGAGGAGAAGGAGATGCTTTTAGGTTCTGTATCTGAGTTACCTGCAAAAGAAGGTGAGTAGAAGAGTGGTTATGAGCTTTCACAAAGTTGGCACACACTCCTACTTCAGTTTCAGAGATAAGAAAGTCATCTCTGGGATTACTGGATACTAAAAAAGTAATTCTTCTGGGATCTGGGCAAGTCCTGTCCCCCCCTTACAAACCTGTAGGAGTCACAGAGCTCACCTGCAACAAGCACTCCAAAAGGTAAGGACTAAGGAAGTGTGGCAGTGTTTCTGCAACCTTTAGCAGAGCAGTGATGGCACTCAGCAGGTAAATCTCATTGGAGACCAGCTCCTTCTTACTTTTTAAAGTCTTCAAGAGTGCCGGCATCAGCCTGTGAATAACCACACATAAACAGAGAAATGTGAAATAACTGACCATTTGGAGGTATGTTTCCAATCCAATAAATCCATCTGTTAAGCCTGCAGGGACAATTTTCAGAAGAATTTTTACATGTGTATTCAAGAAAGCTCAGTATTCTAGGCTCACTGTCATATTTTATTTTGAAGCTAATGAAGGATATTAAATTTAGAGTCACAGAATGGTCTGGTCAGATGAAATCTTTAAAGATCATCTAGATCAACACTTTTCACTCTATCAGGTTACTCAAAGCCCTGTCTTTAGTTTAAAGATTTAATGACAATAAGAGACTTGTATTTGTAAAGAAATGAAACAGTTTTACAAGGAACAAGTCAGATACTTGGATTCTTCTTGGATAGGGAGAATAAAATAATGTAGCATGAAGGGTTTTCAACAGTTTTTAAATGCAATTTCTTCTACAGAAAAAATACCAACTATGGTCTGATTTTTCTAAAGCCATAGAGGTTGCCTCTCTAGCAGCAGACTCCATAAGGAACTCTACTGTGCATTATAAAAGTCTTGCAATTTTTCCCACTAGTTTCTTAGTTCTATGACCACAAAGCACCTTCAAGCACGAAAAATATTTTTAATCTTGTCTGCACAAAACACACACAGGGGCAGACTGCTTTCATCAGCATTCCTTCAGTAATGCATTTTGGTGTAACTAACTCCTGCTGCAGCTGGTGCTGTTAAGAAGAACCCAAGAGTACCTTGGAAGCTGAGGTATTGCTTGGGCTTTCAGTGTACAGGTGACCTCAGCTATACACAGCAAAGCACTTCCCATCACATTTTTTTCTTCCTTCTCTGAAGAAATGAGATCAATGGCTGTTTTCAGAACAGGCACAAATGGCGCTGGATTTTCTGTGCCAAAACCTTTGCAGAGCAGCTTGAGGCTGAACAAAGCAGTCTGCCTGTTGATGGCCTGCTCCTCCTCTTCCTCCTTTCTTCTGCACTTGACAATGGCAATGAGCTCAGGAACCAGCTCTAAGAGCTGCAGGATCTGAGAGGACAGGAGAACACACACATCAGACATTCAGTGAGAAGCTCAGGACCTGCAAGGTAGCTGTGGGCAGGTAGCCTTCATGTCACTGCTCAAGAGCCCTTGCCAGGCTTGGCACTGGCATGTGCCACCTTTACAGGGGATCAGGCACTTGCACATGAATCTCTCTCTGGGTACTTTTGCTACAGGAACTGGGTTTAAGCCCTTTGCCTCACCTGGCTCTTGTGCCACTTGGTGCGCTGCTGCACCTTGTTGTTCAGGAGGTCCATGGCCTTGCGCCTCACCGACGGCAGCTGATTCATCATCAGCCCCCCAATCACAGGGATGAAGGTTTCTGTTGGCAGTAAGGCATTGACCTACAAGGCAACAAACAAAACAGTACCAGAAATGCTTTTGCATGCACTGTGACATGGCAGCCTCCTGATAAGACTCTCTTCAACTTCCCTCATGGGTTTCAAGAACAAAGAAGATGGGACAAGCCAGCAATGCTGTATCTGAGGCATGCAAAACAACAAAGCAGGTTCCAGCTTTGTTGTGTTCACTGGCTGCTAAGCAGCCATTATCCACTAGCTCTGAGATTTCCTCAGCAAGTCCTTTTGTCCACCCTTGTGAGCTCTATCCCTCTTTACCCAAAATAATTCTGCGAATGCCCTCTCCATGTACATCAAGAAAACTGGAATATGCTTTACAGGTAAAAAAAATTCCAACAAGATAGCCACTCAAATTCTACAAATACATTTCTAATCAGAAAAAATAGTAAGAGGAAAAGTGTAAGGATTTAAATGCATGTAGAAATATGCAACAGCATTAGCTAAATAATTTTATGAGTTAACAGTGAGAAATGCTGCCAAGAGCCATTTTTCTCCACCAGACATAGTGAAGGGACTGCTTATAGCCAGTGGAACATTAAACTAAAGGAAACAAGCATTCCTGATTTTTGTTCTGCTTGTCCTAAGAAGCTGTTAGCTGTAGTTATTCAGGTTGTTAGCTGAGTTTAAACATTGATGTACCAGGCTGCAGACCATCCAATGAAATATAGTACTAATGCAACAGGAAACCCTACGAAGTTTATAATCATATCAACAAGCAAAAGCAGCAATGTCCCAGTGCTAACCATGGGGGCTAGTGAGACTTACTTTATCCAGCATATCATAGCACTTGCTAAGCAGAACCCTCCAGAATTTGGCTGTTGGCTTGTCCACATTTCCTTCCACTGAAGATGCCACAGTGTTTATGTACTGAAGAACTTCTTCCAACAGCCTAGACAGAAAGGAAATAACTTTCAGCAAGTTACAATGAGACTAAAGAAGTCTATTGTTATTACTGGAACGCATAAAATCTTACAAGGCAGCAAAAATACAAGGAAATGAAACAGAAAAATTTAAAAGTGAGCATTCATGGAACACAGCATTTAAATAAATCTTACACCCTTTTTCTCTTGGAACAAACATACAAGCTAGGCCTCTGCAAAAGAAACCCTCAATCTCCCTATCACTGCCTTTTACAGCACAATGGCTACAAGTGTGACCTTTGATTACACCAATACAGAGGCACCTGTGAACAATGATCCTTTTTTTTTTTTAACCAATGAACCAATATATTTTGCTAAAAATCTCAAATTCCTTTGGTGATTCAGACATGAATAGCCTGACAATTATGGCAAAGCATGTAAATAACCTCTATCAAAAATACAAAAAAAGAGTGGACATTGGGTAGAGCAATCTTTCAGAAATAAAAAGTTTCACATTCCATTAAAAGAAAAAAATAAAACAAAAACAAGTAACGTGCACATAATAAATACTGCTTGTTGCAGAGGACATTTAAAAAGTATCATTAGAGTAAAAGATATTCTAATGGCACTACACCTAAAGATATTCCTGGGTTGCACTAAAAGCTAAAAATAGGAGTAGGGCATATTTAAAGCATACCTCTGTTCCAACTCCTGCAGCTCTTCTGGTTCTTCATATTCAACTATCTGGTTTAAAAAGCAAGAATGAAAATATGAAACTTTCCTCCCCTCATTAAACTAAAATGCCAGAATACACTAATTTGGTTTTTCTGAATCAAATGTCCACTAACATGGTAATTATGAGTCCCTACATTTGTATTTAAGCCATCATTCTAGAAGGAAATTTGAGAACCCTGGGCAATGCAGCCACATTAGCAAATGCAGTTCATACTGGTGGATGATTTTCAGCTGAAAAACTGGGTCTACCTGCTAGAGTCAGAGCCTGAAATTCACAACATTTTGTCTTTACAATTAACACCATGAATCCCACACTGAATTTGGAGTTAGACAGGCTGTGAGTGAAATCCCAAGCTCCATAAAGCCAGTGGGAATACACTGGAGTCAGAATTTCACTTGGTTACCTATGCATCAGTCACATAAATGGAGACTGTCTGGAAAAGCCTTATTAAAAATAACATTACTGAGAGGTTTCAAAACTGTGCCAATAAAGGTGTCAGCACGATACACTGGACAGTGCCCCCACTTTGAACATAAAGTCATACTAAAAAGTAAATTACACCTCAGCTATTACAATATGGCACAATCACTTACTGTGATCAGTCTAGAAGCAAACTGCCATTATTACCTTTTTCACAAAACTCTGAGAAGACAGAAGCTGTGACATGAAGGAGACTGACAAGAATTTGAAATGCCGGAGTTGTTTGTCGGAGTGAGATTCCACATTAAAGAGCTGCCCCTCCTGATTTTTTGGCTTTGTCTTACACGTTAACTTCTTTGTCCCAGGATCATCTGTTGAAGACATTGACAAAACAAATTTGCATCCAAAAATTAAAGCTATTTCATTTCTGATCACAGAAACAAAGTAAAATTACAGTTGATCAAAGTCCCATCCAGCCTGGCACTGAACGCTGACGAGGATGGGGCACCCCCCACCTCCCTGAGACACTTGTTCCAGTGCTTCACCACTCTCAGAGTAAAAAGCTTCTTCCTTATATCTAGTCTGAAGCTATCCCTTTTCAGTTTAAAACCACCACCCATTGTCTCCTATATCAGGAAGATTTACATGCATTTGCTGTCTCTGCTTTGTGGTTACCTTCTTTATTCTCTGGCAGCTCTGTCAGATACTGGATTATCTTCATCACGCTCTGGAACTGAGAACGTACATTAAATTCGCAGCAGATGGAAATCCAAAATTCAGTGTCTGCTTCCAGAACAGCATCCTGTTAATGGTTCAGAAAAAAAAATAATTATTTCAAGGATTAAGAAAGGATATTTCTATCAATACTAATAAAAATACTCGAAAATGCCTCAGTGAGCTTGTGAAAATGCCATGCTGAGCTGGACACTTCCAGGATTAATACCAGTGGTAAAAGCAGCAAGCCCTTGGAGACAACAAAGCTCCAGAGGGTAAAGAGAGAGATTAAACTGCTGCAGCAAAGACTATCTTCTCCAATGTTCCTTTAATAATTCTTTCTGTTTCCCCCATAAACTGTGCTTTCACCTAATCTCAGGGCCTGCCTACACAAAAACTTATTAGGGTTTTCATCTTAGTCTATAGAGAACGACCAGTATCATGTTCCACAAACACAACTGAAGGGGAAAAACCCAACTTCATTACTACTGAAGCACTACATAATTAGATTATCAGCTCTTCAGATCAAGGATTGCTACACAATATGATGTGATCTACTGTTCAGGCCCCAGGACACAGCACTACTGAATGTGCAGTACAAGTCACAGCCAACCCCACCATCAGGTTCTGCTGTAGCACAAATCCAGAGCTCACTACCTTTTCCAGCATGACCTGAGGCTTATTAGGAACTCCCTAAAGGCAAGACTGTGATGAAAAGAGATCAGGCTCTCAGGGAAAAAGCTGACCCCTCAGCCTGCTAACCTTGTCTGTGCTTGGCGTCGCTGTCACAGTTTTGGTCACGTACTGCTCGAAGAGCAGCACCAGGAGAACCCAGAGGAATTTATCTCCTCCCACCGTAGTGATCAGCTGGGACAGGATGGGCAGGCGCCGGTGCTCCGGCACGTGGGGCAGGGCATCCACAAACACGCGAATGACCTTGATCACCACCTCCTCCACGCTTCCCGAGGACTCCGACAAGTCACTGTCTTCAGCCTGGCCACAAACACAGCAGTTCACACACGTTACTGCAGCAGGGTACAAGGCCTTTCTTGCAACTTCAGAAAATAAGAGAGGGCACTAAGTGCCAGATAGCAGCATATCTGGCAAATGCATAATCTCAAGGAAAATCTAAGTGCTCCCAAGAAAAGTTTGTAATCATACGGTTCTTTTGCAGTGTTAAAGGAAGATGCTTCAAATAAAATTTAAAAAAGGGAGAAAAAAAAGAACAAAAAAGAGAAAAACTACTTGACATCAGCTGAAACAAACAAGACATTATCAAGAGAAAGCAAAACCACATCCTTCAGAAAACTTTGAGTTAGGGTCTTAGATTCAAGGGCCTAGGAAAAATAATATACATGGGCTACATGGCCTCAAGTAACAGAAGTCTCTTCCCACATGTAATAATCGTGTGCCACAAATAATTTGTCACAGAAACTTGTGCAGGCTGCTAGGAAAGGTTTTAAAGAAAAAAATTAAAGAAATCAATTTCTCTCTCTTTTTATATAACAGAGAACGATAACTGATGAGGATATATAAGGATGAAAAATGTGTACACATACAATTAAATGTAGTCTGGGAAATCCTCAGCCCATTATCGAAAACATTTTTTTTTCTCAATTCACTTTTACATGACATTATACATCATGTTTCATGTTTAAATCTAATTATGATCCAGAATCAAGATTTCTTTGGTGCAAGAGAAATCTGACTGAAGAAACTGTTGATTTGAAAAACAAGGATCTATTTTTGTTTTGATTGATAGCCATTTATCTAAGAGGTCCAGGCAAAATCAAGAAAGGCCCCACAAACACCAGCAGGAAGAATAAAAGCACTTCCACTTCTTTCAAACCACATCTACTACTACTATGACCATGACATATTATAGAACTAATAACCAGATTCTTCCTTCCAATGGTTCCTCTACTGAACTTGCCTGTTATTTTTATGACAAAAAGCTTGAACTTAAAGTATGTTTCAGGACCTCTCAACATACAGTTGTGGAAATTTTGGCTAAACCATTTATAAAGTGCAGAAACTCAAGACTGAAAAGAAGCAGCAGTCTGATGAACTTGGTCAGAGACACAGAAGTCTGAATTACATTATATTACATACAATTTAATGTCTATAAAAATAATCCTAGAGTAGGTGACAACTTATTCTACCACCAATATTCTAAATAAAGTTACTTAATTAATAATCTTTCCATTAAGTAGACAAATATACCTGTATAAGAGCAGGAATAATCATCTGCACTGTCTTGTTAATGACTTGGAAAGTGTAGGTGTCATCCAGACGCAGGACATTTGCTCCCATGAATGTAAAAATGGGCATGATATTGTGAAGAACTTTATCCTGGAAAAGAATAGATGAAATTAGTTCATGCTGCTGTGCATATTGTACCTTGAGGCATTTCTCATTCCTACAAATGACACTAGATTCCTATTAAAAAACTCAAAAAATCAAAAGAGAATCATTATTATCTTTCAAAATCTCCTTAAATGAGTTTTAAATGCATATTGTCCCTTAATGCTACTTACTGTGTCATTGGCAGATTTCTAAACATTATTTAGAAACCAAGACACACATCCAAGCAACTAATTAGAGAGTGGAAATTGAGAATTTAGTGTGATAAAACACCTTGTATCCTTCAGTGCCAGTTGAAGACAAGTAAAACCAGCTATGAGGAAATCTGCAGAAGCACAAAATGTGGTTGTGGCAGATTCCAGTGATTTTCCCACCCACTTTTTTTTTGTATCTGTAAAACATCTGCAATATCCACAATCATACAGTGTAAACTAACCATACTAATTTCAATTTTTGGCTTTTTGGGGCCTAGACTGTAATCATACTAACCAATTTTAAAAAGGCTGAGTTAGGAGGTGTCATCTAGCTCAAAAGTTAGTTTCCTACATTTTGCCAGGACTTAGAGCAATAAATCATGGGCATATTTTTCATTTAGTTTTAGTGATTGGAAGAAGTGTTTTATATTTTAAAAGTGAGATTAAATGAATACAAAATGTTTCCTTCTGTTCTGACCTTGACAATTTTTTAAGAGCCAATATTAATGTAAAACAAATGCCTGACTCTCTAGCAGGTGATGGCAGTAAGATGGACAAAAAACCCCCAAACAATAAAACTACAAAATCCCCCAAAAATTTATCAACAATATCACAGTTTTATCTTTAGGAAAACATGCTACCTTTCCAAACATGTGGAGAATATACTGAGGTGAATATAAAGATGCAAGCTGAGTTTGATACACCTGGGTACATTTTGCTGGTTTAGAGTTTCAAAGCAAAAGAATCTTAGAACAGTGTACAGTCAAATTTCAGTCCATAGAAGAAAAGGCCTGTTTCTTGGTCAATTAAAATCAAAACAACCCAGTTCTATTATCAACTACAATTTCATTTTTCAGTGTTGTACAAGATAGGAACTTGTAAGAATGCATGTGCTAACAGACCAGGTATTTTCCCTTTTTATATAAAAAAGCAGGAGAAAGAAGAAACAAGGCATGAGAACTCTGACCACAGTGGAAAGGTCAGGCAGGGCTGGTGTCAGAAAACTGCTTCCATTTCTACTGCACTCCACTGCGAGCCACAAATGGCCGGCGACCAAAGCATCAAGACAGACATTTGTTTTTAACTAAAATGGAATAGAAAGCCCTAAAAGAGCAGGGACCCTGTCCATTTTGCCTCTGGCTCCTTTTCAGGAAGTTTTTCCCCACAGAACAGATCTGTATGTTCTTCACTCTACCCAATATTTGGAAACCAACGACAAGAGCCAACGCATAAATTCCAGGTGTTACTTACAGGAAATATTCCAGCAACAGCACTAAGGAGCAGCAGACAATGGTGGTGTGTCTGGGGCATTTTAGAATACCTGATGCACTGAACTATCAGTTCCACACTGAATTTTTCTTTGTCCAGGATATCTGCAGGTAAAAATACTCACTTATTAATACATCAGTGGCCAGCCATGTACGAGCAAACAGTACACTCAAGCATTGTTTTTAGTGTGCAAACTATACCTAGTGCATCTACAAAAACTATTAGGAAGGTAAACTTGTTTACCCTCATAGAGAAATCCCTCTCTCCTCAACAAAACAACATAGACTGAGGAAGAAAACCAAGTTGAGACCATTGTTTTAATGCTGAGCTGTGAGAGAATTACCAAGAGATGAGTCTGGTGATTTTTACCTGCTGGGACCTTGCTACCATCTGATGACAATTTCTGACAGATGTTCAGCAGGCAGCTGAGGATCAGCTGCTTTGTATATTCCATATTTTCTTCTTTTGATGCTGCGCGTTCCAGACACCTATACATTCATGGAAAAAAAGAGATGCAAAAATAAGTAACCAAACATTAAGACACAAATAAGAAACTGCAATTTTAATTCACCATAAATTCTACATGGAGGCTTCCAAAAAGTCTTTCCCAAAAGTTTTGGCAAAGTTTCTTCGCCAAAAATTTCTGGTTTTTTGTCTTTAAATGCATCAACTGGTCTAATAAAAGACACATATCAAAGCACTGCCAAAAACTTAAGTAACTCCTGGACTATAATTGTTAGTCTATGTACAAGCAAGTCATAAGGAAAGAAAGACAAACACCCAATCTATATAAATTTACCCTAAGTGCCTGGATATAGGGCTGGCAGGAAAAACAATCATTTCCTTAGGTTACACTGGACTAAGACTGTTCCACAATGTATTGGGAGGAATTTCAAAGCTTAGAGAATTATAAAACTCTGCTGAAGACAAGAGTCCTGCCAGTTATCCCAGTTTTAGCATAGGTGTCATCCTTCTTAGCAATCCCAAGCCCTCTGCCCAATACAGTTTTCACAGAAGAGAAGCTATGCATCAGGTAAAAATCTTACTGTTTCAAAAGGAAAAAAATCATAACTTCCCATTCCCCTCCTCCTCCTGACTGGCCTAAAAGAAGTTCAGTTGAAAAAAGGCAATCTAAGCTACAAAACATGGCAAAAAGCACAGACCCAGTAGCCCATATTTCCATGTTTGGGGTGTCTGCTGCAGCAGAGAGGGGTCCAGGCTCTGTTTTACCTGCTCAGAAGGTTGAAAAGTGCAGGCACCAATGCCTGCGGATGCCGAAGCTTCTTCTTATGCTGCAGTAACTCCAGAATAAGCATCACCCTCTGCCAGCTAGACTGCTTTGTTGCTGGTGCCAATTCTGCACCTTGAGGCCTTCTAAAAAGACAGGACAAACAAGCATGGATTGTCAAAACAAATGCTACCGTGCTTCAGGAAACACACACACCCCCCCCAATTAAAAAAAAGACAATTCTTCTTTCACATAGTATTGTACGTCCTTTACTGCTGCTCCCTGTAGGGGTGGCAGTGTGTGGGCTTCTGACTGAAGCAGCAACACATTTTAAACAAACAGCAAAAAAATTTCAGACTGAACTTGAAAAAACAAGTGTTTATTGGAAACAATTCTGGAAGTGGGGTGGAAAACAAAAAAAAAATCTGTTGCCAGGTAACTGTCCAAATGATGATCTGCTTGCCATCCAGGAAACTTCCTTCTCTGGAAATACTAGTGGTTAACACACTGACTATGCAGGCAATGGGGGAGAATGTATGAGTATGTCTGTTTGTAAACTGTGACAGGTACAGTTTACAGATGGGTCAATCTAATAGGTGATAATTATTCAAAATGGTCAAGTGAAGGAAAATTAGAAAAGCTATTCCAGGTCAAATCAGGAAAATTAACTCAGTACCCTGTTTCAATAGGGCTGAAAGAATGTTTAAAGACAGTAAGTACAGTGAACAAAACAGTTCCTCATGAGAATGGAGAGAAGAAATAGGACAAAGATTTAAAAATTAGTGATTATATTACCACCTTACTGGAAACAAACCACTGGTTTTGAGTCAACTAATGAATATTTTGATGAACATCTGTTAGGTTTCAGCCAAGTGTATGTAATTTGTCCATGCATCTATATTTTAAACTAACCTTACCATTAACAAAAATCAATCTTGTGCAACTGTGCCATGATTCTATAACAGCAACTGTCAAGATTAAACATACTGGATTTTTAAATACATTTTGATTGTATTTCCATAAGCTCTCAAACAGTGACATGAGTTGGTTTCTCCATGCCAAAAGTAGCTTGGATTTATTTTACTGTGAAAAGAAGAAATGCTTGCTTGTGTTTTCAGTGCAAACTATGCAAAGTATTAAGACAATACATTTGGTGTTTTCAGACTGAATGGATAATACTTGTGGGTTTCTAGTTACTTTACCTCTGTTGCTGCATTTTCTGCCTTCTAGTCTGTTGAACAGTGGCCAGATTTTTGGTTTTCTCAGGAGGCTCCAGTTCTTTGACAATCTGCTCAGCACACACTGTAATCTGAAACAAAACAATAACAATGCAAGCACCAATGAAAATTTGTCACATAACATATCAGTGCCCTGCCTTTTTTAAAAACACATCTCTTTCATGCACATAAGCATATAATCCACGTATTCCTGTCATATTCCCAGAAAATGAAAATCAGTGCAGCAGAAGTGACTTCTGCTGCATTCATTCACTTAGTGTAGTAAGTGACTAACAGGTGGCTATTAAAGAAACACCTTTTAAAAGCAGTCACTTAACAAAATTTTCATGCTATTAACACTATTCTTTGACAAAAAGCTTCCCATTCCTTTCCCACTATAAATGATATAAACAACAAGTGTTACTGAATGTAGGTGACACAAAATCACACTGCAATGGGTTTAAACATATTTCTGGAGGTTGCCACTTACCCCTTTAAACACACTGCTGATTGTCTGGGCACAAAGTGGGTTCTTACAGTCTAAGAGTAAGTCAAACAATACTTTTAGTAGCTTCTGTTGCACCATCCCATCTGAAACAGCTGCAAAGAATGGCTTAGTAATCTACAAAAGGGAAAAAAAAAGATGCAGAGAGGTTTACTTTAAGAAGGTAACAAAATTGCAAAGTGTTGAATTAATATATGTTGGATTCTGTATGACACATCCTATCATGGAGTACTGCAAAAAACTGCATATTAACTACATACTTGTATATATCCAGGAATGGACATATACAAAAAGGGGTAGATCACAGGCACATGAAATATCCAACAGACAAACTGATTTCTGAAATTTTTCACACAACTGACTGGTGTGGGGAACAAACTTGCTGTTGCCAGCCTTTAGGAAGGACATGCCTACACCTGGCCAATGCAGGCCTGAATCTGTAGCTTCCTTCAAATGAAACTATTTCTCACCTACTGTATTTTGTTGACAATTTTTCCTCAGATGAAAAACATTAAGTAAAGCTCTTGCCTGACTGACAAAAGCCTAAAACCTGTGGAACAGCAGTATCTATAATGATAACAGGAACACATCTGCAAGCAAATACAGTATTGCTATTTTGTGCTTGTCAAAATGCAAAAAGTAGAGCAAGCAGCAATATCTCCTTCTGATAATTTTAAGAGTTCAAGTTTTGCAGCCTGTTTAGATGTTTCAAAGGCAGTATGGAGACACTGAAATCTTGTAATAAAAAAAAGGTCAAAAGCTATGGACTCCTCTATACTGAAAGAGCCCTTATAAATCCAATCTCAAACACTGCTAGCTGCTTTAAGCATAAAAATAAATAAAAGGTATTTCATAAAGCCATACCTGCCCAAGTGCTGTGATCTGAAATGGTGGAATTTCTTCGTATATTTTCTTGGCAGCATGCAGACTTTTGATAAATAAATCCAGACTATCGTCATTCTTGCTGAGGAGGGTGGCTGAATATTCATTAAACTTTCCAAGGATTAGATGCAGGAGAATGACTTCATCTTTAAACATTGCCTCAGCATTATCAGAGACCTTCTCTAGCAGACGCTCTAGTACAGGCAAGAGGTGAGAGAGAACCACCTGCAAACAGAGAAAATGCATAACAGGAGGTTTTATCCATTCTCAGGTTAACAACTTCCCAGTAGCACAGCTTCATTTTACTGCAGCATCCCCTCTCTCGGACCATACTGCACACAGTATTTTAGGCAGCAGCTGTTCAATTGGAAAAATATAAGGTATAATATGAGATTACCCCAAGTACCTGCTCATCTGCTCCTTAGCTATTTTCATTTGCAGAACAGTATTTCATAATTTCAAAGTACAGAAACAAGGTAATTTTTCCACCCATTTATGACTGCTGTTTTCCGCAAAACCGAAATGTGAAGCAAAACAACGCCCTCTATGCAGTTCATAATCTTTTCAAGACACATACAACTGAACAGGACGTAAAAATTCATATTTAATTCATTTTTTGAACTTTGAAGTCATATTTTCCAGCACTTGGAGAATTCTGAATATGCTAGATAAGACTAGGTTAATATATATAAAAGAAATTCACAGTCACTACTTGATACCTTGCAATTCTGTACAGAAAACTCAATGTTCACTTACCAAAGTAAGACATTTCTTCTGCAGCAATCTCTTCTGAAACAGTATTTTTTAGTAATATCAAGGAAATTTCTTTAAAAACTCCAATGCAAAATTCTGCAGCCATTACATTCCAGAAGGAGCATGCAAACATTTTATGTTTCATTAAACCATACTTTGCAGCTTCACTGCATATTACTGGAGGTGTCAACTTAATACCTAATAATCTAATACATTGTGGAACTATTTAACAGCATTTTTTCTAAATTATATGTGATTTCAGCATTTCACTCAAGTGCAGAATCCATAAAAAACTCAAAAGACAGCACTTACTTCACCATGGACTTCATGAAGAATTTTCATTAAGTTTCTTGCAATATATGATGGGAAAATACGGTTCTGTACACAATCAAGTATGTTTTCCAAAGCTGCCAACAATTCTTTTTTCTGGGGTTTCTGTTTTGACTGTGTCTCAATATCCTCAAATAGAGTTCCCATAATCTGGTTCATTAGCAAAGTAAAAATTAAGTTATTTTCTTGCAATAAAAATGCCTTAAAGAACAATTATTTGATGCTTTCATAACACTGTCATCTATATATAAGCAGAGTTCTTTATCTGGAAATAAACCACTGTTAATGCCTCTTAGGTTCTCAGCCCTCTGCATGTAATAAATCACCTAAATGTTTTTATAGTTCCTAAAACAATTATAAGTCAGCCCACTATTGGATACAAAGACAAACAACTTTCCTGGTTAATTTGATTTCTTTTCTGTGAGACAGAAGCTCACAGCAGCAGACAAAACTTGTATTAATATACACCTTAATTAAAAAAATACCTGTGCTATGTATGTAGGGTCAGATACAATCTCTTCTGTCTTTTGCTCCAAATGCTGAAGGACAGGATGAAACAGAGACTCCTTTATTCCTCCCAAGGAATGGAGGCAGATGAGAGCAGCCCTTCGAACTTCACTCACAGGACTAGCCAAGTTAATTAGCAAAGATACCACCACTGCAAGAACAATGAGGGAAGGAGGAAAAGAACAGAGTAAAGTGAGTGGTGAAAATTTTACTGCAGCTGTCCCTGAAGAGGCATCAACATTACTTGGGAATTAAGAAGTTGTCTCTTTTCACTGTAAGCCTCTAAGGTGCACAAAACCAATACGAGTCTCACAGACTCATGACTCTGAACTTCATCACAGTCCTTATACTCATGTGTAAGCTCAGAGCTCATATATTGCTACTGACTGTCACACCCTGAGACTGCACAGACAGTAATGTCCTGTGACTGACTCCTTCAGCACAGCCCTGTGCTACTTTAACACTTATAAAATCAAAAAAATATAGCTTCAGTTACTTCAAGCTTGGACTTACAACTGCACCAGTGAATCAGCAAGAGAACTGTCTCAGCCCAGTGAAGCTGAACATAAATAACCTGAGATACCCTCCATGGTATAAAATATTGTAAAATTGCACAGAATTAAAAAGTACAGTGATTGAGTTCTAAGATGAGAGACAGACAGACCAACAGACAGACAGATAGAATTTTACTCTACCTGGAGATGATGGTGATAGCAGTCGTTTCTTGTTCTGGTCTGCTTGTGATTCAAGCAGTGCATAGCCAATATACAGAGCCTGAGTCTGTAGCATTGCACTGACTTCATAGTTCAGTTGATTTGAAAGGTTATAATTGTAACTCCATAAAATGGAAAGGAATTTGAAGAGAAGCTTCGAATTTTCTAGATGCTCCTTAAATTTAACACAAGGGAAAAGAAAAAAAAAGAAAAAAGCACTTGTTTAATTTATTTGGCAAACTGCTACTGAAAACCTTTGATAAACCATCCCACCCACTTCAAAGGAGTACTTTGTCTCAGAAAGAGAACTTTGTCTCAGAACAACAGAGAAACAGTGCCTTTTGGGAAGAAAAAGTTATTGAGTAAATGCTGCACAAGGCCAGATGTTAATTACATATGCATGTGAAAAACCATGAGATGATGTAATAAGGAAACACAAAAGTTCTCCTAGAAGTTTTCCTTCTAGTTTCTGTATTTAAACACTAACAAATTTTACAAATCAACCCTTTGTCTTGCTACAAGTTAGAACCAAAACTTTTTCCTCAAACTTTAGGCTCTTGATCTTGTCCTGCGAATCAGTGTTGTTTTCATCTTTGCCTCCAATAGTACATTTATGTTTTGTTTTTTAACTTTAGTTTTCCAGTATTACATTTAATTAGGGCCAAGTAATGCACCTGAAGCTTACACTTCCATCTCCTCACAGTACTTGAATGCCACAAGCAGTGTTGCATGACCTGTTGACCATTTTTCTCAGTTTTCCTTAAAAGTAATGCAACCATGAAATAGTTTCATGACTCTGACTCATCATTCAGAGCACCAAATGCAAAAATAATACCTTGAATAAGAGATTCATCAATGCTCTGTACTGAAGAGCATCTCTTCCCTCACTAGCTCCACTGACAAGCAGGTCAAACAGCCCCAAAATGATGTGCAGGTACTCTCGGCTATCTTGCTTCAGAGATTCAGGATTCCACCAGTATATCTCTAAAAAATACAGGTTATAATTAAGACACAGCAGGTGCATAGGAACACCCTCAGAAACCAGAAGAAAACAGACATCTCTAGTTAAAAGAGGACAATACATTTGGTTGATTTCATGTTCACAAGTAAGCAATCTTTACAGATGTCAGTAACAAAGGAGAAAGTTAGGGAAGCAACATTTCCATGATTCCAACAACTTTTGAAGGGGAAGAAAAAAACAACTTTCCTTTTTCAATGTGTAAGTAACAGGCAAAATCTTAACACCTACCTTTTACAAAGGACATGGGAATTTTTAGGCCTTTAATGAAGTTTTTCAATAAGAACAGAACCATTGCTGACTCCTCTGCATGAGCAGTCTCATCACTTTTGAGCTTTTCTATATATGCAATTAACAAGTCCTCAGGCACCAAAGTGTCCTCTACTGTTTCAACAGACCAGCTTAGGGGAGTTTCCTGCGAATGAAAATTGATTTTAATGTATTCTGTCACAATTCCATGCAAAAGAAACCAGAAATTAAGCATTAAAATTCAGCAACATTTCATTTCCAACCTCCAAAGAGGTATCCTTATGGAGTGAATTACATATCTGATTTTACATTGAAACTTGCATCTGCAGTTTTAAAACCTATGCTAGCTCTTTCTACCATAATTACAGTGTACATAAATGAAGTAACAGAAGAGTAAAATAACAGTCTCTCTAAAATATCTCTTCAAAGGGATTGGAAATTGCAACATTTTTGACAGTCAGTTTAACACTTTCATCTAGCTCTGTTCCAGAAAAACAATCCATGTTTCAGATACTTGCATATACAAAAAAATCATTAATGGAATAACCTGAGGTCAGAATAAATAATTACCATGTGACACTATGTGTGTATATGAGGGGATGTACACACAGAAACACAACCTGCTCACATGGGTTTCTTACACACAGAAAAAAACCCTAGAGCTGTTTCTCAACATAATAGGCCAAGAAAACTCCAATGGAAACACACATAAAATATTAGAGTAATTCTTAATGGCACTATTGCCAAGTGTGTGTTCTTGCTCTGAGAAGAAATGAAGGTGAGATTTTTCACTTCAAGTTTCTGAACTTGGTCTTCAGTAAAAACAATTTTAAAACCTTTTTACTACTGTTTTCAGCACAAAGAAAATGCCCTCTCCAGACTGTTTACACCTTACCTCTGCAGGTTCACAACTTCTGAGATTCTTAATTTTTTTATCCAAGAAGCGGAGGACTCTGATAGCCACTGGAAGATAATTTTCCTTTCTCCGTGCATTGCAGCAGCGCTGAACAAGCACTGCACCAATTATATGAGTAGTTACTTTCTGTCTCACACTGTCAGATTCCGTTTCAGCAACAAGTATCAGGTCATCAACCTTAGAAAAAAAGAGTGGAGGACAACAAAAATCAGTAAAACAGTGGGAGTTCCCTATGACTAAACTGAACATGTAAATGAAAAATGGTGTAATACTGTTTCGTTTCTATCATAGGTAAAAAGTGACTGTCTGCTGTAATTGTACTCTTTGAAACCTTGCAATGCATAAACATCAGTTTCTATGAACTACCCACAGGTATAGCTGCTTACTCTCTAAAATTTTTTTTTCACTAAAGTAAAAATTCCTCAAATTTAGTTACACTAATAATTTGTCAAAAAAGGTAATCAGTTTCTTAAGTTAAGAAAGAAATTGGTTTTACATGGATGGTATTATGGTTTGGTATTTTATATATATATATATATATGTAAATTGTATATAAATACATAAATACATACAGACATAAATAGACACAATTTTTATATATATATGTATTTGCCTAGCAGCTTGATGATAGCATACTAGTGCCTAGAGCAGCCATGCAAAGTTCTTCAATATCACATTTGTTTAATTACCTGAAAAGTAATCAGTCACCACCTGAAAAGTAAAGCTTCTCTAAGGTTAGGTTGACATGGTACACTTACCATTTGCAATAGTAAGGAAGGGTCCTCTGATGTCAAATTTCGAGAAAGCAGACCAATCATTTTCTTATTGGCCACTCCAACCAACTCTGCAGACTCAGTAGATTTAATTGCCTCTTCAAGAGCTACTCCAAGGGGGGAAAAAAATCAATAATCTAGGTATAAAATTCACATATCAACATACTGGTGGCTCAGTAATATTTAGAATTAGTCAGAAACATACTAAACAATTTCTACCTCTTTTCAAAGAGTTTTTTTCAAAATCCATTCAGTTACAGCATGATAGCCTGATGACATCCTGCATCCTTCAATATGTGTTTAGGTTCAATAAGGAGGAGGTCCTAACTTGCCACAAGTTTTCTCCTATCAAATTAGTTACAAGGAACACTTTACCTTCTGGCCAGCCTTTCAGGAAAGGATGTAAAGAGCAGAGACCAGACTGTGACAAACAAACAGCCATTTTCCAGTCTGCAGATTTTGAATTTGCATTAGTGATTATCATAAAAGGTAACAACTGCATTACTGCTGCATCTAGCAGTTCTCTCTTCTCTTTTAAAATCTCCTCTTTGACTAAAATTTTTACTGTTTGCTCCAAAACCTTGTACCTGAAAGAGAACAAAACATGTTGAAAATACATGACTCAAGCACATCAGCAACATTTCTTTGATTTGTTCTCTATTTTCCATGGTGATTTTCTGTATCTTAACAGCTGTAACAACAAATAAGGAATTAATGCGAAATGGTACGAAAATAATTGGACATCTCTCTTGTAACTGAGCATAGACATAGCATAACAAAAAGCATTTGCAGAGAAACACAGTTTTTAAAGTACTCTTTATAGTTTCTTTAAAAAAAATTAATTTGTACAGAAAGAATGTAGACTGAAAAAAAAAAGCACAAACATACCACTTTCCATCCTTTGAAAGATCAGCTTTCTGGAAAATGTTCAAAAGACTTGATACTAATACTTCTGGATTGACTTGTTCTATGAAAATCTGAATGATAATCAAGAAAAATGAATGAAAATACAACAATATACAAAACAGTTGACACATCATAATGGAAAATGCATCTGCTATACCAAGTGGGAACAGAGATCAAATATGACTAACTGCATTCCTGCTGATGTTCATGAAATGAAAATACTATCAGGTGAAAAGAAGAAATAAGGCTGCCCAGTATGCCCTCTTGATAATTAAAGTATGGAGAATTTATTGAATGTGGAAATGTTTGGTAAAATTGATAAATGACATGCAAACTATATTACAATTAAATAAGAATTGCTTTTACTTTACATTGTATCTGGATCACAAAAATGTCAGGCACGTTAACAAAAGACACTAAAGTTTAAAGGAGCCCTCACGTGCTTCTATTCCTATTTACTGGTGATCAAGAATGAATGAACACACAAGACCAATTCCACTACTACTAATAATATTCTCCACTACTACTAGCAGAAGCCATGAAGAGGGACTGTTACTCTAGCTGGAAACAATCAGCACAATGCATACCAGAGTCCTATCCAGTAAACCTGAGCTGGAGCTCAGGACTTTGCCACTATCAACTGACCAAATGACTTGCATATGGAAAAACTCAGCTGAGCACCTCTCACTGGAGCAAAGTCTTGTGACTGCACCACTTTCCATCCAAAAGACAGATAGTGTGCCTTGCCTTTTTATAGAAAAACATACAGAATAAGCAGGAAGCATGCCTCAAATAATAATCAAAGATTTAAGTATGCTTCAGTAGCTACATTTTTAAAAAAAGAAAAACAAAACAGATAAATTCACTTTAACTGCCTATCCCTTGGTAAGGATCAGGGAGCAGAGATTTGGGGGGAATTTGTGAGATGGCAAACAACACAAGCCTCCTGTTTTTGTGCTGCTTCATCCTGTTAAAGGATAGAAGTCATGCAACAGGAACACAAGGACAACTACACAGAATACATTCCAGACACACACACATTGGAGACCAGGTAAAATCTCGCATGCCAAAAGACACACACTTACCTCCAAAGAACTGAGGGCAGCCATCACAACATCTCTGTTGTCATCCTTGAGCCGTCCAAATATTGCTTCTTGTAAAAATGCCTGATCAAAGCCTTCCTGAAAAAATAAAGGAAACAGAGTCAATAAAGAAAATAAATCATTTGTCTGTCGAACACTTCACAGGCTTTTAATATCTGAATTCTAGGGTAAGAGAAGTGGTAATATCATCTAAATTAAACCTCACAGGTCGACTAACTTTCAATAACAAAAGAAAGAAAACCAGAAATATTAACTAACTTGGATTTTAGGAGAATGTGAGCAGCTTAATCAACAAGAACTATATCCAGACTCCAGAATAGGGGGAAATGGTGACAGAAGCCTACTGAAAATACCATGAAAAGCAGAAAGGATGATGTAGGCGCAGTCTCACATACCACTCATCTTCAACTGCTAAGTTTGGCAAACAGCTTTTTGAAGACATTCCATGTTAAATCAGTTCTGTAAGGGAGAGGTTCAGACACAAACCTTTGAAGTTTCAATAACATCTTTCAAATGCTGAAGAGCCAGGACCCGCACAGCAGGCTGAGGATGATTCAAACTAAGCAGAAGGGAGGTTTCACAGACTTCCAGAAACTGAAATACAGATTTCACAGTGACCCCGGTGCATGTTAAAAATATTTTAAATATACATAAAGATAATGGGAGGCATTCTTATGGCAATTTTTTGTATCAGAAGAAAACCGGCACAATCAAGACCTAGGAAGTTAAACTACAGTATAATGATATCGTGTAACTGTTTTAAATGATGAAATTTCTTCACTGTTGTAAAAAGTTTTTGCAAGATAGCTTGAAAAGTACAGTAAGCCACAGACACCATTATGTCCTAGAAAAGCATTACGCTTATCTAAGGATTCTGAGAAAGCTCTAGTGAATGTCAGTGTGACACAGCACAGACAGAAACTGCTAAAAAGGCATCCCTGCTAGTCCAATTGCGTGCACTTATCTCAGGAACCTTAAAAGCTGGAAGAGAGTCATATGCCTTTGTTCTGCATGCCTTGTGTTTCTGTTAATCCACTTGTTACTCTGCCTTTGTTACATCAGTACAAAAATACAGGAAGCGCTTCTTTCTGTAGTTTGTCATGTTTGCTTTCAGTCCTTCAATCATTGCAAACAACAGCCATAATACTAACCAGCTCTTCTAATAAATTCCTTGGCCAGATCTGTTGTAGTAATGGTTATTCTGTGTTAGGCTGAGTTTCCATTGCTCTTTAGAAATGGCACAGGAAGAACTCTGTGGTCACTCTGTTCTTCCCTGTTACCGACTGCAAACATTCATAAAATCAGTGCAAGGAAAAGGACCAAGCCATCTTCTCTCAACAGTGATGAAGTTGTTTCTCAGCTTTCCCAAAACAGACTCTGCCACTGACAACATCCTCGAGGCCTTGCTGGGCACCACTGTGTTGTCACTATTGACCTCTACAGTGTATGCAGTGGCCACGTGTCTAAGGAAAAAAATTACTGGTAGCAATTGGAGCAGGTGGAAATGTATAAATTCTAACCAGGGAAAAAAATCTCACTCTTATGAGTCCTTATGAAAAAAAACTTAAAAGACCTGATAGCTTTTGTTTAACCTCAATTTTGACCAAGCTCCCTCCCCCTAAATATTTAATGAAGTTAGGATCCTTTACTTTGGTATTGGGTTGGTTTTTTTCTTGTTGTTGTTGTTTTGTTTTTTTTCTTTTTTTTGTAGGAATGGTAGACAGTTTGTTCATAAGGAGTAATAGAGAGCAGAACTATGTTAAAAATCAGCCTTCTGACAGTATAACCATTTAAGAGCTAGGTTCATAATCCTACCTACCTCGTACTTGCCACAGCTTAATGAAAGAGAAATAAATTGATGAAAAAGATTTTGGTCAGCCTCATCTGTACAATCTTCCAGGTGCTTCTCCAACACAGAGTCTAAGGCTTTAGGATACCTGCCAAAAGGCAAAACCATCAATATATTCTGCAGAGGATTATAGGAAAACATGTATTTACAGGAGAAATACAGGGAAAACCAAGGAAACGGAATGATTTGCAGACCACTAGGAGACATAATGAGCAGAGAAGGTCATGCTGCAAAGTAAAGAGCTGTACAAAGCCAGTAGGTCTGTGTCCAGGTATTACAGTGATAACAAAATATGTAAGGACAATCAGTAAAACAAAATTTGGACAGAGATTAGGAGTCAGTTATTCCTTTTGTATCTATTTCAGCAAGACTACTTGTAGTAGTACAAGTACTTACTACACCCAATAACCCAAGATCATAGCTGATATCACCACTCTACAGACTGTGGGTATGTTACAGAAAAATGGAACTTACTTTCTCTCGAGAAGTCTGATGAGAGGAAGGATCTTTTGATTGAGTGCAGCCATTTTGGTGGGATTAGATTCAACCTCTGTGCCACAGGAGATAAACTCTTCAAGAAACTTGCTAAAATTACAAACAAAAGGAAAAGCCACCATGTTTTGCACAGTATCTTTTCATTACTGTTATAAAGCACAGTTCTTAACAGATTAGGATTAATATACATTATTTACTGCAAGTACAGTTTGCTGCTGGCTTCAAGTTTCCCTCTGTCCCACAACTATTCCCACAAATGCTAAATGAATGACTCTTCTGGGTTACTGAATGTTTAAATTTCAAAATCCACATCTGGATTTAACTTATGAACTCATAAAAACATATAATATAATGCTGATATAATGCTAATGCCATTGTCAGGAATTACTTATTATTAAACCAGAAGTGACTGCACTACTGCATAGGGAAAAGAACTGAAGTCAACTCACGAAGCCAACAGGGAATCTAAATCCTTTTCCAGTGGTATACTCTCAAGAATAGCTTGAAGATGCTTGATATAAATGTCATTTTCTGTCTCCTCGGATTCTTCTTGCTCCTCTAAGAACAATCATAGAAGATGAACAATAGTTAGAGAACAGTCTCCTCATACTGATAAAGCAAACAGCTTCTGCAGCATCATCCTCTGCTGAACCAAGCACACAACTTGAAGACCACAGTGCTCATCCAGCACTAACTCTCTGTGATCCATTAGCAATGCTTTACACCAATGTCATTAAAATGCCAAAGCCTGGATTGCTGCCAATAAACTCAAGGATGCTTTGGCATATTCCAGATCTGCTGCTCAAAGCCAGCAACTACCCTAGAGCATTCCTTGGTGTGAATCTGGACCTTTTGAACAAAACAGCTTCCCCAGTCATGATTCAGCATTACAAAGCCACAGTGCAAACAGACTCTCTAGCACAGACACAGGCTACAAGCCAGCCAGCCTTGCTGCCCCAGACTGTTCCCAGGCACATTTAATCACTGGGTAAACACAGTTGTCCCTAATTAACCACATATGGAGTATATGCAATCTACCCAAGATTTCACAGTACTGCAATACATCTCTAAGAAGAAAACAAAAAAAAAAGAAAATAGAAAAAAACCCAACAAACACACAAAAGCTCAATCACGTCTTCACAGGTACTGGCAGAGTTTCAATGGAAGAAGCAATTACACAGCTGTGACATCTACCACAGTTATCCATCCTAAGGCTGATCCAAGTTTTACAAAGAACCTGGGCTAACTTACCTGTATCACTTTTCATGATGGTGTGAACAAGGTGAGGCAACAGGTAGCGGAGGAGAGGAGAGATATCATAGCCTGCTGACAGGCCTTGCAAAAATGTTACCAGTTCTGGGCTTTTGCACAGATAATTAAATGGCCTGCACAATTAAAAGGGAGAAAAAAGAAAAGTGTGTATGCTGATCTGGGTTACAAACACTTTCAAAACTATACAGATTTCACGAGGATTCAATTTTCAGCATCAGGTAACAGCCCCATTGTAAACAAACACTGAAAAAATTCAAAGGGCTCCACTTAATGCCAGATGTTTACTGGCAAATGTAATATCCAAGAAGAAAAGAGGGTACTGCCAGCCATGCTGAGCACAGCTGCTGCAATGGCACAGTGAACCTACCTATGTTTTTTGCAAAGCTGGTAGCAAAAGGAAAAACACTTGTATGAATTACAGGAAGAGACATCCTCACACTGCAAGGAGCATATCTATTCCCCAGAAGCAGCTAAATGGATGAGAAGTAATTGTGCAATGCCAGATCCTCTGAGGAGAAGCCATTTCCCTTTTGGCTCACACAGAGCTTCACCTTGTCTCCTTTTACACTCACCTGGCTGGATGCTGCATAACACATCAACCCCATACCTGCTCTTTTGACAAACAACCCATGACAGTGTTTAAGCATCTGGCAAGTAATCACTCTATATAATCCTCAGAAGATTTTTCCTATTGGAATACCCCTCTCTGCCAGCAAGCAGATTCCTTGTAGCACGTGGGACTATGTTCAAATGCATGTTACCAGCAGAAGCCAACTGTGCCAGAGCAAGGCAGACAGATGGATGGGAATCCACCACACAAGCCTCCAGGAGAACACCTCAACTGAAGTGAGACCAAACAAGGGGTGGTAGAGAAACACTTATCCTTCAGGTGTTAAACTACACCAACTCAAAGCCCTTCCATTGAAGGAGCAGAACTTCTTTGCACTTTCCAGAAAACCTCTTACTTGACAGGGTTCAGTTTTGCACACTGGCATCAGTCTCTCACTAAGAGAAGCACCAAGAGATGACCAGCTCACACCCCTGACACTTCTCTGCTGCAGTGAGCATACAAATTTTCAAAGTAAGCCAAAGGAACTTACAAGCCCTCTGAAATATCAACTACCAAAACTTCTGACAGAGAGGTATCTCTTTAATGCTGAGGATATAAAAATTGCAAATTATCAAAGCGCAGTTTGGAATTTTAGAAAGTGGGAAAATCTGATTCACGTAGACTTACTTTTTCCCAAGTTTATCTCCTTTCTGAGTTTGCAGAAGTAGGTTCAAGCAAGCCAGCCCGTCCCTGATTAATGAGGGCATTTTAAATAGTGTCTTGCTTATCTGCACCATCAAGGAATGCACCAAGGAAGTCTCCACTGTCACTTTTACTGTCATCTGGCAGATTATCATGTATGTTGCAGCTCTGTAATCCTGTACAGAGGACTTCAAGCCCTAGAAAAAGAGACAAAGGCGAATTTTTAACACAGAATAACACAAAAGAGTACATTAACATAAAAATAATTTTTATTCTAACATCGACGGAATCCTACTATGCTCTTTTCCACGTGTTAATGTTTAAGGTATCTATAAACTCAACTTCCAAGAAGAAAAGCCGTTGTGCAAGATCCACAGATAGAGAAGGCACATTTATTAACTACTGCTTTGTTTGTTGACAAAGCAACAACCATGGACAAGAAAGGATATTAGAGCAGGCTATCTACGCTGACACAATTCCCTCATGGTTTAGTGTGATAAATTTCAAAGCAAAAACACTCTTCAATCCGTGTATCCATTTCTCACAGCTCCATTCCTCATGCAGAGTGGAAAACAGTTCTTAAAGTGCTCATCTGAGGTGTGAAAAAACATCATTTCCCATGGACCCTCACCTGCCTGAGGTTTCAAATCAGGCTGAGTGGTACAGTATGTATCACACAGGATGTCCCTCTTGGAGATTATTTGTGTGAGGTTATGTGCATCTGCAGAACACAGTGCACTTCATCACACAGGAGGGATAGAGCTTCACCCACCTTTTGGACATAAGGAAGCAGCAGAGAGACCATAGTGTCTGTTATCTTCTCTGCAGCTCCAAGAGCTGACACAATGGTGGAAGCATAAAACACAAGGAGAACTCTCAGTTGAGCTGAGTTGCCGGGACACTCTGAAAAGACCTGGATCACAAAAAAAAATCAGCTGTTCAGACATCAGGGCAAGTGGAAATGCACATGTGGCTTCCCTCAAACCACCAAAATCTTAGAACTCCAGCCTGCAAGCTCCAGCAGCTCCTGCTGGCACAACTGAAGTCATCTCCCCTCACAGCAGCAACCCTCACCAGAGGTTCCTGCTCCTCCTCACAGACAGGGCAGATGGGAATGGGTGCCAGTGTGATTAATCAGAGTAAGGCAGCCAAAATCACCTGTGATCCTGGTGCACTGCTCAAGACTCAGAGCTGGACAGCCAAGAAGCTCAACTGTGTTATGTTTAACACCTCCTTCTACACCTGTGAATACTCTGTTACTGTGTCTGCTTTGCTTAGTTTGACAGCAGATGCATCCCAATCCTCTAAATAACTGGATCTGTGATACATCTTACCCTTCTGAGACTATAGAACTAGCCCTCTACTTGACATTTACTGAAAAAACAAAAAAAAAATTGCCCACCTTCTAACATTCTCAATTTCAAATTCTCATTAATATTTGAAAATGTGTATTTAAAACACCCATGACAATCCTCAGAAGAGACATGGAAATTCAGAGCACAGTTAAAGACTAATGGCAGGAATGAGTTCATGGAAGAAATTAAGACAATGAAGTACCCTGAGGCAACACAGTAAATAATACAGTGTGGCCAAATCGTTTTGTCATGGCTTATTGGTTCTCAGTCACTTCCCTACAGAACTTCTGACAGACTGTCATCTTCACAAATTATAACAAAAGAAATCCTCATACTGTTTACTGGTGAATGAATTCAAAACACTCAGAAATAGCACATTACTATAAAAACATGGGGAAGACAAAGTGACAACAAACAATGCTCTAGAATAAATTAACAACCTTCACAGATCTTGCCACAAGCCTGCAGATGAAATCCATGAAATCCAGGTCTTTGTAGCAGTGTGTAATGACAGTACCCCTTGCCAGAGGGACTCCAGGTTTCTTTACACAGAGAAAAAAAGTGAAGTTAGAACACTCAGAGTAAAGTGCAGCACAGAAAGTCAAAATTACTATAACCTCTGAATTAATCCTACTGATCAGTTAACACCATTAAAACTGAAATAAGTAATGGATTGCCACACACTGTTAGAATGTTTTGTGTCTACATTAAGACGGGTGATGAAGAGAATTACATTTATCCTACATGCAAATAAACCTAAATTTTAGCAATTTATGTATCTTCCTAGCAGTAGCAAATACTTACACCTCAAAAGCATGTTTTAACTTAGCAAAAAAAAGAGTAATTACAGTCAAAGCTTTTTAATATCAACTTCACCTTTAAAGAAAGATAGCAGAAACAACATGTGGGCATCCAGGCTCCATTCCTGTAATTAAACTTTCAGTACAGTTCTACAACTAACCACATAAATTGGTGGACCATATTCATAAGCAGAGTAGAAGGGTCAAGATATTATTAAATAAAGTCCCTCAAGGTCCCTCTATCTTGCATCTGTTAAGTACTTTACCCGTATTGGATCCATCCAATGCCACTTATGAGTTGGGCTTTTTATATCTAAAAGTTGAATAACTCTCACAAATAGATTAGTCTCATGATATGGCAGAACACAACCAATCAAACTGTCTTGATTGTAGAGATGAATGTGAAATCTAAGGAAAAGAACATACATGTGTAGTTTAAAAATACCTGGAAGCCAAAGAGGAAAATAGACATTCTTCTCAGAATACCTTGTTTAATTGTTTTTAAGCAAGACCTGACATGGTTTTCACACTGACTCAGATCTATGGTCCACCTACAGTCCAGAAACTCAAGGTGGCCTGCATGTGCTACAAGAAAAAAAACAGTGCTAGCATATTTTTTCCTCTCACTATCAACAATTTTAGGTCCCTGTACAACTAAAAATTATCTTAATTTCTTCAGCACCGGCTTATATAGTAAATCAGATGTTACAAAAATCTAGTATGAATCTCTCAGTACAATATACATAGAAATGCATAGAACAAAATACATAGAAATGCATAGAATAAAAATGCATAGAACAAATGTGACTCAGAGAAGTATGTTTCAGGAAAACCACACACTCTTTCATAATAAGAAGTACTGCACTTTCTGCATTTGGATAGATTAATTTATATAAATAAATAAAACATCACAAAATACTTCAATGTTTTTTTCTTCACACCTTACAAAACCTTGAAATAAGAATAGTTAAGGTTCATGACTCATGTTAATATTGAAACTTAGCTATTTTACAAAGCCCGCTTCTAAATGCACAATGTAGAAGTGCCTCTCTGTGTGCTCTGTAAGATGCCTAGGGCTGGGCAACTTTGGTGAAATTGCTTTTATACAGAATATCATGACAGATCAAAATAATCACAGAAATTTATCAAAAGACAAAAATCTAATTAGCAAAGAAGAGCATCTGGCCCCATAAGGACTAAGTCTAATTGCAAATTATTAACATTCTATCCTATTTTCAGAAAGCTGAAGTAAAATTATTCAAAACTTTTCTCACTGGGGAGAAATAAATCTTTCATTTCCAGCCTTATCTATTGACATGTAGGATATTCAGTGGATTACCTCTGAATCAGCCATTCAAGGCACTTCTGGGCTGGCTTAAGCATGAAGTAGGGGGACAGGTGAATGAGGAACAATGAAATATTCTTATCCAGCTGCTGATTTACTGCTTTAGTCTGAACACTGCGTTCAAGGCCTTTGGCTGTGGAACTAAACAAACTGGACTGGAACTCTTCAAATGAAGGATCAATGCCCATCAGCTCTTCTAAGCCAGTGCACCCTGTGGGGGGAAAAAAAATTAAAAATGGGAGGAAATTTTAACACAATAGTTTTTGTTCTCCAGTCCTACCCACTTACTTCCTCACTGGCACACCCAACTTTTTTGCTATACTGGTACATGTCATCCTTACCAAGCAAACCAAAGAGGCCTAAGACCAAAACCTTTGATATACTTGGAACTATTTCTCAACTGACAAAGAAAAGCAACATTAGCAACTATCAGCAGAGAGCTCTTGCAGCAGTGAAGGCCAGCAGCATCCTGGGTTGTGCTGTCCCTGAGAGCATGGCCAGCAGGCTGAGGGAACTGCCCCTTCCATTTGTGAGCTGCAGCTGGAGCCCTGTGTGCAATTTTGAGATCATCAGTAGAAGAAAAACATTTCTGGATGTGAGTTCAGCAGAGGAATGCTGAGATGGTCTAGGGGCTGGAAAACAACATAAAAGGAAAAGGAGGAACAGCTCAGCCTGGAGAAGAGAGAGTCAAAAGGAAATCTTCCTCTGTCTGCAGCTACTTAACAGGATATGGTGTGGGTTATCAAGGAGATGGAGCCACTCTTCTCAGAGATGCACAGGGGAAGGATGGGAGAACAACAGATGCAAGCTGGAATGCAGGAAACTCAAACCCAATGTATAGATTTTATTTTCTTCTAACAGTGGAATGATCAAATACTGGATTAGAGGTCCAATATTGGATAAGAGACCATAAAAACTCCATCCTCAAACTCAGCCAAGCAGTTCTAGAGTAACTATTTAAGAAACCAAAAAAAACACATGGTGCTGCATCAACGATATATATCTACAATCCTGTTACTTAAAATGGAAACATGATACCCATCTGCCTGGTTTTAGAAAACAGCTTTCTTATTCAACAGTATCACATGCCTGGATAAAAATGTATATAGATATGGAAAGAGATAGAGCATAAGGAATTTGAAGTGTGCCAACACTGCAAAGGCTACTGCCACTTCACATTATTTGTGACCATAACGTTACCCAAGAGCAGGGCATCAACATGTTTTCATGAAACACAGGACTCATGTCAGAAGGCACATTGGGAGATTTTCAGTCCCAGGCTCTGCTCAAAGCAGGGTTAAAAGGGTCTCCAAAATTGGACTAGGTAGCTCAGGGCATTATTCTGTCAAAGTTTTCAAAAAAGTTACTTTTTTTCTTTTCCCAACCACAATCTCCCCAGACAATCCTGTTAAATGCTTGACTGTCCTCACAATGAAAAAGCTTTTCCTTCTATCCAGTTTTAACTCCTATTTTTCCAACTTATTCCCACTGTCTCCTGTCCTCCAGCCATGCATGCCTGGTGCATCTTCTGGGAATATCCTCAAAGGCAATGGCAGGCTCCAATGAGACACATCCAAAGCCTTCTCTTCTCCAGACTGACTGAGACCAGAGATATTCCTCTCATCAACTTTCCCTTATTGGGCAAATTCGCCAGTCCTTGAGCATCTTGGTGATCCCTGACTCTTCCCCATGACCTTACCCTCAATTGCCCAGAAACGTGCTCGTAGAGGAACTGGTTTTCCCAAGGACTGGAGTGATGCTGACCAGCCAGCAGCTTCTTCAACTATTCTTTTGGCCTTTTTTGAATACGGGTTTCCCTCTCCTATTCATCTTCCTCCATCTGTTTTTTGGAGTGTTTTTAAAACCAGTGCCATCTAAGCAGCCAAACTCACCGATGGCAAAGAACGTGTCCCTGTCAATTGTCGCGGCTTCCTTGCAGGTGAAGAGCAGCGATGCCACCTCGCTGCGGTCCAGGAGGCTGGGATCGGTCTGGGGAAGCGCCAGCCGCTTCAGCTGCTCCGCCAGGGACGTCATGGCTCCGAATTTCGGGGAAAGGAACCTCCGGAGAAAACTGGGGGGAGAAAACCACAGCAGGCCCGCCGATGGAGCAGCCGCATGCAACCAGCCGTCTCTCCCGGCCCCGCTGCCGCTCGGGCGCGCACGTGTGGGGCGGGGAGGAAGGGGGCAGAGCCCGGCGGTGACACGTGTCCGTGTCCCTGTCCCGATCCCGGTCCCCGGCACCGACCTGGCTCCCGCCGCTCCCGCCGGGCCCACGTGGGCTGCGTGCGCCGCTCACCCGGAAGCGTCTGCTCCCTAGGCTCGGGAAGTTCCCGCCCCGGCGGCGAGGGACGGGCCCGGCCCGGCCTCGGCCGTGCCCCGCCCCTGGCCCCGGCAGCGCCCGGCGAGCGGCCCTGCCGGAAAGGGGCCGGAGCCGCAGGGCGAGAGCTGCGGGACGCGAGGCAGCCCCGTGTCCTGCGGGCCGTGGCACCCTGGCCTGTGTCAGGAATAGCGCGGCCAGAAGGAGCAGGGAAAGGATCAGAGCCTGTGTCCAGCTCTGTGCCCTGCAGTGCAGGAGGCGCTGGAGCGAATCCAGAGAATGGTTACAGAGCTGGTGAAGGGTCTGGTGCACAAGTCCTGTGAGGAGCAGCTGAGGGAGCTGGAGGTGCTTAGCCTGGAGAAAAGGAGGCTCAGGGGGACGTTGTCCTAGACGGTATCCAGGTGGGAGTTGGCCTCTGCTCCAAGAAACAAAAGACAGGACTAGAGGAAATGGCCTCGAGGTTTGCTGCTTTAGATTGGACATAAGAAACATTGTTTCACCATGAGGGTGGTCAGGCATTGGAACTGAAGGGAAGTGATGACAGTTAGAAGACTCACAGATGTGGGATTTAGGGACACGGTTTCCTAGTGGGCTTGGCAGTGCTGGGATAGTGATTGGACACAATGATCTTAGAAGTCTTTTCCAACCCAAATGATTCCATGATTCAGCTGAGTATGTGCCATCTCCAGGAGCGGCCATGCCGGCGTGTGGCAGGAGTCCGTGAGGAAAGCAGCTGTTGTGGCCATGGAGGATGGTGTCACCCTTCCAGGCAGGTGCCTCGCAGGGCAGTGTCCCATGGAGGCATCTCCCAGGTGTGGGGCAGGCCCAGCCTGCCTGGCAGCAGCCAGGGTGGGAAGGCAGCAGCAATGGAGAGATGCAGACACCTCAGTGTGCCACGGCTGCTGCTGGCTTTGTGCTGAGCCCAGCGAGGCAACGGCCTGGGCTGGGAGTGGGGATCTACCAAACATCTCTTCACAGAGAACAGATTGTGGTGTTACATTTTATTTAAACGGTATGCTCTGTCTCACCCCTCGAAAGTGTAAGATTTATTCCAAGCCTGTGATCCTCCCCTGCAGTATCACGTATCTGTAATCCCATTGGCCTGAGTTCTATCCCGCGCCCACTTTGAATCTCCCTGTTAAGCTGTGCGGGGGAGACCAGGCTCTTTCTCTCTCAGCCTTATTTCTCCCTCTCTCCCCCTCCCTCCCTTCTCCCTCAGAAACCGCGCTGCTCCCGGGGTGGGACCCCCAATAAACCCTCATCTCATTAGCGCCCTCAGAAGCCGTGTGGAGTCTCCTTGCCTACCTGCTGCTATCAGGGAACACACAGCTTAGGGGGCTCCTCGGGGACTACCTGGGAACCAACAAACCAACAGCAACAATAGGTGGAACAACGAGAACAACTAGAGTTGTTCCACTTTAGGATTTTTCCATATCTGGAGTGAGTGAAGTTAGGGAAAGTGCAGGACTCCCATGAGCAGAAGGTACTGAAAGCTGCAGAGATGTGTGTGGGCTAGATCCTAGCTGCAGAACCAGAGAATGATGTAGACTGAAAGAGTCCTCTAAAAGCCACCTCATTCAGCCCCAGAGCAGGGCCAGCTTAGAGCATTTTGCTCATGGTTTTGCCCAGTTGTGTTTGGAATATCTCCAAGGTTGGGAACTCCATGGCTTCACTGAGCCTCTCATCCAAAATTTGGTTAACCTCAGACTAAAAATAAATTTCTGATGTTAAAACCTGTGATCTGTCTCCCATCAGTTTGCATTCAAGTTTGCATGGTTCTGCACCTGGAAGTCAGTGCACAAAGCCATAAGGGGAATGTGGCTTGTAACAAACAAAGAAAAGTCTGGCAAAAAAAAAAAGAAATAAAATTTATCCCAACTGATGTCAGCAGATGGACAAAATGATGCCAAAGATATCAACTCCAGCACTAGTTCTGTAAAACTATTTCCACATATGTTTGAAATGCTTCATGGCTATGACAGAAATAACAGATTTGTTTGTAAGACTGCTGTATTATTTCACAATCATTTAACATGCAGTAGAAATATGAAATGCTGATAAAAGTCTGGGATTGCAGAGATCTATTTAAATGCCTAATTTTATCCATTGTGAGTGTCCCCTGATTTCAACATTTTGTTATTCCTCTCTGATTTTTTTTTTTTTTTTGCTTGGGTTAAACCATTGTAGGTGTGGCAGCAGAGGGAGGAAATGCAGCTGGATGTCCAACTCTGTGCCTGATGATATTTGCCAGTTCGAGAGTGTGTGCTAGCTCTGTGTCACGTTCCTTCTGACATGGTGTGATCTGGATGTAATCACAGCAATTGCTGAGCTGGTAAGAGCTGCTACCACTGCAGTTATAACACCACCCTTACATTAAAGAATTTCTTCCCAACAACTTATATAAAGCTACCTTTTTCAGTTGGTAGCCATTCCCCCTGTCCTGTCACTACAGCTCTTGACAGGGAGGCCCTCTCCTGCTTCCCTGTATCCTCTTCAGATACTGGAAAGTTACTGTTACATCTTCACACAACCTTCTCTCCTCCAGGGTGAACAGCACCGACTCTCTCAGCCTGTGTTCATAGAATGGGTGCTTCAATCCTGTTATCAACTTTATGACCCCCTCTGGACTTTGTGATCCCAGCAGTTCCATATTCTTATGTTGGGAGCACCAGAGCTGGATGCAGCACTCCAGGTAGGAGTCTCACAAGGGCAGAATCCCCATCCTTGCCATGCTGCTTTGGATGCAGCCTGGGATTCATTTGGCTTATTGGACTGTGAGCATACATTGCTTGGTCGTGTTGAGTGTTTTGTCAACTGTCACCACTCAGTGGTGGTTGAGGTTACAAAGAGTTGCAGTTCTCACTGCTGGATCAGGCTGAAGGGAGAATAATTCTTGATCTGAAGGGCTGGAAGAAGTTTCCTTGCTAGGCAATGCATCCAGCACATCATTGACTTACTGACCACTGTGGGAGGCAGTGCCATGTTTTCCTGGATTTCCTTGAAAATCTACTGTTGCTTCCCCCAGCCATAAATTCTCATGTTTAGCTGCATTCCAGATCTAATAATAAATAGAAACTTTTTAGATGGGGTGGTGGAAGCTGTTTTGGGGATTTTACTGCATTGAAGTCTTTCTGATATGGTAATGCAGATTAAAGGCTTCTGCAACATAATTGCTGTAAAGGAAGCTTTTAAATATATATTCTACATAAGGAGAAATAAACCCAAAATGAGCAAACTAGCTTCAGCTAGACAAATGCAGAGAAAGCATTGTCTTGAAAAGAGTAGGTAATAGTAATTTTTGTAAATCCATTTGTATCCATTTGAGGTAGTCTAGTTTATCCTAAGAGCATCAGGGAGAGTAAGGAAGACAAATGGAGAAGGCAAAGAATAGAAGAAAAGAAGCTGTTCTTTCAGTGCAGAGCTGCTTGATGAATTCTGACTTCTTTGTTTGTGTAAAAAGTCAACTAGAAAGTTGGATTACAGAGACTGCATAATAGTTGCAATGAAAAGTAGGAGAATGTCTCTCATGATTGCTGTGAATGTATAGTCCTTTGTCATGCTCTGATGTTTCTTAGCCTGGGGAATACAATGCTGGGTGTATAAATTAACTGTTATTATGAAAAGGTGCCTGTGCCAGACAATCTGCTGAGAGAGTAGGTGTTACAGATCTGCTGTGTGCTATTTGTGAGTCACAATGTGTAATGCATTGGGAGAGCTTGGAAATTGGAGTGGAGCAATGTGGCCATTGGGGACTAGGGTGTAATGAGCAATAAGGACAGTAGTGTGTACTAGACATGTCTCATTGTTCATAGCAGGGCTGTAAACAGGAGGAGAGACAATAAACTGAAGGATGGGAAGGAGGAAGAAGTGATCAACAGGGGACATGCTTAACACACTTTTCTTACTGCAGTGTATATCTTGCTGTCACCTCCTTCAGTTGCCTGTTAATCAAGCAACTGACAGCTGTTGGAACAGCAGCAGATCTCACTCACCCATTCCTGACCTGTAGTTGTTCAAACCTCTATTTGCTTGTCAGCCAGCCACTTTCTGTGTCTTTTTAAAAATGTTAAGATGAATCACAGCTCTTTCCCTGTAGAAGAAATAGTGTTGTTCCTATCTGGATGCACTAAGTACAGATTCCAGCCTTTTTCCCAGGCTGGCTACTGAAGTCTGTTGCTTTCATTTCTTCATTTGTCCCAGCCACTGCCAGTCCATGGGCCTGTTCTGCAACTGGTGATTATTACATGATTTAAACTACAGTGAGCTCAAAACTTCATATGACAGTTCCTGAAAACAGGTATGGTCTGCATTCAGTAGCACAGAAAAGAATATTTATTTGCTGTTTTGCTGTTCAATTATATTCAGTTACATATTTGGTTTATTCACATTCTAAAGTTTAATTATTTTACATATTTTTTTGTGTAGGAATGAGTTATGTATTCATGTAATGCCTGGCACTGTGGCACTGTAAACACTGCGAGAAACAGAACATTTTTTAATGTTTGTATATGTATATATGCATACATATAGGAGAGATATTAATACTGTTATATTTTAAAAGTATTAAAGAGTTAGAAAGTGCATTCTCATGACCCTGAGTCACATAGAGTATCTTCAGTCACAAAAATCCCCCAATTTTTTTGTGTTTCAGTGCCATTTGAAAAAATGTTTGGCTTTTGTATTTGCTTTCATTGTGGATTGGAAACTGTTCGTGCTCTTATGTATTGTGGGGATTCTTGGAGGGGAAAACCCCCTGTTTTTAGAAGAAATAGTGTGTTAGATGAGGGTATGCACATGAGTTTTACTAATAAGCCTACATCTCCAGATTTACTGGTTACTAGAGGCATCACGGTTTCAGATTTAATATAGTGGCCCTGCTGTTTCTGTGCCTTGCATGAAGTAGTCTTGACAACTGGCAATGTTCTAGATAACTGCTAACAGCTCTTACTGACAAGTGTATGTCAGTGGTTTCTCCTCTGTCTCTTACTGTCTGACACTCTGCCTGCACTGTCCATATTGGGGACTCAAGGGAGTTCTCTGCAGGGAAGCTACTTGAGAGACGACTTAGAGACACTGTGACGTCAGAGGCAGTTCCTTGGATACGCAGAGATGAGGGAACAATTTCTACACAATGCTTGACAGGCACTTAGTGTAGGGCCAGGATGGCAGTCTGGCCTTGAGCACGTAGTGGAAGGGAGTGTGGAGCACTGAGCATTAGGTGCTTCTGGCACTGATGCTGATACATTTACTTTAAATAAGCCTGGTGGTAAAACACTTCCTGCTGTGATACTCTCAAGTACCGCATGGGAAAGGTTGCACTTCAGAATCTTTCTCACTTTACTTACAGTGTGATCCCTTTGGTCTGTATTACCTGCTGATTCTTAACAGTATGGTGATGTATGTGGCTCATTTTAATTTGAAAGGGGCAACAAAACACTTTAAACAACTTATGACTAATTTAATGAAAAGTCTAGTCTGTGGCAATGTAACACATTTAATGACTCTTGTATGAACTGCAGCAGACACATCTGAGATGCAAAACATGATGTTATTTCTTGAGCAGAAGCTGTATGGGTTATGCAATTGCTGGGCTGCATTGTAACCCTTTAGTGCTTTTCTTGATGTTGTGTATGAATTGTATTCCAATTCAGAACCCATTTAAAATTACTTAATTGCACTATGACTAATTATAAATAAAGTATAAAAAATCAAGATCACAATTTAATTAATGGTGGACTGTGCCAGAGTTAAGTTTTCCAAGCTGTTTTGTATGTATCAAAATGCAGATTTTATTTGCATAGTCACAAATTTTTTTCCTAGAAATTGTGCTTTGTTCAGTGTACTGCATGAGCAGTGCTCAACACCATTATGATTTTTCTTCTTTGTTCAGTGAATGTCTGTTGCACTCAGATGGAGCATGTTCCCAAATATATAATTTATGGTTTTCTGCTCGGATCATCACAGTATTTGTACTTGTCTTCAAGTATTCCAAATTTATCTGGTATTTGATTTTCACACACTTCCTCATATTTCACAGTATTAGTATTATTCCTGGTCTATAGAAAGAAAACTGAGGCACATGCTCCAAACTGTATATACTTTCATTTCCCTATACAGTGCATAGTTTTAGGATAATGAATGCTGCTAGTATGGAACTTGTCTTTTCCCTTATGTGCTTCACAGAGTACAGTTACATACTGCACTTTTCCCCACTGAGTGAGCCTGATGGTTTGAACCTTTAGGCCCATCAGAATCCTAAATTTTCTTGGTATTTCCATCATGCATTGTTTTAAACATTCTCTCCTGCAAGTGGAAATGCAGTGACTCTTCTAACTCCCACCACTGGTACTGTCACAGTAAAAATCAGGCCCTACAAATTTGGAGCCTGAACAGCCTGATCGTCCATAGATGACCTATGTGCCAGTGTTACCAATGAAAGTGGTACAAGAAGAATCACTGAACCATGGGGAACAAATGAAAAAGTGTCATGGTGTTCTAGAAGCACATTCATGACAAAATAATTTCCTGTAGAGAAGCCTCAAATATATTCGAGTCCATTCATTTGAATTGCAAAATGAGCTTTCTGCAGAATGTTTTTATCGGGTAAGATGTGTTCACATTGTATCTACTGAAAAATTAATGTGGGAGCTCGTATAAATACATGTGGAGCCTTACAGCCTGTAGGGGTAATTTCACCTTTGTTGCTGACTCCACCTCCAGTAACTGTTCATATGAACTGAAAAATTACCTAGAACAGCTTCTGGCTTAGGAAAAAACCCCACACATGCTGCATTTGGTTCAGCTGTGAAATTCTGGACGATTACAGCTATTCCGAATTTGACCACAGGACACAAAAGAGACTTAGACTGCCCTTTAGCCAATTTATTGTAAAAATGAACTAGTTTCAAAGTGAAGAAACATTTACCTACTCTCCTGTCCTCCTTTGCTTGTGCTTAACTGAACTTAGGCAGGGAGAGAGGTTAGCTAGTTAAGAAACAGAGGATTGTTGACATTCAGAGGGATTGAAAATAGACAAGAGCCTTCGCCATGAGTAGGTTGTGGCTGGTAGATCTCAAGAGCAGGCCGATACTGGAAAGTGTGTAAAACTGATACTTATTTCTCCTGACAGAAGAATATATCTGAGGTAGGTGAGAGGGATCATAGCTGGAAAGAAACAATTGTCTTTAAAATCAGAATTGGAAAATTCAGGCCTTGCTGCTTTTACATCAGACATGGCATGAACATTGCTCATTTTCTCAGTGCTGGTTCTCAATGCAGCTGAGTGTCAGAGTAAGACTTTGTTGGACAGCGTGGAACAGCATGGAAGGACAACAGTTCTGGAAAAGGAAAACTTGTGCTATCCATAAAGAACATAATTATCCCTGTTTGGCAGTAATTCAGGTTGTGCCTAATACTGCTGTAAACAAGGATGAATTTGCTGCTTTTATTAATCTCTATCTCTTCTGTGGAATGAATAATAAATAGGTAGTATTCCTTTTTGCAAACTGGCAATTTGTTCAACCAGGTTGCCTCCTTGACTGTGTAACTTGAGTATCATTGATGTTAGTGATATTACACTGGTGTATCTGGGAAAAGAAATGAGGGCATTGAGACTGCAACTTGTCAAAGGTCAGTCAGTCAATGTGTACAAACGCTGAGTTTAGAACACAGCAGTGCCTGATGTCCTGTGCCCATAATCTCTACCTCATACCTCAGTGATTTAAAACCTTTGCCCCTCAGATCATTGTTGTCTGGAAGGTAACTTAGTTGATGGTGTTTGTTTCTAGATAAATAAAGGCATATTGTCTTTGCACTCCTTGTCTCTCTCACACACACCTCTCTCATTGTGACCAAAGCTATTGCTGAACAATGTGCTTGCTGCCATTTAGATGGCAGTCTCAGTGAAATCTTTTAAGGGTCACAGGCTGGCCTACAATGGGATTTTTTTAACTGGTTGTATTAATGAATTACAAATTGTATCATCAGTTGCAGCTTTCTCATTGCCCTAGTCTCACAGGGCTTGCTTAGTAGCTCTGTGTGGTAAAGCTAAGCCAGCATAAAATAGGAACACAGGCAGGATTCTGGGAACACATGATGTGTGAAGGTTTCTTCAAAAGGTTTGTAACAGGCCATGCTATACCCCTAGTCCTGCCTCTTGCATTCTCGTCACTGAACCATTTTTAAAATCCTGGATCTGTCTCGCCATTTTTTCCACTATTACGCCAGCCCTATTTGTAGTTTCCCCACCTGTTACTGTGTGTATTGCTCCACAGCTTCAGTGTGCCAAGACTGACTGCCCTGTGGTATATAAATTACAATATACTTTCCCCAGTTTCTCCTTTGCCCACTTCTAATCTGTGCAAAGCATCTGTCAAAGCTTCTGATTTTATTTAGTCCATGATCAAATCAGTCTTTATGAGTTGCACCTACCCTGACAAGAACCATTAAATCAAAAAGTCACTCTCGAAAGTCTAGCTTAAGTGATATGGGACTTCAGGTGTCGTGGTTCCTTATGAATAGAAACGCATCAGAATGGGAAGTTTGAGGGTTCTTCTCATTCATGGAAGGTCTGATCTTGTGCAGTGCTGCCTGGCAGAGCCATCCCTAGAGGGTTTGCCCAGCTATGTTACACCTTTCAGCACTCGCCTTGCAGTTTGTGATTGTTACTATGTATCACAGTACTGCCTAGTGGCTCTGGCAGGGACCAGATGTTGATTGATTCCTACTGCCCTGAGCCCTCTGAGAACCAGGGCCATCTGCTGTGCAGGATGCAGGGCTCTAAGCATGGCCCTACAAACAGTGGGAACACTGCCTCCAGGGTAAAAGGGACCCCAAATCCCTGCCGTCCTAGAATAATGCTGGGGGTGTTGGGGTGCGGGCCACACACAGTCAGGAGAGGCAAACAGAGTGGTGAAGGATGTGTGATAGGTAAAAAACACTGTAATCACAATTGTTGTGTAGATTCCTCAGGGCTTTTAGACAGACAAAGCCTCTGCTCCTGAGAATTCTTTCCTAGGTGGACGTTAGGGGCCAAAGGAAGCATTGCTGATAGTTTCAGAGATGGCAGAGTGCAGCACAATAAGCTCATTTCTCTCAATGAGAGTAATCTAACAAGCTAACACTCAGATTTTTTGGGAAAATTTTATCTGAATTGATTTGCTCAAGGTCACATAAGGGCATTTTGAGCTGGCATGGTCACACCACATCTCAGCCCCGTGATTTTCCTTCCGCACAAAGGGTTGGCAAAAGCTGGTGATGTCAGTGCAGTCAGCATTTTCTCCATACCCCTGAAGCCCAAGCTATGCTTTGGTAGTATTTGTTGGTCCCATAAATGTTTCTTGCTACACTTCATCCATGGCTGAATTCCAGGGACAGAGCAAGTAGCCTCTATATATAGCTGATGAAACACTTTGGGGTCTTCTGACAATGACAGTTGTTACTATGAAGCCAGGAGATGAATTTTTTATGTTCTTTCTTAATTTTTATTTCCAAACCTGTCATTGGAAATAATATACTTTAAAAGAAGTAATTAGCTACTGTCTAGTTAATATCACCATATATGACTAGTGTGGAAATTTTTCAGAACAAAGTTTGTGCCTCTTGGTGCTAAATGTGGGAGGGCTAAATATGCTCAGTGCTCACAGTGCTTTTCCTTAGCTCAGACAAAATTGGGGTTTTTGTTCCCAGATGTCCGTCTCTGTTCTCTTCTCTCTTTCTGTTTTTCTTATACATGTGTTGGTTTCAGAAACATTGAGTTTGAAGTTTATTCATTCTACCTTTACAAAATTAAATTTCTTGGTTTTCTTCTTACAATATAGCGTGTTTCTTACATTGAAGAAGGCAGGTTATATTTATTGTATTGCAAAAAAAAAAAATCCCAAAAAACCAAAACCCAAAACACCTCTAATAAATGATTAATACATTTTATAACACACCTTGCCTTTCTGCTTAGCTTTGTTAGGGAAATTGACACATAGTTTTTTAACAGAATCCAACATTTTGGCCCAATCTAAATCATAATTTTCTTAAATAATTCAGATTTTTGTTGGTTAAACTTTAAACTAGTGGATGTTTGCTACAAGGAAAATTTTATTTTATGTACAAGTAACAGTTATGGCATGCTTTGAAAAGAAAAGGCTTTTTGATCCCTGTTTTAAGATTTTCTTAACAATTTATACAGAAGAATAGTCACTTGGAATTTATTTTCTTTTATCTTTCATTGACTTCCTTCTTGAGAAAGAGTCCTACTGTTCTTTTTTACAAAGAAACAGGCTGTGACTGGGGCAAGACTCAGTGGCTGATTGAGCTCTCATGAGGTTCTTTATCTTCCTGTGGCCTTTCTGAGACAGTTTTGGCAGATAAAAACTATTGTGTTCCTACACAGAAGTGTTACAGCTGAAAACTGATGGTGACCATTTCCATGTCAGTTGATTGTTTCACAGGCAATTATTTATGTAGAGAAATCTGGCTCATTTCTTATTCTAGATCTCATTCGGTTCAAATAGAAGCATGATCTGGTGAAACACTCTTGCAGTGTTCAGCATTTTTGAACTTTTATTAAAAGTTGTCAGTTTATTCTAGAGTTCTGTGAGAGGCAAGTGTAAGAAGCATGTTGAGGTATTGAAAATCTGAGAAACAGTAAAAATGCAAAGGACAGAGTTCTTGAAATGATGATATGGTGGCTTTTGACAAGTAAATGAATGTTAAATATAAACTCTGTGAAAATGTTCAGTTTCATTAAGAAGAATGCTAGAGATTAATGTCCTTTAGGTAGAAAAGCCCTTTGTTTCTCAAGGAGCTTCATGCAAAGCAGACCAGAAGGCTTTCATTTGGGTGGTACTTGTGTGAACTCCCAGACCCGCTGCTAGGAAAGACCTGGCCTTTTTGGTGCTCCTCATGCACGGGAAGTGAGGCCTGCTTGCCTCAGTGTTCTCCTGGGCTCGAGGCACCTTTCTCCTGGGTAGGCCCTTACTAGTTTACATGTTAGCATGAACTATAGCTGCACATCTTCTGCCAAATAAAAGACAAAAGTAGTTGACAATTCAGCTCTGCTATCTCTATCCTGATCTCCCCTTGCCACCTTATTTTTTCTAATCTGTTTGGCAGTCATGAATATTCTTTTTCATTGTAAACAACCCCTGTAATTTCTGCCTTAAATATACTTGCTGACTTTCTGATACCTTTCCATGTCAGCTTCAGATTCCTAATTCATATGGTTTATTGTGTTTCTTTCTTTTTCTCTTTTGGATACTTTTGTCCTTCCTTTCTTGCTCAGGTTGCTTATTTCTTTTTTGGTTTTATTTTCATTCTCTTTAGGCACACATAGTTCATGGCTATGCAACTCTGCCAGCTTTATTTGGGAATAATCCTAACTTACCTTGGATGTGGGAAGAAGTTTGGTGAAGCAAACTGCTTTATTGATACCACTGTGCTAGGCACAGCTTTCCTATTCTCTTGTTGAGTAGAAAGAGGCAGCTCCCTTTCCACTTCACATTTGGCTCTCTTTCCACTACGGACCTCCATTCATATGCTTCTCATTACCATCAACACAGTTAGTTTATAAAATTAAATTAAAGTAGTAAACAAAATACCAGATACTCCTCCTAAAGCTCCATCTATAAATATCTTCCCTGCCTACTCATACTGTCTGATTAAGAGACAGTAAGCAGTTAGAGAACCTAGAGCAGGTCAGATTCCATCAAGAGAGGCAGGATTTAAAAAAAAAAAAAAAAGGGGGGCTACTCCATTTAGCTTTCTGTTTCATAGGTAAAAAGCCCAATGTTCCCAAAATGCACAATGACAATGTTGAAGCCTCCTATTTTGACATTTTCAGAATTAAAAAGATTTTTCGTTCTGAAATGTTTTTTGATCCAAAATGGACTAATATAACATAGCCAAAGTAGGTCTTGAGACACTTGATTTTTAAAATTTCTCCAGCTAACTGAGAGATACTATCATTGTGGCTTTTGGTTCCTAGGAACAACAGGAATTTTTGTTTTGTTTGCTTTGTTATCAAGTGGTGTTTACCTATGTACCAAGTAAAGAGAAAAATGAACAGTACCTTTGCAGCAGTGGCTAGCTGTATTTTGAGAAAATCCAATTATTTTATGAACAACTTAATAACCTTCTTTAAGAATTCTAGAAAATTTGGGTAGATGTCCTTTGATTTCTAGAAATCCAGACATGGATCTGATTCCAGTCCTAATCTACAGTGTTGTTGGATATTCTTTGTCAAAGAAATTCTCTGCCAAAGCAACTCAGTTTTTATTTCCTGACTGGGGTGGGAGCCCTGGCCCATATTAGAGGGTGAGGACCAAGAAATAAAATGTGGGTTGTAGCTAATACCTCCCTGTGTGAAGCCATCAGTACCTGTAAGGCTCACCTGTACTGCACATGGGGACTGGTGCAGAACTATTTCCATCCATGTAGATCCCCAGACACGGCAGTGCCAAGGAAAGGCACAAAGCTGGTTCCAGTGGCTCCCCTCTAATGAGGGAGTGCATGGAAGGTTGCAGGTTTCATCAGTGCAGGAGAGCTCTTTGCATGGGGGACAGCTCTGGGTCACAGCATCACAATTTGTGTGTGCACTTGTAGGACCTCTCTGACTTTTTCCTGCATTTCCTCTTGAAACTTCTCCTGTGCTCAATATAGTGAATAAGAAGAAATTATTTTAGTGACTTTGAAGGCTTGAATTATCATTTAAGTGATTGCAGTTAGACTTGTATTGAAAACCAAACGTGACTACCAAGCTATAAAAATAAACACACAAGTTGCACCAGCATACACATAATGTGTACAGACATGAATTATGTTGTTTTGTAATTGCTATTTGATCTGGTCATGGAGTATTCGAAGAGAATGCTCATTTGTGTTTGAGCAAAAAAGGCTAAGCATAGCATTTGCTTTGGTATGTAGATAGAAGTGTAGTAACCTGGAGAGTATTTGCAGTGAGCAGGTGAAAAGCATGTGGTTCTGTCTGGCTGCTTAGATTTAGAATTTCATTTTTAGACTGTTTATCTCACAGTATGTACATCAGTCTTCAGGAGTTCAGCTTGCTGTTATTGCATGAATTGTTTCAATCCTCTTCTGGATTCCAGTTTGCAACATGGTGCTGCATTTACCAAGTTTTTTTGAGCCGAGGAGTAGGTATTTTCTGCGCATGTGTGCATATTTTTTATATTGCTTGGAGTTAAGGGATAGAAAGTGAATTGGAAGAAAACAGAGCTTTAGCTAGCAATACGAAATGAAGGGTATATGCTGTCTAGGTGTAAATCATCCTGGTTATTCTTTCCCATTGGTTTGGAGACCTACTCAGCCTTTAATGAGCACAGTGTTCCCTTACACCTGATTTTGTAAGTTGCAGTTTCCAAAAGCTCAGCTTGGGGTGAGCATTTTGGTTTTCTAGGTGAGGTTGGTATTGTATCCAGCGTGGACACCGCTAGAGGAGATGACCTTGGCTGATGATAGGTGCAGGCATGAATGACAAGCTCCATGAGGAACGTGGTAAACTTGCCAGTTCCCAGGAGAAACATTGTTGCCAAAGCAACTGAAAGGAGAGGGCACGGGAGATACCGGACATGCTTGCCGGGATCTTTGATCTCAGCGCTATCCTCTGAGATTTTGCCCTGCGGAACGCACGGGCAAATGGCTCCTGACGCACACTTGTGAAGTTACTGGATCCACAGAGCTTTGTATGTGCTTCTTGGTGCCTGCTTTTGGATTTACTGAGCGTGGTTTTTGGCGAAAAGACATGTGGTGCTTTTTAAAGTTGTGTTTCCATGCTGTCTGGTTAACTCCAGACCCATTTCCACTGGAAAACGTTTCATCACTTGGGTGTCCTTGCTGGGCTGGCTCGTGTAATCCTTAATCTGAAAGTGCGAAGCGGCTCAGGGTGGGACGCGGGCTCAGACTAGCGCTGAGCGGCGTCGGGCCGCATTAGCAGATGGCAGGCGGGCCTCGGGCAGCAGGAACCGGTGTCGGTAGGAGAGAAAGAAAGCGAAGCAGAGGCCGGGCAGGTGTCGGGCTGGAAGAGCGGGCGGGCATTGCGGCATTAGGGCCGGCCGGGCCGGGCCGGGGCGCTGGGCAGCGCTGCCCGCCCGGCCCCACGTGACGGCCGGCGGGGATAATAAGCGGCGGCAGCGAGCGGCGCCGGGCTCCTGCGCAGGGTCAGCCACAGGCACCGGCAGCACAGCCGGCAGGGACAGCACACAGCGAACCAGCGAGGGAAGGTCATCACAGGGCAGCGCCTACCTGCCACTCTCAGCCTCTGCTCTCAGCAAGATTAGTCAATATTCGTTTCCTGTCACCTTGCAAAAAGAGAAAAAAAAGCAAAAAAAAAAAAAGGAAGGAAAAAAGACTCTGCTACCTACAATCTCCCAGCAAGTAAACTAAACTTAAATCGTAGTAGAAGCCAGAGCAGCTGAAGCTGATCCCCGGGCAGAATGAATAGCATGAATCAGATAGAAACAAACATGCAGTACACCTACAACTATGAAGAGGATGAGTACATGACCCAAGAAGAAGAATGGGACAGGGATCTGCTCCTGGACCCAGCATGGGAGAAACAGCAGAGGAAGGTCTGGAAATAATGTGTATCTGTCTGTGTGCTTCTGTGTGGAATGATGCCCTATCTTACTGCCATGCTGTGTCTGGCATTGTCGGGGTTGTACAACCGAGGGGCTCTAATAAAATATATTTTATGTTCTATAAACAGTTAAACAATTTCTATAATATATAGTAGCTATGCCATATTTTTAGTTTAAAGCATTCAATTTTTAAATTCTGAAGTGAAACCTTAAATTATTATTCATGGGAGGCAGGAGTTTATTTTTGTATTGCACTGCAAATATTCTGTCAGTACCTCTAGATTTATGTATAAGTATTTCAGTAACTTTCAACTTCACTTCCTGGATCTTTCCTTCTGGAAAGCAGACTCTGAATTGATGTTTGTGCCTGATTGATTTTCAAAAAAGTAAATTGCAGTTGTAGGCAGAGATGAATAAGACTTCAAAATTAGTGTGCAGAAAAGTTTGCAATATTTCTGAAAGCAGACTGAGAAGTCACTTCTGAAATTGTGATCTTGCAAGTCAGCTCTTATTAGAATTTATTATTTATCTCCATTCTGACTGAATGACCTGACAAGGAAAATATTGCCCAGAAATACATCCAGGCTATATTTGGAAAACTGTATGTCATGATTATGTTCCTATATGCCAGTTCACTGTCTGGGGGGAAAAAAACCCAACAACATGTCTGTAAACTCCTTGGAATACACAGTTTTAGAAGAAATGCTTTTTGCCTTGTAGGTGTAAGAAAACTATTGTGCCACCAAGTTCTGCCCATGTTCTTTTTCTTAACACAGGCAGAAATTATGATCCTAGCTGCAGTCATGTCAAAGCTTTGGTACTTTAGTAATATTTCCAATATCTAATTTAATGACATTAAGTTTTAAGCAGCACATGGAAAAGAAAGACGAAATAATGCAAAGGATTTATTGCTTTCTAATTTAAAAGGTGATGTTGAAGTCACAGCTGACAGATCTGGGATTAAAAGGTTATCTGCTGGTTACAAGAATGAAAAAAAGGGAGGGAGTGAGAGACAGTGCTCTGGACAATAAGGCTGAATATGCATTTTGCATAGAAGAGCAGCTTAAGTAGAAGGTGACAATTTAGATCTAATGACAGTCTGTCCCACTGTTACACTTCTATGAAAGCTATACTGCAAAAGTGTAATTATAAAAGTTAGAGCTGTTAGAATAGTTGGGGCCAGTGAGTTTGCTTTTCCATTAACATTTGTAGAAGCAATATTTTCCTCTCAGATTTAGCTTGTAGCTTCCCTCCTTCTGTTATCTGTAACTGGTTTTATTCATTTTCTTACATTCAGACCTGTTCAGATGCTACTCTGTGAGGATAAGGGGAGAAGTTCTAAGTTGAAGTTCACTTTTCTTGATCTGCCAGCTGCTGCAACTACTAACGAATAATTAAGTTGTACTCAAAGCTGGTGTTTGTATTAATTTGGCACTCTTCAGATGGTGAACTATACTTTCATGTTTTATAATGAGAATGAAAATTATCTGAGTGCTGAAGTGCTTTAGTGATTTGAAACTGCTCAGCTGTAAGGGGTTGTGTTACATCTGATAAGGATTCAATTGTCCAGTATTTCAGAGAAGGCTGTTTTTGAAAGAAAATGGGCAGGTTACTAGATGCTAATGCACTCTAACGCAGTTTTCCTTCAATGCAGATAAATGTTAAAAAGTAAAGAGAGTTTGGATTAAGTAGACATTCTTATAATAAGTCTCTTGATTTTTACAGGACAGCAGGGTGCAATTAAACTGCATTGAAAATTTTATGTTTCCATTCCTCTGAACAAGCAGTACTTCAGCAGAAAGTCAAATTTCCACACTGTCAAATGAAAGCAGACTCTGCTTTGCTTCCATAGAGAATGTGGTTTTGCTACTTAATGTTGCCAATTCCCAGGGTTTAGTTTTAATATTAACGTGATACCATATTCAAATAAAATTTACAAGAGGGGATCCTTATTCTTCATCTTGGAAAGAAATCTGAATTTATAATTACATGAAAAGTAAGTACTCGCATGATAAAGGGCTTGATAAACTTTGTGGAATGTCAAGGCTTTTATCTTTTCCTAATCTGTGCTAAGACAGTTGCAGAAAGTGCTTTAGTTTCCTTATTCATTAGGAGAAGACTGCAAGTACATGAGCACAGGTCTTTGTTCTAACTGGTAATACAATATTCAGAAGTGATCTTGGTGGAGCCCTGGCAGTTGGCAGCATATATTTTCTATGAGATGGTCTTGGAACAAACCAAAAATAAATGCCATTGTTTCTATTGTGGGCTGCCCTCTCCAGACTTGCCATTTCAGTGATATGCCTGGTATGAAATCTGTCAACAGATGCTGGTAACACATGATGACGTCCATAGGATTACAATGGAGGTGACGCCTAATTATAACCATGGTTCGTAGAATATTATGGTCTGCTGTAATCCAGGCTCCTTGGTGGTCGCAGATGTCCAAAAATATATGAAGAGCACTATAGGAAGGAAAGCTGAGTTGTAGTTTAGCATTGTCTCTCTGAATGTGAACAACAATTTCAATTACTTACTTGAGGTAATATTTTTCCTGTGTCAACTCAGGATGTCAAGAAAATGCAACAATTTGATCATTTCTGCATTAGGCACTCTTGGCAAAAAATTAAATGTCGTTAGGCGTTTCAGACAGCAACTTTCAAGAAAGGAAAAATTATATTTTGGATGGACATGGTGTCTACTGTAGAAAATAATTAGAGAACCATGGCCTTTGTGTCTCTTGAATATATAGATATGTACTATGTGATAGGAGACTTCTGAAGTCTGCTCCTTGACCCGTTACACTTCCACTGCCCATGTGTGCTAAAACAGCAGCTGAAAGATCCATGGAAGTGGCCCCTTGTTTCTTCAGTGCCACGCAAAAATAAAGTATTGGAAATTAGAAAGCCTGGCCAGAGAGGGTGGGATTTTCTTCATTCTGCTCTGTAACCCTAGACAAGGTCAACTCACTTCTGACCTCAGTTTTATCACTGGTAGAAAGAGGGACAGCAGTGATATTTCTAAGAACTGGTGGAAGTGGTTTTTCTATGGTCTGTCAGACTAGAGATCAGCTGTCTTTTAGTCCCTACCCTGCTGGACTGGGGTGGAAGTGGAAATCATACTAGCTTATAATGGAAGACTTAAAACATGATTTCTCTTTTCTTCATAGTAAATTTATTTCTCAAGTTTTCTTGAGAAGTTCAACAGACTCCACAAACCTTTTAGTTTCACTACCCCATATTTCAGCAGAATTAAAAGGAACATAAGGAAATGCAGCATCCCTTAGCTTAGGAAACCAAAGACAGCAATGCTCCTTGAAAAGCACACACACTGTATTTTTGCAATGTTTTAATCTGCCAACACTGCTTGGTTAGCCATGTGTTTAACATGGCTCTTGCCTATTTGCAATAAGTAATTATAAAAGTGAGTGTGCTTTGTAAAACTTCAACATGAAATGTGGTTTGTTAGATTTCCAAGGAAGGTTGTAAAACAAGAGTAGTCCCTTTTTTAGCACAGTTGTATTGTATTGTAGGGCATTAAACTGAACCCACATATTTAACATATGCCTTCTGCAGTCATAAAAACGGGAATGACACTATTGCCCGAACACATGTAAGGAAAGAACTGGGAACATGTTCCTTGCCTTACTGCCATTGTTACAGATGGCTGACCTTATTCTGGCTTGCTCTGTAGCCCTGGTACCTCGTCTTTGTTAATGCAGAAGAGTTTTAATGTAGACGTCAATGTAGATGATGACCATTTGGATGGTGTTATTTATGCTGGTATAAAATAAACAAGATGATTTAAAATATTTATTTACTTTGATATTGTCCTTTTTCTGAATGCAAATTTACTTGATGACACGGAACGTTGTGCATGACTGAGGACTTTGGAAAAGATTCTTAAGGCTAAAAGCTGTCTTTTCAGTCTTCAGCAGTGCATATCAGATTGTTTTCAAGTGTGACCTATAAGGATTTATCTGCATTACCTCCTTTGGCTGGTAATATAACTCCTGTTGTCCTTGCAAGAAAAAAAAAAAAAGAAAAACCCAAAAAATTTGGAAGTCATGTGTATGGCAAATTATTTGGCAGAAGCTATTAGAACTGTGGATTATGGACAATGTTCTTATTTTTATGTTGCTGCAGCTTTATTAAGTTCAGCAGGTTTGAGAGGTTCATTGCAGCCTGAAAGAGAAATTGACCTTGTGTTCAGTCTGACTTCAGAGTCTATAAATAGAGTTACAGTCAGTATCCTGGATTTACTCTACAGTTTGCTTCATCTTCTATGGATGGAATTTAAGTTGCTTTCTTATCAGAAACCTCTTCCTGTAATGATTCTACTGGTGAGTGAGAAGGCAGATGTAGTGGAAAGAAACAACTTCATTCTTCACTGGGCAAGAAAAATAAGCAAGGATGAATAAATGAAACATAAATGTAAGGTGGAAGAGGGTTGGCAGGAGAGGCTGGATGCCACCAACAAAATTAAGTTCTACAGAACCACTTCTCATAGACTTACAGGCTCCAGATTGAAAGAGTTGTGGAGAATATAATGACAATTTCAATGTGTAGAGGGTATTCCAGCCTAGGTCTTCCTCTGTTACTGAGATTATCTGGAAATAAAGTTGGCTTGGGTTTTGGTTGGTTTGTTTGTTTTAAACCATGTAAAATTCTTTCCTTGAGTAATGAGCCTTGGGGTTAGGCTCATATGGCAGACACAGAAACCACCACTAGAGGGTTTTTATTGGGGTGGCACTTTTTACCCACTTGGAATACCAGTGGGATTGTTGAGAAGGCATGGATTCCCCTCTGCAAGCAAGCAACATGAGTAGGGTCTGGACATGAATGTAGGAGGTGTGAGGAAGCAAAAGGTCCTCTCCTTTCGAAGAGAGTATGAAAACTTCTCATTATCTATTGCCAGTACTAACCTGTTAAGAGTTGCATACTTCTTATAAAGAAGATATTCTTATGAAGAGTTGAGGAGCTTTAGAACTACTTTCAGCATGGAACTACTTTCAGGATATGCCAGGAGGAAAATCATCCAGAGTCAAAAGCAGAATGATAATGGAAAAAGCCATGTGCCACGGTACCATAAGCTATTTCACATGCTGAGTCCTATGTTGCAGTTCTCTCCCTCCCTTACCTTTTATGCAGGTAATTAGGATTATGAAGGTGAATTGGGAATTCTGTTGGCTGAAATGCAGGATTTTCTATTACTATTAATAGTTAAAAAGTGCCAACAATTCCACCTGCTTTAGACATTTTTCTGCCCTGGTGTTCAGCAAGTATTTGGCTGTCTTGTATAGAATAGCAATGTCTTGCCAAATGATCCATGTTACTGTAGATGCAGATTGCACCTTATGAAACTTAGGTTTCAGCATTCCAAGGCCAAATGCTCCTCTTTTGGGTGCATCAAGAATTTTTTTTCAATGAATGCCAAAAGCTCTAGCATTAAGAACACACAAAAACATATCTTGTTGTGTTCTAAATCTTACATGCATTCTTAGTGGGAGATGGCCCCATAGAAGGTCTGCTGAGAACTTTGTAGTCAAAAGGCAAACATATTTTTTTTCTACAACCACATGTCTTGATTTCTCAACATATACTGTAACTGTCCAAAGTATTAGACACTGATGCAACAGAAAGCCGTGGAGTGGCAATTTCTTTTGTCCTATGAAGAGTTGCCATGAGAGTAGAAGTCCCTGTAGAAATAGGGAATGTGTTTATGGCCTGTTCTGTACAATTTACCTCTTAGAGATTAGTGCTTTTTAAAATAGTAACATGTTAAATTCCTCTTGCTGATGTTACTTGCATGGAATGGTGCTTGAGAGGAGCATGCTGAAAGGATAGTGGAACAGTAATATTTTGTCTAGGAAGCTGTCAATAAGGTGTGCAGCCCTGAATACTGTGGTGCTGGTATATAAAGGAAAAATCATAGAAAACTATTATGAAATTCACTTTACTAGACACGATTATGTAGCTATTTTGTTTGAATGGGAAGGTTTTCTTTACGAGTACTAAGTGAGAGAAATCAATATATTACTCAATATTATGTTTTCTATTTAAACTCAAATGAACCTCTCAATGTTGACCCATTCCAGGCTCTGTATGCTTTAAGTGTTGTCAAATTGATAATTCCTACAGTCTCAGTTGTGCTGTTAACTTCCATTGACCCCCAAATATCTGCCAGCAACAGATTATGAAAAGAAATTACCAGAACCATTTTATAATGGGAAGCAAAGGCTATTTGCTTCCTGTACTCATAGATACACACCAAAACCTCCCCTGAAATTTGTATAGTACAATGTCTGTCTGTAGATATGCTGATCCAATTAGTAAGACAATAAGGATTGGAAGAAAGTATGCATCTAAGTGGGTTTCTATAAGCTGCAACCAATGTGCTTAAGAGCTAGAGAAAAGCTGTGTGTTAAGCAGCAGACTTTGCAATAATCTCTTGGGGGTGGGATGTCTGCGTCTTGGCTGAATCTCTGTTGGGGTCACTGGAGAGCTGAAGAGAGAGGCATGGAAGGTGTTTGCTTGGAAAGCCTCTGAGAGTTTTTAGCCCTGGGACCACAGCAAAAATGAATCCATGCTTATACAACTTCTAGCCCTGTGCAAACAAAAGCACGGCTGGAGTAAATTCTGTAAACTAATGAATTTCAGTAAGAAAATATCACGACACCATCACAGTTTTCCAAATTAAGCTAAAACAGCTTTACAAAATGAATTTTGACTGCTTTTGCCCAATGAGGCCAGGTCAAAAATCTTTCATTAAAACCCATCTGTCCTCTCACAAGACAAAAGACGTCATTACGATGGAAAAATCAGTTGCCAACAAATGCCTCACATGAATTGATCACTGTTGCATAAATTCTCATCTATTTAATGACTTTTCATTTAGCTAGTGATTTCTGAATTGCACTGTGCAGTTCTACTGATTAATTTCAAAAGGACTGAGCATTAAGATTTTCTTTAGTTGCAGATAGTGATTATTTAGTAGATATTAGTAGTATTTTAGAAATTTTACTGCAGACCCTGCTTTACAGAAGAATGCATTGGATTTGCAGCTGGATTGCAGGTAGATGTGATGCAGGAAAAAACATGTCAGTGAAATAGAATTAGATGAGAATTTGTGCTGCTTTGCTTTGCCCCAAGTCAAAAAATGTCCCTCCTGTGTGTTGTTTTATGGCCTTACAAATAAACAAATATAAAAGTGCTTACACAGTTGGCAAAGTTGAGTTGGTTTCAATGGCTTTACTGCCAAGCATAACTTCTTCTGAGCCATAATTGTTGGGATAAACAATGTGTAGCTGATGTGGAATTCCTCCACTGTGAGCACTGAGAAGTTGCTGACTCTGAGTGAACATCTCCTTTATGGCCATGCATTCTTTACTCTCAGCTGATACCAGAAGGAGAGTGTATTCACACTGAGTACTCAATTTCTTCCTTAATTGAATTTCATTTCTCGTAGTCTGGGGTAATTTTCACATCTTCAGTGTTTAGGGAACACCATTTCATGAAATGCTATGATAAGAGTGTGTGATGTTTGTTTTTAGATCACTGGATTTGTTGGTTTGAAATACACCTCAGACTGAGAAACTTGATGAATAAATTGTTATCATAAGTATACAGGTCCTATACAATGCTGTACTTCTACACCATAAAATCTGGCAGGTATTTAAAGATAGAAAGTTCCTATTTTCACATCATTTAACAGCAAACACAGTGTTATGATCACCCTCTGTGCCTATTTCTGTACAGAACCTGTAGTAGCTCTTCCTGCTGGCAGTACAAGGAACACTTCAGTACAGATCAAGGCAGTGTGGTCTCAGTAATCCTCAAACTGCTGGTGTGAAAGGCTTACAGGGCAGGTGTTACTGCTCTGCAGAAAGAGACCGAGGCAGAAGGCTTAGAAATGCAATGATCTCCTTTTATGCAAGTGTCTCCTACTTGAAATGGTAGCTTGTAGAAACGCACTTCATACTTTTGAAGGCCTGTCCAGAGGGAAGCAGAAGGTGACAGCTGTCTGGCTGATTTTTAGTTAGTTTCTATAATTGGACCTAAAATTTGAGTGTGCACAGAGGGGAGAAAATAAATCCTAAATTTCTGTCCTAAGTGCAAGAAAGGGCACTGCTGCTGCTGTGACTGATCCTGGTTTTACCCACTTTTGAGTTATAAGGACACATTTCTTTGTCCATGTCTTCATCTCCAAAAGAGCGGTTGTAATACCTTTGTGCTGGCTAGGCAGATGGCAGTGATAAATGTTTACTGTACTTGATATGAGTAAGATTTTCCATTTACTTCAAATGGTTCCTCCCAACTGCTCTGAACTGCCAGAATTCCTTCAAGTTGAAATCTGATGTTTGTTTTTATTTCTCTTCAAAAAACCTGTACATTATAGAAGTCCAGTCATCCATTTCTTTGGTAGTTTGCAGAACCTAATTTAGAGCAGACAGATTCTAATCTTAACTGCCCCTCTGAAAAGCCTTGCTCACCCCCACTACCATAGCAGGAGTCTGTGGAAAGTGACTACCCCAGGCTAAATTTAGCATCTGTGATTATTCCTTGAGCATCTAAGGAAACTCATTTTTTTTATAGGTGTTGAACACCCAGGCATTTCCACTGACGTCAGGAGGAACTTCTGTCTATTTTGCACCTTTGAAAATCAGCCTGCTATTTTGGCAGTCACAGAAAGGCTTAGCTATCTAGCATTAAGTGATTTTTTTAAACTCTGTTTTATATTTAATCTTGGCACCAGTGTAACTTTTCACTGCTGCAAGACTTAAGACATTGCACTCTTTAATGTGAAGAAAACTGGTACCCAGCTGCATTGAATTCAAATTTAAAAAAAGAAAAAATCCCAAACACCCAACTATAAATGATTGTGCAGCTCTGAGGTTGGAGGAGTTCCTTTGAGCTATGAAAACCTCTATAGTCCAAGCTCATCTCCAGCTCATTTCTGGAGAGTAGTTCCACTACAAGTTTTCTTTGGCAGAGTAGCTGATAATCCTTGACTCTACTACTATCCATGGGCTTTCAGTCCCCTTCGTTTGCTGGTACAATGATTTTCTGCTATATACCAGATCATGGAAGAAATTTGAGGCAACCCTCCCTCTTCTTAATGCCTTTTAATCCTAAATAATTTCAGCAATGTGGTTTGCAGTGCAGCCCCACAAGCAGCTGTATGTGTGCATGCACATATTATGTACAATGCACTTGTCACCCATTTGGCATTCTAGTGAAAGACAAGCAAAACACCAGACATGAGACTGAAGTTGGTTTTCTTTCCTTTTGTCTAAGGCCCTCATTTCCATGATGGAGCACTGGTCCCAGAATGGCTCGTGTTGAAAATAGAGAAACCATAAACAAAGAATTATTTATTTAGTTGATAAAGCAGTTTGCTTATCACAAACTGTCTAAAACTGTTGTTTATGCCTTCTGCAATTACAGTCATCATTGTTTATTTACCCATCTATTCTTAGTGAAGTGCTTGAGAACTGGTTACTTAGTTAAATTTCTTATTCATATGTAATCAAGTCATCTCCTCCAGAGATCCCAAGTAATGTTTTGCTATTTATTCTTAACAAAAATGTAAGTAATTTAGGAACCTGAGCTTTAGCAACTCTGAAATTTGTCTGAATGTCTCCTGTCTTATAGGATATTTTAAATGTTTTAGAAAATGGTATTCTATAGATAATGCCTCACAAAAATAATTAAAGCATAAACAAATTAACCCGGTATGTTTAAGTTTAACCACAGAAATAATGAAATTATTTAAAAATCAGTTTCTTAAACCAAGCATGAAATAAAAATTGAATTTGTTTTTAGTCATCAGTTACAATAGTAAAATAATTCATATGGACAGATTATGTGCTTTGTGTATTTAGAAATACTACATTGAGTAACGTGGCATATATGCCACAGAAGAGCCTTTTGTTGCATAATTGGGAATTAATGTATGAGGTCTTCCTTTCTCTGTAAGGCTCTCAGCTGAAACCTTAGTTTAGTTTACAAATGAAACTAGATTTGATTGTCTCCAAATGTGCTACATAACAGAGTGCAAAGACAACGTTTACTGTGTAAATGTTTTGGGATCTGACTATTGACATATTTTCCTACCATTTATTGGTGTCAGAGACCTAAGGATGTGTGTTTTGCTAAGGGTAAAATTGAAAAAACTTTCAGTATCTGTCACAGCCTGCTTTTATGATTATGGAAATTCTTTAAAAATGCTGCTAAATTGGGTAGGAACATAGTTTTATCCCATTCTGACTGTATTGACAAATTTATAATGTATTTACTTACTCACCTGGCAATGTAGTGTATAATTACTGGATAAAGATAGCATGATGAAGAAAATCAACAGAGAAAGCAAAGGAAAGACATTTAGAAATCCAGTCAACTAAATCCTGCATTAGCCTACTTTAATTAATCCTTCTATTTCCAGAGAACATACCTTTAGTTCCTTCCATACTGTAATGTTCTTTCATCTCATCCTAAATAGTGTTTGGCCATTAAAATATGTATCTGCTGAAACAAAACTGTTAGCCAGTGCTGTCCGTGGTAGTTCATGAGCTCTTGGGAAACCAGGAGGAACAATGTAAGGTACAGCTGGTGGAAGAAGGACCTAAGAATGGAAACAATAGGAGATCCTGTCTCTTTACTAAGAAGGTTCATTTGTCACTGATAGGGTAGTGACAATGCATGTTCCTTGTTTAATACACTTGAGAGAAAACCCCAAGCAGTGTGAGGGGCATTGACTTCCCCTTTGAAACACACCTGTGGATTTTTCCCTTGAAGATCCACCACAGCATCCTTTTAGGATTACCTGTACTTCATTTTCAACTCCCCACAGGGAGAGACAAATGAAAGAGATTGTTCTTTTTCTTCTGTAATAGTGAAGAAGTGGACAATTGGAAAAAAAAATAGACGGAGAGAGAAAACAGTAAAATGGCTTGTCTCAAATAATTTATCATTGCTGAAACAGTTCCCTTCATACCTGTTGGCTTTTTTAATGCAAATCTTTTCCTGAAGAGAAAAGATAGTTTATAGTTTGCTGATACTCTTGAGAAGCAGAAATACAGGAAAGGTGGTGCTTGAAAATGAACTCATTCTGAGCCAAGTAGAAATGGATGAATTTCTTTTGACTCTATGACATTTCAACTTTTTGTTGTATGTTTTGGTCCCATGACATATGAAATACCTTTTCCTATGCTTTTTTTTTTTTTGATGGTTTTTCAATATTTAGATGCTTTGTCTAACTAGCATTTCGAGTGAGGCTTCCCAAATGTCACTTTGCTCAAAAGTGATCCAGAAAGCACCAGAATGCAAATAGGTCTCTACTCCATTTACTGAGCATACCTTCAAAAGTATCAGGAAAGTATCAGTCTTCATTTTGTTCACCCAAGATCTGTATATAAAAGTCTTGTAGAGAACAAGAGAGAAGGTACATGGAAAAGAGATATTTGGGTGTGTGCATCAGTGCTTTGGGGTTCCTGACAGAACCTACACACTTCATGCTCTGCAAGGTCTCTGCTTGGGTCCCTGGTGCCCTGCCTGAGTGGTTGAGGAGGGGTATTTGGACAGCACTTTATGAGATATGAATATGTACCTCTATATAAATGCAAAGATGCAGTCTTTATTGCATGGATGACTGTACATTTCTTTGTGGCACTCAATTTTGTGCAATGTAGTGGCAAATCTGTTTTAATGCCCTGACAACTGGGCAAGAAGTAATTTATTTCCAGGCATGCACTGTGATGTTCTGTGGCATAAAGTGATTGGGAATGCTGTGTAAGATGTTATAGCCATACTGCTGCAGGTTCTAATGTCAGGCTTGCTTGTTTATAGAGTGTACATGCAAGCTCTGCAAAGTGCAGTGTATCAGAGCAGAGAATATTTGGTTAGGGCGCTCTAAAGTTAGCTTACCCTGTTAGAGGGAAATATTGTTGTGCCATGCAAATAGCTGGCAGTCCTCAGAGGTTCAGGCTGGATGCTGTGAGCTCCCTGCTGTGCCATGTAGGAGTGCCCTGGTTCTGTCAGAAAGGCACAGGTCCTTGTGGGGGATGCATCTCTATTTCTGCAGATTTCAGTAGGAGGCATTTTGAAGGGCAAAATTTGGCAGTGCTGCATGTAAAGAGAAAGTCTCCTGTGATTTGTTAATTGCTGAATTAATACATGCTAGAAATAATATGGTAAATTTAAAGAGATCAGCATGTTCATAAACTTTTCATTTGAGGGAAATACAAAGTCAACATCTAAAAAGAAAAGATAAAAAAGCAATTGACCAAAAATGGATTATTCAAAACTTTCCATTTGTGTTGTTCCATTGATTCCTTTTTTTGCATTGTGTTTGGTTTTGTTTTTAAAACTTTACTGCCGTTTAAGAACTGTGTTCTGAATATAGCTGATTCACAGATAATTTTTTCACCAATATTTGTTTTTTGAGGATTATGAAATACAATTTCTTTCACTTTCTACAGCATTTTATGTTTTCAAAATATACATGAGACTCTGAAATTCACTCAATTGTAAAGATTAACAGCCTGTCTCATCCTGCATTTAGAGGTTTCAGTCCATGGAATGTATTTATTCTTCCTTCTACTGTGGGATAAAGGTTTTGGACATGTAACGAGGTTTTATAACTTGAAGGAACTTGTACAGAAAGCTGTGGAAGAGCAAGAACTCAAACACTGAGTCATTACTCACAGTCTGTCTTTTCACTCTCATTGGAGAATGCAATTTAATATGGGGGCTATTATAACTTGAAAATTTGTTAGTAATTTGAGAACTTTGTTTACTTCTTGGACTATACAATTATTTACCATTCTCTAAAGCTAATCTTCCACAAGAGAATGTGCATTGAATAATGGCATATAGTCCAAAATGCAGAGGTATTAATTCTGTTATGATGAGGTATTAACATACCTGTTGGTTTACATAAAAGGCAAAGAGAGCAGAGTCATCAGAAGACTGTTGTGCAACTGTAAATGATGTTATGCATATTGTTACTGAAGTAGAAGGGAAAATGAAGAGTTAACATCATTATAAACAGCAAGGGATTGCTCCCCATCACTCCATCTGGCTACTGTGAATTATCCAGGGCTGACATAATATAGCTGGTCTTGAGCATTTGGCCAAAGGATTCTCATAGAGTATTGTTGGGGACCATCTTTTTTCCAAGGATTCATGCATGTGATGTGAATGAACAAACTGTACTGCAAAAATAGTCATTCACATCCAAGAGAAAGCTGACTTGCACTGCTTAGCAAGGTGGTGACATTATTAATTAAAAGCCTCAGTATTACAAACCCTTCCTAGTGGAATATTCTGATAACTCCCACACCCCAGCTCATGATGAAAGATTACCTTGTGCTGAAGATGGACTTTTAATTTATTGGTTGGGAATGTGTGGCTGATGGGAACCTTTCACTTTTAGGTCAGTGTTTTGAACCCAGGCCAGGTGAGTAAGTGACAAGGTTGCTAACACATGCAGACTGTTTGGTAATATCTATGAGGTGAGTTGTAGGCTCAATTTAGCTCTCAGAGGGACAGGTGTCCCCATCACTTAAACCACCAGAAATGGCAGCTTCATTGGAGGTGCCCAAAACTGACCTTATTAGTGAGAGGTAGGGACAGTGACTTTTCATCCTAGAGGTGAAAGCTAAAAAAATTCCTGTATGTGAAAATACTTTCTCAGATTGCATCTGTGGGGTTATTCACAGTCATTGCTATTCTTAACAGTTCCCTGAGCTACTTTTTTCTCCATGCTGGAGAGGCTGGCACATTCACTAGAGAGTTTAAGGAGAGAAGAATAATGGCATGTAACTAAATTTACAGTAATAGAGAACTGGTTTATACTAAAAACCTCAACTTGCTTTTTAAATGCAGAATTAATGTTGGATGACAGTGTACAGATACTGAAGATGTTGGTAGTTATGTGTTGTTTTTTGTCTGTTCAGAGTAGGTTCTGGTTTAGATTCATTTTTTCACAGTTTTCTATTTACAAGACATTTATAGTTTTGTCAACTTCCTAATCTCTCCTGCTACTCTTTCTTTATTGGGCTTTTTTTCAGGATAGTGTTTGAGCATCTCAAAAACAATTATTAATTTCCCCACAAAATAGTGCTGTGGAATATGGAGGGTTTATTATTATCCTTGAATACAGAAGTGGGATGCTGAAAAGCACTCAGCTATGGCTAACATTTGCTCCTATTGTTGTGAAAAGGATTATGGTCCCTTATGAGGAATCATGGGTCATCATTTGTCTCAGCATTTAAGACAGTAAAAATATTAAAAAAAATCCTATTTTAAGTGCCTTAGAGGCTGTTGCAAAGCTGGGGAGAAAACACAAGTGTCATGATCTCTTCTCAAGGATGACAGTACAGACCTCAGGAAAAGTGTGGACCCATAAAACAGATAATGGAATCCACTTTTTTTTTTTTTGGTTGTTTGTTTAGTTTCCCGTAAACACTCTTTTGCCTATTGACTTTGATGCTCCTTTTACCCTCTGTTTCCTCAACTTTGTTTTATTATTGTTCTCTGTCTTCATCATCTTTTCTTTTTCTCTAGTATCACTGACAAGTCTCCAATATTAGGTTTCTTTTTGCTAAGGGAAATTAGAGGGTCATATGAAAATAGAGGATGGAAATGGGGATCACCACTTAAAGAACACCCTGACAGAAACAAAATTTACAGCTACCTTTTGCTTGCCAAGTGCTTGGATTCCTACAAGGGAGTTGCTTTCTGCTGAGTGACTTCTTTTTTTGTAGTCTTTGGATCACTTATCTGGCAGGACACAGTCTGGCAGGAAAAACTGTCTTCTTGATATTCTCGCTTTTCACAGCTGCAGTGTAGATGTCTGTTAGGATATAAATCTTCCATGAAGATCATAGAAAGTATGATTGGGAGAATCAAGACTTCTTGCTTATCTCAATCTGGCTTTCTTCAAGTTATTTCATTGATTTGTTAAGATGAGTTTGAATTGTAGCTCTGACATGAAACATGCTTGCAGACCCATGGTTTTGTTGTCTTACTCAAATGTGATAAGCATGCACCCTGTTCTGTTATCCATATGAGTAGTAAGTAAAGGGCTGTATAGGAAATGCTTCAGGGCAGATTCCTAGAGACGTCTGTTTAATAAGCTCTTCCACTTAGAGTGGGCCACTACTCACCATTAGTAGGAATAAACACACTTTTTTTTTTCCCCCACTATGGTTTTGTGTTTAGATTCCCCCTTTGATAAATAGCTGCCTGCTATTGCAATTGATTTAGGTACAAGAAATAAAAGAGATCTGCTTCTGTAGAGTCTGGGTGGAGGAGCTTTAAAATACTTTGGCTTAACCAGTGCAACTAGGACTAATGGCTAGAGTCTAGGTAAAGTCGTGAGCAGAGGATGTGTGTGTACATAAATGCAGGCTTAGAACTGTAGTACAATGTTAGTTTTGCTTGCTTGTCCTTGGAAGTTTAATTTAATACAAATTGGATGGAGCAGAAGCTGATGCTTACTTACCTAGTTTCCCACTTTCATGTAAACAAAATATGCCAGACCTTTTGTAGGACTGTGTTTCCCAGTTTTTTTATTCAAGTTGCCACATGTAAATTTTTCACAAACCATTCTGGTCTGCTTAGATGATAGGGGTGTGTTAAAAAAAATATTCAGAATTCAGAGAACACATCAGAAGCAGGCAGGAGTGGATTTTTTTCCCCCCTGACAGTTCCTTTGTCTTTCTAATTCCTTCACCTTAACAAACTGGGTAGCTTGCAATTGTTGTAAAGATAAGAATGAGTAAAAAAATCTTACTATTTTTATAATGCAAGATAAAACCATACTCATGCTTTAACTAAAGGTTTTCATAGGATCCCTACGTCTTTTATTTCTGTTATTTTTCTGAGTAAGCATCTCTTACATGCATGATGCTTGAAATTCCAAAAATTAAAAGTAGATTTAGACAAACATTTTCCTATGGATCCCATGCAGGATGCTTGAAATTTCAAAAATTAAAAATAGATTTAGACAAGCATTTTCCTATGAGTCCTAAGTACCTTTTAGTTTCAAATGGGATTTTTAATATTGCATATGTTCTCACTTCTGAAATATCAAATTTTTTGTTTGAAAATACGTTTTGAATAGGCAGAATCATTTTAAATTGAAAAAAATACTCCAACAGGCAATCCTATGGTACTGCATGTATTTTTAGAAGTCACATAGTGGATTTCACAGATGCATTCTCAAACATTTCTTAATGAGTGTCATCAATAGTATTCAAAAAGGAAGGGGCTTCCTTCAGAGAATAGAGCTGTTGGAGCATTATATCAATTGTCTGAACACTTGCCTAAATTTTCACATTTATGCCTGAGGCTTCTGTTTTGCATGTAAAGATGGGCTTCTCTGTCTTTTCCAGCTATTTCAGGTGATCCAATAAAGATATCTGCTTGCTCCTAATAAACTTGGCAATATTTTAATTGTTTTACCCTCTTCAAAGACCTTGTGAAACCTCTCAGCTTCCTTCCTTTCCTTCCTGTTCTTTCCTTAAGAAAAAAGGGCTGAGGTGAGGATAGTGCAGGCAGTGATCCATACTAAATTCTCCATGCAACTTGCTACCACCTGAGGTTTTTTTTTCCAGTTTAGACCATTGGGGAAACAAAGATTTTCTCTGTTGTCTCCTCTGAAAGAACTAATGTCACTCACTTTGTAACAAAAGGCTTAATAATCTTGACATTGTTTAGGGGTCAACCTTGCCAAATCATTCTTCAAGGGCTATTTACATGCTCTGGGTGTTTTTTGGTAATAGTGATCACTGTAAAACAGACGTGCAACCATTCAGTATTGGAGGGAGTTGCATGGTTTACAGGAAACCCTAGACTCACATGGGATTAGGCCACCTGCTTTGCAAGGACTGAGGGCTCCCCAAGCTCTTCCATGCAAGCAAAATGCAGAGTGCCAATAAGATGTGTCCAAAGTCCTGTGTGATGAATGCATCCCTTTGGTGACTTCTCCTGGGAGTGATAAAACTAAGGGACTGGGAGGAAGTTCCCTGAGTTAGCAGAGCAGATCTGCTGACAGTGCAGAATGTGCCAGCAGATCATATCTGACACCATCTGTTCAGCTATATGGGTGGATGTGCTGGAGCAGGAAGGGCTTACCCCAGCTTTGGATTTGGGGTACTTGTGTTGGAGCTTCTGTTCACTTCCATTGTGAGATGGTTCTGTGCTTATCCTTTCTGGCATTCCCAGGACTTTGGCTTTGACATAGTGCCTGTGATTTCAGGGTTTCCTTTTAATTCCATTTTGGAATATGCTAAACATTTCCCCTATCTTAACCTTCATACCATCCTTCACAATATTTTCCCTCTGCTTCACTTGAGTTGTTGCTATGCTCTGCTACATTTGGTGTTAAAATCCCACATTGCTTCCTGATGTTCTCATGTGATCCAGTTGTAGTGGTGAAGCACCTCTGCTGTTAAAGTCATTCTAGTTATTTCACCAACATATGCCAATGTATTTAGGTTTCCACTGCAAGGGAAAATCAGAGCAAGGGAACAGTTAATACTAATTAAATCCAACAGCTAAAATAGAAGATTTTATTTCTTTTCAAGTCATAAAAATATACTCATGCATGTATACAAGTATAGCTGCTCTAGATGCTCTAGGAACAGCTGAAGGTACCATGTGTAGTTATTGGTTTACATCAAGCTAGTTTAAAAGTGATGTTTTAAAAATTTTCTGCTGCATTTCACATTCCAGCCTCTTGGGAACAGAATAAACAGTCAAGAGAACAAGGGCCAACACAGCCTGTATCCTAAGTCCAGAGAAAACCCCTGATTCTGCAGCCATCAGAACATGTTGTGGACACAGGAGCTAGGATATCATGTTGCAAGTTCAACTTATATTTTAAAACATGGATAACAGTCAGATGGGAAATTCTTCAAGGGGAAACCTCAGTCTGGCCTACTGGGAATGTTCTGGCAGAGCTCCTTCTGTAACACCCTTGTCATGCACTCAGAGCCCAGTAATGTTCTGTATAATTGCAGAGTGAATCACTGCATCCCATTTAGCCTAGAAGTAATGGAGACCCTCAGCCAACACAAAGAGAGAGGAAAAGCCCTTTAGAAGAAGGGCTGTAAAGCAGTTTAAAGAAACAGCTCTATCAGACTGAAATAATTCAGGATAATATGTATGTAAACAAATGTGTTGAATATTTGTATTTGAAGTTAATTTTAGTCAGGTGAATTCTCCTGCTCTAGTTATTAGAATTTAAGGTCCATGAAAAACAAATTGTGCTTCTGTTTTCCTTAGAAAACAGAAATATTAAATTTCCAATTCAAGTAAAACCAAATTATTCCTTTGAGCAAGTAGCCTTTCTTAGGCTACTGATAGGGGTATAGACAAGCAGACACATGGCTTTTGAAATAAATAATAATTCTGAACACTTATAAATACTACAGCAGACAGAAATTGATTTGAGTTGGAGTGAGTGAAAGGCAGAGTTAGCCTTGATGAGATATATGTACTAAATAGGATACAGGCCCCAGTGCTTCATTAGGCTGGATCCACTTCTGAATTTCAATGCTGAGGGCAAGTGTATCCCCTATGCACCCAAGTTCTACTGCTGCTTTGGCAATATTCATTATGGACTTGCTGTCGGTGCCAAACTAGAAATTTACTTTACACCTGCAGGAGGTGGAACAATTGTCTTGACTCACCAGTGTTGGAGGATGTGGTGACTGTTGCTTTCTCAGTTGTCTTTATCCATATTATTACATGCATGTGTGAAAATTGTTATCATAGCATCTTGTTTTCTAGCTTTGAGCCACTATCAAAAGCAAATTATCATTACACTCACATAAAAAGGACATGTGGACGTTCCCAGAGTTGTAGGACAACTCATATCTCAAAGGCACCATTTTCCCCTGCAAAGTGTGTTATTCATTGTGTCTGTGTAAAAAAAAATATTTGTACAAATTGGGCATACCCTATTCTTTTTTTGGCATTAATTATTGATTGATAGTTAATTAGGAATACATCCTTTTGCTGCCCCTTTTGCTGCAATTTTATTTGTCTGAGAATTGTGAAATTAAGTGGCCTGAGTAAATTACCAGGTAAGAGTTTTTCTCCCATAGGTAGACACTTTGCCATCACAGATCTGTGAATTGTGGAGAATATGCTATTGGCAGTCTTCACAAGGAGGCTAAGTGGGCGTAGAACATAAACTGCGTTCTCTTTCCTGGAGTTACTGTTTTCAAAATAGACCTGTGACAGCAGTAGACAATTAATGGTGCATTAAGAGAACATTCACCTGTGGGACTGAAAGTTCTTTAGCTTCCTTCCCTGCATCCTCTTTTCAAGGGTCTCTCCTCTCAGAACGTTAGCAAACTTTCTTTTGTAATAACAAACTTTGAAAGGAGAAAATTTTATTTATTTATATTTTCAATTTGTCGAGCCATGGAGAGTAAATAAATCCTAAAAAGAAATGTGTAGCTTTGTAGACATTTATTTGTGTTCTTCCTGGTATTCAGCTTGGTGCCTTAAGTCCTGCTTTGTTTCTCTGGGCAATCTGATACTCTGAAATGTTCTGTACAGCTCAGCAGAAAAAGGAATTTGCTTTGTCTAAGTCATTTAATAGCTTTTAAATCCCAATGGATTACAAATTTCCAGGGTACTCTATGCTGGCTGTATCTTGATCTTCAGGACTTGAACGTGCTTTGAATTGTTTCTCAATAACTATGAATAGAATTGTTAGTTAAAGCCAAAGCAGTGAGAACAAGTGGTATCACAGGGACGAGGGTTAAATAAAATGTGGATTGAGGAAACTGTTTAAATCTGCAAGCTAAATGGTGCAGTAGCCTTCATGCAGTCATTAATGAATTGCATCACTGAAACACTTCCCTAAGAATCATCTCTATAACCAGGTTTAGGCCAGGGAGAAAGAAGCTAGTTTGGAAGGCACCAGGCTTCAGAAGCCACACACCAGGAGTCTGCTGTGAAGTGCAGCGGCATTTCCACGCGGCACAGGACAACTGTTGGAAGGGGACAGACAGCACCAAGGCATGGCCAGGGGCACTGGTAAAACAGAAAACTGAGCAACTGTAGTTTAAATAAAAGATGTAACTCTCTTATTCTAGATATAGAAGGTAATCAAAACTATCTAGATACAGATGGTCTAAGTAAAGACTCCAATCACAGCAGAGTGCTTCAGCTGAACTTCTTATCTCATTGATGGAGGCCTTGTGGTAATTCCAAATTTATCCTTCAAAAAGCTACAAATGCAATACAACTGGAAAGAATCTTAAATAACCTACAAATATAGAAAAGCAGATCATAAAAACCACTCTGTCATCAAACTATTTCTTGAAAACAGTTTGACTCAGCAGTAGCAGCATCTTTTCCTTGTCTATATCACAGCAACATAGGCTGATTATTGTCTGCGTAGAAAGAATGACACTAGAAAACCATTTGTCTCTCAGGAAATTCAGTGCCATAAAAATGTCAATTTTCAAGAGAAATTATTTAAATTATTTGAAAACGTTGTGATCTTTGGATAAAACTTATGTTTTTTTATCTATCAGTGCAGCATCAAGCAAGTGAATTCATATATATATATATATATATATATTATATATATATATTTGCATGTATATGAGCTAAGAAGTGCCAAGGTCCTTTTCTTCTTAAGAAACTGAGAAGTAACCTTCTTCACAGTAGGCATCAGATTCATATTTTAAGACTTCTCAACCAGTGAGGTTGTTGCCATTAAACTCATAATTAAATGAAAAATGAGGAAAACTCATTTACTTGAGTGGTACAAGGTGAACATTTACCATAAATATCTAAAAGAAGAGATGGAAATGGCTGAGGTTTTTCTCCAACTTCATCTCCAAGTTTATTATGGTGTACTTGGAACAGTTCTACAAACTGCAATAGGATCTGCAAATAAGCACATGCCCATCACTTAAGCCTAATTAATGAAAGGCTCATTTATTTAAGGTTCAGATTTCTAATATTTATTGCCAAATTGCCATACAAGGTTCATGTACATTTACCCTCGAGTGCTTTTTTTTTTCTGTATTGCCATAGTATTATTCCTTCCAGGAAGCTCATAATAATTTTTAATGTTTGTAAATGACTTAATGTGGTGCTAAGCCTTTTGAGATACATACCACCAAAACAAGATACTGCTTGAGGCAGAAAAATTAGTCTTGTAAACTGGATCCTAACCCTATAATGATCCAAATGAAATGCCATCCTAACACTCCATCATGTCATGCCCCGATGGTGGAGGTGCCTACAGTCTGTGCTGTGAGGATTGGGATGCTCTGGTTTTGGGTCTCTCATGAGCTCAGTAAAGCTGTTTGCCTTAAAATGAGGAGTGTTCTGCCTTCCTGAATGGGAGCAAACATCCCTTTATTAAAATGTGTTACCAGATATGCTTCAGCTGCAACCTTACTTATCTATGTGCGCACAGAACAACTCACATTCCTACCTACAATTCATCCTCTGCACATCAACATGGACCTCTGCCCAGAAACACTTCCAATGTTTCTTCTCTCTCCTCTTTTTTCTGGGTACCTAGAGGTAGGGGCTTCACTGCACAGCTCTGCCATATCCATAGCACTTCTTGCTTCCTTTCGATTCAACAGGAGATGACAAAAGGAAGCTGCTCCTTTTAGTGTAGGAGCACTGAGGAAAGAGCCCAGTAAGCTGCCCATCAATTCTTCACAGAAACTGAGTCAAGCCCAACAATAGTCACGATGTTATTCTTTAACAAAAAGTTGCTTTTTTAAGATTGGACCACTTGGTGAAGTTCAGTCCATGTTTTATTAAGGTATCAAATCTGTCCAGAATTTGTAGAATTTGATTCCAGGGGAGATCTTTGTCTTAATCTACTGGCCTTCCTTATTCTGTTTCTGAGAGATCAGAAATTAAATAGTCCAAAGAAAACAGTCAAGAATAAAGAAGGCTAAAGGGAATTTCTTATTTACAACTGGGATATATCTTGTTTCTTTTAAAAACATTAATTCAAATAATCAAAACCTGCAAATTTGATGTAGCAAAAGAAGGGGAATTCCAAATATCTGATAATTTTAAGAAGCTGAAGTCTAATTTACTAAAAATGTTTAGTAACAGTGACTTTGTTATATAACTAAATACTTGCTAAAATACCTAGTAAATGCAAACTTGCTTTATGTATCTTAACAGACACTGAAAAGCAAGGACCATTTGTCAGAAGGCTGAGAGAAGTAATGGATATTTAAAACCAGACTAATTTAACTACTAAGTTTTATAGTAGCCTGTGTTTTGACTTTTTTCATACAAAAGGTAACATGTATATGACCTTTGCAATGGAATTAGTTCTGCTTTTCACCTCTGCAAGTTAAAGCAGACTTGGTTACTTGCTATGGACACAAAAATATCCATGGTTGCTTTTGTGGTAATTTTTCTCCTGCAAACTTAAGTATCTGCATTTCTGTCCAAGTTTTGCCTTTATGTGTAGAACTTCTGTCTGGAGATGCATCTGCAAGCAGAATCTAGCACAAAATTGTTTCTATTCAAGAAATTCTTTGCATCTTCATGAACATCTGGGGTAAGAATTTTGTACTTGGCAACATGTATAGAGTGAATGGAAGCTGGACATCCAAATTTCAGATACAGTATTTACTCAGATGGCTTAGCAGTTGTTTGAAAATAAGTACTGATAAGTTGTTGATAAGTATTTTTTTTTAAATTGCTATTACAGACGTTTACAGCCTGGTGCAATTCCCACCTCAGGAAAGCTGGCACACAGATTGAGAACATTGAAGAGGACTTCAGAAATGGCCTCAAACTGATGCTCCTCTTGGAAGTTATCTCAGGTTAGCTAAAATAAAGTGTTCTGTGTATTTACAGCACATGAACTGAAACACCCTTAAAGGAACAAAAATTGCTAACGATTGAAAACAGTGAACACAAACTCTAAGTAGACTGAAAAATGAGAAATGGAACACACTGTAAAGCAAAAAGGAGGGGAAAAGAAGCTCTGCTTTTTGCTTGTCTCCAGAATTTTCTGGTTTGTGCCTGTGTTCCAGGATATCACAATGTATCAGGGCATCATTGACATCACAATGGTGCTGGACAAAGCAAAAACATTGAGGACCTTGTCTTAGCCCCTAACATTTAAAAAGCCTTTACACATAGGTTACAAATTCATTTTATTCTGCTTTTAGCATAAACATTTTGCTTTGCTTTTAATGACTTTATTGGTCATACCAATGCTTTCAAAAGTGGGGGCCTAAAGCACACCTGGATCAATATTTAGTCACAAATAAAAGGTCTCATTTTTCAAAAGAGTGAAGCATCCAAGAACTTTTGCTAACTGATGTAAACTCACTATGCCCCTTTTGTTATGCATTATTCAGTGGGGCAGTCTTCAAGGTAAGATCAGAATTCCCTTAATGGGAATAACTCAAGCAACAAATACACAAGACAGTTTAGATTTTTGCTGGAGATTTCAGTGTGGAAAGAAATACTTCAAATGATCATTCCTCATGAAATGGAGAATCTCTTTTGAAATTATTACTCTTTGTGATCATTTGAAAAGATAAGTTTGTTCAAACACATCAGCCCTGAAATGAGCTCTCTGCTGTACTGGATGAAGTTGTTAAAAGCCATTCTTCTGGGTTAGATGTGCAAGGATGCTATGGCTGATCTGCTGGATAGAATCCAGCCTCTCTTTACGGTCTGGCAGATAAGGATGATGAGCTCTGAGAACATTCTGCCGTCTTAATATTCAGCTACTGTAACAGACAGTAGCAATAAACCAGAAGTGGAGTAGGAAAAAGTACACATATCTTCCAGATGTTTAGGACAAACAAAAATTTTACTCTGGTTCTACTGCTATATCAGAAAGATCAAAATCACATGCTTCAACATTTGAATCTTCTTTTCAGGATTTGATTCAAACCTCTTTGGCATTTTTTCAGAAAAATACCCATTAAAATAATTGCTGACTTTTAGATAGTGTTAGGGAACATTCACTCTTGATTTCTAATCATTTTTATGTCTGTAGCAAGGTGTATTTAAGAATAATCACATTAAATTTGTTGTTCTGCAGGGGAAAGGCTACCGAAACCAGACAGAGGGAAGATGCGCTTCCATAAAATTGCCAATGTCAACAAAGCTCTGGATTACATTGCCAGCAAAGGAGTGAAACTTGTGTCTATTGGTGCAGAAGGTAGGTGACAGATCTCAACAGGGCAGCTTACTTAGGTCACATTACAGAGCAGTCTGGTGGAGACCTTTGGCCACATTATGTTCTCTACATATGGGTGCCTCAAACATCCCTTAATGCTGATTGCTGGGACTGTATCTGGGAAAGGACAAGAAGTGGAAATTTTTGGACTCCTGGAGAGGGACAGGGGTATAAATCAACACTAAGCTTAGTTTGTATCTAAGGTTAAATTGAATTGTCTGTGGTTCGGTAGGTGTTCAGATAATGGGGGTGTTTTTCTTACAGGGCAGAGTGGTTTTCCCATAGATAATTAAAAGTAAGGAACTTCTTTAGAAACCAGGTTGGATTCTAGGGTGTGCCTTATACAGTCTGGCATGTTTAGGTGATATTATTCAGCCAAAACAAAGGCTGACATCACTGCTGAGTGGCTGGAACCTATTCTCACTTTATTATGAGATTTTCTGCAGCTGTGTTTCTAAAATTCAGATGTAGAGTTAAGGGAGTGATCAAAAGAAACTGGTAGCTGGGGAGAGATTGAACATATGAAGAAAGTGGAGTGGGATGCTATTTACAAAAGTAATTGCTTTTTTATTGTTCTGCTGTTCAGGTAGCTAAGTACCCAACGTGTGGTTGGCTAGCTAGATTCTGATAGATGTAAACTGAGCTAAAGAAGACAGACTCTCACTATAAGTGAACCTATGCCTCCCTAGGAGATTCAATTAGTTGTTTAAAAGTTACAAAGATTATGTAGAACTTGTTGCTCCATGAAGATATTTGCATACTGGTTTCCATAGCCATTACCAAACCAAGAATGATGTGACTAGCATCATATTCAACTATTTTTGATTACAAAGCCTCAAGGATGTGCTTTCTGTGCTTTTTTCCCCCATTCTAACATGTCCTTAGAGCAAAATTTTGATTGTAACCGCATTATGATGATAATCACTCCTATATTCTACTGACATTTTTAGGCCTTTTTAGATTGATTTATGAGCCTCTTCTTCCTGTTTCCAGATTCCTACAGGCTTATATGCATCCTTATTCTGGCTTCCAAGCCTTGATCCCTGGGAGGTTACTGTAATTATGGATGGAACAGGAGATTCATTATGTGGGATAAGGGCATCTGTAGAAATACTGGAGAGATCTGGCGGCATTCATTGGTTTTACTATGGTTTCACCTAGCCCATTTGCTTCCTCAAGTGTTGTTCACCAAATGTGTTTGGTTTCTAGATCTAGAACTCAAAAATCCCAAGGAATGTGTTTCATGGGCAGAGAGTTTGTTTGAATCCATGCTTTGTTTATTTGAGACTGAAGGGGGTGGGTCACCTGAGTCCATATTCATACCATCTGTCTTTATGCACCTAATAGAGACCTTTTTTGGGGAATATATCATCAGTGGGGAGAAATGGGCAATTCCCACAGGCACTTCAGATCTCAGAAGAGCTCTACTGCATTTCAGAGGTTCCTGGCTCCTTTCATCACTTGTACAGACTGCTGGGGCACCTGTGCCCTTTGCTCAATTAAATGAAATGGGATGCAAAAATATGCTTCTACCTTAAACCTCTGCAGCAAGGCTCTTCTGAGAGTGACATGGCATTGAATGGACAGCAGAGGGTACTGAAGAGACAATTTATGTGTGGAAATGAAAATTAAGAATACAGATGCATGTTTGATAGCTGGTGAAGAAATGCTGAGCTTACAGAGCATGGAGCAGTGAAAAGTAGTTTCTGTCATCTTGGGCAGGAGACTCTGAGGCTTCCTAACCAAAACCAGAGTGTAGCAAAAGGAATATCTTGTGGGACAGAGTAGTTGTTCTCGCTGATCACTGTTGGCACAAGGCTGGAGTATTTAAACTAAGATACATCAGCTCATATCTGCTCCTGAAAGGAGCCAGCCAGTGCTCTGCACTCCCATCTCTCTTATTTTGCCCCGTTTATTGCTGGTCACTTCTGCCAGGGTACTCAGGCTGGGGAACAGCTCTTGAGCACTTTCTGAAGGGAAAGCATCTGGGATTGCTCAGATCAGACATTGAAAACATTTAAACTAACCCTGCTGTTCTCCTTAGCAGCAACTGCCATGGGTTCAAATGCTCTGTGATTCAGGTACTCTGTGATAATTCTCTTTGGAAGGTGATAGGGAAAAGGGCAGTAACCTCTTCAAGCTTTTCAGGCACTTGCTGCAAGTTGACTGTCCATGCATCCAGTATTTATTCCTGCATGTAACAGCAGGCCATACCTAGCAACCCAAGAGATTAAGGTGATGGTTTTTGCTATTCCCTGTTTCTGGAATTCTCAATCTGGAAAATGGATGTATTGAAAGCAAAAATCAAATTAATTATCATTAAAAACCCCCTAAATTCTTTGATGGAAACATGGGAGAAAAATTCCCAGCCACTGTGATAGCCTAGGAGCAGAGAGGAACCTGTCATGGTAAGGCATGACACTATGTTGAGTGTGGCCTGATGCCCACATTAGATGACATCCATGTGGGCAGGAGCAGATGGATTCACGTGCCTTCCCTCCCACTCTAAGGAGGCTGAGCACAAAGCCAGCTCTGGCACAGACATGCTTAGTGCCCTGTTGAGTTTACTGCATCCCCTCTCTAAATTTGTTACCTAAAGCACAGCATTGTGCTGATGCAGCAAAGCAGTATGGTTTGGTTTCACATTGTGGGACCTCTGGCACCAGGGGGTGTTTAAAGAGTCCCTGTGCCCCCTGGAACTGCATTCCTGCTCCCACACTTCACAGCCCTGCCCTCTCCCTTGGGCTGACAACTGTTGCTGGAGCTCTGCTGGAGACTGGATCAGCAATCTGATCTGTTTTTAAAACACACTTCACTTTTCTTTTTCCTTTTGTTGCATTTTTCAGCGTTGTTGACCAGGCAGTCATTAATAGTAGGTTGGAGTGAATGCCAGAAAGGAGGAGAGCACAGTCCTTAAGTTTGTTTCCTTATCAAAGTCTACAATCCCTTAACTCTCTGCCCCTGTGGGTGAGCATGGGGCTCGTGGTCTTGCCCTCACCCATCTGTTTGGGCATTCTCTGAGTTACATGGATGCTTGGAATACTTTTTAATTCCCAAAGCATGAACGTTTTGTATCTAAATCTGCTGAGGATCATGTTCCATTATCTGACAGACTGAATGGTGAAGAGCACGTAGGCCCAAGGGGAACAACTGGCATTTAAAATGGGGCCTCAAAACAGTGATTCCTGTGGGACAGCAGTACAAAAATAAAATTAGTATTTTTAAGGGCCCAGGAATATTCTTTGAAATCATCATTATTGTTCTGAGCCTGACTTCTCTGGGCTGTCTGTGGAGAGAGCTGATCACTTTTAATTGTAATGCTGAGCAGGAGCCAAATTTATTTACTCTGATCTGTTGTGTCAAAGAATATCTCTCTCCAGTGGTCATGAAATGAGACTACAGAGTCAAGAAGCTAAAATTAAAAACTGTGAAAGTAGTTCTTATGAACCATTTGAAGTCCAGGACTTAGAAATTTTCTCCAAAGTTTTAAAAAAGTGCGGTAACTCCATTTGGAAGGTGCTTGCATCCTGAATGAAAACAACTAGATATGGAGAACCCCAAAAGACAAGTATCCTGTTAATAGTATTGGGAAATACTTCTGTACTGCTTTTCTGGGAAATGGGAAAAAATGTTAAAGACCAAGTGATCTGTGAATCTGCTACAAGAAGATTAGAATAAAAAAAAATAAATTAATACAAACAACCGAAGCAGAATAAAAAAAAATGGGACTAAAGCCTTTGAGAAATTGCTTTGCTTTACTTTTTCACTAGACAGTTTTTATTGTTTCTGCTTCATTTTCTCTTTTTTTCTGCCCTCATCCCCAGAAAGCTGCAGCTTTGTGTATGTGAGGGGTAGGAGCTATATTCCAGCTAGGGCCAACAGGCAGTGTGAAAAAATTATGAAGTCTTCTATTGACCTGTAGAGGAAAATTATAGGAATGAATCAATGTCTTTTTGTCACTGATACTTTTCAATATTTTAGCGACTTTGTTTTTCTTCCTTGTCTTGTATAGGAGTCTTTTTTGTTTTGTGCAAACAGTTTTGTGAGAAACCAAAGCTGGAAAATCACTTGAAAATCCTCCCGAGGCTCAACACAGAAAATTCCCTCTCTTGCTCTTTCATTCTGTATGTGTGTACATACAGATATGTAAATCTAAACAACGATGTGGTGATTATGCAAATATATTAATTGATTGCTTGAGAATCAACAATGCCTCCTGAGTATTTACATACATTTATCTTACATTTGAAGAAATTTATCTTTACTGTATGTACATATCAGACAGCTGATCAAAATTGTGAAGTGACTTGACTTCACTCAGGAGGAGGGAAGAAAGAGAAGTAGCTACATGCTCTAATTGCCATTTGGTCTTTTTTTTTGTCTGGAAGGGTTTTGTTTTGAGATTTGAGGTCTTCCAGGGCCAATAAGGCAGGATGCATGGAAGGCAGGCAGCGTAGTGTAAGAAATCTGGAAAACTAGAGCAGGATCTAAAAGGGAAAGTTAGAAATTAGCCATTTATATACAACCTTGAATTATCACACTAACAAAATAAGTATAGGGCAGTGATGGGTTACATATTTCCTATCACATTTGTTAATTCCATAGGTTCAAATGACAGCTTGTGTCACATCCTACTGCAATTTAACATGTATCTCTAGTCTCAGAGACAGCAGCTGCTCTTGCTCTGTAGAAGTTGTCCCTGGATTCAGGCAATTTTAAGTAGCAGAGTGACTGCATTTTCTGCTGGCACCTCTATTGGAATTTGATGTTAAATTGAGGAAATTCCTCCTGCTGCAAGTTCCTCCTGCTCCCTGCCCAGAACACCAGTGGGCCCCCAGGCAGACACAGCTGCTTCACTTTTTGAGAAAGGCTGGAGGTGACTGGAGGAGAGCAGCTGGTGCCTTCCCTGCTCCACTGCTCCTTTGGTGTGAGGTGACTGGAAAGTCAATCTGCAGTGCCATCTCCTCCCTTCTCAATGCTGCACCCTCCTTATAGTCTCACTATGCTTTTCTGAGTCTCTTGACTCACTTTTGAGAATGAGTTAACATTACCAGCACGCACTGAAGTGATCTGGCAGTACATTGTGGTGTTGAGAAATTTCAGTGGTATCACTTAATTACAACGTGGGAGCATTGGATTCTGACCCGGCTTGTGGCAGAGATTCCCACATTCCCTGTGTTATAGGTAGTCTCAAGCAGTCTTGAAACAAATTGAAACCCCAGAGGTAAAAAAAACCCCCAACATTTATATTAAAGATACTTAAATGTGTGTATGCTTCGGAGCTGTGAGGCACTACAGCCTCATGGCTGTGGCTCTGAGCAGCTTGGCAGGAAGCTGTGTATCTCAGTGTCTCTTGAGCTGCTCTTCTTGTCTTGTCTGGGCTGGCACTAGAGGCAAATTCTCAAACATAAATAGTACAGGGGAAATTCTGAGTACCATTTTATTAAAAATGAATACTGCTCATGTCCTGTAGTTTCTTAAGAATTGGGGTAAGACCCCAATGTTTTTTGATTCTGTTGTATTTGAAAACTGTTAATACTGATACTGTTCAAACTTTCAATATTTCCCTTCATGTTCTCACAAACACATCATCCTAAAAGGTTGAGATTTAAAACTGTTACAACCACCCTGAGAGAAACCTTTCAGCATGGAAGGACTGAAGTGACTTTGACCTCAGTATCCTTCAGTTCTACTGACAGAGTAGCATAAGCATGAGTTTGTTGAAAAATGAACCCAGGTGAACTCTGTGTGCATTAAAAATTATAGTAAAAGTAGAATTAGTTTGTTAGTTACAATGTATTATTTATAGAAATGTGTGATTAAATAAGATGAAATTGAAAAAAAAACATTTACAATACTACTACTATATCTATTTTTCACCTTAGAAATCGTGGATGGCAATGTGAAAATGACACTGGGTATGATCTGGACTATCATCCTTCGTTTTGCTATTCAGGATATTTCAGTGGAAGGTAAGAGCAATACAATTATGTTAAATAATTAAGAAATGTGTTTAAAGGCATTTTAAAATGAGTTAAGTGAGAGAAGTGTTTTAAAAATAATTTTTCCACAGAAAATGATCCTGTAAGTTCTCTGCCTGGTGACAAAATGAATTTCTGGAAGGAAAATTATTTACTCTCCTTATCTTGACAGAGACCTTGAGCCGGCTTTCTAAGTGCAGAAGCTCTGGTCATGTCTCTCAGCTACAGAGACAGAAACATGACTGTGTTTCTGAGCTTCTGAGCTGTACCCTTTGTGTTTGGTTCTATTTCCAACATACATTTTTAGTTCTGTCCATTTGTCACATTCTTTGCAAATAAATATGATCTGATTATATCCTTCTTCTTTCTATCTAAAATTTTTTCCCCTCACTGTTTCAGAATTTTTTTCTTAACTTCCACTTGCTAACTGGCTCCAAAAAGCATATTGTTACAATACTCTTTAAATCAAGTCTATGCTTTGGAAGTCTAGAATTCTAGAAACTAATCTCAATTTTTGGCAAAAGTAGAATTGCTTCAAGTTCTGCCTGCATGTTATCCTGCACACATAATTGGGATATTAAATGTGGACCTAATTGTTTATTTAATAATATCTGACTTTTACTTATGCACTGAGATGCCCATAGGGTTCAGAAAATAAATGTGGTTTTTTGGCACTTAAACCTCCCCATAAGCAAATGAACTGAGACTAGAAGCATATTTCATGTACATTTCATGGCACCAACACAATCTTTTATGTCTATTTGCATTATATTTTTATTGGGTATTTTTCTCCAGTGTACAGTCTACTGTCCAAAAAAATATAATTCCTTTAATTTCTGACATCCTAGAACATTCTGTACAGGCTGAGACTAATCTTAACTGACCTTTGTATTTTAATGAAATGCCAGTAGTCCATTTATATGAACAACTTTTAGGATTAAATGTTGGTTTATGCTATTCAGTTTCAGATGGCCAACCACATTTAAGATGACAGGAAATTAATTACTTGAGCACTTTTAAAATTTTTCCTTTTTTTACTTCCTTGTGTCTTTTACAGAGACCTCTGCCAAAGAAGGGCTGCTGCTGTGGTGTCAAAGGAAAACGGCTCCTTACAGAAATGTGAACATTCAGAACTTCCATCTTAGGTAATCTTCCATTATTTCAAGAGATAGAAGCAATCTCAAAAATGTTATGTCAAATTTTCCCCACAGTTGTGCGGGTATATATTTGATGAGAGAATTTTGCTCTTCCCTAGACCTTTTTCAAATTCTCATCCTCTATCTTCAGAGTGTTATTTTGTTTAGCCTTTAGCATTATTTACTTTGACTTCAGGAGTTACTATTTAAAATAAAAAGATCCTGCTATATTCAGAATTACCATGTTACATCTTTGTAGTAATTCCTGAGTACTGTGGCGTAGTGGCAAATGACTGCTTTCAAATGAGAGCCACAGATAAGTTCTTCTGGCAAAAAGACCAGTGTGTTGAGCATGTGAATATCTCATGATTGTGATGAATCAGTCTGTATTGTTTTGCAACGTGCATTACTATGAGGAGCATAAAATGCACTCAGTAATACACAACAGCAGCACTGTAAACACATTTGTTTACAGAATCGGGCTCATAACCTAAGTTGGAAAATTTAGTGAAAGCTCCAGCCTTGTGTTTCTGTGTTTTCATTAAGAGCTAGAATGGGAATTCCAGGCCCTATACAGTCTGTCTGGTTTGGGAATTTGGCTAGTTCCTAAATCTGTGCCACTGGCCTACCTCATTAAAGTACATGACTTACCACGTGCACTTTTTTACCACATGATCTTCCCTTCCCTGAGACCCTTCTAGTACTTAAAACAAGAGCTCTATATTAGTGATTTGAATTAATTCTTTATGTGTAGTACCTAAAGCACATTTAGTGGCAGAGAAGATACAGTTCATGCACATGTTACAAGATAAGAAAAATTTGTCTGATGTACAGTCCCTTACTGCCTCCCAGAGATCTGAAATTTTCTCTGTGTTACTTTCCTAGAATATGCAAAGATATATTTAATAGAACTTTTTATGGATTGATGGTATACTGTAAGTTACAGAGTCTGAATCTTAGTGTATTTATGCACATACACTGGTCTGATACATGATATGGGGAAAACATCTTGAATGGAACTACCTTGATTTATGTTTGTGTGGATTGGCTCTTGCAGTACTACTTTGCAGTGGGCCATCCAGATCATTTTATTTTGCACCTTTTGGAAAAAGAAATTTTTCAGTGCTCACTTTGATTTGGTTTTACATTCTAGATGATTTTATATTATACAATATAGGTATATTCTGCTTGATTTTGTTCTTTTTTTTTTTTTTTTTTTTTTTTTTTTTGGAGATGGTTCTATTACTTGAAGGACCGACCTAGACATCTCAGTAGTAGGGATTTTAACAGTGTTAACATGCTTAGGCTCACACAATTACTGCACAGGACAAGACCTCAAACCTTCAGTCCCTGTGATTGCTTAAAGTCTTTACATAAAGTATCTTTCAGAATAATTGCTTCTGGCTGAAAGAAACCTCTCATGATCTTTCCAAAAATATATTATTTGTAGCTCCATTCATTTCCTGTTCTTGCCACAAAAGGTAGCAGGTCTGAAGTCAGGCGGAAGTGTAAGAACTCAGATCAAAGCTGTCATATGTGTGAAGTGTTTTAAATAAACTGAGCTGATTGATGATTTCTTACTTCTCTAAGCACTTGGTTGTGCCAGTAAAATTCTCAGAAATAACAGAGGAAAAGCCAATTGCTTCAGCAAATTCAAGTAATTGCAGGTTTGCTCTCCTTTTATTTTTTCCCAAATACGCTGTGAGTGTAATGGGAGATGATGCACTTTCATGGATGAATGTATACTTGAGCTGTCCTAGAACACTGCATGAATTAAGCAATTGACATCAGGGACTGTTGCACAAAATGTACATTGCCTAGAAAGTATTTGAAGTCTACATGGAGTTTATGGAGTATACTTAAGTGTGTATGGACTGTAGAGTAAGATATGTACTATAGATAAAGGAGTACAGTAACAGAGCAGCTCAGAGAGAGTTGACAGAATGTAAGTTCAGGATTTGACAGAATTCCTGCTTTAATTTAAGCCTTGAGCAAGGATCAAACTGTAAAATGCCATGACTTTATTAACTAATTTTTTTTCCATTTTATTTTTTGCTGTAAAGCTGGAAAGATGGCCTTGGATTATGTGCACTTATCCACAGACACCGACCTGATCTTATTGACTACTCCAAGCTAAATAAGGTCATCAGCCTGGGTGCTACAGCATGCTGTCCTGCAGTGATTTGGCTGGCTTCTGGTTTGCTTAGCATGTTTTCTAAAAGACAGGCTGAAGAGTGCATACTAATTCTGACTGACTTTCTAAAGTCCTTCCCAAAAAAACCTCAATGACACAAGGGAGAGGACCTCCTGACTGTCCTGTGTCCTTTCCTTCCCATTACTATGACTTCAGCATTTAATTGCAAATAATCTGGCCCTCAGATTCTGGCAGTTGATGAAGTCTTTACACTGCCCCGTATGGATGTTAAATCAAATACATTGGAATTATCCATTTACCACTGATAGTATTGTCCATCCTGTTTTTATCTGGTGTAAATAACTGGAGATTACAGACCAGTAAACAATGACATGACAATCAATCCTAAGATTCCTTAGAAAAAGCACTGTTCTTACTAACTAGGAATACACAGTAAATTACTAGTCTTACATATTCAGGAAGTATTCACTGATTCTCAGATCTCCTCTTCTACCTGTACTTCCAGACAAGTGGAAGCAAAACCCATAAACTAACCTCCTTAGGTAGTACCTCATGGGGATTAAAAACTAATTTATTAAAGTTTGTTACTTATGGTAAAATGCATGTTTTCTAAAAGATACTTTGGTTTGAGTGGGAGAAATGAGGAATGAGCAGTAATGTCAGAATTTCTTGGTATCATTACTGAAGAAAAAAAAATGTTGTTGCTTCACATTAGCTCTCAATACAGACACACTGTTTTCTCCTCTCTGGAATGAATCTAAACACCAGTCTCATGTAAACACCAGTGCAACAGAAACCTTAATCATGGTTTTAATCTCTTGTGTGCAACTTTGCATTGATGAGAGAGAGTGGTAAAATATCAACTGTCCACGCCCTTTCATTGCAAATTGGTTTACTAGTGGAAGCAACTGTTATTAGAAAGTCTTTGGTGAAGAATTGATAAATGAATGAACTGAAACTATTTTAAAACTTAGTCTGCTTTATATGTTTATATATTCAATTTATGCCAGAGTCCCTGAAATGTGCAGTGATGAAAATTAAAAATTAAATTAACTTAGTACTGAACACATAAGATTTAAACTTAAGCAGCTGTTAAGATAACTTCAGATCTGAACCAATGGGCAAAATATTAGCCATCAAAACCAGCTTGTTCTCCAATTCTATATGCAACCTTTCCTACAGATAAACAGAGTAATGGAATGACTGAGCTACCTGTCTCTGTGCACATGTGCTTATTATGCATGGCATGAACAGAAGTGAGTTTGATTCAATCTGTGCTTTGAAAAGTGGTACGTGGTGCTGAAGAACATCACAGTTAACCATCCCATAGATGAGTGCTGAGAAAAGGGAACAGAACATAAGCAGGTCTGCTTCAATGCTACTATTTTCCTCTTAGAGGTTTCCAAAATAAGAACAGGTCAGGTTTCAAATTGAGGCTGAGCTGTTGCACATAAAGCACATGCAGAAAAAAAAATCCTAAAATAGCTCTTGCTTTTCTGGCCTGGCTGTGTTTGATTGACTCTTCATTTTGGTTACATTAACAGCTGTCTTGGTGTCTTGTTTCTTACCGCCTGCATGCTGTCCTTTCCTTTTCTCACCAATATGTTTCGTGTAGCTGGAAAGATGGCCTTGCTTTCAACGCCCTTATCCATAGACACAGGCCTGATCTCCTTGACTATGCCAAGTTAGATGAGGTATCTCTTTAGCTGTAGCAGAGATTTTTAGTTACTGTGGCTTGTAGTTCTGTTTAAAAGGATGGGTGATGGAAATCTCCAATTCTTCAGAAGCTGCTATGATTTTAAAGCAATCCTTTACCAGTGGAGCACTATTTGCTCAAGCACTTAGTACCAAGCACACAAATAGGAGGTGATCATCACTCATTCATGGGCAAAGTGCTTTAACCTAGTCAATAGGTCTCACTTAGATTTACTGTCTTTTTGAATTTTCTTTTACAAAATCTGTGTTCTCTATCTGAAGTGTGCTCACAGCTTGCTTTCCCTTTCCTGAGAAAACCAAAATCTCAAAACCAGAGGAAGTGTTTGAATTTCCATAGCCCTAAAATTCTGTTTATAGAGGCATTACAGATTTTTATTTCCAAGCCCAAACTGACAATTTTCACTCCTTCTGGAGAACAATTCTGCCTATGCTTGCTTCTTCTCATGCATGCTCCTAACCAGCAGAGAACTCAGTGGAAGTCATATCCCTGTGATATACTGTGGGTATAAAACAGGCAGGGCTAACTCTGTGTTGAACAGTCTCATTTAGCCTGCTGGTCCAGTGGCATTTAGTGTCTGTATTGCTGCTGTACTTCACTCAGAATTAGCTCAGAACTGAGAGTACACTGTTATCTCTGTTCACCTCCAGAATGCATTTCCAGCAGAGCTCTAGCTGTAGAGAACAGCTTATTAAAGTTTTCTTTTGAAAACATAGCAGCAGATGGACCAAAAGTTTATATACCTAGACTGTTTTTTGAAGAACAATAGTTGTGACTCCAGTTTACAGTTTAGAAAAATAGAAGCTAAGTTTTAGTGCACTTACTCTAGTCTTGCTTCAAAGAAAAACTTCTATCTTTGACTCATTGTATTTTTTTCTTTAATGCAGGATGACCCCATAGGGAATATCAACCTTGCCATGGAAATTGCTGAAAAGCATTTGGATATCCCAAAGATGTTGGATGCAGAAGGTGAGAGTTATACCTTATTGAAGTTTGTGCTGTTTGTAAGCAGGACACAGTAAAATTTCTTTTTTTGGTTTTTTTTTTTGTTTTTTTTTTTCCTAACAGATTTTCAGTATTCCTTCCATGTGAATCATAATGTAGCAACCTGCTTTATTGCCAAAAATATTTTTCTTTTCTTTCTGGCATGCATTGGATAATTTCACTCACTTTTTGCTTTATTATTTATTGTTTGTTAAGGGTTGCATTTATTATAGTGATTTGGATCCTAACCTCAGCACATGGTCCCACTGTGTTGAGGTAGAATGCAGGATCAAAAGTTAATCCTTGCTTTTAAAAATTCATATTTAATGAAGGGAAATATAACTGTTAGCAACTTAAAGCATATTCAGTTTTTTAAACATTTAAGCAAGAGGCCAAAAATAGAAATAGTAGAAGTACTTTCAAAGCCTTCAAAATATGCTAACACATGGCTCACCTCTGAAAAAGAGCTAGGTTGAGGAAAGCATTTTTTTGGTTCATTTTAGCTGTAAACTTTTTGCAGTGATACTTTTAACAAATAATTCATGTGTCTCCAATTATCTTGAGAATTTCCTGAATTTCTTCAAGATAATCAAACTTTCATACCCAGGGCTGAAAAATGCTGCCAAGCTACTGGAATTTGCCTAAATTAGTTCAAAGCATTCTTCCCCAAGAATGGAGACTGAGCTATGGTGGCTTCTCAGTAAAGCAGGGATAAGATGGGAATCATCCAGAGCACTCAAACTGACTACACCTGCTCCTCTTGAAGTCTTCATTTGGAGAGTTAGACAGGATGATTTGGAAAATCCAGGCTGTAATCTCTTCATTGAAGAGTAGTTTTACTTTCATGCTTTAAAATAAATTGTTCTCACCTTTTGAAATGCAATTCCCCTTTCAACAACACCACTTAATTATTTTGTTCTGAAGTACTGTGCAAGGAATAAACAGAGAAGTGCTGCCCCTTGCCACTGAACAGCTTTCTACATTTTTTCCTCTTCTCTTCATAATCAATATAAGAAACCTTTTGTTTCCTTACCAAATTTGCTGCACATTCTATTCCTTATCTTACTGTTCTCCTCTTGCCCAGGGGGGAGGTAATGAACTTATATTCTTTCTAAAACCCTTTAAGTATTCATGGTCACTTTTTTGCCATCTTTATTTCCACTGTGCTCTCTATGGAAACTTTGCAAAATTTTGTTCACAGCTACATAAAGTAGATGCAAAATCAGTAAATATATTGATCCTGAACTTAGAAATCTCACTGCTAGCATTAGAAATTTTCACTCATTCCAGGGCCTTTTCAAGTCAGTATCTTCCCACTCCTTTCATTGACAGGAATCCATGCAGGTTGCACCAGAATCATTCATTACTCAGCCATAACTGCTGTAAAAACACCTTTTCCTGCCTTTCTCTGTTAAGTATTGAAAAGGTCCATTTTTACCCATGGATGCATACCTTGATTGCACCCACTTTATATTTCCACTCTCCTGCCATGGTAGGGACAAAGCTCTTAGCCAGCCGAGCCAAACCCTCCTGTGATTTATGCTATTAACAAAAAAGATGGGCTGGCACAGGGATTGCAGAGCTGCTACTGTCCAACTTTTCTTAGCACAAAACGTATTTCTGGCCTGCAGGAGTTGTACAGGTTCCCAGTATATGCCAGTGCCCTGTCAGGCACAGGGACCCTGTGCTGATACACACTGAGTGCAGTTCTGGTTTGTGACTGTCAGTGGCTGCATTTAGCTCTGCAGTAATTGCAGTGATTCAGATGAAGTTGCTTTGGAGTGGCAGTGAAGCTGAACCCAGCAGATCTGCCAGCCATGCCATCTGCTTGGAAGTTTCCACAAACCAGAAGGTAGCAATATCCTTCTGTACAGTCTCAGACTTCAGATGTTTTGCCATTTCAGGGAGAGTTGTGTCTTTTGTGTTTGCTGATTCCTAAAGCTTCGGTGGCTTTGCACTCATATCAGTAAACAGATGCAACCTGAATAATTGTGTATTTATTTGGAATCCTTACAGCACTGAGGTGGCACCATTAGCATAATCAGATGAAAGTACCTTGTGAGAATTTCTGAGCAGTTAACCCTCTTCTCTCCACACAGATGTAGTAAACACTGCCAGACCTGATGAAAGAGCCATTATGACTTATGTTTCCTGTTACTACCATGCATTTGCTGGTGCTCAGAAGGTGAGATTGTAGATGGATCAGATCTCATCCTTCACCTTCTGTCTTGTTTTTTTTCAGCAATTTTTCCTTTTCTGATCTTTTCCTCACTAGCTACTAGAACAGCATCTTAGAGCTGAGCTCATTTCCTGTCGCCTCTTTTCTCTGTGAGCTGCTGTTTTGGTAGAGCCAGTAGTAGTCTATCCATTTGTTCCATTGAAGCAAACCTTCCTGTCTCATCTTTCTGCATATTTACTAATAATATCCAGTAGGTTTTTGACAGCTAGTTGCTGAATGAGAGAGGATGATGTTCCCCTTAAAATGAATTTGTGTGCATTCATCTGAAGCACCATTAAAAATGTAAGATGAAAATAAGCTCAGAGGGAAAAACAATTGTGGAATTCCATCTTTCTTCTCTCTGCTGGATATTATTTCTGCTACAGATGTCAAAATCATCATAACATGTTCAGAAAATAAACCCTTCTCTTATGCTTTCAGGATTGTTTTAAAATGTTAAATGCTTAATGGTAAGTACAAACAGCAACATCAAATGATGCTACTTAGCAAAACAGAAACATGTATAGACATCTCAGACAAGCTCTGGAATCTCATCCCAAAGGAAATAAGGAAAATTCTAAAAAGTAAGGTGGTTTGGAGCTGGGCATACTTCAGGTATTGGTAATATGAGAAATACTGATGCTAACGTGCAATTTCCAGAGAACATCTCCCCAGACTGAAATGAAGTCTGTCTTTTCTGTGTCTTAGTCAAAACCCCCACAATTTAAGTCACCAGACATGCGTGTGCCAGTTCTTAAGCAGACCATCCTGGTAAAATTATGGTCACTCCCCCTGTGACATAACTGCTGGATCAAGCTTAATGAAAAAAAAATCCTCCTCTTTGTATGAGCTTACACTGAATTTTTAGTGTACGTTTTATTCTGTCAGCACCCCTCAATCTAACAGTAAATTTTTTACAGCTTTTTAGAATTTCTCAGATACAGAGCTAAGGAAAAGAAAACAGTAAGAAGGACATGAAGTGATGCATTTATTTATTCATCCTATTTTCTAGTCCTCAATTCCTTTTTTTCTTGTTTTATTTTAATTTCTCCCCCCTCTTGTAGATATTGTGAACACTCCCAAACCTGATGAGAGAGCTATCATGACATATGTGTCCTGCTTCTACCATGCTTTTGCTGGAGCAGAGCAGGTATAGATCAACTATCTCTTCAGGTTGCTGTGTTTTTGACTGGTTGTTTCACATTTCCACTAGTTTATTAAAAAAACCAACCTCAACTAATTTAGTACTATGTGGTTTTAATTAACATTTGCAAGTATCACTTGAGCACTAATATTTGTTTTTAACCAACTCTCAAACCTCTTTTAGTGAAATGTTGTGTAACAAGTTAACTTCTTTAATTCAAATATGCATTCTGTTTCTAATTTTGGGTCTTTTTTTGATAATTTTAAGGACTGTTTCAGAAAACACTGATTTGAAGATATTAAGTGTTGTTGCTTGTTGCTACAACATCTTATGTGTTTGCTACATAATAGAATGTTTGACTTTTGGAGACTGAGATTTACTCATGCTGAGTAGTAATTTAGGGCTAGATTTTCACAGATGCCCAAAGAGACAGAAAGGCACAGAAGACATCCAACACAGTTTTTGTGCCCGGTTGCCACAGAAGCTAACAGAATTATTTGTGGATGGAAGTACTAGTATAAAAGGCATGAACATCAGCAGCAGATGTTCATGTAATTAATGGGATACTCACTTATAAATGTGGCACTTCCCACTCTTCTCTTTCATACATTTCTAGCCTACAAATGGACATCATCCAACTTACGTTACACAAAAAGCAACAAACCTTTAAAGTAGCTGATATTTTCCCTTCGTCCTCAGGACTGAATTTCCCTTCCTGTCTGCTAGGTCCCCTGTGCCTTACCACAGCACAGCTGTGCTGTTGCACTCTCATTCTTGAGTAGGTGGGTTCTGCTATTCATGCAAAAGGGGAATTCCAAATACTCTGTAACACAGGAGTCTACATGTATATTTATTTGATTAGACATATGCCAGAGTCATATTTTAATGAAAGTTATGCTTTGTGGTATCAAGCTAGTAAATTTAAAATATGACAGAGCTACACAGAACCTTCACATATAAATTTGTTAGGAGGCATGAAAAGATTTTCTGTCAGTGGTTGAGCTGCACTTAGTCTCAAAGGTTGTACATTTGATATGCAGATATAGAGTGGTCTGAGACTCCTAAATCCCATGTGGTGTCTATCCAGTGTGGCTAACAAATCTAATACTTTTTGGATATGACTTAAAAAATAACCTAATAGGATATCTTTAAGAATGGCCTAAGTTGTTTTTAAAAAGAAAAGATTTATTAGACAACTGTATAATAAGGCTTCATTGTACAACAGGGAGACCTCTGTGCTGATCCATGCCTCATTCAGGCCGTTGGAATCTATGGCTGCAGAAGGAGGGAAAATGAGTATCTAAGCAACATAGGAGTATAAATCACCAGTTATAAAAAAATTGGCGATCTTTTATTTGCAGCAGCCACATTCTCTCTCTTTCTCCAAGCCTACACCTTTCTCAGAATGTGTTCATGAATATTTTCTGCTTATTTGCTGTGTGTTACAGGCTGAGACTGCAGCTAACCGGATCTGTAAGGTGCTTGCTGTGAATCAGGAAAATGAGAGGTTGATGGAAGAGTATGAGAGACTAGCAAGTGAGGTAAGGATGCTCTGTCTGGAATGTGGTGACAACAATGTTCATGAAATACTGAAAGCTGAAAGATGTGTGCACTCTCTTCAAGACAGAAGAGCAGAGACACTGTGAGGGTAAATCTCAAAGTGGCAGGTTTCAAAGCCAATGCCCAAGATATCGAATTTTGGGTGACTCCTTTGCCACAGACTTCCTGTGTGACCTTCAGCAAATCAGTCAGTCTTGTTAACGTGCCCAAAAGGGTGACTTGAGGATTGCCATCCATCTGCCCCAAGACCAGGCTTCCTGTTTCCCTAATCTTCAAAGACAGCCATCCTTGACCACATGTGGGACATACCAGATCAAGCAAGGCCCTTGGATTTGTGTACTGCAGAGCACACTGGAGAGGGTCTGCCAGGTTGTTCACAATCCATCTGTGAGCAAGGACAGCAGAAGAATGTACAGATGAACGTGCTCCTCCTGTCCTTTCTAGTTTAATGGCAAATCTGCTGAGCAGGACTACAGATGTAGAGTGAACAAATGAGAGCTCTCTTATCTTTTATTGCTTAATCTGCAAAACTAAACTGAAATCACAGCACTACTTTCTGTATTTAAATTTGCACTTGGCCTTCTGAGTGAAGATTTTTATATGACCTGAGGCTGGTTTCTGTCCTGATCCTATAACTATGACTACCTGAAACACCAAGACCAATAGTTGTGGAAGTGGCAGTTGATACCGGCTAACTCAGATTTTGAGTAATTAGAGGCACCTTAGATGTGTGTTAATCTTTTTGAAAATCAGGTTATTTCTAGAAATACCTGGAATATCTGGGCAAATTTGTTATTTGTATAAAGCAATACAATATAGAAGTATTGTTTATCTTTTAATATCTTATGCTTACTCACCATTAAGGCATCAGTACCAACTGAAGTCAATAATATTAAAATGGAACAAACTTAATTAAGATTTGTATATTTAATATAATCTTTTTTTTGGTTGTTCTTCCATTGCCTTTATTTGACTTGTTTTTGTTGGCTTGAAAGCTTTTGGAATGGATTCGCCGGACAATTCCTTGGCTGGAAAACAGGACCCCAGAAAAAACAATGCAGGCTATGCAGAAGAAATTAGAGGACTTCCGGGACTACCGCCGCAAGCACAAACCTCCCAAAGTCCAGGAGAAATGTCAGCTGGAGATCAATTTCAACACCCTGCAGACAAAACTGAGAATCAGCAATCGGCCTGCTTTCATGCCATCAGAGGGGAAAATGGTTTCAGTAAGTAAAGGAGGCTTTAATATTCTGTTTGTTTTATCAATGATCTCCCAAAAAAGCCAATGTGAAGGATTGAAAAGCCATTCTAAGTCATTCTCAGAAACATCAGTTTGTTGTACTTTTTCAATACCACACTCCTTTTACACATTCCCTTTTGTTCCAGAATCTTGCTTTCTAATAAGCATGCTCCTGCCTCTTTGAAGGCTTTCCCAAAAGCAAATTATCTGGAGATGCAAGACGATAGAGAGCTTCCTTTGGCAGTGTTATCAATACTCGTGTATCATTGGGCCAATGATTGCTTATTTAAGCAAAACTCAGTTGTTTCACTGAAATTTTAATCATCAAACAGACAGACATTGCTCAATATGTGTTTCTACATTTTTTCTATTCTGTTTTTTCTCTTATGTCTATGAAGATAAGAATAGTCTGTACCAAGAATTCTCATCTGCTGATAAGTACTGTGACTTGACTGGGTGAAAACATTTCCTGTGGAATACAGCAAACCTGTTTCTGAACTCTATTCTATCATTGTGCTTTGTTTTTCATAAACAAAAAAAATTGCTCTGTCTGGAAAGGGTTATTGCTCACTCTCCATATGCAGAAAATAAGGGCCTTGTTACTTTAGCTTCCCACTCATGTCTTTTGAGTTTGCAAGAAAGCTCACAAAACTTTGTGTACCACAGAAAGAGAAATGAATTTGTGTTCCAGGTAAAACATGCACCAAATCCTCTTGATAGTAATTATCTTGCTATTGTCCACTTGTGAAAGCAAAGCACTTTCATTTTGATAACACATAGATATATTATAAAAGAAGACACACAATGTAAAATGGGAGGTAAAAGCAATATATTTTGAAGACATTGGACCTGTAGCCATGCTTGGAAACCATTTCTATAGGGGCTCCTTTCATAAATGCCCCTGAACACAACACACTATGAGGAGCAGGTGTCCACACTAAAACACAACGCCCTGACAATGTTTTATATAAGTCTGTGATTTTACAAAATCCGCACATAAAAACTTCCCTTTTTGAAGCCAAATTGTGAATGAATCAAAAATGTGTAAACTTAGATAAAAAGAGATTATAGTTTCATCCATCTCTCCCATGTATTCTCTTCACAGGATATTGCCGGCGCTTGGCAGAGACTTGAGCAAGCTGAGAAAGGCTATGAAGAGTGGCTGCTGAATGAAATACGGCGACTGGAAAGACTGGAACACTTGGCTGAGAAATTTAGGCAGAAGGCTTCCACTCATGAACAGTGGGCATATGGTGAGGAGAGATGGCTTTTAACATTTTTAGTATTTGAATGTTTGAAGTCGAACTGTCAGTGCTGAGTATTTGCCAGCTAGAAACTCACTCATAAGTAGTTTGGACAATTTCAGACAATCTAAAATAATAACAGATAAAATGTCAGGTTTTGTTGACTGTAGTCACGGTCCTAACTTGTTGGCATGTTGCTAATGAGATGTAACTGTAAAAATCATACTTCAGGCAGTGAGTCAAACTTAATGGGAATATTCTGCATTTGAATAGAGGCCATTACTGCTAATGTATTCCTACACAGTTGTACACCAGCAATCCAACCAGGAATGCAGTTCTGCCACTGACTGAATATGAAATTCTTAACAGAAGTATTCTGAGTTAATTATTATTTGGTCATCATGATGTTCTGAATAGTCCAGATAAACCACATGATACTGGACTTGTGTCTGCTTTGCTCCAAACTCTTAATTATAAACTATTAATAGTTCTGGCTTCTAATGGTAACCTAACCTTACCTGTAGTTGTGACACCTGTAGGATCTTGCAGTGACATTCAGTTTTGTTGGGGCCTATTAAACGTAGGTCTGCTCTATCATCCTGGTGACTGTCTTCCTGTTTCTGCCATGCTTCTGGCTTTTCCCGGCTAGATTCTTTTGACATTGTGAAAATGAATCAGAGTCCATCCTCTTACAGTTGCTGGAAGCCTGCAAGGCTGTAAATGGTTGCCAAGCAGATACTAGAAGGGAAACTACAGCCCTGAGAGCCGATTTTCTGAGCATAAACTCATGGTGACAAGTCATAGCTGTTGTGTAGGAAAAACTTCACATAAGCTGGTATACAGCAAGTGGAACAATAGTTGCTTCTGGCTCCAGGATTCACAGAGCTGCAAATGCCATGTGGTGAGTGCAGCTGCAGGGCCTGTCTGTGTGGATTCAGTTGCCCAACATAGGAGCTACTCAGCAATAATATTTCAGTTCCTACTTAATCTTTGTTTCTCTAGCCTTTTGTAGATGTGTTGGCATTTTCCACTTAAAATTCAGAGTTCAATACAAAAGGCAGTCACACATCTCAGGTTTATTTTTTTTTAAGTGCTGAAATGACTAATGAATTGAAGGCATAACATAAAAAAAGAATAACAGATCATTAGTAAGAGTGAAGCTGAGCATAGCAATGTAATTTCTGTGTTTTTAAGTCGATTCTACAAAAAATTATCACAGTGGTTTAGAGATACAGTTTTTGTTAATATACCTTTTTTTATGCCAGTTTCTCCAGCAATGTAGTACTCACTATTTTAGACCTGTATAAGCTGCCTATGCAAAACCCAGGACATTACTGTGAGAACTTTAAAAATATGTTTCTAATTAACATGTGCTGACAATTTGCTGCTGATTTCAGTGGAGGTGGGATTTAATTTCATACATTTGATTTTCACCATGCCTCAACTAAAAAGTTGATTAGATTTAAAATTTTCCTAACAAATAAATTGCTAAAAAATGGGTAACATTTTTTTTTCTCTTTCAGGCAAAGAGCAGACCTTGCTTCAGAAGGATTACGAATCTGCCTCTCTGACAGAAGTCCGTGCCATGTTAAGGAAACATGAAGCTTTTGAGAGCGATTTGGCTGCTCACCAGGACAGGGTGGAACAGATCGCTGCCATTGCCCAGGAGCTGAAGTATGTTCCATTTAAAGGCTTGCAGCTGCTGACATTTAACTTTGCGATAAACTCTTTCCAATGAATTTGATAGTGTCATAGGTACCAACGAAGGAATTCCAGGCATAGCTTCATAAGTATATTATCTGAACTGGTCACTGAGACCTTTCCCTCATCTCCCCCTTACCCCCAACCAAATATAGATATTCAACTGAACAAAACTATTTGAAAAGAAACCTTTTCAACTTGACTTCACAGTAATATTTTAGATTAGCTCTATCCATGAGTCCATTGTGGGTTGATGGGAATCCCGGAGGTGTTTATTTCTCAGTTCATATGGTCTGCTGAGAGGTATGGGCTATGAGTTGTTTAACTTAGAAAATAATTTCACTTACACAAATTACAGATCAAGTATCTTCACAAGAATATTGGTCCTTTCAAAACGCTTCACATCTCTTTATTATCTCTGTAATAGTGGGTAATGCACTGACTTCCTGCAGATTTAACTGTCTCTAATATGCTTATTTTCACAATCTCTTGGTATTATATTTGGAATTGCCATTGTCTCCATTTTACAGAAGGGACGCTGAAAACTAAATTATCTGCTCTCAGATTCCTGCCCTTGGCTTCCTTGAAGCTCTCCAAGTTCCAATTTCTCACCTTGAACTGGCAGAACAGTTACTGCTCAGAAATGAAATCTTAGAAACATGCCCTTTTTTCACTTTGTGAAGGGCCATGACTCACAAACAGCTCCATCTTCATTAACAATTAAAAATCAGATACTTGCCTAAAAATGTAGTGTATCATATCTGATAGCAGCAGCACTTACAGTAATTGTGTAATTCCAGTGGATTTAAAAGAAAAATTCCATCTTCGGGATTATTTAAAGGAAGAAAAATTAAGCATAGTGGGCAAACTAAGTACTGTGCTTTGGTTAATGTGAAAGAAATCAGAAAAAACCACAGAGAATGGAGATTGCCCTGAATGTGTAAGATTATGAAACACTTTCTGGCATGCCCTGATCGCTGTTGTGGAGTTATTTCATAGGATGGCTTGGGTTGGAAGGGTCCTTAATGATCATGTAGTTCCAAGACCCCTACCATGGACGGGGACATCTTCCACTAGATCACGTTGTTCAAAGCCCATACAACCTCACCTTGAACACCTCTGGGTATAGGACATCCGCAGCTTCTCCAGGCAACCTGTTCCATTACCTCACCACTCTCATAGTAAAGAATTTCTTCCTAATATCCAGTCCAAACCTGCCCTCTTCTTGTTTAACGCCATTCCCTCTTGTCCTCATTAAAAGTACCTCTCCAGCTCTCCTATAAGTCCCCTTTGGGCACTGAAGGTTGCCATAAGGTATCCCCAAAACCTCCTTGTCTGGACAGCCCCAGCTCTCTCAGCCTGTCTTCTTAGGACAGAGGCTCCACCGTTCTGATCATCTTTGTGTCCCTTCTCTGGACCTGCTCCAACAGGTCCATGTCTGCTCTGGGGATCCTAGAGCTGGATGCAGGGTTCCAGGTGGGGTCTCACCAGAGCAGAGCAGAGGGGCAGAATTCCCTCCCTGGCCCTGCTGCCCACGCTGCTTTGGATGCAGCCCAGGACACATTTGGCTTTCTGGGCTGGGAGTGCCCATGGCTGGGTCATATTTAGCTTCTTGTCGAGCAACATCCCCAAGTCCTTCCTCCCAGGGCTGCTCTCAATCCATTCTCTACCCAGCCTCTATTTGTGCTTGGGATTGCCCTAAGATTTGTTTCTCTTTATACTAAAGAAAGTTTCTGTAACACTACTTCAGCTTTATGAATTATGAGAAACTTTGGGAATGTAGCACAGCATCTGCTTACCAGTGTTTGAACCCTCTGTCCTTTACCTCTGGTGACGCCAGTGAGCACTGTATCCTGTCTATTTTGGGATCGTCTCTTCTCAGTTGTTTCAGTAATTTGCTGTGTGAAGTAAAACAAGTTATTTGTGGCCTGGGCTGCAAAGGTGCTGAAAGCTGATTGCATTTAGAGATGCTCTAATTTGACTTCTCTGCTTCTGTATACAATGGTGCTATCAGTGCCTGATTTTTCTCTGTGGATCTGTAACTGAATTAGGCTTAATGCCCATGGAGAACACTGAATGAAAGGTCATAAAGGTCAGGTTTTATCACTGGCTGCAAGCAAATGTGCAGCTTCTATTTAAATACTGATTTTAATTATTTATACATAATTCCTCCCACAATAAAATTATGGAGGAAAATGCTAATTTCTTTCTTAATCCATATTTTTAAAGAAGGACTAATGCCTGAATGATAAGAAATGTGCATTGGCATCTGATACAAAGCCTGTTGAAGTCAGTGTGGGTATTTATTTCTTGATTTTCCTTTGTTTGGTTGGTGGGTTGATTGCTTTTTTTCCTCATCACTGGAGCAGGCCCTTACAGAAAGCATCATCGTCTGTGTCTAAATTCCAAGTCAGTACACCTCCACGTTTTGTTTTAATCAATCTCTTGGATGCCTAAAGTTGCAATTTCAAAGGAGAACTATTGCTGTATGACCTTGAACTCTACCTGTTACAGTTTCCTGTCCTGGTATTTCTGCTACAGCTCAGTCCACTGTGTGCTTAAGGTTAAAGTTGCTAAAGCTTGTTGATTGATGCTATTTAATAGAGAATTTATGTGCGTATGCAAACAGGCAATTCCAGCCAGGATGCTCCTATAAGATTGTTGTGTTCCCAGCCTATATAAACTTAGATATTCCTTGGCAAAGAGGCATGACAGGGCTTGGATAGGGCTTTATACAATGCTGAAGGAGACAGGCATTTCTAAAATGAGATTTGCCATTTATGACATAGTAAATGCTCATTTGAGTGAGCTGTGCTATAAAAACCCAGATTGATTTATGATCTTATATGCTAATTTCAATGTTTTCAACCATCAAGACAAAAATTTTGGAAAGTAGTTTCTTGTATATCCATCACTTGTAGTACAGTGACTGATTTTCAGCCAAGCAGACCATTATCTGTAAGACTGATTTTAGAGTGATTTTGATTCTGAAGACCTGGGCTCAAATTGTGCTTACGTGCATGGTTAACATGACCCTTGTTCTGAAGCACTGCTAAAACACGTTGCTCAGCAGGTTATTTTTGTGGCACTATCATTGTTCCCAAAGTGAGCTCACACTAAAGTGCTTCTCTGGATCAGGTCAAAATTTGCCTGAATTTTCAATTTTTGACAGAGAAGACTGAGTTGCTCAGAAGATCAGTAGTGGTAACTTAATGACTTTTAAATTCCAAAGGCTGTAGGTTTCAAGTGGCCAAACAAATAGAAAGATTGTTCTCTCAGAAAGTTTGTAACACATGAGAAACAGTACTTCACGCACTGCAAAGTAAAAATTTTTATAAAATGTAAATCAGTCTCCTCAACGTTGAGAAAGACACAAAAATTAATAGAACAGAGAATGTAAGTCTGTGTTTTATTTCCAGCTAATTAATCTTTGAGTTATTACTTCCTCTGCTCCTGCTTTGAGCAGAAAAATGTTCTTTGATACCTATAATACACTTACTTGAAGTAAACAACAGCAGGCCCAGAAAGGTAGTGGAGCTACACTGCTTAATGCTACTTGGTAAACTAACATAGGATTTAGTTAGTTAGCACCATGGGTGCCCTTTTTGAAAGTTTTTTGATGTTATTCTCCTACCCATTTGTCCGCAGCACATATCCCTGGAAGGAACAGGATAGTAGAGATCTTACGGGGGATGACTGAATCTCCCTGGCAGAGGCAGTGGAGGAAGGTGGCGTATCACCTTCCAGGACTTTGACCACAGCTGGTACAATCAGTCCCTCACTTTCATGGAAGGACACCTGCCCTTACCCTTAATTGACAAAAGGAGATAAGTGATCCATTGAAGCAAAAATAGAGTTTGCTCACTCAGGAACATAATCTAATAAACTTAATATGCTATAATGAAAAACCCCCCGATTTTCAGCCAAAAGCTCCTGACAGCAAAATCCATCTCAGCCTGTTTCATCCAAGACTCTACACTTCTAACTTAAAATTTCTTAGCAGATAGACGGCTTTTGTTGTACCCCTTGAAGGCTACTGAAAAGGCTTCCAAAGAAGGAAGTGAGTTTTCCAGTTAAGGAGCCCTTGTACAGTGTGACTTGCTGGCAGTTTTCTCTTTACATATGAGAGTTTACTTTCACAATTCTGAGGTTTTTTGTTATTTTTAAAACTTGTTTAGAGGATTGGATTAGGGAATACCTAGGCAAACTTGACATCTTACAGTTCTATAGGCTCTGATGGGCTGCATCCATGAATGCTAAAAGAACTGTTGGACACCATAGTGAGGGTGCTCATGATGCTCTTTGAAAGGCCATGGCAGTCACGAGAGGGGCCTGAGGACCGGAAGAAAGCAAATGTCACCCTGGTCTTCAGCAATGGTAAGAAAGAGGACTTAGGGAGCTACCAGCCTCCAGCCTCATCTCAATCCCTGGCAAGGTGATGGAGTGTCTGATTGTGGAGGCCATCTATAGCCAGGGAACACAGGAAGGTGATCAGGAGTAGTCAGGTAAATCACGCTTGACCAACCTGGTTGCCTTCTACGAGTCAACTACCTGGATGGATGTGGGAAGACCAGTGGGTTTTGCCTCTCTTGACTTTAGTGAGGCTTTCAACACCATCCCTCACAACATCCTCATGGGCACAGTCAGGAAGTGCAGCTGGATGAGCAGACAGTAAGGTGCATACAGAACTGTCTGAATGGCAGATCCCAGAGGGTTGCACCCAGTGGCACATGGCTGAGTTGTCACTTGTGGTGTCCCCCAAGGTCCAGCACTGGGCCCAGTGCTGTTCACCTTGTCCATCAATGCCTCAGGTGAAGGGCAGGTGCCTCCTCAGCAGGTTCACTGACCACACAAAGCTGGGAGGAGGGGGCAGTACCCCAGAGGGCTGTGCAGCCCTTCAGAAGGAGCTGGGCAGGTTGGGGAGCTGGGCAGAGAAGAACTGACTGAAATTTATCAAAGGCAAGAGCAGGGTCCTGCACCTGGGGAGGAAAAGCCCCTGCACCAGCACAGGCTGGGGGCTGAGCTGCTGGAAAGCAGCTCTGTGGAGAAGGACCTGGGAGTCCTGGTGGACAGCAACCTGTCCGAGAGCCAGCAGTGCCCTTGTGGCCAAGAAGGCCAAAGGTCTCCTGGGATGGATTAGGAAGATCATTGCCAGCAGGTTGAGGGAGGTGATCCTGCCTCTGTATTCAACCCTGGTGAGGCCACACCTGGAATGCTAGGTCCAGTTCTGGGATCCTCAGAACAAGAGACATGGAGCTCCTGGAGCAGGCCAGTGGAGGGATACAGGGATGGTGAGGGGACTAGAACATCTCTCTTATGAGGAAAGGCTGAGGGAGCTGAGCCCATTCAGCCTTGAGCAGAGATGACTGAGAAGGGACCTCATCCATGTCTATCAGCATCTAAAGGGAAGGTGCCAAGAGCCAGGCTCTTCTCAGTGGGGCTGAGCAATAGGACAAGAGGCAACAGGCAGAAACTGATGCACAGGAAATTCCATCCAAATATGAGGAAGAACTTCATTGCGAGACTGACTAAGCACTGGAACAGGTAGTCAGGAGAGGCTGTGTAGTCTCCCTCATTGGAGATATTTAAGAACTGCCGGGCCTCAATCCTGCAATATATGCTCTAGCATGACCCACTCTAGTCCCTTCCAACCTGACCCACTATGTGATTTTGTAATTCTGTGATTCTGTTATGGTATTTTTTTTACCTGTTTTACTATTCTTGACTTTCAGCAGTCAATCTGAAGCTTCTTTTAAACAGAATGCTTCTCGTACTTCTCAGGTTTTTCCCAAACCAGATTGCTCTGACTGGGCTTAGAGGAAGCAACATGAACACTGCCCCTGGCCTACAGAGCTGCTGGCTTCTGGCCTCTGGCTTCACAGAGGAAAGCTGCCTCTGTTCTCATTTTGTCCTCTGTGACTCTCTGTATTACTGGCAGTGTGATCTGTTCATTCCTCTTGCCAGTTGCCTAGAGAAGAATGCTCAAACAAAAAGGGAACAAATTCTATCAGCACTTGCTGTCTTTTTCAAGCCTCAAAGTAAACCTTAGATTCATTATTGCCATGTGTTACATATTTACAGTCCCTGTAACGTTTAGTACTGGGCAGAGTGTTCTCAAGGCAAAGCCAAGAGCTAAATTCAATGGATGGTGATGCACCAATAAAAGGGAGTTTCCAAAGTGTCAAACACATGTATTATGGATGATTTTCATTTGCCACTGAGATCAAAAGTTCAGTTTGAAGCAGAGTCAGTCCAGAATCTCAGGACAACCTCAAAAATTTATTCCAGTCTCAGGCTGAATAGTAAGTTGCTTTCTTCAGGATGATACTAGCCTATTAAGCAGGTAAAAAAGCAAGGGTAACTACTGTCCTTTGTGAATGCACTCATTCATCCTGGTGGCATATGTGGGTCTGGAGATTCCTACTCTCTGAAGCAGCCAGCTCTGGGGTGTAGATCTGTGAGGAGATCCTGGAGAGGAAGATGAAAATTGTTCTCTGCTCTCCAGATCCTGGGAGCCCCTATTAGTACTGCCAGGCTTGTGAGAAGTTATGCTTTGAATGCAACCTGATTTGTGTTTCTCAAGTTAAATAATTTCAAAGCATATAAGGAAAGGATCATTGGATTATTTAAAACAACGTGGATATTTCAGGCCAATTAATTTAAAAAGGTACCAATCTTTGCAAACTTGTTTAAGACCAAGACTGAAACATTCTGGCCATCAGGGGATCAAATTGCTTGTGTCACAGGAATAGCTAAGACAAAGATGTTTGGACACCTTAATTGTGGTTAATACCTGGGTGTCACTTGATTTTTCCCAGAACAGAGGGGATTGATCCTGTTCCTGTGCTGTGCTTCTTGAACTGCTGAATGCCTAAACACAATGTCTGTACTGCAACACTTGCTTACCTTATGAGAAATATTGCAAAGAAGAGGGGAAGAATTATTGAAGGCCAGTGGATGTGCGGACAGTGCTCCTGTTTTTCAAAAAGTCACACAGAGTTTTGCCTTTGCTCTTTCCTAGTGAACTGGACTACCACGATGCTGCAAGTGTCAATGATAGATGTCAAAAGATATGTGACCAATGGGACAGTCTGGGAACACTCACTCAGAAAAGGAGAGAGGCACTGGAGGTAAGCCATATAATAAGGATCAGCAACTCAGCTGAGGAAGGGAGAGGGAAATGAACCATTTATTTCAGATCTGGAAATGGTGCATTTGAGCATCCACTTTGGAGTCCAAAGAGCAAAAAACCCTTTCCTCAGATAATTTAATTTTTGTGTGGTTACTCTTGCAAATGGACTGAATTACTCAGAGTAGACTTGACAGTACTGAGCTGTCACAGACAGTTCTACTGCAGCAACAAATGTCATGTGGTTTGTAGCACCCCTCTGTGGGAATCTGATGTCCAGCAAGGCTAAAAAAAGCTATTGGTTGGTTACCTTTTCATACCAGTCTGAGTTTGCAGTCTTGCATACCTTTCTGTCCAGCAGTAAGGTAATTTTTGGTAGTCAGTATTTCAAAGTACTGAGATACTTTGCAAAACCTTGTTCTTTTGGAAAAGAGGAACTCACACACATAAATGCCAAGGTGAGAAGTGTGTAATTCTTCCTTTTTGTACTGAAAAGAAATTAGCAAATCAAAATAAGCAGATTTTAATTCATTTGCAGATAGATCCCAATAACAAAAATACTTAATATATATGCATATTAAAATACTTAAAATATTAGTATTATACTTCACGAGCATACACGCACTCCTTGTAATGTGTTGGATATGAGAGTACTACTGCAATTAGTCCTATTGCCTTAAGTGGGAATCCTTAAAGCAGGTGGTGAAATCAGTCAATGCAATCAAATGCATTTCAAAAGATGAGGCATGACTTTGTTTCTGGGTGGGTATGTGGTATGTGTGGAGCTAGATCGTGCCCTAATAACAAAAGAATTCACTTTTCCCAACCCGTACAGAGAACAGAGAAACTGCTTGAAACAATTGATCAGCTTCACCTGGAGTTTGCCAAAAGAGCTGCTCCTTTCAACAACTGGATGGAAGGTGCTATGGAAGACCTACAGGACATGTTTATTGTTCATAGCATAGAGGAAATTCAGGTAATTGTATTATTTCCTGCATCTACACCCAGCAGCCAGGATGTTTGAGAGCCTGAAAGAGGAGCTGTGCTTATTTACAGCAGATTTTCCAGATGCTGGAAGAAATGTTGGAGTTTTCATGCTTTCCCTCTCTGTTTCCGATTTTAGAGTTTAATCTCTGCACACGATCAGTTTAAAGCTACTTTGCCAGAGGCAGATGGTGAACGACAGGCCATACTGTCAATCCAGAATGAAGTTGAAAAAGTCATCCAGAGTTACAGCATGAGAATAAGTGCCACCAATCCTTACAGCACTGTTACAGTTGAAGAGATTCGTAGCAAGTGGGAAAAGGTAATGTATGCTAAATTGCTAAATACAGAAAGGACATTGTAGCACATTATTCCACTTGAGAATTACTGAGATTATTCAGAGAACTTTACAATGCATCTCTAAATTATTCTAGATCATCAGATGCCAGAATGAATTTCTACAGTACCTTATGCTCTCCCTTATGCTTGCCCAGCTCACTTCACAATATCCCTTGCTCCTGTCATACAATATTACCTGTGCCCTCTTTGTCTTTCTGCCTGGACAAGAGAAGCATGTGTTGAGGCTGGTGCCTGGCTAGGGGTGCTGTTAAAAGTGCAGGAAATGGTTGCATTCCTTCTCTTAGTATAAAGAGTAATTTTTGTGTTTCTTCTACTCAGATGCTGCTTTTCAAAATATGTTGTATAAAATCAGCATCTTTGGAACCATTAATGTTTCTGTCCAATTAGATTAAAATTGGCATTAGCAACTGAAAAGTACTGGGAAGGAATTAAAGAGAGGCACCTAGAGCAATCACACCAATTTAATTTCATTAGGAACCAAGACAGAAAAAATGCTGCAGGTAAATTGTGTAAAATGTAGAATTACAGAAACTTACATGGACAAGAACACATCCTCAATGGGTAATAAAAATGAAGCAGTAAGGACTAAGGTTAGAATCTCCCTGGGAAATTCAGAAGGGCAAGCCAAACAAAAGCATTTGCAATGAATTAGAGACCTTCAGATGTGCATGAGAGACAGAACATGTCTCATGTTATCCTGTGCTAATGGAGGTGTTCAAATAAAATCCAACTCAAAAGAGTCAGTTTTGCACTAGAGATTGAAAAATGACTCTAGAGATTGAAAAATCACCTTGATTTTTCAAAATAAAAACAAAGTAACTGCTCTAAGTGCAGTTAAAGTGAAATTGTGTCGAACTTGAATCCAGCCAGAGGTGAGAATTTCTTCTCTCTGCATGTCAGTCTCTCTAGCCAGGCTGCCTAAGACCAGGTTACGAATTTCTCATGTTAGCATAGAATTTGTAAATAAAATAGTGATCATTCTGGCTTGTTCTTCTGATACCAACCTTCAGACCAATAATGGAAGTTAGTAGCTGTAGACTTACTTGTTCCATTTGTTTTTAAACTATTGAGTTGTGCCTACTCACCTTTAGTGCCTTCCCACTGTAACAGGTGAAGCAGCTGGTGCCTCAGAGGGATCAATCCTTGCAGGAGGAATTAGCCCGCCAGCACGCCAACGAGCGCCTGCGCCGCCAGTTTGCTGCTCAGGCCAACGTCATCGGGCCATGGATCCAGACCAAGATGGAGGTGAGCGCCACGCCCTCACGCCGAAGCTGACGAACAAAGTGATTTTTAATTTTTTCATCTTTATATACAGGGCAGCAGCAAAGTCAGTGACAGTTCGCCAGCTGTTTGAGCCTAAACTATTTAGCACCTGTTAAGATTATTCTTAAAACTTTGTGGAACTTTGTACAAGTGGTACCTTGATGGTGGACCAGGAGATTCAGCTTTGAAAAACCAATCACTAACCAATTACTGTTTAGCTTCTGCTTTTTGTACAAAATATACCAGGTTCACTGGGGTCTCAACATTAATTCCAGATATAAATGTGACACATTTCTTTTGAAATGTATTTTTTACAGTAAAATTTCTCATATCCACTGTATGAAGGTGTTATTACTGTCGCTTCTTAGTATAAAAATACAAAATATTTATGTGAACATTGGTCAAATTGGCACAGCTGAAGTTTAATTTTTTTGGGACTGGGGGGTGTCTTTTTTTCTTCTGACAGGAAATTGCCCGCAGTTCTATTGAAATGACAGGGCCTTTGGAGGACCAGATGAATCAGCTGAAGCAATATGAGCACAATATCATTAATTATAAACACAATATTGACAAACTGGAAGGAGATCATCAGCTTATTCAAGAAGCCCTGGTGTTTGACAACAAGCACACCAACTATACCATGGAGGTAGCCATTTACTCTCTTTTCTATTTATTAATTCATTCTGTCCTTGTGTGCTGTGTAACTACCTTCCCTGATTTAAAGGAACTGCCACAGCAGAGGGAATTTGGCAGGCTTTCTGACAGTCTCATAAGACTTGTTTTATTTTCATTTATTTTCATTTTTTAGTCATGGAGTAGCCATTTAGAAACCAATTTTGTATTTTTCTGAAGGCCATTTTTATTTTTAGTGATCCTTGTTCATAATACAGAGTTAGTGGTTTGGAAAAAGTATCACATAAATATTTAGAGCTGATTTATTTTTTATTGTACTTTTTATGCTCTTAGAAGAATATATTTGCTTCTGTAATAACTCAGAAGTTTCTCTCTCATAGCACATCCGTGTTGGATGGGAGCTCCTGCTTACCACCATTGCCCGAACTATCAATGAGGTTGAGACTCAGATCCTCACAAGAGATGCCAAGGGTATCACCCAGGAACAGATGAATGACTTCAGAGCATCATTCAATCACTTTGACAGGGTACAGTACTCCTGCTTTTTCTCAGCTAGCAATATTTATTCTTCCCAAAAGTGAGTTTCTTGGCATTCCATTCATAAGCCTTTTAAAAAACCTGAAAATGAGCTAGCAATGGGCTCTTTTTAAAAGAGTAGAAAAGATCAGTTAAGAAACAATTTATAAAGTCATGGGTTGGCTTGGGTTGGAAGGGACTTCAAAGATTATCTAGTTCCACTCTCCCCACCTTGGGCAGGGATGCCATCCACTAGACCATGTTGCCCAGGGCTCCCCACAGCCTAGTAGCATTGTGCAAATAAATGAAAGATTAATTTTGGCTTTTTAAATGTAATGCAGAATTATAGCTGTGCTACTATGATTTAGTATTTGTTCAAATAATAAGCAGAACTGCATAAATTCATGTGTTTTGGAAAATAACATGACTCTTTTATTTTAAGACTGTACAGCATGTTCTAAGTACTTGCTGTTGTTTCCATCTCATTAAATTTAGCTGTAATCTATATCACAGAGGTTCTTTTTCCCCTTTGAATCACAACTTGTGTCCCTAGGGAATGTATTTGTAGGGAATATAGTTGGGACACTTACAGCTGTCCAGGAATATCTTTTATTTTTCTGGCTGTATGTGGGAAATAAGAGGCTGTTACTTTTTTTAGTTATCTAAATATGGATGAATAAAAAAGTAGGAAGGAAAATAGTGCTGTGATGAAACTTAACTCACTTCTGTGAGTTATACAGTATTTATGGACAGGGTGTTATAAAGGTAACTATTAATATACACAATAGCAAAATATATGCAAATGGGGATCTGACATTTGCAGTTGGAGAACAATCTGAACATGAGTTAGTTCTGATGCCTCTGTGCTCACATGAACCTACCTTTAAAACCAAGTTCACAGTTCAAATACTGAAAACTTACAATGCAGCACCAATCTGTCAAGTCAGTCCTTCAAATCATTTCAGGGTACAGCAAAATGCCACTTCCTTTTCACTTACGTCCTGTTTGTCCAGCTCTACTCAAATTGGTTGCCATACATGCACTTTCATTTGATATGAAAGGATGCTGACAGTCATTTTACTAAACCTTCTTTAGAATGCACCTAACTATTTAAAAAGAAGACCAGAATTATCAAACCTCTGCTTGCTGAAGAAACATACAAACATAGGGAAATGTAGTTACACAGAAATAGGAACGGATTCTGTGGGAAAATCTTAATGTGATTCTGGTACAGCATAATTCTTTTTTGTATTTTCTAAGAAAGCAGAATATAACATCACAAAAGAAGAGATAGTTTTCCTGGGGTGGAAGGAAGTAGAATACCAAATGGCTTTCCCAATGCACTGGAGCAAATAATTGAGCAATTAGAGCTATTAAAAGCAGACAGAGTACCAGGCCTGGATAAATTACTTGCCTGTACTTGAGAGACTTCTCTAAGGGAAACCAAGGTCTTTGCACAAAGATTTGACAGTGCCCTAAAGATAAGGAGGCAAAGTGATGGAATCCAAGTCTATTTTACACTGGATGGGCATTTCTAGCATCCCTGTACCTTTGTAGCTCATAGGTGAGTTCTCTGTCCCGCTCGCAGCAAGGCTGGCTCTGTGGCTGAGGAAATATCACAGTCAGCTCTTGGTGCCTCTGGCTGCTTGAAGGGAGAAGCTAAACCCTACACCAACCAGCCCTACTGTGATGAATTTTCAGGCTTTGCAGATGCAGTAAGACACTTAAATACCAAAGCATAACACAGAGCAAGGCCTTAGGAAAGGCTGTATGACCTGGAAGAACGTGGTTGTGTCACAGCTCCTAGCACACTGGAGATGGGCTACAACAATAATGTGTAACACAAAATTGCTGCCCAGCTCTTAGATTCTTACCTGTCCCTGGCTGTCTCTTTCCTCAGGCTATAATGGGTCATGGCTTCAGGCTGTGTCCCTTCTGTCCTGGCTCCTGTTGCAGGAAGCCTGAATGGCCAGGTCAGAAGCAGAAGGAGACAGATGTTTTATCTGTCATACATCCTCATCTGTTTCTGCAGCCTCAACAATGTGGGCCTGGTCTGCAAGTTTAGCTGTAGACCCTGCCTTTCCCCATGACAAATATAATCTCATGCTTAAAAAGAGAGGTCTGGAAGGATCATATAAGGAAAGCACCATTTTACAAATGCCCTCTTTAGTATACCCCATCCCTCAGAATCAAACAAGGGTAACTGGTCTAGGTGGACTTTTGCACTGACAGAGTGTAACAATTATTTTCTCAGTAGCATAATGCAAGTTAAACAAAGGAAGAAGATAAGATCTAAAATTACTCAACCATCAAGCCAGGCTTTTTGCAGGGAACAGATAGTAGAAACACTGATAAAAGAGAAGGTTATAAGGATTAAATTACACTGTTATTTAATGGACAGATGGAACTCAATCTACACAGGCTAGAAGGAGGCTTTGAACAAACATGTTGGAGAAAGACAGGCTTGTTTTTCATTTTTCTATCTTTCCTGTGTCCTTGCACATTCAAATATTTAGTGTTGGCGAATGAAGGCAATTCAGGTTGCTTCAGAGTTACTTCAGTGTACATAAAATAATGAAGACTTTATATTTGTTCATCTTTAGATAGAAAAGGCAGTAATGGATTATTTTATGGTTTTGATTTCCTTAAATAGAAATGAAAATAAAACTGGATTATCTGAACATAGGCACTAGCATGAAAAATACTGTCTTCTTCATGTCAGATGGAATTATGTATATATGTAAAAATATTGTGGCACTTAGCAGCATTTCTGAATGTCTGATACAGTTTAAAAATACATTTGAAGGATTGGATTGCTGTTCACCCTGATGAATAGCCAGAAAGGATCCCAAAAATTAATACTGTCACTGACAAGGAGGCTTTAAATATCTAAGTACAACAGAATAATTTATGCATGGTATAGCTCTGACTTGTGTGGCATTTTTCACATTTAAGACATTTCTTAATGTCTGACAGCGTGTGCTGAGGATGTCAGCAAAGTACTAATATGCAATTCCTTTCCCCATTTTAAAGTATGTATTTTGGTATACATAAATCTAAAAACTCTTTTTAGGGTGCTTCTAGAAACAACTTTCTTTACTTGTGAATCTGAGAAAGGAACCCCTGTCTTCCTCCCTGAGAAGAATATATTTAAAAAATTCTCACAGTGCATGTGAGAATTACAAGGGCAGGAAGAGTCATGCTTCTTTCAGTGCATCCCCAGCAGAGATGTGCTGGCACAGAGAGCTTTACAAGTCATCCTTGAAAAGGCAGGTGGCAAACAGGGTCTCTCCCCTGGCTCGTGGCTGTGAGAGCCCTCTTGGCTCCTGTGCTCCCAGCAGCCATGCACACATGCTGCTGCCCCAAGGGTTATTCCTGAGGGTGCTGATGCTTACCCTTGCTTACCACTGCTGCCCCACTCCTTGCTAGAAATTGTGCCTGAAGGCACAGTCTAGTTGTAGTTATAAATATAAATCTTTAGCATTGCAGCTATATTTCCTTCCTTAATGTGACTGCATGGAGAAAAAAGAGAAAGTGGGACACAATGTCTGAATCAGAGAAGCGGCTTAGAAGTGTTCAAAATGGTGCATAGCTGAATAATGGTATGCAGCCAAATCAGGATACCACACAGATAGGTTGTCAGTCACTGGTTTTGACATCTCTTTATGCAGGGATTCCTTTTTCAGATTCAGTATATTTAGTAAATTCTAAATAAGATTGCAAAGTACGTGATGAAATATATGCAGCTGCTCTGCCTGTACTATTTTAATGGCTGCTAATACATTCTACTATTGATTTTTCTGCAAACTCCAGATTTCAAGTAGGAGCTCTGCGTGCAGAAAAATAGCATCATGCCACCCTATATTTTGCTAACAGAAAAACAACAGCTCTCTATTAAAGGAATCATATGTTTAGGCTTATGCAGGTCGATTAGCATTCAGGAAAATTAAGGACATATTTAAGAATGGATTAGCTTGACTCAGAAGTTCACTTGTTTTATTTATAAGGTCACATATAAATCGCAAGGAGAAGGGAAAAGATTTCTGGGGACTAATAATGAAACATGAAGGAGATTTTAGTGTTTTTCTTTGGCATTGGAAGGAAAATATAAGCAAGGAAAAGTTATTTATATTTGTTAAAAGATTAATTTCAGCTCCTAATGTTGGTCTGCAAACAATAATAGTAAATGTCAAGAACCATTTCCAACTGAGAAAGCCTTCACATGGGCTTGATCTACGCTTTAATTGCAAAATGCCATTGAATTCCATGAAACTCTGATATACTTCAAAGATGCTTTTTTTAGGCAACATATGATGAAGATTTGAAAATTTCACTACAAGAATGTGAAAACCTGCTATAGCACTTGGCACTACTACTTGGACCCTCACTGGGGAGTCCCACTTATCCATATGACTGTTCTGAGCTGCAGCACAGCCACTGCACTTCTCTCCTAAAGAAAATGGTATCTTGGAGCATGTGCCAGCCCCTCACTGCCATCTGCCCTTCACTGCCTCAGCTCCTGCTGCTGTGTGTGCCTGGCTGGGCAGCTCCTGCATACCCATGGATGGGGTGGTAGCTGGTGATCCTCCCCCAACACCGGCTAGAGGAGATGGAGGGGCAGGATTTGGCTCTTAGCTCCCATTTTTGTATTGCAGTCACACAGAAGTATCTTCAGCTTTAGAAATGAGGTAAAATGAGTAACTTCACCCCTGGTGGGACCTGCCATAGCCTGTCTCCAGGACAGCTTTTGAAAGTTTCAAACCAGCCTAGATGAACATTTTGAGAATTATAAAATAAGCCATTTCTGAATGCTTTATAGCATCATCATAGCTTTATAGAAATCATCACATAAAATGGAAATATTAAAGGCTAGAAACAACTGTGATTATGGCTCTTAACTAAATGCTGCTCCAGATTTGTAACTTTGCTTTCTTTCTCTTCATTGACTTCCCACTGTTATTTTTCATCTTTCTTTTATGGGACTGGTGGATGTTGATGCAGAGGCAGTCAATAACAGCATGATATTTTAAAAATGCATAGTGTTATTAACTTACTAAAGCACCACTTCATCCTATTAGTACATTAAATAAGCCCAGTGCATTTGTTAAACTCGTATAATTTTACCTATGCATAGCTATATAGAAATGTTAAAAAATAAATTATTCATCTAGCAGGCAAGTATGTAGCAGACAGAAAACCTTGGATCTTCTCCAAACTGTCTGTAAAATCAATAAGGGTAATATTTTTCATCTTGGAATATCTCATTAATTGTATTTATGTTAACTCACTCTAAAGTACCCCTCTGATAGGACACATTTTGTATGAACAGGAAGAAAAAGACAAGCCAGTCTGTTTTTCAGAAGTTAGTGTGACTTCCTTCACCTGCAAAATAGAAAAATGTATTGGTTCAAAACCATGTTCCAGTTTGATGTAGTTTTACTAGAAACCATTTAACCTGGAATTCAATGGTGCTTTTTAAGTCGGTTTTCAAAGCAAAACCTGACTATATATATTGATAAAGAAGACAGATAACTGAAAATAAGTTGTCAATTATAAATTTATTTTGTACTTGTCTCCTTTGAGACATGCATATTATATTAAGTAGTATTATCAGATCAAGAATGAAGTAACAGTAATTGAGTGGGGAAAACATGTTTTGCCTGGGTTCAGTGATATTTTTATTGCATCTCACATACACTGAATCACAGAATCACAGAATTACTGGGTTGGAAGAGACCTTCAAGATCATCGAGTCCAACCTGTTCCCTGACACCTCAATTAAACCTGAGGGCCACATCCAATCTTTTTTTAAGCACATCCAGGGATGGTGACTCCATCACCTCCCTGGGCAGACCCTCCCAGTACTTCCAGTACACTGCATGACAGCAGAAAAGGAAGGAAACAAATGGAAGTTCATAGAATGAAATCTGCCTTGTCAGCAAAGGTATTTTTAAAAAGAGATGGAAGGAAGCAGAGTTTTAACTCTGTAGTTGAAGTGAGGACCCTCTTCTACTAAGAAAAAGTCTAAAGTATGAAACTGCAAAAACTGCATGCTTTTTAGGTAATTCATTGCATATGTTGACATTACATTTCCATGAAATTCTGGAAGAATGTAATTATTAATTTGTGAATGGAATGTTCTTTACTAACCAACTAACCTGATCTGTGACTTTTCTTTCCTTTCCCCTTCCCAAATGCATGGCCTGTGATGGAATGCTAGGACGAATCTGACAATCTGCAGTCTGATGAATTTAAAGCCTGCCTCATCAGTCTAGGACAGGTTGGAAATGACTTGCAGGTAGAGGAAACTAAAATAATTCTATTTTCAGGTGTAACAATAGCCAAAAAGATTGCATGTTTAAACTCCAGTCTGTTGGTCATAATGCTTTGAAAAGATCCTGCCTCTGGGAAGACAACTGGTTTAGATGGACTGTCAGCATCACTTTGAGCTGTATCTTTTTTCATTTTTCAAAGATTTTTCAGATTTTTTGTTTTATTTGGTTTGAGATATTTTATTTGGACACTACTAGATGACTAGGAAAGCTCTTATGCTTCTTGCATTCAGACTTTTGTCACTTTTCCTTTCCTCAGACTCAATTCAAGTTCTCCTATGCTCTCTCCTAACATAGGATGACACAATTCTCTCCAAGGCTCTGCAATCTATCACAGCACAGAGGAATGATTTATTTACCTTCTTACTTTCATGCCATTTTGTGTGTACTCAGCCTCAAATCTAGAATGTTGCAGATATGTTATTGACTGGAAAATGAGCAACCTCATTTCATACAAGGTCTTCAACTGATCTCCTAAGTCTTGCAGGTCTCATCCTTTAAGTCAGCATGCACATCTCTGCTGTATTCAGGGTCTTGACAGCCTGCAGTCAGAAGGAAAATCCCTGTACTTATTTCCCATATATCACCAGATTGCTCTCATGATATATTTACTTTGACCTTGGAAGGAAGTATTTAATTGTTTTTCACTGTACTTTTGGCCGATATAGATTCCACGCAGAACATTTCAAAGATATTTCATATCAGGGAAGCAGTTTTGAGCATCTACTGAGTTTGACTAATTTAGTAACAAATTTTTCTCCTCGCTCTTCTCTTTGTCTTCTCTGGTTGTGTTCTCTGTATTCTTGTCCCATTCATCTCCTCTTCTCCCTTATCTCTCCCCTGACCTTTCCTGATGTTACTCCTTTTGTGGTGAAAATGTCTCTTTCCTGTGTATAATATGTTAGTTACTCCTTCCTCCTTTTTTAAAACTGGTGATGGTTCTGGTGACCTGATCGGGCAACATCAATGAATGCTGTTCATGCACTGGATCCAATATGCCAATGGTCCAAACTCATCATGTCTCTGGAAATTACCTTGGATTCTTCAAACCCTCCCTTCTATATTCCTTACATTGTTTTGGTCAATAGAGGAAGAATGGATTGATGGACCATGATGATTTCAGAGCTTGCTTAATTTCAATGGGTTATGATTTGGTACGAGCTTTAAGAAAAAATGTCAGCCGATTCTGCTTGCAGCTAAAATGTTAACCACAGCAATACTAAAGCTTATCTAAATAGAGAGAATACTAATGTCATTCACACTAGAGATAGTACTTTCTTTGCTTTTTCTTTATTTTCAAATGGTTAAAAGGGAAGGTAAAAGTAAAACAAGACACTCGAAAACCATATTCTGTTGTGCCCTGCATTGCTCTTTGAATTAATGAAACTTTAAAAATTGAAATTAAACAGTTATTAAACTGATGTTTTTGTAAATTTCTCCTTTTCTGTCTGAATGATGAAGAATGAGTTTGATACTGTTTAATTTTTGTAAACTTGCCTTGGGGATTACATTTTCCTTGCTTCAATTATTTGTTCTAAAAATTTCCTCTGAAATTCACCTTTTTTATGGAAAAGAAAGAGATTATCCTTAGTTAAGCTGTCCCATATTTAGCATGAAATTTTCAGAATTGTTTCCCTTCTTAGTTCTGTGGGTCTGGGACTACCCTGCTTGTTGGGCTATTGTTTCACTTCCCTGCATGATACCTAAATTACAATGGCTTTAGGATGAGATGGAAAATGAAGTGTTAAGTTAGAACAAGCTAAACTGGTATTGTGGGAGGGTGGGAGGGAGAGAATATGGTGACATTTAATTGAAAGGTACATATTATGTATTCAGGGCAAAGGATACACTTTCCAAAAGCACAGTCCTTTTTACAGAGGCAGGGGGGGCATTTAAGATTTCATTGGCTCTGATGTTGATGTTCTCGAGCCAGGAAGATGCTTTATAAGCTCTATGGCCAGTGGTTCCCACTGGTTCATGAGAGGCTCGGGCTGCTGGAGATCAGTATTATGGTGACCATTTTCTTTGTTTTGGATTTTGTGAAAGGGTGAAGCTGAGTTTGCCCGGATCATGTCTCTGGTTGACCCCAATGGGCAAGGAACTGTCACTTTCCAGTCCTTCATTGACTTCATGACCAGAGAAACCGCAGACACCGACACGGCTGAGCAAGTGATAGCTTCCTTCAGAATCCTGGCTTCAGATAAGGTCAGTCACCATGCTGCTGCTGCAAGGATTCAATTGCACTCCTGTTTAGCCCTTCTTGTTACAAGCCTTTTAGTAACAGTGAAGCTTTGTTTGCAGTTTGTCAGACTAAGAGAAAGCATGTGCGTTTTCTTCTTGTTTGGAACCACGGCTCTTACCTGAAATAGGTGCAGAATACAAGGCTTGGTCTGTGTATCCTCATATCATAGAGAGCCAACAGAAAATTAGGCATCTTAGACAAGACTTAGATGGTTGCTCTGTATAATGGATATATTGTACATCAGGTTATTTCAACACCACAGCTTTGATTAGTGGGGAACTCGTTCTGCCTTTCATGCTGTTGTCTGGATGTTTCAATGCAGAGTTTGGCCCTCTGGAACACAGCCTAGATCAGGTGCACAAGGCTACACCTGATTGTGAGCCATGTTGTGACTGGACAGGTCACTCACAGGATGATGCAATGTGGTGTATCGATATCCTAGAAGGAGCAACAGGAGGAAGCCTCCTGCAGTTACTGGTTTTGTAGAGAAAGCTCCTGAATTTGGCATACTTTCATCCCCACTGCCAGATGCACTTGCGACTGAGTGGTGTTTGAAGATGTAAGGGAGTATAATGGCAACACAAGAGCTTCTGGAGGAGTCAGGGCCATAAACAGTGCTGCCACAAAACCAATCCTGTGCTGTGGAGGGAGATCATAGCAGTACAGGTCTATTTGCCCAAGCTCACTCTATTGATTTTCTCATTCCTGCTGCTTGTATTGATTTTGTGATCTCAGTTAATGTGGACCACATTTTAAATTCCAGACGTGTTCTCAGTAGCAATTCATGTGGAAGATGGTCTCAGGAAAAAGTGGTTTAATTAGATTGCTATTTGAAGCAATGTCAAGTCTGTTAACAGAGGGTATCCTTCATGTCATAAATGCATGCCATTAAGAAAAATAATGTACCTTTCTTTACACATATATTAGAACCTTGAAACTAACAGGAACTACCTGCATCTGTCCTGTCACTGCAGAAGGGGCAGTAGTGCATTGCAGAGATACTGACTATCTAGGAATAAGCTGTATCTACAGCAGTCTGCCCATGGCTGCACAGTGCTTGGTAGCTGACATACACAGTCACATATCCTGACACTGCATTTTGACCTAATCAGTTTGTTGGTGGAATTGCCCCCTTCAACTCATAATTTGTGATGGAATTTACGGAGGAAAATATTTGGTCTCAGAAAAATAGGCAAGATGCCCAAATTTATTAGTCACAGAAAATAAATATATTTTGTGATTTTGAAGAACTGATACTGAATTTGTCAATCCTTTACCCCCTCCCAGCCTTATATCCTGGCAGATGAGTTGCGTCGAGAGCTGCCTCCTGAGCAGGCTCAGTACTGCATCAAGAGAATGCCTCCGTACACTGGCCCGGGCTCTGTTCCTGGGGCTCTGGATTACACCTCCTTTTCATCAGCACTGTATGGAGAGAGCGACCTCTGAGTCAGTAATTGGCTGTATTCATGGTAAACACTAAAAATACCCACCTTATTGCCCAGATTGCTTCTCAAAAGCTTTGACAAGCTGATTTAAAAACAAATTTTACAAATACAGTAGGTACCGTCAGTGTAAAGTGCTAGTAACTGAAGTAACCAGTGTATATTAAAGTGTGCAGCACGCTAGATACCTGCCTTGTTGGTTTTAGGTTGTCTGTCCTATGCAATGCTACAAAACCTATTAAAAATTGAAAGATATTAATTTTGGAAATATACATTCAGAAAACAGAATGTGAAACCTAAAAATGTTGAAACTTGCAAAATATTTCTCCATTTTCAAAATGTTTCAATGCCATATGCGCTTCTTTTATGATGTTCAGAAAACTGTGTTAGAAGTCATGCTTTTTTTCTTTCATAGAGCAATATTACTTTCCTCTCATGATTTCTGATTTTGTATGCTTCTATTGGTGGAATTTAATAAAATACTAAAATGCAGATTTTCAGGGAAGAAATATAACAACCACATAAACTACTTAATTACAAAAAGAATCCAGAATGCTATGCTTTTGTCTCAAAGAGTTGTAATATAAGGGGGAAGCTGATTAAAGTGCAGTTTTAGAGTTCTGTAAGCAGTTCTTTTCTTTTAGGCCTTTGACTTTTACAGCTGAGGGAATACAACTTTTATAATCAGAAAAGCTAATTTCATGTGAACTGTTTTGTTATGAAACCCTCATTCTTGTCTATGTTGGACAGTCTTTGTTTCTCAGTATAAGAATGCATCATTGTATGTATTAGTGGGCAACATTCATCTCTATCCTGCATAAGCAAACTCCCATCTGAGCAAATGTAGTATGGTTGTCTTGCAGCTTTAACTGTTCAGCGCTCAGAATTCAGTTTGTCTTGAGTTCTGCTGCGTCGCAGGCGGTTCTGTCTGTACCCTGCTCCTGTGCGCTAGACGTTTACTGGTTTTTTCCATCTTGAGAAATGACAGAGAATAAAAGCAGTAACTTTTTTACTTGAATCCTACCGACACTGAGGAAATGCAATGTAATCAAACAAAACCATTTACGAATGGTGAAGCAAGCTGTGCAGCCCAGTGCTATTAAAGCAATGATGTGCCTATTAAATAAAGTCTGCTTTTCAAAACCTTATGAGACTCTGTCGTTGGCAATTAACCTAGTGGCTCCCTCTATGGACTGGAAACATCTCTGAACATCAAAGCAGTGTTCAGATGCAAAAAAGTTCAAAGTCTGTCACACATTTCAATACATTGTGTCTGCGTGAACAACAGTCTCTCTGTGCTGGAGGTACAGGTCTGTTTTCATGAAGAGAGATGGAGCTCAAAATGAGTTGGAGACTTTCCATGTAGGTCACCTGAGCACAGATGTCCCTAACTTGTTAGAACTCCAAGCTTAGATTGAATTCAGTGGGACATAGGCATTAACTTTGAGGACATTGGTGTTAACTTTTCTGTATGTCACTTTTTCCTCCTGTGCAAAAAAAAGCAAATGTTAAGTATGCAATGGTGCTTTTGCTGGCCATTGTTTGGAAATTTATGGATGGCAAGCATTAAAATTCTGTGTGTGATTTCAATCCTAAAACAGGTACCCTGCAGGTTAAGGTGGGTGGAGTGGGAGCATTTTAAAACAATCCCAGAGGAGACAAACAACGACCAAATACCACTTCCTTCTCCCTTGTGTACAAAGGCCAGCAGAGGACTTGCTAGGGCTAGGATCTGCATATAGAGCCCTGCACACAGCCAGAAGCTGCTACTGCCACTGCTGACAATGACATGGTGCAGTGCCATCTCCTTCTGTGATCACAGTGCCTGTACAAGCTGAGTCAGGAAGCTCTGCCTTAAAGCAAAGCCATCTCCAGCTAAATGACTGCTGGTCAAACTGAATCCTATTAAAAAAGAAATCTATGTATCTCTCATTGTCACGGTTTAATGCAACTGGAAGAATAAAACACCGCACTTCTGAATGTGGCACAAAAGCAAAATGTCAGTGCTACAGGCAGGATTATGCAAAAAAAAATTGGCACAAAGATAGTTCATATCTGACACCTCTGTCAGGTTCATGTTCTCTATCCACTAATTCTTATATTGTGATATTATTCCTGTTTCTGATAGTATGGAAGTGACTTCAAGCTCCTCCTTTAGCTGTGTTCTGTTGATCAAAGCATGTGAGAGATAATATTATCATCAGCAAGAGAAAAACTTGCAAAGTAATTTTTCCAATCTTATATCAGGTTTCTAATTTCTAAAGCAGAATGAACAGAACCAGTGACTGAGAACGGCAGGGATTAATTATCCATTCACACTTGCCTAAAAATGTTATACCATAATTATTACTTTAACATGTCTTTTATGTAAAATGAAGATATATCATAAAATGTTTCTCCCAGGATCAATATAAGCACACTGTGTTATTTTACCCTAGAGAGAGTAATCCTCAAGGTCCTTTAAAATGTTCTGTGATCTCACATTCAGGGGCTGTGGGTTTTGCAGAGATTTTTTTTTTTTCCTCTAAGGCTCTGTTTTTAGTAGGTGGCATTTGTATATTTCTGCAGGATCATTCTTCCCACTGGGAATCAACACAGCAACGTTTTCTGTCCACATAATTCTGACAGCAAACTAGTTTTACTGTGAAAAAAGTGCAGTAGTTGAGTCAGGGGTTATAAACCTGTCAATCACAGGGGCCAAATCAAGGTTCAGTAGCTGGAGGTACAGCATTATTTTGCTGAACATTTGAATGAAGATTGTAGAATAAATCACAGTTCACAGAAGTTGGTAAGGTTTTAACTTGCTTAAATGACTGTAATACAGATGTCTTCTGTGACTTTACATGAATACAACAGTTCTTTGAAAAACTTCCTGCCAAGATAATTTTGATTTCATAGTGGTAATTTTCAGACACTGATTTTTAAAAGGTGCTGATGCAGGTAGAAATCTGCTGTCAGCTCTATGCTACCTTCATACCTCCCTTCTTTGTACACAGTTTCCATCACTGTTTTTTTATCCACTGACCACAGAAGGCTTGGGTCAGAGCCATTCCTAGAGGATTGCATTTTCATCAGAATATCCTGTTGTTCAGTTTCTGAATTCTTGTAGATCATGTTCTTTTATTCAGGTTGTTCATGGTGTCTGTAAAGGTTTTCCCAGACACAAGTGGTCTCACTGAAGGAGGAATATAGCTCCTGTTAGCAGCTGGATTTGGATGGTAAGCAGTTTCCTTTCTTGACTGAAATAGCTTGTACTCGAGGCTAATTCTGTAAAGAAGTAATAGTTTGATCATCATTCATAAATGAACATGCTTTCCTCACTGTAATGGTACCAATATTTTGGTAGGCTTCTACAAATAGTCCCGGTAATATTTAATGAGAAAATAATATCTATTCATTACCTGTGCCACTCTTCCCCAAGACTCATGGTTAACAACTGGTGCACTTACTTGCTTGTGCATAAGTCTACATTCTGCTCGTGTTCAGACGGAATTTTCTTTGGAAGCCACTTCAGCAGCATTAAGCCTGGACTACAGACAGTTGTTAGCATGTTCTGGTGAGATTCTACTTGTTTTAGATCAAATATTTTTATATAGGAAAACTGACTGTTCTAAGCTGGATTTTATTTCATATTAGTCTCTTTTTAAAATGTGTAATTCCTTTCTAATTTTAACCCAAGGTGTGGGCTGCCACCACAAAGGACAAGTCTATCTCTGCTTTTTCCATGATCCCATTAATTTATAAATAGAACAGTTCCCTGGTCTGGTTACCATGCTGGCTGGGAATACATATCTAGAGTGCTTAGAACTGTAGATTATCCCCTGGAGCAGCAGCCTGTATTTACATTACCTTAAAGTGATTGTATAACTGTGGAATTAGGGACCAAGCCACCTACTTTCACTTAAAGTCCTTTATTATTCCCAACAAAAGAACATTTATGTTCAGACAACAAACCTTGAGCCAGTACTAGGAGTGCCAGTCGTTCCCCTCATTAATTAGGGCAGCTACATTAAACAATAAGCCAAGTCTTTTCCATATGTGAGCTTGACTAGGATTTCATATTCTAATCTTCAAAAGAAATTCCTCTGCTAATTTGCTAGGTTTTGGGAAATTGCATTAGCATTTGTAATACTGCTTTTCACAAATTTGTTTATCAGCATATTGCTTTAATTACTAGGAAATCAAGTACGTTGGATTAATGTCCTGAGACAAAAAATGTCCTGAGGCTATTTTAACACCCATCCATCCCTTATCTACTTGCACCTGGCTGTTTTGTTTCAAAACCTGGCTGTTTTATTTGGCCCCAACACATGGAAACTTTCTTCCTTTCAGGATTCCTTTTAATGCTTTGAGTGGAAAATGACCTTGAGCACTGTCCTTGGGAGGAGTGGCTATCCTGTGTGCTCTCCTGAGCTGGAGCCTTCCAGCTGCATAAGGGATACTTGTGGCAGAAGCCGAGGTATAGAACAGCTCCTCTGGCTCAGACACTGAAGGTCCAGTTTCAGGTTTTAGCTGGTGTGCTGATAAGACTGAAAGAGAAGAAATGTTTGCACAAGTTGCCAGCAAGTCTGGCCTTGATTTGAATGGAACTGTCAGTACAGGCACAGCAAATTCTTATAATTAAAAAAAGGCACCACAGAAAAGTAAAGAATGGCTGTATCAAACATCTTGTTCAGACTTGTATCCTAGCTCTGACCATTATGAACTGGAGGAATAATGGAAAAATCTGAAAAGAAGATGCTAAGTGGTCATGTGTGACCAAAAGAGTCTCCAAGCTGACAGTAATTTGTGGATCACAAGCTTGTAGAACTCTGCACACTGATGCCAAAAATTTGGTCTGTTTTTCTGCCAAAGTAATATATCTGCTTTGAGAACTCCTTCTGTATTCCTTTCAGTAGGACCTACTGTACCTATAAATCCCCTCCACTAGCCTATTGGATATGCTTGAAAAAAATATTTACTTTTCATTCCTTTACCTTTTTCAAGCTGTTTCCCAAAGTCTTTTTGGTTGTTCTGGTTATCTCTTTATCTTCTGGTAACCTACCAGAATTAACATGGACGTGATTCCAGCTTTCTGACTAAATGTTTGCAAAACACAGGCAGTCCAGGAGAAAGGAAATGTTACCTCCCAGGAAACAAACCCCAGTAACAGTTGTGACAAACTCTTTAGCAAACCTATTTAAATGAAAGTCAGACATTCAGTAATGTCTGGGAGGTACCCAGGTGAGTGTGATGAATATGTATGGCAGATGTGATGTGGTCGAACACCACATCCCTGACATCTTGTCTATTGCTGCTGTCCTTAAACCAAAGGCACGGGATCTAACATTGGATGGTCTTGCTGTGATTTGTGCAGTGTCTTGGGACAACACTCCATGGCACCTCTGACTTTTACCTTCATTATTTGCCAGTGGAAGGTGACAAGGCCTGATTTGCCACAGCAAGCTGGCAAACACCTATACTGTCCTGCAAACAATTTTGGCACTTGGAAATATTAACTGTCTCATTATCTGAAGTGACTTGCGGGTCACTTCATAGGCTTGAAATGTCAGTATTTTAATATGTAAATAAAAATGTACAAGTACTATTACATTCTTAAGCCGTTGAATTACATTTTTTCCCCATTTTTCATTTTCATATAGCTGCATATGCAGATGTAAGAAGCAGAAATTATGCTTGTAGCAAAAAGAAAAATGTAAACTTTATATAAAAAAAGACAATACATTTTTTAACATTTTTCATTCTTCTCAACAAACAATACATTTCTATCAGCTACCTAAACTTAAGAACATTTGTCCCAACAGCACTACAAATTAAATGTTTTGATTACGGTTGTGCAAAAACCTTCAATCCATAAAAATTAATACCTAGCTTTTTCATTTTCTTACAGCATGAAAAACTGAAACCATACAATTATGACCCCACCTGACTGCCCCAACACTCTCGCTGTTCTGGGAGCTAAAGCAGATTTTCTGTAAGACTCATTGTTTCTTCAAGCCGGACCCTGAACCCAGATGGCCTGGCTGACCTTATTTGCAAGGGACAATTGGAACAGCTATAGTGGAATGAACATTCTGCCTTCTGGAATAGCTTTTGGAATGAGGCAACATCCTGATCAGGGTCATTACCCTTTCTTGTAGTGGTGGCCTTTAACTGAAGTGCTGCTCTGCAGACAGGATTGCCTTTAGCAATCCTGGTCATTAATTTGCCTTTTCTGAGGAGGCACCTCTCTTCCTGCCAGCATTACTGTCTCTTGGCAGATCACCTTCCCTTCCAACTCAGACACCAGCCTCTGTCTGCCACTGCTCTCTTCCCACTTTTAACAACTGTCTCTTAGAGCTTAAATGTTTCTGACTGGAGATGTTGACTCAAATCTAGTTTAATGATTTCAAGGCTCCCTTGAACTGGATTTTAAAGGGAGACACTTTATTTCTGCTTGATCAGAATGCAGTTATTCTTGATTTGTACTAAGGCAATAGAGTATTTTTCCCTTTGTTTTTATTTAATATCTTTAGCTTTACCTGCTACTCCTGAAGTACTTATCAGACCCGTCAATATACAGGAATGACAGTATGCTCTTCAGTCATCAGCTCTATATGGAAAGATGTTTGTGTACCACAGGAAAATTTAAGATATAAACCACAGATTATTCCACTAGCACCTGCTGGCATCAAAATCCACATGCTTGCAGTGAGTTTTGCTCTACATAGCAAAGAGGGGACGGGAGACTTCAGTGTGATTAACCAACACCCCAGCCTCTACCCTCTTCACACCCTTCTGGAGGCTCTGCCAGCTCCCAATGTACCTGTCCTATACGCACGTTGGAGAGCAAACAGGAGAGGAGGGAAGGACAATACACAGTATTTGCATGAGCAAGAATATACAGGGGAACTCAGATCTACCTTCTCTTGCAGCTCTCTTATGTTTCCTCCAAGCTCAACTCATTGACAGTGACTCTACTACATGAGGGGTTGTACAAAGACCGTTTCCCTAATCCTGGAAAATATACAAGGCAAATGCTAACACGATGTAGCAATGCTAACAGAGACTTCTGAGGACCTGTCAGCAGATCTTAGATTGCTTAATGCATTTTATTATTAAGTTCTACCTTAACACTTTAACAAGTGTTAAGACCCAAAGTGAAGTCCTTTAGCTTGACAAGGCAAAAAAGAGATACCAAAGGAAAAGAAAAACTCAAGTGGAATTATTGTAGACCCTAGGCTAACAAAAGAAATTTTTCACTTCTATGTTGAGGACTTGCTAAAGAGTAGGACCTGACAGGTATCAGTAACCAAGAGGGTGGAAATACTTGGCCTTTAGGATGACAAAGTACACTCTGGGCATTTTTTAAAATGTAAATGTGTATTACTGATAACTAAAGAAAGACTGCCCTAGAGCAGTGTTCCCGGTCAGCGTCTCTTGCCCATGTTGTTGCTGGTGTAAGAGGCTTGTTTTTCCTCACAATTTTATTTCTGAAGCTTAGGCAAGATTTAGAACCAACATCACCACTGAGCAATTTTTCATGTTTCTTCATTTCTTCATTCATACATATGACTTTCAGCATTAAGGTTCTTTTTTGATAATTCTATATTGTTGTATCACTTGCATTTTTTTTCATTTAGTATGTTGATTTGACAACAATTTTCTTTAGTCATAGTTAATATCTCCACCAAAAGAAACTTTCCAGAAGGGTTTATATTTCTGGAAGAGGTTCCTTACACTTGTTTTCTACCTCATGTCTGGGACTTAAATCAATGCTGCTGTTTCCTTGCTCCTGACCTCATCATCCTTCTCCCCTCTCTATTTCTGCTCTTCTAGAATGAATTGAATGCATTGGAGGGGATAGCATTGCCCAAATTCCTCTCAGGGTAAGGGAGATGGTGCCTGCCAATAGAAAGGGTAGGAAAAATGTCACTGTTAGCTCTGTGCTCATAAGCAGCTTCCACAAAGTTTTGAAACCTATGCGTTAGACTTTAAATCAAACTGAATGAACCATGTGGTTTCGAAGTCCTTTAATGAGAAGAGAACTGCCTATAAACCATGATTTTTAAGAGATTGTTGACAACATACTGGGCTGTTTCTCTGTGTAAGTTAGAGAAAGCAAAGTAGAGAACTGGTCTTTCAAGGTATTTTACACGGAAAGATTCCCTCTGCCTTTGCAAAAAAAAAATCTCACAAGGTTTGCTTTTTAATGAAAGAAAACGACAGAATTGAGGCTGCTCTGTCCCAGCGATGGAGCCATTCCTGACAGCGGGTGCACTGCTGGAAGCTCTCCAGTGCCACTCACACATCACACACAAGGGACCTGTGCACGTCCCTTCGCTCTGCCTCACTGTGCTGTGGTGGTACTACCAGGATGCAGATGGCTGAGCTGATTGGCTTTGTTTTCTCACTGTCCACCATTCAGAGCTGCTCAAACCTTTCTATAATCGTCTTCAGTCACCACATTTTCACAGATCTCAAGCTGTGTCGATCACAAACCGATGTGCTTGTCAGGAGAAGTGTAATCCCATTTACAGTGCACAGGCAGCAAAAGCGTGCCTGGGGCTCATGCTCTGACACTTCCCTTCAGCTCCCGGAGTCTGTATCTCTGAGCTTGTCTATCCACTGGTATGGCCCAGAGAACACCACCAGCCTCTCTTCAGTGATTTTGATGTGTACGCCTGAAAGGTGCATACTTAAGACTTTTAAAAATGCTGCAAAATTTCATAATGAAATAAATATAAAATATTTACAGGCACAAATCTGTAACTAGTTGAAAGCAGTTGACACCGTTTTCCAGCAGTATGAATAAGCTCTAAGAATACACCCCCTATTGAATTCCCAGTCCTCTCATGCCTGCATTTAAAGTTCTTCCAGGCATTTATACACTCTTTCATCAACAAAGATTCTCTTAAGATGCAAAAGGTTATCCTCAGTTCGCTCTAAGTGTGTTTGTTTTCACTGTCATGAAGACTTTGGGCTTTTCTTTAAGTAGTGAAGTCCAAAATCTTTGGTAAATACGTAGAATAAAGTTGTTGGTTTAATAACTTTAATAGGCTATTCTGACATTTGGAGTGTGCTTAGAACTGATCTCAAAGCACTCAGCTTTCTTTTACCTTCATGTAAGATTTTGATCCTGGAAGAAAAATGTTAAGATCATAATGTAACTTATACAGAACAGATAATTTGTATTTGGATCACAGAAAAATCACCCTTTAAGTTGTGGGTCTACAAAATTATTAAAAATAAATAGTAATTCTTAAGCTCAGAGGAAATTCTGAAAATATGAAACAAGTAGTGCAACTTAGTAATCCAAAACAGGGCAAGAATCCAGCTGCAGCAAAACAGCACAAGTGGTAACTTCACAGAAGAGAGTGCCAAGACCTGCACTCTGAAATCAGATTAATCTGCTTTCCCCTTCTGACTTCTGCATGGAGCTGTGAATGCTTTGCTTGGATATATTTCTCTAAAATGCAGCTCTTCATAGTAACACGACTAATTCTACTGTTCTTGTTTAAATAATGATTACTTATGTGAAAAACCCATTAGGAACTGCATCCTCAGAAATAAAGGCAAATAATATGGGAGACATGTATTTTTGTAATTAATATTGTGGAGGTATTTCAAACACAACTCCAAAAGCTAAAAGTGGGCTAAAGACTTGTTTTTGATCTTACACACATGTGAGTGTATTGTTTGAATGCATGGGTGTGCAAGTAGAGTAACAAGCTGGTGAACAGATCCTTGGCACTGAAAAAATAATCAAAATATGAGGATGACTTTGTTTGCTTCAAACACTGCCTGGTTTAAAAGATCTTTTTGTGAGAGTTTATCTCTGTGTGTGGGAGGAGCTGGGGAAACAGTGGTTTGAAAACACATTCAAATATACTTGGACTAAACACCAGAACTCAATCTTAGAGTTTTTTTATTTCTTTTGCTAATAAGGATAATAATTTGGATTTAGTCTTGCTGCAATTAGGAAGACACCAGCTTCACTAAACCACCACATATAACCCCCTTCAGAAACCAGGATTCTCACCATGATGTGTGAGTGACTCCATGTCTGCACCTGATGTTTAAATAGGGCTAATTCCCCACTGTGCTACGGTCAGGCTTCTCACACACAGGAATGATGCCAACTTTGTGTTCTCCCCTGCTTTTCTCACTGCTCTGCAACTCTAAGCTGCTCCTGGTATTAAAGGGAATGTATTAAATGGGACAGGCTAATTTAGCAAAATAAGAACAATGCTCCGTAACACAAAAAAAACCCAAAAAAACCAAAAACCACCACATTTCAAGCTTAAGGGCATGTTCACTGCAAATGCTTGAATGTTCCCTCCAAACACACCATGTGTTTGAGTGTCTCCAAGAAACACCTCAAAAATGTTGGTAATTGCAGGAGTGTGTCAGCCTTGGGGTAGGGACACACATCAGACTCCCAGCACTGCTCAACTCTGTCAGCATTGAAACGAAACCAGGAAAAGGGACCTGGGATTCTCTAACACTGCAAAACACATTAAGGCTGAAGTTTTGTGTTGTTACTTCTTTGCTGGATAAATGCTACCTTTACCACTCATCCACACATTCCTCTTTCACCCTCTGAAGTGTATCCTGCTTCAGTTGTGCTCCTTCGGTTGTTTACACAACTCCAGTTTCTCAGGCAGATTGAACACAGTCTGAGGCTGAAGGGTTGCTGCCCTCTCTTCCTGCTGCTGTTCCTACATCGCCCCTAGAGATCATTCTGCTGCAGATGAATTGGACCAGAGATCTGTTATCACTGATAACTGACTTTTACAGAAGAACTGGGCTCAAGGGCTAGCACCCACACAAGGAAAAGGATGGAAACAGGAGGACAGCACAGGGTGGCATTTGATACTAACCTATCACAGCATCACACAGTCAGACTGGCTTAATTTGATTGCAAAACTGCGAAGGAACTGGGATATGTGAAATGATCCTTTTCAAAAACACCTTGAAATCTGCAGCTTTTTTTTTTTCCCACTGACCTACTTTGCAGCAGTTACACAAACAACTGCATCAGCACAAGGACGTGCTGAACTGTGGTACAAAGATCTGTTGCCACAAAAAGCAACTGTGTAGACAGTGAGCTTTGCAACCTGCATTGCTGCCAGAGGAAATTTTCACTGTGTTATGTCACATGACAAGAAGGGTGGAAGCTGTCAAAAAGTCAAGCAAGGAAATGCACCCCCTAAAATCTCATAACAAGCAGTTCTCAAAGTATTGCCTACCTCTGTAATATATTGTGTGTATTAGGGATCAAACCAGGCACTCATTAGAAACACCTAATTTCTGCTTCTGTTTAGTGTATTCCACTTCTGTTGTTAGGTTTTCAAAGAGTATGGGTTTCCCAACAACCACATCTTACACTGGAATTTTGGGACACATTTTTGCACTAGGAGCTCAGGCTGACGACTGCAGTGGTTTGCTGACAGGTAAGGTCTGCTCTCCGTCGTCTCCTGTCATTCAAAATTGGAGCATGGCCTCCTACAACTGAAGCTGGACTATTACCAAGTTGATCTGTGGGCTGCCAGCATTTATTCTGAAAATGAATGAGATATACATGTTAAACATGACTAATTATATACATATATCTATATATATATATAGATATACTTGATTCACTACTGACCAAAGGGACAGTTGATTATGAAAGTTCTTACATCACACTGGACTCAAGGGAGTTTGTAATCACTGTTTCTGTGTCTCAAAATAAAATTCAAGAGTGAATGTTTAGCTTCCATTTTACAGGCTTCCTTCTTTTAATATTTTCACCATTGAACCTGTTTAGATGACAATTCAAGTGCCAATAACAAGCAATAAAGGCTTGTTATTGGCACTTGAATTACTAACATGAAATGAGAGGACTGGTTATTCCTTTGAGCTACTCCAACTCTTGGCAGTACATTCTGTACACAGTGTGGTGATTGCAGTGTTGTTCTGCGAATACTTATTTCTTTTAGAAGGTGAGTCCTCACATAGCAGTTGAAAGGATTTACCACCAAAAGTCTAACTTTTGTGTAAAAATACATCACATTTAATTTGGTTTTTTTTCATCTGTCAAGAAAACTGACTTAAATTTGATTTCTTTAGTATTATTTTGCTTCCAGGTTTACATTACAGTAACGTGCATCCATACATCACTGGCATGTCCAACTTCGAGCTTCCCTAAGGCTTATTTACAAGCCTCCTCCCAACACTACATTTGTCTCTAGTGGCAGCACATTTGCTTGAGTTTGAAAGAATCGTCCCCCTACACCACATCCCCGCCCCGCTTCTCCTCGCCATGAGAGACAACTCAATTTTACCGAACTCGGCCTGGCTCCGAAATCATCCCTCCCCCCGGGGCATTTAACGTCTGGGTCTGTTTGTGCGTCTGTCGGTCTGTCTGTCTGCCAGGAAGGACACACGCCCGCCGCTCCCCTCACGCCAGAGGCAGCGCGCGCTGCCTGCCCCGCGCTCGGGGCGGAGCTCGCGCGTCACGGGCGGCGCGCGGGCCCCCGGCCGCGGGCGGTGACGTCTCGGCGGCAGCGATGGCTCCCACGGGGCTGACGGGTAACGGCCGCGAGCGCCGGGGGGCGCGGGGGGACCGGGCGGGCTGTGAGGGGGCGGCGGCCGCGCCCGCCCTTCGCATTCCCTGGTGCTGCCCGCGGCTGGGTGCAGGCAGGGGCGGCACTTAACGCACCGCGTGTAACTTTTCTGCAGAAGCTGCGTGTGCCGTGTCGGGAGTGAGAGAGAGAGTGAGTGAGTGAGAGAGACAAAGAAGGAGTGAGGGCGTTTTTTGGTGCCGGCCCCTTGGAGCAGCTGTATCCTGCCAGGGAGGGGCTGGGAGGCACCTCCAGGGTACCCGCACCGACCCGTCCAGCGACGCAGCTATGCCGGGAGAGTGGCTGGGTGGGAGGGGCTGGGTGTGCTCCAGATGCTCGGGACTCTTGAGTCAAAAGTGCCATTTCACGGGTTAAACAGAAGCCGTTGGATGGGGAGGCTAAGTAAAATTACAGCTCCTAATTGGCGTTGGTGTTTTGAAGTGGACGGGTCCGTCAGTGGCTGCTTTCACTGGTGCTGCGGCCAGCAGAGATCCCAAGAACTTCCCCTTTTAATACTTGTGAGAAACAGCTGCTCACTTTGAAAATTTAAAAAAGGTTTTTTAAACCTTGACAAAAATACAGCAAAAGGACTACGTAAGGAAAAATTCGTAGCGCTGGAAGCTGTCTCGTAGATACCACGTGGCCAGTTAATCTTCAAGATGGATGCTCAGAGTTTTATACCCCTGGGAGGTGCATCAGCCAGCCCTGGCCCCTCCCCAAGTCTGTCAGTCAGCTCTTCTTTGCCGTTTATCTGTGTAAACTGCTATCTTGTAACTTGATTGGAGATGAGGTGTTGCCATCCCTTAAGCAACAAGCTTTTCCATTCCCAACTGCCCCATGTAAGGGACACGTGTGCCCCCCGTTCTTTTTAGCTGTCCTAGACAATCCCTGCTGTCTGATGGTCACAATACAGGGGGAAAAGGGAGCTATGGGGAGAACAGAGAACATCTAAACTACAATAACATAACTATACATCACTAAAGCTTTTCTTAATATTCACACAATAGTTTTTCTTATATTCACACAATAGTTATCCCTTAATTGCGAGAGCCAATCATCTCATTATCCATCTATAACAATACTCCTGGTGCTGAGCCTGTGCTTAAGCTCAGGCTGCATCCCTTGGCATGTGAAAACAGGCCTGCAGTCCTGCTCAGCACCCACTCCACAGCCAGCTTCTCCAGGTGGCCTGAGGTTTCTTCAGGTTCCTCTGGCAAAGAGGGTGTTGAAATTACCTGCCCTGCCCTGCCCTTTCTCCCGTGCCACGTGGGGTCAAGCCATGGGCTAGCGACCACTCTGCTGCAGATCTGAATGGATTTTGCTGAAATGGAAAGTGTGAAGGTGTTGTGGCAGCAGCCTGAGAAGTGGTGGCAGTGAGAGAGAAGTTCTGCATAGACAGAAGCACAAATTGTGTGACGGGGGTGTTTGTGGAGCCCCAGTGAGCAGGTACAAGGCAGTAGGTGGTGGTGTGTCCCTCTGGCAGCGAGGCAAAGGACCTGGGTTCAGGAGTGGGTTATGGAGAAGCTGAGCACTGTTCCTCACAAGCCTTTGAGGGGCAGGATGTCCCACAAAGTGAGGCCATGCAGGTCTGTTTCCCTGTGAGTCCTGCCTATAATGAATATCTGTTGTGGACAGTTTAACGTCAGAACAATTGTGGTTCTAACACAGGGAGCTTTCTAAACCTGGGATTTGCATGTTTAGCTAGAGACAGTGAGCATAGCTGACAGGCCACTGCTATTCTGAAAATCCAGTGACTTTTGTAGTGGTTGTTTGCCTCTCAAACTGACTTTGTAAATGCATTGGGTACGTAAGTATCTTGTCTGTCTGTTCTGTAAGAACTGAATGGTTCATAAGACAGCTGCCGACATGGAGATATTAGCAAGGTGCACATAAGTGCCCAAGGTGAAGTGGTAAGATCCAATACTTCTCTCCTTGGATAGGCTGGGTAACAACATAGCAGCAGGGTGCTGCTGCCCACTGTTGCAGAGGACCTGTGTAACATCTGTTGCTGCAGTTCATGAAGCTCTTATTGTTGCCAGAGGGCATCCAGTTGCAGACAATTAAATTAACTGAGTGGCAAATAATGCTGAGGTTATCATGAGCTGTCTGTGGCAGGCTGATAGCAAGAGCATCCTTTCTAGGTACTAATACTGTAAGTTCTGCATGCTGCACAGTAATTTTTTGAATGATGGGCAGACTTGTGCTTGGAGCTGTTGGGGGGAATGCTGATTTGTTGAATTTGGATGTGCAAATATGAAGAGACCTTGTTTCCAGTGAAGAGAGGAGCTGGTCAGCCTAGGAAACAGCGGGTCCTGTAAGTGCCTCTCTCTCTGCATAGTTCCTCAGCTTGTGTTCTGGCACATGAATGTGATGGAAACGCTTTAATACTGTCACAGTTGGCTTGCTCCTTTAGAAGAACTTTGGAAACAACTTGTAATCCTTTATTCTCTTCCAAGTACTTCTATACCAGGCTATTTTATACTAAAAATTAATCTGTAATGGAAGTGCATCAATAATAAAAGGCAATACCTTTTGAGAATCATTTCAGGCATCACAAAAGTTTGGTTTAGAGTAAATTGCAATCTTTGAAGTCCTGTTTCTTGTGGAAAACACACATCCCTTTAGTTCCGCACATGTGGTCTGTATGTGATTGGATTGGGATAAGGAGATGAAGGAACATCGTCTTGCCTTATTCCCTGACTGTTTAGTTGCTTACATTGTGAAAAATGAAAGCTTACAGTTGGGAGAAGTTTATAATTGTTAGTGAATGACTGTAGGGGTGAACAGCTACTCTACAAGGAGTAGAAGTTCTTGTAACTTAGATAACTTCTCTGTTGCAGACATGTAATTCCCTTGTTAATATGATTTCAAGACAGAGTGTTTACCTTGGGGGAGTGAAGCTGGGAATTAGAATTTTTTATTTTGCATTCTGTATCCCATTGACTTTTAGGCCAGTGCTGTTATTTTTGTTCATTTGGTTTGGCCTTCTAAACTAGTTCCAGCCCTACAGCACTCTGTGGTAATGGGCTCAATGTTGTAAGTTTCAGTAGAGTGTAAAATCAAGTTAATTGGTCGTGGGTCCTTTACCACTGCTGGTTTCCTTCTATTTCTGTTATGGCAAGAGAAGCAGCTTATTTTCCTGGACACTTCTGAATGAAAAAGGATATCCATTTCCCAAAGCTCACAAGTAACCTTCATTAAACAAAATTTTCATCAGCTCCTGGCTGAGCAGAGGTAAGAGCAGGGTACATAAGCAAAAACAACAAAAAAGAAAAGGCTGACCTGATTTTTCCCTGCTTAGGAATTTGTCCAAACATTTTTTTCTTTTATTTTGTAATATTCTGTCATACTCTGTTTGTGCTGGAGAGGGGAATTGCTTGAGCTGAATGCTGAATTAAGGTTATGGTACTTGTTGGTAGAACTGACTTCCAGCTTCCTGCCTGCTTTTGTTCCAAGGATGGAGTTCAGCACTTCCTAGCATGGCTTTTTGAATCAATCTTCTTTGATTTCTGGAGTGTTTTTGGACCTGTCTGCACAGACTTTGTTTTCAGCTTGAAGTTGCACCATCAATATGCCAGGGCATGACAAGTAGTGCATGCTCCTGTTGGAAGAAGAGTCAGTTGTTATCCATAGCTGGGACAGGTAAATTGGGTTTTGGTGGGTTTGGAGCTGTTGCATCCCTCTGTAAAGCACTGATGGCCACCCTCATGATTCCCACCCTGTTTCCTGCAACTTTCTGAGATGCTGCTGAAGAAGCACAGATCTGAAACTTCAGAGTAAGGCTCTTGCAGCAATGAGGCAGGATCTGTGCTTCTGTGAGCAGAAAACCATAGGCTGCTCATTGCTTCTGTTCCATGAGTCAAGCAGTAGAGAAAACAAGATGGACCAGGTGAGGTGCAGGATTTCAGCCAAAGGGGAAATCTTTGCTTCTCAGTGTGGATGAGATAGTTGGGAAGCACACAGGTTAAAGCCTATGGAAAGCAGGACTGGTTCTGGGAGGACTCCAGTAGCCTGTCTCACCTGCCTGGGATGCAGCTCTCAGGGCCAAGGATTTGGCTTGGGAGGCTTATTGAAGCACCAGTGAGCCTCAGTGCTGTGTGTCTCACTGGGCTGTGGCTCTTGGAAGCACACAGTTACACTCCATTAGGAGCTGCATTGCAGGCCTACTTTCAGATACAGCTTTTCGTGTCTTGCTTCTAAAAGCCTTTAGCTCAAGGATTCATTTTATTTTCATGAATAATTTGATGGTTTAACGTGAGTAGATTTAAGCTCTTATGTAAGAACCTGCTGAGCCTGCCTGTGTGGCGTTAAAACTCTCATCTTGAAGCAAGGGTGCCTTACTTTTTGGTGTTTAAATCTGCCTTCAAATGCTTCATACTTGTTAGAGAGCACATTTTCTTTGACTTCTCTTCATGCTGAGCCTACTTCTGATTTAGAGCTGTTTTTCCAGTGTTGGTATAAATGGAACCTTGTAATGCTTTCCTCATGGCCTCAGCTTCTCTCCAGCACATTGCTTTTTTAATAGTACTGATGTCAAGACAGAAGATGCATTGCACAAATGCAGAAGAAAGAAAAGTCAAATCAGTTAGCAGTTGCCAGTGATTTTTAAGTACCATTATGTGTAGTAGTAAGTTAAGTTGTAATGAGACATGTGGATGTTTTTGTGCCTTGCAAATCATTCATTTTTTTACAAGGGCTTTGATGATAGTTCATAACCTAAACACAAAACAAGTCTTTAAGAGTAAAATGAAGCTGAATGAATGAAACAGATGAGGAATAGCATGTCATTCACATGTTTGTGAAACATCTGTGGGGATCCTACTCTTGTGATTTGGATTCTTGGTAAAGAGGTTGTTTGATTATTTTGCTATATGTACAGTCTTATCAATGCCTGTAAGTATCTAAAGGGGTGGTACCAGGAGGATGGATCCAAGCACTTCTCAGTGGTGCCAGCCAACAGGAGAAGAGACAACAGTCAGAAACTGATGCACAGGAAATTCCACCTGAATGTGAGGAAGAACTTCTTCACTGTAAGGGTGAACAAGCACTGGAGTAGATTTGTCCAGAGAGTTTGTGGAGTCCCCCTGTGGAGATATTTAAGAACTGCCTGGTCTCAGTCCTGTGCCCTGTGCTCTAGAATGACCCTGCCTGATCAGGGAGGTTGGGACAGACGACTCCCTGTGGTCCCTTCCAGCCTGACCCACTCTGTGATTCTGTATTTGTGTTTGCATTCTGAAATGATTCTGTGTATCTTCTAAAGGGGAAAAATAGAATTACTTTTTCTGTGGTCTTGGAGGTTTTATTGGGGTTTTATGGGTTTGTTGTTGTTTGCGTTTTTGTTTGTTTTCTAAATGCCTCAGATTAAGCTTTTTATTAATGTTTGGGATGGGCTGTGTTTGGGATCTTGAAGCAGTAGTGCATATTCATTTCTAATGATCATGCTGAAATGTCTACAATATTTTGTTTCAGTCATGATTAGATTTACCCTGCTCAATGTCTTATAATTAACCATGTGATTTGCCTGATCTGTTTTCCTCTGGCATTACTGCAGAGGAAAAGAGTATCTTGTTACTTTTTTGCAAAAGAAAGTAAAGTCTGATATTATCTGTTGGCATATCTTGGTGTTTGTCAAATTGTCATTTACTACTGTAATCCTGAGGGATTTTAGGACTCAGCTGAAAAATTGTTTTTGTTTGCTCAGTTTATTTCTCTTTCTGATTATGATATAGGCAATTAGAGTAGATGTGGGTATTTGTTGTTTGTTTTTTTAATGAAGTTTACTAATTTCCGCTTTGTGCTTGTGTACCACTTTTAGTGTGGTGTCTGGTACCAAGAGGCAGCTCTGCTTTGCTGTTCAGACATTGCTGGGGTGGAAATTATCATAGTTTTCACTTTTGGAAACTAGCATATGTAGAGATTTTCATGTTTGCCCTTGTGAACTTCTGTTAATTTTTTCTGTGGTTGACTGGGTGGGTGACTGTCCTTAGATAAAGGACCAATTGAGCCTAATTGTATTGAGATAGATGCAGCTGTTACCTTACATCAGGTGATTGGAACTGCAGGTGAAGTAAACCAGTTACTGTCTGATTTCAGCAGAGGATTAGTAACTTTATTCTTGAATGGGAAGAACTCAAGTTGGCCATGTGTATAGATAGGGAATTTCAGAATGACTTAAAAATTGGGTTTATCTTTTTCCAGCAGATCCCCAGAAAAGAGTGCAAGATGAAATTGAATCTATTCTGCAGGAGCGGATAATGGTTTTGGATGGGGGCATGGGGACCATGATCCAGCAGCACGCGCTGACAGAGGAGGATTTCCGAGGCCATGAATTTAAAGATCATTCCAGGCCTCTGAAAGGCAATAATGATCTTCTGAGTATAACTCAGCCTGATATAATCTGTGACATACACAAGGTACGTGGTTCTGGTTTCTGTCTCTTGACAAGAGAAAGAGAGAGAACTTGGCCTCTGCATTCCCCTTTTCCCTACCACAGGCTCCTGGCTCTCCACTGTCCTTTGGGGATAGGGAAGAGAGAGCTAGGTAGCATGTGAAAAAGAATGAGCAGATTTGACTGTTCTGGTTGTGTGAGCACAGCATTTTTATCTTGGTTTCTGATGTCACCCAGGCAGTGCTATTTTTAAATCCCTTTTTGACTTATGTCCCTGATATATTTCTATTAATTGTAGATTCTTTTTTATTTCATTTTTATTTTCTTTTTTTGTTCTCAGCTAGCACTTGAAATGCATCTAAGTAGGACATATCTGAATTCTAGATGTGTTTCTATAATTGTGTATTAAAGAGCTGTTAAATGTGGCAGCCTGAAGCAGGCCTGTGTAGTTAATGAGTGTATGTGCTTCCACAGTCTTGTTTTTCCCTAGAATATTAATGTGTGGCCCACAGAATAAAACAGTCTAATCTGCTGATCTGATGATGTCTGAGCATATCCCTGTGCAGAAATCTAGAATGTGCTCCAGTGGCAGAAGTGACTCTATAAAATAGTGACTTGTTAATAGAAAGTGTGGCTGACACTGAAATTCTGAAAATTGGTTACATGGAACACTTCTACTGCTTTGGCCCTGTGCTTTTGAGTAAAGCCCTTAAAGTGTGATCAGATTTGAATTGGGAAATGATTTGTGACCTTTTGTCAACTGGATGAGACAAGGGTTACTTGCATTCCATACCTCAGGCTTGGTTTCTTTCATGCCTTGCAGGAATACTTGCTGTCAGGCGCTGACATCATTGAAACCAACACTTTCAGCAGCACCCGAGTTGCACAGGCTGACTATGGCCTTGAGCATTTGGTAAGAATGCTAAGCTATTTACACATTAAATATTAATTATGTGCTTAGTCCCAGGATTCATTGGTGTTGTGCTGCTTGGCTGCATGCTGCCTCTTGAGCCGTGTGATGGGATCGTAGCTCCTTTCTGCTGCTGTGGACATTGCGCTTGCTGTGTCACAGACAGTGTGCTTCTTGTTGGCTAAGGTACAGGCAATAATAATCAGTCCTAGATTTTGTTTGAGCATTCATAGAATCTCTTGGTTCTGTGAACAGGGATGTTTGCTTCAGTCATTCAACTTACCAATGCACAGTGGAACTGCTTTTTTCCTGGATATTTCTTATGTGTTGTTTGTGTTGGTGTATGTAGAAGTCCTTTCTAGTTTGCATTTATTGTGCCTATTCTTTGTAATGTATTGTTTTGAGAATTCTATGTTAAATATGGAAAGTCAATATTATATGGGAAATATGTGAAAGTAAATACTTGGAAATACACTACTTGAATAAAAAGTGGACTTAGGAGTAGGCTAATTTTGTTGTCAAAGTCCTGTCTTTCAGCTTCTGTTGATCTCAGCAGGATTTATTTACTACCTTAAAGAATGAAATTTTATGATTAGCAGCTGTAGGCTGGGGCATGTGCAGGATGAGCCTGCCATGTAACTCTGTTGCTGAGATGTATTGATCTGTTCCTTTTGAAGCCTCTTGGTAGTGCTGATACCTACTTGTGTGACCTGGCACCTTTGGAGTGCACTTCATGCTGCTGGATGCAAGTGTTGTGTTTCTTTGAGGATGAGTTACCCCGGACTGAACTAAAGGTTGCTCAGTAATTTTCTGTAATTGTTCCAGGCGTATCGATTAAACAGAGTCTCTGCACAGGTGGCCAGAAAAGCAGCAGACACTGTAACTGCTCAAACAGGTTAGCATTATTTTAAATTTTTACTTGTTTGTAGTTTTGACAATGCTGCAGTCTTTGAAATGTTGCTAACTAGAGGATATCTTGATGGTTTGCATTTTGAGGACATAAAATGACACTGTGCATGTTTGCAGGTTATACACAGTAACAGCAATTTCATATCTCTGTTTATATCACACTAATTTCATTATGTTTGAAGGATCTGGTCCTTAAGGTGTTCAGCACAGCTTTCCTGTGCCTGCCTGGTGTAGACTGCAGGTGATAGACATCTTCAGATGTGTTTTAGAGAAAGTAAGTTCAGCAGGGACTGTTAGAAGTTCCTTAAGTCTGTACAGCAAAAGTCTTTGTACTCCAGAACTAGGATAGCTGATTGTAGGTAAATGTGGATTACCAGTTAATCCTAGTGTTTGTCTAGTAGTTTAGCTTTATTCAGCAGCTAATGGAATCATCTTAGTCTTTTCATTTCATTTCTACAGATGCTTTCCAGGCATTATGTGAGAAGGGTTAGAGCTCGTTTACACTGCTGTAGACATTGCTGTTTTTCAAGACTTATTTCTGCTTGTATTCTACAATCACACTGTATTGCAGGCCAACAGTGCTGCTGCTGTTCAGATAGCACCTTACTGGTGTGATTCATAGTATGCAATAAAAAAGTAAGATTTGGAATGTGCTTTTTATAAGTGGGGCTTTTATGACACATGCCAGAATATTCAAATAAGGTTATGTAGTGAAAAATGCCAGGGCAGTTCTATGCTGTACATTTAGAGTAATTAAATGAAGTTTCTTGTGTTAGAGACAAATGATTCTTAGAAGAAAAATTAATTGAGATAGCTGACCTTTTCAGAAATGTTCTTCTGTCCTGTGAGTATACATTGAACATCCTGTTGGATTGAAATAAAAAAAGTTGGCTGTGCTGGATGATCCTGTGCTGACTAAACTCTAGATTTGAGACAAGAGTTTCCTGCTCTATAGTTCTTCATCCTTGAATGTTATGCATGTCTCGGTGTCCTCAGAGGTATTTTACATTGACTCTATAAAGCCAGAGGTAAATAGTTTGGGGTCTTTTTCCCCTCCTGTGTCTTGGTTTAGGAATTAGGAGATATGTTGCTGGAGCCATGGGTCCAACAAACAGGACACTCTCTGTGTCACCGTCTGTGGAGAGACCAGATTACAGGAACATAAGTAAGTATTTATAACCATCAAGTTATTTGACTTAGGCAGTAGTCTTGAAAGGTTTTTCTCCAGATGAAGTTAACACCATTCCTGTTTGACAGCTTTTGATGAACTAGTTGAAGCCTATACAGAACAAGCCAAAGGACTTTTGGATGGAGGAGTTGACATCTTACTGGTGGAAACCATATTTGACACCGCCAATGCTAAGGTGAGACTTCTGGGGAAAAAACCCCACCACACTAATGTAAGTATTTGGTCTACTACCTAAGGAAATTCAGGATAATATTCTTTGAGCTATCAGCTGCTTTTTACTAAATATATGAAAAGACTCTTCAGTTGATAGCAAGTGGGTAGAATGTGGGGAGATGGTTTTTAATCAGCCTTTCCCAGAAGGTTTCTCTTATTATGTGCCATTTTTTATCTTTCTGGCTGTCTGTGCCAGCTGTCCTCTTATTCCCAGAAGCTCTGCTGTATTGCTCAGCATCTCCAAATACTTCTGATTGTATTTTTCACTATAAGCATGTCTGTCCAAGGGATGCTTGGGATGCCCACTGGAGAGGGAATGTCCAGTGAATCTGGTTTCAGGTGTGGGAAGGCTTGTGAGGCAGTTCTATTAAAAGGTGTCTTTTGGGGGGGAACTCTGCCATCAGTTTTAAGAAAGAACAATTTGTAATAGAAGATTAGAAGGGTAAAGTAGAAGGAATAAAATGGTGAAATATGCCACAATTCATGGGATTTTAGCACCTCTTTATCTAATAACTGCTCAGCACAGGGGGTGAAGTTGTTAGGGTACTTAAAACTGTCTTGTGATTTTATGTGGAAAAGTCTGGCTGGATGTGTACACAGTGTTTGTTTAGATTTTTGCCACAGACTGAATAATGTGTGCAGTGACATCACTTGCCATTTGCAGATCTGACCAGTCATCATGGAGGTCTGGCTAGGAGCCTGTAGCTCAGAATGCTAAGGGCATGTTCACGGGTGACTTTCTTACCCTAAGGAAGGAGGACATTTTCAGCACCTTCAGAGGAGTCATTTGCAGCTCTTACTGTAAAAATTTGTGGTGGTTGGAACCCTTTGGAAACTACGTGTCTAAACAGACTCAAGGGCAGTGAATGTGTACTGGGAAGAGTGCATACAACCATATTTGGGGTGGGGATTGTGCTGCAGATGTGAGGGGAACCACGTGCTGATGTGATTTGGTTTCACGGTAGTCTTGGTCTTACTTGGTTTCCCTGTGATGCTTCCTTTCTACTTGTTACCAAAACATGTTTTGGAACATCTGGAAGATGCTGGGGGTAAGGGTAAAATTTCTGAGTGTAACTTCTGGCAGGCAATATGAGCTAGCAAGTTGCATAACAGCCATAGAACAAATAAATAAATAAAAAGAGCATCAGACCCATAGAAACATAAAGAAATGAACAGTCTGAAGAACTCTCAAAACATCATTAATGTTTTGGAATATATTCTTCTGTAGGCAGCTCTTTTTGCACTCCAGATGTTGTTTGAGGAAGAGTATGCTTCCCGACCCATATTTGTAAGTATATTTCAATATTTTACATATCCTTAAGCTTCATTTGTGAACTAACTGAGATGGCAGTTGATTAAAGTGCTTTGAAGTGAAGGAAATGAGTTTATTTGAAATGTACTTTTTCCACATGATTGTGAAAATAAAACCTTTTACAGTTTTGTCAAATCTGCCTTGGATAGCTCTGTTCAGCATATCAAGCCATAGTCTAAGGAGTGACTTTATTCCAGTGTGTATTCATTCTGTGTGTTTCCACAAGAAAAGATCTAATCATGGGGGTTTTTTTCAGGCCTGCTGTCTTAAGGGCAATAGGAACCAGTGATTCAAGGAGAAGATTAAGCAAATTCTGACATACTTTCAAGTAGAATGAGTGTCCATTTGAAGTCAGAAAAGTCTGTCTTCCTCCATATTCTTTTCTGATGTTTGTTTTTCTGATAGTTGCTGTTCATGAATGCATTGGAAGAAATACAGAAAATGAATAAGATTGTTTTCAAAGTTCTGATGTATTCTTCCACTTTTCTACACTTGCAGTCCAGGCTTTCTGATTTGCAGTTGGTGTCTGTTTGTAGGCTTTTGTTGAATGTGTTTACTCCTTCCTTGCATTTGTGTTCAAACCTCTGTGGGACCCAAGCATCTACAAAATAATCTGCCAGTAACTTTCACAGTTCATGAATGTGCTGGTTTGAAAATTTGCTTACTTTTGGCCCATCCACCTGATAACTTCTATTGTGTCTTGTCATTTATCTCTTGAGAATGATAATGAGCAGCTGTTCTATGTTCCCTTTGCTGCATAGTCATGGCATTTGTAGTCCTTTGTGAGAGCCTCCTTTAGGCATCTTTTTTTCAGCCTGATGAGTCCACTTCTATTTAGCTGTTCTATTTGGTTCATTCATTATTTGTCCCATTTTTGTTTTCTATTTCCTCAAGTCAGAGTGGAATGACAATAGAACACAGCATTCAAAGTGCAGACATCGGGGATTATGTGATAGCCTAGTGATGTGCTCTGCCTTTTCCATTTTTTTCATTGTAGTTTCTGATATTTTGGTTTACTGCTAGTGAGCTTGGAAATTTCATTCATAAAAATCTCTTTTCTTACTTAGTTTAGCTTCTAGAACAGTAAAGACTGGTTTGGAGGTGTCATTGTGTAGAACTTCTGTGTTCACAACTTTGTACTTGGCCAGTTAGCACAGGGAGTTTTCTGAGTTGGCATTTTGTCTTCATTGCTCTGAACAGAGTGGTTCTTGAGCCTGATTCCTTATTCTTTGTTCCCTGTTCAGTTATCCTGAGTAGTTACAACACTTAGCACAGCTTTCTAAGATTCCACTGATCACCTTTCTTGACTGAGTACTTTAGAGGCAGGAAGTGGCATCAATATGAAAGCATGCTTTGGAGTAAATAGTGGATTTACTTTTGCATGGAGTCTTCTAAACCCATCCTATCTTCTGGAAAAAAAGGCTTTTAGACCTGGTGTTGGGGTGTAGGAATGGTACTCTACAAATCACTGCCCTCACTGAGATTCTCCAAAGCATGCACTGCATTTTTTGCTCCCCCACTTTCCTCCCTCTCTCTTCCCCTGCGTTAGGAGGGAGAGGAGAAGTGGAAGCCCAAAAGGCAAAGGTTGAGGTATGAACAGTTTATTGGAAACAGCAATAAGAAAAGGAACAGTAACAGCAACAATATTAATGACAAAAGTGTATACAAGAGTGAGTGACTCACATGCAAAGATGCTCGCCTTGGAGCTCAACCTGACTGCAGCCACGCAGCTGCTCCCTCTGACTTGGGACTGGCATTTACCAAATCTCTGGCTCAGAACTGGCTTGGAGCTGGTGTTAGCCCACCACCCTGTCCCACTGGAAGGAGCCCCTTCTCACTGGAGAGTCTCCCTTCTCCCACACCTGACAATGAGGTGGTATAACCTCTGTGGTCCTGGCAATGATGTGGTTTAACCTCTGGTGTCCTTGCCATGTCCCCTCCTGGCTTCTGCAAGAATTAACCTTAACCTGGCCAGAACCAGGACATCTGAGGAGCCTTTCCTGGCTCATCCAGATGCCTCCCAAGTTCTTGACTTCATAGTTGAGGTCAAGGTATTATTTGCACATATCTCTGTATACTGCTTAAGAAGTGTGATTATACAAGTTAAAACTTACACTTCACTACTAAGTTGCAACATTTGATGTTCCCTTGTGGTTAAAGGAGTTACTTGTTAAGGGCAGACCTACCTCACCCACCAAGCACCACCAAACACTTAATAGCAGTCCTGAGACCTGAAATAGCTTAAGTGAGGAGAAGGTGACTACTGAGCGCTGCCTAAACGAAAAACCCCTGTGGATTGGTTCAGAGGCTGTCATCAGAATGATACCATGGTACTCATGCTACCTGGCTGCTGGATGGTTCAGAGTGGTTTTCTCCCTTTTCTTTTGTTTTCTTTCTTCCCCCCTGAGGAAGTGAAGCATGGACAGAACGACTCTCCAAATAGTTAAAGTTGAAAAGATGGGTATTTATTACAGCTCCAGAAGCATGTGGAATCTTTTCTAGAGACATGCACAAGGAGTTGGAGACTCCTGCTCTCTATTTATACAGAAAAGGTTTTACATATCTGAGTGGTTTCTAAGGATGCATAATACATAATCATTACCTGCCCACTTTGTATTATAATCAGCTGAATATCCATTATGGCTGTGCAATTGTCCTCTTTAATTGGGTCGGTGGGCTTCTGGGGAGGAAGTAAGACATCTTCCTCATGGTAAACTCTTCACCTGTGTCAGGTTGGCAGGGCTCCTTGATTTGCTGGTCACAGTCCAAACCTGCTCTCATTCTTACAAGTCCTCAGTATTTATGGCTTATGCACTCTTACAATACTTCATAAATCACCTGTCATTCCCAACCTTGTTTCAGGTATCCCCACCTGGTATCGACTGATTTTCTTGTTAAGCTCTAATCACAGTGTATGATCTTTGCTAACTACATTTCTAACTTAACCCCTTAACTCAGAGGAGCGAGAGAGGGAAAGACAAAAACCTTTAACCAATCTTCTTTCTCCTGGAAAAATATTTAAACATTTACATGGTGAAAAGGGTTTAATTTTTCTGTTTGAGTTGTGCCTTATCACTTTGAGTAGAGCACAGGTGAATAATAGCAGTTCATCCACTTTAATTTTCCATTCTGTTGTGCATTTAATTCTTCTTTCTCTGTGTTCAATTGATATTTAGGTTTCTGGAACTATTGTGGATAAGAGTGGGCGTACCCTCTCTGGCCAGACAGGAGAGGCATTTGTCATTAGTGTTTCCCACAGTAAGCCACTTTGGTAAGGAAATGTATTGTTCATTCTCATAGTTAATTAGTTGTAGATTGGGATTCTTTTCTATTTTAACCCTTGCTTGCAGCTAAATGGAAACTGTACAAATTGTAGTCATATGTAATCATGTGCATCGCTAATGTGTTTTTTTATCATTCCCTCAACAGAAATTACGTTACCAAAGAAAGCTGAATTTTTAATTCATTGCTTTAAATAATCTGAGGCTTTGTGCTTACACTGAAATCACAATTAGGTCAAAATCTGAAACTGTAGTTTGCCATCTCCTACTGTCTTGGGCTGTGCAAGGAGCCAATCCCTGGTACAGGCAGGACTTGTCTCTCTTAGAGGAAAGCAGTGCCATCTGAGAGTGTTTTAGAGTGTCTTGAAAGAGCAAAGCATAGAATACTATTGCAGTGTTCTTTTTACTGAACTCTTAGAAGAATGTGCCCTGAGTGATTTTCTCAAGGATGTGTGTGGGTTTTTTGAGAGCTCCTGATGCCTCCATTTATTTTAATTCTTTTCTCTTCAGGCAGAAAAGTTCAAATTAATGTGAGGTTAAGATCTGTGCAAATGGTTAATGTGTCAGATTTGGTCATTGTGCAAGGTTTTGCATATTCATTTAAATACCATCCCCTGGTTATCTACTCTTCTGTGTTGCTTTACCCTATTCTACCTCCTTGTCTTCACTTCTTTACCTTTTTTCATTCTCAGGCTGGGTCTCCTCACACAAAAGCCAGAAATAGATATTTTTTTCTTAGAATATTCTAATTGAAAGCCCTTAGTTCGCTGTTAGTAGTGCACATCATGCACGTTATGATGAGCCATTGTTTGTTTTTACAACAAAATTTCAGCTAAACCACGCAATCTGTCATCTCAGTGATGCAGAAGCAGAAGACTGCATTCACAGTTTTCCTGACTGCCCTTGAGGCTCCACTTTCCCAGACCAGACGGTGTTCCAGAAGTAACATATGGAGCCTCTTGGAACAGGGTGGTAGTTGACTTCTTCTCTCAGCATCACGGCCTCGTGATCCATATTTGGCATGAGTCTGTCTCAGATAATTTTTCTCTAACTTTCTTGCTTCTGAAGAAGAGAGAAGGGCACTGGAGCAGAAATCAAGAATTTAATAAAGCATATTTCATAAAAGCTGTCTTATGGATCTCAATGTTTAAGGCCTGTTTCTCATTTGTGAAAAGGCTACTATGCAGCACTGTAGCAGAAGGGTTTTAGTGGTTGGAACAGATTGCGTTTAATGTTGTTTCTGTGGCCAAATTGGTGCAGAGTGGCTTTAGGGTCATGAAAAAGCTGATTAATGGTAGGATCCTAGGAACTGTGTTATACATGTTCATGTGTTTCTGTTTGGGTTGTGTATGCCCCGATTAGGGTGATGTGGCGTCCTTAATTCAGTTTGGTTTGGACCCCACCCTTAAAAATGTGTGCTTTGTGTCTGGATGAGGGAAGTGGTAGCTGAGAAACTCATGAGCTGTACTTAATAAGTGCTGAAAGATATGTGTCAAACTGCTTGCCATGAAAGATGCTCAGATGTGTTGTTTCAGATCCTATGATTGTTTCTACTGTGGCAGCATTAAGAAGACATACGCTGAGTTTTGGGCCATAATGTGGATTTGTTCTGGTCCCAAGGGGCTCTGCAGCCTTATCTTTCACAGGAGTTTATGTATGACTGCTGTGGAGAAATGAGCAAGAGAGGGAGGTGATGTTTAAGATGGGTGTGTGATGGTTATTAGACTAGGGTAGCAGTGACAGAATATCAGCTATTTGCCTCAAGGCTGCTGGCTTTTATGGCATGGTTAACAGTTTGCTTTTCTCAAATGTTTTCTTGCATGATGTTGAGTGCTGTGAGGAGATTATACTGGCCACATGAGCTACTTTTTGTTTCTGAATGAATGTGCATGTCTTTGGTACGGTTCTGAGATAAGTAATGCTTGGATTGTGTCATGCTCATGAATATACTTGTCAGCAACTCCTGTAATGGGTAATAATTCAGGCAGTTTGGAGTGTGGGGAGTATGAGCTGGAAGCTAGTAAATGGAGTGACTTAAGAGAAGGAAATACGCTGCATTTGTCTGCATTTGGTAAGGGCAGTCTTGCTAACCATTCTGGACTTGCTTTGCTTTGAAAATCTTGAGTGTGGGGGAGCCCATACTTTGAAATGAATTCCAGAACCTCATTGCTGTAATGAATTGTGTATTCCTTGGGCTTGCTATTTGTACCCAGGGAATCTCTATGATGGATTTAAAGATACATAAATATCAGATCTTGAAGTGAGAAAAAAAATATTATTTTCAAAATTTTCTGGCTAGTTTAAGATGTATTAGAGAAAGCACTTTGAAGGTAGAGGTTGCTGTTTAAAAAACATATACATGTATACCCTCCCCCCTCAAACACCAAACCAAACCAAAAAAACAACCAAACCCTTAGTGTGTTATTTGATCTTGATCTGTGACTGTGATATTGAAGATCCTTGGTTTGGATGTTACTGTGAGCCCCTCAGATTTCAATAGTTTTTCATTCTGTTCAACAAGGAAATCTGACTGCAGTTGCTACTACTTATGGAGTTACCAATTCCCTGCCTACTCCTTGGAAACAGGAGAAAAGTCAAGAACCATTTTATGCTCCCAGTCTTGTGCAGGGCTTTTGTGCTTTTGACCTCTGTGAGACTAAGTGGGCATACAGGCCCTTCATTAGCTCGGCTGCCTGTGGAGCTCAGTCAGCTGGAAGATGTGGCTGTTGTGCATTCCTGTTTCAGTGGGTTAGCTTGCATCCTCCCTGAGACTGTTATTCCAGGAAAGGAGAAACCTTGTTTTTATGTCTTCCTCTTCCAGCAGCTCTATGAACACCTTCTGAGTTCTGCAGTGTCCACTAGGGGGTTTCTAGAATGGTGCAGAAAGATCATGGAAACATGTAAAAGATATCTTATGTACTTTCTGCAAGAGAAATTTCTGTATTTAATACAAATGGAGATATTTTGAGTGCAAGTCTCATTTTTCTATCTGCCATTGAATGAAAGAAAATATGATTATATCTCATATAGTAGTAAAGTTGTTTAGAAACTTATTAATGGAAAAATTCTTCTGCTGTAGTGCTCTCTTGGTTAGTAAGATGTAGCAGATTCAGTTGCTCAAGCTTAGTGCTGCCATGAGGCTTCTTGGGGGAGGCACTTGCTCTCTTCCAAAGTTGACAGAATTTATGTATAATTTGTAAAGGAAATGATGAATTAGCAGCTCGAAGAAGGTCTTGCCTTTTCAACCTTTTTTCATACTTTTTCCTGTAGCACAAGATTCCTCCCCCATCTGCCATTCTCATTGCACTTGTTCTCTCTCTTACCTAGAAAACAGAGCCGTCGTGTTGCTGCAGTTGCTGTCAAAATGCTGCCACTTTCCTCCTGGATTTTGAAATGAAATCTTGATTTATTGTTCCCAGTTCAATTCAGCCCAGCTCCCTTCCCTCTTGTGCTTTTCTTCCATCTGGGGGTTCTCCTTTTGCACAGTCATGCTGTATTGATGATGATGATTAAAGAAATTGGAGATCAGGTTGGTTTTGTTTTAGATGATTGTGGGAGTTAGCAGTTGCCAGCACTAACATTTATCTGTTCTGTGTGTAAAAGGTGTTTTTACTTCAACATAATTTTTGAAAATTTATTTTCCAGTATTGGCTTAAATTGTGCTTTAGGGGCAGTTGAAATGCGTCCATTCATTGAAACAATTGGAAAATGTACAAGCGCCTACATCATCTGTTACCCCAACGCAGGTGTGTTGGTGCCCACGTTCCTATGCTTACAGGCACATGAAGTGTAGCTAACCTGTTCCATCTCCTTAGCAATAATAGAGTTGAAGTAGCTTAAAAAGATGATTGATTTTACTATTAAAAAGAAAGTAAGAATATTTTAAACTGCTGAAAGTAACTGTTGTTAGTTCTGTGACAATGAATCCAGAAGGCTTTCTTGCATAATTAATAATCTGCTGAGTAGTGATTGCAAGGGTGATGAGGCATTTTAGACCTCATACAATTGTAGCAGTACAATGTGCCTTTTGTGAAATATAGTTCTGTTGTTTTGGACTAAACAAATTCTAATACTAAAAAAAATTTATGTTTTAAGGTCTTCCCAATACTTTTGGTGGTTATGATGAAACTCCAGAAGTGACTGCCAAGCATATAAAGGTATAAAATGCTTCTGATTATGTGACATCTGATATACTAGTAGACAAGAGCTCTGCTTGTATCCTGTGCGTACTTGTTACAATATTGGGGATGGATTTTTTTTCCCTCAGATACTCTGTATGTCATTTGGATTGTTTATAGACAATTTGCTCAATGATAGTGATTTGAAGTATCACACTAGGAAAACTACTTAGGAAACTGAAAACCTTAATTACTTCTGTGTGCTAACTTAAGGTTTCGTGCTGCTTGATCTGTGCATTTTACTCATTGCACTCCGGTGTTCTTACTGTTCTATTTGGGAATTGTTCAAAAAGCTGAGTGGTGTTTATGAACTTGGCAAAATTTTACAGAGAGTGTATGGGAACTGCTGATATTAGGGGTGTTCCAGTGCAGAGTGTCATTCCCTATGCCACTGGATCGGTGCAGGACAAAACTGTGTCTGGCTAGTTTCAAATGTAGTCTCTTGAAATTACCAGTTGAAATTGCTGGTTAGCCTTGGGAATCCAATCTCAAAACAAATCCTAAAGAGACAATATAGTGCAAATTAATTTAGTGCGTTTTTTCTGAGCTTCCTGAATTGCTTCACATGTGGAGAAAAACAAATAATTAAATGTATATGTAACATGGCTGTAATAACCCTGAACAAAATGTTCCTTCCTCTTACAGAATTTTGCTTTGGATGGTTTGGTCAACATAGTTGGAGGTTGCTGTGGTACCACACCAGCACATATCAGGTACTTCATGTGCTACAGCTCTGGACTGCAAAGTAAATTTAAGTGCTGCTTCTCTGGCACAATATTCCTTGGCTTGTCTTAGAGTTTCCTGAAAAGGTGGATCACTTGAATGCCAATAGCAGCAATATATGAAGTGGGAACAACCTGTTCATGTCATGAAGAATGAGTGGAAGTGTGGTTCAGACAAGGATTAAACCTCTTTGGTTTTGTCGCCTAAAATTGTTCTGGAATTACTTCTCCCTCTCTAATGATGAATAGAGTAGACTTCTTATTCTCTCCTTTATTGTGCTGTATCTTCTTTCTCTTTTTTTGCAATCTTAGCCACAAGGTGAAACTTAAGGTTTCCTTTGATGGTAGATGGAAGAAAGGGATGTGTGTGTGTTTGTTGGGGAAATTCCTAAACAGAAGTTCTATGAATGCTGCACAGCTGGTGCTGGTCCTGGCTAGTAAGAAGGAGCATTTGATGTCTTTCTCTCTGCAAGTAGGTCAGTGGGAAAGCCTCCTTTTTTCACCTAAACTTGAAAAAGAAAGGGCTGTTGTGATTAATTTTTACCCTGATATAAACTGGGAAGAGGTGACATGTAAACATGTAGAGGACACTGTGTGTCAGTCCTGACTAGTGTGAAGAGAAAATGAATGTGAACAGCATGAGTCATTGTGGCATCTGAGAAACGTGTCTCAGTTCAGAGCAGTGTTTGTCCCTTGAGTTTTTTGTGGAGGGTGATTGGGGTTTTTTGTTTTGTTTTGTGGGTTTTTTTTTTTTTTTTTTTTTTTTTTTTTTTTTTTTGTTCGGGCTTGTTTTTTGTTTGTTTTGTTTGCATGTGATTTTGTGGGATTTTTTTATGGTTGATTGGTTTTGGTATTTCAGTCATTAGCAGTTGCTCAGCTCAGCAAGTCATGAATAGGGTAAGAGTCAGTGTGGCTGAGCACTGATTCTGAAATCCTTCAACTGTCCCATTGTATCTCATTCTGTACTTTAAAAACCTCCAGCATTGTATATTTCCTGCAAATAGCTATGTTAGAATCTTCTGGGAATATGTTTTTGCCTTTGGCCTCACAAAGTGAAACTACATAATTAGTCTTGTCTCTACAGGGCTAAATTGGAAATGCAGCTATATGTCTAGTGTATATGCTGTTTGGGTCTTGTCTGGAGTAATTTAATTTTAATTGAAAACTTTCTTATTTCTGTAACTCAGAAAAATTGCTGAAGCTGTGAAATTCTGTAAGCCTCGTGTTCCACCTTCTCTCTCTCAAGGATACATGCTGCTGTCAGGTACAGTGTGTAACAGTTTAGTTTCATAACTAATGCAAGTTTCCTTTATAAATTTATTGGCTGTTTTCTGATGATCAGAACAATGCTGTGGACCTCTGGTTCTACCTGGCTCCAGCAAGCATATGGATGTGTAACCACATCTAAGTCTTACTGTTTTGCCTAAAGGAGTAGTAGAACATTTTTGCTGCCATTTTGTATAACATAATCTACTCTGCAAGTCTCAGACATGTTGTAAGGGTGAAAGAGTATCTTTGTCTTCACTTTACAACAGGGAGGGTCAAACACAGGGAGACCAGGTAATTTGGCTACAGTTATGGGCAGAGCTGGGATGAGAGCCTTGTACACCAACTGGGTGAGGGCTGTCCTGTCTCACCTCAGAGGCTGATTCAGTCATACTGGGACTGTGGGACTGTGTTCCAGCAATACATCCAGGTCTAGAACACGTTTTGTTTTAATAAAGTCTAGATCTGTATGTTCTACACTTTAGGCATTCTTTTAAGCCTTTGAGCCATGTACCTGAATAAAACAGTACCATCTTTTCAGTCTGGCATTTTAACCTCAGGTCAAATCAGTTTAGCATAAATAAAATATATCATGGTTGGCCTGTGATGTCATGCTTTAGCTTATTTGGTTCTGCTGAAGAGTTTGTTTGCCTCTGCATTGCCTGCTACCCAAGGGCCCAACTGGCCTTGTTTCTCTGAACTAGGGTATGTGGTTATGAGCTGCCCTTGTTGGTCAGTCAATTCAGTGGGCTGTTGCTTCTCTCAGGGTGTCATGCACGAGGTAAAATAGTTGAAAGTTGAGAGGACATACATGCAGATGTTCAAAGAATCATAGCTTAACTTCTGTGTTGGAAAAGTTGGTTGTTATTTTTTGTGGGTCAGGTAAATTATTGACTGTCATTGAGTAAGAACAGAAAGATTTGGTTTATTTATTGGCAGCTGTTTCATTGCATTGCTTTGCTAGTTACTCATTAGAGCACTGATGTACTGAGAAGGCATTATGAGAGAGAGACCTTTATTTTACAGTTCAGAAAAGAGATTTTGTCTTTCTTATGCAGTTTTTTGTTTTCTGTTTTAACAAATATGTTCAAAAATATCTCTTTAAGGTCTGGAGCCGTTCAGGATTGGGCCATACACCAACTTTGTTAATATTGGTGAACGCTGCAATGTTGCAGGATCACGGAAGTTTGCTAAACTCATCATGGCAGGCAACTATGAAGTATACCTATTAACAATAATCTCATATAAAAAATAATCTTTATAGCTGATGCTCTGATTTTCTATTGCTCCATTACACTATTACTGTTTGTTTTGCTGGCACAAAGCACTATTCTACACCAGTTACAAGAGTAAGAAAATGTGGAGGGTTTATTTTTTCACTGTTCTTGTTTTTCTGCCAGCTACTAGTAACTGTGAGAAGGGCTTTACAAGGACTTCTATTTTTTTTTTGACAAGTGTTACAGGACACTTTTAATTTTTAATTTAATTATACAGCTGGTAATGGTTTAGAAAATGTCTTGGTCTGTGCTGCATGTAGGGGGTTGGTTTACAGAGAAGAGGAGAAAGAAGGTGGGTGTAATCTGCTCTTTCAAGTTATGAGGAACATCTGACTTGGGATAGATTGTGGCACTGTGCAGCTCTCACTCTTTCTCCCCTTCCTCACTTCCCCAGTTGGACTCAGCATTATGATTACATCTAATTGGTGCCTACTTTGATCTCTGACTCCAGCATCCTACGTGAGCATTGGTACAGAAAAAGATGCTTAGAGGGTAATGGCTTTCTTGAAACTACTGCAGGGCAGAAATGAAGAGGCTGGAAGACTCATTCTTTACTGGTGTGAATTGATGCTGTAACATTGAAACAAATAGCAGAGTGACTTTTCTTGAGTTAAGTCTCTTTCCCAGAGTATAGTCTGATGTTACATCGAATCAGAATGAAAGCCTTAGTTGGTGTTTTTGAAGTCTGACTCTTAGGCTCGTAGAAGTCATGAACCACGTTAGGCTTATTAAACGAAGAGACCTTTAAATACAGATTGTTAGGGACTCTGCAGAATGACAGAAGAGAGAAAGTGAACAGACATGGGTGTTCAGATATTTATCTAGGCTGGGGAAAAGCTTTAGTTTTCTTTCTTAGCATTTGTGATTATTCTGCAGCTTGCAAAAATGTTGAAAAGCCTTTAAAAATTAAGTATCCTGTTACAAAACACCAGAGCTTGTAATGCAAGGCCCTTATTTCATACCATCACAGAGACTGTATTTTCCTGTCATCTTGTGCAGACACAAGTCCTTGTTGCCATGCATATCTTAAACTATGAAATTAAGCCTATGACCAACTTTCTACAGTTGGTGATGCTACCAGCACATCAGGTCTCTGATGTCATGTTCTGTAAACAAATTAATTATAGGTTTTCTGTATCAGCAACTTTTCTGTATTGGTGTACATTACAGACCATTTCCTTATTTTCTTATAGGATGTCTTACAAATCTTTAAATTTTTGACTGCATGCAGTTTGGAGAAATGAAATGTTATCCTGAGAGTAACTAGGATTTTTTTCTTCTTAATGTTGTTTTGGTTTTTGACTTTCTTCTTTAGGAAGCTCTGAGTGTAGCCAAATTGCAAGTTGAGATGGGGGCCCAGATTCTTGACATAAATATGGATGATGGGATGTTGGACGGCCCCACTGCAATGACCAGATTTTGTAACTTGATTTCATCGGAACCTGATATTGCCAAGGTTGTAATTGAGTCACAATAATGAACATGTTACTGACTTGTAAATTGCATGCAGGAGATGTTGATACCATTTCATTTAAAAACCAGTTTATGTGCTTAGGCAGGTGTATTTGTCCCCCGAGAGGAAGTGACACTGTAATAGGGAAAGCCTTTGGGTGAAACAGAGGCTTTTCTGTCTGTTTTCACATAAATATATGCCAGTCCTTTTCACTGGCTAGAAAAGCTGAATGCAGGTTCATTCTGGAGCAGTTATAAGCCATAATGTATATGTTAGCAGTGCATAATGGTATTGCTTTCCACAAACCTTAAAGTTGCTATGGATATAGAATAGCTTTAAAAAAATAGTTCTGCAATGTGCTTTCTCTAAAAATGAGTATCTAAATCAGAAACACAAGATATTACAGGGAGAAGTAGAGATCTCTATATGATATATGATGGAGCTGCCATGGAAGCTCTTGAAATAAATTTGCTCTGAGTTTTGCATTTAAAACAACATGAATCTCTGAATATAATGTGGAAACATTTATTCCTAAATGCTGATTAATGTTGTGTGCATTTTTATGTCCAAATGGACAAACAACACATAGAACTGTAATTCCTAACTCCTGTGTATTCTCCTGGCTTACTTATCTATTATTTACAGGTGCCATTATGCATAGATTCCTCAAATTTTTCAGTGATTGAAGCAGGTTTGAAATGTTGCCAAGGGAAATGCATTGTAAACAGCATCAGTCTAAAGGAAGGTGAGGAAGACTTTCTGGAGAAAGCGAGGAAAATTAAATTGTATGGAGCAGCTGTGGTTGTTATGGCTTTTGATGAAGTGGGGCAGGTGAGTGTCACTTTAAAGGAGAGGTGTTTTTCTTCTGAAGTGTAAGACTTTCTTCCTCTTTTTCAAAACAAAGTTGCTTTGTTTCCTTGACACAGTTGATTTAGAGATGTTCTGTATAACCTTAGCAGTTATGACCTTAGTTTTGACCCTGATTTGTAAGTATTTCTTACGCTGCTCAAATGTTTGAAGAATCCATGTACTGATCTAAGTGGACCTCTGTTAGTTCAAGAGAGTCTCTTGCTATTCAGACATGCTGAACTGTTCCTTCACAAAAGATATTTTTAGTTCAGAAGCTGTCTCTCATGAGAGTGAAATCTTTGTGAATTAATTTAGTTATGTTGAAAATCACATATTAAGCTTTGCATAGGATGATGAAAAATTGGGTAGTGGGATTGCTTTTTATATGCTGAATGAAAACTCCAGGTATAGGGGTGGTGATATTTTAAATATTATATTCTTATGTATAATCCTTTTCCAATATTTGTGATGTTCACATTCTGTCTTGAGTCACTGGAGCTGTAAATGATTTCTGGAGAGTTTATTTTTTGTGTGGTCTATAAGTTTCATGTCAGAATTCTTTTTCTTCACTAGGCAACGGAAACAGAAACCAAGATTGCAGTCTGTTCCAGAGCTTATCATCTCCTTGTGGAAAAAGTGCACTTCAATCCAAATGATATAATATTTGACCCTAATATTTTGACCATAGGAACTGGAATGGAAGAACATAACCTTTATGCCATAAATTTTATCAATGCTACTAAAACCATAAAAGTGAGTTGTAACGTTATTTTAAGTTGAAGTATATTGCTGAGATGACTTAAAACCCTAAACCCCCATAAAACAGAAAAAACACTGCACCCCCCTTCAGACAACAACAACAAAACACTGCTGAGAAATGTTACACATTTTAGCCTAGTGAGCAGGACTACTCTTCTGAAGTCCAGACATTCCCCAATATTGCTGTATTTCCAGCAGAACAACTTCAGATAGTTCTATAAATATATTTCAATCCATTTGCTGTACTGTAAATATACTGCCTTAATTAGATGAGGTAATGATCACATTTATGTGCAAGCTAGAAGGACCTCTTTAAAGGTGTGCAAAAAGTGCTTTTTTTCAGTAAAATTCCTTTTTCCATGGAAGGCATTTGTTTGGCAGCCTGACTTTTTATGTAGCCAAAATATGTGTCAAGAAGTACAGCAGTAAGGAACGTCACCTGCGTGCAGCCGAGGAAACCGCACTGTTGTGTTTCACAAGACACCCTGATAGATGTGGAGATGCTCTGCCTGTAGCTGTCTGGGGGTGACACCCCACAGGTGCTTTGTCACCACAGGGCTCCTGGAAGTAGAGCTGCACCCTTGAGTTTGGCTGCTCAGCTGCAGCCTGCTCCTGAGATGTGCAAGCGGGCAGACTGGCTGCTCCTGTTTCCAGAGGCGTGGGGACAGGAAGAGCCAAAAGTAGGTTTGCATGGAGCAAATATGGAATGCTGCAGTGGGAGAGCTGATGTGTTCAGAATAGCACCTGTGACAATGGAAACCACAGTAGCTGCTGGATCTTTCCTTTATTTGCAAATTTTCCTGAAGATCTGAATTGATCTTTATGAATTTGAGTAACTAGAAGGATCTGGAACAGGGAAAAGAGAAAGGGTACATAGCCTATGCACTGAGCTCAGGGGCCAGTTGTTTTATGAACTGAATGTTTTACTTACATTTCCTTTTTGGAAAGCACTTCTCTAAAAATTTCTGTGCAATTCCTATAGGAAACACTGCCAGGAGCCAGGATAAGTGGAGGTCTTTCCAACTTGTCCTTCTCCTTTCGAGGAATGGATGCCATTCGAGAAGCAATGCACGGAGTGTTCCTTTACCACGCCATTAAGGTATGATGTGCTTTTGGCTTCCATATGTTTGCACTTGGCAGATGTGCAGTGCTGTGTCTGACAGCCTTTCTGGAGGATTCTCTATGTTTTTTTCCAGTATGGCATGGACATGGGAATTGTGAATGCTGGGAATCTGCCTGTGTATGATGATATCCACAAGGAATTGCTCCAGCTGTGTGAGAATCTAATCTGGAACAAAGATCCTGATGCGACAGAGAAACTTTTACATTATGCTCAGGTAACTTCCAGTTTTAAGCTTTGAACAGTAGTTAGCTTAGCACCTGAGCCTTACCACCTTCCTGCAGGTAAAACAGCCTATAAACTGCATGTGTCAATATAACTGTGGGTGTAAAAATTTCCTGATGATACTGCAAGTGGTTCAGTTATTAACACAGAATAAAATGAGTAATCTGTGATAGATCAAACCTCTCCAGTTTCATGCTGTGGAAGAGGCCGTGCCAGAGCTCTTCATATGCTTCAGGAGACCTAGCTGCATAGACATTCTCTACAGAAAAAACCAAGCCCTCAAAAAATAAGAAGCAAAAATCCCAACCAGACTTTCCCCCCCAAAAAATGCTGACAAACCAACAAAAACCAGAAAAAAGGCCAACTCATAAGCAAGCTGATCTGGGTGCTCAAACTTAAATGACAAGTGCACTGTGGGAGATTAAGAGTAAACCCCTCTCTCTGGTGGTAATGGTTTGCTCGGAGTATATAAAAAAAGTGAAATAGTTGCTTGTGATTTGTGGCTCTACGTAGACTTCCAGTTCATGTAATGTGTCAAGATTGAGGATCAGGTATTTAGTGTTTTTGAGATGTTTTAGTGATGATGGTGATAAAGGACAAAGATTACAATTGTCTGTAAGGTAACTGGTGAAATTCTGTTCTGAATGGGAGATACAGCAAAAATCTCTCTGGGTTGGGTGGCTGTTAGATTTGAATGAACAAGAAGACTTGCATGTCTGTTTTATAGCTCCTGGAGGCAGTGTTTCTGTGCAGAGCTTTACTTGGTTTGTATTTTGTCCTTTGGTGTTGCATGCTTTATAGTAACAGTGGCAACATGTTAAAAACTGCTACAGGAGGACTCTCTTTATCCCTTGTGCTTAGGATATTTCAGATGGTGTTCTTGGTGTCCATGCAATTCACCTGGGAGTGATCTTGTCTGTTTAAGCTGAGTTGCACCATTGGTGTATTCAAGATTGCCTAAAGAGGAAGAAAAATAAAGGGAGAGTTAGAAAGGGATTACTTGAGCAAGTGTTTCTGCAGAAGGCTGAATGTGAATTTAAATGGAGCCTTAAACGCAGAAATAAAAGTGGGTGTTGAGTCCTAGGTGTGTAAGTTTGGGAAGCCATTGTTGGAAAATCTGCTTTTATTAGTGGTGGTAGTTTTACTGAGGGAGTGAAATAGTCTAGTGGCAAAGAAGAGGAACTTTACCCTTGCAGATTTAGGGAATCAGTCTTCATTTGAAGTTTGAGATTAAAAACCATTTTCTATGATGTATGTAACTGCAGACATTCTTGAACACTTTTGCTCCTGCGTGTCCACCTTATGGTGTCATGGATTACTTTTAGGCTGGAGTGGTTCCCTTGTTAAACTTTCTGGCCAGAAGTAGAAGAGCACTTGGTATCATTTCAGTGAATCACATGAGGTGATTCCTGAGGTGGATAGAGACTTCTGGAGATCATCTACTACAAGCCTCCATCTCAAATCAGGGGCCAGCCAAGATCAGGTTACTCAGGGACATGTCCAGTCAGGTTTTCGATATAACTAAGAATTAATGTAAGTCTGTGTTGTCTCCAGGCAGCATTTTATTCCTTCCTTCATTCCCTTTTACAATCTAGACATATGAGGAGAATAAGATTGTGAAACAAGAAGTTGTGAAGTTAGATAATATTTGTATAAACATGAATGAGAGCTGTTCTGTTTTCTGTTCCCATGAGTGAGATCTTGTTTCCATAGCTTTATCTTTAAAAACTTGCTGATGAGTACTCAAAAGCATAGGAAGTTCATAAGGCCTGAGAGATGTCAGATTATGTCTCATAACTGAGTAAGGAAAAGAAGTTACTTGCCTGAAGTGTGTTGGATAAGGTGCTCTTCCATGAGTCTTCCTGGAGTGGGTGCTTGTGAACTTTCTTGCACTGTGAAGCCCTTTTGGCCTCTGTTCATAGCCAAGGGGAGTATGAGTGTGAGACAGTGAGGATATGTGGTAGCTTGGGGCAGTCTATGTGTGTGACAAATAGTAGTTTTGTAGGCTGAACTGATTGAAAACATGTCTGTGATATGGAATAACATAACCTATTCCAGCAGAAACTGAATTAGTGCCAAATTAATTAGAATTTTAAAATTAAATGTAATGTGTGGGCCAGGAATCAATTTAAAATATGTTCCCAGAAGTAAATCCCTTAGGATTAGTCATGTCATCATTTTTATGAGCACAAAATTTGTCAAACTGCTCTCTCTTTTTTTTTTAAATATTTTGTTTAAATTTTCATTGAGGTGTATACCTATTGGGATGTAGACACCCTGGGTGCATGTATTACATCACAGGTGTTTGCAACATGATTTGCATGTATATAAACCTTTTGCATAGTCTAAAATTAGTTTATGAGTCACTACTTGGAAATATCCTTGGTTTTCTGAATGTGAAGGTCATAATTGTACCTCTTATGCATGCAAGCTCCTATGGATGTCTTTTCTTTTCAGAATCATGCCCAAGGAGGAAAAAAAGTTGTACAGACTGATGTGTGGCGTAAAGGCTCTGTGGAGGAAAGGCTGGAATATGCTCTCATCAAGGTAATCTGATGTCCTAGCCATGAGAGCTCAGAGCCATGAGCTCAGCTCAGACCTTAAGGGACGTATTTGCCTTTAAAAGTTCTTCAGCTACCATTTTTTCACAAGCTGTTAATTAACAATGAATAATAAAGGCAACTGATCTATTTAATTTCAAATAACAGAGAAAACTAGAGAGAACTTATCCTAGAGGTGTGTCTTTAAGCTTCAGAAGTTGAAGTCTTTGACCCTTAATGTTTTATTCCGCTAGTGTTGGTAGGAACATACTGCTTTTGCTTTGGAACACATTCCTTTTACTTCCTAGGGCTGGTTTTGGTCCTTCAGTAGTACTGCACTGAGTGGCACCTGGGCTGAGGAAGCAGCCTTTGAGTGTTGGGTTTTTCTGATGACACAGTTAAGAAAAATGAACAAATCTGTTACTACCGGGGAAATGCTGTGACTAACTTTATCTGCCTAAGACTTGCAGTGTTTTGGTTCCTAAGAAAGTCTCTTTTCAATACACATTTGAGGTATTTTTAAAGACTGTCAGTATCTACAGTATCTATTTGAACTTTCATTGTGCAGTTTTTCTGAGGAGAAGGCAACTAAATAAAAGTTGTATTTCTTGCAAGATAAAAGCTTCTCTCTTTTCTTTTTTTTTTCCCCTCTCAGGGCATTGAGAAGTATGTCATTGCAGATACAGAAGAAGCAAGATTAAATCAGGAAAAATATCCTAGACCTCTAAATGTAATTGAAGGGCCTTTGATGAATGGCATGAAAATTGTTGGTGATCTTTTTGGTGCTGGAAAGATGTTTCTGCCTCAGGTAATGAAAAAATAATGTCATATATTTTCCTACTTTGCAAAAACTAGTATTGTAAAATGTAGCAATTGCAAAAATTCAGGTACTGCTGAGAAGAAGCCATTTTCTTACTTTACTTTGAAACTCGACTTTCTTTGTGTATGATTTTGTTTGTTTCTGTTCTTCCTGAGTGTTTTTGCTTTATTTGAAAGGCAGTTTTAAGTCTTAGCCCATGAAAAAGTGCAAGAGAGAAAAAGCCCAAATAAAATTTGCTGTGTTTAGCATCTTCTGAGTCTGGGCCTATCTGTAGCTTTTGGTTGTGTTGTGATTGGTCTGGGAAGCTGCACTATGGAAGAAATGTTTTGTGAAGAGCCTTAGCCCAGTGAGGCCAGCAGCCTGCAGCCACAGAGTGATCTGAAAACTGCCACCTGGGGCTGCAAATGAAGTTTCATTTATTGCCTGAATAAGAAAACTAAAAGAAAACTGAGTTTATTCCTATACCTTATCTTTATTGTTTATTCTGCCCCCACCTTTACCTGTGCAGGTGATAAAGTCAGCTCGAGTTATGAAGAAAGCAGTTGGCCACCTTATTCCCTATATGGAAAAAGAAAGAGAGGAAAGGAGAGCCAAGCAAGGCAGCACAGAAGAAGAGGCAAGATACAATCTTTTGTGCTGTAGTTCTTTCATAGAGTGCTATGACAAATATAAGAATTATTTGTTGCTATTTGTATTTATTACGCTGCAGAGTTGATGCAGTCACATGGAGACTGACAATCTCAGTAAAAATTTGAATTAGGTTTGAAATTCATGATTTTGTGGAGCTCTGCTTGGTGCGTGCCTAAGCTCACAGAGACTCCTGAAATATGCCAGTGAGCCTTTGTAGGCCCTTCCCTTTATGCCAACATTACTAATTTCTTGTCTTTTTACAGGCATTTAATTTTGATGTTATTTATTCTAACTTTATGTCAGATTTTGCTGCTTGCTTCTAATACTTTTGCCCTGGGCGAACTCTCTAATTCTTCTTTAAAATTTTTAATTGTTCCTAATTTTTTGCTTGAAGTCTTCTTATAGTCTATTTGCTGTGCATCTGTTGTGTGATTGTCCAGCACAAAAGTAACAAATACAGCAAATAATTTGGAAAGAAAAATAGCCTGATGATTAAATCTGACTGATCTTCATGAAAGAAGGAAAATGCCTTGTCTCTTCTCCCATGCTCTTTCCAGATATGAAGGTGTCTTTTCTCCTATATCTCAAGTTATTCAGTTGTCTGGCTGTCACAAATCACCTTTCACTTCATCATCTCTCTCCAGCTCATGCTGTTCTCTTTTAATTCAGACAATAGTGCTGGTATTTCACACCCTCTGTTTTGAAGTTGATAAAATTGCTACCCCATTGATTCCATGAGCAGTGGATTAGGATCTTCTGTGAACCCTCTGGCACTTAATTCTCTGGCTGGAAAGAAGTGAAGTGGAATTGGAGACATTCTAAAAAAACAGAAAACACTCTAAGAGAGTGAGTTAGATGCTCTGTGTGGCTGAGGAGAGCAGGAGAAAAAGGCAAGGCTTCTGTCATCCTGCCTTCTCTACCTTCTGTTGGACAAGGGATGTAGTTCCTTCCTCTTAAAAAGACATGCCACTATATAGAGACTCAATGAAAGAGATAAAACAGCTGCATCTCTTCCCAAAGTACATTGGCTTGAAGGAAAAAGATTTGCAGACTCTGCTAACTGATCTGTCTGATGTTACCCAGGCCACTGTACCCTCCAGGACAGTTTTAGTCAAAGACTGCCAGGAAATGCAAAGCGTTGATAGTTACATTTGAGGATAAATAGCTGTGGCTGTGGATCTCTATCAAAGATGAAAAAAAATAAAGGCCTGTTGGATGTATGCCCAGAACTTGAGGACCTCCTTGCTTAAGACAGTTGAAATAAGTGTGCCTTAAATAGGGTTTATTTAAAGTGGTATGTGCTGTTGCCCATGTTGTTTGCTATCCGGCTAAGATTTTCCTTTTTATGTGCAAATCCAATTTTTTTTTCTTTTGTATCAATCACTAATGAAATCATCAGTAATTATTAGGTATGATTAGGTGTGATACCTAATGTGAGCCAGCATGTTTTGTTCTTCTCCTAGTCCTTGATTAATCTCTTACCCGATTCCCCAGCAGTATATTTCAGCTGCAAAATTTTCTGTTGATTTACTGAGGTGGCTGACTTACATACCTTCATTTTGCTTCCTCTGTTCTCTGGACTTGTGTAAAACAGAAGCACTGGGGAGATACTAGATTTTAGTAAACAGCAACACTGGTGGAAATCCAGGGATTTTATTCAACAAATGTGTTAGAACCACAGGAAAATACTAATGTCACTCTTGGTAATATATCAAGATTTTTTTAACCCATAATATTGCAACTACAAAAGCAATGTAGGTTCATGAAATAGAGAGCTGCTCTATGTGTCCAGAATTACAACATGCTTCATAGAAAGGTTCAGTCATCCAGTTCTGCCACTTGCGAAGGAGATGAGATACTGTCTGGAAAAATATTTTGTAGTTTCACATACAATATGCTCAGATTTCCACTTTATTTAAGTTCTGTGCAATTTATGTAGTTGCTTACTGGCATCTGATGCTGCAGCAGCTCAGACATAGTACTGTTATAGCCTGGAGCTGTTCCAAATGACGGCAGTGATTATACAACTAAAAAGGTATTGCCAAGTCCTGTGTCCCAGTGGAGAACTGCTGTGGGAAGTTCCACTGTTGTGCTGCTGGCAGCACCCTTTGTCAGGCTGAATGCCATCTAGCCTAGGACCTGCTTGTGACAGAACAGCCTCCTTTCTTCAGGCTGATCCTTCTTCAGCCTGTTTGTTCAGCTTGGGTAGTCTGAAGTGGCCTGATCACTGCACTGAAAACTCCATTGTTATTTGTGTTGCATAAAAATGAGCCTCTTCTGCTTTTTCTAATTGCTCTAATTTCTCTTCTAAGTTTGCTAATATCCTGTTTTTCTCAGCATTGCATCAAAAGATTGATCTTGATGCACAAACAGACATGTAATTATAAGTATTCATACCCTTCTGTTCTAAATATTTAATCTCTTTATTGGCAAGGTGTGTATTTGGAGCAGAAGTACCTTAGGAGTTCAGTTATTGCACTGCAAAAAATGCTATCCAGATCTGAAGTGGTTTTATGTGCTGTTTTGTTTTTTCAAGCACAGATTTTTGAATAACATCCATGCATTTTAAAAGAATAATTCATGTACAAGTTTCTATTACCTGGATCTTTTAAGATGGTTTTTAATACTTACTGTATTATCTGTACTACACTTTGCAGTACTATAATAGAAGTCTGAGTCACGGATTAGAATTGCAGTGTTGAAGGATGTGTTCAAACATGCCAAGGCTTCTGAGTAATTTAACTCTTGCTGCTTCAACTTCCAGGATCCTTACCAGGGTACAATAGTTTTGGCAACTGTGAAGGGAGATGTACATGATATCGGCAAGAACATTGTGGGAGTTGTTCTGGGCTGCAACAACTTCAGGTAAAGAGACTTCAGGTAGCTGAGACCACAACTGTAGGAGGGTCAGTACCTCTCTGTAGCTGCAGCTGTGGTGATAACAGAACTGGGCATCTCTTGGGAATTGTCCTCTGTTCCTCAGGCTGTGATTGGGAACACAGATCACAGCAGCTATTACTAAATGGGGAGGCAAGAGGGAATATTGCATCCTCCTTGAATACAGTTTTTCCTAATAAATTGACATCTGAGGTGATTCTGCAGTTTATCATCAATTGGAATATAGATGAGAACATCAATTTTTGTGTTTGTTTTATATAAGTTAAATATAATAACTGTGATGTTTTTATAATGTCTGAAGAAATCAGATATGACAGTTGCAGTAGACAATACTATATATGGCTTGTGTTGGGAAAAAATAGTCTTGTAAGATTCAAATGAATCTTGTAGTGTGTTTTTCACGTTGTTAACTATGAAAAAAACTTGCTGAGGTATGTTTTCTTAAATAAGAGATGAGATTCTCATTCTGTTTCTAAACTTCAAAAGTTAGAACTTCAAGAAAAGTCAGATCTTTCATGGCCTGTGTACGTGCAGAAGGCTTGGCAACAGTGTTGGAATGAATGGTCATGTTTCCATTAGTGTTCAAGGGTCTGTCAGACATTGTGCAAAGCTGAATTGGTTTTGGAACTCTGTGTTTTGAAATAAAGGGATAATTTTGGCTTTTTCCAGAGCAAATGACAACCCAAAGTCAAAACTAAACTAAAGGAATGAACAGTAAGACAAAGTGTTGAAGTCAGTAGCAGTGCTGTATATATGCAATATATTCCATTGAATTTCCTCTTGAAATTCTGTTGATTGAATTCAGGCCTTCTTGAGCTTTATTTAGACTTACTGAAAGAAAGCCATAGTGTTCTCTGTCACCATGAATATGAGTGAGGCTGAGTGAAATCTGCAGGCTGGGGTGGTTGACTTGAAGAAATAAAAACCTCGGCAATTGCTTGGGTTAATAGGAATAAAATGCTAAAAAGGGAAGTTCAGTGTCCTGTTTCATAAAATGTATGCTTTAATAAGGCAAACAAGCTTGGTGTGAATCATCTTATATTCCTGATGTAAGATATAATGTGGTATTTGCAGGGGTTCCCAGGATGAGGTGAGAGATGAGTGAATTTGACTCCATGTTTTTAGAAGGTTAATTTATTATTTTATGTACTTATATTATATAAAAGAATGTTATACCAAAACTATACTAAAGAATAGAGAAAGGATACAGACAGAAGGCTTAACAAGAATGATAATGAAAAACTCATGACTGACTCCTCAGAGTCCAACACAGCTGATGGTGATTGGTCATTAAGTAAAAACAATTCACATGAAACCAATCAAACATACACCTGTTAGTAAACAATTTCCAGACCACAATCTAAAGCAGTACAACAGGGAGAAGCAAACAGATAATTATTGTTTTCATTTCTCTCTGAGAAGAAATCCTGGAGAAGGGATTTTTACAGCAAATAGGACAGTGACAATACGATGTTCACAGAACATTTTTGTATTATCCAGATGCCTTCAGAAATGCTACTGCTGTGGGTAGCCTGGTAGGTGGCTCAGCATCACATAGCCATTCATTCACTTCCACCCAGCCAATCTCAGTGAGATGGGAAAAGAGAAAAGGAAGAAAGAAAGCAAGAAAAATTGTGGGTGGAGAAAGAAAGCAAGAAAAATGATGGGTGGAGAAAAGTAATAACTGAAGGCGAAGTGGAAGAAGAGAGAAGGAAAGAAAAAACAAGTGATGCAAAGGCAATCCCCTTATCACCTCCTATGGACAGACTAGGTGCCTAGCCAGTTCCTGAGCAAAATATGGCTAACCCCTGCTATGCCACTTACTCTCCCTTTTTATTGCTGATGGAATATTTCTTTGGTTAGTTTGGGTCATCTTCCTAGTTGTGTCTACTCACAGTCTGTTTCTTGGGGGGCTAGAGTAAGAAACAGAAGAGGCCTTGATTCTGTGAAAGCATTGCTCATCAATAGTTAAACTTTAATTTGCAGAATTGTTTTGGCCACAGATCTAAAACACAGCACCATACCAGCTGCTGTGAAGAAAATTAACTAATCTCAGCCAGACTTAGTACAACCACAAAAATTTATTTTAAAGAAAAAGCTCCTCTTACACTTGAATTTTCATAACTGTTATGCCTTCTGGAACGCTTACTGAAAATTTTACCAGACCCAGAGGTATTTCCTATATAAAAATTCCCCATTAGTTTCCCATTTCCCAAATAGTTTTAAGAGAAGCAAACAAAAATCTCAATCTTAATTTCAATTTTTAGGTCAGTTGTTTATAGCAAGAGGAATGTATTTGCCCTGTAAAAGAAATTTGTTTTGCTAATTAAAGGATCTTGTGTCATCTCCTTTTTTCCACAGAGTTATTGATTTAGGAGTCATGACTCCATGTGACAAGATATTAAAAGCTGCTGTTGAGAACAAAGCAGGTATAGAGAGACTTCATTAGTACTTCTGAATTGTTTGATTTTTAAATCACATTTTTTTATTGCTGCTTATTGCATTCCTGTACTGTCTATGATTTGATCAAATTATCTTCAGAGAAATCAGAACTTCTGCTTTAACCATGTTAATTATTTAGCATTTGGCACTTCTGTGAAACTTAGCCTGAGGAACGTTTCAGACAGATGCCTCTGAGAGAGATGGCGTAGTATTTCTTTTACAGATGGATAAATGGAGCCTTGAAAAGGTCTAACTTTTTTTTGAGTCTTAAATCAGTAAAAGAACTTGGCGTTTGGCTTGCCAGATCAGTGAGTGTGAAATCAGGAAGGAATTGTTCTAATAATGAACTTCCTGATGCAACTTGCAGTTGCTTTGGAATAGTCTACTGCATCTTGGAAAAGATCAATGGTGTGAAACATGGTGAAGTTTGAAAGCACTTGCTGTTTCTAAAAGCAGAACTTACAATTATTTTCCTCTTCAGTGCTGAACTTCTGAGACTTGGAGCTTGCTAATCAAAAGTGTTGTTTATTTATTGCTGAAACTAGAGCAGTAGGTGTTCAGCAGCTGTGAAGATGAGAAATATCTTAACCTGGGGATTTGGAATTGCTATCATTCTTGGAAAGCTTTCACTTTTTAATTGGGTCAAACATCCCTTTTAGACTAGTGACTATCCTGCTTTTCATCTCATTATTTTCTATCTGATGCATGAAGCTATCTGATGTATGAAATAAGCTTTTCTGTAGTAATTTCTGTGTCTTTCTAGAATGGACTGGCTAAAAGTTTTGTGCATGTGTGTTTTTGTAAATTTGCAATAGATATAATTGGCCTGTCTGGTCTCATCACCCCATCTTTGGATGAGATGATTTTTGTCGCCAAGGAAATGGAGAGATTGGCAATAAAGATTCCTTTGCTCATTGGAGGAGCAACTACTTCTAAGTAAGATATCTCTGTTGGGAAGATGGGCAGCTTCTATGCAAACAATATTATTATTATATATAAACAGATGGGCAGCTTTTATGCAAACAGTATTATTATTATAAATAAACAGTATTATATATAAACAATTTCACAAGTTAACCAATGAAAAAGAAAATTTATAGCCATTTCTTTCCCCCTTTCTCTCATTTTCCTACAACACACATACTGATATGTATTCACCCTAACATTGACTGTTATTTCTTGTTTCAGAAGTCCTACATTACTGAAGTAAAATCTAGTTAGTACATAACAAATAATGGACATCTTAAATGTTTAATTTTTGCAAGCATATATTATATGTGGAAGTACTGTGTTTTTTCTAAAAGTTTTTGCTCACATGGAAATAAATAAAGTCCTGTTCTTCAGAGGGGTTGGATGATCTATTTTGATTCACCAAAGCATTTAAAAAATGCAGGATTTTGAGACTAGAAATAGTTGACATCAGGGAGCTGTTATCTTTAGGGAAGTTACTGTATTTTCCTGGATCACTGTTCAATGTGGTGATGACTGTGTTGAGCCTCCCGTGCTGCTCAGGCAGGCTGGTAGGGGATAAAGCCCCGCTGCTTGCCGTGAAGTACTTATCATGTTGATTTTGATAGACTGAGCTGTTAAAATCTTGTTCTCTCAGATCTGTTCAAATCAAATAATACAGCTGCTGTGATTTCCTGAAGACCATGTTGACAGCTCAGTGACACCTAGTATTAGCATTACTGCAGATGTGTCCTGGGCACATATACCAGCCGTGGGTCATGCTTTGCTGGCTGATTAGTGTACAATATATTTGAGGAGGTGACAGCTCAGAAGACTGTAGAGAGCATTTTTTCTCTAACTAAAAGCTGTCAGCAGTGTTGCTTTCTTTATCAGAGCAGCACATGCTGTATTCTGTAATTTTGGCTTTAGCAAATCATGTCATGATTTGACAGACAGTGGAGAGTAGGATCTCTACCTGCCTTTATTCTTTCTGCATGTATAATGCAAGGTTCACTGTATCCCTTTTCTCCTTTTCCATGTGTGCCTCTTCCTGCTGCTTTGATACTGAGAGCAAACGTGGAGGATTTTTTCTGACAAAAACAAAACAAAACAAAAACCCCTCCCTCCCCACCCCCCCAAAAAAACCAAAAAAAACCCAAACCACCAAAAATGTGGGGAGTCAACGGGAAGGCTTTATTCTAAGTGGAGGTCTTAGGAGAGCCTTTTCAGTTCTTTTCAGTTTTTTCACCCAGGGCATTGTGGCCTAGTAATTAATGTCAAGTAACCAGCTTCAAACAGTTCTGCAGAATTTATTCAAAAGGAGGAATGTAGCGAACAGGGAAGCTGCACTAGTTTTATCCTTGAATATGGAAATTACTAGAGAATATGTGCATACTTTTGAGTACAAAAATTGATTTTATTCATGTGAATTTTATATAAATACATACTTGCACATATGCCCAGATACAATGCAATGTCTATAAAGTATATGTCCAGTAAAGGTACTCTTTATGGAAGACTAGATTCTTAATGTATATTTTACATTACTTTCCTAGTCTTCAATTAACCTCCCATGTGCATTCTTAAAGGTTGTGTATATGTCAGAGGTTGCTAATGAAGAACCATCTGCATTTTTTTCACTGTAATAAATAGGCAATGTTATTTGGAATAAGGAGATCATGAGTACTTGGAAGAGTGTATAGTGAGGTTAGTTTGAAAGAGAGAGAAAGGGAGGCTGGATTTAGTGTCCAGAATTCACAGAGTAAGAGTTTCTTCATCATCTATAGTAATGATGATTTTTCCATTCATATTATGCTACTTTGGTAAATTCAGGTACTGAGAAATAATGGTGACATTCTCATTGCCATAAAATTTAGTTTAAAAAATACAGAAGTTAGCATGTAATGGTTGATACAGTGCCCTTTTAGGACTATGTCTTCTTTTGTTTCCTCGTCTGTTCCTGTCAAAACAGATGAGATACCTTTTTGTAAAAAATAGAGCTGCCAAGATCAAAAATGCATCTCCTAGAAGCAGATTAACTGGGATCCTGGACAGTTGTTTACACAGCTGTGCTGCACAGTCACGAGTAAACCTCCATATCCAAGTGCTTTAAATATTTGACAGAACATGAAGAAAAGGAGGGTCTTACCTTTGATAGGGAAGATTGCTTCCTGGGCTCTGGTTCAAGTTTAATTTTAGAAATGTTGCTTGACCTTAGTATATAAAAAAGCAAATTATAAGGCCTGTAACCTCTTTGATCCTACACTTGCTTGCAGAGTTTTAGTAGGACTCTGAGCAGAGCTCTTTTTGCATCATTAGAAACTGTTAGCAGTGTTGCTTTCTTTATCAGAGCAATGCATGTTGTAGTAGATCTATTAGAGTCTATATTTTGTGGCTTCAGCAAGTGGTCTCATTTGACAGACTGTGAAGAGAAGGGTCTGTCCTCATTGCACTTACAGTTTCAATGCAAAGTTCACTGCATCTTCAAGGTGCAAGTTTGTAGTATTTATTGGCCACTGGGAGAATTCATTGTTCGGTGTATAGAGGACTTGTGCCTATGATATTGAGAAGTGGGATAATCATTGCTGAATTAGGTTAATGCTAATCCGCAGACCAAAAAATTAACATGTGGGAGGAAAAAATGTAAGATGAGCAAAAAAGATTAAAGAAATTGCTAGTTCTTGGTAGGCTTAGTTTGGAATATTCTTACTGATTTCTGAGACTCAAAACTAATGAGTTGCTGATTTTCATTCAGCTGGTATGACATTGAGGGAGTGTGAGTTGGCACATTGTTTATAAAGTGTTCTGATACTCTTGAAGGAAAATGTTTATATACCTGTTATTAAAAATCTGTGTTTAATGATTCATGGATAGCAGATGGATGAATGAATTTCTTCTTTTGTCTGCTTTTTTTGTTGGTGGGTTGCTTGGGTTTGGTTTTCTTTTTTTTTTTTTGTGTGTTTTTTTTTTTTTGGTTTTTTTTTTTGGCTTTACTTGTGAAATGCTCACTCTTTCTCTTTTTCACTGAAGAACACACACAGCTGTTAAAATTGCCCCACGGTATAGCGCACCTGTGGTTCACGTCCTGGATGCATCCAAGAGTGTTGTGGTTGTAAGTTCTAAATTCTAGTTTCTTGTCCATGCAAAGATATGTGCCCTGTTTTTCTGTTGTCCCTTTCATCCTTTCCTCTAAGGCTTAGTGTTGTGGCAGAAAATTAAAAGGGCCACATCAGAGACAAGTTTCTAAATTACACTTGTTTCAGCTGTTTTGTGCTGTCACATGGTTCTCAACTGGCTTGTGACAGTTATTGTCACTGGGCACTTTCATTTAAATGTCCATTATTCTAGTGAGGGTGACATTCACTGAACTGATGGAGTTCTATGTGTACTGCTGTTCTGGCTAATTTAAATATATTTCTGAAGTTAGATAGCAACATTCGTACTGAGAAACATGTGGCTAGAGTTTTTTGGGATGGATTCTCTTTCAGAGAAATGGGTGGCCTTAACTGACAAATACATGGTGGTAAAGAGTAGGCTAAGCTGTGTGTTGCCTCTGTGACTATTCAGTCTCTGAAGTTTTGGAGTATTCTCCTCTCAGGTCTTTACAGACCTAGACTTGGCTCTGCTAATGTTACCTGTGTAGTAGGGCAGAGATCTCAGTAATAATTGTAGTCTAAACATGGTTAGTTTGAATAGTTTGAATGGAGGTTGCAGATTAATGGTAAGGTTTAGTTTAGTGTTGCCAAGAGAGTCCCAAAGACAGGTTGCCTAGTCTGAAACATACTCTGTCTTTCCTGTAGTGTGTTACAGTAGGTACTTAGTGCTTTTTCCTTCCTGTTCTTTTCAGTGCTCCCAGCTCTTAGATGACAGTATGAAGGATGATTTCTTTGAAGAAATATTAGAGGAATATGAAGAAATTAGACAAGAACACTATGAGTCTCTCAAGGTACAAATATAATTGATTATCTTCTTGTTTGAAGTGGTTGGCACTTGATGTTCAGTTATTCATAACTTACTGTTACTCTTTACTGTTCAGCTCCTTGTGAAGACCTTCAGATATATTTGTTTTGATTTAAAACTTGTAGTAAAATGGATTTAAAACTTCCAGAAGTGCTTATGAAATCAAATTTTCTAGCCTATAAGACTTTGCTATGTGACTCTTAACACATGCTTGGCAAATTCTTGGTTGTCCTCAATGGCTAATCAGTGGTATCCAGGACCTCCATGGAGCTGGCAGTCATGTCATCTTAATCAACCTTGGGAGACCAGTGCTCTCCTGGAGCAGTAGCAGGATATGTGGAGCTTCAGCTGAGGTGGTGAACATGGTACTGGTAGCTTTTGCTGGTTCTGAGCCGCACTCAGTGAGAATTTTAAACCACCATGCTTTCCTGATGTCTTAGTCTTGTTTAGGTGAATGATCAGAGCAGTAGAAGAATATCTTTCTCTGCTTGTATTTTAGTGTATTGTAAAGCAATAAAAGAACTTCTGGTATAATTGAGAGGAACCAGAAATCTTGTAGGCCAGCTTCATTGGCATTATACAGGCAAAAATAATGATCTGCTTGTGATGTAATCTTAGTTTACTCATGGGAACTCAGAGTTGTTGAGACTGAAATTATCTGTTGTTAGATTTATCCTGAAGAGTATTTTGGGTAAAATTCTACCATGAAGTCTGCAGTTACAGTTTGAGTCTGAAAGGTGGTGTTCTGAAATTAACCTTTATGTCTGTATAGGAAAGAAGATACTTGTCTCTGCAGCAAGCGAGAAGAAAAGGTTTCCATAATGATTGGTTATCAGGCCATGTACCAGGTCAGCTATCTGTTGTTGTTTGTGATTGCTGTGCCTTTATTGTATTTTGTATGTTTATTTTAGATATATTTTTTGTTAAAATATGCTTTAAACTTCAGAATGTAGTGGTGTAACAGCCTAAGTAAATTGGTATCTGTCTCAACTGAGATTTTTTTGCATTACTTTTAACATTGTTTCTGCTTTTTTACAGCTCATTTAAAAAATAAATTAATATTCAATAAATGTAACTGAAAAAATTCCCAAAACAATGAGTTACCCATCACAACATATAATCAAAGAAAACACTAATGACAGCTTTTGAAAATACTGTCTGTCTGGCTCATTACCTTGTACACCTTACAGTACCATATTTGGAGAACACATGCTGTAACATAGCATTTTAATCAAATTCCTCCTTACACTCTTTCCTACCTTTCCCCCATCAATTTTTGTACTGTTTTATTTTTTTAAAATTATACTAGAAGTATAAACAGCATTCAGGTTGCATCCTGCAGTGACATTAATGATGCTTTCTGTTGTTTCATTTACAAGATTCAACAAGATGCTAATTTTCAATAGCTTGTCTTAATGTGTGACAAAGTATTGTACAGACGAAACAAGTGCAGAGCTTCTGGCTTTACACAGATGCATCCGTCTTGCTTTATCACTTGTGTGTGTGCATTTAAACATGCAAAAGTTCTTAGAAATTACATAAGAATTTACAGAAATATTCTGCGGTGTCATAGTACATGTCTGTGTATAGAAAGGAATTGGTAAATGTGGAAGGCCCATGAAGTATGTTAGGGATTGATAAGTTGTGTAAGTTTGTTTGGTCTTGTGTCTTGGCCAATATTCTGACCAATTAAATAAGTTCCAAAGTCCAGTAGCTAAAAGCTGTTTATTTACGTGGAAGAACAAAAGGCCTTAATTTTTCCATTTCAACTTTATATGCCTTTTATGCTTTTTTTTTTTGGTTACATTGTAACTGTGGATTATGGTATGACTTGGGAAAATATGACTGTGAGAATTTTAGGACAGTCAGTTTGGAAGAGGTCATTTGCAGGGGTGGAAGCTGCTGACCATCAGTTATACTGCAAATGTTAAAGCAATTTTAAATTATTTTCATCATGTCCAATTGTACTTCTGATTTCTACAGTTAAACCAAAATTCATTGGCACAAAAGTCTTTGAAGATTATGACCTCAGGAGGCTGGTAGAGTACATTGACTGGAAGCCCTTCTTCGACGTCTGGCAACTTAGGGGAAAGTATCCCAACCGGAGTTTCCCTAAGATCTTTAATGATAAAACTGTAGGTGAGTACTGAAATTGCATTTACTTCATATAACAAATCCTAACAGGCCCTATGTGCTGCAGTAAAATTCCAAATGTTTAATGAAATACATTAGGAATAGTACAAATACATGCAAAGAATGTCACTGAAATAATTTGTTCAAAGCAAGGCTTAGTGAGCCAACTGTTGCCATGTGAGGCTGGAAAATAAGTGTGGAAAAATGCTCAGTCATCTTACTTAGCATTCACCTGCCAAAGCACAGGGAAGTATTTTATTAACAGAAAATGGCAGCAGAGCACTTAATGTATCTGTGGGTGAAGATGGCAAGCTCCTTTTGAAGCTATTCAGTAGGCTTTGAAATAGGTGATAAAAATGCAAGGGTGACACTGACAGCAATGTTCTGGGTCTGCTGCACTGTGGTAATGTTGGTACATGCACCAGGTCTCTTGCTCATTTTATTCTCTGTTCTCTTCCTCTACTAGGTGCTGGCTGAAACATTTTGTTTGGGTTTTTTTATTCCCTAAGATATATGTCGTTACAGCCCTGTGGTCACACTGCAATCTTCTATTGCTGTAGCTGACAGATCATTGCAGTTATTGGACAATTATGTGGAAAATGACTCAATCTTCAAACAATTCTTAAATCTATTTAGCCAGCTATGAAAACATGCCTTTTCTAAGGCAATTTCATTGTTTATTTTGTTTTTAATAGGTGAAGAAGCAAAGAGAGTTTATAATGATGCTCAAGATCTACTGAAAACATTGATTAATGAAAAGAAATTGCAAGCCAGAGGTGTGGTTGGGTTCTGGCCAGCTCGAAGTGTTCAGGATGATATCCACTTGTATGCTGCAGAAGAGGCAGTGGGATCTTCAGAACCAATAGCAAAATTTTATGGTTTGAGGCAACAGGTACAGTAACAGCACATTTGTTAAGGGACTTTTCTTCCCCTTGAATTTCAGGAATGTAATAGAAGTGCCTTATTAAAATCTGTAGAAAATTGTTGTAATCTCTCTGCAGCCATTGCCTTGTCATTTCTTTCAATAATAACAAGATTGTGATAGTGATGAGCCAGGTCTTTGTATTGTAGTATTTTGCATTGTAATAATTGTACAAAATGCTTTGTAGGTTTGGCATCTTCAGATATGTTGTGCATTTTCTGTTTCAATTTTAAGATGTCCTAAAGCAGTATGTTGTATAAATTAATCACATTAATCTTGTTTCAAGATAAATCAGAACCTAATGAACCTTAGTTCTCTAATATCACTGGATTCTACTTTAGATGAAGAATGCTGCTTGAATGTGTTAATGTTTGAACCCAGTTAGAATTTAAGAAACTTGGAAAATAAAGCCCATTGGAGAGAAGTGTTTCTAATAGGCTTAATTTTTTTGTAAAATTCACTATATGAAGGGGCCATTTAGAATTATTTGGCAGCTAATTTTCATGGAGAGAATCATACTTACTTCAATTTGCACTTAATTTGCTAGATTGAGCTTGCAAGATATTCTGCCTCTCCTTTTTCCGACTTCTGATTTGGCTTCTTCATAGTTCACATATTCAGAGTCATCAAATGTGGCAGAAAAAGAGTTCAACTACCTGCATTTCTGGAGTGCAGTACTCTGTGAGCACAGTCGTGTGCCAACATTGCAGAACTGTGCTAAGAAATACCTGCCTCTGTTGCAGTTCCCTGAGATGGATCCAGTGCATCTCGACAGTCCATGGCAGATGTTTATATAAAGCGCTCTCAACAAGCACCAATGTTTCGGAGACTTATGACCTAGTTAAACATTTTGATATCCCATGTAAATCAACTTTACTACTCTTTCCTTTCCTGGCTTTTTCCCAGGATTTTCCCAAGGAAAATACCTGATTTGATGTTATTCTTGTAATGCTTTTTATTATTGGAATACAGTTCTTTTCCTTAGCTTTTATTACTTTGTATATCCCTGTTACTCAGGCTTCTCTCAAAGGTTAAGGTCATGAAACTCTGTGTATACTGTTCTTCTGGACTCCATGTATTTTAGCTGCATCTCTTCCAGCCTGGTGTATACAGTAACTCAGGAGAGTTCTCAGCAGAGCAAAGTAGAAGAGAATAATTGTCTTCTGTTTCTTATATAAAATGTTCCTTTCAGTACACAGAGTTCTCTCCATGACATTGATGCTAATTTAGGATGTGATATAAATCTAAAAGTTAGAGATGCATGTAATATTAGCCTTAGCTCTAATAATTGCAAATGAACCTTAAAGCTATTATAAATTTCACCTGTGGGGAAAAGGGTATTTTGTTAATTTTATGGTACTTTCTGTAACTGTTCAGGTTAATAGATAAGTTTTCTTTGTTTTTCAGGGGTAGGAGTGTTTTATTTGCTTTTAAGATGCAGTTGGGAATGGGTGAAACACATTGCTAAAATATTGTCCTTGGTTAAAAAAATTATTCTTCAGCTAAGTGATAGCCATTAAATAACTTTACTCTCTCTGTAAGTTGGGTAGATTTACAAGAACTGTGCCACTTCTTTACAGCAATCATGCTTCCACAATGAATATACTGATATGATTCAAGATTTCTTTTTGGGTGCTCAGGTACCTCTTTCTGTTACCTTTCTTCCATTTTGGAAGAGGATCCAGTGAGCAGTATAATTCCCTATTTCACAGAATCAATTAGTTGGAAAAGACCTCTGAGATTGAGTCCAACCTGTGATTGAACAACCCCATGTCAGCTAGACTGTGGCACTGAGTGCCGTGTTCAGTCGTCCCTCAAATACCTCTGGGGACAGTGACTCCACCACCTCCTTGGGCAGTCTATTCCAGTATCTGATCACACTTTCTGTGAAAAAATTCCTCCAAATGTCCAACTGAAAACTCTCCTAGCACAGATTAAGACTGTGTCGTCTTGTTCTGTCAGGTGTTACCAGGGAGAAGAGACCAGCCCCCACCTGGCTACAGCCTCTGTTCAGGTGTTGTAGAAAGCCATTAGGTCTCCCCTGAGCCCCATTTTCCCCAGTTCTCTCAGCCACTTCTCACAGGATGAGTGCTCCAGAGCCTATACCTGCTTCATTGCCCTTCTCTGGACTTGCTCCAGCTCCTCAGTGTTCTTCCTCAGTTGGGGATCCCAAAACTGAACACAGTATTCAAATGCAGCCTCACCCGTGGCAGGTACAGGGGAAGAATCACTTCCCTGGTCCTGCTGGCCATACTGTTCTAATGCAGGCCAGGGTGCCATTGGCCTTCTTGGACACCTGGGCACCCTGCTGGTTCCTCTTCAGCTGGATATTGACCAGCACCTCAAGGTCCTTTCCCTTGGGCCCCTTCCCTTTGCATTAAACCCACTCGAACTTTGCTTAGGGTCCAACTTTCCAGCAGTGATACATACATTTTGTTTCTGTTTGTGTGTGATTAGTAAAAAGTCTGCATCCTGGGCACTGTTTTGTCTGGATTACTGAGCACATAGTTTGTAGCATAAGGAGTGTTTATAAACTCATAGCCATTCTACAGTGGGAGTTGCTGAAGAATTCTTCAGTTTGCACATCAGCCATCAGTTTTATTAACAAATGTGGAATCTGTAAGGGGTGAAGGTGAAATATTCCTCCTCTTACCCAGTTGTTGGCACAAGACTATTCCTTACTTTGTAATAATTTTTTTGCAGTATAAGCTGTTAAATCTTAGTAGCTGTAAATAGAAGCAAAATGTGCATTCAGTGCTGCATCTCTCTTCTTTGATGTTTTGTTCTTCAGTGATCCAAATATCCTCAGAGTAAGAGAGGTGGTTTTCTTCTAATTTAACTACAGAAAAACTACCATGGCTCAAAGACTAGTTAGGTGTTTGTCAGAAATACCCTAGGCCCTTTAGTCTAAAAAATACTGGTCTTTAGCTTAATACTGCACTAATGATTTATTTTAAAATGTTCTGATTTATCGCATTGACTTTGTTACTTTAGGCTGAAAAGGACTCTGCCTGCACAGATCCATATTACTGCCTCTCTGACTTCATAGCACCACTGGATTCTGGCATTTGTGACTACTTAGGCCTGTTTGCAGTGGCCTGCTTTGGTGTAGAGGATTTATGCAGTGAACTTAGGAAACAGGAGGATGAATACAACATCATAATGGTGAAGGCTCTTGGTGATCGGTTGGCAGAGGTATGAGGTTTTATCACGTGTTTCCTTCCAACTTTCAGCAAACTTAGAGCCACTTCAGTACAATGCAAGTGGGGCTAGCTCTAGCTGGGGATTTCAAGCTATAGCAGGGTTTCAGAAATTATTATTGTTGTTGTTGAAGATATTTACTGAAGTGGGAATTCTTCCTGAAGGGCAACTGGTGCTGGTAAATCACATAGGCTGCAGAAGCAGTTCAGAAAATCTGTTTCCCACTTTGAGCTAGAGGAAAAGTCCTCTGCTAAAAGGAGCAGCAGCACACACTTGTATCTGATTGTAGCATGGAGCAAGAATGATGTGGCCTTGCATAGCTAGATCTGGGCCAGACACCCGGATAATCAAGACCTAATGACCTCAGTGCTATAATGAAGTGTCGCTACCATAGGTTAATGTGTTTTGTCTTTTTGGGTTACTTGTCCACATCTTTACCTCTTTAAAGCAGGACAATCAAAAAAGCACATCTGCCAATAAGAGAAGTAACTAACGTACTTGAATTAGCAAAATAAGTGTTTCACGTGAACTTTAATTCTTTCAAATGTCTCACCTATATTAAGAGCTATCTTTAAAATGAAAATGGGAATGCAAGAAAGCATCTGTCATTGTTAATCAATCAGCTACTGCATCAGTCTGTACAAAGTAAAAAATAAAAAAAAAATCTTTTCATTCTATTCCAAGGCATTTGCTGAGGAGCTTCATGAAAGAGTTCGAAGGGAATTCTGGGCTTACAGTAGTAGCGAGCAGCTGGATCTCTCTGGCCTACGCAAAATTAAATATGAGGGAATTCGCCCTGCCCCTGGATATCCCAGCCAGCCTGACCATACAGAAAAACTCACCATGTGGAAACTTGCAAACATTGAGGAAACAACAGGTAACTTTGCTTTGCTAAGATTCTTAAACAGCTTTTTATGTGAAATCAAAATTCCAACCAAAGAACAAATTGGCTGTTGCAGAATTACATAGAATACTAAACTGAAGTGCTTCTGGGAATTGCTGTCTTCCCCTTTTTATTCCCAATTTTATTTTGCCTCATTCAAGGAAGAATTTGCAAAACATTGCCAGTGCTTTTGGTGGAGGAGTTGTGTCCCTAATTAGCAGATTGCATGCAAACACGGTTCTGCTGCACAGAAAAAAATTCTGGCATCCTTATAGTGGTAAGATGGCATTCCAGATAGAAACAGAAAAAAAAGTCAATTCAGCAGAGTATTTCCTGGTCTGCAGGAATCTTGAGATGGTAATTTTTAAAAAGGGATTAAATCAATTTGTTTTCCTCTTACATTTTGCATGTCAGATGTTTCACTGTTACTTCCACAATTCCAAAAATAATTTTCAGTGCTCCAAAATGTCATTTGCCAAAATGTCCAAGTTTTTTCCTTCAAACCATAGAGTTACTCTACAGTAATTGTAATAAAAGTCTGTGGTATGTTTGAAGTTCTGAAGTTTTCTTAATGATTAACAAGTGAAAAAGGGAGTTGGTTTCAGCTTCCGTCTGAAAGCTGCTTGGTTTTTTTGAGTTTGCTTGAAGCCACACAACATAAATGAAGGCTCTGAATTTGTGCTTATTCTTAATTCAAAGAATAATAAAATCCTCATTCTCTTTTCCAGGAATTGGTCTAACAGAATCACTAGCAATGATACCTGCTTCTGCAGTTTCTGGCCTTTATTTTTCCAGTCCCAATTCCAAATATTTTGCTGTTGGCAAGATATGTAAAGATCAGGTAACTAACACCATCAATTGTAGTAGTGTCAGAGCATTCAAAATAATCTTATAAGCAGATGTCTTAAAAATTTTGTAAACATTTAAAGCTGGCGTTTCAAAATTTTCATCGTATTTTGTGATCCCTTTGCAGGTTGAAGATTATGCACTGAGAAAAAATTTGTCTGTGGCAGAGGTGGAGAAGTGGCTGGAACCCATTTTGGGATATGATACTGAACAACTGTGATATTTGTGGGTGAACTTCCTTTTTTGATGGTCTTGTTTGCCAGAAGGAACAAGAAGGTTCTTCCCACTGGAAACAGCTTTCTTCCATCCACCCCAGTAGCTTGTCTGATTGTCTTAAATTTTTAATCAAGGAACTTAATATTTCACATCAAGTCTGCCTGGTGCCCTTGGCTTGGGACCATGAATGTATTTAGTTTCTCAGTCACAGCAGCATACTTTTATTTATTTTTATGTTTTCACAAAGACTCTGGCACAGAAAGTAGGTGTAGGGTGAGGTGGGGAAACTGCAAAGCTTTCCTTTTCTCTGGAAGATTTTGAAATCAGGGGCAAGAATTTCTCTCCCATGGCTGTGGTTATGCATAGAAACGAATTTGACTTCTGTTATTTTAGTGTGTTTTGGCGAGTCCAGGGACAGAAATATGATGCAATTCTTTTGCAAAGTCACAAAGTGTTTTATACGGAGTGATCAAGAACAACTGAAGTACAACAGATCTCCTTTTAAAAAATCATCTGCTCAGTGTTTAATCTTGTGCTTGGGAATACACATTCTTCTCAATGGTAGAACTATAAGAATAATACAGTCTTCCGGAGTAGTATCAGAGATCTGTATTGGGAAATGGGATGACAGAGCCCTTGGACTTGTCTTCTCTGTGCTTCCTCTTCCTTTCAGCAAGTCACAATCTGTCTATTTTGTATAAAGAGTACTAGCACTTCCTAACTTTCAGTTAATGTTGTCAAGCTTAATTCATACATAAACAATCATTTGTACATGAAAATTATGAGAGTAGCATATTTGCTACTGTAGACAGCTAGAAAGCTTGGAGCTGACTTTTACAAAATTTTAACCTTCCAGGAAACTGGATTTTAAAAGCAAATAGTACTGTCATATGTAACAGCTAATATTGTAGACTATTCTTCAGATTTAACTGACTGTGCTAATCGTTCATAGCTTTCAATAATTTCTGAAAAGTGTTTCAAGTATTATTTAAATGCTAATTTGTAAAATATTAGGACAGAACCCCCTCATTTTTTGGTCTCTAATTGTAAACAAAAGACCAATATTGTAAGGAAGATCTTTTAATAGTTTATTGCAGTCTATTAATAGCTACATAATTTTTGTAATGTCTTCATCTAACTTTATGCTGAAAGACTCATCTTGTATCAGCAGTTTAATAAAGATGGTGTTATCCTATTAAAATCCTTTAAATGGCAACAATAAAATGTGTGCAGTAGTCTGAACAGATAATGTCAAAGTTAATATGTGCTTGTACCATAAACCTGAAATTATAGAGGCTGCTATGGGGTTTTTACAGTAGTTGCGTGTGTTCTTAACTGAATCTTTTAGAATGGCTCATCCTTTAATGACTTACAAAAATAATTTCTAAATGGATCTCCCCTCCCCCTGCCTCCCTCCATGTCAAGGGACTTGTCACAAGTCCTTGCTCAGCAGCTGATTTTTGTAGTGGGAACAGTTTCTCAGTAGAACACTCGTTTAGACTGCCAAAAATAAAGTAAAATGTTCTTAATATAAAAGATTATTTGTTCCTGAAATATGCAGCATATGAAAATTGCAGTCCTCTCTGCTGTGTTTTTGGTAATTGCACTTGTGCTGATCAATTTAATGCTTGGAATCTCTCCTCTCCGGCACTCTTCCATATACTTGCATTTGGAAGCAGACTACCTTATCAGTCTGAAAATTTGATTGTGTGAATGGGGTCAAAGTTTGACTTGCTCAGCTTGGTTTGTTTATTGATTTATTTTCCTGAAATCAGTGGCAGCCAGTTCAGTGAGTACAGCTGGCAGCAGGAGGTCCCTGCTGTCTAACAGTGGTGGTGTTACCTGGTGTACACGCAGAGGCTTTCAAATGGAGCGTGGTTGCTTTAGCCCTTCACACATGGCATCACACACTGAGAAAATCTTCATGTTTGCCTGCAAAACTTGTCATTGGGAGAATCTGTTTGGAATAATTACTCCTTGTTATTATGCAAATGTTTTTATAAAAAACAATTACTTTAAAGCTTTGTTATTTTAAATTGTCAGTTGACATTGTGGGTAAGACAAATTTTCATTCTTGTCTCCAGAACTAAGTTAAATTGTGAAGCAAAAGTCTCATAATTGTACCAGGTAAGGCTGTTTTACTTGAAAGACAAGTTTAGAATGCATAAAATATTTTTGCAGTGCTTTTCTAAATACTGCTAACAAAGGTTCTAGATGTAAGAGATGATGGAAAATTTAGAATGCATTGTAAATTACTGTGGTTTAGTTCTTGTGAGTAATAGAGTTTGGATACTTTTTTTTTTTTCCTTGTAAATCAGGCCAGCAGCCTGGAGATTGAGTTTTGAGGCACATAAATTTTATGACTGTCAGGAAGGAATATTACCCTTAAACCTGCCCCTTCATTACCAGCTCTGTTTCAGTGCTGCTGTTACTCCTGGGAAGAATCTGGTGCAGCTTATTTTGTCAGGAGACTGCTATCAAGGTCAGTTCATGTCTCAAAAAAACCCCTAAAACTCACTTTTTGGGGTTTTTTTGCAAGTATTTCTGCATTTTTTTGTGAAGCTACTCCTTTCTTGTTTAACAGTGTGAAAGTTATACACTCTTTCAGTTAATTTCTGCTTCTTAAAACACAAGTCATGTCCAGAAAAGGAGGGGAATAGTGAGAGGCCTATGAGGGCCTTGCCTTTTCTAAAAGGATTTGTTTACTAGTAACTGTGACTGGGTTTCATTAATTTCACTTTTTAAATCCTTGTCTGGTTTACCTGAGCATGCCTTGAAAAAGTGGATTCAGGGTCTTAAAATGAAGACCAGGAAAATAAATCAGTCCATTAATTAGTTCAGGAGGGTGGTTCCCTTACAGAAACAATAGCACACGTTCTCAGTCCCTGGAGAAAGGGACTCAATTTATCATGGCCTTGTCACGGCAAAGCCTGTTCAGACCTGACACTAAGTTTTTTTCATTTGATTGTCAGGCTTCTGTAGGTGCCAGTTTTCAAATGGAGATGTGCTGTGAACAGAATGCAAACACTTCCACCCTGCTTTCACCCAGCATTTGTAACCTGTCCAGCTCAAGGCAGCCCTGAAAACCCAGTGGAGTTGGCCCCCATGTTTGTTCTAATAATACCAGCATGGCTGAATATCGCGAGTTTCTGACCATGCCATGTGCCTGACATAAATAGATGTGTAAAGGAGACCTCAGCTGAGATTACCAAACTTGGTGGTTTGGGTTTGTGATTCAGCTCCAGCCAGGATGGCAAAAGCAGGCTAATAATTATCCTTGCTGGCCTGAAGCTGCTGTGATGACTGTGGGATGAAAGGCGTTGTTTTCTTCCTTACTGCCCTGGTGTGTCCTGTGCCTACAGCTCCTGATCAGGCCAAGGGGAATGATCCCAGGCCAGGGTGGGGTGGTCTCTGCTGTTCCTTCCTACAGAAAGAGCACGAAGTATGTGGAGGGAGTTTGGAAACTCACACTGAACCCCTATTAGTTCTTAGCTCATGGTCTTTCCTCTCCCATCTTCGTGTCAAATTGGCCTCTTCTTCCTCCTTTTCCCTCCAGCAGTCCTCCTCTATAACTGCATGTCAGGGTGCTCTGTAGGTTCTGCCAAAATGAAGCTGTAGGAATCTTTAAAAAGTTTGTTTTATGTCTGAACAAGTTACTGTTTCAGAATGAGAGGATTTTTCATCGGCAAACATTGGATAATATTAATAAATGGTGCTGATAGCTCTGCCAATGGGAGCCTTATACTGTGTATGTCAGTCATTCCTAAAATACTAACGAGAAGGCCACACAATGGGATAAACTATTCCCTGTGTTTTAACTGCATATTTAGTTACATGGTGGTTTTCATCTAGATAGCAAAACCAAAATGTGTGTTAATTGCATCCTTTGTCAGTGTGCTGTTTTAAGCCCACAATTAATAATAAGCTGGTAGTAAAACGAAATAAAACTAATGTAATTTTCAACTGAAGTATTTTAATGGTATGGACTACTTAGAAGTAAAGAATTTATCCATGCATTGCTGTTATAACAAATGCTTTTAAAATTCTTTAGGCAGCTGATGACTTAAATATTTTATGAAGCAAAATTTATCTTGACTAAAAACTCAGGTTACAAAACACTTATAATTTGATTGAAAAGGCTTTATCACTGCTTTCTAGAAATAGCTGATAAAAATTATTTATGAGACTGGAAAGTTTGCTGCACTAGCTGCAGAAATTTCTATGCATGTACTACATATGACAAAAGAAGATAGAGTAGTGTGGGATTCACAGAGGGTAACTTAATTGCAGAAGAACAGGCAGTTCTTGGGAAGAACTGAAAGATTAAGTTATGGCGAATGTAAGTCTCTTACAACCAAGATATTCACAATATTAGTAATTGCAGTAAATGAAAAAAAGGGAAACATTTTGATGTACACATCAAAGTATAGGAAATGCAATTTGAGAATAATTTAAAAGGAGCTTTCCTCAATCTAATGCATACTTGGGATTGATGAGTTGTGTTTGCACGTTTAGAATGGGAGAAGGAGGAGGAAATAATAATTAGGTTGTGAACTTGTTCTGGTGTTAAGTAAGAAGCTGTTGAAAAAAAAGGATAGCCCATGTCACAACACCCCCCCATTTTGAAGTTGTTGGATTCATTACTTACATGATTGTTTCTGAACGGATTTTCAGTGACACTGGCATTCCTTGACTCTGGAAAAATATTGGGAGAAATGAAAATAAACTAACCAGTTTTTCCCACAGTTTTCAAAAGTTAAAACTCTGCATCAGCTCTGTAGCTGCACATAGGTAGGTGTCAGTGCAATTTTGATCCAAGAATTCCTTTGGTCTAGCAGATAAAATGACTCTGGATGTGTAGGTGTAATGGATTTTTTTTCCTTACTCAAGTTGTTGAAAAGATCAATTTTTCCTATTAGAGTGCAACTTTTAGGGCATGTGTTGTTCTTACTTTACTTCTTTATATACTTGATCTGTACTTGTTTCCCCTTCTCTGGCTTCACAATACAGATATGGAGATGTGACTGAAAGTTCTGTAATGGCCTGTGAATGCCATATGTTTGTGTTTTTAATTAAAAATACATGTTATTTTCAGGTTTTGTTGAATTTCATCAAGGTTCTTGCCAAGTAGCTTCTTCCCAGGAAGTGGACAACTTTATTCCCTTTGATCCGGCCATCAGTTGGAAATCTAGGTTGAGGTTCAGAAGTGGAGAGCAAATATGAGGTCTAGAAAAGGTGTCAGTTCTCTGTGGTTGGTGGACTCCTTCTGCACCTCTGTTCCTGCTGTGACCTTGTGAGAAGAGCTGTGTTTGTCTCTCTCTGTCGATTAGGGCGGCGGTGGGACACCAAGGCAGGGAGATGAAACGCTGCCCTGTACGGCCAAAGGACTTGTTTAGCAGACTGCCCTTTGCAGGTGCTTCAGTACAACGTGTGCTCCTGCCTGCCTGGTCAGGGCCTGTTTCCAGCTGCTGTCTCAAGCTTGTCTGTGCTCAGCTGCTTTGATTTCAGGAAGCTGCTACTCGTGAGATCTCCTGCTAAGCGCTGCGCGAGGCCCTCTCTGCATAATCGGTCATTTGCAATGGCTGGCTTCACAGTAATTATCTGCTGGTACAGTTTTGGCCTTGTTTAGTTTTTCTGTAACCAAATAGATGGCTTTCTTCAGAATACTAATGCAGAGCACATAAACACATTGTTTCTCTCTGGCCCATAAGATCAGATTTTACTATCACCACTTAACCTAACAACTTTACTCATGTGGTCAAGGACTTGCTACTTACGAAAGCATGACCTTGTTTGTGCTTTATTTAGGAAATAAATGTAAGCACTTGGGTTTATTGCTTTTATTTCTTCCAAATATTGTTTCTCACTTCTCAGGGCAGCTAAAGGAACAGAAGTTATTATAATACAGTTGTTATAATACCAGATATACACATGTGATAAGGACTACTAAAGCAAGACATTAAAAACATGATGTAGGAGTGTACAGGGAACTTACCAATTATTGTCTTGTCTCTAAAGATAAACATTAGCTGAAAATGCTGTAAGACAGGAGTCAGCAGTCAGCTGGGGGTACATGAAGATTTTAGACTTTCAAGTGTTGGATTAGCAGGATTTCATTAGGCATTACATTGTGTGCTTTGCCTCTTTGTGTCACTGTCTCCCTCAGCTGGAACCCGCTACTGCATACAGATTCCTAGTTATTCCACAAGAAGGGTTTGACATGGGTTTTGTTGGTTTTTTATGTGCATTTGCAGGATTATTTGTCCAAAAGAGTTTAAAGTACCACACTGAAGATAAATGATTCAGGTTCTTGAACCATAAAATACTTGTTTTTGCTCAAGAAGTTCCCAGGTAATGATACAATTTTTATTTCTTAGTGAACAGAACCAAATATCCGGCATTTTCTCAAAGCTACAAGTATGCTGGAGGAGGGAGTGAATATCAGTGAGAGGACTTTTTGTGGTGCTGTTTTATTCTCAGTTCTTGATCAGCATTATCTTTCAGGTGTCATATTCATTCTTGAGAGTTGAAGTGAGCTAGAAAACCTCTTAGCTGGTTTTCTAGTGCTGACCCAGCTGCTATTAAAGTGTCAGGAGAAATTACTACCTCTCCAAAACACCAGTTTGATCAGTCCTAGTGCAGTAATCTGGAAAGAATATTCAGTCAAAAATACTTGAGGACTAACAGGATGAGCTGTTAAACCTCCTTCAGTGCTCAACTTCATTGAAATAGATGGTTGGGACTAGGAAAGTAATTTTTACTCTCATTCTGAAGCACTTACCTGAGAGCAAGTGCTACCCTATCAAGCCAGGAATAGATGAGCTTTCCAGTCCAGTGTGATTAATGGTAGCTATCCATCTCAGGGATGCTTGAGGGAGATTGCCTAACAGAACCAGCAACGTGGGCATTGATTCTATTCTGTACTCTGAGTGATGGAAGGTGTTAGAGTGCCTTGGTTCAGCACATGAAGATTGGAAAATACTCCAAAAAATATTTTTGTGTTTTTAAGCAAGTATTGTTTAATGAGAGTTTGAGCTTCCGAGTCTTTGATAGTTGTGAACATACATTGTGCTAACTTTCTATGTACTCCCGGAGTTTCACTTGGCCATTTTTTAAACAAGAGCTACCTTTTAGTTAAACTTCCTCCTTAAATATAGGTTTCATGTTGTGTAACTTCAAATATCAGGAAAATCACAGTACTGTCACATATTTCGTGCTGTTCGTGCACACAAAGTGCTGAGCAATGGCAAGGCAGCTGCTGCAGTATGGTTATTGCTAATCAATCTGAATAAATTTGAGAATTTTATTGCAGTTTCTCTCCAGAACTGTCAGCGTGAAGTATGCAAAATCTCTTGGTTTTGTAGCTCAAATGAAGCCTGTAATGAGGTGAAATTCTTGATGTTATATAAGGCATCTTATCATGTGGTCTCTTGATCTGTCAGTAAAATATGCCTTGATTGTAAGTAAGCTGAGAGAGCTTTTTCATTTCCTTATGGTACTTTTATTGGCTCTATACTTCTGTGGAACTTTTTTTTTTTAAATTCATCATATTTCTGCTGCCTCTGCTGCTTCCAGTCTCACCACTGGAGTTTTTACTTGGCTTCTAGAACATAACAATTCACTTTCAGTCATGCATATTTGCCAAGTGTCTTGGATGTCATACTTAACAGTTTTCGTATCTTCTGTAGGAAATGCCACCATTTGCAAAGAGTCCATGCATTGCACTCAGCTTTATTGTTGCTGGGAATCTTCCCAAGCCAACTGCTGGCTGAGGAGTTGAGGATGCTGGAAAATTAGGCAGACCAAGTAAGTGTGTGAACAATGTAAATGTTTACCTCTGTGCATTTGCGTTACAGGGATTTCTTTTTTACCAAAGGAGGCCTGATATTTCAGAGCTTGTAACAGTGTATTCACTGATTGCTTAGAAAAATAAATGCCTGAACTGTGCTCCTGTCTCTTTCCCAGGTAAGAATCATTTTATTTACTACAAAGCTGATAACAATTACAGGATTTGAGGAAATTAAACATGAGACTGCTGCTGAAGTTAAATATATTTCTTCACATTAATTTGACTGAAAAGCCCTAAATTAGTTTAAGGAGAAACACGAGTGGTTTTGGTTTTGTCTCCAAAATAAGTTTTCCATAAGACATTTTGTGGGTGTGGCTGCATGGCTGTTTCCTCTGAAGCAAAAACTGAAGCACTTCAAATATTTATGTCACAAACACTACAAGCTTTTTAGTATCTGTGGTGGAAGATATTTTCCCCTGCTGTAAGGAGTACACCTGTTGATGAGTATTGGGAAAAAGCCATTATTTAATCACAGAATCATAGAATATACTGAGTTGGAAGGGACCCTTCAGGATCTTTGAGTCCAGCTCCTGATCCTGTGCAGGACACCCCAAGAATCACACCATATACCTGAGAACCATTGTCCAGACACTTGAACTCTCCTAAGCTTGATGCTGTGACAGCTATGATTGAAGGACAGCAGGTACCTGCACAGATTACTGTTCCAGTGCTGAAAAATCCCACTTTATCAAATGTGAGATTTGTCCAACTCTGCTATTGAACTTTTAGGCACTTTATTTAAGTATACTTGTTTTGGTCATCTGCTAGTTCTACTCAGTACAGCTGATTGGCCCTCTAGTCATACTCGGCTTTGTCAGTCCCTGGAAACAGCCATGTAAGTAGGGAAATGTTTTGGATTAAGAAACATAATGTGTCACTGGATGGTACATTTCCATCTTTCCCCAAGAGCCACTTTCTGGGTTTAGTTCTGCACAATATGGTGGAGAGTTCTGATACATTTTTAATTAATTTTTGAAGACTGCAGTCATTAGGGCCTCTACTTGTACATATTTAAATGGTTGTGAGTCTTGGATTAAGAAACTCAAACAAACCAACTATAACAAACACAGAGAACCCAGCAGCAAACAGCTGTAAATTTAAATGCTAATCTCCAGGCTAGTCTGTGGTACTTGAGTCCAGTTAGTATTTCCATTAACTGGTACACTCTTCACCTGCACTTATGTAATATACATGGAACTGTAACAGTTGTCTTTGCAAGGCAATATTTCAAAGAAATCATTTCTAGATGGCTATTGGTAATGACAAACCAGTATTTACCTATATAAAACACCAATACCTATATTGATTAACATTTTTTGGTACCACTCTGGTGGCAGAGGTAAGAGCAGGAGTCAGCCTGGTTTTACACCTCAGCACTTCTGTTTTCAGCCAATTAAAAAACCACAAACAAACAAAAGAATCCATTAATGACAAGACTTTGTTTCAGCCTGTTGAGTGCAAATGGGCCAGCATTTGCCCTGCAACACTGCTGCAAGGGGTGATGGGCTGGGTGTAGACTGCAGGATGCATCAAGATTCTGGTGCACTCAGCTTCAGCATGGCCCTATGCCCAAATGTATGCAGGGAGGAGAGCCAAGTGTGCACTTGGAGAATGATGTGGACTCATCCTGTCTGATGGCTAGGGATCAGTGAAATCCAGTTCCCATATGTCACCTCTTGATTTACTATGAAGCTACTGTGGAAAATTGTCAGCACACAAAGCAAATTGATTTCTTCTAATAGTTTGTGTGAATTTTGTTCTCATTTCTTGGGATTCTTGGCCAGCTGTTGCCACAGAGTAGCTGCAACAGTGCATGAAAGTATTCCCTGTAGAAGCAACTAGTGCAGCACAGTGTGGAAGATACCACTGCTTATAGGATTGGAGAATAGACTGCTGGATAACCTTGCAACAGTGCACTTGAGATATGACTTAGCAGCCTGTAATTTGTGTTCAATTTGAGCCCCAAGATGGTTTTTTAGAACCCATGGATATGGCTCCTTAATGAAAAACTGTAGATAATGTAGTCCCTGTAATCTTTTGATTCTTCTGTCAAAACTCAATGATTAGCTGAACTCCAATTTATAATATAAACCTGATCCATCTTAGAATGCAATTGGCCTGACTTTAAAATATATTCTGTTAGTAGAGAGCAACCATGCTGCCTTTTCCCAGTAAAATGAAATGTTGCTGAATACAGTTACCCAGTTACTCTGTAGAAGCCATATATATACTGTACTCAAGGTTGTGCTTTATTAGCCAGCAAAATTCTTACTGATCCCAAAATCTGAAATCTGCTACATACCTTTTTGAATTCTAGAATGTGTGAGCAGTGGGTGTTAGATTATTAGACAAAAAATATTGCTGAGCTTGTTATATTTTCAAAGGCACAACAGTTTTAAGAAATAACTTTTTTCTGGAAAAAATTGCGTATAAGCATAAAATATTTCATTGTTCCAGAGAGATAACTGGGCAGTATATATGTAAGCACATGAGGTAAGGACAGTGAACACACAGGTTGGATTTCATTCCATAAATATGTATTTAGCAGGTGTGTGCCATCCTACAAGCACAGCCTTATGCTCCATAAAGGAGAGCTGGAGGAGCACACTGTAGTTAATCATCAATGCTTGTGTGAATCAGCATGAACAGTCTTTAGAAAGAGTGAGAATTCTATATTCAGCTTGAGAGTTTACAGCTTTTATACAATATGCCTTTTGAGTAAAGCTAAGCACAGTTCTTCACATGCTTTGTGGGCAATTATATTCTTTGTTGCATGTGAAATGGAGAGTACCAGCCTCTTCTGCCACAGAAATGTTAAGTTAAATGATTAATTTTTCTACTGGAGTGGGAAGTTAGTCTCACAACTTTTGATTATGTAAAGGATCCAAGTGCCATATAGGAATGGATAATTACCAAGAGATGCTGTTCACATGGGAAAAACAATATAAACTTTTTATTAAGGTTCTTATTGAAGAATTCTTATCATCCATCAACCAAATAGATTTGCTTTGAGCTGACAGCAACTATATATTTTTTTCTTTCATCATTCTTGATGTTGCAATAAATATTACAAATTTATAGGAAGCAGTGTTATCAGGTACACATTTGAGAAGCTGCTGTGTATCAGCACATCAGAGTGTAAGCAATAAAATAAATGTGGAAGTCAGATAAACAGTCTGAACCTCCTCCTAGCTGACTAGAAATAAAGGTTTTGAGATATCCATAGACAAATTGTGAAGAGAAGCACCTTTTTAACATGCCTTCACAGATATCCTTTGAATGGTGTTATCTGTGCCCGTTTATATTGTTTTATTAGTTACCTCAGAGAAATGAAATTTGAGTTTTTGTTTCCAAACCTTCTGATTTTTAGACTGGATATTTTAATTCCCATGCATGTTATTACTATAGTAATTGATAAGTTCTTTGCACACAGTTTAAAATCACTTATATTTTCTCAAAACTGGGCATGTACATGTCTCCTGCAACACCATGACTTATAATGGAATTCTGTGAAAGATTGACCTGAAGTTTTATTCTTGAGTAGTGAAGACAAACTGTTGGGAGTGTCAAGATTTACTTCTAATGCCTAACATGGGACTGAGTTGGATCAGATAGTGTTCAGATTTATATTCTTTTTTGACTGCTTCTACTCCCCTTCTTCTGTTTTTCACTGTATTGTAGTAATCCTGTAGAAATCAGTGGAGCTGTCAGCAAGATCTGTCCTCTGGAACCACAACTCTTGAGGCTTCTCTGCACTGTTGCATCAAGAATTTTGCCTTTCTTTATTGTTTCCTCCTTGAAAAGGGATGTGCTCAGTGCAGAACTAACGATGACAATAAGGAGTGAGATGCTCTCCTGTGAGGTGTTGTGAGGCTTGCCAAATGTCTATTTAGACTGCACTAATGCACAGTGGGCTGCTCTAAGTGGAAGCCTGCCAGTGACCTACTAGTGCTGTTCGTGCCTGGGAGCTGCTGCTGTCATTGCCTGGCCCCGTCCCCAGCCTCCCCACTCATCCCTGCTGGCTCCAGTGCTCGAGGCTGCAGGAAGGTGCCTCAGCCACCTCAGTGCTGCAAGTCTGACCCTCTCCCCACACTGCCTGGGAAGCCAAAGCACCTGAATAACACTGTCTTGTTTCACTGTCCAGCTGCTTACTGTGAAAGTCCAAGGGAGATGCAGAGACAAGGTAGGCAGGGTGTGAGGACTACTCTTATTTTGTAGGAGTGAGTGTCATCTTAAATATATGTTAATGCATAGCTCAAGTAGTTTGCTAAATGGCAGCCCTGACTCCACAGCAATTAAGGTTAGAAATGTGGGTGAAAGGGCAAAAGAAACCATCATGTTTTGAGCTGGAAGGTATAATGCTACTGACAGGAGACCTAGCTTACCCTGCCAGTGTTCATGTTCCTGGTTTGCTGGTGGTGTTCAAACCATTCTGAAGTGCTTACTTGAAAAGAGTGGTAATGAGACCTGGCTGAAAAGTCCACAGTTCAGACATTCACTCTTTTTTGACTAAAAGGATAATTGACTTAGATTCTTATTGCTCAAGTTTGTTTATTCATGTTGAACCACTGACATCCAAGGACCATGTTTTAAGTTATGGCATTACTATGAATTAAAAAGCATAATAAAAATACACATGCTGGGCTATAAATTATAAAAGCAAGAAGTACTGTGCAAAGAAGTATTTTGGACTGTCAAAACTTTCTTGCATTGCACTTATTCTAAGCACTGAAAATGAAAGCCTTCAGAAGCTCTGAAGTATTTGAAGGAGTAAATGTAGAAACAAAAGTTTTGACAGTTTTGCAAATTCTTTTCTTGTGGCAAGAAAGACTTCTTGATAAGATCTAAAATGAAGTCCTGCCCAAACATGGCCATGGAAGAGTGCAGGAGCACAGTGATTTTCGCAAGAGCCAAAATGTTAGCAGCAGCCGTATTTCAATGGGGACAGCTACATCCTTCCCACATTCAGCACAGGACTTTGTAACCCTTGTCTTGAATAGCTGTATCATGTTTTTGTGACTTAGCAAACACCACCTGGGCAGGGCTCTGCTTTGTGCAACAGCATAAGAAATTTCCTCCGTATGGCACAAAGAAGCTTTGCCAAGACCAGTGCAGCTTTCCTGGTGCAACCATGGCTGGAGTCAGGGGTTTGTCTCCCAGGCTGTGTCAAGGAGGAGTCTGCTTCCTCCTCCCCATCTTGCAGAACAAGGCTGGCAGGAGCCTGTGGATCAAACAGGAAATCAAAGACAGACCTTTATTTTTTTACAGTCTGGTAACTACCTGATCAACAAGCCACGAAGTACTGACATACTAAGGATTTTCCAACACAGCTAATTTACTGAAATAACATCAGTCTTTTTGTCTGCAATTCCTCTGCAAGAGTCACATAGTGAAATGTCTGTTCTGCTATAGAGAAGTGACATAATATGGTCAAAATCTGAAACTTGTAACAGGGATGGTACATTGTAGTGGCTCTGTCAACACTTAATTTTAGGCAAAAACTCGTCCCTTTTTTCCCTTATTTTGTCTTAATTGTACTTATTTTTGGCCAGACTAAAGGACTGCTCCCAAAATATATCTCTTCTCACCAAAGGGCAATCCAAAACTCCCAGGCATGGAGACAAACCACAAGAGTTTAAGTTGCAGAATAACTTTCTAGAAACAATAGGAAGGCACCCTAGACTGTACTTTGGAGCATAGCAGAAATCCAGTCATTTCACACCGCTTCCCTGACCCTCTTCCCAACAGCAGCAAAGGGAGAAAGGCACAAATGGCACCCAAATAAACTGGCAAAAGAACTAAATCTCTCATGAAAGTCCAGGTCATCAACATTTTAATTTGTTAATTAAAAAAGAAAAAAAAGCGTCCTTTTGGCATAGGGCAGAAAGAGTCCATCAAACTTACTTACTGTGTGGGAAAAAAAGGAAGGAAGTGGCGGAAGGAAGTGGCGGAAGGAAGGAAGTGGCGGAAGGAAGGAAGTGGCGGAAGGAAGTGGCGGAAGGAAGGAAGTGGCGGAAGGAAGGAAGGAAGTGGCGGAAGGAAGGAAGGAAGTGGCGGAAGGAAGTGGCGGAAGGAAGTGGCGGAAGGAAGGAAGGAAGTGGCGGAAGGAAGGAAGGAAGTGGCGGAAGGAAGGAAGTGGCGGAAGGAAGGAAGGAAGTGGCGGAAGGAAGGAAGGAAGTGGCGGAAGGAAGGAAGGAAGTGGCGGAAGGAAGGAAGTGGTGGAAGGAAGGAAGTGGCGGAAGGAAGGAAGTGGCGGAAGGAAGGAAGTGGCGGAAGGAAGGAAGTGGCGGAAGGAAGTGGCGGAAGGAAGGAAGTGGCGGAAGGAAGGAAGTGGCGGAAGGAAGGAAGGAAGTGGCGGAAGGAAGGAAGTGGCGGAAGGAAGGAAGGAAGGAAGGAAGGAAGGAAGGAAGGAAGAAAGAAAGAAAGAAAGAAAGAAAGAAAGAAGGAAAGAAAGAAAGAAAGAAAGAAAGAAAGAAAGAAATTAATTCTTGGAGGGGGAGGCAGAGGTTAAACAGACAGGGAGTTCCATCTTGGGCTTAAATTCTCCTAGGCAGTGGAGAATGTGTGGGCTGTGGCTAGAGGAATCCCTTCCCCAATCTGCTGCTGTTCTGCATAGTTTTGAGGGCTGAAAGGATGATTCTCAGTGGGTTTGTGTCCTTACTCCATGGGTCATACAAAGAGTATGGACATACTTGTCATACCCAGAGACACTGAGGAGGACAGGCTGAGGGCAGGCTCAGGGGAAGAGAGAGTCGATGGAGGGGCTGTATCCAGGCTGATCCCCATGCCCTACACCCCATCATCCTGCTCTCATCCAGGGGCTGCCTGAAGCATGGATTATTTCCCTTTTAGGGATTTCCTCACCACAGAAATGAATCAAGGGAAAATGGTGGGGCTGAAATTGGAATAGAGACAGAGCCTAGAGTGGAGCTCTACAACTGCTCACAGGTCTACTGCTGAAAGTGCAGCCCAGCAAAACAAATCTCTTGTAAAATATTAATCCTTGGTCCTAAATACTATTATCCCCTTTCCTGTATTTTCACCTTCTTCATGTTGCTGTCTGGTCTGAGCTCTTTCTTCTCCAGCCTGAAGCTTCCCCTCGTACGTCATCATGTGCTGCTGGCAGAGGTGAGAGCTGGGGAGAGAGTGATTTTACAGCACAGTGACATTATCCCAGACATTCTCCATTCTCCTGGAACTGTGTCTTAGGAAAAATAGGTAAGTACAGGCACCTTGCTTTGAAGGTCTCTAAGCCTACTGCTGCACCTGGACCTTGCATTATCCTGAGAGATGAAGTTTCCCTGGGCTCCCAGCTGGCCGTGTAGGGCAAAAGCCATAGAGCACTTTCTGGCAGATGCATGCAGTGCACACAGGTTCCTGCTGAATTAAACTCTGCCAGTGCATGAGAGAGACCTGCTGGGAGAGTGTGCTCTGCTGTCTGCTTCAAATGGCAAAAAGCTGCCTTGGCTGAGGATGGCAGTGTGTGCTGTGCTGAGCACAGGGCAGTCACACTGCCTGCGGGCACCCAATTTAGCAATGTAGCTGTGCTTGGCTCCCTGTACGGGCTATGGAAAGAAAAATACTTATTTGGAGAGAGATTCAGAACAGCAGCTGAACTGCTCTTCCATTCAGCACCATAAAATCGAGACACTAAAATTTTTAAGCAAATAATTGTTACAAAAGGCCTACACAACATTAACTGATCTGGTAAAAGACTACATTTGCTGTCTTGTACACAGAGCTGTAAGATCTGTGTTTCTTTACAGCTGCTTCAGTCTGTTTTGGATCTTCTAGCAGACTGTGGCATATGGAATGGAAAATTAAAACTTTTGATTTATGTGTTGCTGCTTTCCTACTTTGGCCATGGTAGAAGACTTACAAATGTGAGATGACAACAAATATTTAGTTGTACGAGTAACTGAGATGGTTACATCTGGGAGCAGAGGGAATGGATAATTCATCACTCTAATAGTTTCTATGTGCTGGAAGGGGCTCTGTGGTTTGTAGAGGAGAATAAATAGAGAAGCATTTCCAGCCCCCCCAAGCTGCAAAGCTAAAAACTGAACTGCTGCAAAACAAGTTTACATGAGCATTGCCAGCCTGATGGACACACTAAGAGTTAGCAAAACAGCAAGTTCAGTGAGAATAGACAAATGCTGTGCATGAAAACTCTTGTTAATACATTCACCCTCTTACCTAAATTTTCTGTAGGGCTAGCTTTTCAATATTTTCTTTTTCTCAAAGCTTTTAGGGAATGTTCTAAATTTTGATAATCTGTGCAATATCTGTATTATCTTAGGACTTGTCCCAAAAATATCAAGAGGCACTGAACTCTTGATGATCAACTTCAAAAAAAAAAAAAGCAGACAAGGCCTTCATGGTTTTTAAGATCAGAAGAGACCATTAAAATCATCAGTTACTCTAATCTCTTTTACAGAATAAGATTAGGGTACCTTATCAGTTAATTCAGCATAATACCTTTACCTCTGATTTAAATTGCATCTTTCTTAGAAAGCCATGTAGGCTGTGGGGTTAAAATATCTGTCTTAAGCTGGTGCTTGGCTTTGTTTCAGAAATACCTGTTATCTATGGATAGTATGATTCTTCTTATGTGCTTGCAGACAATGACACAGGGGGAAACCTCTGGCTATAATATTCTTCTCCTGAATTTTGCAATTCTATTCTTTAATATATTCTTGCTGACTTGTGCCCTGTTAGAAAGACAAGATCAGGAAAAACACTACAGGCATTTCTTGCTAGCTTAGTCATCAGAATCTGTTCACTGTCACACTGAGACCTCTGAATAATATTTATAGATATAAGAGGAGAAACACTTAGATTAATGGAATTATAAGAAGGCTTCACTTAAGTTTTCTAGGAGGCAAAACTCAATATGCTAAAGTTAGCTTTTGAGAACTAAAGCAATGAGATTTTTCCTTAAGAATTTAGATTTGCAGGGGGTTCCCACTACGCATTTATTCATTTAGGGAAATCCCTAAAAGGCAAATAATCTATGCTTCAGGCACCCCCTGGATGAGAGTAGTTGGAAAGTCAAAGACAGGGCATAAAATCCAAACAAATCTAGTTCTGTCTTGGTGAGTGCATGGCTATAATTGTGTTGTTTTAACAAATTTTGAAGACTAGGCATCCTTACTGTTCAAGTCTGTCTCTACAGTATTATATATTTAATCTGGCTAACAGTAAATCAAACACAGAACCCTCACTTTGGTGTGTTATTAGCAAAAAATCTTGTAAAAGTCAAAACATGATAGGCTAAAATTGCTGAATATTCTGTCTGGGAAGCTTGGCATTCCTCTTCTCATATAGCCCTTCAAATTTAGGAAAATTACTCTGAAGGCTAACTAGACAGGATTTAATATGAAAATTGGATATATAGCCAGCCACCTTCTCAATTTCAGACAAACATAGTTCTGCTTCAATATGTGACAAGATAATCAAAATGATATCTAATATAATTCTGAAACAAGTCACTAAAAATACCTGTTCAACTAGATGCAATTTTTATTATATACTGAGTATAACAACCAATTTTTTAGCATGTGGTGATACATAAATATGTACTAATGACAATTCAGAAACAAAACTAAAGGTCATAAAAACTAAAAATCAATGGCCTTTGTGGTAGAATCAAATTTTGGATAATGATATATTGAGTGGGAGAACAAAACAGGCAATCTGAAACAGCAATTGGTATAAAAATACTAAAGATAGGTAAGCAAAAATTTTACATGGTTATATGAAGCTTCAGAGTGACAATACTAGAAGATACCTTTTGAAAATGGAAAGGAACACTTTGATAGTCCCTTTACCAAGATAGAATCACTGAGATAGGGGCTATTAATAAGTCCAAATAGAAAAGAAACAGGACAGTCAAACATTGTATTCACAACAGTCTTTTAAATAGGCTCAGACTGTAATTCTCTTTGGGCTGTTAATTGCGTGTCCACCTGATATCCAGTTCTGAAATTAGGTCTTTTTGTTCTTGTTAACCTGGTTATTTAAATACTGAATAATATTACTGAAGGAAGTAAGTCTGCTTTGCATTGAAAGGCTTGTTTTAACAGGACTAAATTTTTTCCATTAAAGCAAAAGAAAAGAGTACATCTACTTAGAGATTAAGATTTCCTCTGTCAGTCTTCATCCATTCTCAGGCTACAAACAAAAACTGTTCTCATTCACCTAATTGTGGGGAGCTCTTAAAACAAAAGGATCTCTTTGTCTCCTGCAGCTTGTTCTCAGGATGCTGCTTTGGCTCAGGTGACTGTGAAGGGCAGTGGAGAGCTAAGGTTTGTTTTTTTTTCATGTTGCTTAAATTTTATCAGAAATTCAAGTGTTTGTGCAGGCATCACTGTTACACAGGATATACCTGTCTGAGTTCCAGCATCTTTGTAAAGCTTACCAGAGGTCTAGATAGTATTAGTGTATTTATTGTGATTCTTTTCTGTGTCTGTTATAGGCTTGGTATGAAATAACATATTTTCTTTTACCAAAAGTTAGCAAATTACATGTAGATATGAGAAGAAGGCCACTGCTACTTGAGACAAACACAGAAGTAGTCACGGATAAGGAGATGATTTAGGCGATGATAATTTTCCACATCTGCATTTCTTAAAATCTTTCAAGAAACTTGTTATCTGTTATCTTCTCTACAGTGTTTTTATATTCAAATATGTTTAGTGTATTCCTTTCCTCTTGGCAGTTTTAGTTTGAAAACAGCTACAACATGAGAGATTAACTTCAGTTTCAGTATCTCTATTGTTTAGAAAAGTAGAGTCAAGTTACGCTTGTCCATGTCACTGTCTGTCCTTAGCTTAACACTGTTTCAAGATAGTGTTGAAATTTTTGTACTAAAAATATCCACTAGAGCTGACAACTAAATGGAATCAAGCCTATAAGGTTGTTTTATGAAACTCTGAAAGGGAAAGCAAATACCAAACTGAAAAGGAAACATTTGGTCAGTTGCATAGCAGACTTTCAGATTTCAGCTCTTTGTTTTTATGTCTACTGCCATCCCTAAATACGTGTATGAGTGTCTGGAGAAGATTATCAGTCAGGAGGCACACAAATATAAAGGCCTTCTGGTCACCTAAAGGAAATTTTATAGCTCTGTACTTAGCCAGAGCTCTCCCTGGGTGAAGAAGGGCCAGAGAACAGCTTGGAGCTACATTTCAGCCGTAACTTTTGGACCTGTGGCTGGGACTATGTAAGCTCCAATGTCTTAAAATTCATATTAAGTAAAAATGGGAAATTCATGGGGGTAGGAAAGAAACAGAATGTATTTGTTGAGCAGAAGCCAGCACATACAGTGTAATGGCCTTTACTTTGAGACGTAATATTAACCATCTGTACTATGAAACTCATCCTGAAAGCAAAATATGTGTTCAGATCTAAGCTGTGATTTCCTCACCCTTTGAAATTACCAAACCTCTTTTTACTCCCTTTCATCTCTCCTGCTGTTTTGGTGTCTCTCTGGCCCTAGGGCTCCTCCTCTGGCACGTGGTGTACAGCTCCACAGTCAAATGAGTCACAGTTTCAAATTTTCCTGCTGTCAAATACCTCTTGCTTCAAAAACTGCTCTTAGCACCAGGGTCTACTGTTGCTTCCTATGGTGCACACACTAAGAACAATCATTAGAGTTTGTTGGGGCAAGGAACTTCCTCCTGGCTTGGTCGTTAAGCATTACATAATTGTATCACCTATGTAAACTGTGTTTTGAGTCGATCTTTGATCAGTAATGCATTGCTGATATCCTCTTGGGTCTCTTGGTCTTCCTCCCATGACAGTGGAAGTTTTTGAAGTTCTCATCTCGTGATGAAAGTCTTGTTTGTTAAAATGGGATTAAGTGTGCTTATGCAACAATGTTCTCATGGATGCTCCTGTACCTGTTTCCCTTATGGCATTGCTTGTCCTCAGTGGTGATGGCTGTGTTACAGTCATGTGCATCTATGTGCTTCTAACTTACACTGAATGTGTAGTTAAATTACCTAAATTCACCAAATTTTGCAGTCCAAGCACTGAATCTTTGGGATGGCATGAGGAAACAAGTCCCAGGTGTACTGAGTATCCAGGGCTAGAACTGCTTTCCTTGTCACTGTAGATTTCTCTGTGGGAAGGTGTGACAGTGTTCCACAAAGGTTCTTGGGTGAGGGAAGAGATGAGAATCTGACTCCATGTTTCAGAAGGCTTGTTTTATTATTTTATGATATATATTACATTAAAACCAAACTAAAAGAATAGAAGAAAAGGTTTCATCAGAAGGCTAGCTAAGAATAGAATAGCAAAGAATGATAAGAAAGGTTTGTGGCTCGGGTTCTGTGTCTGAGCCAGCTGGGCTGTGATTGGCCATTAATTACAAACACCTAACATGGACCAATCAAAGATCCATCTCCTGCATTCCACAGCAGCAGATAACCATTATTCACATTTTGTTCTTGAGGCCTCTCAGCTTCTCAGGAGGAAAAATACTAAAGAAAGGATTTTTCATAAAAGATGTCTGCAACAGGAAGGAGCTCTGTGAAGGCACTTGCAGGAGCTCCTTGCTGCCACACTGAGGCACAGACCTGGCAGGTGTGCTGCTCCTGGTCAGTGGCTCCAAGCAGCCCAGAGCAGACCCTGTTGCTTCATTTCCCCACAGGGCACAGCCCCTCATCCCACAGACGTAACCTGCTGCTCCGTACCTGCTTGTGCCTGTCGCGTTGCCTTTTCCCCTCGTGGAGTGATGTCTCTTTCACTTTAGAAAATTGGTAGCAGGCATATGAAGAGATTTTTTTTGCTGCTAATGTCACCACAGATGGGAGCACAGCTTCCCTGAGAAATCTACATTGGATGTATTCCGCTAAATGTAGTGAGAGGGCTTTTTCAGGAGTATGTAGTTTGTGTGATTCATATTCTGATCAAAAAGATGGGACTCGTGTATTTATATAGTTTTTGTAAAGTCAAATGTCTTGTCTATTCTTGACACCTGTTCAATTGCTGCCATTTTGTTTCTGCACATGAATTGATCCTTGTATACTTTCAGTTGCATATGAGTCAAAGACTTGTTCACATATCTTTTGATTTGTCACATTAAAAAATCTTATTTTTGCATTCTTATCATAACAAAGCCAACCAGAAGAGCAAGAGTTGTAGTAACAGGCCCTGTGTGTGCAAACAAAATTCTAATATGCATTCTGCAGAACCCTTAGTAATAATAACCTAAATTATGTATACTTAAAAGGATTGTTTTAGCATACTAAGAAGAATTAATAGTAAAAAATTATTAGATATTTCAGATGGATAACTACTTTTTAAAATTTGCAATGCAGTTTCTATTACATGAATTAATATCCTGAAGGAAGCTGATAGATACAAATAAATCTCAGGAAAATACTAAGGTAGGTGTGACTGGCAATAATACTGGGATGGCTGAAAATCTTTATTATCTCTAGATCTAATCTTTATTATGTCAAGATTCTGTGGGATCAAGAACAAATCAAAGGCAAATCCAATTGGACTTTAAAGTAGTGACTTCTGTGTGCTCAAGGGCAAACCTGATAATCTAAGAAAACGGAGAAAAACAGGCTTTTGTACTTTGAAAAAGGCAGTTACTGAGTGTTGCAGGGTTTAAGGAAATGCCATAGTTATCTTGGCTTGTGTTTCCTTTAGTAAAATACCAATGATCTGCTTCCTTTTACCATGTCTGATTACGTCTTTTTTCTTCTTTTTAATAATAGGGAGCAGAATACTTAAAATACTCCATTGTGTAAAAACAAACCAAAATACATCAGTGACTGACCTTTCTAAGATAATTAAACATTGTAAGTAAATCCACTATCTTTCCCCCATCAGTTTTTCTTTGGGCCTACAGATACTGAAGTGAAGGGAAGGGACAGACGAGGGTGATGGACAGTTGTCATCTAATCCTGACATCTTCTGCCCACCTCCTCTGAGGAGAGACTGAAGGGTGTTGTCATTCCCTGAGTTAAGCTAAATCCATGGCACCAAACGGAGTCTATGTAATACACAACAGTTGAGTTTCACCATCACCTCCTATCTAATTTTCTTTTCTACCCACCTCCTAGAGGTCTTTTTCTGACCTTTGTGTGTGGGTGTTTTCCTAGGATGTGTGACTTAGCTGATTAAGGCTGTGGCATGTCTTGTTTCACTGCTATGAACCCATGACTAAAAGGGCAGCTAAAAGCAGCATTGTAGTCATCAGATGCTGCTCAGAGTTTGCCAGGTTTTGGAGAGGCTGATAAGACCATGTGCTGGGTCTGTCTTTTTCCAAGGGCAAGTGAGTTGAAATAGAAGTTATTTTTCCTTTCTAGTTCCCATGCTTTGCTCCCCTTTGCTGTGGAGGTCTGGTTTGCAACAAGGAAGGAGTACTGATTTAGTAGTCCTGATTTCAACTAACTGTAGCTTTGGTGCTCTCTTTCACACAAAGTAAAATTTTCACTTATAAAAACCTAAAGACTGTAGGGAAACACAAAGGAAAATCCTTTACTGTTCTGCTTAATGTGTTTTATTGTGTTTGTTTTTTTTTTCCCAGTAAAGAAGAGTGAAAGCATTTTAATTTTCACTGTGAAACCAAGTGGATAGCTTGCAACTCTTAATCCAGATGTTATAGACTTTCATATTGAAATAAAGACTTTTTCCCCTTCTTTTCTATCAAACCTAATATACTTCTCTCATAATTTGACAGAAAGGAATGTGTCTGAGGAATGACCAAACCCCTTGGACATATGGCTGGTTAGTGTCCTACCCTGGATTCTGCATAAAACTTACTTTGTACCTCTGACTAGCAAGATCAATTTTATTCAATATCAAAAAGCGTTACACAATCTTAGACATAAGTCAAATGTACTTAGAGTAATTTTTGCCCAGCCCTGATCAGAGACCAAGATGTCTTCCACATGCAGGAATCTCCTTTAACATTCATTTTTTAAATTCAGCCCACAGTAATTATAATCTAAGACTTTGCTCTCCACTATTTGGAGCATGGGGCATAAGTGTACTACATAAATTTGAGGGATTTTGCTTTTAATTTGGCAAAAATTAAAGCTGTGCATGTTGCCATAAGCAATGAAAGAAATAAACTCAGCTCTGTTGATGCAGCTATTTTTCTGGGCCAGTTCAAGTAGACTAAATAGTACTGCACTTGCACTTTGAATGGACAGAGCTCAGAAGGGGTAGTTTTAAAAGCACCAAGGAAAATAAATGAATGGAAATACCACTACAAATAGCAACCTCCTTGAAATCCAGTATATATTTTGTTCCGAGGTTGTTTCTTTCTTTGACCAGTAGTGAAGGATAATGAACTTCAGGGACTGTGGGAACCTACAAGTGCAACAGAACCGTGAAATCTTGCAAAAATAACATTGAAAGGACAATGGGGAATCACACTTAATGGGAGAGGAACTACCACTACCAATGTGACTTTGAATGCCAGAACTTTATGTCAAGACTCACTAAAAACCCTCCTTTGTCCTTGGCCAGGACTAATGTTTCGTTTAAATGTTTTATCTTGTCTGTGAAAAATTGTATTTATGAACTCTGAGAGCAGATCCAAAGTGCAGGGGCTACTGCATGCAAAAGTCACAGTTCTTCTGTGACTTTTGCATGCATCCAAATACAGCTGAAGAACCCAACAACCAACTACTGATCATACAAGCAGAGACTGTAGGCAGCAGCAATATAACTGCAGAAAATACTGATCCTAAAGCTAGTGTTACTTGATTTGGGCAAAAATTGTTAAAACAGTTTCCTCCCTTATGGTCTTGCTTGGATTTAATTAAAATAAGTTCAGGTGTCAGAGGGAAAGATCTGTCTTCTTGACCAGCAATAAAAGCACATTTCTGCAACAGGAGAAAAGCACTCTTAGTTCTGTCACTCCTAAAATCTAATTCAGAGTGGATGTTGCAGTTGGTGCTGCTTTATTTGTATGGAGATCTCCATCCTCACTTAATGCTGATGGGTATACCTACATTCTTATCAGTGTATATTTGTACTCTGATTATATCTATTCTGTGTGCTAAGACAGGTGAAGAATGTTAACATTATCCTTTAGGATCACTAGGCAGGGACTGAAATGGATTAGCAAATTATGTGTTTCTCTTAGGAGACAAGCAGTGAATCACCAGCAATTTGTTGCCTTCTGCTAAATCAGCAGAAACATGAGTGTCCCATTGTTAATTGTTTATGAGCTCCTAATAGTTTCCTGTAACAGTTAGCTCAAAATCTACCAATATTGTTCCAAAGCATAAAATCCTTATGCTCTGCTGCTTTGTAGTGATATACATCTGGATAATGTGTGTGTGTAAAATGTTATCAGTCTGTTGTGAGAGAGCTTTACACCCACTTTTTTGCTGGTGACTATGTACGCTAAGAGGGAAGCATGAAACCAAGCCTTTAAAAAACATTTAATAAGCAGATTAGGCAGAGTTGTCAGAGAAACATGAGCTGCAGTGCTGCTGTTAATGCTGGAAATCATGATGTATTTCTAAAAGAGAAAATGTTAATTGGACAATTAAAATCCCTATTTATGATATGCAGAAAAGCCTGGGGGTTCTGCTTTAATGTAAAGCTGCATTTTTCAACTGGAACCATCCATGCCTGCCTTGAAATGACGTGTGGCAATTTACTAATGGTTTATAAATATCTGCACGTTTATGGATTTCTCTAATTTCTAGGTGGGTGACACTGCACTGCAGCTTCCCTTCCTTGCTGAGGAATATGCTGGCCTGTTAGAAATGTTGGAAGTGGATGATGCTTCAGTCATGCCATGGTGTGAGAACACTCGCTCTGCCCAGACCGAATCATCCTGCCCTGAGCTGCCCTCTTCACACTGTGATTACCAGGAGGTTAGCCCAACTGAAGTGGAGTTATACCATCTCCAAAGCTACTGAAATGACCTCAGTAACCTCGAAGAGAAGATGATTTTAAGTGGATCACCTAAGTGGAGTAAGAGTGATTTTCTTGCTTTTAATGAAGTAAAATCATACTGCTCAGAGTGAGTCACTAACACCACTTTTCAATTGTTACTTCATGGATACAGATTTTAGGTGATTATTTTGCTGTATCCTAAGGCACACAATTCAGTGTCATAAACAGACTTCACAGGCTGCACAGTGTTTATTGAAGAAGAGCTGTGCACCAAAAGGAGCGAAAAGAAAGATACTACAGGACTATGATTGATATTACAATGATGATTAACATTATATACTATTAAAATGAGAGAGAGAAAATCAGTAATAAAGATGAGAAATACCTGATATATTACCTAATATTGTCTTTCTGTTTCAGTGACTACAAAATTATTCTCTGCTGTCAGGGAAGTAGAAGCACCTTAGTTAAGAATTTGAGATGATGCAAAAAGGAAACAGTTCAGCTTGTTTTCACTGGTCACTTGGTGAGATACCCATGCAACTGGCAAGAGTTGTTCTTTTAAAATGCCATGTTCTGGGAAATGTAATGGAACTTTGCCTATGGAATCAGCCTGAGCTACAAGAAGTACAACAGAATCCAAGAACTGGGAGGGAGAACTGAACAGGAAGGGTAAGGTCTGGAAGAAGCTGGTATTCCTGAAAATTATGTGAGCAGTTCTACCAAATGCCAAAAAGTCACATCTAAGATTTTTGTGACAGTACAAAATGATGCAATCAAGAGGTAGAAAATATTTTTGAAACAGTTAATGATTTGTGTATTGCTGGACCCAACAAGAGTCATTGGGTTTTAAGCAAGATTAAATTAGAATTTTGTACACAAAACAGGAAAATCCATTAAAAAAATAAACTGTACAAAATATTCAACCAAGATGAAAAATTTATGACTGAAAATGAAGGGAGAACTGGACAGTTTCCGTTTGCATCAGTTCTTTGCTTGCCACAGAAGCTGACTAGAAAATAGCTCTCACATATTTTAGGTCCAGTTCAGCATAGCAAACTGCATCTGTCTTTAAAATAACAACACAAACCCCCAAATCCTTCCTTTTCAGAATTCAACACATTGTACTCTATAAATTTTGATTAAGGTGCATTTCAGCATATGTCCTTATTTAGTTCAATGAACAGTCACAAACAGATGGTGTTTCCTGTTTCTAGAGGTGAGGAATTTCATTAGGGCTATGGGATAAGATCCTAGGTACCTAAACTAAATATTTATGTAAGATAGTTTCCTCACAGAGCTTCAGAAAACAGTTTTCTTTTTAATTATAGAAGTAACTGAACCATAGCAAATATAAGTTTTGTGCTCTAGCAAGAATGCTGTAAGTACTGTTAATGTCTTAATTTATTCCTGGAGTGTGATACAAGACTCCATTTCAGGAATTCTGCTACTCCTTTATAATAACTATTGTTTTTCAATAAATTAATCTATTTGTTTCTGTTGTGTTAATGACTATTTTCTTTCATGTTAGTGAAACAGACAAGTGAATGTTGGTTATTTACCATATATCATTTCCCAGATACCTTATCCACAACAGTTAAGTGCTTGTTGTGACTGGAATGTAATCTCAGTGGTTTTGGTTCTGTTGCCTCCATAGAGCTTTCACTTCTTAATGGCTACCGAAACTAATCTTGAGTTAAGAGCCAAACATTTTTTCCTCTGCAATAGCGCAATGATGTTTAGATTTGTGGCTTTTAATGTCAAAAGAAAATGATAGCTCATGCATGCCTTTCCAAGCAGAATAGCTCATGTAGAGAACATTAGAATAACTTAAAGGAAGGCTGGAATAAACTCATAATAATTAGAAAGAGAAACAAATTATGTAACCTGTGTAATTATCCTATATTAAAGAAATTAATAATTAACTCTATGTGAAAACTGGGAGCCTGTGTTTATGCTGGCCTGTGAAATAATGGTGGGAAAAAGTAGCCTTGCTGCAGATTTCTCTGAGGAGTATGTGGGGAACATCTATTTTTTTCCTCAGTTATCTGCACTGGCATGTGCACAGTGTTATTTGTGCTTACGAACGGTATGTGATGCTTGTCCTGACTCTGTCACCCAGTGAGGCAGCAGAAACGATGCTGTCACTTACATGACACCACAGACATCACAGAAGCTGTGGGAAGTGTTCTAAGGAAAAATCCAAATGTATACCTCTGAAAACTATGGCCCTATATTTTGTTAACAATGCTGAATAACAAATATATTGGTGAATGACTTGGCACAAAATCTTTGACTCAAAAAAAGCTAAATCAGATTCTTCACCCAGAAGGTGGCTGAGCACTAGAACAGGCTCCCCAGAGAAGAGGTCACAGCACCAGTCTGACTGAGAATCACAACTCTTACCATGCAAACTATTCACTGTGAACAAATGATTAGAATCACAGAATATGCTGAGTTGGAAGAATCATCCAAGTCCAACTCCTGAACCTGCACAAGACACCCCAAGAATGCCTGAGAGTTTTGTCCAAACACTGCTTGAACTCAGTCAGGCTGGTGCTGTGACCTCTTCTCTGGGGAGCCTGTTCTAGTGCCCAGTCACCTTCTGGGTGAAGAATCTGATTTAGCTTTTTTTGAGTCAAAAATTTTGTGCCAAGTCATTCACCAATATATTTGTTATTCAGCATTGTTAACAAAATATAGGGCCATAGTTTTCAGAGGTATACATTTGGATTTTTCCTTAGAACACTTCCCACAGCTTCTGTGATGTCTGTGGTGTCATGTAAGTGACAGAGCATCGTTTCTGCTGCCTCACTGGGTGACAGAGTCAGGACAAGCATCACATACCGTACGTAAGCACAAATAACACTGTGCACATGCCAGTGCAGATAACTGAGGAAAAAAATAGATGTTCCCCACATACTCCTCAGAGAAATCTGCAGCAAGGCTACTTTTTCCCACCATTATTTCACAGGCCAGCATAAACACAGGCTCCCAGTTTTCACAACTCAATTAAGTTGTTCGCATTATGACCAGCTTAAGTTTCAGTTTTAAATGCTGGATGGTTTTGTGTCTTGTGTGAATATTCAAATCTTGGGCTTCATGTTACGATACACTTGAAGAAGTGCACTATAAAGGCAGACAGAGGGTGAAAATTACGATATTACTGTAACAGTCTTGTGGTACACAGGTTTATGACTGGAAGACGTTGAAAATTTTCCCTTTCTCTTTCTTTGTTTCCTTTCCCCCTCTTTTTATTCTGGCAGCTTCTCCAGGCTACCACATCATCACCTCACATAATATTTATGAGAAAAATTTCACCTGCTGGCATAAAGGGTATCCAGTTGGAGAATGGTCAGTCTGAGTTTTGCATTGATTACCAAATTCTTTTATCACTAATTTATAAACATTTTAAGTAATGTAAATATTTCCCCATGGAAGAATGTTCTTTTTATTGCCTCTAAAGACAAAAGAATTAGTTGCTTCTCCAAAAGAACCTGCCAAAACCTTTGACCTATGGTAGCTTCTATCTGATTAATACCTGTAATGAATCCTAGCAGCAGTTCCATGTTGTTCCTAGTATTTGTGCTGTCTGCCTTCACCCTTCCTCCACCTACAATTGGTTGTCTCAGCAGCCAAGGAAAAAGTATTCTTTATCTCTTTAGAAAAAATGCAGGTTTGCTGTATTGCTGAAATTTCATTTTTTGAAAATGAAAGTGTGATTATAATGCCTCTCAAACAAGTTCTGGGGTTTTTTTGAGGAAGACAAATCTCTTAACAATTATTTGCATTACTCAAGTTTCAGATTATGGATACTAAAATCTCTCCCAGAAAACTGCCTGCTGCTTTAGAAACAGGATTGTTATATATCACAGAATTGAACTTCACAGCAAAGATTGCCATGGTAGGAACAGGGCATTAAATTTTTCTGGTTTTATAAGTTCACTGGAAAATTGTACAGTGGATTGCTGCATATTCATAAGAAGGAAGGCTTTCCCTGCCTTTGTTGTGCCTTTATAATAATAATGGAATTATTTATGTCCTCAGATATTAACTCAAACAGAATAAATCAGGAATGTGGAGTATATAGAATCTTACTTTAAAAGATTTTGGAAAACCTTGAAGAACTGATTTTCTCCAACTATTTGCAAAATCATTGATTTTTGAGACTTGACAGATGGTTAACATAAATTATTAACAAAATCAGAATTACCTTCCTATTGATTCCTTTTCACTGGCTAAAAACTGATGGCATTTCATTTGCAAGAATGCAAGCTGAAGAAGGCACCAAAACCATTTGTATTTGTCCATAAAAATGTGAGATAGATATATCCTTATATACATTATAGTCATATAGTACATATAAATAGTTACATAATTACATAACCTGTTACAAGACTGAGAAAACCAGGAAATTCTATTTTAAGGATGCTATTTGATGTGCTCTTTTAATTTAAACCAACATTTTTTAGAAAAATAATATGTTATTGCCCCCCAAACCCAAAATGAGGAGAAAAAAGGCCACCTTCAAAAAACCACTTCTTCTGGATTTGTGCCACACCATAGATTCCAGTGAATTTATCAGAGAGAACACCAGAAAAAGATTAGAAGAGCAATAAAAACATCAAAGGATGCAGAAACATGAAAACACAAGCACACTATTTTTCCCCAAAAGATAAGCCACAAGTTCCATAGTTCTCCCTTAATCTTAATAATTCCCCTTTCTTCTGCCCCCTGCCCCCACCCCTCAAATAATGAAAAGAGAAATTAAAACTTTCAACTTTGCCAGGAAGGATGCTTCAGACAGTGATGGTTTCTTGGTGAGAAGTGTAATTTCCAGAATTTGGCACAGCCATGTTCCAGACTATGTTTAGACATGAGCTCTGTAGCTGCAGAACAGAGGTTTTTATAAAAAGAAAATTTTGCTGTCTAAAATTTATTATAACACTGTATCGCTGTGTAAATCCTTGCATACAGGCTATATATAGAGCACAAAGCATGTACCTGATGACAGACATGTAATTAACACTTATACTCTACTTTATGGGTTCAGGATAAACTCTAATTGAAGAAAATGCAGTATATCATTGAACTCCAGGGTGGTCATGACAAGCATATAACCAGGTGATCTTAGACATAATTACTCTCACTTAAACTCTGCTAATCTGCAATAAAACCTTTTAAATTCTGTGCAGAATTGAGTCTGCTAATTTTATTCTTTCCAAGTCACATTTGGGACCTAAAATGGCATAGATTTTACATTGACTCAATTTCATTGACCACAGGGTGTTGATTTATGACATGTGTCAGGAGCTGCCGTCTTGCTAGTTTTACAGTATTTGGAATAACATGTTTGCCAGATTGATATTTGGCTGAAAAGTCTGACATGCTGCAAGAAGGAGCAGCACAAAGAGAAAAGGATAGTATCTGCCCCATTTAATTCCTATTGCCATTATCTTATTCTGTGCTCAAGAAGAAAAAATAGTGTGGTAGTATATTCTGCTATAAAAAACAAAGAAACACCTGGGAGTTCCCTTCATGTTACCGAATACTGAATGTTCACAATATTTGTTATTATTATAAATAGCAAACATTGATTGTTTCACATAGATTATTACTTTGAGTATGTGCACACAAAATTACCTATGAATCTTCCTCTAATATTTAATTTAGATGATTAAAATTTATGAAATGAAAGTGCTAAAATCCTTATAATGGTGTAAATTTATGTTCACTTCAGAGTCCTGCTGTGAGACCTCAGAAGCACTGTCACGCTGGTGCTGCTGTACTGCCTCTGCAGCACACAAAGAAACCTGTTTTTTTTTGTGAAAATTGCTAAGGGCACATTATGGATCTTCACAGTGCTGCTGCCTTGATAATCTAGGCTTGCAGGAGCAAGAAGCCCTTGCTGTGCAAAGGGAAACTGCACTAAGTAAAGTATCTCTTGTAGTGACAATTACAAACAGCACGGACATGGGCAGATTTCAAGTGATATTTTAAGAAGAACAAAGAAAGAACAGGACCACAAAAAGTCCACAGTAAGTAGCTTTTGATCGTTTTAGGTGGGAGAACTGGACCAAAAGTTTGAAATTCTGCTTCTAGATCAGGTGAAAAAGAAGTAGACATAGTGCATGTATGTCATGCAAGACATCTAGATGGCTAACAAAACACAAACTGGAGCTGGAAGGGAACACCAGTTTTCTTGTGAAAACTTTCTGTTAAGCTTCAGAAGTTGTGTTAGAACCTTTAAATTCATAAACCAGTACAGGATTGTTTTGGCAGAAGTAGAAAGTTTTGTTCTGCATTTTTTCTATGGAAAGCACAGGTATCAGTGATAAAAATGGTCAGAAAAATTTGTGGAAAACAGTGGGTATGATGAGATGTAATATAGACTAAAAATGATCAAGTAACAGTGGGGAACACAAAGTGAGTTGCTATGGGGTTGACTGACATCTTGAACCTTGGGACTGCCAGTCCTGGAGCAGGGAGCCCTGTTCTTCCTCACCCACACAAAATATGAAATTCTCCTGAATTCCACCTGTAAATATCAGCCATGGAGGATGTTTATTCTTTCATTTTCCCATTAGTTAATCTAAGAAATAATTCTGTGAACTTTACATTACTTCCTGTTATGATAGAAACGATCATGTTTTTCCATTTTAAACTATTATTTTCCATTGTTTTAACAAATTTGTTGCTTTTAATTATTCAGTGCAGTTAACCATAACTGCTGATTAAAACCTCACATTAGCTAAAATGCTGGAACTATATTTAATATGTATTTTGCACATGTTTACATATAATATTCTATGTGTAGAATATTTGTCCTTGATGCCCATAGGAATATTTGTCCTTGATGAGTAATTTAACAAGAAGCTTCCATCTACATTAGGCCTTTATCACCCTGTTCAGAAAGTTTCTGGAAGAATCTTTACTACTTTTTAACTTTACTTCCTAAGCAAACGATCTAATGTGGCCAGATATGGTGCATGTGTCTCTGTTACTGCATAATATCTTTTAAACTAAGTGGAAAATTCCAACAATTTCACAGAAGGTTAATAGTATCATTCATGCTCCCAGCCATTTCATTAGAACAGATGCATGGGTAAAGAAGATACCAGATAACACTCTTTGGTGTCTGAACAACTGCAGCATACATTTCACTCATATTAGACACCAACAAAACTGTGTGTTAGAGAAATATTACTGCCCTAGCATGAAAAAGCTTCAGATGGAATTTTTGTCTTCATAAACACCAAGGAGTCTAATTATGAGCTCCAAATCTATAAGAAACCAGGTAGGATCTAATTATGAGCTCCAAATCTGCAAGAAACCAGGTATGATCTGTTCCACAGTTCTTGGAACAATTTCCATGATGTCATAATGTGCTGAAAACTACAAAATGTTTCAGGCACTGATTTTATAGTGAACTACTTATAATTTTTTTCTTTCCTTTCTCTATAATGTCCTTGCTTTACATGCAGCAAGCAAAAAAGGTATCTAATCTGATACTTATCTTCAAAGCCTTATGGAAAGTACCCTGGATGTTCTATGGTCCAGACCTTTGACCAGGTGAACTGAAATTTACAACCGTATGAAATACACTCAGTACAAGTACTTGTGCTGAAACTGACTTGTGTGCTGAGCAGGAGAAAGGATAGTATGATAAAATATATTTGTTCAAGGCCTTTTCATGAAACCTAATTTTTTTAAACTTATCCAAATTCAGGACTTTTCTTCATAATTGGGGTCTATTTCAATAAATATCTCTCAGTCTAAATAATTTGGAGAAGAGATACTTAAGAGGCTTGAGTGAAATATGAATGAACAATGTCAAAAAATGTCTTTATCATTCTTAAAAAATATATATTTTCAGTCAGTATTAATCTTGAGAGGTAAAAGTCACTTGAAATCAGTAGCAACTGAATCCAGGATATTACAGAGGAAAAGCTTAAGCTGTCAGAACTCTGGAGTTCATCTTCAGAACTTCTATATTAAACATTCGTACATTGCTTGCTCTAGAGGTCTTATGGGTCATGACTGCTCTTGCAGTTTCCAATCTGTCAGACAAACAGGTTTTCCACTGCTGGAAGTAATGATAAAATCTCACACTGCCGCACTTTTTCATGATGTCCTTGAACAGCATAAAGTTACAGATTATGGGTATAACTTCTCTAGAAGCACTTTCCATGTATTTTGCTATGCTAGCCACACAGTCTGTTTAGCAAAATAATTGTGATTTCATTATGTTTGCTCGTTTTGGTCCTTGAGAAGCCTTCTGCAGTTATACATACCGCACACATTTCACTATGTCAATGATCCAGTGTTAATTTTACTCTTTTGTGAGATAGCCTGCTGTCCTCTCCTCATGACCATAGCATTGCATTACCAGAGGCTCTCTGCCATACATTTGTTTCAGAGTGCTGTTGCTGTTTGTACTCTGGTGGCTCTCTGGCTTGCCAGACTTCTTTCTGGAGGCCAAGCATCCTCCCTGATGGCCATAGGTGTCCTTGTAAAGGTATGATCTGCACGAATGCTCATGAAAGATGAGCTATTCCCTGGTAACCCTTGACTTCACCCTATGGAAAACACATGGTAGCTATCCTTCAGGGAAATGGTATTTTAAAGTCTTACATTCGCCCCGGGTTAAGCTCACTCACACGATGGTTGAAATACAACACCCGCTGAAGCCATGTTATACCTTCCATCTCTTCCCCCCGACAGCACAGTCGGCTGCCAAAACAACTGGCTCGGAGCCGTTTAGTTCTCCCTCTCCCGAGGCATCTCTCACTGCAGCGCATCACGCCTAACTCCTGCGGGACAGCCGTGCCCAGGCAGGCACGGTGAGGGCCGGCCTTGCCCTGGCTCCCGCAGAACGGAGGGAGCCCGAGGCTCGGCCCGCGGAGGTGACGGCGGGTCGGGAAGCGGCGCCGGGCAAGCCCCGAGCCGGGCGCAGCCGCCTCTCCGCGAGCACCGGCAAGGGGCGCTGGGCGGCGCCTTTGGAGTGCGGAGGGAGCGGGCTGCGGATCACCTGCAGCGGCGGGGGGGGCCGGAGCTCCGCCTCCCCTCCTCCCCCGGTTAATCGCATCCCCCTCCCCGCGGCAGGCACAGGCAGCCGGGCAGCGCTGCCAACCTGCTGCAGGCGCACGGGCACCCGCACCCGCTCGCAGCCAGGGCCGGGCTGGGGCCGCCGGCTCCGCCGCCCTCGCACTTGCCCCAGCCCGGTGCGGCCGTGAGCCTCCTGCCGCCGGCCCGCGGGGAGCGACCGCCGCCGCCCGCCCGGGCACCGGGAGCAGCGCCCGGCAGAAGGAGAGACAGGGGCAGCCATGGCCGAGGGGGGCGAGGGCGAGGACGAGATCCAGTTCCTGCGAACTGTAAGCGCCGCGCTTGCCTCCCTCACCTCCGCGCCTTGGCGGGGCGCCGGGCGGGCCGGGGCTGTGGGGGCGACGCCCGGACCGGCCGGGGTGGGAGCCGGGCGGGGGCAGCTCGGAGCGGGCTCCGGAGCCCCGGCCCCGTCCCTCTCCACCTGGCAGCGTGTGGCTCTGTGGCCGGGCGGGGGGCGAGAGCCGGCTGGCCGCGCCGGGAGGGGCGGGTGGCCGTGCTCGGCCCGGGCGGGGGCACCCGGGCAGCGTGAGGGCCGGGCGGGGTGAGGGTCGGGCGGGGGCGAGCGGCGCCTCCCCAGCAGCAGCAGCAGCCCCTGTCCGCGCTGCCTTCCCGGCCGCGCTGTGTGCGCCTACTGCAGGGACTAACCGAGCAGCCGTCCCCAGCGCGAAAACTGCAATCACGCTCCCTTGGCAAAAATAGGCTTGGGGAAAAAACCCCACCTCTCTCACCCTGTCCCCTCCCCACGGAGGTTCCCACTAACTTGCAGGCATTCTCCTCGCCGGGCACGGACTAATACGGCTTTTTCTGGCGTGCGCATCCTTTCGTTACTTCGGTCCAGAGCATGTTAAGGCACTAGAGCGCTTCTTCCTTCCGTTTAATTAATGCATCGGGACTGCTGCATCTAATGCTTATCTGGATTATGTTTCTTCAAGCAATGCTTTTATTTATCTTCTCGGCCATCTCCCAAGTGCCTTTTATGTGCACAATCCTAGCAAGTTTACAGATAGGCATCTGCATCTAGAATGGGGGTGTATACAAACCGTGCCACAGTTTGAGGAAAAATTGCTGAGACATTTGTTAAGTAGAGCTGGAAACACTAAGACTGTAGGATATAGCTTAACTTCCCTTTTATTTAGTACAGTCTGATTTAGAAAACGTTCACGTTCAGTGGCTTGTAAGAAAATACATCTAAATGGGGGTGGAAAGAAAGCAACATAGTGTATGTGAAACATATTCATATGCTGTTTGCGGCATGAAGAATCCTGGTTCTCAGTTGTCTTCCATTTCTATCAGAAACTTCACAATAGTACATGTATACCTTAGCATTAATTTTTTTATTTGTTTGAGGACTCTTAGAAAATCTGCTTTTACAGAAAATACAGCTGTTACGCAACATTGTCATGAAGATCGGCAACTTTTTTTTCCTGTCAGCATTATGTGACTTGTATTGTAGTGTTGCCTAACACCTAAAGACAAAACAGAAAAATATTTCTGTGAAAGAAAATTTGTCATAAAATTTGTCATCTAAATTTACGGGTGTTTTTACTTTTCACTGGTAAAGACTTTTGGAAGACTTGTACCATGGCAGCCTTACTGCAGGCGTGAATGTTAAGCTTAGTTCATGTTATCTGAATGCTTAATAGGGAAGGAGAAGCATTGAGCATGCTAATACAGCTCAGCACATCTACAGTGATGTTAAACTCCAGCACCTGACAGCAGCAGCATGTTATGTAAAACAGCACTCCTGATAATGTGTGTCAGGCTTGATACAGATTTGGCAGACCCAGTCTTAGATAATACTTGAAAATGTTTAGCATGTTGCATCAGTGGTAAAATGACCTTGAATATGGTAAACTGAGGCTTTGGGGAGGCATGTTGTGTAGTTTAATCAAAAAGGCCTGAGAAACCCATATAATCTGTAGGGGTGTGTAAGCAGTGATTTTTACTCTTATTTTCCTTCCTGTTTGTCCAAGTTTTGAGCATTACTTGGAAAAGTCAGTGCTTTTTTTTTTTTTTAATGTACTCTTCCACTTTTATTGTTAGAAGGCTTGGATTAGTGGTCTCTAAAGCTATTAGATGTGTGCAACTTTCTGCATGCCATTGGTAGAAAGCATTGGAAGTTTGATATTACCCTGGTAATTACTGCAGCTTTTCTTTTTTTATTATTAAAATACTGATTAGGGACAGATGGATTCATAAATGTTTTGTAGGTAAACGAGAACTTTTCAAATAACACTGTATGCAAGCAAAAAGCATTCTGTGCTTTCAATACTTTGAGGATGACGTCTGTAGACCCACTACATGTACACAGTGGTCTTCATATTTTCTTTTTTTGGTAGGACCTGATAAACTTCCTAAAATCTTTAGAGTCTACTCTGGAATGTAAACACTGTATTTTTTTAATGTTTAAAATTGCACATGAGATTATACTCAATTAAAAATGCCCTTTATTTGCATGAAGCTACTAGACTGAATTTGTATTTTTGCCACATGTTTATTGGAAATTCCGATTTTCCTCTCTTCTTCACACATTCCTATATGTCTAATGATTCCTCTTCTTTACTTGCTTCTTTGTTTTGGTAAAGTGGCATTCAGCATTAGCTCCTGCAAGTTCTGCTGCTTAGGATAGATTTTTGTTTATTTTGGGAATAATTTGAGTTTGGTATGTAATTTCTGAGACATGAACACAACCTATTAATGCCCTGTATTTCTGGAAGCATCAGAGCTTACACTCTTTGGGACAACCTTGGACAGACTGGAGCTCAGCTCTGTGTTGTTCAGTTCTCCTCAAGGAGCGCTTCTGTAGTCCTGTAAATTACAAATTACTTGCTTCTTTGGAAGCAGGGATCTCTCTCATTAGTTTGCCAAATGCTCCAGGTGGAGGTGACCTTGTGTTATGTGTGGCCTTTTTTAGGCTTGGATGTACATTCTCCTGACTTCTCCCACGGAATAAACACGTACTGTGCAGGAGAAGCGAAGGGCAACAAGTATCCTGCTGTGTGTTTATTAGTTGTGTGTCCAGGCAGGACCTCTTCCCTGTAGGGGAATTTGTTTTTTATTTTGTAGTACTAGAAAGATCAAGGGTATATGTAATATAGATTTCACTGTTTGGTCTTTACAGTGAAGAATCTAAAATATTCATAATTAATACAGAAATCACCTGGTTTTTATTTGTTTGGTTTTATTTTTATTAGGATGTGTAATTTGAGGAGAGTGAAAATAATTCCAAGTTCCAGGAGAAAACAGAAAATATTTTCCCCTAAATACATAGGCTCCTTCCTTAATATACATGTGCAAGGACTGTTTTTGTGACAAAGAACCCCATAAGGGAAAGCCTTTGCAAGAAAAGGGGTAGCAAGCTGGTGAGAGGATTAAAACCACTTGCAAGATTTAAAAAAAATAGTGCCTATATTTGTCCCGTAATTTTTTTAAAGGTGTCCTGACTTTCAGGAGCAAGATGTACCTAAAAGTGATGGGAAATGTGTAATTTAGCTATTTGATCTTGTGATGTTCCTGATGCCAGTTTGGTTTTCTAGAGTTGTGGAGTTTCTTAAATTAGAGGCAGGTCTGCTTTTAGCTGTTTATGGTAGGAGACACCAACAGGACATGCTGAAGTAGGGCTGACAGGGTTATGTTTTTTTTCACTGTCTTCTGAGACAGTGATGACTACCATGCCTGTCAGGAATCAGAGGCGTAATCAGCGTGAGCAGCACATGTTCCCCAGGACTGATGGAGTCATTGTCTCTTCCCATCTCTTTTTTTTTTTCGTTTTTTTAAAGGTTTGAATGCTAGCATTCTATGTTGCTCTCTCTTCTAATGCCTTTTTGAAAGTTTTTTTTAATTAGCTTGCAGTAAAACAGAACCTCTTGCTTGTGTGAATGTGTTCTGTGGTGTTTTATTTTCTACATGGATTTAATAGTTCTGAGTGTTACTGCCAGTGGAAAGTGTAAGTGTGCTTTGCAACGCTGGAAGAGTAGTTTGAAACAAATTTAAACATTACTTCTTTTGCATGTCAAACAGGAATAATATTTTTATTCACTCAATGCTGGGTTTTAGAATTAAGTTTATGGCAGAGAAGTTTGAAATGAAGAATGCTGTGTTCACATTTCAAGGACAGCAGTTCTGTGATTTCAGAGTCTCTTCTGTTCCAGATATTCCTCATTAGAGCAGCATTTAAACAATGTGTGCCACTTTATATCTGACTAAAAGTTGTATGCTTACATGCCATCCTACATGAAGATTCTTTGGAATTAGAGGACATGAAAGGAACCAGAAGAAACAAGATCTGAAGATTATTTTAAGATACGTAACTCAACAGTAGAAGAATTATGCAAGTCTCTCAGTGAAACAGAAAAGAAAAAAAGTGTTGTTTTTTTTTTAAAATCCCTCACTGCTTTTCATATGCTGCTTATCTTTTAAAGGGGTTTATCAAAATATGTGAGATTCTGCTAGCTGCAGTCATCAAACATACAATTGTCAGAATGCACAAAAAGAAAATGCTCAAAAGCAATCTTGGTTATTAGAAGCTATTTTAGAATTAAAATATGCCAAAACCCACTTTGGAAATCCTTTGTTTATTTAAAAAAGTGTTTCTTGTACTTGTCAGTATGTGACTTTTGAAGACACACCAGGGACTGGCACAAGAGACCACTGTTTAACAGCTCATGTGAGGGATGGCGTGGCTGAGATTGCAGCATTTGTACCTTCCTCTCTAAGGCACTGCACTGCAGTACAGATACTGAATATGATCTCAAATTCTATTTTGGAATTGACCTGGACAGCTTGTTTGTAGTGAAGGGGTTTTAGCTACGACATGCAGTCCATTTCTTTTTTGGAGATTACATGTGAACCTTTCAGGTATATTTTTTTTTTAATCCCGAAATTGGTTGCCAAACATTTTATGCCATCTTTAAGATTATATTAGAGGATGAAATCACTTGTCTAGTGCGTGTACTGTCTTGTCCCATGTTCTGCATCTGGAAGTTGTCTGTATTTGATGTGTGAGAAGGCAGCTGGGGAAACTCTAGCTAATAGTTGGTCCACCAGGGAAGTTTCTTGATAGCCCTGTGAGTTGGCTGATTGATATTCTGAGAGATAGAGCTGCATTTCATGTCAGAGTCTGAAGATGTTTTGATGCATCCTGCTTTTTGGAATTGTGAAGACCTGAGGAAAATCCATCATAGGAACCTAAAATGTGAACAGACTGTAAAGAGAGAATACCACTTATTTCTGACCCAAGATTTAGGACGGGCATGAGAGCTGTGTCTGACTTGTACTTCCCTATTTATGTGCTATATTATTACAGGAATACTTTAAAGATGGATTTTCTTCTTACATGCTGTGTGCAAAGTGCACAGGATGATTCTAATTCAAGAAAATAAGCCAATCTTTCTTTAGCAGGGATATGGATTTATTGAAGTATTTCTCTGAATCAAGGTAGAAAACTGGAAGCTGTGTGGAGAAGTACTGACAGTGGAGTGACCTTAGGAAGTATGTGAATTAAACTAAAAAGACAGAAATAATTTTCTTCTGATTTTTGATTCATGTTGAAAATCTGCATTAGTTTTGGTATTGTTTTCTGAATTACCCCTATGCTTTTGCTTAAATTTCCTGATCTGACTGAAATGAAGCTTTGTGTGGATGTCAGAAGGAAAATCAAGAAGTGCATATATTCCTATACTTATTAATAACACTTCAGTGATGTAAATTTCTTTCATTTGGTATTGATACATCAATAACTGAACTGTAAAATGACCACATTTTACCAGGGCGATTGAAATAATTTGAACTTCTTGCTGTGTTTGTTTGACACAGCTGTACTCTGGAATTTCTCCCAGTAGCAAAGTTAGGATAGCCTGGCATCATTTTCTGTCTCCAGAATTTGTATTCTGCTAGACCTGTACTATGTTTTGCAGGTGTGTGGCACTTCTGCCATGTGTGGCTGTGTTGTCTGCACCACTCTGGAAATGGAGGGCCTCTATGTCTGCCTGATGCATCTCAGTGACTGAGGAAAGGCATAAAGGAACTAGTTTTGATAACAGTTTAGGTCTTTTTTTACATGCACCAACAGCAATGTGGAACTTAATGCAATATCCTGTGACCATCAGAGGCACAGCTGTGGTATTTCTTTGTTCTCCTTGTAAGAAATAGAGCAGCTTAAGGGCACTGCCTGCACCATCACAAGAGGTCACCCCAGTTTCCTAACAAAGACTAGCAAGAGCTCCCATGTGGTTTTAGTGCAGTGTAGTTTTATACTGTAGTCCCTTGTTATTAAGTGTTATTAAGATTCATTAACTAATTATGGATTCAGTTGTTGAAGAACTTTTTTACTTTTTTTTTTTTTTTAACCTAATAACCATGGAGCAACTTGTGAGGTAAAGGGCTTAAACTCTTCAAATGTGTTGCTGCTTCTTGAGCCCAGTGATGTTACTCAGCTACTATAGGTTGGAACAAATGTTTTTGAGGCATGTGATTTAGTAGAAGCTTTCCATAGCTTCTCAGCATTGCTAAATAAAAACAAACTGGTGTCTAAAGGCTTTCTGTTAGTAAAGGGAAAGATATGATAGGTAAGGTGTCATAACATGAACTTATACGTTAACTTACGTGACAGCTGCAATTCCTCTGTAAATGTAGTGCTCAAATGGTCAGATTTAAAGTAATATTGATGTGTTTATAAGAACATTCACACTAACAACTACATGAAATTGTAAATAAAAAGATGATGTAATTCCTTCAGTGTTGTGGCGTACTTTAATGTTTGTCATAGTCAGGAATGACTTCCTTATAACTGTCATGTACTTGAAAAAAAGAATATTAGACTTCCAGAGGGACTTTGGCAAAAATCTACAAGTTACCATTCTGTAAGATGCGTGGGTCAGTTAATTCTTAACGTGGATGGCATTTTGGTTCAGGACAAGTTTTTTGTTACTGAGATGGAGCGACGAGATCATTGTGTTTTGTGAGACAGCTTCCCAGAGGATTTGAGTAATAATGCTGCATCACAACAGACCTGTGTTACCTAGTTGTGTTTTACTTGAATGTGGGAAATAATATCTGGATATTAGCTGGCAGAACCAAATGTCAAACACTGGGATGTCTTATCTCGCTATCGCTCTGAAAGCCTCTCTGGAATTCTGATGTGAAAACTGGGTGCACTGAATTTGAAGTATATCTCTGCTTAAATCCTTTTTTCAAAGGAATGATGAAAGAAAGCAACACAAAATTTGCATTGGCTGTCTGTGAGTTTTCCTGGAGGTTGCCAGAATGTGGAGTTGTATTAATGGAATCAAGCCAGAAATGGCTGTCTCTTACAGCTATATTTCTTCATTTTAAACCAGGCAAAGATGGAAAAAACAAGTACCTGGGATTTGTGTGGGATGCGTTCTTTGGCTTCAGAAACGGAATATATTTTCCTTTGCTGAATGTGCCACATAATTCCCGTGGTGTATGAACATCTTCATTCCTGTGATGGGCAAGCAGAACTCCTTGTATATAAATTTAGGTGGAGGAATGAATGGAATTTGTAGAGTTTTCAGAGTAAGCCTAGGCAATTGGATAGCTCTGCAGTAAGACTCAGTAAACTTCTGGATGTAGGATCCATTCACTGGTAACTGATCCTCATTGTACATCAGGCATGTAGCCATGCTGATAAACATTTGAACATCACCTACTGTGTGTTTGTTTCCTAGTTGTGAAACTAGGAAATAATTTAGTTAGAACTAACATGCTAAGCACAAGCCAGATTGTTAAAACTTTCTCTGCAGACACGTGGTCTTCATCCTAAGGCTGCCTTTGTGAAAGCATTTGGTTCCAATGGGGACAGAAGCAACCTAAATATCTGTACAGATAGATGAGAATCCCTAGCCCTGCAACAGTCACAAGAATTCTGTGTGCTCCTAACACTGGGGATTTGCCAAAAAATAAGTGTCAATCTTGCGACTTCATATTTTTGTCTATTTTCTGCCCATTTATGAAGTGGATTTTGCAATGCTAATGCATAGATAGTCATGTGTGTTTGTAGTCTTTATGGCAAGTACCAGGGAGGTAGAATGCATATTCCCTTTTCCATGCAAGTGGAAAGTAAAAAAAATCACAGTATGTGATGCAGGGAAATACTCAGTAAGTTCTCTCCATCCCCATTTCTTTCTTTCTTCTGGTGTTACGAACAACTTAATAGCTTTTTGTTGCTTAAGAGTTGGATTAATCTTCTCTTAAAAGCTTGTATTAAATAAATGTGGTCTTTGGGTTTTTTTGCTCTACCCCAGCTAACACAGAAAGCAAAGGTTTATTCCGTGCCATGCCAAGTCTGCTGGGCTTTGACTTTGTGCCACATCAGCTCCACCAGGCTCTGCTGGGCTCAGCTGCCTGTGTCAGCAGTGTGCCTAGTCTGTTGTAGTCTTGCAATTATGTAGTCTTGGGTCCTTCAGAAAAGCTTATGAGTGAAAGAAAAACCACTAGTCTACTATTTAGTAATTGCAGGAGGGTGATAGCTGCACAGGTAAATCCAGAAAACTCAAATGTAATCATTGTTAACTGAATTTCAGTAGGGTAAGCTTGTAAATTAAGGAGTCAGTACCCCAAGATGTTTTTCAGTCGGTCTTTACATGATGGTCTGACTGCCTGATCAGATATGTCAGCCTTATTATTTAGTCTTTAATCACTTCTAATGTGTCTCATGTAATGAATTATGCATTTCAAGAGTTAGTACTTTTGCTAGTCGTACATCAATGGCAGAAGAATCAGTGGAGACCTGGTCTTCATTTTGATCTGACTAGGGTTCTTGTAAGAATATCCTATAAATTTTCTTTGATTTTAGAAGGTTCCTGAAATCCTACAGAAGAAACATTGCATTTTTGGATTGTTTCAGAATATTGTAATGTTATGCCTCCAAGCCCATTTCTGGAATCTGTTAGCAGTATCATTTACATTTACACAGTACCACATTTACATAAGGGTACTGTGTTTGTTCTCTGCCCTATCTTCTGGTTCATTTTAACTTGCTTTTCTTTGGAGTTTCAAGATCTGAGTCCAAAACTTTGTTTAATCCCTGTCACTTTTCCTTGGTCTTGTCAGAGCCACTGAGATCCTTCTCTTCCAGTATTGGGTTTGATGGCTCTTCCTGATTTTAAGTGTGGCACAACTTCAACCTAAGCCTGTGGTAGGACTTGCTATTGTCTATAGTTATGAATTTAAGAATTTATTCAAAATCATAGAAAGTTATGTGGGTTTTGTGGGTTTTTTTTGTGGTTTTTTTTGTTTTTTTTTTTTTTTAAGGGGTCTCTTAAATTTGGAATTTCTTTCTATCTTCTTTTTTCCTTTTTAATTTTACTCTTGGCCTGACAAAGGTCAAGGTTTTGTTCTTTTGTTCTCTCAGAACAAGAAAATAAGTGTTTTAAAAATGTCACACAAAGTTTACTAAGATATCATAAGTTATCACAAGAATTTCAGTAAAATGTATTCAGAACATCATTTGTCTTGATGTATGATTAGTTTGCATTTTCTTTCTCTATTCCTTTGCATGCCTCACATCTGGAAAGCTTCATCTTACTGAACTGAAAGACTCTGAAATCTTAAATTTCAACTGAACAGAATTTGTCTAGAAAGGGAGAGGGATGGAGTGTAGGAGGGAGGGATGCCATAATTTGCAGGTGAGCTTTGTCATCCTTTTGAGAGGCATATTTTGTTGCCTGGCTTTTCAGGGAAAAAAAAAAAAAGAAAAAACCAACAAACCGGCTTATGCATAGAAAGTGTTATTCAAGTTTAGATGCAAGAAGAAACACTTCAATTTTCCATGAGTGGGAGGTGAAAAATGAGCAATTAGGTAGTGAGAATTAGATTTTCATGTTCCTAAAGGTGAATGAAGGTATCTTTCCAGGTGAGATGTGTTGCTCAGTTCAGCAAAATACTGTATAACTGCATTTTAAAATTCTGGGATATTTACACTTGTTTATTGACTTCAAGCAACTGAAAGCATATTTCATTTTTTTTTCACCATCTGACCTTGGAATTCTCATACCTCGTTTAATCTACTGAAAATTAAATGGATGTGGTTTAAAGGTATATCAAGTTGCAACATAGACATATTCTGTTGAAAATGTTACAAGCATCACTTTATTCTGCCAGAAGTAATGTATTGCTGTTTTTTCTTTTGAAATTTCTGGTTGGATTCTATCTCATAATTTGTATGTCAGCTGCAATTGCAGCTGAATTTTCTGAATTTTTTTCCTTTCTTATACTAGAAATCTGTTACTGAAGCAGAATTAGATGCATTCTGTTTTATGCCCATTTTTTATTCAGCTTTCTGCTCTACAGTTTATTTTTCTCTTGACAAGCTGTAAAGATAAAAGAACATCAGTGACAATATTTTTCCCTTCAAAACCAGCTTGTTTTGGGGGGCTGTCCCTCAGACTTGATAAATCAGCTCCACACATCCTGTGCCCGACTTATGGAATAGTTTACTCTGGCCCTCTGCACAAAGGTACTTTGTGCTGATGCTAGGAAAACCTCGAGGTGAGAGTTAATATATCAGTTTTCTGAGGCTGTAATCCTGTAAAGTAATCCAATTAAAATGGTGGATGAGAAGTGCTCAACCTTCCCTACACGATGGGGGACATTTATTTCTTATGCATGGCATTTGCACTTCTGTTTACACAGGAAAGCCTTGCTGCACTTTTTTGATTTACTAACAAAATAAACTAGTATGGGTCAGAACACATATTCAATGAAGGAATGAGGTTAATTGGTGGTGAACAGTGCGAGTTTATCAGTGCTAACAAAATTACTTCTTTATGTACCTCTATAACTTCTGTTGATGAGTGAGTTTTTTATGATGATTTATGTCTGTTACAGAATTACAGTTTGACAATTGGAACCACATCTAGAGCTTGGGAAGCGCACTTTGTTGTAGTAAGTTCTTACTCAAAAGTTACGGTTTGCTTTTAGTGGTTGTACCCTAGTAATTTGTTTTATTGGGAGGGGCAGAAAAACAAGGAGTTCTGAGAATGAAATGGGTTTGTAACCTTACTGTATACCTTTCAATTACAGAGTAATCAGCTGAAAAAATAATTACGTTCCTTTCAAAATTTCTAGCTGGATCTCATTTTCCTTGCCTAAGGAATAAATCTTTTAAATGAAAGAAATACATAAAACAGGCAGATTGTATAACAGGTTGTTAAAGGTTATTCTATTAACAAAAGTCTGGAAGAAAATACTTATGGCACAAATACACTTTTTGGCTAGGAGCCTAAAAACAAATCCTGTATTAGAAGACTGCTTCAAATAAAAACCTGTCTCTCTTACCTCTTGCTTAAATGATACTGCAAATCAAATGTAAATTAATTGATTTTAGTATATTGTCTAGCAGAATAATCTACTCTTCATCTGTTAAACATTCCAATGAATGTTTAAATGAAAATGATTTGTTGGTCTATGACTGTGATGTCTCTATATGGCCATGTATGTTTTCTGTAAGTCTGTTTCTGTTCTCACTGATGTTTATGTCAAACCTCCTCTAGATTTTAACCAGAGCTGAATCATACACTAATTGTGTTGTGTGCTGTTGTATGTAATGGCCTAAATGTGTTGAATTCATGTCCTTGTCTGCCATTTTAACGCAATTAATATTCATCTTCTATAGGTGCCAGAAGTGTATGACCTGGCTTTTCCAAAATTAGTTGCTAACTGTCTGTCAAAATATTTACATCTAATGGTTAATTGTTCCAATTTTGCTACTCAGATATATCATCTTGTCCAATTCAGTAAAGATAATAATCCCTCATGTGCTTCTCTTTTGAGAAGAAAGTTAGGTTTTTCTTTTTCTAAAAATTTCCCTGATGTCTTTGTTAAGAAAATAAACATTCTTGCAGAGTTGCATTTGCATGTTTTTTGTTAAGAGTCTGCTTTTGCTGTGTCCAGCATAAATTTTATTATGACCACCATGGAGCCTGAAGTCAACTCTAACCTGAATTTGAGATTACAAATATTGTTTCATTTTCTTTGGAAGTTATCTATGATGTGGGGAAATACTGCTTTTTAGGTACTAGATACATGTAAAAATGCTGCATCTTACTATTTATTTTTTACACTTTCAATGTCATATTTTAATTAATACCTTTAAAAAATATGTCTTTTTACTGGGTCTGTATTACAAGGTTGTGAGATCTGTTTGTCTTGAAGCATTTACCACTGCAATTACTTTTGTTTAGTTCCTGAGGAAAGTATCAATTACACTTCAAAGTAAGAAATTATCTTGTCACAAAGTTTCTGAAACATCAGCAGTGCACCTGTGGTTTTTATTTGGTGTCTGCAAGCCTAAGGAATGTCCATTTTAGGAATATCAGCACTTTGTGGAGCTGAGCTCTTGCTGTGCAACATTGCTTTTTCAGCCTCATGTATTAACTACAGCAGCGGTGAAATAGCTAAAATTATGTGCACTTTCAAATTCATTGTAGAGATCAGGTAAACATTAAAATGCATCTGCTGGTTTTCTGAGTTCATCTGAGTGATTTGCCTTGCACTTGGATTGGAGCAGAATATATAATGAAAAAAATATATAGGCATAGGAATATGCCTTCTGCTCACATTTGTCTAATCTGCCTAGTCCAGCACTTGAGCTCTTGTCTTCCAGTAAAACTGCAAGGTTTAAATGGGAAGAACTTCAACCAGTTTTCTTGGTTGCACATGGTTTGCATGGCAGTATCTGGTAACAGACCATTTCCAGCTTCTATCCTGCTGAAATAGTCTTTGAGTTTCTTCATGTTTACTGGTTTTTCCATTCCCATAACCAGACTTTCTGTGAACCCTTGCATATGTTTTATTCTACGGTTTCCAACTATCTTGTTCAGAAACTTCTATCAGAAACTAATTACTCCAAACTGTGGCGTGGTCTCATGACTGTGCTTACTTGAAATGCTGTATAGCAGTTTGTGATCGGGTTTTTTTTTCCTTCCTTAAATGCTGGAGTTAATTTTATCAGAGTTAAGATAACAGTGATACTTGTATGAAAATGTGCCTTGTTTTCTCTTCTGGTTTTCTTGGTGCTTTTTGATTTGTGTATGGGGTTTTTGGCATCTTTTTTTGTGTCTAAAGAAACCCATATCTGGAATTAGAACTTTTCTTTCTAAAACATGTATCTCTTTCATTGTGAAGAGCTGGAGTGGTGAGCTCAAAATGGTAGCATTTTGTCTTGAAGAGGATGATCTTGAGAAAAATTGAGGCATGTATAAACAACCTCTTGCTATAAACTGACCTACATTCTTTTCTTCTTCGAACTCAACTCTTGCTGAAGTAAAGGTTAATATATTTCTTGATTGAAATTTAACATTTGTTTAAAGTGTAATATATTTTCATAATGAAGATTTTATACCCTAAAGAGATAAGAGCATTGTCTCTTAAACTCATAGTAGCTTTATAATTTAACAAATATAGGTTTCTCTTTTTTTTTTTTTCCCTCAGGGTGGAAAGCAAGTTCTAGTCTGTAATTTGTGTTTCTTGGTAAGGAGCTACAGCATAGTAAAACCATAAATGACTACATTTTTTAAGACTGGTCATGTTTTTCTGAAATCTGTACTAAATCTTTCTATTCTCTGACATTAGTTTGTGTCAGAGAATAGAAAAGAATTTCAATGTACTTTGATACTACAGGTCTAGAAGGTAGCCCAAAATACCTACTTTTCCCACACCTTATGAGGTGAGGGAGATCTTGTTGCTGAAGAGAGTTATGGCACTCCACACAATCCTGCAGGATGGAAAACAGATCAGGATTGGACTACACAGATTTGGTGCTGACTTCCAGGAGGAATTTATCTCCCATTTGCTTTTAATTGCAGTAGCTTCAAACTTCTCATCAGGAAGAGAAAGCTCATCAGGAATGGATTGTGCTTCTCCCATGCAACCCTCTGGTCTATGGAAGGCAGTTTTGTCAGGTTCAGCTGGAAACATGAACCTTTTACTTCAACTCTTAACAGAATCTCCTGAGTTCACAACTCCTGATGGCCAAGGATTTTTTTCCCTCTGGATGTACAAGAGAATTCAGATGAGACAATGAGTAGTGTTAGAATTCACTAGATTTTCGTTGTGTAACTTTGTTTACATCAATAGTAATTCTTTTAATATCCAGTCTAGGAATGGTGGCTCCTGCTCTTAGCTGTCGTTTGCCTGTTTTGTTTTCAGATTCGTCAATTGTGCCAAGGACTGGATTTTTACATGCCGTGTGTTGAAACAGTTTTAACGAGTAGTAGAGGCAAGGAGCATACAAAAGCCAGAGCATTGTGATGAGCCCAATGCTGCAGAATGTTGGTAATTGTAGGGAGGCACATTCCTAGCTGAAGTTAGCACAGAGTCCATCATGAGCTTTTGACAGTCAGAGATGTGTCAATTCAAAATATTGTAATTGATGCAGCACAATGTGGTGCTCATGAGCTGATTCTGGATGTTGACAGAAGGTGCTGTTAAGAGATTTGGAGATGATCCAGGGGACAAACAGTGTTAGTAGAGATTGGCTGGCAGAGGTATCACTCCCACCTCTTTGGTCAACTTGACATCTATGAAACTGTGGTACAGCTTGCAATGCAAGAACCTGTATTGGTCCAAGCAAGACGTCATGAAATGTCTATGACATCATGTACTGAGCCCTATAACATGACTATAGGACTTTTTCATAATGCATAAAAGTACCATTTTAGAAAAACTTAATTAAGAAAAGTTGTTCACATGCAGAATTGAATTGGTCAGTGATTAGAGTACTCTTACAGGGTCAGAATTCCAATTGTCAGTCCATATCTACCCAGCGCTGGACATTGGAGTGAATTATAAGAACTCTTGACACCTGGCTTTTCTTTATTTTCCAGAAACAACACCTAGAAAGCAACAAAAAAAGTGAGTATTTCTCATTAGGAGGCTAACTACATTGTTTTAAGAGCAGTAACTAACTGTTATATATATCCTCAGAGGAGACTTTGTTAGGAGAAGAAAAAGATTACAGCAAAGAACATTTAGAAAATGCAAAATACGTATGTGAAATATTTCATCACTATCAGAGAAATGAAAAGGAACAATTAATCTGATAGCCACAATGAATAAGCAGAAATATTTCTGCAAATGTATAAATAAGATAGATAGAAAATTTAAAGTGTTCAAGTCAGCTTTTTTTTGAGAGAAATAAATGTTGGAGTTTCTTTTGCAGAGAAATATTTGGAGTCTTCAGATAGTTGCAGATACATTGCATCACTTTGCATTTGCAAAGCTGGATTTTGATTTTCCTCCACTGTTTGAATGGTCTAAGTCCAGTTTATGAGTGGTCACAATCTGACTTTTAATCTGAAGCAGGGAAGTTTCATGTTTTGAGTTCTAAACTGAAGCAATTTTTTGTCAGTTTCCTGGGTAAGGATGAGGTCCCTAAGCTGTCAGACAAGCTGTAACAAATTTGGATTTTTTTGGCACTGTTTCAGTGCTCGACATGATACTAAGACAAGTACTAAAACATTAAAACATCTTCATGAGATGTTTTACTGTTTCTTGCATGGAGCTGCCCTGGTTGACCAAGCAACCACCAAGTTTGGTAGTGATGTGATTTGCTAGTGCAGATGATCTGCTTGTGGTTTAACACAAATTTGACTTATTTTTGCTCAAAGTGTCCTGTTGGTAGTCACTTAAAATAGCACAGGTTGCTTGTGATTTCTCTACATGCATGTCTCTGCTGCATAATGGGAGCTCTCAAATAGTCATGTTAGAGATAGTTAGGTGGAAAGAACTTGAATTTTCTGTCTAGGAATAGGTAGTCAATATTTAAGAGACTGATACACAGAAATTGTTGATGACTGGTGCTGGCACAAATCACTAATTTTCATTTGAGGTTTGTCTTGCCAAAAGAGCTCTGGCTTTATTGGACTCTTGACTGCTTGTGTAGGTGTGTATGTGTTTATGAGTATGGGTGAAAGTACATGAATGTTTCTTCTGTGCATTTTCCTGTGTTTAATGTCAATAGGAATCTTGAAGTAACTTAAAACATTGTCAGATGGCCCAATCTGTAGTGGAAGATCTGCTGTGGTTTCAGATTTGTACTTGTCACCTGTTAGTTTGATAAGAGATAATATATACATATGGCAAAAAACAATTTTCCCTGTAACATTGGTATTTTAATTCTGAAACACTTCTTGTATTTGTCTCTTAGTTGTTTAACCTGTAAGTTTGAAGTAGTGCATGCTACCTTAAATTAGTAATGAAAGTTTATCTGAAGGAAATGAGCTTCGGGACAGAATTTGAATAAAGAGAACCAATTGCTGTGTTTTTCTTAAATAATTCAGTATAGGTAGGTCTTATGAGAGGAGAGCAATAGATATCTTTCTTAATGGGACAAAACATGAGGAGCTATGATGTATATTCAGTTATCAGAGGAAAGACCACAGCAGTTAGATAAGAGAGGAAACAAGGCACAAAATTAATTACTGTTATTGATTGCATTTTGTAGTGCCTGGAGGGCTCAGCTGAGGCAAGGGTGCTACTGCACAAATGTGCAGCGTGTCACAATTCCTGCCTCAAAGAGCAGAGGAATGCTGAGATGAGACCAAGGGACAGGGAAATGAAGTAGTGTGCCCAGGAACACTGAGGATATCTTGGGGTTCATTCCAATCTCCTCTGGATTCCTGGTGAATTCCAATATGGAGAATTGGAGGGCTGTGCCTTTGAAGATGAGGACATACAATGCAGACATTATGTGGGAGGATACTGGAAGTCAGTGCGGAGAGTCAAGGCCTCCTGGACAGAAGACTGAACCAAAAAAGGTGAATTTATTTGCAACTTATTCAATGGTTGTTATCAGAAACATGATAATGTCTTTGTACAAAATGTGTAATACTGCTAATAATAGCATACTTGGATAAAGGATACATCACAGTTAATGAGCTGAAAGTTCTAAATTGTGGATGCCTGATTGGTTTGAGATAGTGCCTGGTCTTTAATGGTAATATTTAATTTAAAGTAGAATGCGTTGCGATTCATGTGTTCATGGCATAATAGGCTAAAAAGACTAGAAATAAATTCTTTTTGAGAAGCTATTCTTAAAGGAAAAATTTAAAGGGGGGACATGGCAGTTATTCTGAAAAATTGCGTAGCCAAATAATAATTGTAAAACATGCATCCTAGAGACCTGGAAGTGTTGAGCCATCCTGCACTGGGTGGTGTGGGGGCATACACATCCTTACATAAAATAATACTTGAGTAGAATGTTTTACATAAATGGGCAGAAACAGCAAACAATTTGTTCATTTAACTATCCAAAGTTTCAAGTGTTAATGGGTAAGCTCTGTCTGCTCCATCCATATACAGTAAAACCCGAAAGGAACTTTGGCATCTGTATAGTCTTTATGAATTTACTTGTCAAAAGTTGTTTCTTTTGATTTCATGTAACCATTAGAAGAAGGAAGCTAGGCGAACAAGGTGGAGGGATTTTTTTGTCTGCTGATTAAAAAAATTGGAATTTCCTGAAGTGTCTAAAGAGAAATTGTAATTAGAATTTAATAAATGTAGGAATTCTCAGATAATGTTTTCAAGGAGATGACTTTGGAGGTAATTTTTAACTCTTATGTTTGTTTTTTGTGTGCACCTATGAAATGTGTTGTGTTACATATACGTAGAATTGTTTTTTCATCCTGTATTATATATGTACCAATATTATAGGTGGTTAGTCTGGGTTTTAGTTGTACTTAAAGTTGGCTTATTTACATGTTATTTCCTTGCTGCTGTATTTTGTCAATACATGATGCCTTCTGGATGAGAAGTCAAAGCACATTGCAATTTGCTCTTGGACTTAGGATTGACTGTCCTTAGTCATGGTGACATATGCAAGGAAGAAAGGTCCCTAATGCTAGAATAAATTAAATTCTTAATTTGGACTCTAAAATCCTGAATTGTAGTTAGCTATTTGTTTCCCTTTCTGAACTTCAGTATATTATCATTATTGTAGAAAATTCTGGATTAAATATTTCAAGTGAGGGTAATGAATTCTTACAATCTGGTTATTCTGTCTGTTCTGTGAAAACTGTGATATTTCAGTTTGATTTTTTTTTTTTTAATTTGTTTGAGATTGTGATTTCTTGGTACAAACAAAATAATGAAAGAACAATGAATTATAAGACCTTACATGTTTTGTGTCTTGTGTTCCGGTAAAGCAGTGAATTTGTAGTTAAAAACTTGAGTAAGAAAAATGTTGAGTGGTTTAGCTCAATTGATTTGTTTAATTTGCGGAAACTGCCTTTAGTAAGCTTTGAATAGCTCAAGATTTTCACATTTTGTTTCAATACAGTTCAAAGATGCTCTTCTAGCAAGATCTTCCTCTAGCCAGACTATATTGTCCTAGTCAAGTTACTACACAGATGTCTTCTCAAGGTATTACTAGGTTGTAAGAAGAACAAAAGATGATTTTGTTGTTGCCATTAAGTCCCGTTGAGAACCAAGGCTGGCATTTTAACTGGACTTAATGACTCACCTGAAATTGGAATGCAAATCTGTACTAGTGAATAAAAAAGGCAAACAGAAGCAGAGATATGCAACGTGTAATACATTGTTTCTAAAATGAACAGAAATACCATATGAAGATGGAGTCTGAAGATTTAAGCAAAACAGGGATGTCACTCAGCATGCAGTACCAACTGTTTTCGGCTTATTTAGTATGCAAGAGCATAGTTGCAGATGAATCACAGTTAAAATGCCTTACATAAAATTGCCAAAGTATTTAGTTCACGTCAGGTGATGGAAAGACACTTTAAAAATAGTAGTAAGAATTGTATTCAATTACTCTCACTGGTTTATATTTTTGTGGGGTTTTTTTTTAGTTTTTTTTTTAAAGATCCCTTCCGTAATCTTAAAATATAAAAATGTTGCCTTATAAAATAAATTTTGCAAGACTGCATTTTTTACTTGTGATTTAGTGCCAGAAGTTTACCTTACTCAGGAAAAGCAAATTCCAGTCCAAAGCAGACATTACTATCTGAAAGGAAAGGCTATTCTAAAACTCTTGACCCTTGCTATCATATTGTGTTCCAAAAATCTATGTATCTTCATCAGTGCTCCCAGAGAAATAGGCTAGGCTGCTTTTGTCCTTAATAGCAGTGCTCTGGGGTGCTGTATTTATGTATTTACTACAGATTACATAACAGCATAAAAATAACTGAAGGTCAAGGGGTCCACTTAGTTCAGTATTTTATCTCCAGTAGTGGTCAATAACAGAAAGGGAAGAGGACAAGAATATACTTTCCTTGTCTTTGCTGTGTGCTGTCAGCCTGTAGCAATTTGTGTCTCTTGGGGGAATTAGTCTCAGGCTTGGTGAACATTGAGTTCCTCAGCTGCAGTGGATTGTAAGTGAGGAAGCACTGCTTTTTGTTTGTTTTGAAGCCTCTGTGTGCAACTTTTGATTGATAATCTCTAGTTCTGGTAATAGAAAGGGCCGTGAATCATAACTGAGAATAGTACTACATATATTTGCAACTATTTTGATTTTTTTTGGTAGGCTTATACAAAAGGTTCAGTACTTTTTAAGTCTGTTGTTCACTGTTGAAACAGAATCAACTGTTGAAAAAACAGTGGGATTTATTTTACCACTAAGTGGGGTACTTTGTGTTTTTTCTGTAATCTCATATTCTCCATCCACTTTTCCCTTTTTGTAGTTCTTAATTTGTATGTTTGTGGGAGGCTTTGCAGTTCCAGATTTTCTGACTTTTTATAGTCCTAACAGTTGCATTTGTGTGTAGCCTGCATTCTGAGGGCTTCCTGGCCCTTTGTAGCAGCAGCAGCCTGTTTGTTTCTGTTTTTGGCTGTTGGGAAAGGTGTTTGGGGAATTAGGAATATTGTCAAACATGCTTATGACTTGCACCTGGATTGACATAATTGCTACTTGCTTTTTTGCTTTCATTGCTGTGCTGAAATATTTTTCCTCATGGATGCAGTGCTGCATGCTTTTGTCTCTGCATCCTGAAATGGGTTTTGTGTTGGAAAGCCCACAGAAGCATTTCTGGGAGTGCACAGAGAGGGCCATGGTAGCTGATGCAGCTTGGGCACAGAAATCCAGTCTACTGTAGCAGGGTAGGGCAGTGAGGGTCAGAGTGCCTCAAGTTAAATGGTATGGACTAAGCACCAGTATGTTTTTTGGGGCTCTAATTGCTGACCCTCTCCTTTGCCCTTTTGAAAAGTTACTGCTGTCATATATTTGAGAGAGATGTGGTTGAATTGGAGCTTAAGAAACCTGAAGTTGTGGTGTGCAGCTCTTTTTAGCAGGACAATGTAAGAAGTCAACAGCAGCTGTGTCAGATAGTTGTGGGCAACGCTGTGGCTAGATGGAGGTGTGATCTTCCATGGTTGCACAGGCTGCCTGTTTTGCAGTGCAGGAAAAGAGTTCCATCCCTTATTATCCCCCTGGCATTCCTGTGTTCTGAGGACTGGCAGGATGAGAAGGGATTCAAAGCCTGACCTTCATGCATGTGTAGGTGAGCAGAGCAAAGAGGGAACAGGCGGCGGATTATGCGGTGCTGTGAAGGGACAGGCAATCTGCAATATGCCACAGCTAAATGCTCACCCTTTAGTCGGGGTGGAGGACAAACTTACAGTCTAAATACTTTATTGTTAAAGTAGAAAGGTGAAGTCAAGTCTCCTCTTGGATTCTGTATAGTTTTACAGTAATGATGCTTAGCAATTTTATCTTGTCTTTGAGTGCTGGAAAGTATTAGCTACGGCCAGTGCTCAAAGTAAATCTTAGAGGTGAAAAATGATAAAAAATTATCATTCTAATAGGTGCAGTTTGTTTAAAAAAGCAACCAAGCAAAACCCAAACAGCAGTGTAGATATTTTTAATTTGACTTTTATAGTTCAACATACTCTTTGCAATAAAGTGGATATTTTTTTCAAAAGGAACCCTGAAAGATTACTGAATTGATTAATGTTCAAAGTGGGCTGCTGTCTTGAATGTAACAATGGTAAGAAATAAGAATTCCATTAAAACGCAACATTAATAATTACTGCTGTTCCACATGCTTAAATTTAATTGTGATGAGAACTTCCTCCCAGTCAAATATTCAAATGAAGGTTCTTGAAGCTCCCAGTGTGAGATTAGAAACGAGATGAAGAGAATGTCCTCAGGTAGCAAATAAAATAATGTTGCTCTTCTACTGCTCCTTTTCCATCCAGGCAGCAGACATGGTTTGCAAGTCCCACAGTAAAGATTTAGGGAAGAGTGAAAAATCCATCTGCTTGTGGTGTTAGCTGTGAATTGCAAATAAAAGTGTCTGTAAGTATGAGGATGGTAGCTGAGTGGTGAGCATTTCTGGGCTTCTGAAGTTCTAGAGTGGAGGTCACTAATTCTTACCTTTCAGTGATGGCCCCTAACACTTGGAGATCCTGAGGGACGAAAACTGAAAAATATAAGGTTGGCTAAAAATAGTGTTAATTTCAGGCAAAAAAAATTGTTAACTTTTAGTTTTCCGTTTAGTTACGATTTTAAGAAGGCCGTGTTTTTAAAGTTTGGTAGTAGATCCTTTTTCTTATATGAGGTTTAAAGTTAAGATTCTTCAGAGCACCTCCATTCCATTTTCCAGTAAATACTGGAAAGAACATATTTCATTGTAATTTAGAGGCAAGAAAAAGTGCACCTAATTATTAAGGTATAAGAGTAGAAAAGTCTTCAGCTTTGGCCTTGAGGGTATTATTGTCATTTCAGCTTTGATTTTTAAAACCAAACTTCTTTTTTTGAAACAAAATTATGAGAGGCCCCCCACTTGTTTCCTTTTTTGTTTTTTACCCACTGGACTGTATTTTTGTAGATGGGAGTCATATGTCCCTGAGGGATCATGAGTACTCCCTCCTCCTCAGTAGATGGACTTCTCACATCCTTGTGCTAATAGGGAGAACGATGCATTTACATTATTGCTTCATTTAAACAAGAAATGTTGATAAGAAATAAGTACTTCATTCCCAAATGGCATCTGCAGGATTTAAAGGCTTGGCCAAGTTTTCAGGAGGATAGGCATGAATTCAGCACTAAACTGCTGCTGCTTCTGTGGAAAACAATGAGCTGTGTCATTTGATCAGGGACAAAGTGACTACTGAGCAGGGGTGATTTCGAGGAAGTAGCTTTTAATAATAAAGAAAGAAAACAATTTCCCATGTGAAACCATACCCATAGCTTGTTTGTAAAGTAGATAATGTAGTTCAAGTGTTAGGGTCAACAAACAGAAATACGTTGTAACAAACACAGTCACTATCTGTTTCCCTAGAAATCCTCTTCTGGCGTTTTGCTTCTTGCTGCTGGTGATATACTAGTCCACTGGTTTGTTTTGTGGAAACACCTCCTGTATTCCCTTGCAGTCCTCCTTGCATAAGAAACATAAAACCTTTTTTTTTTCCCCCTTTATTTTTCCATAAAGTATTTTGTTGCCTCTATTGAACTCATGCAAAGAGTGTTGCATGAATGAATGGAGGTCATTTGCTATTCTGTAAAAGCATAGTCTTTAGTTATTTTTCTGGTCTGATTTGGCCTGTACTATTCAGTACAGTTTAGTTTTACTTTGTAGTATGTGCTGGTTCAGGACAGGGACAACTTTTACAGTAACCAGGAGGGCACATGACTAGGACCTGGAGGTTGTTTTATACCACCTCACATCATTGCCAGGGATGGGGAAAGGGTTTTTGTCTGGTTGAATATGTATGATGGAGGGAAGCCAAAAAATCTGGTATTTGTCCATTTTCAGGGGGTTTATCTGTGAATTGTTTCTTTGTTACACTCTCTGTCCTCAGCATTTTTGGTGTTACTGTTTGTTTTGTTATCTCACTGCTGTTTCCAGTAAATTGTTATTTTTTTAACCTGTAATATTTGCCTTATATGCCTCCAGTTCTCCTTTCCAATCCACTGCAGGGGTAAGAGGGAGGGGAAGGTGGGGGAGCATGAGAGAGGCAGTGTGGCTTGAACAGTCCTGGTGGGGGCACCGAAATGGAGAGAACCATTCCTAAACCACCGCATACTAGGACAATGTAATAGCTCTGGCAGATTTTGACATATTGCTCTGAACTGGGCTAAGAATGCCTGGATTGCTCACCAGAAGCCTGTGAGACTTGTGTTTTGTACCTTGGACAGAAACTGTCTCACACTGAGGCTTTTGCTGTGTTATCTTCTCTGTGACATGATGCTATCTCAGAACTGCCTGATGCTGGAGGCTCTCACTGATTTTTACTGGCAGCTGTAGCTACCATTTTTTAAAGTCAAACCCTGAATATGTATGATCTGTCTAAAATTGGTTATGGTAGGCAGAGTTTGCCATGTCTGCACTCCCTAAACAGCCGATACTGTCTCTTGAGCTTTTCATTCTTTATGAGAGTGCTGCAGCACCTTTGAATTGAGACACCTCATAGGTTTAGCTCTGGTTGTTGGGGCTTGCAGAGCCCACTGTTGCTCTTTGGTCTCACTTCCCATCTTAGCACAAGTCAGTTTTGCCCAGTGATTCCACTGTTCTGTGGTAGGTCATCTTTTCTGTCTAAGGTTGAATATTCAGTGGACTCTTAAGTCCACTGGAGAACAGCTAAGCTAAGTCACATCTCTTTGAAAGCAAAACCCAAACCCCTAAGCAGATAATATTCTTATGAATTCGTAATTTCCTTTGACAATATATTCCTGTGGCTGTTTACCCTCACAGTTAAAAATCATGCTTTCATTTCCTGTAACTTTTTACCCCTTATTTGTCCTCTGGTGATGTCTAATTACCAAAAGATAAATTTAGAAGGCATTTATAAACTACAGTGGTATAAATACTTGTAGTCTCTTTGTGAGATATGACAGCACTCTCCTTTGTACCTTCTCAGGTTTAATTTTATTTCTGTGTGGAGTTGATTTTTCCACACAGTGGCTTCACTGTAAATTATATTTAAATAGACACAATCACTTCCCATATCCTTTATTGTATGTGTAGCTCAGCTGCTTCCAGTAAATTTTTCTACGTCAAGATTTTGTAGTAGAGGTAGCTTGTCCTTTAGAACAATCTCTAGCTTTTATCCAGTTGTAAATCGGGGGTTGGGGCATTTTTTCCCCTGTAATTTTTTGCTTCGGTTTTCTTATATAATTCAGTGATGATTTATCTTAACTTTTCAGTTTCCTCACAAAATAGAATGATTTCTTTCTCATTTAATTGCTGTTATAATTTTTTCTCAAATAAGGATCACTGATGTACTATTTTAAGTTCTTAGATATAAGTAAATGGGCTAATATCGGGTTTCTTTTCTTTCCTGGTTTACATCTCTCAGGTTGTTTACATTTTCTATTTATCTGGAATAATTAAATTATCATCTATGTATTTCAGAAGAAATGCATTATGTGTTCTTTATCTTAAAAAAATCATGTCATCTTTCAAGAGTAGGGTACAACAGTATTTTTGCAGGTGTCAGAATGTGCCAACACAATTCGGGTTATGTAGCACAGTAAAAAAAATAAAAGGCAGGATTTTTTTCAAGTTGCATGACTATATAAATTTTATTTAGTTATTTGTCCTACAGACCTCTGCAGCAATCAATCAACTGCTGTTAAAGCCTGTGGTATTGATTTTGATTTGTAATATCACAAGCAAGCCTGAAGGCAGTGGTGGTGGTGACGTGCTGCATGTGCCCCAGCAGTGCCCGTTAACAGAGGCAAGCACAGCAAGGCTGGAAACTGGTTCAATTTTCAATTTTTAGGTGCACAGATAGAAAGTGAATGAGCCTATAGGAATTGGTCTTGCACATATTTGGGCTTATTAAACCTTAGGACTTTGGTTACATGACAGATTTAATAAATCCATTCAAATTGGAGATTTGTTTTCTGCTGTTGCTTACATGATGGTGATCTCACCTAGTTCATATCAGTGTGAAGCTCCCAGATGTGCATGAGTGCTTGTGTCAGTTGTGAAAAATACGTGTGGGGGCTGAGTACATCTGCAGCTTGCCAGCATGCACTAACTTAAAATTAGGTGCATGCATATGCACATGTGAAATTGTTGAGATTCAAAATATGTGCATCAAAATGGTCTTCAAGTTTTTATTAGTTAATTAAGCTAGGCTAGGGCTGGAGAAGTGGGTTGAAATCAAGTAATGTAAGAACACCTTTTCAAAAATTGTACTCCTTGTCAGGGTGTTGCCTTCTGATACAAGGCTGGTGACCTGGTTTCAAGAAACAGCACGGCGGCCCATTCCCAGGGCCGCTCGGGCCTAAGAAACACGCTGACACCAACGTGGTGGATGGTCAAAGGCCTTTATTATCTCTTCTTGTGGGGTTTTATAGTCTAAGGGGCTTCTACGTCAGGTGAGGGTCTGTCTTTACCATCTATGGTTAGTGAGGGATGGAAAGTTACTGGGCAAATGGAAAGTTACTGGCATCTGGTTCAGGGGGCTGCATTCCTATGTTAATTTTCTTATCTAAGGGGACAGGGGCCCTGTCTTCCCGTTACATTACGAGATCTTCCGAACGCCAGGCCCTATCTGCTACACATAGTCATCTTTGTACTTGTACTGTGCTTGGTTTATTGTTAATTTTTCAATTTCTGTCATTTTCTCTTGTGATCAGACCGCACAGTATAGCTTGAGATCAAAGGGCCAACAGCATTCTGTAGTCATAGACTGGATCAATAATACAGTGATTTAAATTTTGTGAAACCCTCCAAAAGAGACTGAAGCAGAGAAATTTTTAGACTCTTATGCCTTAAAAGGAATAGTATATTCATAAGATACTTCAAATTTTACAAAATATTAACATTATCAGAGCATCCCTTTGCTGTATCTCATGATGCTGAGTCTTCGCTGAGCCTGAAGTTATTTCTTCTTTGCTGCCCAAGTTGTCAACAGCTGTTCTACAAAGCATGCTCTCCTAGGCTAAACTCAAATGTCCTATGTCAGGTGCTTCCTCTCTCTGGGGAGATGAAGACGTGTCTCTTCATTGCAAAGAGCCTTTGTTTGCTTAAGTGAAACGCCTGTGCTTTTTAGCATTCTTTACAGTGTGTTTCAGCAAAGGATATGCTTGGTGTGTCTTTTCACCAAGGCTGGATAAAATCAGGCTTCTGCCTTCAGGTCTGCTTTCAGTGCAGTTGCATTATGGTTTGTCCAGGTCAGGTGCTGACATAAATGAGGATGGTGTTTTTTCTCCTCCTGTCAACAAATATTAAACCAAGAATGCCAAGATTATTTTCCAAGCCCTGGGCTGACTTTGCCTTGGTTCCAGGCATTATTGTGGGGTGTGATGTTGGAATATACTCTGTTCTGAGACTGGATTTTCCAGTGTTGAATCCCTCAATGACATGAATAGAGGAGGCAGATATACTGTAGCATGGGTTGATACTGTTCAGTTTTGATTCTGAAGTTTGATTTATTTTTAGGTCTATCAAGTTTCCCTCAAGCACTCTGCATAAATTAGCATGCTGAGGGCTTCAGTGGCACTTTGAGAGATTTGTTCTTCTTTTCATAATGAAAGCTATTATCCATTTAACTAGGTGTTAGGTGTTTATTAGCCCTTGTCTTATTGATATCTGTCTGTAAGAAACGAAGAATAATAAAATTAAAAAATTTCATTGGCCAACTATTTTATTGACCAGCTAAGGGCTTAAGGGCTGTCAGATGAGCACTTATCTTTTGATTGTATGTCCTCAATTTGACTTCAAGTCTAACCTATTAATTCCATAGGAAGATTTTCATATGTTCAATTTCAGGCCCTTGAATCTATTTGAAAAGTTTATTGACATTCTCTGTTGTGACCTCTGTGGGAAGAATAGCAACATTTAGACTGTGTTGTGTGAATCTTCCCTCTGTAACACTTGAGCATGCTGTGCTTGCTGAGACACCATGAAATTCAAGAGTAGCAGCATTGATTTGAGTTCTCTGCCTAAATACCCACAACTTCCAAAGCTGTATATTTCTGTTTGTCAGCCCTCAGCTGTCCCAAATAGACAGTGTAAACAAGAAAAATCCAGGCTTCCCATCCTGCACAAAGTGGTGATTTTTCTTCAGTTTTAAAACCATCAGTGCCATGAACAGGGACACTGATAAACTTGGCTTTCTGTCTGCATGTCTGTGAAGCCTGCCTGAAAGCTCTTAAAATTTGTCTTTTAAGTTCTTCTGTCACTGTTAGAACAGGTTGAGTTATAATCAGATTATTTTAAAAATCATGTAAGTGTGTGCAAAAATTTGTAAATTAATTTTTTTGGTATTTTTTATTTCCCCCTTTCCCAATTAGAATGAAAATACTTAGCGGATTTGTAATTTAAATTTCACATCCCTGAGAGCAGGAGCTATATTTATACAAGGATATTTTGCTTTTACGTACAACAAAATCCTATGGTTTGCTTTGCCATCAGACCAAGTCACAGCCTGCCTGGTAAATTAAAGTTATTGCTAGCCTTTTTCCACACATCCAAAAATTTGGGATTAATTATTTGCTTTTTGAATCCAGATTGTACCATTTAAGTCTTCCATGTTAAATCCTGTCTGTCTCTGTCCAAGAGCTTGACTGTTTGTTCTGAGTGGAGGCCTGGCCTGAACAGTGGGAATTTTGAAACTGTGCACCATCAGGGTTTGGTAGCTAGACCTGCTGCTCCTCCACCCCTTCTGTGTAATGCTGAGCGCTACTGGACTAACTTTCATAGATGGTTGTGTATTCTTGATCATCTGATATGAAAATTCCTGTATCTGAGTGCTGAGTGCTCACAGAATCCTGAATGGGATGTGTTTGGAACATGTAAATTGTTATTTAATCATAAGTATTCCAAAAGCACTGCCCCCAGGCAATGCATGTTGGACGCTCAAAATTAGTTGGTCATTTTTACCTTCAGTTGGTTTTCCCTGTTTGCAAATTTAGGCAATGACATTTTACGTTGGAGGTCTTCTGCATGGGATTCTGCAGTGCTTGTGGAGCTGTGAGGTGCTGGAGTGCTGTCTGCCTGGCAGGGTATGAATATGAAATATGAAATACAGTGGTGGATGGAGTGAAGTGGTGGGCAGTAAAGGTGGCAAGACATCGGGGCACGTACTGAGCACCAGAGGCAAAACAATCTATTGAACATCTTTCACTCTGCACTGTTACAAGGCTTCATTCTGTGGGGGGTAAATTTCTGTGGGGAGGGGGAAGATATTTGCTCATAAAATTAATTAACAACTACTTTGTGGTCCATATCTGTATAAGACAAAGGATGCAGTGATACTAATTGCAGGAAATCCAGAGGGAATTGTCTAATGCTATGGTAATTGTACACATATAGAATGGTCCATTGGAGCAGTTACAGCTATTATGCACAGCTTGGCCCTCTGAGAAGTCTGTGCTTCCTGAATAGGATTAGAAGCTCTTTTCCCTTTCTCTTTCCCTTCAGTTAATTCAGTGTTAGTGCATTGGTCTGGTGTTTTCCTTCTTGCTACCTTATCTACAATCCTTTTCTTGATGCTTTTTTAATTTGTGTTTTCAGTTGAAGGCAGGTTCTACATAATTTTCTTGACCATGGGTGAAATATAAAATGTACAGTAACTTGATTTAACTCTGATAAATAAAGATATCTACAGAAATTGCATCTCCATGTACACTTGGCAATGTAAGATTGACTTGTTAAAATTTCTTTCATTCCCTTTCACCTTGCTGGGGGTGTTAGCATAGCAGAAAGTAAGCGTAGAATAAGTGCAGTGTAAGTGTTTCTACTTGTTTAGCATAAGTGTAAATAACATTTTACAGGGTGCAGGATAACAGAGATTCAAGATTTGTGTCTCTTTTTGTGAAAGTAGCTACACTCTTACATATGGTATATGAAAGTATAACTTGTATTTCCAATTCCTGGTACTAGAAAACTGTACCAGGATTAAGGATGTCCATTATTTTCTAGTACTACCAGGCATGGATCCAGCAGTTAGGCTTATAGCCCTAACAGAAAGCATAAGTTCCAATACCTATGCTGTGTCAGAGGAAATAAACTTGTTTGCATTTTTTAATAGTGGTGGATTTTCTAGTAATTAAACAAGTTAAACAGTTGCTGCAAATTAATACGCGAACCCCCTGCCATTTTCAAAGACAGACTTGCTCTAATGTTTTCTAAGAAATGGTACAGTGGGTGAATAAAATGAATATTTGGAAGCATTTTATTACTGTCTAGCATCACTAACATAAATAACCAATTTTATTTTGAACACAGATTTGGATTAAAAACTAAAGGACATGTGAGTCAGTACATGTACTGATTTATGGAGCAATAGACCTTTAGAGATGAAATCAAATCTGTAATATGTGCCAAGTGAGATTTTGGGTGTAGAAAAATAGAAGCATTAGGTGAATTCTTCAAGCCTTTTGGTAGGCCTCTGTGCATTGTCTCTTCTAGCAGTCTTTGTCTCCTGGAACATGTGGACCAAGTTTGTGTAAGGGGAAGCTGAGTAAATGGGATGGAATTGAAGACTTTACCTCTTTGTTCACTGGTGCATTTTTTTTTTAGATGACTGCCTAAGAAGCAGGTGTTTTTGAGAACAGTTTTCTGTTTTCTATTCCACACACTTTAGTTTAAGCAAGTATTTGTTGTGTATTGTAACAACATTTTTGCTCGATGAGAGGTTGATAGGTAAAACAGTGAGTCTTAAGGGATTCTTTTTTATACAATTAGCTTAGGTCTTTCTCCTAGATGTTTAAGATAAAACTCTCAAATTTAAAAGCTGTTCTGTTTACTCCAAAGCAGTACCAGGTGATGGAAATAAAAAATTCCAAGGCAAACAAGGAGATTTATAAATTCAATTTTCATTTCTATCTTTTTTTTCCCCCACAAACTCCTGGCTACTTTGACTGTCTCTTGGAAGAGATCTTTCGAAATTCTCTGCCTCCAGAGAGCTTGCTTTCATAGCATCTCTAATTTGTCCAAATTGACTCATGTAAAAAAGTTAGTCTTAAAATCTTCTGTCCCATCTGCCAATTTCTCAACATTTTACAGGAAATGCTTCCCAAGAGAATCATTACATTCACCCTAGTGTGCTGGTTAAAAGGACTCTGGCTGTCACTGGGATACTTGCCATCTGGAATGTAGAGAAAATTACTCTTTCTAATATGGTGACTACTGGGAACCTCACTGAAAGAGTAGGCCCCCTTTGTGCTAGGTGATTCACTTAAAAGAAATGGAAAAAAAAACCCTAGTTACTGATCTTTAGAGCATGCAATTCACATTGCAGACAGAATGAAATGGATTAAAGATATTAAAAGTAGGGAGGATAAAATAATAAAGCAGAACTAGAAAAACTTAGTTTACCACAGAGTAAGCTACAGTTAAGAGTAGTCAAATGATTTGTTAGATGGACAGCTGTGGTAGGCTTCTTTATCCAATAAATAATGGGAGAAAAACTCTCAAAATTAATTAGCTTTTGAATAAATTGCTATTTCACTTTTTCAGATGGTGTTTTTCTGTTGTTTTTTTTCTTCTGGCCAACCGTGAAGGAATTGTAAAAGCAAAGCTTCCTTTCTGTGAAGTGTGATGGGGGTTTATGGAGTGAACTAGAGTCTAAACTCTTTATCTGTTCTTTAGCACTGCCAGCTGCTAGACATTCACTCATCCTCCTGTTAAGAGTAGCAAGTCTCTTTATTTAGCACCTGTTTCTGGCCTGGGTTTGAGTCCAGCTGGTACCCAGGCTGCAGGAGAGGACTGATGGAGAGAAACTGCTGCAGTTGTTAGCAGCAAAAAGAACTGCAGGGCTTCTTTAGAGACTGGACACTTAAGGTGGTGTTGTTTTTCTGGAGTCAGTTTTCAAATAGTTTTTGCTTCACTTGATTTCTGTGCTGCTGAAGTAAAAAACAAGTAGGTAATTGTGTTTTATTTCATTAAGCTAGAATTTGAATTCTATCTTAGATATATGATGGTTAGGATTAATATTAGTTCAAATACCATCCCTACCAGAAAGTTTTCAGGAATGTAGGAAGTAGTTACTCTAGTATGTTTTTCCCTAGACAATATTATATTTTCAGGTTTTGAATGATTGAGTAGAGAACATACCCACTAGGACAATAAGGGACATTTCTCGTTATTATTGTTCTTTTGTGTTTCCTGGATACTGATTTCAACAAAATATATTAGGCTTGGACTTTTTTTTCCAAGAGATTTAATTCTAAACAAAGACACTTGCTTCGTATTCTTTAGTGTTGCGTCCAAAAATGGTTGAGAACTTAAAAGACTAAACTGGATGTTAAGTGTCTACTGCTTTTAAAAAATGATTGAGATTTTCACAGTAGGAAGAATTACTTTTTTCCTTAGGAATAAAGATTTTGCTAAAATGAAAATTTTTCAAAGTTAATTGTAGAGTGAGAAAGCTGACATAAGTGGTATCTGTGGACCTTTGAAATTATTATACTTACAATCATTTTGGGTTTGATGTAGAAACATGACTAGGTTTTCTTCCAGCCATCCTACCATGGATCCATTTTATCCCTGATACATGGTTTTGTCAGGAGTCTATTAACTGGTAATTATCATATAATACCTTTTCCTTTCCATAGTTCATTTTCTAGGCCTTGTAGCAAACTAATGGAATTGATCACTGGTGAAAATTCTGAAGGCTAATATTCCTTAAAAAATCTGATTAACTTCTTTATTTGCTTGTATCGATTTCCTCTACTTCAGAAAAGGGTAGGAAGGAAGAGAAATGCTGCTGCTTTCAGTACTATGAAGGAAATTTATAGTATATAATAAATGTGCATTGATAGCAGAAGCACAGATGTATATTTTAGCAGGTGCTAGAGTGAAATTGAAGCAGCCATTATATTCTGGTAGATTACTTGCCTGCATTCTGCTTCACCTGGAGGACATCAGGTTTTCATCCCAAGTTCTCCCACAAAACTTCCAAATCTGTGCAGCAAGAAGGAATAAAATCAGTATTCATATGAGGACTTTGTATGAGAATCTTATTGGTAGAAATGAGCAAAACTTCACTTGTTCATAAGATCATTTGGAAGGTGTAGCTGAGTGTAGGTGCATTTTTTAAATCTGCAAAATGTCAAAATATCAGAATTTATTAGATGATACTGTTATTTTGGGGATGGGTTGAAATATTTATTATTATAGTGAAGTGAAAGTCAATCTTGAATCTAGTAATTTACTTCTTTAAAAATTTTTCTCACCCATTGCATCGTATTAGTTTTTGGAGTTTGCTAGTCAAAAATTGCATGCCACTGAAAAATAAATAGCAGGAGCATGAATAGACTTGAAAAAATGGGAATGGAAGCCTAGAATTAATATCAGTCATTCTAACATCTGCCATGTCTCCACAGTGAATTGAATAGAAACATTTTGTGTGTTCTTGTGAGATTCTTATTTAATGAGAAAAATGTAATTATTGAAGTACACTACATCTATATTGGTTCTTTCGACTTTAGCACTGGACATAATGACTTCGCATCATCTCTTTTTAGGGGGCCTTTGGAAAGGTTTTTCCTGTTGTGTGAATACATTTCCGATGGTGTCAATAACATTTTGAAATTTACCTCTAAAATAGCATGATAGAGTGTATACACAAACTAATATAGGAATATCTTTGTATTGATGACCTCACCCAGTATGTATAGACACATGATGTTCTCAAGTGAGCATTTGTTCTTATGAGGATTTTATTGGAGGCATGTGTCAAGATAATTGTGGACCAACATAATTACCAGAAAGCATTAATTCCAGTACTCAAGGTATTAAGAAGAGCATTTTCTTATGCCATACTTTCAGCCTTTTGCTTAAAATATATTTAACAATCAGATAAATAACTCTATTGTTCTTTTTTTAAACCATCACTTGCCCTTTAAGTTCCAGTAGTGCTTTGACAAAACTGCAGTACAGAATGCGATATGCAATAGGACTGCTTTATTTTCTGCAAGTTTTCAGGCATTGAGCATTAAAAGAAGTGAGACAATTTGGCCATAGGTGAATTTCTTTCCTGAATGTCCAAGAAGAAAGCGTAGCAAAAAACTCTGGACTGGGAGAGCTTTGAAAGACAGATACCCAGGAGTAAAAGAGAAAAAAAAAAAAAGGAAGAGCTGCAGGGTTGGAAGCTTTGCTTTGCTGATTATTTGATGGAACAGACTGCAGATCTCTGCAATGTGAATCTAGTGAAATCCCTGATGGCAGTTAAGAGTTAGTTGTCCTTTCTGGGATTTGCAGTGATTTGACCTGTCTGTCATGGTTTAGCCCCGGCACAAAGCCAGTGCCCCCATGAGAATACCCTCTCCCTTGTGTGTGCTGTGAGATGTGACCAGGAATAAGCAAAGCAGACTCCAGCTTAAAAATAAAGAAAACTTTCTTCTTTTCTTGTAATTTAGTTAATGAAGTAAAAAAAAATCATAAGGGAAAAAATGAAAAACCTTACAAAAGCACTTTCCTCCTCCCCCCCACCAAATTTCCCAATGCAATACATTCCCCCAAAATCACCAACTCTCAGTCCGGCACCACCCTTTAGAATACTCAATCTTCAGTTCATCAAGAGGAGAGGAGTCCTTCTTGCACCATAGGCTTCCCCTGGAAACACGCTGTCCTGGGGTGATGTTATGATGCTTGTCTCCCCATTCATCTGTTCTGTGCCTTTAAGACCGGCTCCGAAGAGTGGAAGTTTTGTTTGGGTTTCTCTTATCAGGGACACAGAGACGAGCGGTACATCGGGCTGTTTTTCACTTCTTGCTTCAGCTTGCTGCTTTGCTTGCTCCCTTTTCTGCTCTTGCTTCTGCTCTGCTTTGGCCTTTGCTTATTAGCTAGTTTAGCTAAACAGTCCACATTGCTTCCTGGACTGTTTCTCCTCTCCTGTTCCTGTGACCATCTCGAACCTGCTCCAGACTGGGACCCGGGAACACCGAAGGTTTGGCTGCAGCAGCTGGCCCAGCGCCAGAGGGACTGAGAACAGAGCAACCACCCCCGAAAGAAACTTTCTGATTTTGTCATCTTTCTCAAAGCGGTGTCATCGGGTATTGTTCATTCTGTGTGCTGAGGGGTGCGGGGCCAGTCAAATAAACAGGTTCTTTCCACCTCTCTCCAAGGAATTTTTTCCAGAACCGGTTGGGGGGAGGAGCCGTGTGGGTTTTGCTTTCTGGAGGGGCCCTCCTCTGCACATTCTTTAACAAATTTGCCCTAAACCAGGACACATGCTGAAACCTCGTGTGCTTCCATGTCACTCAGCACCGCCTGGAAAATCCTTTTGCCATTGTGACACCTTCCTTCCATGTCCAGTACTCTCACCACTGTGCATGGACCAGAGCTGCTTCTAGGGTTGTCTTTCAAGGATGCCTTGTCTCACTCCAAAAAAGGCACAGTCTCTCCTTTGGGAAATCTGTCCCCCATAATTTTTCACCTGCTGGGGCCTAGGGGTACCCACACTGAGCCCTCCTGGTTCTGACGCACTGCCTAAATGCAGTCTCTGTGTCACAGGAAAAAAACTGGTTCAGTCTATGGCCACACAAGAAAAGTCCAGCCAAAAGGCCACTCCATCATCTCTTCCCCACTCAAGAGTCTTCTGCACTTCCCTTGTGGCCCATTCCCTCTTATCTCTTATCTCTCTTCTCATTCAGCTCCAGGACGATCAGCATTTGCAAAGTGTCAGTCATGCAAGAAAAGGGTTAAAAATTTCAGTCTCTGCCTGTCCCAGAGCTCTGGAACTCCCATGCTGCCCTGCCGGGCACTCCCCCCTTCTCCTCCTGGGCCAGTGCCGCTATCGCTATCGAATTCAGATGCTGGCTCTCTCTTTCTTTCTCTCTCTCTCTCTCTCTCTCTCTCTCTCTTCCCTGCCCTGGGGGGAGGGGGGGGTGTGTGATGTGTCTTGGTCTCTTCCACGCTTCCATCCTTGGGCTGGGCCTACCTCATGGCTGCGTGGCTTTTCCCTTTCCCCCACCCAGCCAGCAGCTGGGACAGGGGGAGAGATCCAAAGCCTTTCCCAACGCAAGTCCTAAGAAGCCCCCCGGGGGCGCAGCTCTGGTTTTTAACCCATGTGTTTTTCTCAGAAGCGGTCCTACAATCTGAGCATCCATTGGCCTGATGGTAGTGACCACAGCATCCCAGAAATCCCATTTCTGGTCCAACAACCACACTGTCCAACATTCCTGTCTGATAAAGAGGAGGGGGTATAGCAGAGACAGCAGTGAACAAAATGAACAATTAACTTAAACAGCACTTTTTGCATGTGGATCTGTCCAAGTGAAAATAAATTATTGGAAGGTTTCTTGGTTCTTAATCAAGGATATGATTTTTGATTTGTAAATTGAGTAGACCAAGATCTAAGGAAGACGTTGTGATATTTCTGTCAATGGAATCTGTTGTTGGGAACTGTGATTTGAGAACCTTGCTTCTTGATTCAGAAAACCCACTTAGAATCTTACTCAAGGCCCAGTAGAGTTAAGGTAGCACTTGCTTGAAGCCAGGGTGCACTTCTTGAATAGATGTACTAATAATAATGATTCTATATGATTTTATGAAAAGACAGCTCTGTTTTGAGAGAGAGAGCTGCTTGCTGATTTTGAAAAAGTAAATTTTAATGAATTTACACCCTTAAGGACTGTTGTACAATAGGGATAAAAAATGAGATGAGAAATGCTGAAATGATTCCAGTGTGATTACATCCAAATTATACTGCTCGTTTCTTTCAGAACAAAAAACAATGGCAGGATAATGAGAGCTCTACTCTTTCTTAATAGAATAAAGCTATTAACCGACTGATTCTGCAGATTTTTGTTTCTTGCAGTTTGCATCTGTTTAAATGGCATTATGGAGATAAAACCAGTTAGATTCTATTAGCTCCTGAAGTCACATAAAAGCCTAGAAAACTACTGTGGATGCAGTTATATTTTCAGTGATGCATTACTTCATCCAGCCTTAGGTCAAAAAATAATAAGTCCACTATCTGGGCACTATATCCTTCCTGTTTTTTCAAATCCCACCATAAAATTATTTATGGATTATTTGCAGAATTCATTTCCTTCTTTGTATCAGGATTCAGTAAAGATAATAGCAGTCAGATACAAGACAACACTAAATGCCTTCATGCAACACTACTTTGGAGAAGTAAAATAATCTTATCCCTTCAGGTAAGCGATAAGAAACAATCTTATTACCAAATAGCTTAAATTGTGGGCAGGTAAGCTTGAAGCAGAATGCAGGGTTTTATGTGAGTAAAATACTTAAGTCAGCCAGTTTGTAATCTGAAGCTGATGTTTTTCTATTAATATTTAGGAGTGGAGGATAGGGATGGGCACCAGGAGGTGTCTTTTTCCCCAGGCTGGGAAATGTCAGCCTCTTATTTTGAAATGCTCAAATTTTTGTTTCTTCTTTGGTTATGATAAACTATTTCAAGGGACTGCAGAATTAGAAGATAGCTTTTGAGAGAGGCAGAGACTATGTCTTCAGGTGTTTTCCTTTAAACAGAGATCTGACTGTTATGTAGGGCTGCAAATCCCAGTGAAATGGTAGTTCAGTATCCCAAATGCAGTACCTCACTGCTAGCTGTCTGTTCTGGTTATCATAGGTGAGGAGGAGTACTGGAAATCTTCTGTCAATCTTTACACCTTTGTACTATCCACTCCTAGTGTGTGTATGCCTTGTGCTGGTGAGAGGTTTGGGAAGCAGATGGAATGCAGCCCTCATGACACTGTGGTGCAGCCAGATCAGTCAGTAAAACTGCTGAGTGTTGGATGAGACTGGCATGCGGATGAGAGTGACCTGAATTAAAGCTGAGAAAGCTGAACTCAGAGAAGATGTTAGTTGGCAGCGTGAATTGAAGGAGGCCTAGTAGGCATAATACCAGATGCTGTGGCCAAGTACTGAGTGCCCTCTGTCAAGTGTGCTCTGAATCTGGGCCTGTGGTGACTCCTGCCTGCTACTGGACTGCTACAGCAGTGGCCACCAGTGTTCCTGTTTGGCCAAATGGCCTGTGTTACTGTACTTGGGCAGAGCTCTGCACAAGGTCATGCAGTTCTTTTTTTAATGTTTGTTTTTCCATGAGTTCATTAGCTTTAATATACAGTGTAATTACTCTTCAAACCGGCAGGGTCTGCAACCCGAGTATTCATACTGTAGGAGATAACAAATTATGAATCACTCAATTATTGAAGTACCTATGAAGAAACTAAAGGCAAGGATGAATGCTGTTTGTTTTTGAATCTCTTCAGGAACTCACTCTTCAACTTCTCATTAGTTTTTCTCCCTAGTATACACTGTATTTGATTTGTTCATTCTCCTGAGACAATCACCAAGAGCTATGTATAACCTTGCAGTATATGTGTTATATTTCATGATGGCTTTGTCACAAAGAAACAATTCACATGAGTTCATGACAGTCAGAATGTGTTGGATATTGCCTTTCATTAGGGAAAAAATGACAGCATTGCCAATATGTTCCATCTAAAGAATGTGTTTAAAAATAGTAAGTGGTTCTAGAGAATTTCCAGGCTCACAAATAGCAGACATGCTACTGTTTATCTCAGCTTTTAGAGGAACACTATCTGAGTGCTGAACTGAACTTTGGTCAAGATAACAGGGTGTTGGGATTCAGAATAACTAATGATGAGACATGAGAAAGGTTCTGATCATTTTAAGTATCTTGGTGAATGTGTTGGTGGGATTTGTTTCATTTGTTTTTCAGGACAGTCCTTGCTGTTACAGTAGATTCAAAAGCAGTATTCAAGTATTCACAAATTTAGTCTAAGTCACAAAGTATCTCTTAGCAATAGAAGAATTTTGTCACTAAGATACACACATTAAGATCACTAAGTTTTATACAAGGTATGTATTGCTAAGATACAAACAAGAATGAGTTGTTTTGTTTTCCATAGTCAGTAATTCACACCTTGATTACAGTCCTTTTAGTAAGAAAGATTAAGAAGAGTTATTTCATTTTTATTGACTAATTTTAAACAGGTAATATTTTGATTTCAAAATCTCACTGATTTATTCAATTTATATATGATAATGAGGTAACATTGTCTGAAGCACTGGGCTGCATGATTGGGCTAGGAAATGTTACGTACATTGGCTTCTGTAAATACAAGGTGGATAGCATGCTCTCAGCTGCAGTGCTTTATAATGCTCTTGATAGATCTGTATTTCTCTTTAATTAGACAAGTATAGATTGAATTTAATAGTAAGATTTAGTTGATGGTTATGTCAACATGATCCCCTAGAACTGTTGAGTTTTCTGGCCAGACCAGCAGTAGAAATGGAAAGTGGAGCCTGTATGAAACCAGTGGCAGAATAGCTACAATTAGTGGTAACAGAGAGGGAGCTATGTGGCCTTTGTGCAGCTCTGGGAAATGGTTAGGCATTGGAATGGTGGAGTTTAGTGAAGCTTTTTCAAAGAATTGGGTTGGAAATGACTCCTGAGATCATCAAGACCAACCTCTGACTGAACACTTCCATGTCAACAGGACCACAACAGTATGTGCCACATCCGGTCTGTCCTTGGACATCTCCACGGATGGTGACTCCACCATTTCCCAAGCCAGCCCATTCAAAGGCCCATTTTGTAAAAAAGCTTTACAGTCCTAGTAGGTATTTGGAAATGGAAAAGCAGTCATGACAGTGATTGTGTTCCCTCTTTCTATGGGTTTATGGAGGTTTAAATGATTTCTTCTTTTAACTGTTTCTGTGAAGGCTATGCAACTTGTGTTCATATGGATTATTTGACTGCTGTACAAAGTTTTCTGGAAGTTGTTTTGTTTGTTTGTTTGGGGTGGGTTTTTAAATTATTTTCTGTCTCAGTCTAGTGTAAAACCTTTATATTGCCTAAAAACTGTACTGGTGGAAGTGCATAATTGTATATGTTAATAATTGCATCTGTTACCAGACTAGAGTCTTGATTAAGGCAATTTCATTTGCCAGAGGGCCTTGTCCTTTTTTATCATACTCAGACATGTTGAATTTGCATTCAGCTGACTACAATCAAAGATTTCTAGTGAAAATTAAACTCCCAAAACAGAATCTTCTCTCTTCTATTAATTAAACATGAAACTAGCTGTTTCTGTTCCCTCCATGTTGACTTAGGAGATATAAGCAAGAACACTGTAACTTAAAAGCAACATTTTACTCTGACAATCATTATACACTGCGTCTCTGAAGCTTAAGAATATCCAAGAGACAGTGCTGCTTTTGAAAAAGGCAGAATCATCTACTTGAGTAAGATATGTGGTATTTCTGGAATGGGAAATCCTGACAGAGATGTTTATACTTTTGTTAAAGTTGTTGTTAAGTTAAACAGTTTGATATTCTGCACAGCATATGACAGGTTCATGTGTATCTGCCACATAAATGGGACATATATTTACTTCTAAGTTCAGCTGTCTTAAGTATCCAAATGTGGTGGAGGAATCATCATATTCACTCCCTTCTTTTTTAACATGTCTTGTGGTTAAAGCTTGCCTTCAGTCATGACTTTTATTTCTTAGTGCTGTTGTATCACAGGCACTGTTCTCTTGAGCAGGGAGAACCCTTCTGTGACCTGAATATTCTAAAGCTGAAAAGAGAATCAAGCTCAGAGCTTGATGAGAATTGTGTTGTTTGGACAACTTTAATTTTTTTTCCTTCAAAACTACCTGTTTTTCCATTTCAAACAGAAAGACTAGATGATGGCATAGCTCCCTTGCACCCCTATTTGAAATAGGACTATATTAGTTGATGTCTCTCCTTGCAGCTACACTGGCAAGTTCTGTCAGCATCTTTCATCTTGCTGAATTCCTGCTGGGAGAGGCAAGGCTCCTTGCCAGCCTAGCTCAGGATTGTCTCCCTTAAGAGTACTTCCAGTAACTCTATACCCTCATTAGAAACTCCAGCTTCCTTTTAATTGCAGTATTCAGGAGCTATGCTGAAATGAAGAGCATGATGCTGATGTGCAGATGAATGTGAAGTTTAGTGTGGGGTTCTTAGTTGTTGCTTGGCTTTAGCCACAGTCTTCACACTCAGAAAATCACTACAGCTAAAGGGAAAAGAACATTTGAAAATGAGACTAGATTGTTTTGTACAGAGCCTACCTCTGGAGGCTTAGTGGATTATGTTCAAGGTCCTTCAAAGAAGGGTCTTTGTATTAAAAATTCTCTGTAATATGATCTAATCAGAATACATTCTGTCTTTACTCCCTTGGCTCAAAGAATTAGCATTAGGAAATTTGGCATTTGTGGCTTCTATAGCTTTGAAAAATTCTAAGACTCTTCATAACGTACCTTTTGTGCATGAGTTAGAAAACTTTAACGGAAATGCACTTATATAGCATTTGTGCTGTAATTTGGCGAATTAGGATTTGTAGTTTGTCACTATTATGAGAGGGATGGTCATATAAAAAAATCAGAATGAGAAGTTTACCCCTTGGTCATTGAGCATGTGACTCACTAGGATCTTTCTCACCCCAGACTACAATGATGCAATTGTTTCCTAGATATTTGGAAGAGTTGCCCTCAGAATTGCTGTATCTTCCTGACAGAACTTGCTTGAGTTCACTATGGAATATTAGGAGAAGACAAACTCAGTGCACTGTCCCATTGCACTCTTTTTTTACAGGCGAAGCTGTAAAGCTGTGAGGTCATTTGAGGATTATGAAATTACTCCTTGAATAAGAGAGAGCCTTGGATTAAAATATAATGGGAGAAGTATCCCCTTGGCAACATTTGCATTCAGTAATCAAATGGAGCTTGAATTAAAGCCTCTCAGCACACAACTACTGTGAATGCAGTGAATACTGCAGCAAACAGGTCATGCCTGGGACAGTGCTTATGCTGCTCCTTGTATGGTACCTAGTGAGGTTGTGTCCTAAATTCTCTAAGAAGGCAGCAAAAACTTTGGGAGAAAGAAGCAGCCAGTCTCTTGGCTGGATATTCTTGTCCTTATTTAAAGCTTGCCCTGCTGCAGGGACTGTTCTACCCAGCTCCACTTCCCCTCCCCTGCTGGATCTCTTTGACAGCGTAGTGAGAAGATCCAGAGAACAGTGTATCATCAATTTATCATTAGTAAAATGTATAATGTTTGACAACTAAGTTATTTAATGCCTAACATGAGGGAACTTACTTAATATCCCAAGAAAATGACATGACTGTGACAAAAATGCACGTACCTATACAGTGGCCTTTACTCATTAGTTGCAGTGTTAAGAGTGGAGAAGAAGTAAATTCTCATAATCTACATGAGTAGAAGATGACTGGGTTATGTATGAAGATATAAATAGTAAAAATAGTGTAACGGTGATAAAAAAGGACTTATGTTGTTGATATTTCTGTCTTTGGCCTTTGCTTAATTTGCAGTAAATTCTTTTAAATTTCTAAATCCATGTTTAGTTGCAACTTTTGCAAGGGGGAATTGATCACTTTCTTTCCAAAATTCTTTTGTGATGCTTGTCCTTTAAAATCAGTGAAAACAAAATGCAAAACTGTGCAGATGAATTAATTTTAAAAAATTATTAGAAAACTTAGTGGTCCAATCCATTTAGAATCATGGTTGACGAACTTCTTTTCATTCTACTTCTCAGTGCAGACAGGGAATAAAATAACTAGATTAGACACCCAAACATCTTCCTCTGTCTTTATGGTCCCTGAATTTTGGACGCCGTTGTAATGTGAAATGTTGTCAGTATAGTAAAGTACGAGGAAAAAGAGATGAAGAAACATGATGAAGATTATCAGCAAGACAGAGATGAGGAGCAGAGTAGGCTGAGAAGAACAGGAAAATGTTAAGATTGGAGAAAAGGAAAATTCTTTGGATGAGGTGCAGGTGAAAAAGGGAAGCAATAGGAAGATAAAGTGAACAGAGATTGAAAAACAAAAGTTGGAGGAAGCTATTCCAGAACAATAAGTGAGTAAGTCTTTACAGGATAAGATTTGAACATAGCAGAAAGATGATAATGTGGAAGGATTTTCTCTCCTGTAAAGAAATGGATGAAAAGGATAAAGAACCTCCAGACTTAGAGAGTGAATGGTCCTTCAGTGATTCCACAGCCAGTGTTGTGTAGCAGCCATATGAATGGGAAAGAGAAACAGAAACCAACACTGCAGAAAAAAAGAGATCTCTGCCTTACGAAGAAAGATCAGGAAGAGTTTGCTCAGAGGTGAGAACTCAGAGGTGAGTTCTCCTAAGAAAGAACACATTCCACTAGACAGCTGAAGGCTTTTATTTCTGAGGAAAGTTACTGGAAGCAGTGCTGCTGGTGAGCTGTGGGGAGAAAACAGAAGGTTTGCTGGTCGTGCAGAATTAATTTATTTGTAGACTAAAAATCTGTGTTTTCTCGCCAAATGATTTTGTTTTAAACTTTTACTTCTTGCTAGTTGATCAGGAATTTCTTAACTGTGCTTCCAGTAATACTCAATTTATCAGTGTACTTAAGATGATAGCTCCAATTATTTTCTTTTAACTCCAGACCAGAGTGTAAATGGTGTTGCACAGTTGAAAGTTTCATAGTTGGAGAAAATAGAAGTACTTATAGAAGTGGGGAAATATACTGTGCTGCATATGCAGAGAAAATTGCATCTCTTTTTTTTTTAGTAACGATAAAAATAACAAGAATAGATCTTGAACTACGTTCACACACTTGCACATGCAGTGTAGACACAGAAGAAATATTTCAAATTGGATGTTTTTTTTTTTTTGCAAAGCCAGCACAAGGCATGTAAATTGCCTAATTTATAAGACTCAGTATGAACTAGTAATGAAATGTAGTTATGAGGAAGGGAAATGCAAATATAGGATATGTCACAAAAGATATTTCCAGTAGAAAATAATATTAATACTATTGTATTAAGTCACTGATGAGAACTGTTCTGTAATTTTAACAGTAGTTCTTTCCCCTTTTGTTCAAGAACTGAGAAATTTGACTATGGTGTGATTATAACAAGGGGGTAATTGGCTGGGGAGAGCTTGCCTTGTTTAGCCTAGGACAATGCAACTTAGATTGTGGCCTTTAAAATGTTGAGGATATAAACATCAGGGAGGAATAAAAATTAGTTAATCTTAAAGACAATGTTGGCACTAAACCCAAAGAGTATAAACGGACCCTGAATAAGCTTAGCCTGAAATTAGAAGATGGTTTCTGATTCTCAGAGGAGTAGGACTTGATGCTGCTTCTGGATACAGATATGAAGGGCAAAAGAAAACTATGGTAAAAGCAGACTTTAGTAGGTTGGTTGATATTCTCAGATGATGTCTGTGATGATAGAAGCAAGGATGGAAATAAAGGCTCAGATTGTTAGGGTTATCTGGAGTACTTTGCTTATTATCCTGAAGACATTTTTTGTATGAAATTCCTATTTGTTTTATTTTTATTCCAAACTACTGGGGATATAATGAGATTAGATGACTATGATCCGTACTTGTCAGTTGGTGACAAATGCCTCATGGGTGTGCCAACATTTAAAGTGAGCTTTAGCAGGCTGAAATACTTAAGGTAGTGCAGACTCTACCAAACTTGTGAGTCTTGACTGCTCTGGCATTGCCTCCAACAATGGCAAGAGTAAGGAGATATGGAAGGATGCAAGAAATGCAAACCATTCTATGATTGATGTCTTGATTGCACTCCCTCATTTAGTAGGGGAACAGTTGATTTGCTTATTATGCAAACCTTCTAATGAGAAACTCTTTGCTGTAAGCTCTGTAGAGGAAGCAGGATGTTCTTTTATTATTCTTGTGTTCTTTAGGAAATCTCTATTTAATGTGTATTTTACACTTAAACTGTATGTCTGTGCTATGGATGCAGTGCTCATGCATAGTTGGTTGAGAGGGCTGTACTGTGGGCAGTACAAACTTCACATGGACATGTGCAGGCCCAAAATGACACAAGTTTCCTCAGTGCAGTCTGGGAAGCAGCCTGCCCTCAGCTATCTTAGCATGGACACACAAACTTCTATAAAATAACCATATACATCTGACTCTGACAGGTATAATATATCGATTACTCTGACAGTTGTAATATATTGATTATTTTCAACAAGTTATTATATCTGGGAAAAAACCAAAAACAAACCAGACTGGCTGGTATATGCAGTCCAGACCAAATCCACAGTTTTAAGTAGTATGGTGATTGTCTTTCCTTTTTTTCTTTTTCTCTGTTCTTGAATTCCTTGCCCGATTTTCCTTACCATCTCTAAGGAAAAAAAAAAAAAAACCCAACTTTGGTGCGTGACAGTGAAAGCCTCTGAGCAAATAAGCACCATTTAGGCCTTTCCTTTTCTTTGAGCTCCCCAGCTCTGTTTTTCCCCTCGTAACCAAAAGTGGAGAGTCTGAAAAAAGAAAATATAATGCAGAATTCATAGAACTGTATTTCTTGTCAGGGTATAGGGCTGGGAAAACAGCACAGTGTGTCATGGCTCCTAATGGATGCTGTAAAGTCCTTGAAGAAATCCCATAGATGATAAGGATGTATATGCATACGTATCCATGTATACGGTAAATGTCAGAAAGGGACCTGGTGAAAAATAATGTTGTTTTTTCAGTCCTTTACCCTTAGATGTAAGGTCTCATTTTCCTTAAATAAAATTTGAAAAATAATTTTTGGAGGTTCCTGTGTGTTATCTGTTTTGTTTTTCACTCATGAAGAGTGATCTTCCTGTAAGTAATAATAATAATAATAATAATAATAACGAAGTGACAGTTGTTGGCAAAGAATTTGCTACATTTATTGAAGTATTATGCTATTCTTTCAGACATAGATTTATAAATTAGCATGTCCTGACAATTTATTACTGACAAAATGCTGGCAACTTTCAACTCATTTTAAAGGCACAAAACTGAAAAGGAAAAGAGAGAAACAGAGTGGTGGTCTCTACAAACTTCTTTTGACTATATGAGGTTAAATCAAGAGTAAACATTATATTGTGTATTCTTTTACAGATCAGCTGAGTAATGTTATGCATTATATGTGGACTACACAGATTATGTGTGTGAGCTATTTATAAGGATATAGTTATCAAAGATTATTACCTTATTTAAAGGTATACTGTCAAGTTTGAAGATAGGAGTATTTTTTCACGGTTTTTTGTGTCACTTTCAAATAATTTTTGTTAACAGCTGGTTACTGAGCTTATAAAGGAATGTGAATGACTTATATAATCTGGTGATTTTCCAGTTTTACAATGTAGAGCTTCTTACTCTTCCTCCCAGAACTATTCTTCTGCTGTATTGCTCTTCAGGAGTTACATTAGAGTGAGCCTTTAGGACAGACTCCAGGAAACAGCAAAACAAGAAGTGACTCTCAGAATGTTGGATGCAGCTGATAGTTGAAAGAGCTCTTCTCAGCCAGTTAACAAGGATGCCATTTTGTAGTCCTTAAAAGGTGATGGAATTTTGTTTGCTGCTGCCTTAGGATGTCTAACTATTAGCTGTGACTAGAAGTTTATCTAGCCATATGAGTGCAAAACCCAAAGAAAGCAGTGTAATTATCTATTTTGAACAGGGTACAGTTATGTAATTGGTACTTCAGGGTTATGACAGAGGACTATGGTGATAAGCTAATGAATTCATGAAGGGAAAATTTAAGTGTTACCTGAGTGTTATTTATTCTTCTTTGGTGAAAGGTAAAATACAACTGATGCTTAGCAATAGTACCTGGAACTCTCTTTTTCTTCTTAATGTTTCATTAAAAAATGACACTGCTGATAAGAGCTCAGAAAGTTTATTCTGGGGCATTATTATCTGTGTTGATTCAGGGGGAAGAGTGCCATCTGCAGAATCCTTAATCTTCCCTGCTGTAACAGCTCTGTCATGCCAGCAGTCCTCAAATGTTGGTGGACAGGATTTACTCTTAGCTTGTGAGATCTGATGTGCTCAGCCTTTTCTAAGGAAATCGCCTAAAACCTGCTACAGAGCAGACTGCTTTTCTGTTGAACTAAGAAAACTTCATCTATAAGCTCCTTTCCCCAATATTGTCCAAAAAAGATTAAGATGCACATCCTTGTTGCTTTTATAATCTTCTCTAGATTAACTGTGAGGAAGCAAGGAAAAAGAGATGAGTATTAGGTCAAAGTGTTTTAGAGGGGATGAAAAAAGCAGCTGCTGCAAAGCAAAAGAAGCACACACTCCCGGCCAAAGTCCCACCACCCAACCACCCAAAAACCTGCTCAGAAAAAATCTCAGGGAAAACGAGACAGACAGGCTTTTAAAATTTATTTTTGTGGGTGTTTCTCACCCTCTCATCCTACAGTCAACACACCCCCCTTTCTGGACATTAAACTCAAGTTAGTCTATGCTGTGGCCTCTCACCACTGTTTCTTGGTTGAGGCTGGAGGTGTTCATTTTACTGCCATGAATATAATGGATATTGAAAGTTTCTTTTTGTAGGGGCAGTCATCTAAGACAGGTTCTAACACATTTCTGTAGCCTTGTATTTAATATCTAGGCTTCTACTGATGAATTCTCCTTCCAGAATGTGATGAAAAAGTTAAATGAAAGAATGAAAGAGGTGTTAAATGAAATACACATAGACAACTTTTTGACTTAGTAAAGCAAAATGGAAAAACTGCTTTTCACTAGAAAAACAGAATCAAGACACAGTGAAGGAGAAGAATCAAAGGAGCCAGAAAACAAGGCTTTAACTGCAGTGACCAGTGACGTAACACAAGATAACTCTTCACCTAGCATAGGGTCATGTTGGCAAGATGCAGAGACCTGGTGCATCTTGCCATGCTCACATGAGGCTCACAAGCACACTGCAGACTGTCAGATAGCTGTGACTATCAGTGGCAAATGCCTGGGACCTGAGGATTAGAGCACTATTTCTGTATTTATATAAATACTTCTTCGGTGTCTTTGAAGCATGTAAGAAAGGAAAAGTGTCTGAATATTGTCTTTGCATCTTGACAAGAGGGTCAGAGTCACATAGGAAGTGAAGTTTTCCTTCATGAGGAAAAGAGATATTGCTGAAAGTTTGTAGCTTTCATTGTGACTTGAAATTTAAGCTCTTTCTGGATTCAGAGGAACTGAAGACAGAATCCCAGAGAATCTGCGTGCCTTGCTGTAAAGCCAGGCAGCTGGCAGAGCGGGCCCATGTGACACCACACTTGGTTGGTGGTCTGTCAAATCTGGCAGCCCCGTAGACAGAAAAAGGCAGAGAATGCAAGAAAGCAGGAATGCTGCCAGCCCAGCACGTTCAGTTGCAGAGTTGTGAGCAAGGGACTTGGAAAGTCCAGGAATTAATTTGGTTTGTTTAAGGAGTGGGGCAGTTCTGTAGGTGTGCTGTTGGGAACCAGCATCCCTGGGTGCCTAAAGGCAGAGAGGGTAGGAAGTATCTTCAGCTGTCCCAAAGAAAATGTAAAGTTTTTCAAGTCAAAGGCTTTGTTTGTGGTGATTGTTTATTATTAAGGCAAGAAGGAAGAAACTTTTTGTGATGAGAATGAAACATTGGAACAGGTTGCCCAGAGAGGTGGTAGATGTGGCCAAGATAGTAGATGCCTCCTTCCAACCCAAACCATTCTATGATATTGTTGTTGATGCTGTTGTTATTATTATTTTTAATACCCCATTTTCCCCAAAGAAAAGAAAATTGTATTTCAGTGGAAAAATCCTGACCTGAAAGTTGCATGTTTTGGTAGCTTGAAAAGAATTGTGTGTATTTTTCCTTAAGCTTTGGAGGGGGTGGATATGCAATGATACTGTTTTTCTTTTATGCATCCCTTTGATCTGTTCATCTTTCTGGCCCACCTCACCTCCATCTGTAGGTTTGTTCCATCTGATATGCAGATTTGAGCCTTCTGGGATTGAGTTGCTTTTCTGTTGTGCCTGGTGCAGTGATATTTACTAGCCAGAATCTGTAGTTATTGAATTGTATCATCTTTGACAGTATTTTAGGTAACCTCTGAAAAGTAAATATGTAGGAAGCCTTTCATATTCTTAGGAAACATATGTGAACTTGATCACAGGATAAAATTAATTGAGGCCTTTATTTTTGAATCATAGGCAAAACTTGTCCCTATTGTGATTTTAGTGGTCACTAAAAGACCCCCTAATAGCATTTTTCTGAGCTGATTTTTGCTGCTCTATCAACAGTAGTTTCAGTAGTTACAGTGCTGTGTCAATGAGGTGGTGGGGAATGCAGAAGAGTGGTGATGCGGCAGGAATTTTAGAAAACCTTATTAGAATGAAATATGATTTCTGGAGTGAAATAATTTAGGAAATTGTAACTTAAGTAAAATCTGTATGCATAAAGAGATTGTTATTAAAACAAAGCATGGAGGATCTAGCTGGTATGCTCATTTCACTTGTATCAATTTTCTGTCTTTTAAATTCACAATTTGAATAAATAATATCTCATGAGTATTGTAATTTTCCAATAAGTAGCTAGAAAATCTTGAGCCTGGAGATTTATACTGCCTGAGCTCATGTGGATGAGATGTCTGTATGCTTTGGATACTTTTGTGCTGCACAGTATCTGTGAAGTGAATTTCTTCATGCTGCTTTTTTGCTTTTCTTTTTTTTTTTTTTTTTAGGTTGGATGTACAATACAGTGAATACATAAGTGTGAGAATTAGGCATGTATAAATAAGAATATTAATTGGCAAGACACTGGAGTTTCAGTAGTGCAAGAGACATTTCCAGATGGTCAAATTAGACTTCAAGAACTTGTGAAATAAGGATTGATGGATTCCAGAAGAGAACTCAATTGGTAGTTTATTTTTTCACACAGCTTTTCTTACAGTAATGCAGCTCAATTTAGCCAATTGAAGTTTTTTCAGTTATTTAGGTGTAATTTAAATTTATGTGAAAGTAGAATTGGAAATGGGTTGTTTTTGCCAAGTCATCAATGAAATGTTGCTTTAGTAAAGTATGCACAAGATATTCCTGGTCTCTCTGTAAAATTTGGCTATGCTTAGTAAGCAACATACATAAACATTAACTACAACTGCAGATAGAATCATACTATGTGATGTAAAAGAATTGTAGGCAGTGAGGAAATATTTTATATGGCACCTTAAATTCATTGGGGTGGAGAGGAGATACAAAGTCTTACACTAGCCCTATTAAACTTACTGGACAGGGAGAAAATGAGATTTTGTGTGTACAATCCCTGCTTTGTTTCACTGTTGTCTTTCATTGTGTTTTTTCGCCTTACCTTATGTTCTTAGCCAGTTACAGCTACGTCACAGTGCAGTTGTGTAACATGTATGTATATTGGTCATTTTTTCAGGTATATTTCAAAAAAATTTTTTTTACATAGTCAAACTATGTTGGATAATAATTTTCAGAATTGTGGGTCTTTTTTTCTTTTTAAATTATAATTTTTTATTTTATATATGTACAGGAGCTAATCTCTTCTGAAGATATCTTAAAATGAAAAGTTCTGAGTTCTTTTAAGGACTCTGTCCCATTTCAGTTTGAAAGGTGAGACCAAAAAAAAGGTTTCCTTTGCCTAAATTAACAAGGTTAAGTTATAAATGGAGTGAATAGTAAAAATAATTTTTTGTGTGTCTTCTTTTGCAACCTGTGTAATAACCCAGGAATAATCCTAAGTGCTCTGAAAATTCTCAAAGGCAGTTTCCCTCAGCATTATTTTGGCTCTTAGTTTTAATTGGAAAAATAGGCATAGGATTTTTAGTTTGTAATTTTAGTGCTAATTTTCAAAATGTTGCATTTGGTTTTGTTAATCAGCACTTGGCAAATACTTTTCAGCTCTCATCACATAAAAAATAAAATAGAAAACCGAAGCACTCAGGAAATCTAAATTTCAAGAGTTGGACATCTAATTTCATATTTTCTGGGTTCTAAAACTTTGCACGGTTGTGATAACTGGGAAGGAATTTTTTGTCACCTTTACCTGGGTTTCAGATAATAACACATGGACTTGAATAAACTTTCTTTTCCAAAGCTTTTATTTGTATTTATTGAGACTTGTGGTGATCAGCACCAACACTCAAGTGCTTTGCTCAGTGTGCAGCAGATGGGAAGTTGACTCTACAATTGCCTTCTTGACATTAAAGCGTCTCATCACTTGCAGTGTGCACTCAAGAGCAGCTGCAAGTTGAGCCCAGGATATTGATCTGGCGGACTCTGGAACCCCTCAACTCTTCTGTCATGTTATGTGGATCTCATCCAGTTCAAATACCACATATTTATTGTGATGACAGCTTTTACGGTATGGTTTTCCTGAATCTAGCTCTATGGCCACTATATATGTCATATAAATATGACCATGTTTAATTGACTACGCTTTTTTTTGGTATTTTGACTCATTGCAGTGTAGACCAGTAAAGTTTATAGTATTCAAGGGCAGTCTTTCTCTTATTTTAGAGATGCTTCTTAAAATTATGTTATAAAATTTTATAATTTAGTTATTAAAGACTTTAACCTTCATAAACCTATGAAACCACAAAATCCGCATAGGCTTCACACTGAGAAACTAGGGAGCTTTGCTTCTCTTGACAATTGTTTTTGTTCATCTATCAGGAGCAGATATTAAGCCTCAGTGGAACAGGCCAGTTTTAGCCTTACCTCTTAATTTGTGGTAGGGATTTTTTAGTGTTACTTGCCTAGAATGAGACTCTAAAAATGGAACGTAATTTTAATATGCTTGGTCATAAGACTTCACCTTCTAGCCTTATTTCATAAGAAAATTGATATTTTTAAGCCAAAAAATTTGATATTTCACTTCATTCTCTTTATGTACAAGCAGCTAAGTCAAAACTTTACTACAGCTTCATGTGCTATTTTTCTCTTCCAATATTTTATTACATTCCATAATTTAAGAATAAATGCCTTGAAAAAGAAACCATCCTTTTTCTTGAAAGTTAAATAGTCATTAAATGTGTGCTCCTTAATTTTCCTGTGCTATGTGTTTGCCTTTCTGGGATGTACAATTATGCTGATAATAAGGTGTTTATTGCAGTATAATTTATTCCTAAAATATGAGAGATTCATGGCATTTATTTTTTTATATAATTTTCTTACTGTAGATAATGACATTAAAGGTAATGTAATTACCTTAATGATGTGAGTAGAGTTGTATTATTTCCTGTGAAAGCTGCAACCCTTATGGCAGCTGTGTGAGTTAAGTATAGCTTTGTACAGTAAGAGGGATAAAAGGAGTGAGTGTATCCTACAAAACAAACATCCATTCATATCTCTGATCCTTAAACCTTGTGCTGCATGACCCTCTGGTTACTTCATTCCTCCATCCTTGCCTGGTTCTGCAGAAATTTTCATTGTGCTTGACTTCATGCACAAGGGACTTCAGTGTTGCTGTTCAAGCTTCAAACATGTAAGGGCCTTAGTAGAGGTTTGCAGGAAATCTTCACTGGAATTTGCTGCAGCACTCATTTCTTTTCTTTGAACATTCTTGATTAAAGCTATGCATCTGCAGTTACCAAAATCTGCAAGTCTTTAGAAGTAAACAAAAAAAAAGTAATATTGGGCCATGTAAGTTATGGAGACTGATAGAAGTAACCATGCAATTTTTAGTTGTGTACTTGTCCTGCATTATAGTATATCATCTCTTTATTGGTTTGTGCATGAATTGAGAATGGTACCTAAATTAGATGACCGGCACTTCTAAGTGAGAATCTTGTTCTTTTTGGCTGTCAGAAATGAAGTCACTAAACACTGTACATATTACTGCTTTACTGGAGGTCTTCGTATGGGTAGAAAAAGTGTTCCTAAATTAAAGATGTGTTTGTAATAAATGTTTAGGCTGCCCTAAATATTAATATTATTTGATGGTGACTTATATGAATCTGATTCTAGGACAGAATTATATTGATATTACATAATTCTCTTGTTCCTCCCTCTCAGTATCTGCAGCCTTAAAATTCTTGTTCTAAAAATTTGTTGTCTAAAAATTCATGGGAAATCTTTCAGCTGCTTCTAAACTAAAGGATTTCTGGGAAGCACTGTTTAACAGGATCAGATATCTGTAGTCTTTAGTTATGTCTGCTGAAAAATTTTTAATTGTTCAGAGGAAAAATAATGTCCCACAACAGTATTCTGAATGCAAATACACTGAGAACTAGATAATTTTAATTCTTTTTACATACATAAAGTTACTGATTGCATGATTGCTTTTAATGGCTGCTTGTGTCCAGTTTAATTCCTAGAAATTGCTTTTCTTGTCCAAGTCTGCAGATAAGCAGCAGAAATAGTGAGGACAATGCTTAAATGCTTTTCTTAATTATATCTAATTGCAATAAGGCTGCTCCTACATAATTTTTCTGTTCAGCAACATTCAGTTAGAACTTTCTTCAGTAAAGCATATGAATGGTTTTTATCACTGGAAACTGTCTACCTTTCCTTTATTCTTAAGATGAACATCTAGGGAAAGCCTATGTTTTGTCTTGTTTTCTTTTGATTTTCCCTTTTAGAGGGCATATGACCGTATCCAAAGCCTGCAGTGAGTGTTCAGCCTCTGAATGTATTTGTGTCAAGCGGCTGCAGTGATAATAGGCTGCGGGTGATGCAGTCTGCATTGTTAAGTCTTCAGGGAGCTTTGCTCTGATAAACCAAGCTTCATTCCACTGCCGCATCTCAGAGAATAAAGGGAGCAGAAATGAGCAATGTTATAAATCCCAGATTAAGTTAGAGAGATGCACAATGTATGAAAGAGGTTTTTGGTCTGTGACTAAATTCACAATTTTTCATCCGTGTTGTCTGTGCAAGAAAATAAATGTTATTGTTTTGCAAGTGTCTTACCTCCCCCGGCTCCTTGCAACCTTAATCTGGGTTCAGTAGCAAGCCACAGTGCTGTAATATTACTTTATTTTTTAATTAAACAGAAAGAAATGTATCCTGCCTTTCTTTACGTCTTGTGTATTGAATGTACTTTGAATTCCTATTGCTTTTCTTCATTTTCCACCAATAAGTTGATATAACTTTTGTAATAAAGAAGTGTAATGCAAATCTCTGCCTAGCTACTAAAATATGGGTAACCTTGGATCTGGAATTAGTTTGTCTGTTCCTTGGCTTTTTTGCTGAGTAATTGCCTAGAACTGCAACCAGCAAGGCTTTGGATTAGCCCCTGGCTATAGCTGTGTCAGATGCTCCCATATTCTTAACAAGCCACGTAAGTTGGTATGTTAAGAATTAGAGATTTTGACCTTTTCTGGATATTCCTAGTTTGAATAAAATTCGGTGGTGTGTTGGCAGAGAGGTATTTTAGTCTGCAGTCTTACGAAAACTGATTCCCAGTTTCTGAATAAGGTAACACAAAGTACTGATTGGACTGCAAGCTTTGACTCAGCACTTCTGTAGTTCTCCAAAGTGTTTCTACTCCATTTTAGCTCTCTCAAAAGATGCAGGTTCAGAGCCCAAGTAGCAAATAGCAGGAGCTGGGTGCGAGTACTTATGAGTGCCTTTAAAAAATGCTAACTTGTTTCAGCCTTAAGTCCTTGATCCTAGGGTTTGCCACAGTGTGTGGAGACATTGGTGGTGTTTTTCTGTAATTCCCATCAGCATGAAGAAGCTCAAAGCTGCAGAGGAACCCTTGAAAATTTAGCCCTTCGTTAGCAAGGTGTCTTGTCTATCAACAGAAAATATTAATTTGAAAAGCTCAGTTTCTCAACAAGTATTAAGAGAACATGATTTTTAGAAGCCTTGATGGTAGTGCCTTTGTTGGAATAAGGATAGAGGTGATATTGGAGAAACAAGCTGTCGCATTGGTAAAAACTGTAGCACCCATAGACTTTCAGAATTGTATTTCATTTTCAATAAATAAATCTTGAGACTGGTTCTGAAAGTCTATGTGGGAGTTTTTTTTTTTTTTTTTTTTTTTTTTTTTTTTTATGGCTATACTTGAACATTGTCTAATTGTTGTTTTCTTATGTTTGAGTTTTGTGCTTGTGTATTTCTTTATATGAAAATTATTAATAGAGTTTATGTAAATTTAGAAAGTTTTTAGTTTCATGTAAATAATTGTATAACACTTCAAAATTTTTTTTGTTTTATGTTACTATGTCTGTCAACCTTTTTTCTTGATTATGCCCAGGCTGGTATATCACTGCAGCATACTAGGAAATTTAGCAAGATATTTTTTTTAGGTTGGTTCATGTTATAACAACAAAATGAGACTTACCACATTACTATTCCTTTAGTAAAAACATCACACAAACACTTGCCGGCATTAAACTTCTAGAGGTGCAGAGTTTCATTTTCCTGTGTGGTCAGAAATGTAGCATGGATAATAAGCAGAGATGGCTATTTTGATAGACTTTACACTCTTTAAAAATCTCTCCATAGCTTTAATATTTAAAGGTTGTAATTCTGTTGCCAACTTCCGTCTGTTGTCTCCTAATGACAAGTCCAGGTGCCCAAATAGTGAATTATATGCTTATATGATGTTCCTTCAGAAGAAACAAATGAGTTCGGCTGCTTTTGTGAAATTGCCAGGATAATACAATGGAGATGGAAAGGAGCAGTAGAAACTAAACACATTTGTAAATGGATGTATTGGGAAAAAAAAGGGAGCTGTTTAGTCATGCAGAATCTGTGAATACATGTTGCAATATCAGCATAGCAGAGAAGCAGGGAGTGAGCTTGAGGTGCTGGATGGTATTTCTAACTGCTAACAGGTTGTTGCATGTAGGTATTCTCAAATAAATAAACAAGAATGTAGCTAGTAAATGCAAAAGGACATTGCTAGTACCTGTAGTTTGGACTATTTGGTGTTTTGTTTAACTTTTTATTGGTTTAATGTACTAGTGGATGGAGTATGTAAGGTTACATTCAACTAGATGAAACTTCTTTCAATATTTATTTTTACCCCCCCAGTATTATTTTCTGAAGAACCATTGATAAGGATTCTTATAGGGTATTTGATGACAGGTGCAATATATGAAAAAGCAGAGATTTTCCCAAATTATGCAGTAAAGGAGTCAGATTCATTTCTCAGTTTTTAAAGGAAGTTAGCAATGTAACAAATATTTGGTTGCCACTGCAAGAGATGTAATTTTAGTTGTTAGCTGAGGCTCTCTGTTTAGTAGCTCTTCTTTGCTTTCTTTTTCTGATATTTGTTGCTTTCTTAGCCTGTGTCCTGTGGGCATGGCAGCATCACAGTGAACAATAACAGCATAAAAGGTAGCATAACATATTTTGGGTCGTCACAGGCTACATGGCCAGGAGGATTTATTGTAATTTTGTTGTCTGTCCTTTGGGTTAGCACAGAATTAAGAACATCACTCAGTAAATTTAATCCCAAATTGTCTCTAATCTTTGAACAGAATAAAAGTTTCTAATCAAGTATTTTTTCCTAGTCTTATACTAGAGCCCCTATAAGGTTATATTTGCATATCAAATATGGATAAGTGTTTACACTGAAGTTGTTCTTACTAGCATTTAATATATGTGGTATTTAACTTTAAAATCTCAGAACAATAAAGTTATATGGAAGTCTTTTGCACACTGATGAACTCTATTTTTCCATTATTTATCTGTATTTAATCTGAAGAGCTTCTGTGATTGCTTACTGCTTTTAGGGTTTATGTTTGTTGGAGTTTTTTTTCCTTCATTTTTTTGTTATTGTTTTGGGGGTTTTTTTGGCATGGTATGCTCTTTTGAGAGTCATCTGATTGCCTAGCATATGAGATTAGAAACTCTCAGGAGGGATTTTGAACTGTTGCAATACATTATTTTTTCATAATACAGAAACTGGAAGGATGAAATTGAGGCAGCTGTAATATTTTCTCACCCTTCCTTGAAAGCAATGTCTCTGTTGTGGAGAAAGTAAAATTCAGAGTAGGAGAGGTGATGGCAATATGGATTTGAGTGAATCAAGCCTGGCAGGGCGGGAGTATCAGTGCAGAGAGAGAACAGCTGAGATCTGAGTTTCTCTGCTGATTTTTGGGTCCTGCGTCTTATGTAGCAAGTTTTTGCTGTTTCTTTGTGCTGACAAATGCTTTTTGCCTTCTGCTTCTAACCCAGAATTTTCTGAAGCAACACCCAGGCTTTTTGTGAGTGGTATTTATCCTGCATATCACTTAACAACACTAATGTGTTACTAGATTAAACAATGGCTAAAGTGTAAGAAGTCATCTAGGTACAATGATTTTCAGATTAAAGGTGGCAGAATCCATATTAAAAAATTCATTAATAATGTCAATTTGTGTGAGCAAGAGTTGTTTAAAATTGACTGCAGTGGATTTGGTGTTTACTTACCATTTGATCAAGGTTAATCCACAAAAAGGTTCTATCTTGTGGTACATAATCTAGCCTTTATTGAAAATAAATTAGCTGTCATATAGTATTTCCTTTGCTATTTGTATGAATCATCTGTGAAAAGTACATTATGTTCAAGTGTGAAGTTTATCTTGTTATGGTGATCTTGATTTTCTTTTTTTTTCCTTTGCCTTGCAATGAGGTAAATGCATAAACACTGTTGGAGGCCAGACCTAATAAAATGCTCTATATTCTTCATCTTATATTTCAGATTTCACTTTAATTAAAGTGAATAAAAAAAAAGTGGATCTCCAGAAGGGTTAATCCAGCCCAAGAAATTTAGTAGAGTGATGGCAGATGGAAGTTAGCAAAGACACAAGTGAGAGACTGCTTATGATTCAGAGCCTGTATGTTTTTGTACTTTCCTGATCGAGGAGGTTTCATCAGGAAACATTCCTTAGATTTTTAGTGTTAGAAAAGCAATGGGAAACTATAAAAACTATACAGAAAAACAGTTATTGTAGTAAGACTGATTTGCTGTTATCACCACTTCAGTATAGTATTAATGAAAGAAGTTCATGTACGGATACAAAACAAGTACTGTAACCACAGAACTTCAAATGCAGACAGTGTCTGATATATAAAAAGCAATTTGGCAATGATTTAAGGATCCTTCTTTTGATAACTGTAGTACTGAGGTTTAAGTGTTTTTCATGAGCATCCATTAGCACACTTGCATTCTAAGAAATGGCTTGGATGCATTATGCAAAGTAATGAAACATATTGTAAAGGGTGGCCAGATACTGCCCTTGATATGGTTCATAATGTGTGGTAGAGAGGCATGGAATGTTACTGCATTGTAAATCTGAAGATAGAAAACCTTCTACAGATGCAATAGGACTGGAGGTGTCTGCAAAGTAAAGCCAGTTTCATGAACTCCAAATCTCATTGTGTGGCTTAGTTGCTATCCAGGACCAGCCCAGTCCCTTGCTCACTCCCCACCTTGAGTAGGGTAAGGGAAAGAATTGGAAAAGCAAAAACAAAAAAACCCACAAACTTGTGAGTCAAACTAGAAGGAATGTAAAATAAAGATAAGAGGTGGGATACCCTTTCTAGCCCCAGTGATGCAAAGGCCGTCTCACCACCTCTCAGATGCAGACTGAGGCCTCATGACTCTCCAGGCAATGGCTGCTTTATAGAGGTTATCCCTCAGCTTTTATGGCTGAGTGTGCCATTGCACGAGGTGGAATATGCCTTTGGTCAGGTAAGTTCAGCTGGTGTGGTTGTGCCCCCTCGAGCTGCTCAGCTGTCCCTGATGTGCCCGCTGTGTGTCAGAATGAGGAGCAGAGACGCTGTGACACTGTGCAGGCACTGTTCGGTGCTGGCTAAAACACTGCTCTGTTGTCCCCACACCAGTTCAGACACAAGTCCAGGACACAGCACTGCATAGGCAGCTGTGGAGAGTTAATTCCATCCCAGTAAGATAGTCACTCCTCTATCTTAGACATTTCTGAAGCGAACCTTTGGTAGTACAGAAATGCTGAAAATAAAGGGTACAGACTTGTTAACTAAGGTTTTAGTTCTTACTCTGTGAGGAGTAGCAAATTCATTTTACTTGTTCAAGTTGTGCATAGGCTGGGACATCTTATAGGAAAAGTCTCAAAATCAGCTTTACACTGTAAAATTGGTCATAATCAGTGCCTCTTGTTTCATCCTCTGTGGCAGTGCTGTCTACAAGTTGGGGCAATCAATTTCTCTGAGACTTAGATGACGAAGTATTTTCAAACTGGGTTGATTCTTGGATTAAGGAAGTTTTACAATTAATTTAAGAAACTGTGAACCTCAAGCAAATGATGTTGTATTTCATATCTGCTCAAGTTCTGTCATATGTTTTTACAACCTACAAAAGGATGAATTATTTGTGGAAGTAAAATTTTACAGGGAAGCTGTTGCAGGCTAACTATTGCAAATTGCTGTTAGGGGTTAAATGTCCTTGGTTTCCAAATCTGTTTCTCAAATGTTTTGACCTTGCTCAGAAAAGACATTGTGGAATAATGCCATTTTTCTTTGCCATCAAGGATATATAAAACCGTTATCCAAGTTCTCTTGTATAGTGAGTCTCTTGTGTCTCTGCTGGAGAAAGTAGGGCAAAACCAAGGGATGGTGAAGATCAACCATGTACACAAATGCTTAATTATTTCAGAGAGAAGAAAAGGCTTTAATAAAATGTATGTGTTTCCATCATTCTAGTATTTGAACCAGCTAATATGCTAGTTCAGTTTTAATTACAGATGATTAACTTCTTTTTGAGCACATGGGATGTCAGGAAAATTGTTTGCCTGAAGCACCTTTGTTTAAATAAGCAATAACATGATGTATCAACATTAATCATGACCTTAACTGAAGGTAATAACATTTTTTCCCTGTTTTGGGCATAGATTTTGGTAGCACTGGAGAATGCAGGCTGCAGAAGAATTTAAGATTTTACTTTCCAGATATTATTCATTTTAACAAGGAATCAAAGTTCCTCTTAGCCTGCTAATTCCTTTTATCTATTTTTATTAATATTTTTTCTTTTCATGTGTGATGATCTCTAAGTTCCAAAGAGCTTTAGAGGTTTCTATTTCTAATGTAAGTTGCAAATGAAAAATGGATTTTTTCAAAATTTTTACGTGTGCCTTTTTTTAGGGAGAGTTTAGATGCTAAAATGAAAATTTGTAGTCTACCTACTAAAAGTTGCTGTCATTTCCCTGAAAATTTGCCAATCACATTGGGTGGAATTTATCTTACCTTGTAGACATTGAAAATGAAATAAATTTCACGCTATATGATATGTTTCCCTTGTTTTAATGAGAAGATGAGCTGCATGTAAATAGGTCAGATATCATACATAATAGCTGTCTAAAAAATATGTTTCATCCCCTTTGATTAAATTCAGGTAGGGGAGGTATCTTTCAGAGTTCTTGTGCCAATGTTCATAGTTTTTTTATTTTAAACCCTCAGTCATCTTTTTAGAGGGGACTGTTTATAGAGAATTTTACTGCAAGACATGTATTTGCTCTTGTCCTGCCACTTTTTTATTAAGACTTTTTTTCTATCTGTTCTTGTTAGGACCCAGGACTATAATGTTTCAGGAGTAAAAAATACCGAGAAAGTGAAGATAGTCCCTGCACCAAAGGGGTCTAAGTTTAAAACCAGGAAAAGAAACAATGGACAAATATGTCAGCATGATAATGTTAATCTTGTGCCAGTACTCTGAAAGTGACCTTTAGGTTTTATGTAGAAGAGAGATTTTGCTGAAAGCTTAAGTAATTAAACTAACACATTAGTTATTATGGGGTGATGAAAAATTATTTCACATCAAAAAAGTGTCTCCTGTTTTGGACTGGAAAGCCTGGTGCTTGTGTGAGTAGTGGTAGTGTTGAGTCACATCTCACACGGCCACTTTTTGGTCATCTGGCGGGGAGCCCTGCTGAATACTTATGTGAATAGTGTTGTGTGGCAGGGGAAGCTGTTTGGTGCTTTTTACAGTGATTGTCATCATTGGGCACAGATAGCAAAGCAAATGTCATGAGATGAGATGGCTTTATAAGGTTGTAATTTGCTTTCAGGGAAAATTCAGAGCTTGGTGAAAAGGCTAGCAAAAGTCTAATGGTGCAGAAAGTTTTATTAGAAGAGAAGATAATTATACCTTTTTAGTATGCTATTTCTTCTTGAGCTTTCATTAGGATTAATTTATTTGAAGTTGCCATTGCATGAGGAAGAAAATTAAAACATGTTTTGTAGGAGTCTCTGCATTTAGGTTTTAGACCTGCCTACAGCTTCCACTGACATTGGTTGAACCCACATGTGCTCAGTACTTCTATAAAAGTTTTTCTTGATCTAGCCTAAAGAGTAAACATGTGCCACGAATCTGGCTTCTACCTTGTTGGAAACAAACAAGAAAGAAAAATTTTATCTTTTGACTTGGGTTGGGGAATAGTTGGTGGGCACTATTTTTTATGCTGCCCTAACAGCTTCCTTCCAGCCTCCTTCTGGGGGTTGCTGCAAGGGTTCAAGTGCCCGTGTTGTTGCAGCTGATTAAAGTAGTGGTCACTTAATGCTGTCCCTTGTTTTCTTTCTGTCACTGGGCTGTTTCACCCTGGTGCTCACTGCCCCATGGCTGTGCTGTTTGGGGGCAGTGTGGGTGGGGGGAGCAGAGATGGCTGGGGAACTGGAAGAGGCCAAGGGACAGGATGAAGAGGAGATAAACTCCAAGGGGAGGAATGGGGCTGCTGGAGGAATTGATGCTCCTGCTTGTTTTAGTGGCTCAATTTGATGTGAAATCATGTTTTTCATGCCTTTTCTAACAGACAGATCTGCTTCTGATATGATCTCTTAATTCTCAGTCATACTACCAATGCTTGAAGAATTATATGAGAGATAGTCTGATGTTATTATTATTGCAGTAAACTTTATTTTGCTATTGAACTGAAGAATGAAAAATTGGAGCATGGCTATAGCCCTGCACAGATGGGGAGTGGTTTGATTACCCTCTGGTCCCATCAGATTGTGTGTGTTTACTCCCATGAGTATAGAATCACTCAGGTAATTCAGATGTTGCAGCATTTGCTTCCTGCCTGCAATTAACTAGATTGCAATATGATTATTTCATTATTTGTTAATATTGTCTAAGCTATTTGATTGTGTGGTAGCTAGTTCTCGTATTAAAACCAGGAAAGTCACCCATGAATCCTTAGAATAATTGTGTGGTTGATATTTTAGCTAGACAATTTTTGAAAATTGCAGTTGTCTTGTGTGTAACACAATCAAAATCGGCATAGAATACTTCAGATGAATTTATCTCAGTTTTGAAACGTCTCTATCCCTGTTAGTTTGGAAAAGTATGACAAAATATTATCACAGCTCAACCTATTTGTAAGTGTGTGGGGGGACTCCAATTCCAAGCTTTTTTAACAATTTTTTACTTTTATAAATAATTAAGTGTAAATTGAAACCTTGGAATGCAGTAAAACTCTTGGTCACATTATTTTCACATCACTTTTATTTTTGTGCTGAGTGTGGGAATGTATTCACAAAATTTTGCTGTGTCATCTGGCTTTGAAGATCCAGACTGGTAATGTAAAAAGAGATTTTCTGTCTAACTTTGTCTTGAAGAGGAAAGAATTCTGATTCTCTTTCTTCCTTTCCTGTCATGGTTTGAGCCTGGCACAGAGCCAGTGCCCCCATGAAAATGCCCTCACCCTGGTGTCTGCTGTGAGATGTGACCAGGAATAAGGAAAACAGGCTTTAGCTTAAACATAAAGAACACTTTATTACCTAAACTACAGGAAAATAGGGAAAGACTATAAGGAAAAGAAAAAAAAATTGAAAACCTTACAAAAACCACTTTCCCCCCTCCCCACTACCTGACTTTCCCAATCCGATACATTCTCCCAAATCATCAACTGCCCAGCCTTGGCCCCACATTTTAGTATACTCAAACTGCAGTTCATGAAGAGGAAAGGAGTCCTTCTTGTTCCATAGGCTTCCCCTGGAAACACACTGAAACCTCGTGTGCTTCCCTGTCACTTCGGCACTGCCCGGAAAAAGTCCTTTTGCCGCTTGTGACATCTTCCTTCCATGCCCAGTGCTCTCACCACTGACGCATGGCCAGAGCTGCTTTTAGGGTTGTCTTTCAAGGATGCCTTGTCTCACTCCAAAAAGGCACAGTCTCTGCTTTGGGACATCTGTCCCCCCCATATTTTTCCAACCCCCTGGGGCCGGGGGGTCCTCACGAATGAACCCTCCTGGTTTTGAGCCACTGCTTCCCCCTAAATGCAGTCTGTGTCACAGGAACGACTGAGTCCATGGCCACAAGAAAAGTCCAGCCAAAAGGCCACTCCAAATCATCTCTCCCCATTCAATCATCTCCACGTTCTTCGGGCCAGGTCCTTGTCTCATCTCATCTCTTATCTCCCTTCTTATTCAGCTTCGAGGAGGATTAGCATTTTTGCAAGGCCCCAATCATGAAAGAAAGGGTTAAAAGTTTTCAGTCTCTGTCTGTCCCGGGACGATGATACTCCCACACGTGCTGCTGCTGCGGCCGGCCGGGCTGCACCCTTCCCCCCCCCCCCTTCCTCCTCCTGGGCTGGCTGCTATCACATTCCGTCTCGCCGACTCTCCCTCCTGGGGGGGGGAATGGCTGCCCGATGTCTCTTGGGGCTCCTCCACCCTTCCATCCTTGAGAGCTTTCTCACCCCCATCTCTGTCCAGGCCCCGGGCCTACCGCATGGCTGCCCCTCCCCCGCCCAGCAGCAAGGCTGGACAGGGGAGGGTGATCTGACCTCTTCGAAGCGACGTCCCAAGAGAGAGTGCCAAGGGCAGTGCCCTGCTTTTTAACCCCTGTGTATTCTCGGAGGTGTGTCCAAACCCCACTGGCTACACCAGGTGCCAGTCTCAAACCCAAAACCTTCATTGGTTTGACCACAGCTTCCCAGAATTCCCACTCCTTCCTGGTCAAACCACCACAGTGTGATAGGCTCAAAGAACTGAAGTATGCACTTTATAGCACAAGGTGTGTTTAAAATGCACAGCAGTGCATATTAGTATCAGAATTTTATAAAATTTGTTAGTGACTGTTCAGTCAGAGCCTTTTACGAAAGACACTTAGGTTTCTTAGCATTTCAACAGTTTATACTGCGGAACCACTGCTCTTCCCTGTCAGTTGCATACAAGACATGTGGCAATTTTAGCAGTTGTGTGAGGAATATGTATTTATGTGAGGAATTTATATGCAATGTATCCTTTAATGAGCTTTAACTTCACTGGAAGGAGTTACTGTGCAGACATAAAGTGATTCCCAGAGGTACTGGCTGAAGTTCTCCAGTAGTCCTTAGAACATCTGATTAAGGCTGTAAGAGAGTAAGTAAGGAGTAAGATATTAATAATAGAGGCTTACAGTGCTCGGCAGAAGATCATGGATTGATTACTGAGTATTTATAATTTTCTACTAAAGTCAGGCCATTTCTCAGAACTTGGACATTTGACCTTTTTGCCCAGGTTTCCCCACTTTGTAGCTATAAATAATGGTGTCGCCCTTAAATATAAGGCCACTTTTAGGGATTATATTTTCTTTTTGAAATGGATGACAAATTAGAAAATTTATGCAAGTTATTTAATATTGGACCATTACTTTTAGATTGATTTTAGTGGAGAAAACTTTGCGTATAAATTGTCAGTGCAACTCTCTGCTGTCTGGGGTAAATATCAAAAAGACAAATTTTTTGATATTTTTTGATGGGGATGGTGAAATTTATTTGATATGGATGCAGAGGCAATGCACTTCCATCCATCTTGGTTTGGTTTTTTTAGGATTTGAATTTGATTTGATGCTTATCTCTGTCTGTTAGCTTCCTTTTTTTCTTGACACTGCTTTTCTGCAGGTTTTCCTTCAACAGGGCTGAATAGTGGTGTCTGTCAGTTTTGTTGTTAAAAAAATACTGGACAGATGTGTGTTTTCTATGCAATGCATAAATGTTGGATACTATAGAATGGAAATGTGGTAGTCGGTCGTTAGTGTTTCTCGCTTAGTATTTTTTTTTCACTACATTATAAAAGTTAATCTGTTCTTGGTGCAGAAAGAATTTCCATGGTCATTGACCTGTTTTGCATTTGAAGTCAGTTTAGTGTTTATGAAAGGCTTCAGGAAGCTATTGTCTTTGGCAGAAATCTGTCTGAGCATCCTGCCGTGTACATGGATTTTTTTTTTTTGTCTGTTTCATGGTCCACAGTTCTTCCACTGAGGAACCATATGCATGGATGAAAACTCATAATTGTCATGGTGGTTGGTGTTCTTTTTTGTTTTGTTTCTTATCTTGTTACTGATTCGTGTGAGGAGATTTTTTTCCCCCTTTTTCCTTTTTTATAATTTGGTTGGTTTTTGACTGCTTGAAGACATGGATGTTTCTTATAGTGTTACTATCAGAAGTACTAATTAAATATGATAGTAGTTATTTTTATTTTAGTTTGCTAAGCAGAACATGAACGGTGTTAGTTTTCCCAGTGAAAGGAAATCTTTGCAGCCACTCTCCAAATTCAGTACTGAAAAGAAATACATATTTTATGAACTGACAAACAAGCTTATAATGTGAAATAGAATTTTACTTCCTGTGCCTTAGACATTCTGTAGCTACAGAGGGCAGAGAATGTACTATGTGTTGGCATTTTATGTAAATTATGCTTTTCCGTAAGGCTAATTGTAATTTTGTACTTAATTTTGATATAATATTTGGAATATTTTATGTGCATTAATTAAGTCAAGGTTACTATGTAGATCATAATATTTAGAAAGTAATGTGGTATTCGGAATCTGCCTGTTACCTGGCATGTTTTTTCTCCAGTGAATTGGTTTTGTTTCTGTAGAGCTATAACATCTATCCGACCTGCTGCTATTATCTGCCCTTATCACCATTTAAAAGAAGACCGTGGGGAACATTAGGCAAATGCTGTTTTGCAGTCACTGCTCCATTTAGATTGAATGGGCAGGATTTATACATAATGCTCTCAAGCTTTATTTGTATATTATGGGTGTCTCTTACATAGCCTTGGAATACATGTATTAATACTAAACCAAGGTGGGGAGCCAGAAATATGAACTATGGAGCCTTTTGTGCCAGACAGAAGGGAATCAGTTTGTGGTTTTGTTTTTTGTGGTTTTTTTTTTTTTTTTTGGTTTTTTTTTTGCTAGATAAGATGAAAAAATACTTCTATAATATGGCCAAATCTGTTTTTCTTTGAAAGTGCATACACCAGTATCATGTTCTATCAGATAACATTTAGTATAAACTGAGATGATGTCAGGAAACCATATTTTTGAAAAATAAACTGATCAATGTGTCAAGGAGAGTTTTTTCCTCAGAGATTTTGGGAGGAATTGAAAAAATGAAGTATTCTGCAATCTAAGTGTCTGGATTTTTTAGGTGTTATGAAGGAGGGCAAATAAAATGTTCAAGCTAGTTGTGAGACAGCCTTTAAGAGGCATTAAGAAAAAAAGTTTGATGTACGGAAAAATGTTGTTTCTTGGGATTTTGATTTTCTAAAAAAAACCCCAACAAATTGTAATGTTATTGATATGTGAGGAGTGCTGAAATAGCTCTTTTTGTGATTGCAGGTCGTAGCAGAGGAAAAGCAGCATTTGCAGTTACTCAGTAAATACATCCAGGGATATGAGAAGGGAAAAAGCTGTGCTAGATGTTTATATCTAAAAACAGTGGGTGTATTGTTTTGTCATTGACCTTTCCAGTCTCGTACTTTGGGTTTGCAAACCTGATTACAGATTCAGCCAAGTGTCCCAAAGCAGGGACGTGATAATTGTGATATTGAAGTTATTAATTCAGCTTTTTAATTGTATAATGATATTAAATATTGACATGGATTTAAATTCTCTATGCCACTAAAATGATAGAAGTTGAAAAGATAATTTGCACTTCATCCAGATTTATTTTGCAGTTTTAAACTTGTGAATCCTATATTCTGTGTGTTCCATTCAGAGTATTAATCTCCCAGTAGAGAAGTATTAATGCTGTTGTGCAAATTGTTAGCCAAACTCAATCTGTTTAGTGAAACTGCAAGCAAAATGAAGCAGAGAAAGAGGAAAGTATGATGGAGAATTTATTTTATGAGGTAAATAAGAAGACAGCAGCTTCTTAGTGGAAGAAAAGTTTTAAGGCCAAAAGTAAATCTAATTGTTCTGAGAGGAATAATACATCAGGGAGGGTAAAAACAGAATTATGGAACCTTGAGAATTTTTTTTATGTGACCATATATATTATATAAAATTAAATATATTTTAATAAATTCCCTAACCTTCATAATTACTAGCTTCTCATTTCAGATATGTGTAAGAGAAAGTAGGTGTGTTTAAGATGGAGAGAATGTAAGGAAGTAATAAGATATGATAAAGGCAACACCAGGGGATTTATTCACTGATCCAGGAAATCCCTTGTAGTGCTTTTTCTATTCTATATCCTTATCTATTACAGGACCTATTTTTTTAATGTTACATGATACAGAGTACGGATTAAGCACTAAAATTGATTTCTGAAAATATTTTATTAGATTGTTGCCTTTGTGGCAGTTTTTCAGTGCTTCATGCAGATCTTTCACCCATGCTGAATACTACCATGCAAGATTTTGCTACTCAGCTGTGCCATTGAGGCAATGAATTCTGGTCTGACAGAAAGTGAGTGAGTGATTTCTGACTGACCCTGACCAGTGCTTCTCTGCAAATTTATAAGGAGAAAGAGTTTATGACTCTTTTGATAAAACCCAAGAGGCAGGTCTGGGTGCTTCTGCTGTCAGGTAGGCAATCCATGCGAGGACTTGGACAAAATAGGGCAGTACTCTCTGCAATAAATTTTCATTGAAAGCTGCATGAAAAGTCAAAAAGCCTCTGATAGAAGCATAAAACAGTCAGTTGAAAGCATAAAAAACCACCGATATAAGCAGTGGAACCTGTTAAGTGATGGCTCTCTTAGCCTAAGCCAAGCAGGGTGCTGTGGATATTCTTTGTTCATGGAATTTGCAGATAGATCCAGTATTGATTGGTGACCCAAACCCAGCAGATTTACATGATTCTAAACAGACTTAGTAATAGATTTGCAATCATTTGCAATACATTATTTTAATGTAATTCCCAGTACAGGATGATTGAGAGCGTTTATTAGCTTCGTGTCACATAGTCCCAAACTTTGTTTTCAGAATGAAAGAAAAGAATGAGTTTAATTACATCCTTTGTATACCTCGCTTATTTATATTACTTATTTGACCAAGCTGATTGAGTTGACAGATGTGAAACATAATCCTGACTTTAGAGGTTTTGGCAAGTTATGGATGGCCTTGGTGGCCCTGTTGTGTCATCTTTTGTAGCAGTGTCATCTTTTAAAATGTTTTATGTATTTGTGAAGACAACAGTGTTATGATGTATTAATGTACTGTGTTCTTATCCCCATAAGATAAGGGGCCAATATTTCTAGGGTTAAGGAACTGAGACAGAATATTTACTGTCGTCTGAAAGGAGAAAATAGTCCATTGCCTTAGCCAGAAAGCCATCACTTCTCTGTATGTGCATTTTCTGTTTCAGCTACTGTAGTATTTGAAGAGTTAATGGGCATTCACTCCCTCTTCCTGTGGTGCAGTGTTTGTGAAATAGAAAAAATTCCATTTGTTCCCATTACTTTGTCAAAATAATGAATGAAAAGAGCATCAAGCTGATTAAAGATAGCTGCTGCTTCTGTATGGGTGGCAGCTGTGCTTCTTGTCTGCTGAAGAAGTTGTTGATTGCATGGTCAGGACTGAGACACAGCTTTTATCATGTCCTGGAAAAGGGGCAGCCAAGTTTGTTTTGCTCCCTCCAGGCTGCAGAGCATGTTTATGCTGTGAGCTTACACTGTGTGTTTTGTTTTGAGGAGTAAGTTGAAAAAAATTACTATTTTGATTTTCCACCAATTTGCTCCCAGGCAGAAGGATAGGTAGGGTGACAGAACAGGAAAACCTAGACTGAGTCTCTTTGTTTCTCATTTTTGGGGGATAAAGGACTGTGATAATTTAGTCCTAAAAGTCCTCTTCCCAGTATGATGAGGCATTTCAATTGCTATTAATGTCATGAAAGGTCTTGGTGTATGTTGTTGTACCCTGGGAGATTATAGAGAGGTGGCCCTTGGAGACATTTATCATACTACAGATCCCCATTGTGTTACACACTGCACAGATGCATAACAAAAATCCAGCTCTTGCTTGTGTTTATGTCCCAAGCATAAGGCAAGATGGATTCCAGAGGCAGCCGGGATGGAGAGATGCACACAGGAAAAGCAGAGACACACACACACAAACAGATATATCTTCATGATCCCTTCACAGACTGCCACGGCTGCCCAGAGAAGGAGCAAGCACTGTGGGGAGATTAATTTTTTTCATCTGTTACCTTTCAAGTGCAATGTGATCAAAGCTAGTGTTGAAGCAATGCAGCATGTAAGGAGTCTGTTTGCATTTAGCTGAGCTGTCTGATTTTGCTTTCATTACATAAGGTGAATGTTAATTTCACGACAACAACTCAGGTGTTTCTTGCTAGAATAGTTACTTGGTTTCTGGGAAAAATCCTATATGTCCAGGAACATTGATGCCCTTCTAAGAGAAGCTGTCACTTTGAAAATCATTTATGACACAAGTGAACAAATGTCATCAGTTTTATTACTAATGATCACATAACCTTCAAATATGTTCCTATGAAGAAGCTGCCTTGGGGACCCCTTTGCTTCCCTTACCCCAATTGCATAGCAAGCACTAGCAACAATTGCTTACTCATGGAAAAAAGTAATGTTAAGTAAAAAATATTTGATTTGTGAGTTGTATAGAATGCTTTTCTATTGCTTTTATTTTTAATGATATTTCCCTGTTATTATTATTTTGTTATTTAAATTAATTTTGAGTTGACGGTGATCTACCACAATGTTTTCTGCCATCTTAGAGTAGAAAAATACATAAAGCTGTTTTTTCTGTTCATTAAAAAAAAAAAAAAGCTGAAATCAAGAAAAGAACATTCCTGGATGCATTTCCAAAAACTGGGTAACAGTGAAGCCCTTTATGTCAGAGACTCGCTTATTATACTCTGAACATAGTAATTGTGACCTCTTAACTTTCAGTCTTCTGTTTTTATGAAGACTCTTAGACTTTTCTGTTTTTATTTTAACATGTTCCTTAAGTTAAGAAATGCTCTGTTGGGTGAGACCGCTGCTCTGTCTGCCTGAGGAGCCCTGGAGGCAGTTCTCTAGATGGAGACTCCCTAGGGCTGGGTAGAGGGGCAGGATCATCTCCTTGGGCCTGCTGGCCACCCTGTTCCTAATGCACCCCAGGGTGCCATTGACCACCTTGGCTGCAAGGGCCATGGGTAGCCTGCTCAGCAGGACCCTCAGGTCCTTTTCATCAGAGCTGGCTCCCAGCAGCTCAGTCCTGAACCTGTCTTGTACATGAGATTGTTATTCCTTAGGTTCCTTATATGCCTATGCAGTGTCTTGTGAGAAATTCCAGAAGTTAGTTATAGACTCTGTTCTTAAAATCAAAAAAACACTTCAGGAAAAAAAAAAAAAGAAAAAAACTACAAGCCCAACAACCCCTAAAATGGGTGGGAGTATTTATTTTAATCTGTTGCAAACTTTGCAAGGATTTCTTCAAATTTTCCTCCACTTTTCCTTTATTTTCAGTACATTTGATCTGTCATGGTTTATGTGCTTTCCTCTCCCTGTTTGTATGAGTTTTCAGGTTGTTTAACTCTTGGCTTTTTCACTGAGATAATCTCCTCTACTTTCCTGTTGAGCCAAGAAGGTCTCCATCTGTTTTGTTTTCCGTTAGAAATGTTAGGCAGTTTTATCTGGTCATCTAGCACATTGTTTTTTGAATAGCTCATGCTTGCATTCTCTTATGCTTCTTTTTGACCACTCCTTTTGGATTTTGTTTATTTGTCTTCTTGTACCATTTCTATTTGTGTCCTTTCTTAAAATTGAATATCATTATACTGGATTTATTGGAATATTCATTTTTTTTCAGTGTTATTTTTCATTTTGTTGTGATTACTTTTAAACATTGTGTTTTCCCACTCACAACTTGATACAAGTAATTAGTTTCATTTCTGAATAAAGCCTGAAGAGTTTCTTGTGGGGGATTTAAGACTAATTCTTCTAGATACCAGTCACTGCATCAAAAAATTGCATTCAACTTGTCCTGATCTGCCATTAGTCCAAACTGCATGTGGAGAGATAAAAATTGCTGCATCTGCATATTGAGTTTTTTGTGTCTCAGATAAAATCTCCTGATCAAAGTCTCCTATCTAACACATTTCTAGGCTTCTAATACTGTTGTACAAGCACTTACAAATTTTACCTGTAATTTGTTATTCTCTATTGCAGGTGCTGATCAGCTGACATTGCAGGAGGTCAGACTTGCTTTTCTGGTTAATCCTGACTTCCTTTGTGTGTCTGCTCTTATCCCCCCCTTATCTCATGGTTTCATTGAGACAGCGTATTTCTTGGGCCTTGGGCAAGGATTTGTAAGTGTTTTGGTGAATGCTGCCATGGGGGTCCTTAACTTCAATTTCCAACTAAGAAACAGGATTGAAGCCTTTAAAATACCCTTCATATGCTCCCCTTCTTCCTAAAGTAGCTGAGAGAATGGTGACCACAATGCCTAATTATAAGTAATCTAACTTTTTGCCCAGTGCTGCAGTCTTTAGACTCAGTGAAGGAATTATTTGTCACTCCCCTGGGACTTTGCAAACCATCTGTCAAAATCTTCCATTGCCAACAATGGCTTTTGCCTATTGTGGAAATTCCCACAACTGCAGAACACCCTCAGTACGTGAGGATGCTGCAATACTTCCTCTCAATCCAGCTTTGGCACCACTACTGCTGCAGCATTTTGAACCATCTCATGTGTGCACCTCTTTGTGAGGGGTACTCATGGAAAAATATGCAAGAGATAGGACAGGTATCATTTCTTAGTTCAAAATGTCATCTGTGTTTCTGTCAAAGAACCCATATGAGCAAGTTTTAGTTTTTTGGGGGTTTTTTTTGCTTCACAATAAATTGGAACAATGACAAATGAAAATGACCATTGTGCAGAAAATGCCTGTGCTCTGAGTATGTTTTTCATGTAATTCTTTTGCATAAGTATACATACAAAGTAAGATGAAGTACCTCTGTGTACTGAAACATTAGGTTTGGCCTAATATTGGTAGTTGGTCATAAATTTGAGCTCTTGAATATTTAAAACTTATTCTTTTTATAAATCTCAAAACTTGGATGAATTTGACTAGTACCTTTTAACCTATGCCAGTCTTACTTGTTCTGATTCAATATATTTTCTTTTTATTAAGCTCACATAATTGCTTCTATTTATTGCTCCCATATGCTGGCATGTTCTGATATGGAAACAGTGAATCATTATTTTCCATGTCAGTAATTTCAACATTTTAGCTAATACTTTATATTATTAGTGTGGTACTACTTATTTGGGGCATACATTAGGATTAAATGTAAAACCCAGAAATGGGTAGGAACACAAGTATTAGAAAATTTGTACTTGTCTGACTAGGTAAGATGTGAGCAAATTAAATATATCTTCTGTATAGTTTCATGTTACCTCATTATGATTATGAGATGGATATCACCTCTCAAGGACACTAAAGAAAAAAATAATTTGGGTTATTATAGGAAAAATAGATGTTTTTATTTCCTTCATGTTCCTAGAAAAACATTCTTGCACAACTCAGAATATTTAAAGCTATTGGAATTGTTTTGTTTTGTAGTCAGTATTACAAATAATTAAATTTAATCATGGTCCTTTTTTTGAAAATGAGCTCTGTTTTCCAACTATCTGCATTTCACAGTATTTACGATGCCAATTCAAATTATGACTTAGTGTGTTTATTAGTTGGAAATCATACTTAATATAGAGGACTTAGAACTGGGTGATCTTGAGAAGCGAAAATTTTATTTCCACTATTAGTGCTTTGGAAATTACGTTATGAATCAGTGCATTTTATTATGGTGTTTTTTCAGCTCAAGTATGAGATTTGAGCTGTGTCTGAAATCTCATGCAGAAACCACCTAAAGTATTGATGAACTCTGTTCATAGAACAACAATCATAAAAATGTTGCTTATTTATTTCTTTTATCTTCAGTTGCCTCAGAGAAGAGAGGCAGAAACCCTTTAATGTGAGTGGGAAAAGAGAGATGCAGAGAAGAAGCATGATCTTGAGGGTATATGACTGTGTGCATACTTCATTAAAGTTTGTGTACTGACTTGTTTATTTATGGTTTCCCATCAGCCTTCTTCTGTTTTCACCTGTGGTTACACATAGCCCAGTCTCAGCAAAATATTTTTACTAACTTCCCATGTATTTGAAGTGATGTAAACACTGAAGAGCTAAATCCTTCTTTGAATGCCGGCCTCTGGAGGTGTTTTCTCTTTATTTCAGAATCCTTCAAAGAGACTCAGTATATCACAGGCAGGTTGCTGTCTAGAATTATCTAATAAATTGATGGAGACAAATCAGCTGTCTGGGCTACTTGGTTGGCATATCAAACTCCTGCAGACTCTTACACATGTATTGGAAGAAAGAAATTTATTTTTGTGTCCTTATTATTGCTTATTTTGTTGCTTAACTAACACAGACATTTACCTAAATGCTTAGGTTTAATAGATTTTAATTGTGTCCAGTTATCCAAGCATAGTCTACATATTTCCACAGATGGTCCACTCTCTAGTAGGGAGGAAGGACAGTCTCCTAACAGTTTTTAAATCAATGAATTTGCTAATTCAATCAAAATAAGAGAGGTTCCCACGTTTCAGCCATCCTCCATCCAGGTGACTCATGAATTTCTTGTACATTGGACTGCTGGATGTTAGGGGTTTTCCACTTGGAATTGTGGGTGTTTTTTTCTGAAGAACCAGAATTGTTTCCTCTCCAATTCCACCTCAGTTTTTTTCCTTCTGTACTATTTTAAAAGTCATGTTTATGAAAAACTATATGGTATATAGTTTTTCAGATAGTTGCAGTTTTAATCTGTACTTGCCCTCTGTGTTTAAATAGAAGTTTTTCTTTTTCTTTGACATTTTTTAGCGTATGAATACTGTTTTGATTTCTGAGAGTTGTCTGTTGTTCGGCAGTTTGATATTAACAGCTTAATGTTTAATTTGTGTAATAGCAAAAATGACTAAAGCACTTTGATTTTGAGGAAGAGGAGAAATCTGTGAGGGAAAGGATGGAAAATGAAATGTTCTACCTTGCTTACATTGGTTCTAGTGTAATTTTCTTTGCCATTCATAAGAGTATGCCTATTACTCTGCATGTTCTAGAACAGAGAACACAGTTTACCGTTAAAGTATGACCATGCTTAAAAGCCTACAGGCATTATTCTCATCTCTTTTTTACTGCAAGAAGGTGGTGATTAAAAAAAAGGGGGGAAAAAAGCCCTTTCAAAATTAAAATTTTATCTTATTAAGTTGAGTTTTTTACCCTACCAAAGCAGTAAGTCTTTTCTTGAGTTTCAGCAAGTTTCAAGACCTAAATTTATCAAAAGACTCTTCAAATAATTTCCTGCTTTTGTGGCTTTCTGCAAAGAATATATAAATTATTTCTCCATAATCTTTAATTATGCTGAGCCTGAGGAGCTGTTAGAAAGCATACTGGAAAGTCTTCCATAACATGCTTAATTCTGCATAGTCCCTATTTGGTGGCTAGGTTGAACAACAAGAAGACAGAAAACACAAAAATATTCTCTCTTTCCTGCATTTTCTTCTTCTGCCACCCTAAATTTTGGTATTCTTAGAATTTCACGGTTTCTTCCTTCCATTTTATTTGTCAAAGACACTTGGTGTTATCTTGTAGAATCCTTGATTGTAGGTGGGTCTATGGCATCCTGCTATAGCATGCCAGGCCTGGGATGTGTGGTGTCCTCAGTTTGCTAAGCTGCGTTTGTGACACATTCCTGTAGCTGCTGGATAGTGGTCACATGGCCACATATCTTAAAGCTTCCAGCTACTGTGGTTGGAAGAATATTTTGCTCCATTGTACTCTCCTTTATCAGTAAGTAGTGTATTAATCCCTGACATCTATTTCCCATGTTATTGCATTAACAAGGAAAGTTTATGGATTTTTTTTAAAAGAATTTTTACCTCCTGTATGACTTTGGTTGAAGTAAAAAGGGACTCTTTAAACTAGGGCAGTCTGAAATGTAAGGAAGTCCAAGGAAAGTGCCACAACTCTGGTGAACTGCTTTTATTTTTGTGTTCGTTTTGGCTTCTGTGATTGTAGATGTCAGAGTTAGATGGAGGAACATGTCTGGATATTAGTTCCTTTAATTTGAAGAAACTACCTGTTATTCTACCAGTATACAAGGACAATTGGAAAAAAAACTTATTTTTAATGTGGAATATTTATTACAGTAATATAGCTCATATTTGTACTAGAACTAAGGTGTAAAATTCTAAAGGGAGAGACAAGTTGGTTTACCCAGAGAGCCAGGTCTGGAAGGACTGGACATATTTGTACGAGATTTGCTGTGGCAAAGCCTCAGCCCTGACTGACAGGGTCCATTCTGCACGTATTGGAAGAATTGAGGATCAGTGTGAATTCTTTCACTGGCATCTCTGTAGGAGCCATAAGGCCTTGCCTGGAGTTGACAGCTGTAGTGCCTTTGTTTTGAGATGTGAACATTATCTCTGTTTGTTTCTTCTTTGGTTTTGTTTATTTTGGGCCTGTAAGGCAGCTATCAGAAGACAGCTGTCATTTACTGTCCCTGGTGACTGGTTTAGATAGAACTGAACACCTACAGTTTCCTGTCCCCCAAACTACTCTGTATTCTTAATGCCTTCTTGTCTTGTCAGGAGGAAAGGAGGCCTGCCATTAAGGAGTTATTACTGTGAAGCTGGCTGCAGGAATGACTGTCATCAGGCTGGTCTCTGATGTCATGTGTACATTAATGAGATGGAAATGAGGGTTTGCCTTTCTGCTCTTTTTAATGAGCATCTTTGGGGTGACCTAGGGATTTCATTAAAGAGAGAAGAAGACGCATCAATAGATTAAGTGACACTTTAGGGCTTCTATCTTACCACCCTTCATTCAGCATGGAATGGTCTCCCTGTCTTTGACTTTATCTGCTTGTTTTCCAGCAATTACAAAAAAGAAGGGTCATATTTTCTTGCCCATCAGTGCTTGCAGAAGTTTATAACACAACACAAAGGAGATGATTTGCAAAGCAGCATTTCTGAGTTCCAGTGGTAGTCATGAGATCTGAGTTTGAAGTAAACGCAGTAAGATTGAGGCAGCTCCAGTTTGGGGTGTTTGGTGTTGAGCAGTGCAGTCATGTTGTGGTGCTTAGCCAGAAGATGCCTCCAGCGATTGCCTGTGAAGTCAGTGGTGACATCCTTGTGCTTAACACAGTCCATCTAACAACGTAAGCAGTGTTCAGCTGTCTGCTGGGACTAATGTCAGGGTGTGCGTGGACAAGCCCATTAGCATTTTGTGGACAGAGTCCAGTGTCTATTAACAGAACTGGCTTGCTGTGGGATCTCAGCACCTCAGGACTGAGGTGCCGAGCCACCGAGACCACCCTTGGGGGGCTCGGGAGTCCTGGAATGTTGCCAGAAGTGTCTGGTGGCTGGACTTTGATCCTACACGGGAGACGACACCTGTATGAGGATAGGAGGACTTCACCGGGGTGAATGGTGAAGGGATTAGTTAATTAGAGGGTGAGACACAGGGCTTAAGATTGCTGTACAGGGGGGTTTAGAGAAGTAAGATGGAGGAATTGGGGCGTGTCCTGTCCTTCTTCTTCTTCTTCTCCTCCATCTTCTGTGATGATGGTGGCACTTTGGGATTGGTCATTACTGAAAGTGCACCGGACAATAAGAATAAAAAGGATTGGGGAAAAATGCTAAATATTGTACATGTAACAATGGGTATAAAGATAGGTGACTGTCCGGAGGGCAGCAGCAGTGTGCTCATGGCTGGCTGCTGAGCAGACCTCTGTCGGGCCGAAAGAAAATCTTTTAGATAAACAATTAATAAACATAAAGACCGAAAGAAGAACTGAAGCCTCTTCTCGTCCTTTGATACGCGGGCTGCCCCAAGGCCACTCCGGGCCTCTCCAGGCCCTTCAAACAGCCGAAAACCGGACAGCTTGCCAGTCACCTGAATCCTCCATGCAGTGACAGTGAGTTTGCCTGGCTTCCTTCCCCTTCTGAAAATGCTGCATTTCAGCTTTTCAAGTGGCCATATGAGGGTGATATCCTCCCTTTAATTTACTAATTACTAATTTACTAATGAATTATTGCAGTGAAAGGTAGTTCATTGCTTTTGCTGATATCAGCTCAAGTATTTTTCCTGGCTTTTATTTTTTCAAATTTTTTTTCTCTCCAGTGTATTCCTGCATAGTTAAAGAACATTGCCAACCCTGTGTGAGGTTCTTGGATGAGGTTTCCTAACAGTAAAGTCACTTTTAAGAAATACCTGATCTCTGTCTAAAAAGACATTTGAAAAGAGACAACCTACATAATGCTGATTCATATGATTACCACAATTTATGTACAAACTTAAAGTAAAGACATTTGCTTTCAAACTCAACAGAATACTGAAGATCTTGTTACTGTGCAATGATTTAAGTAATTTAATTATAGTTCACCACATTCTTTATTACTGATGGAAGCCAATTTCTCAGGGGCCAAACTTTGAGAGCTGCATGGTTACAGATCAATAATATTTTTATTTTCTTGAGACTCTGTGCATCTTGTTCAGCCCAGTAATTCCTCTATTCCAGCATTTTTGCTAATTGTTTATTTACTGCTTCGGATTTCAACTGTCTTACTAAAGCATCAATTTCATTATTATGATAAAGTGCTTTCTTACCATAGCTCACCACTGATGCAACTTTTCTTTAGATTCTCATTTTAATGACATTGAATAAAAGCAGATAAGCTTGCCCTAGTAGTGTAAGAAATCTGAGACCTTAGAAGATTTTCAGTGCCAATAAGAAAGGACATCACCCTAAGTTTTACACTTAAATAATTTTCATTATATGAAATCTTGCAGTTGTTTTACTTACAGAATTAAAAATTAATGGAAGTAGCTCTTTTATGCATATGATCACAACAGAGAGGTCATATTGCTGTTAGCATCATCTAGTATGCTGCTTAAGTTCCATTTTTGTTTGGTACACAGATAAAGGTCAAGGCGATTGACTTGGTTTCACCTTTCTGTAGCTCTGAGTAGGGATGCCCATTGCAGCCCCTTGAATTCAGCGTGGATGTTTCTCCAAGATCTGTCAGAGGCATTTAGTTGTGCACTTCCCACCAATGCTGGTCTGAATAGAAGTGTCCTCATGATGCTGGAGAAAGACCTGTGTTTGAATAACTCTGAAAATGCTGAGATATGGGGTAGCACATAGTCCACTCGAGGTGTTTGAGAGAGCTGCCTGACCCTCAGCAAGGAAGGGGTTCCCTCATCCTGGTTCACAGTGTGAATGGAGAGGAATTAGCATCTTGAATTTTGACTCTGTGAGTAGAAGCATGGAAAAGTGGAACTAAGCAGCTTATCTGTCTTCTATGCTCTGTGATGGCTATTCATCCTGCCAAGGACTGGAATAATTGTTAGTAGAGCTCCTGAAAATATTTAAAAAAAAACCCAAACAATGAAACACCATCTTAAAGGTCTCTTGGCAGGTCAGTCAGCCATTGGACCAGAGCAATAGCAAGCATCCTGTTCTTGCATTGCTTGTTGCTGTGAATTAAATGCTTCACTATATATGCCTTTGCTGAATGGCTGCGTTCTACAAGTTAAAAAACTGAAGGCATGTAAGAATTTGGCAAGACCTGAACATCTAAATGCAATCATAGTCATTTTCTCTATCTGGAGATCTGAGAGATTTGCTAAATTTAACACGTATATAGGAGATTATGCCAAAAGATAGCAGCAGTGGTGAGGCAAAAATGAGTCATCTCCAGCTCTTGAGAAGCAGATGGAATTTTCTTTTACTTTTAACTGGAGGTCAGTTTTATAGCTATAATAGTATCAGAGCTCATCAAAAATATCTCTGAAGACATTTTTACCTCAAAATGGTTAATGTTAAAAGGATTTTTCCTTCTGAATGAAATGTTTCAATTTCCATTAAAATTTATAATTTTTATGCAAGACAGAAAATGATGTATGGGTTTTTAAAAGGCAGATATTTTTTTTAAAAGTGCAGTTTGCGAAACCAAGGATTTTAATATCTTTTTCTCTTAATAACGTTCAGGAAAAGTTACTCACAATAAATTAATTTCTGTAGAGTTCTGTAAATTGGTGCTAGGAAACTCTAGGATTAAAAATAAGCTCAATATTGTAATTACTGTAAAGGAAAGAAGAACACCCTGCTTGGCCTATAAAGAAGAAATTTTTGCTTTTATGGTTTCTTTTCTGTACTCTATAGAGAAGGTCTTCTGATTAAAGTTTTGGTGGCTTCTGGCTGTGGGATTTAGCAGTAGATAGGACAAAGCTGTTTTATTTTCAGAATAAACAATGTTTGTGGTGTGTAGTTTAAAAACCCCCCACAATTGTTTATAGATTAGGAATTTTGCAGAACAGTGAATTAATAATCTATGGTTTATCCTGGGAACATCAACTTGTTAAAATTGGGAAAATATGAGTCTAACTAAATGATATGAAGCCAGCAGTAATATTTAGACAATCATAAAAACAAATGAACATTCATACAGAAAAAAACCCACAAAACCCCCTTCCCCCTCCAAGCCTATTTTAAGAAAGGGGAGTAACAAATACTGGTTAAATTCAAAATAAATCTACTCTTTATTTTTGTCAGCTTACTTCTCTCCTATTCCAGGAATACCTAGAAAAAGTGTTTACTTTATTTTTTGTCTGAGAAACCTTTTTTAGTCATAAATTTTAGGAGGATTTGAGTGTCACATTGTATTCATGACACAGGGAAAAAATGTGTGTAGTTCCATTAGCCAGTCTTGCAGCTGATTTTGTCTCAGCCGTGGTGTGGAAGGCACAAGGATCTTCCCAAGCTCTGATGTTGCTGGTGCTTTGCAGTGCCAGGTGTTTTTGTGTTTTTCCTCCTTCCTTGTGTAGTTGCATGTGCTCCTGCCTTCCACAGATGAGAGAGGCAGACTGAGGTGAAAGGGGGATTTGGAGCAAGACGTCTCTGAAGCCGAGAGCTGCAGGCATTGCACTGGTGTAGCTTCCTTCTGCACCCTTTAGAAATGCCTGAGGGCTTGCCCAGTCTTAATTTGTAATAGCAAGTGATCTTTTATTGGCCCTACATCCTTAATGACTGTTTGGGAATCACCTGCCATTCTGGATACATGGTGCTAGATGGTATATATGAAGGTGATGACTGTGTCTGTGTGGAAAGATCTGCCAAATACCCCAGCAAATGAGAGGTTCTGGATGGTTTTTTTCTCCATCTTTGGATATGTTTTCTCATATTTGGTTGGAGGTTTAATAGGAATTTTGCATAAGCACAATCCACCCGCTTTTATGTAAATATTTGCTTTCACATTCAAATATCTATTTAAAACTGCTATGATTCTTAAGGATCTAAATCCCCCCAAAAGGCATCTAACTTTTGTGTAATTATTCTTGGAGAAGTAACTTGTTTTTTGGCTTTGCCAGGGAGATTGCTTAAGCACACTTAGAAAATTATATAAACTTTTTAAACTCTAGAAGCTTCTTAGGCAGCCACCAGCAATAACAGTAAATAAAATGCTTGAGCTTTATTTGCACATAAACTCTTATTTTTACATAGGAATTAGGAATTTATATTTGCTTTTTAATACAAAATGTTTCCAATAAATGTTAAGGATTTCTGTATTGCATAAAGCTGCTACAAGTGTTTTCTGAGCGCTATGGAGTTTTCCTAAAAGCTATGTGAAGGCAGTAAAGTGTGAAATTACATGAAGTTTTCTTGAATGTAAAAGTGATTTTCTTGTCATTTGCTATTTAGCCCTTCTTAGATCCCACTCCCCAATAATTTTCTTATTAACCAGGTGCTACATTCCTTGACCACTTCTAATGAATAACAGAATTAGGCTATACCTAAAAACTGGGATGAGGAAAAGCAAGAAGGTGATGAAAAAGGTGACAAAGGCTCAAAGCAAAAGTTTAAGGAAACTCATATTTTCATTTTACCAAGTTAGGAGTTGAAGGAGAATGTGTTTGTTGAGGCAAGAGAAGTGAGTGATTTGGTAATTCAGATGCGAAGAAACTGGTGCAGAAAAAAAATGCAGTGGCAGAGAGATGTTCGTGAGAAAGGCCAGGACAGAGTACCAGTTGGGATGTCCGAGGAGCAAGTGGGGGATCCAAGCTTCACACAAGGAGTCAAGGCTCTGCCTGCCTGGAAAAATCAAAAATTTGGCACTTTATTGTACAGATATGCACAAGGATATACCTTATTTTCGAGAAAGGAACACATCAGCAAGATCAATCCAGGTGTTACCTCTTTGGAAATGGTAATTGACTTGATAGTTATGGACAGTTTCTTGGCAGTTAGAAAAGTGGATCAATCAAATAAAACAAAGGACAAAACAAAGGCTTGTATGTTTAGAGTCATTAAGCTTTGTGGCAAGTCCTGTAGAGACTCAGTCTGTTTTAGGCAAGCGTATTCAGCAGTAATTTTTTGTGTTATTTCTTAATATTTTCTTTATATTAATGTTTATGCTTATTGCCCTTGTACTTCTGAGTAGGTTTGTAAGGTCTGTTTTCTTTTTGATCAGCATGCTACAATTAAATATTTAATTCAGTGGTATTACTTAACTCTGTTTCTGGGAAATGTTGCTGGTCTGGTATTTTTCTCCATCTTAGAAACTCTATAGACTGTTATTTCATGACTTGAGAATAGAAGGGGAAAGAACATGCAAGAGGGACTTGAAAAAATTGATTTTGGTTTTTGGAGATAAGACTGAGAGAGTTGAATCATGTGTTTTGGAGAAGACCATTATAAAGCCTAAAAATATTTTGTTTTGGTTTGTTTTTTTTTACAAAATATTTTGCTTATGGTGAAACTACATAGGTATACACTTCAGGATTTTTGAAAGCATTCTGAATTTGTGTAAATGTTATTAGAAGCTGCAGTGTGATAACAAAATTAGCACATCTAATTGCAAGAATTAAACGGAATTGAATGTTGAAGGACAGTCCTTCCAACCAGCCCTAGTTTAACTGGAAAACTTCAAAACCCAACCAAGTCAAACCAAGAAAAAAAAAAATTATTTCTTTTTTTCTTCCTCCTCTTAAGCCGCAAAGTGGAACTGAACGGGTGTGTAGACCTGTCTGGGTAAATGGAACAGATGCAGTCACCAGAGGATATTCTTCAAGCTGCTAAAATATATCTATATTACTGTTATCTATCTCTCTTTTCTTTATTATTTTTTTAAATAGAATATGTGTTGTAAAGGCACGCCTTGATTATTTTCAGTTTCTTATTCCATATTTTAGTAATGATTTAAGTCTGGTTTTGTTAGGCTCTGCCTACCATTAGCAATGTGATATAGTGTAATGTATTTCTGCCAAAAGCTGCACCTTCCAGAAAGCTTCTCAGCGTGTCATAGAATAGATATAATCAGTCTTACAATGTTATGTTATTAATGTAAGTATTTCTTGAGAAAGCCAAAACTGAGTTGGAGCATCTGAGCAGTTTTTATTTTTGCAATTTGTGATTTTGCCTCAGTGTTCTTATCATTACATCAATATAAGCTTTAATTTCCTAGTTAAGTATGTGTGACAGATTTCAGGCTTTCAGGTCCTAAAAAGCTGTCTTAAAATCATCATTACCTTTAAGCAAAGACCAAGTTTGAGCATTTCAGAAAAAAATAATACCCCTTTTAGAACAATTCAAATGCAGACCCTGCATGTTTGAGTCATCAGCAGCAATAAACCATGTAATGGTGATGTCAGAATTTTGTTTCATATTTTGTGTATTTGTGTTGTCCATAGCAGAAAAGTATTTAGTCAATTAGCTTGTAGTTCCTTGGGCAACCATAGCAGCCTTTCCCTTCTGGAGCACTAAGGCCAGTGGTTGTTCTGTAGGGTTGTCTATGTTGTGCTAGTGACCTACTGCTTTAAATTGATTTAGTTCCTGCATGCTGTAGTGTTTTCAGGTTGTAAGGCACAAAGAGACCTATATAATTTCATTCTATAGGCTTCACTTTCCTTTAATTTTCACCATTTTCCTAGTTCAATAGTAAATGTGGGCTTTAGGGTGAACCTAAAAGGGGGTTGGTATTGAAGTAGAGAATAAGCTGCATTTGTGTAAGCAAAGTTTGTGGTTCAAATTATCTGCCCTCGTCTATATATCTTTCTTTCCAAAGAGATTTTTTTTTCATATTTTTTTACCTCTGCAGTATTGAGATCGATGGCCTGTTCAACAGGGGTCAAGAAAATCTCTACCTAGCCATTAATATTCTTAAAATTTATGACAGCATGTGGGGAAAATACAGAATTTTTATGTCTTATCATTACTTAAGATGAATTATTGGGAGCTGGAAGCCAAGTCAAAACAGAAATCTTGAATTTTAAGTTTTAACTGCAAGCAATACTGATTTGCTAATGATATATGTGTATGTGTGAATGTGTGTGTATGTACATATGCATACTTTAATCTTATTCCATGGTCTGTATACTGTAATCCTACCATCATGCTCTGTCATGCCTCTGCTTGCCAGCTTTCATTAAATATCCTTTTCTACTGTGGTACTTACTGTGAGAATTTGTGATTGCTGACCTGTGCTTTAGTTCTATTACCTTATGCCTTCCCATAAAAATTGGACATGAGGACAGCTGGTAATGCTGACCTAACATGAGAAGTATAGCAGGACTTATGCCAGCTATTCAGTTCAGTTTTTTTTTTTTTTTTGCCTTGACATTGGTTTCTTTCCTAATGGCACTAGCTTGGACATAGATGCCTAAAGCCTGACTGCAGCAATTTCACTCCTCACCCTGGGACAACCAGTTGTGTGGAAGCTGGACTGCCAAAGCCTCACAAAATTTATACTTTTTTCACAGAATTTTCATATGCTTTTCCTGGTACCTCTAAATGTTTTGGAGCAGCTGACAGAGCACTGGAGAGTTGGCTGGCTCACAGTTTGTGCTAGCTGAGGCCTGTAAATCCTGACTTGCCTTAGGATTTATTCAGGTTGCCATCATGTTGGCTGTGGTCACCCTTTAGCTGTTTGGGGGGTGAAGGCTGCATTGCATGTGCTTGTAAGTTAATACCAGAACTGGGGAGAAAATGACCTTGTGGCCCAGGAATCAGGGGTTGTGAGTAGAGATGGAATAAATGACCGACAGTTTCTTTTGAATATCTAGATTTGCATGTGATTCAAGTTGAACTTTATAAGCCAAGTATTCTTTGCTTGGTCTTTACTTGATTTGGTTGAGGCACTAGGAAATGAAAGAAGGTGAAAATCCAGTTCACGCTGTGCTATTTGTTATTAAGATACAGCTGTAATTTCAGTAGTTATGCAAAGCTTGTCTAAATTTCTTGCCATTTGATGCCTTCAGCTCTTGTGAGTTAGTTTTCATCTTCCCTCTTCACTGGAAACACAAGAGTCTTCTGCAGAAGGCAAAAGTTTCCCTGTTGCTTCTTAGTGGACTGGCTGCTGTAAGCATATTTAGGCTGGGATTCACCTCACTTAAACTGGGACACCTAAGTGTTGGTCACCCCAGCCTGAGCTGATCATTGAGGCAGTCCAAGGAGAGGAGTAGATACCCACAGAGGGTGGTTTACCAGGGCTCTCTTTAGTCCTGGTTTCACAGGGTGTCTCGCTTTCTGGAAAACTGATCTCCTGCCATCCACTGCAAAAGAAGCTGAAACTGAGTAGCTGCGAGTGACAAATGTAGCTAAACAGACTGAGCTGAGTGAATTTTAGGTGCTTTGAGGGTGGTACATCCTAGTCTAAAGGGTTTGCAGGGGCTCAGTGAACCAGAAGGGCTCAGAAGAGCCAAAAGAAACACATAAGGGCTCATGGTTCTTAGTCTCTTTGGTACACAGATGATTGTCAGCATAGCTTTGCTGCCACACTCAGAAGCTGTTTAAGTAAATACTACAGTTAGTGAGTTTAGAGGACAAGCACTGAAGTATAATTGTGTCCCAAAATGAACTTACATGAATGTACTGTGTTTGAATGAGAAAACTTCCATGAAATTGTGGATTATCTCTTTGTTTTAATAATAGATGCTAAAGCATCAGCTTAAATGAAGGAATAAAAGTAGTAATGAAAAGTGAAATTCTTTGTAATAAGTATATGAGCTATTACATTGTATTCTGTGAGTTAGACATATCTCACATTAAGAATTAAAATTTAAAAATATTCCAGCACAGCTCTTTAGTCATGTTACATATGAAGAAAATTAGAGAAAAATTACCCAACATTAAAAGATCCAGCCTTGATTTTCTTTGGCTCAGATTAAACCATTATTCTAAATCCATTCCCTGGTTAAATGTTCTTTTCTCTTTCTCAGACATCTCTGATTTACAACTAATAGTGTGATTTTTAGCAAGTGTGGTACTTGATAAAGAGCAGCCTGTGAAAACAAGCTATACATAGGGCCTTATACTAGAGATAATTTTTTTTTTCTTTTGTCTTTAATAGCAATTCTGACATATTCTGGAAGGCTTTCTAGCATTTCAGATGCAGCTCCTGTGATAACATGATACTTTTTACTGTCCCAGTATTCTCAAAGTACAGTGGAAGCAATGACAGAATTTCTTATTCTTAAGAAAAATGGCATTCAGCATGTGATAATGAAATCAACATTTGAGAATTTTTCCTTTTAGCTATTATTAATCTACTTAGATTTTTTTTGTTTGGGAAAATTTAGGGTTTTAAAAAATATAATACAGAAATATTATTTCCAATGTATAAACAGACATGGCAAGAATTTGTTGATGTTTGGGTTTTTTGCCCTTTCTCCTAGCTGGGAGCAGAGTGAAGCAGATAATTTACCCCATGTCATGTAAAAAAAATATATCTTTTTATGTATGAAAGAACAAAACATGAATATACAAATATAAGTTTATGATTTATAGGTTTAAGTTTGTCCTTGTTCATAATTGTGTGTGTTGAAGCATTTGAAAGAGTTGAAGTAGCTGAAACATACTCCTGCTGTTTCAATATTCTTGGTGATAATTTTCCATTTCACTGGCTCATGTACAATAGCTGGTGAGTTTGTTCAAGGGAATAAACAGGAAATAAAATCGAGCTGTCTCTGAATGTTACATTGCAACATGTACACAAGCCTGAAAGGTATTTTTGCACCTGCTTAATAACATATTCTTGGGACTCACAGTTCACTGCAGCCTTCTGTCACTGCAGCTGATTAAAATCTGTGAGGAGTTACCTGCTGGCTCGAGAATGTGGTGATAGAAAGCCATTTTCCTGTGTGCCTGAAAATTCCTTAATGTTTGTAAGTTAGCAGTATACAGTGTGTTAGTTCAATCTTGCAGCTTTTCCATGAATTGTTCCACTCCACAGGAAGACTGTGAAGGACTCAAGATAAATGATTAAACAACTGAGTACCCTGAAAACTAGAGTAAAGAAAAATTCTTTTAGGAAACCCTAATTTTTTTTAGGGTTTCCTAAAAGAAATTTTACTATTACTTCCTTTGACTATTTCAAAAGGCAGGATCAGTACAGAATGCATGGGGATCTGCTTACTATTCTGTTAATACCTTCACAGAGTCTTTAATAACCAAGTCTTCTACCTCAGGGTGCTTTCATTTCTTCTGCAGAATTTGTCAATCCTATGCTACTATTGCCCTGAATCTTTCAGTCTTTGAATACGAAAATTACTTTTCATTCTATAACAAAAAATGGAAATGGAATGGCAATGCAATTGCTACAAGATAAACAGCATATCCTTCTCTGGATGAAGCATTCTATGTTCTCCAGTACTGATCTAAGAGTAGCAAGTTGCAGCACTTGGTAGAGTACAGAGCAATATCCTATGGTCACTAAAACCCATGGCTGTGTGGCTGCTGGATGATCTGGACCTAAATCCTGCCACAGAAAACTGACCTTTGGCAGACCCTGCCTGTCAGCTTTGTTGTAAAATAGAAGATATATTCTGTTTGAGGAGGGAATGCTGCAGATAATACCTGTTCAGGTGTTTCAGTTTTCAAGGTGTTGATGCTGGAGATGTGTCATTTCAGGATGCCACAGATCTGCCTCCTCATCCCCTATTTCACAGCATTTCAGGAGTTGCCAAGAAGTAGCCTATTAATGTCAGAAACAGTAAGCCCAGAGGCCACCTAGAGCACTTGGCTCCTGTCAAAATATTTTGGAATTATTTTCACACCTTGCCTGTTACTTCTTGTTGCTACCATGTATCATCTTCCCTACTGCTATTAGGAAAAAGTTCTGTCACTTTACAGCTTTTATGCACTTTTTTAAACAGTGTGCAGAGTAAATGGGTCATAAGTGGTTTAGAAACTGCCTCTTGGGAGAGCTCTTGCTAGGTAAGGTCTCATGGTATGTCATGATGTCTCAAATAAAACAAAGAGTTTTTACTTAATTATATTTTTCCTGGGACATATCAGGGCAATTTTATGGATTATATTGCATTGATTTGAAATATAATTTTAAAACCAATTTTTTTTCCCAGTTTTCCATTATCATAAAAGTGTGGTAAAAGTAGAGCTGGCAAGTTCAACAAAATGCTCAATTACTCTTGTCCAGAACATCTCTCTTGAAGCAGAGTTCACTAAAAATAGGGCTCCAATGGTGTGGTTTGTCATATAATTTGATTAAAGTTATAAAATAAATACAGCCTAACAACTGTGATTCAAAACTGGGGTAAAGTTAACAAGAACTGTCAATATGGTCTGAGGTTCCTGGCTGGAAGAATATTTTCCTGGTAACACTTTCCTTGTAAAGCTGAGTACCATTACTAGGACTTAAAATGCCTGGCAATAAGAAAAGGACCCTCTCAACCTTGCCTAGCAGGCTTTGCATCCTTGGCTATCCCAGTGCTGCTGCCTGGATTGGCACCTGGTATTATGGGTAGAACATCCTCCCCCCAAAACAAAAATAGTTTTATTTTTGTCACAAAATATACATCTAAACTGTAATATCCTAGGCATATATTTATTTCTAAATGAGATCAAGATCAAACTTCCTCTGTTTGGCATTTTGTCTTTCTTGTAGTGACAACCCTGGGTGTGTGGAAAGGCCAACACTTCTTTTTTTCTAGCTGCTCAGTGTGGTCAGCTGTGTGTGCATCATTAGAACTGAGGTAGAGGAAATATCAGTGGGGCTTTTGAAACTGAAGTTTTAAAGTGGTGGGGTTAGAAAATCAGGGAATAACAGAGTATACACCTGAGAAGAAGAAATTTTTATGAGCTATCTGGAAATCCAGAGGCAAATGCCATTGATTTTTTTTCAGGGATAGTTGGATAAGAAATTAAAAATTTAATTCATAAAAAGAGTTCCATATTCAGGGGAGAATGGTGGTCTCCTGCTTTAGGTAGCTCTGACTTGAGTCACTGGATGTAGTCAAAATCACTAATCACTGCTGTTTCAATATATCAGTCCACATTTATCCTGCTACCTCTTTTTACCATCTTTACTTGTTGAGAATAGTAGTAAGACTTCAATAGTATGATTTTTTAAAATGTGAGTCCTGTTCAAACCTGATGATAATTGTGCTAAACAAGAAAAATATCTCAGCTGCAGGCCACAGGCAGCCTTGGAACCAAGCATCTGACCTATTCATTGTTGCCTGGTCCCAGGGCGCTGCAGGTAAGGCCACCAAGCAGACTTCCAGCTGCTTTATTGTGTTGTATATATTTTCCTAGTACTGTACTTATGGAGGCTTTTTCTTCTGAGTCCTTTTTTAAAGGCTGAACACAACCAATAAGTTGGGAAAAAGGTCTTAAGCACAGGGGAGTAACTTGACAAATGAGAAGTTTGGTGGGAGATCTGGGAATGAAATTCATCTGCCACTTCTGTCAATTTAGTGTTCTTCCTGTCAGCTGCACTGTTCCTACAAAAGACATTTATTTCCTGGTATCTAGGTGTTATAGTTTCTTAGATATAAAGTTTATAGTGTTGTGTTTTAAGACTGATGCAGTTTTTATTTTGTACATTGATGTTTTGTGAAATAGGTATGTTGGGACAGGTTAAGAAGAGATAAATGTTGAATAGCAGCTCTCTTTGGAAAAAGTGGATATTGGTCCCTTTTTTGCAGGTACAACCAATATCTTTAATGAGAAAATGAAAATCTCTTTTGCACTTGATTATATAGTGTAGGATGTCTAGGAACTGGGTTTTCAGTGTAATGATTGCTTGGGGTTTCATAATATGGTTCAGCTCCAGCTATGTGATGGCCCTTGGTGGCATTTTTAGCTGGGTAGAGATGGAATATTGGCAATAGCTCTTTTCAACATGTTCATGAGAGGGTACCACATCTCATCTTAATGATTTTACTAATGGTCTACAGGAAAGAATAGGTCATAAATCAAAGATACTCAGAGGAGAAGTTGTGAACTGTAATCTGAGAGAATTTTTAAAAATGGATTTGGTCTAAGAAGAATTTAGAAAGGTGATAGATTTCTCATGGAAATGAAGTATCTTGCTGTAAATGTGTGGACTGAAAGGGGTAATCTCATAAATTACAGCATTTTCAGAATGAAATCAGGGAAAATATTGACAGAGGGTTACATGGCTGAAACAGATGAAGATGGGAATGAATCTTTCCCCCTGCTTCAAAAATAAACAGAGTGATAGGTGAGTTTTTGGGATTTGGAGGGGAAAGTTGCATGATTGATTGGGCTGCTGAAAAATATCTGTTTGTCAGAGCACTGAATTGGAACAATTCAAGAAATACTGCCGATAAAAGATGAAGGGAAGAGAAAGTGAACTAGGATGGAATGTGCAGACTCAAGCAAATGGTCATATTACAGACTTAGCCACTTGAGACTGCTCACAAGATCCAAAACTGGGGGCTGATAAACCTTTTCTCATGTATTCTTGAATGAAAGGGATGGTGTTAAGGGGAAATTTTCACAGTCTGAATTGGAGTGAGAGGACCTGGTTCATGAAAGGTGTGTTCCTAGAGCCTTCTTGTTGTGGAACTCATTAGTAGGAATATGCAGGAAAAAAAAGTGTGTTTGTTCAGTTTGAGTCTCAGTATTTTATGACCTTGAACAAATTATTTGCTTTAACAAGTGCTTCTGTTTTTCAGCTGAGATTAATGAGGTATTTCTCAGAAAAGTGTTGTAAAACGAAAATGGTTCAGTGATTATTTTCAGATACAGCATTTTCAGATACTGGTGAGGCTGAGGATTTATTAGCTATTGAGTGCTGTGGGGTTATTAAGTCCTTGATATTTGTTAAAGTCAGTTTTCTACCTTCCTAACTGACTCAGATAATGGAGATAATCTTGTGTTTGCCTGCAGAATATTATGGACACCTTTTCTAGCATGCTCTCACCTCTGTCTTTACTGCTACTGTTATTCACACCAGCAAAATCAAATATAGCATGGAGACCTCCCATGCTGTTATCACACCTTTGAGTGCAGAAGAGGCATAGCCTGGAACTAGTGAGTGAGGGTGTAACACAATAGATTCTTACCAAAATCCTAAAATAGGTGAACTACATCAGAGATAAATTTGAAGTACTGAGGCTGTTAAGAAGCTGAAATCAGCTCACCAGATGTTTGTGTTTAATTTAGTAGCTACACTTCATTGCAGATGTTTTCCACCACTCTGTCAACTTTGTCAGATGCAGAGTTAGCCATTGCTAAGTATGGTAACAAACAAATATATTATTAGACATTGACAGCTGAACTTGGCATTTTTTTTTAAGACTGTGGGACCACAGAAGGTGAGAAATAATAAAATGAACCATCTAATTTGGGAATATGATCATTAGCAGACATAGTAGAAGTCAATCAAGAGCATGCTACTACATGCACATGAATGCTGAAACTAAATTTGACACTATTTCATGATGACTCAGTGGAAAAAAAGAACTGGAGAGGAAGCATTTGGATTATGTGTATATAGAACATCTGCTTTCAGTGTTATGTGCACGTTGCTATCACTAGTAAGTAGTTTGCTTGGGAAGGTGTCTGGCTAGCATGTGCTGCTGAAGTTTACAGTCACCTACACCACCACAGCAGTGCCCAGCCAGACCAAAGCCAGTGCTGTGCTTGTTTCTCCATGGAGCACCTCTCAGAGCACACAAGGTGCATTGTTACCTGATTGTGCTGGAGCTGTGCATTCTGTTTGTTCATTGCCTTCTGATCATGCCTTTCATTTCCCTTGGGTGCCTGTGGAATGCACAGACTGGGATGGGCACTGTATCTGAGACACTCTGCAATGTTGAAGCACAGCTCCCAGATAAACTCTGCTTTGCCATATAGCATCACACTGTCCCTGTGGTGTGTAACAAGTTTTTTTCCCCTTGTATTTAGTATTTGCTTTCAGACAAGCTCTTTGTGTCATTGTTCTTTAGTGAAGACTTTTTCTGACAAGCACAGAATAGGAATCTATGTGATTCAACGTGGGCTATTTTCTTCAGGTTTGGTTTTCCTTTTTTATTTTTTTTTTCTGCCATGTGTCTTTAGTCCTGCAGATTGCTATGACATTGCTGTAATGTTGCATATTGTTTTGATGACTAAGTTAGAACTTTTTGGGGAAGGAGGAGGAGGTAACATGGTTATTGTAGTAGCAGCCAGCTTCATAGTCCTGTATTGAGAAATACTAGCTAATTTGGTCCTTTGGAATTCCATCTGTTCTGCCTGGGGTTTTCTTTCTCAAAGGAGGATTCCATTGGAATAAGGTTGAATTCTTAGGAAATTACTCCTCCTACAGGATAAAACTAAAACATGTACAATTAAACGTGTTCAGACCATTTAGAATTGCGTGACCAGAAAACGTCATCTCCTCTTCTCATCCTAAGACACGTTCAGCTATGCATAAATCATCCTGAAAAAAGTTTTCTTGTACAATTTTTGCAGTCTTATAATGATTAGGCTTCTAAGCAGATCTATAAAAAGGCTTTATTTTCTGAAAACTTTTCCCTAACTGTCTAATGCTTATTTCTTTAATTCATTAAGAACCAGTTTAACCTGTCCCCTCTTCCATGTTTTAGTGACAAAAATACCAGTGTTGCCAAGTTTTCCTACCACCTAAGCAGACTTCATCCCAGCAGTATTCCTGAATTTTTCCTTTTTTTTTTTTTTCTGTAGGTATCATTAGTTTTTTTTCTCTCTGTCCTTCCCTTATGCAAAATGGAAGAGTCAAAATAGCTGAACTGCACTATTGCAATGGTGATCTGCAGCCAAGGAGGTAGTGTAGTTGTGGTTCAGGCTCAGATAGAGTAATCAGAAGTTTGTGGCCTTTTCTAACTTCTGTCACAGTCTTTCTGTTCAGATGCCGGAAGCTTTAGAGTTATTGTCCTAAAGTGGTATTTAAAATTTGGTAGTTTGTTGACTGGCTGATTAGCCAAGAATAGAATTAACAGTAATGCTACTCTCTGAGTGTTCTGTTGGTGTCCTCTGTAAAGTTGTTGAAAAGCTATTTAATGTCTGCAGATCACAGTTCTTGCATGTTATGTACGTGGTGTTTCATAAATCATGGTTTCTGTTTGTTGTCTGCAGGGACTTGGAGAAGGAAAAACACCATCTTAACTTTTTACTTGACTTCTCTTGTTGTAGCTTTTTACCTTCTAAATCACAAAAGGAAAAGGCTCTGGGACAACCAGTAGGACTTCAGTCAAGACTCAAAGTATGTTGTGTATATTATTCAGATGCCTAGCATAAAAAAAGTCTCATCTGATTTTTTTTTTTATTTTTTTGTTTTGCTGGTGAGATGTCTAGGATTGTCTTAGGGGATTGATTTGTGGACCCTATTATCCTGTTAGCATATAGCATATGGTTGTCTGCAATTGTGAGTCTTGTGCTTGATGGCCTGTAGGTCTTTCAAACCTTTTATTCTACTCTGTTAATCTAGTGTTTATCCCAACAAGATAAAGGGAAGTTGAGGTGAAATTTGTAAGTCAAGAAGTATTCTACAGTTTCCCTAGGCAGAAAGCAATTTGTACTGGCTAAACTTCTATTTGTAAATCTACAAAACAGATTAAAGTATGTGTGGCACCTATTCCCATTGCACTGTTCAGTTGCACAGCTGAACAGTAAATTGGATGCAGTGAAGCAGAACTCTGCCTCTGTGACCTATTAAAAATTGAGATACTGAAAGTCTGTCCTGAGATCCTGATTTATAGCATATGGAAGTTGAGGAAACCTTCCACTAAGTGCAGTATTTGTCATAAAAAACAACAGTAGGAATTTGAATGTACAAGCATAACTTACAAAGTTTAATCTTTGGATGTTGAATTTTGTAAATGTGACACTCTCTGTTCTCTATTCAGAATTGATATATTGTCAGGACACAGAAACACAGAGTCAGCATTATATCTTTGAGAGGTAATTATGTATAATCAGATTGTGAAGAGCACAGGAATTTATTTAGGTTAGTAATAACTCATGTGTTATTTGTTGCATTCTCTACAAAGAAGTAAAATATAAAATATAAAATATAAAATATAAAATCAAGGAAGATACTTGGAAAAGGTTGCCTGTTTTTGTCATGAAATGGCAGGGAAACACAAACATCATAGTCATGATGTGATGAGTTTAAGCACCTCAGGCTGGAGCATACAGTATTTCTAAATAAATGTATTACTCATGTATATTGCTACTTTATTTGTCTTCGCCCTTTTCTGCAGAGGATTGTAGCAAGAGTAGAGGCTCCAATACTCTGCTTTTCTTGCATGGATAAAGTAAAACACTTAGAGGTAGTAATGGGATAGTTTATAAAATAGGAGAATGACAAACTGTAGGAAAATGTATTTTGCATTCCCATAGAATGGAGAAAAAAAAGTTATTCAATCTTTTAACTCCCCACTAAACCATTACCAGATATGAATGAATTCAGAAGTTATAGAAATATGTGAAATGATTAAAAGCTTGAAGGACTACAATGTGAAGAATAAAAATAAAATCAAACATGATGAATGTGGTATTTTAAAAAAACCCAACCAAACAAACCAACAAGTATCAGGTTTCCAGAAAAATGCTACAGCAAGTACTTCTCCCTCTAAATCCCAGACACATCCATGTTGAGGAGGTACTAACAGCTATTGCACTGTAGATGTGCCCACCTGTGGGAATTGCCAGACACTTGTTCTTTAATAGAACTACATTGAGAAGGTTAAGGATTAGTCAAAACTGACTTTACATGGGAAATGACAATTTTCAGGGTTTAATAGGACACAATAAGACTATTAAAAGGAAATATATGCATGCATATATGTGTGAACAGTATGACAAAAACATATCTACATAGAGATGTTGGAAGGTTGCCATGAGGTCTCCACACAACTTCTCTTCTTCAGGCTGAACAGGCTCAACTTTCCAGTGCTGTCTTCATAGAGATGGTGCTTCAGTCCTCAAACCTGGGGGGGAGAATACCTTTTTGGCTCAGGTAATCAGCCAGCTGGGCAGTGTGAGTGCCAGTTCTGTCTTCCCTCTGTTATTGTAGCTAGATAGTATCCTCTTTGCTCCTCACGTCCATATCTTTGGGATGGAGATTAATTACTGCTGAATTCCTTACTGTCATGAAGCACCTCAGATTGTGAACTTAAGGATGAATGAGAATGGATAGAAGAATCATTCATTAAGGTATCTAAACTAAATGGACAGCTTCCCAAGTTAGATTCACACTTAGATGCGGTAAATGTAATACACCTGGCACTGTGCTCCATTGTTGTAGGGACTGACATTTCCTAGTGCATTTGATAATTGTGTGCACAGAATTTGTGTGGTTTTTGGGACCTACTTTCCCTTGCTCTCTAGATGCCTCTTCTTTGAGTATCCGCACCCTGGAAAAATAGAAGACAAAGCAGTGCCTTTGGACTTATTTGTGAAAGCTGCTATGATGATAGGGAATTGGGATGGAAATAGTAACATTTCAAATTTCCATGGAGGAAACAGGCAGATGTTCACCAAAGTGATGATTAATCAGCAAAACAAGAGCAGTAAAAATACCTGTCAGTGGAAAAGACTGCAGGGATTTTGGGTTTGTGCTACTGCTCTTTCTTCCAAGCTGTACTGAAGCTTTTTCAAGACTATGAGAAACTTTGTATAATCTTTATCTATTGTGGTTGTTTTGAATATGAACTTTAAAATAAATTTGAAGTTCATATAGATACTGATTTTTATTTGCATTTTAATGAAATTAAGTATATACTAAACTAATTTATTTCAAAATTATTGAGACATGCTATTTTTTATCAAAGTATGTTATCTTGATCTGTTACAAAGACCTATAACTGTGTTACAAAAGACTAGGTTTTGTTCTTTCAGCTATGCACTTCATATTGTCAGTGTAGCTATGCACAGACATGCACAGACTTCTACATGTCTTGAAACACTCCATCCAAGAGTTTATATTCCATATGGATAAAAAGTTTGTACAAGTGATTACATTTTAGCATTAAACACCTGTGCTTGAAGTTGGTTTCTTGAACTCTCAGATCTTTGTCTGTTTAGTTTATTGCGATATTAAATAATGTTCTCAGATGTGTTTAAAAGGCACCAGCATTATGATCAGAACTTTGCATTGCCTCTTCTACCCTGAATTTCAATCATATATGAAGAGAGTTGATGTATTTGCTTAACTTTTGAAGGCTACAGTTACAGCCCTTTGAACTATAAATTATGTTGACCTGACAGGAAAAGTGATGTTGATCTAATATCAGAAGATAATAGGAAGGAATTAAGCAGTTTGAGACATCTCATAATTCAAGATGTAAAAATATCTGAAACATATTTTTCTTTTATAGACATTTAGTATGATGCATATTGTAGTGTTCTTTGTGCAAGAACAAAGAGACCTCCTGTGAAGGTCTCTTTGGTGGTGGGACTTAAGAAAAAGAAATATTGCATTTTTAACTCTCTTGATACTGAAACTGCTTATCATTTGCTGATTTGGAAACAAGTTTAGAAAAACACTGCTGAGATGCTTACCCACTTACCAGTCTGCTTTAAAGAAATGTAATGGAATTATGTATCTTAAAATAATTCTGCAACACAATCAAGTTGAATATCTATAGGAAATCTTCTGAACACATAGTCAGTGAGTGCTGGAAGACTGAATCTAATGTGGAGCCTATATTAGACAATTCTGTAATGATGGACACAGAAATGCAAAGTGACATAGAGCTCTGTGTGTGTGTGACACTCATTATCTGTAATTACCTTTCATGTGATCTGACAATGACATCACATCTTTCTTAAGCTTCTGTGCCAGTTGTTCCAACACCACCTGGACTAGAACAGTAAGTTCCACAACACTGTGACTCTGAGGCCTGAATTAAGAGAACATTTATTGTGAACATCTCCACAGAAAACAAAGAAAATATAGCAGGATTGAAATTTGATTTGTTTTCATGAACATGTCCTACCAACCCAGAAACAAACTTTGGAAAATGGTATGGGAGAATGATTGACTTTCATTAACTTGTAAGCATTTAGTAATAAAATGTCTTTTTTTGTTTGCCAAGTATGTAACAAAATAATCTGTGTATGCCATACGTTGTGCAGAGAAGGAAGAGGAAGATGTTTGCAAAATGTATTGAGTAAGTTTGTGTGTCAAGAAATTTAGCATTTGCTGTATTCCAGTTCTTAATCCACTGGCAGTCAGCATCTGCATTAGATATGTGTGCCTGGTAATTGAGGTTAATTGATTTACAGGGAAGGGTGTGATACATTAGATCATAAACTAAAATTAAGTATGTCAGGGACTTGCCCCAAACCAACTTACATTTTGCTGCTGTCAGCATACAGTAATTTTTGTAGATGGGGTATGTCAAACATTTTTCAGATGGTCTCTAAAAACCTAGCTTACAATGGTAGAAAATGGGGCAATACAAAACAAAATTAGTGGTTCATTTCAGTAAAAAGTAGCCTTATTATGTTGTTTGCTTCTGGCTGTGGAGGTACAATGTTTGAATCTTCTTTAGTGATTCTTTGTGGAGACAATTCTAGGACAATGGTGACAGGGTTTCTGAAATTTTGATTCTGCTGGGGTCGTTACTTCAGGAAGAATGGCTAGGAAGAGAAAGATGAAGGAGAGTGTATTTATATAGCTTCAATCTAACACCACTATTTTTAACCTGAAAGGAAACTTTCTTTGAATCAAATGTAATTAAGATTAGGAAATAGTAATTTAGTACTTTAAAAAATAAACACAGCCAACCACTTGCTCTTCCCCCAGATGCTCTGGATTTTAATAGATGATGTTACTTTTACAAAGAGTACACAACAAAGCTGTTAGGTCTGTATGTGTGGTCTTTTCCATCCTCGATATTGGCCTTCGGGGACTTTTCTTTGTTAGCTGTGATTTTACATTGTGAGCTTCACCAGTAACGTATGCATGTGTTGCGTTGTTCGGATTTAATGCCTGACTGGAAGCAGTTATTGCTTTTCACCTCTACAGTTGACTGTGGATTGCAGCATGGGCACTTTTGCTGGTATGCAAGGAGAATTGCTTTACCTATACTTACCTTTTACATATGGGGACAATTAAAAAAGAGTAACAGAAGTTAATTTTTTCGAGCGTCCGATTAAACCCTATGTAAGCTCCGGTTCTTTTCAGATTGAGATACAATTTAATTTAGTCTAGTTAAATTATTTGAGTGAAGTAAATGGAACAAATGTAAAACTAGCTTAATTTAGGATGGGTGGCTTCAAATTATTCAGTTCAGTTTAAATTCAGGCATTCATTTAATTTGATGAACTTTTCTGAATGTCCCTCTGTAGCAAACTGCCTATAAGAACAACTCCTTTGGTAAACATTCCTGCTTTAATGCCTGCATTTTTGAAGTCTCAGCCTGTTCTGCTTCCAGTTGCATGCTTCATCCTGTAGCTTTACTGTTGTATTTATTGAATTTTATTTACAATTTTCAATATGGACTCTTCGTAGTCATTCATTTGAAATTTATTATTGGAAACTCATTAATGAATTGGCAGAATGCATAGGGAGATGCTATTTTTTCCTATTCTAAAACAGAAAATCTTTGCTAGAAAATACTCATTGCAACAAAATTTTCTTTCCTTAACTGGAACCATATTTCTATAGAGATTCTTAAGCTGCTGATTGTGTTACTTAGAAGAACTGTGATTTAAATAAGGGTCTGCCTCTGTTTTTTAGGGCTTGTTGATAAAATCTTGAACTATTACTACATGGAATTAGTCCTGTAAAATTTTAGGTAATACTATTAAGGACTAAGGAACACACTGTTTGCTTTGCTGTGTGCAAGATATCATTGTTTCCTCCTGGACCCTCCTTTCTCTGAAGTACTGAGCAGAGCTATGGGACAGCTGTCCCAATAACTTCTTTTCCCTTTTAATTCTGAGTATTTCCTGTCTGTCTTTATACGCTTGCACATTAGGATAAGCACAGAGCACTTAATTGGAAAGTTCATAAAGTCTATTAAAATCAGTATAAGACAGTGTTAGTACTTTCTGTGATAAGCTTCAGCACTCTGCTTAGTCATCATACTTTTATTATCTTCTATCACAGTCTTCCTTGCCTGCAAAAGCCTTAGCAAGTCACCACACCTCCTTCTGTTAAGAAACTGTGGGTAGTTCTCTCCACAGCTTTTACAAGGAGCAGCAGTGAGTAGGCACTAGCTTTTTGGAAGTAAAGTCCTTTATTTACACAAGAATATGCTTTTCAACTTACTGCAAAAAACACTCATTTATGAATTATCTGTACAAAATTACTCTGAAGATAGGAAGAATATTTTTTCTTTTGTTTACTTATTCTTTTACAACCTTCCAAGCAAGTTGCACTAACTAGAATATGTGCAGTATATACACAAACAAGTTAATTCACATGTACATGGTACCCATCAATTAATTGATGTGAAGCTTTTCTACTTCTTTGCATTGTATGACTGACCTATGAAAAAAATAATAATTCCTGTGTAGTTAAAATAAAACTCCTGCTCTGACTTTTGTTACCAGGACAGGTAAATGGAAAAAGCACATATGCAGTTATTAGAGTTATTTTAATTAATTTTTTCACATTTACAGTTCAAAATAAAAAATATGCTGGGGTTTGATTCTGCTTGTATTCAGGGATAACAGTTTGTGCATTTAACAATGATTTTCTAAAAGCTTCCATAGGTCTTACTGGGTCAGAAACATAACCCTATTTCTCTTTTTGCTTTTTCTTTTTGGTAGGATGATGAAGTGGTTCTGCAGTGTACCGCAACCGTTCACAAGGAGCAACAGAAATTGTGTCTTGCTGCAGAAGGATTTGGCAACAGGCTTTGCTTTTTGGAATCCACATCTAATTCTAAGGTACCACTGAGTGTTTTAATTGTCATTTCATGTCATGAAGCAAGGATAGTTGTAACATTGCTTGCTTTGATGTAATATACACAAATCTGTCAGGGAGAAGGGACAAATCAGATCTATCAAGAATAAAAGGAATATTTAATGCCCATTAAAAGAATAATTTTTCCTTTGTCCTTTGGCTGGACTTTAGTGTGGTGTTTCCAATTTATTTTAATTTACTTTAAAACTAGTTTACTTTAAAACTCGTTAGCTGCAGAAGGCCACCCCAAATAATATGCTTGTGATTTTGCTTGTCTCAACTCAGTTGCAGTAAGCCACAGAGCAACTTGTGAACTGCAAATTGAAGGAGAAGTTGATTGCTCTGATTCTAACTTCACAGAAAAGAAAGCAATTATTATATTTGTAGCAAGTTTTTATTCTGTGTCATTTATGTTGAAATGATTATTACTTTGAGACCTCATTCCCTATCTGAGCATAGTGCAACTATCAAAATTACCTCATCTAGCACACTTTATCTAAGCCTCCTCTAACTCTGGTAGATATGCAGTAGATAGTTTCAAAAAATACCTGTACTGTTTATTGCAAAGAAGGGACTGTGTTTCACAATCACATATGCTGAAATAAATGTTATGAAGACAAAATTGGGCCTCCTGAGGGCAGAAGTGGTTTTGTGGACAAAGAAATGGATATACTTGGACATTTTTTTCAGAGAAAGGGAAGAATGTTGTTTAACATATTTTTTTCTTTAGTTAAAATATAAATATTCAACAAGAAAATATAATAAAGGTAAAGTATCTGAAAAGACATCTAGAAAGATTTAGAACAAAAAATGATGGTTATCTTGCCAGCTTTCATAACATCACTTTGATTTTCTCTGATACTTCACAGAGTAATGCTTCATTTTCTGTCTCATCATTTGGAATGCATTATTCATAATAATAAATTTTTCACTAGGATATTAATGATTCATTATAATAGCAGTGATCTTGATGAAGTAATTCATGCTGCTCTGTTTTAAATGAATCTTTTTAACAATAAAAATGTGCTAGGATAGAAGTGGTTGTAGGTCTAGTTGCCTGTGAGGCCTGAAAGATTTATTTAATGAATTTCTTATCATTCAGTAAGTTTGGATATTAGATCTACAGTCTCTCTCTTCCCATATAAAACTTCTGAATATTCCTGTCTTTAAGTAATACCGTGTAGATTTCATATCAGTTTTGTATGCTTGTTTGCTGATGCTGCTTTTTCTCCTTGTTTTATGAAACAATCTGTATTCTGCTCATTCTTCATGAGCTTGGGGCTAAAAAAAAAACAAACAAAAGAAAGCCCATGGAGCTCATCTGTGTTTTAATTTTTGAGGGTTGACAGTTGCTAGGATGAACTCATCTGAAGTCATCCGTAGATATAAATACTGAGGGAGCCATAAAATTATCAAATCCTTAAAGCAAAGTTGACTATAAGTAAGAGTAAATAAATTTTTTTTTATCCCTCATGTCTGTATCCATAGCATGTTACTGTTGCATTATATAAGGAGGAACATAGGAAATATTCAAAGAGGTGTGATAATTTGAAAATAGTTCCAACAGAATTCTTGAGCCTGTTAAAATGCATGTCTAAGAGGCTGTTTTCCAGGTAGACTGGGATTGTGATGCCCTTTAATGCAAATCATAGTGGGGCATCTGATTTACTCGCAGGGATCAAGGATGGGATGCAAACCCTAGCACCAGTAATAGGCCAGATATGAGTAGAGACTTCAGCTATCATCCTGGACTTGCATTTTTGAGAATGCTCGTTGCTATGCTGTGATTTTCTCCAGTATCTTTCAGGATGTGGGTCCTCATGGTGTAGCTGGTGTTTTATTAGCACAACTTCTTTGCGTGCACTTTCCTGCCCCAGGATCACTAAATAATTCACGCTACTTAAGTAATGGTCAAATTGAAGATATATCTGAGAATAATTTGCTAACAGCAGACTATTAATACTTATCTCTGTACAGCAATAACACTGGGAGATAAGGCAGAAGATTTATAGGCAAAGTAAAACAAGTTCACTCACCTGTTCCCATGAGCAGGTGTTCATCCTGAGGAAAGCAAGGCTTTACCATGCATCATGGTGGCTTGTGAAGACAAATGCTGTCATTCTGATCGCTCCCTGCTTTCTTTTTCATCTCCCCTTCTGGGCATGAGGTCGTATGGTCTGGAATATCCCTTGGATTTGTTGGACTCTGCTGTCCTGGCAGTGTCCCCTCACAACTCCTTGTGACCTCAGCCTGCTTGCTGGTGGAGGGGGTTGAGGACCAGAAAGGTCTTGACATTGAGCAGTTTGCTGCCTTGCACTAATTGACCCCATATATTGAAGAGCAAGATAAGAGATAAACAAGACATCAGGTCTGAATTATGTGTAATTTTACTGAAAGGAGACAGTCCTCAATATAAAACGTACAGGCTTTCCCAAGATAGACTCATGACTACCTCATCTGTAGAGACAGCTCAAGAAAAAATATTTCTATTTCAATTTCTATCAATTTCAAAGTAAATGTGTCTCAAAAGGGATCTTCTAGGAATTGGTTGGAAGTGTCAAGTGTATAAAAATATTAGATTTATAAACCATCAAAAATTTTTAACATTGAAAAAGCTGTAGCAGCAAGAACAAAACAAGGAAGACATGCTGAAGACAAAATTTAAAATGCTTACTTTCCTTATCTCATGTGATTATTTCTTCAGCAAGTTTTGTTATATATATAGCATGAGTTTTTATTTCATGAAGAAGAAGAAGAAGAAGAAAATAAGGGATGGCTGTCAGGAAAAAAAGGCAAAAGCCTCACTGTCGTGGTTTGACCCCAGCCAGCAGCCAAAGCCCACACAGAGTGCTCACTCACTCCCCCAGTGGGATCAGGGGTGGGACCAGGGAGAGAATCAGAAGGGTAAAACTGAGAAAGCAGAAAAGGCCTTGGCTCTGTGCAAGCCCTGCTCAGCAATAACAAAAACATTTTTATGTTATCAACCCTGTGTTCAGCACAAATCCAAAACACAGCCCTGTACCAGCCAGTGGGCAGAAAATTACCTCGACTCCAGCCAAAATCAGCAGACCTGTAAACTTCTGTTTAGGCAATTATCTGTAGGTAATTTTGCTTCATCATTGTTTGCTGTACTTTTAAATTCATCCTTTTTATTAAAACATGAATTAACTTATCTCAAGATCAATGAGATCTATTTCTTTACATTTGAATGTTAGTTGTTGCTTTCTTTTTATAAACATATTGGTCATATGAGGAAGTCTATTCATTAAAAGATGATGTTGTCTTGCTTGGGAAGTAATTTTTCTTTAGACCTAAATAATGCATGGATTGCCGAAAAGGAAACAAGGTGGAACTGTGTTTTAACAGCTTCTGAGAACTATTCCTGTCCATAGTGCAGAATGAAAAATACTCAGTTCTGGGTCAGTCACAAATGTGGTGTTGATCCCTTGTGAATGACTGCAGAGCAGAATACTGAAAGCTAAGTTATGCTTTTCTAAATGGCACAAGGGTTTGGGTTTTTTCCCTGTTTTTATGGCAGGTGGTAAAATCATATTAATTTCATTATGCCCTGAGGTATGGCCCTACTTTACATCATTGAAAAGCAGTGATAAAAACTATGTGTGGGGCTTTTTTCCCTCTTGAAGTCTCTGTAATTTGAACTTGAGAGAGGGGAGGATAACATAGTGAGGGTTTTTGAAGGTCTAAAAAGGCCACCCAAATTTTTTTGGTGGTTTTTTGTTATTTCCCCTTCATTTGACTTTGAAGAAGGCAAGAAGGCAGTGCAGTGTGTGATCCTATGGTTTGATCTTTTTTACATATACTAAGTTTCAGTGCTGAGAGCAGAGTCCAGAAACTGATAATAATTCTATTTGTAAAGTTAAGGAGGTATTTCAAATGGAAGACTTTGATAACTTATTTTCCATTTTGCTTTTGAAGAGTCTCTTCTTCCGTATCAGAGCGGAATGATTCTTCAGATTTGGTGTATGCCAGTTGGTTGGGAATTCTGACTCCATTATCCAGAGTATGTCAGTGATGCTCTATTTTTTGTTAGCCCCAGGATGCTACTGTTGTGTAAGGGAGTAGAAAATAAAGCCTGATGGTAAGAGTGACATATTGCTTCTTGTGCTCACAAATAAAAATAATTAGATTTTTATCTTTGCCCTTTTTTTAGTCAGATGAATTGGCTGGAGCTGGACAGGTGACTGTGCTTAAAGGGAAGAGGACAATGGAGGGAGGCGGACTGGAGACAGTTATACCTAGCACAGACAAGGCTACATGGAAGTATGATTCTTTAGGTATTTATGCAAGCTGTTTCCATGCCAGCAGTCACATTATGTAGGGATGTGTCTGGAGAAGGGTGTCATCCTGAGTGGTGGGACATTGGCCTGAGCTCCTGTACCCTGATTGCCTCTGGGAGAAAAAATCTTTTCTCTGTTTGTCTTCCAAAGCATAAGATCTGAAGGCAAGGGTTGCCTTCTTTTTTTGTCTTTTACAGCAAACGTATTCTCAGTGGCCAAGAGAAATAATCTGTCTCCAGAGAGACTGAGTCTGAAATTCTCTCTGACAGCTGAGAAACAGTATCTGCATTGTGCACAGTTTTTGATTGTGTAAATCCAAATAGATAAAAAAGCATGTGGTGTCTATTAACATATGGATGCTAGCAGATACTTTTTGAGCAGTTAAAAATTTGGTTTGTTCTCAGAAATTAGATCAGTGTTGTTTGCTTGTATTTACATTGGGTCACTCTGTGAATATGTCATTTAGTAAGGTGGTTGGTGGAATTTTTTTAAATGTAATTGCTGTGGTTCATTTCTGTACATGGGTTTCCACTTCATCCTTTTCTAATAAGTAAAAAAATTTGTCAGGGCTTTGTAGCTGCACCTCTAGGGCCATTTAAATTGCTTTTGTGTCATCTTGCCAAAATTATTATTCACATTTAAAGATAAAGATGGCATTTAATCTCATGTAGTCTTACGTTCAGAGGACTCCATTTAGCCAACTTTGACTAAAACTGGTCATTTCAATAATTTAAATTGAGAGAATTTATGAATATTTGCACATTAATTGGTCTACTTGACATACATAAATTAAACACAGAAAGCAACATAAATGTTTATTGAGATGGAAATGAAATAATTTAAAACAAATGTGAAACATTTGGACTGTGAAAAACACTGTCAGATCTCCATGGCTGTAAAGCAGCAATGGAAATATGGCTTTTATATCAGCTGAAAATTGTGGGCATTGGTACTAGGTATAGTAATGTAGTAATATAGAATATTTGTACTGTCACCTGTAACTCAGGTAGTTTTTAAAAAGAAAACAAAATTGTGATATCAAGCAGGTCACCACGACTAAACAGTGTAATAATCATAGATCCAATCTGTGAAACCTTAGTATTTTCATTTTTCATTATATGTCCTGTTGAAGCAGATATTTGAAGTTTTAAATTCACACAGGGATGGATTATTTCTGATCTTAAAGAAATATTTTTTATCAAATCTAGTTTTGCCTGAGATATACATTGAGGTTTAGCTTAATAAGACATTATTTGCTACAAAATACGAATTTAAAACTCTTCCTATCTTCAAACTACATTCAGGAATGGAAAAGTTTCTTTTTAAATGATGCTCACTTACTTAATATTTTTAAAAGAAAGACATTTTTATAGGCCAGTTCTCTGGTTTTGGGGATAACCTTGAATGCCTAATACTTGTTATTTGGAACCCATGGAGTTTTATAATAAAACTTTAAATGTATTGTGTACTTGGGATTTTCTAGTCAAAATGTATTTTAGAAATATGTAACACTATAATTGATAAAGGACCTGGAAAAACAGCTCCAAAGGAAAGTTCTGAATTCCTAAATATGCTGCTAGAGTTCATGACATGTAATCTGAACGTATAGTGACAAAAGCTGAAAGATAGAATCAAAGTAATATTGTAGATGAGTTTAGTTGATGATAATACTCCAAGTGGTGGCACTGAATGAAAGGATAGTACATATGATATGCATATCTATGCATGCATCATTTAATTGTCTGCTATCAATGAAACAATGCAAGAAAGATTTCAAAAATCTCATTTTTAAAATATTAGTGAGTTGTTTCACACTATTAGTGACATAGACCATCCATTCAAGAAACTTAGCCCAAAGTTATAAAATGTATGAAATTTAATGAACAAAACATGAGTTGTAATTTCTTCAGATGAAATGTGGTTAGCAACTTTCATCATTATCTAAATGTATGTTAAAAACAAACAAACCCTAAATGTTTACAAACCCACATATAATGTGGCTGTTTTGGGTCTTTTTTCTTTGTGTAGGGGTTTTTTTTTGGTTGTTTTTTGGTGTTTGTTTTCATTTGTGGTTTTTTTGTTGTTTTTTTTTTTTTTTTTTTTGTACAACAGATGTAGGAATTCCACTTCTGGTCTAAAATAAGTAAAGAAAACCTGAAAAATCCTATTAAATCAGTTTTCCTTTATAACTGTATATCCCAGTAACTGTTTAGGCATCTTATTACTTAAAGATTAAAATGTAAAAAGGAGTAGATATTATGCTGAAAAATCTTGTCTGAGATATGGCTGTAACACAAGCACTGTGATCAGATGAAGTCAGATATGTGGTGTAGAGTCCTGTAATTGGTTTGGTAAGTTTCTAGAGGCTTCTAAAAGCCTGCTTGTTTGCAGTGATTTATTTTCTGAGTCCTAACATTTTTAGCTCAGTTCCTAATAAAAAGGAAAGTTGCTGTCATTGCATGATCGGTTTATCTATTTGCATTTTGAACAGTCTGTTCAAAGCAGCAGTGCCTTCATCCAAGTGCACAGTTGATGGGTTCTGATGGTTGGGTTTGTCTTTTCCCCCATTTAGTATACAAACCTTGTGACTCTTTAATAATCTTGGGACTATATGTTAAGGGCTACAAACAGATAACTCGTCTTCACCAAATGCAGTAACTGTAGTAAAATACAATAAGAAAGTCCTTGAAAGATAAATAAGTGATATATGGAGGAAATAAAAAATATTTTGAGGTAGGAGTTCTTATTTGGGTACATTCATGTCTGATGCGAGTTTGAGTGCTGGCTTTTCAGTGCAAGCTCACCCCAGAAGCTTCAGACTTTCTGCCTTACCCTGGGAAACTGAACATCACAAGGTTACACAGCTGGCATGTTCTGCCAAGTCCCCTGGAGCTCAGCATTTTAAATATTTTCTCTGAAGGGTTAGAGTGAAATGTACTTCATTAGTACATGCAGAGTTGTTACAAAGCAGTCATTTGAGTTTTAATTAGACTGATACGTAGCTACACATCTGAAAACTGGAAAAAACATTAATAAATCTGTGTTTCAAGCTAAGAACACATAAAAGTATAAGTGCTTATTTTAAGCTTTTGAAAAGAATGTTTGTCTAAAACAGCAGTTCCAAATTAGCTTTGTACCTTCTTTGCACTTTAAGTCATGGTATTGCTGCTTTGTACTCAGCATTTTTAAGAGCTGTTAGTCTAAATTTGGTTCAGCAGACTCCTATGAATAATCTTAGCCCAATGGGCTCTCAGAAATAAGGGCAAAGAAATGTGGCCTATTAATGAGTAAATCTGTGTTTGAGGTATCTAATATTGATCATATCTGAAACAAAATGGAAAAAAGAGTATAAAATATTTTTTGTTTATTTCTTAAGACTTTTTGAGACAGACCTTTTAGGTTGTGATTTTCAAGATTTTAGACTTTACCTCCTGTTTACTTCCCCATGAAAAAGGAGGAAGATTATTTGTGCTTTTGTAGCAACTGATGAATGCTGTAGTTTGCTATCGTAAAAAGAATATTTTCATCATTAAATTAAGAGTTCTAGTTTATAAATAGTCTGAATTGGATGAGGGAAGTTGGGCAAGTGGAAGTAGTTTGGAGTTGGAAGATGTATGCTTTGTGACCCTGTTTTTGAAACCCAAATTCAAGTTGTTTTAGTTACTTTCCTAGTGCTGACTGTTGGGTTACCATATACAAATACAAGATTAACTTTTTCTGGTTTCACAAACAAAAGAACAGTTGCTTTATTTTGCATTAAAAAAACACAGGTGAGATGGTAAAATAAGTTATTATACTCCTGAAGATTATGCGTAAATGCTCAAGGTTACAGTTCAGGCTGCTTTTCCTGAGTGTTTAATTGTTTTTGAATAACTGCTGAATGTCTGCTGTTTGTTTGAAAACCTGTACATAATAGAGATGAATGTGAGTATGTGAATAATGCTAATGGATTTTATGGAGCTTTAACTCCTTGCAAGTTCTCTTTTTCTTCCCTACTGGATATAAAGAATATATTTAGAAGTGGGAAGTTTATTCCATCTTCCAGGTATTTGTACTCTTGGCATACTTACAAAGACACCTTGCACAAAAGTGTTGCCTTTTCATGAGCACTGACTTTTTACATGTGATTAAAAATCAGGAAACTATTGTCACTGGGCTAATTTCAAACATCTGATACAATCTTCCCTTAATACTTCAAACTCTGCTTCTATCCCACATCTAAATGTCTTTTAACGATAACAGGGACTTAGGAATTTCAGATTTTCTTGGTGTTTCTCCTAGTATTGACCAATTATATTTGCGCAGTACGAAGTTTACAGCTGGCGATAAGGCAATAATTGACAGAACTGCAGATCAAAACCAAGAGTTTTTCAAATAGCTTTAGATAATATAGGATGAATTATTTTTGATAGTTGAAGATCCTTTAAACAGCCAAGGTATGTATTGATCTTTAAAGGAAACAGCAGGGAAAAGCTATTTCTACATGAAGGAAAATTGCAAATCTGTGACATTTTGAGTACTGTGAGAGAGAAAAAGAAACAGGGCTAGCGCAGGACTTGCATGGGAAGTTTGGACAGAGGTCCCAGAAAGCAAACAAATATTCTGCTCAGTGCAATATGAAATATGAACTGACTTTCTAAGGAACCATTTGAGTGCCCATTATTCAATAAATTACAAAGCCCATCAATACAGAATTTCTCTTTCCAGTGTATGTAAGTTGATTGAGTATTAGCAAATAAAAAGGCCAATAGAAATTTAAGCCAAATTGCAATAAGGTCTTATTTTTAAATAAGAAGCATGCCTAATTTGATTAGCTGTTTTAAGAATAAAGCTTAATAAGCTTTGAGTGCCATATTTGATATTTGATTTGGTTGATCTGAAGTACACTAACAATAAATTAAGCCCCTTTGGGCTGATACATTTGAAAAATGCATCATAGAATAATGACAATGTAAGTCTTCATTAGCTCAGATTGGCAAAATAATTCCTTTTTGCCTTGCATGTTTCTGGCCAATTTATTACGGAGGTGATACACATACCTGTCTACATAATTCTTACTATTTTTTTTTGTCTATTGAAAGGAGAGTTCCTTAGAATAATTAATGAAAATGAATTTTGGTTATTTTGAAGAACTTTCAATTATGTGGTATTTTTTTTGGGTTTTTTTAGAAAATAAACCAATACCAGACGATTGAAAGGTCATTTTAAACTCCAGCATAGACAGGGACCTGAGTAAGGGAGTGAAACCTCTTTCCCTGGGTAGTTGAAAGTTAAGGTATTGGCAAATTGAAATTAGAACCATCTAGAAAATGATATGTGCTTGTGTGTGATCGGTGTCTGCAAAGTTCTGTAGTTATCTTTTTATCTGATGTCAGAATGTGAAATTTTGAAAAAGAAGATCTTGATTCTGTGATAAAGGAGGAAACTCCAGGTTGGTCAATGATATAAACGAATACCATATTCTCGGGGGGGTGATATCTGTGAACTTGTTATACTCCTCCTCATTATACTCCTCACTTGAATACACATGTATTCAAGTGTAGCAGGAAAAAAAAGTCCACAGGTTGTTTAGGTCCTTGGGACTGTCCTTACCATAACTAAATTTTTAAGCCTCTTGCTTTATTGCTTCTTGCATAATTCACTTGTGAGGCAGGTGGGAAATGCATGTGGGTATTTCTGTCTAGACAGTAGTTTGTGGAAGCTGTTTGTTCTGTGTGTTACTGAATGATAAGTAAAAAATATTTAAAGCACCATTTGGTTTTATCTTAACAGCTTAGTAGCAATATTTGGGCACCCTAGACCAAGAAAGAACAAAATTTGAATATTAAGGACAAATTACTCTTGCAATTGTTTTTTTTTTTTTTTTGATTTTGTATTTAATAGGGCTGTATACTAAAACAAGTGTTTGTTTTTGCATCATGCAGTGGATGTTCAGATGTAGTGCCGTGCCCAGGCAAGCAGGTGCTTTATATACTTAGACATTGATACATAAGCCACAGTTTCTAAGTATACATGGTGAGCTTTTTTTTCCAAACAGATATTTATTCCTAAAAGTATTATTGTACTTTTTATCAGCAGTGGAACCTTGTCAGTATAAGTCCTTAATTCCTGGGAATTTTCCTGGCAGTCAGTGTTTGCTTTTAGGACTTTTCAAATCCTTTTGTCCCTGGCCCAAATTATCTGCTAGAGTCTCTCCTGAACTGCAAGAACTGCATTATTAAATATAGATTTTTTTTTACTAAAAACTTTCAATATATGATTCTGATTGATTTGCTTTACATTTCAGATGTGGATGTATATATCTTCTAAGGTAATGTATTTTTTTTAAATATAATTTTAAACTGTCTTGCTCAGGAGAGAGGTGATGATGCATCTCCTTTCCTTCATTTAAGGGCAAGTCAGAGGTGAATCAGAGCATAAACTCCCAGTGCCCCATTGAGCAATATTTGATTTTCTTAGGTACACAGGTTGACCACTTATTTCAGCAACATACAATGGAAAGTATAATAGTTAAAACTTACAACAAAATCCTTAAAAGTTAAAATTTGATGTCTGTTGTCTTTTTTAGTCAATAATTTATGAGATAAATAAGCAGATTTTACTTTTCTTAGACATAGTTTTTCATGTTTACTGCAATGTAGATGAATTGCTCAGAGCAGTTGGTATTCTGGGAGGATTAGTGTTTATGTTATTTGGATGTACTTTTAAATGTGAAAATTCTACTGTGAAGATTTCAGATATGGGATAAATTTAACAGTAAGAGGATCTCAGCAAATAATGGCCTATTGGTTATTATGCAGGGGCAAGAACTTCCACTGACACAGGTCAGGCTGTGTCACTTATTACAGGCACAAAACATGTGCTTGTCTGCCCTTTTTGTTTGATCCTGAAAGGTTACAGGGTTGCTACTTAGAAATATGACTGTTGTAATGTGTTTGGTTTATATTAAATCTGGTCAGGGATTAGGAAGATTTTCCTTTTGGCTATCTGGTATGTTTTTCAGAGAGGGACAAAATAGTATTTTATAAAGGTCATCTTTCTGATGCTGCAAGAATTAAGGGTAGAGTGCTTCCTTCCAGGTTCTAAAGCAACAGTACCCTCCCATGATAATAATCATCCTAGATTTTTCCATTACTCGTTGCAGTAGCTACAAATACAGCATAATCTCTGAGAATAAAAGGGAATGTTAAAGTTTTGAATAATACACATAAGATTAGCATAATAAAATAGAATTTTCAGCATTAATATGAAGATAAACAAACCATGTTTTTGTTAATTTGGATGTGTGCCTAGACCCTCTGTAGTGCTGTTGATCCTATGAGCTTTTCTTGTTTTATTAATCAGCATGAAATTTTCCTAATTACCTTAAAAATTAACACATTTTCACTGCACTAGGGTGATACACTATTAATTAAGTTCATCTAAGCTTCTGGCTACAGCAGCGAATGTTGTGATGGGAGTTGAGCTGATTGACCAAGTTTATCCCTCAATGCTGCAGTGTAGTTGTACGGCTCCTTACCTAATATCACTTCTATCTCTTGCAAAGACTTTTAAATTTTCAAAAAGGAGATGAAAAGGAAAATGCTCTCAGTAATGTAGATATGTGGGACTTATGTCCTTAGGTTAGAAAGGAGACTAGAGGGAAGAGATGGAGGGTAAGAGGAAAAAGCCTCTTATCCATTTAAAGATGGAATGTATGCAGCCCTTAATCTATACAGAAAGCAAATACCTTACCAGGAATTACAGCTTCCAAGTGATTAAGATAGTCTGCACTGTTAATAAAATGGCCTTAAGACCTTTGACAGATTTCAGGATCAAAGCTATTTCCAAAGAGCAAAAACTGAAAAATTTTAAGATGAAGCTGTTTTCAGCATAAAGGAAAATACTCTAATTGTACTTTAGTAAGAATATCTTAAGTAGAAGTAGATTTCTGATGGATTTTTAAAGATTGTGAGAAGGGAAAACCCCAATTAGCAGTTTCCTTCTATGCCTTCAAGTTTGTACAGATTAAGTTTCAGGTGCACAGAATTTTCTTTGCCAATGAACTCTGCTACACAGTGACCAGCAGATCACATTTCACTCTCTGAAAATGAAAGTGGGGAAGGAGTTTTGTCTTCACTGCTGTGCAAACTCATACAGAATAAAAACTAGTAACTCCCTGTAATCAGACAAAAACTACTGTAGAAGAGTGTTTGATGTATCAACAGAAAGTATGCTCAGTATATCAAGGTTTCTTCCACTGCTGGTTTTATTCAGTCTAACACTTCCCTTATGGGAGGCTTCTGCACTTGGAGATCTGGACAAGATGGTGAACTTTCTATATGTGACCAGAGAGAGTATTTTAAGAAAATTAAAACAGTCAGTTGTTTAGGTCAGATTAACAAGGAAATCAGCATGTGGCATAGGCAACCAACACAGTTCAAGTAAACCACTGAGGGCATGGAGTGGTCTTGTGTTTTAAGATTTGAAAATGGAATGATTGCAATGTATTTGTGTCTGGCCTCAGCTCCATCACTAGCTGGTTTTCCCTGTGTTCGTCTCCTCCTTCCTTTTTTTTTTTTTTAATTCTAGTCTGTGTTCTAATTTTATCGTCCTGTCAGTTTCTAAGTTTTATCTCTGAAACAGCTGAAACAGTTTTCCTGTGCAAAATGGACTTTTTTTGAGCTTTCAGATGTTAACAAGAAACTTTTCACTATGTGAAAATGACGTTTTTCAGAAGTAAAACATGCGCAGATTTTTGAAGTTTTTCCTAGAAAAAAGTGTACTTGTGACAAAAAGCCACTTCCTTGTCAAGCTGCTCTTCCAAAAACATGAGGACATTATAAGTTTTAGGTAGAGTAACATGGAAAGTTTTCAATGCTGAAAATTCCTCTGATTTTGAGGGAGACAACTGCTTGGGATGGAATGTCCTATAAAAGCCTCATACAGAAACTGATGGTTTCAGACTGAAATAGTCAGAAGCAGCTGATAGCAAACTTTCTGTAGGAGGTGTCCAGGCAGCCTTCACTGTCTGCTCATTGTAAACACATGAAAGTTTGACACTGCTCCTGGAGGAGTTCTAGGGAGCGAACAGAGTTATTTGGCACTCTACAGACTTAAACTGTAAGGCTCATAATTCATTCTCTGTCTTTTCTGCTTTGGGATTTGATGAATATGGTTCATTCTGTTTGGCTGATGGGACTTGGTTTGTCAGACCCATATATTTCTGTTCTGGGTCCATTGTTTCGATGACAAGCTTGAAAACAAGGAAAGCTGGGCCTTCTATGTAGAGTCCTAGAAACAGAAGTTTTTCCTTGGTTATATTGAGTGTGTTTCATCACTGTCACCAGACAGAATCTCATTTAAATAGAAAGGGCTGCCAGAGAGATAGAGATGTATAAATTGAAATGTAACTTGAAAATAGCTGATGGGTTCAGTTTCTTTCAGGCTACTCCCACAAATAGGACTACAGATGTGTTGCTTAAATTCTGTACTAAAATGAATTTTCTGAGTCCTCCTACTTGGATTCTTGAGGTTAGGCCTCTAGTAAATGTGCTAGCATTAAAAATAGTTACGAAAACCCACATCTCATTTTTTTGACATCAGGCTGCTTAAATAGGTGATTGATTAGGCACTGATGTGTGAATTCTCAGTATACAGTTAAGAACAAAATGTCTGTAAGTCTATTTAATTGGGAATTGGGTTAGAAAAATAAGAAGCTTGCAAATATCTAGGAAGACAAGTAAAGATGAGGTGAAGCTGCCTGTTCTTAGAGACAGAATTCTGTTTGCTGATACAATTTATTGTCCTTCAGTCTTGTACTAATATTTATGAGAGGCAGAAGTTCAGTTTACATTCACAAGATTATATGCAACATATTATTTGAGCAGGTTGTACATTCCAGTGGCTTGTTAGCACTGTGTGATTGCCAGAGTAATGACAACAGCACTGAGTTTTGTGTCTCAGCCTCTTGCTTTCCTTGGAGTGTGTAAATAGAAATTCTCTAGAAAATTAAACTGAGGATAATTAATACATCCAGTACCCATGATTCACCTGTGGGTTGGAATGCAGTTAGGGTTATTTTGAAATATATTTCAAAAGCTCTACTCGAAACACCTTTTTAATAAAGGGTATGATTTTCTAATTTGCAAATCTGCCTCCCACAGAGTAAAGCATGGTTTAATATGCAAATATTACTACAGAAAACTAGTGTCCACAATAAATGTAGTTTAAAATGACAGGAAGAATAAGGAATTCACCAGTTTTCTAAATAATCCAGTAATTACTTCAGTAATGGGTATGCCTTAAGAATTCCAGATGACTGTTACATTTATTTTAACCTCTCTAATTTGGCTGATTGGGCTATTACAAGCCATGATGAAGGAACAATAGAAAAAGGTAATAATAATGTATTACTTTTCTCCTAGAGGTACTCAGCATCCTTTTGAAATGCAATATACAATTTCTATTTATGCAATAACATTTAAAAAAATTGAACTGCTGGCATATTAGCCTGTAATTATGACTGAGTAGATTTTCTAAAAGAGAAAATTGATAGGAGGGCAAATCTAAACATAAACTGGCAGCCAAATCAGTAATGCTTTAATTAATACTGAGATAAACTGGAGTTACTACTATTTACCTTATAAGTCAGTGGGTATATTTTATATTCAAACTGATTTTGCAAATGTGTCAGAAATGAACTGAAAATAAATTATATTGAATACTGCCATTGCTTATTAGAATTTTCCACTGATCATATGACCTGAAGTGGTACAGATTCCCTGGATTGTCCAAGACCATTATATGCTTTGTCACAAAAAAACCCCAATCTCTGCTTTGGAATATGAATTAATTTTCTATGTCTTCATTTAAAAAGTTACTGCAGCAAATATGAATATGGTGAAAATTGGTGGAAAAAAAGGTTGAAGATTGACTTGGTAATTTTGATGTTTATTAAAAGTGCATTTGTGGGTTGTTAGACATGTAGCAAAATATTTTCTTTAAAATTATTAATTATTTAATAATGTGGTTATAGTCTAGCAAAGCAGTCACTGAAATATCTGCCAACACATTTCACCTGTCCTCAAAAAAGCCTGATGTTGAAAACAAATAGCTACAAGTTTTCATTGCAGCTGCTAGAATATGCAGTTCATCTACAGGCTGGGTACCAAAATGTGCTATGTATGGTGTATGAAAATATTTTTCAGTACAGAATGTTAGACTGCCATAGAATACCTTTATTTTTCATATGCCATTCTCTGTGTGTGAGATAATTTGACAGAAAATAAGGTAGATAATCAGAGGTCTGGCAAAGACTCTGGTTTCTTTCCTCTTTTTTATTTTATGCTTTGAAGAGATGGAAGAGACACTTATGAATAATTTTTGTTATATTTAAATGACAGCTTTAAAATTACTTGGAATTATTGTCTTTGGAGGGGGCTGTTCAAGAGAGGAAACTTCAGTCTGTGTCTGAGGCCCAAAGCCTCATTCTTTAAATCCATAGTGTTAAAAGCATCAGCATTGAAATAAGTGTAGAGAGATGAGCAGAGCTCTAACTGAGCTAAATACATTGGCAGTTCTGTATCTGCCTCCTGTTTTTCCTTGCTTTGATTGTTGTATGTGCTGGGATTGATGCAGTCATGCCTGTTGGATTTTCAGTACAGCAGAGCTGGCTGAGGAAGGGCCAGAGAGGAAGGTCTAAATCACATGCTTCCTGCAAGCATCAGTAGGTGCAAAGCTCTTAAGGGAAAAACATTTGTCTCTGAGGGCCTCCAATACCCAGGCATCCATGCAACGAAGATGAGGTGGGGTAATGTGCTCTCCCTTTTGCCTCATGAAAAAAAACTGTCTCTAGCATTTTGCTAGACTGTAAGAACACAGCACTTCTTTCACTTGATTAAAGCTCAGCATCTCATACATTTCTCCTTCTTTACTCCTGAGCAGCAAAAAGTGTGCCTTACTCATCTGCAATGAGAATAGCTGAAAAGGGTTCATTGGGACTTCATGCGTTAGTCTTAACGGGTAGGAAAGGAAGTGCTCATGGCAGTCTTGAACATAAAGGAGAATTAAATTGATGAAGGAAAAGTGTCCTAGATATGTTGGTTTGATCAGTGTTTGGAACCATGCAGGATTTTTGGAGAGTATATAAAGTATTTGATATGGCCAAAATTGTATGTGTGAGACATGTTCTGCCAGCAAAAATGCTACTTTAAATAACAGCAATAACAGTGGGAATATTGTTAAGGAGACTTGGTTTGGTTATAGATGCAGACAAGTTAGCCTTGACTCATTTCTGAGCACAGTGTATGGAACATTTTTTCTCTTTTGTTTGTACTCTTGTTTGTCAGTTTAACTGGGCAGACTGGACGGCAAGCTGCACTCTTAGGCTGTGAGACTTTCTAGACTGGAAAACTGTCCTTACATTAACTGAGTGGAAGCAGCACCTTGCGGCCTGAGATCTCTGAGTGCTCTCTTTCCTGCTTTGTAACATAAGGGCTTGTGATGGTACTTACATTACAAGGATGTTTTGAAGACAATCTAATTGGTTGTTTGTTGGCCCAGTCTTACCACTAGAAGGACTGTTGTAGTGTCTGACTAGCTACATAAGAAATATGGTAACAAGAACACTGATAAATAATGAGAGCCCTGATTCTGAAGGAGTTGGCTGAAAAAATATTTCATGCCAAGGTATCATTGCACAAGTCAGTCAAAACCCATGCAACAGAAGATGCTATTAAAACCTTTTCATCTGGCTGAAACTTAAAGTACAATTTTACATTAATTTCATTGAAATGTAGGTACTGGAAAATAATGAAAGGTCTATTATTTATTAAACAGACCTGAGTTGCTGTGTTTAGTAGGGATGAAAAGAAATGTAATAAGCTAGTAAGATTGTGAGGGATTCTGAGAAAATGAACTTTTGCGGGGGGTGGGGGGAGATTTTGCAACTAGCTTTTGTAATTTGGCCTTGGAAGTCGCCTCTTCACATTGTACACAGTTTGAGTAAGTGTGCAGTTTTACAGCTTTAGCAGCAAAAGAATTCATGGTGTAAAAGAAATGAATTCCAACAGTCAATAAAAATATTCCTAAACTAAAATATGCAACTAACATGAAAAGAAAATAGAGAAGGGATGCAAAAGAATTTCTGGAGGCAAGTAAAGGTGTGTAGGAGTTGCATGTTCTATTAACAGAAGAAAAGATCCCCACATAAAATCTAATTTTACTTTGCTACTTTGTAACTTAGACATTGCTATTACAAACTTCTTTCAATTTTATATGAATTTTTATGATAGTCTGGGAAATTAACTTTTCAATAGTTCAATGATCTTTATTTCAAGCATGTCAAGTTAACTAATAACTTTTGTAAGACTTTTTAGTTTTATCTCAGTCAGTGCAGCCTGTAGTGAAGTATAGTGCCCTGCAAGGCTTAGAAGCTGCTGGCTTGGCCTTGATACCTGGTGCCCGCTATTTCTACTATGAAAATTCATCTTGACCTTCATGATAATCATGATCTCTGGCTAAATACCAGTAGCCTAAAGACTGAATTTGGTTTTCCTCACAATCTGAGCATAATGTCTGGGACACGTGTTCCATGTGCTAATGTCCAAGCAGACCCATCATTGCTTTGCCTAGGAACCTTTCCGCTCCCAGTTTTTTTTTCTGATTTTCTTTGTACAACTTGTATTGCTGCTCCTATTCCTTCCAAGGACCACATCCAAGAAGAGTCTGGCTCTATTCCCCTGTAATCACTATTAGATTTTTAAAGAGAATTGCAAGATCCCTCTCCTCCTCTCTGCAGACACACAGGGGGAGCGCACTGGCCCTGACATTCATTGCAATCCTCTGCTGAACTTGATGAAATTCGTTGGTTTCTTCTTCTATTGAGAGTTTCTTTCTTTCTTTTTGAGGGGACCTGATTCCCCAGGTATCAGCTTGCCCATGTTGAGCAGAGCATTCCTTCCCTTTACTGACTAAAACTTAACTGTTGCAGCCCAGTACGTGGCTGGATTTCGTAGCCTCAGAGATGTAATAGATCTTTCAGATCCATGGATGGTGAGGCAAAATAGAGCCACTGGAGAGTGCTGCTCATCAAATGTGTTACTAATGTGATCTCATGGTTCTCTTTTACCTAGAATGTTCCACCTGATTTGTCCATCTGCACCTTTGTGCTGGAGCAGTCTCTGTCAGTACGGGCCCTCCAGGAAATGCTGGCTAACACAGAAGAGAAGGCAGAAGGGGTAAGTTATTAAATATTCACCTTTCTTTATCTTGTAAAATAGTACTTTTTTCCTATGATACCACAGGTTTCATGGCTGTCACATGCTTATAGCATGATTGTGCTGAATTTTCCTCCTTTGCTATCGGAATGTCTGGTTTTTTTGGAAATTATAAGCACTTGCAGTGTCCACTGAAGCTTGCTAGAGTTGTAAATTCACAATTTCAATGTGCTGTGAGTCAGTATAGAGTTACAAGGGTGTTTTAATTTGAGAATGTCATATAAAGCTTGATCACTTCTTCTGAACAAATAAACTTTCTGAGCATTCCTGACTATATTGGGTGAGACTGTTAAAAGGTCTTAAAATGACTTGGATATATGCTGGTTGTGTCTGGAAATAATCAAACTCGTGTATGCCCTGAGCTAAAATATGCTGTGACAGACCTTTAAGCTGAAGATAAAATATTATTTAGTTTGGTGGACAAGAAATAGCAGTCTGGAAGATGAAGGATATAGGAATTACTTAAATCCTATTAGAATTATTGTAATTATTCCTAATAGGAATTAATTTTGTGACTAACAAATAGTTATTTACAAATAAATCATAGTAGTGTAATTATTGTTCCCTGCAGTGCAGTTAATTTGATTTGTTATGCTGTAATTGAGTGCTCCATGTGCACCTTATAGTTCATCTGAATGTTGTGCTCTAGCTCAAATCCTGTTAATTTTTGAGGAAGAGTGACTGTAGGCATAGGAGTTATACAGGCAAAAGAGAAATAGGTGTTAACCGTAAGTCCATCAGTCAAGAAAGCTAGCAGGAGATAAGCATGCCTCTGATATTTATGGGGATGCCTCAAGAAACCAAACTAATGTAGAGTAGTCAGTCCCATGAAATGCCAGGCACTCAGGCTGAAACTGGTATTTGGGAAATGAAGTCTGGGAGCAGTCCCATGGATGATCCCGAGTGTGATCAATTTGTGACAAGAGAATGACAAGCATATCTGAGAGAAGAGGTGGTGCCAGAGTAAGCAGATACACGCTTCTAAACCCCTCTTCCATTACTTTGTGAATACTGAAACCAGGAGCAAGAAAATTCACAGGGAAAAAAAATAAAATGAAATGAACAGACATACACAGGCATAATGTCAAAAATCACAGTCAAATCCCCAGGATGTACAGTGATAACTGTGTATGGCCACATGTGTAAAGTAGAGCAACAGTTTTCTTTCTGTTTATTCCCAAGAGATTGTGAGCAGGGGCATGAACTAAAGGAAGTATAGGGGAATGAGTGATAAAGTAATGCTATAGGGCAGAATGCAGTGAATGAAAAAGGATTCAATTTTTGAACATGAAGTACTGAGACTTTTGTTTAAATCATAAAATCAACTTGCAGATTTTCTCTTGCACTGTCTTTAGCAGAGTGCTGGGGCCATGTGTTAGGAGAATATTTGCTTTTAATACAGAGATCACACCCAGAGAACTTGGAGGATGAACAAATCTCTGCAGAATGATTAGACAATGTGAGCTCAGGTATTTTGCTGGGAACAGGGCAGACTTAAGAGAGCTTTTTAGGGGTCTTACGTGGAATATTTGCACTAGTTCTGGCCTATTTTCTGCACTTGATGTGAGTAGAAAAAGATTTTTGTAGGACGCACTGACCAATGAGACATACTATGTTTGGTGGTAATCTGGTTTTTTTTGGAAAAAATTACTGATGTTTTCTGTGCACAACCATGAAGGTCAGAATTCTGGACACTTACACCCCAACCTAAATAACACTGATGGCAGCTGCTCTGTTCTACAGTGCTCTGTACTCAAAGGTCTTCTGAGATGTGCACAGGAAAGATAAAGCAAAGTTCTGAGTGTGGTCATTATGTGGCTCTTGGCTGTTTACAAAGTTGTTTACTGTGCTCTCAGTACCTATTAAATACCAACAGTAGCAGAAGATACAGAGCTGCAGCTATACCAACAGAGAGAGATGGTGTTCAGTAAATCATAAATATATTTCTACTGCAATGACTTCTATACAAATGAATTAGGAATCTGCTTGTGTCTCTTGCATATTAGTATACTAATATTAGAGGACAACGATATTGAAAATTATTGGAGGTTTGTAGATGAACACAAGGTCATGTTTTCAATGTCTATATTTTTCTTTTTAGTAAGTCTCTGAAAGCCAAGATGGTACTAAAATGAATGACTATGTACTTGCTGATAAATTAATAGAACTGACATTTGGTATCTGTTTGTGCTTTCTATGAAAAATACATAAATTTTGCCTTTGCATTTATATTTGTAAGTCATAGGCCAGGTACTTATATAGACAGCTTCATATCTGTTTGAAGCAACTGTTAAAAAAAGTTTTAAGATACGAGGTAATTTGTCTTTCCTGAAGCGCTGTTGCCTTCCTAGAGAAGCATCAATTCTTTTTATTAACATAACAGTGCTTCATTTAATTTAGTAGAAAAATGTAGCAATCTTTTGAGAAATTGTTGCTATAAACTGGTTTCAGTGTGACCTCAGTTTTCTAGTGGAATGAATCCTGCAAAAGGAGGTCTTTTCAGTCCTCAGTTACTTTTCATTGCATTAGAAATCATTAAGATGCTGTGCTTATAAGAGTGCTGGTTTGCCTTTTGTGTTGTGTAATCTCTTGAATGCTATGTTTATATAATAGGTATTCTTGTTATATAACAGGTAAGTTAGCAGTAATGTAATGGCTGAGTACTATGAACAAAATCTCACGCTGACTTGAGTCAGAACAATGAGCAGCTTTCTTATGCCTAAGAAAGAATAACTGTGTGCATTTACTGGATTTACTGCTATTTTTCAATTAGTGTGCATTAAAGGTGCAAGGTCTACTCTGCAATAAATACCTACATTTTTAGTGCAAGAATCCCAAAATGAAAATTTCCATACTTTGTGAGATCAGTGATCCATCTGAATATACCTACTTGACTCTTCTGAACCAGATAAATGCTAGTAACAAAGACAATAGTGAAAAATGACTGAAATTTCCTAAGAAAGAATGTGTGTATCTAGGCAGTGAGTAGCTATTTGTGCTCTGAGGTTTCATCATTTCCCTGTAAAATAGTATGGTTAGCTCAGACAATTTATTAAAACACTGACATTCATAGCTTGCTTGAATGGTTTTGGTTTCAAAAATAAAACGACAACCTAGTTTATTTGCTTGGGCAGCATTATTTTTACTTTTCATTTTAAATAGTTATTTTTTTAATATTTTGCTGGGGTGTGGAGTGTTACATGTATGTACCACTTTCATCAGTTCATCAGCAGGAAAGAAAGAAAACACCAAAAACTAACAAACCAGAAATAGATGAGGAAAAACGGAGGACTCTTTTGGAGAAGGAATAGTAAATAATTGTATAATGAGGAGTATCATCACATAGTCTGGGCTGTGGTGTGTCAGGCAAGCAGAATTACAGGTGCACAAGGGTGCCTACACAAGGGTGTGTGGGCACAAGGGTGACCTACAGCCTAGGTATCATTTTGTAATATTTTTGGCTCATTTTCTTAATGTAACTTTTTAGTATTAGAAAAGCACACATAAGATGAAGATGGAAGTCCTTATGTTTTTATAAAGCATTTAAGACCATAAAAAGCATTCAGTCCATCTATTCTTAGCCTTGTTGTTATTTCCAGTGAACCTTCTCTGGACCCAAGTGCCTTGTATTTCACTAAAGCTCATTAGTTAGAGTGATTCACCTGAGAAGGTGAATCTATTGCTTCTGGAGTAATTTAGGAATGGTCCTTGCAACTACTTGGAACTATGTTTTTCTTCTGATTCTTTTTCCTTTGATTATCTTTTTGGGTAATTTGATGTTTTTTTCTTTTTTTAAAATAATTTAATTCACATCTTTCTTTTCTAGATTCAAGACCTCTATCATCTAGTACTTTCTTCTTAAAGTAAAAATGATTAAATACCATAATCAAATCAGTTCCTGGAAATTTTCCCTAATTTTCTTAAGAAATGAAGCCTGGCCATCTATCCATTAGTGGTCTTGAATTCAGCAACTTCTGCAATTTCTAGACAATATGAACAATAATAGAAACAGGATTAGGTAGTTCTTTCAGATATGGTGGATATTGGGTAGGAGAAAGGGATCTAACTTTATATATCCTATAAGAGGAAAGAAAGGCAGAGTTTTCTCTTTTACCATCAATTACTCTTGTGCTGTTGCACCTTCTGCACAGGTTTTATTCACTGAGAAAAGGTGTCACAAGGACACGGGAAGGAAGTTGCCAGGTTTCAGGTGTGAGGGAGTGATTTATAATTTTGTGGCTTCTTTCAGTTTTGAGATTTAAATGACTTTTTCATGAAAGTTAAGCAACAGACCTGTACATTGTATGCTGTTACCTGTCTCACATTTTATGACAAGGAGAATTATTTCCCTTTTTGCTGCTCTATACCCAGTAAAAAAGGGTATCCAGAAGAAAAGGTATCCAGACATATTTGACATAGAAGAATGCCAGGTATTTACTTAGTCTCAGTTGGTTCAAAAATGATTAAGATTTTGTCTGAAAGGTTTTTCTTTTTAAATAATCCTCAAGCAAACCTGCTGCATGAAAAATAGGTATTAAGACAAAAATTTGCCAACACAGTGTGCAAATTAAAATTAAACGTAAAGTAACCTTCATAAAGCCCATTGCTACTAACTATTATTTGAAATATTTCAGAGGGTTTTTCATATGATTAAATATGAATTATTTTTTCTAATGGGACAATCTGAGTATTCCAAACACCATTACTCTCAGTATTTATATAAAAAGGGGCTAGTTTGAACTTTCATTCTATTCTAATGCTTTTGTTACTTCAAAGAGATAAAAACCAGTTTTGTGCACAGGGACTAGGTACAGGAAATTAAATTAGTTTGGCATTTAAAGGAAATTTTTCTGTAAGTGAACAAGCACAAAATCATCTATCATCTGTGTTGGCTGGAAAAAAGAATTCTTGTTATTATGCTGAGTTATACTTGGTTTGCCTGTGTTTTCTGAAATATATCCAACAGTCTCATTATATAAATAATATACTATTTTTTCCACCTTATTATGTCTTTTATAGTACCTCATGATAATTGTAATCAGTGATACCACTGAAATTTGAAGATTCTGGATTATATTTTACATGCCATACCTGATGAATATAATATATGTGTATATTTATATATGACATAGAAGTACAGGTGTACAGGACTTGCTTTCACATGCCAGTGTGTTGTACATCTGTGTGTGGATGGGAGCCCTTGTATCCCAAACAGAGGATTGTTCTTAACTGCACCATCCCAATGGAGTGATTGAGAACTCTATTAGTAAATTGTCTTTTACAGAGATTTAATTAGTTTTTGCCAGCAGTGGTAAAACATTCTCTTCACTCTGGTGTACCAGAACACTGGTGAGTGCCAAACCATTCCAATTCTACTGCTGTAGCATACATCCACATGAAAATCTCATATCATTGGAAGGGTGTAGAGTAAGAGACATCTATTTTGGTGAGAGGTTGGAAAGAGCAGTGGCTTCTGGAGCTGCTGTTTGTTGATCTGTGCTTTGGGCTCCCAACACAAGGTATATGCATGGGCGGTTTTTTTTTGTTCAGGTATATGTAGGAGTATGAGACTCCTGTAGGTTTTTTTTGTCTGTTTGTGTTTTGGGGTTTTTTTGGGTTTTTTGTTTTTTGTTGGGTTTTTCCCCCAGTTTTATCAGCAAAATATTTGGAACATTCAATTCCTTTGCTAATGGCTGGGTTTCATGCTACATGAAGTGCTCGCTGGTAAAATCATCTGCACTTGGAGTGTAATGTGTTTCCTTTGAAATTTTGTTTTAATGACTCCAGCAGGACAGATGCACCAAACTCACTTATCCTCAATGGAACCCAGTGGATTTCTCTCAGCTGCTTTTGTGGCCTTTCACTTCGAGTGTCAGCTTTTTGATTGCTTACTAGAATAGTGTGCAGTAGTAAAATAGGTAAGGATTTCTTCGCATGGCACCTGTAGCAAGAAGGTGAATGTTTAAGTAGTTACAATTTCTGTTTTGAATGACATGATAAACTAGGTACTAGAATACATCAGGAGAGCTTAGGACTCTCTAGAATTTATATTGAAATGATTTTAAGTGCTTATTCAGAAAATCACACTGTATTTGTTTTTTTTTTTTACTTCTGAGAAAACTTGAAGTATTTTTTTTATTTGTCTTTCTAGACTTCATTATACAGGGGAAAAATTTGCTCTCAGTTGCCTTAGTAAGCCTGAAATTTGTTTACTTTTAGGCAAAATGAAATGTAGGGTTAAATCCCTTTTTAGTTTCCTGCAAATTGATATCAGTTGCTATGTCATCTACTGAACACTTCAGTGTGCAGTTTGCTGCATTTTCCCCAATATTTATTTGCCCAACAGCTGTGCTATTCTAATACTGCATGCCATGAAGATTTTCTGTGCTTGGCAGCTCTGTCCTGTCCTTGTGGCTGATAATGAAGATGTGACACTGTCCATGTCAGTATCAACTCCTGAGGGCTGGTCTTCCAGAGAGCTGCAGGTTCAGAGCTGGAAGCAGGCTTCTTTCTGTTTGATAATTTGGGTGTTCTCCCAGCCCATCTGAAGAAGAACATTGGTCGTGGAAGGAAAAATCTGATTGTGGAATGAGTACTCAGTGGAGTACTCAGGCGCTGTTGCAGTCTAACTTAGGGACAGCTGTAGCAAATTCAATTCTGCCATTGAAGTGGAGTGGAAAAGTGAATTGCTTCAGATTCCGTGTGGTCCTAGGGAACAAACTGAAAATAGTTGGACTAAAAGTTGCTGACTGAATATAAGCAATCTAGAAGTCACTGAAACTGGCATTTCTATGTATTGAGCTGCCATGAGAACAGCTGAGAAATACTGGCAGAGAGATTAGAATGATGAACTCAGGGTGTAGTGTGTGGCTTTTTACCTTGGATGAAAAAAGAAGGGGATTTCTTGTTTTTATGTTTTTTACGTGTAGGTAAAATTCTGAAGGTATTATCCCTCTGCCATCTATAAGCTATGGCTTGTTAAAATAAAGTATGGCAACATACTGATGCTTTTCAGTAAAGATTTCCAGTTAGTTCCTGAAAGAGTTTGGGGTTTTTTGTATGAAATTTAAGCACAGCAAAATTGAAAATTATGCAGTTAAATTTATCTTCAGAATCAAATCCCTTTTTTTTTTTTAAATCAGCCGGTGGAATTGATGTACTAAAGGCTGTTTATGCAAAATGATGAAAAGATAAACCCCACCAAATCCTCACATTCAGATGCTCTTCTAGAATGTTGAATAGTCTCAGTTTTGCTGCTCAGTCCTATGTAAAGCTGAGATAGTCTCCTAAGCCATTAATACTGTTAATTCTACCAGATGTCTCAGCATAGATAGTAACACACTGAGTTTTTAAACCAAGCTAGTGTAGATAAGCAGTTGGAATCAATAAGCTAAGCAGTGATTGATACTTGCATTTTTTTTCTGATTTTGTTTGTCTTCATACCTCAGGACTGATTTATGCATGTGCCGAGGACTGTAGCTGATGAAAGCAACACATAAAATAATGCTGCAAATTGGGTCCTAGGCATCTCAGACCAACATCCCTGCTTTGTGTATCACATTGATTTTAGTAGATTCTTTTAAGTCTATTAATATGTCATATTGTGACATATCAATATTTCACAATATTGTGAAAATATTTTATTGTGAAAATTGAATTAATATTTGTGAGGCTAGCTTTACAGTAGTGAATATCATTAAATAGATAGGATTTGATTGTTTTGTCTTTAGAAGAATTTTTTTAATCAATATTTAGTATAATGGTTGCACAACAAGCTGGAATGAAACAAAATAGTAAGTGACCGCACTCTCGTCTACGTTTTGCATGAGGAAGGTTTGATGTTGAAAAGGTTATGGACATGTGAAAGGCTGCATCATAAAACAGTGACATTTTTCTGTTTGTCTTAAATTTGTTTACTTCTTTTTTAAAAGTTAGCATAATTTTTTGAAAACACAAAGACTTAGACTTTAGCTTAGTCAAAAATGTTTTGAGATATTAAATTGTTAATGGTAATATATGATTCTTGTCTGCTACAATTCTACTACTACTGATTGTACAAAGTGCAGTTTTACATTAATCTCTCAGCTGAGGCAAGGCCTGGATAAAGTGATGCTCAAACATTGTATCCTCTGTTGCAATGTGCACAGCTGTAAGATGAATTATTTGTAAAGCCCAAGACCTTAGATTAGCGAAAACATAACTTTTACTTTTGTCCAGTTATACTGAGATTGGAAATAATAATAATAATTCAATGTTTTTAAACAGACTGCTTATACTCAATAAACACCTCATAATATATATGAAAGCTCTCCATATCTCTATTTGTCTTGTAATGGCTTCTTATAAGGGTAGCTTCATTAAATATTTGGCTAGGTTGGTTCAAAATTTAAAACAGGAAGGATCCTTTTTTCCAACTCAACGACTTATAATAACAAATTAAAAGAATATTTTGCTGAGTGATGTAAAATGTTATCAGTGTAGGAGTGCTACAGAGGCCGACAGTGTGAAAAACATTAATTCTGTCTGCAGTTACGTGTAGCAAGAAACTAGACTCCTATCAGCCAGCTTGGTAGGATCTCAGCAGCTGGAGCTGCGAGATTACACATGGGAGTCTCCCTCTTGAAATCTGCTCATTGTGCTCAGCCTCCAGGAGTTACCAATACCTTCTGTGGTAATTAAAGAAAAAAACAAAGCACCCTTATCCTCAAATTCAGTCAAGATTTTTGTAATGAGAGTTTGTTCCCAGCTCTCCTTATCCTGCAGGGTTCAGCACCTTGGGGTGCTTTTGGTTCTAATGGTGCTCTATATGCATCATAGGCTCCCATATTGTTTAACTTTGGATAAGAGTGGTCCTCCCCAAAGGGGTAACACTTGAGCAACACCAACAAGGGTAGCATTAAAAGAAGAGATAAAACTGGGGTAGTGAGAATGAGCAGGACTGAACAGACTGGATTCCTGTCTTGGATAGGAAATGGGAAGGATTTGATTTTGGGGTGGGTTCATCTCTGTATTGCCTCTGTGGTATGTCTGTCAGAGTTGCTGACAAACATGCACAGTTTGTTGCTGCTGTCAGTGAACTCTGTTGCTGAGCAAGTCTGGATAGGGATGTTCTGCATGAGGATTCATCTCCATGACTGTAATTGCATCTCCTCAAGGCAATAGGAATTTTGAAACCACGGTAGCTACATCACTGCTATCTTGTGATATCTTAGTAAAAATAATAGGTTTAGTGAGACCAGGTGTTATTTCACCTCCGTGGAGCAACCATTTGTCTGTGGAGAAATTATTTATTTTGATGCCCAACTGTTCCTTAGGGACTGTGGTACTGTTCATTCACCAAGAAGGTTTCTAGTTTTGTAACGTTTTGTTGGAGAGTCAGCAAATGGTTTGTTTCAATGATTATAATAAGACAAGAGCCTTCCAAGCAGGTAAGTGTATGAGTATCTAAATACTACTGCCGTGTGAGAGCTACACTTTTTCAGGTTCAAAGTTAAAATACCTAGGTTTTGTTTCTCTCTTATCATAGAGAATTACCATTTTTTAATTACTTATCAGGATGGTAAGAACTATTCAGTTGAGTGTGGAGGGAAGGAAAGAAATGAAGGGGTTTAAGACCAGGAGTGTTAAGTAAACACAGAGAGGCTGGGAATGGGGTGCAGCTCTGTAGGCAGAGGTGAGATTCTGTCCCTGGCCTCCAGGTGCCTTTTTGGTAGCTGAGTCTGGGACCTGAGCACAGCAGAGAAGCCCGAGTGAGCAATGAACCCCTGCTCTTCACAGGGGAACTGACTTACCTTTTTGAGTGGTAGGATCATCCACCTATAGACCATGAGTTTGCCTCAGTGTGTGTCAGGATCACTCAGCTTTTCCTAAACCTGGGTTTTAGTTTTTTAGTGTTTGAGTGGCCACTCCTGTGAGCAGAGCCTTGTTCCCTCAAGGTTCAGTCAGAACTGCAGGCTGTGGGACAGGGAAGGGAGCTGCCCCTGCCTGCAGCATCCTGTGCATCCACCCTGCCGAACTGCCTCTGGCTTCTGTGGTGGCGAGTGGATCCCACACCAGCAGGATCCATTTTGGAGTGTTTGCAGGATCTCAGCAGCAGTTAAGGCTCCTGCTGTGTTCTTGCAGGCAGTCTGTATAGACTTCTTCCTCTTCAAAAGCATGCTTGATAAATATACATGTGTACACACACACAGGCGCGCGCACACACACATGCGTACATTTAGGTTTAAAAAGAGGGAATGTGCTCTCTATGATGCTTCCTGACCACTTTGTGTGCACCTGTCCTTCGTTTTTCCAGTGAAAATTGAAACCTCTTTCTTAGAGTACATGGTAAGTGAGAAGGGGAGGTATTATCCCCATATGGTTAGGTTTTTGATCTTGATCCATAACTATTTTTTTTACAAATATGATAGTTGCTGAGCTCTGAAGATTGTCCTCCCTTTCCCCTGCAGACTTCTCCTTCTGCTAGGCTACAGTCTTTTTAGCATTTGCTAGTTCAACAGTTAGTTGAACTAGCCCTATAGTCTTTTAAATAATAGCCATTCCCTCTGTGTATAAATAGATAAGGCACTGATTTCCTTTTTTATGTGATAGGGGTGAAAGATTAAGCCTTATTTTTCTTTATGGAAATCATGTACTTCTAAGTAAACAGAGCAAAGAAAAGAAACTTGACAAGAATGGAGGGTATTCAGGCTTCTGCTAGTAAACCTATGTTCTATTTATGTTGGCTGGTGTTCATCTGCTTCAGTTTGGGGAGTCCTGTATTGTTGTATATGGTTTTTGTGGTTAATGCTTGTTTCTGTAGATACTGCTGATAGAGTGGATTGTGCTTGTAATGATGGTGGTACATGCAGCTTCCACTCCTGAGGCAGCCTTTGATAACTGACAGTCTGTTGACAAATATACAGAACACTGACTTTTTTTTGAAAGATGTTTCTATTTAAAAAATATTGGGATGAGTCACAAGATGATGGTATGCAAATAGCAGAAGGAAAGTGAAAATTTTGGAAATCCTGTTTTTTTTACTGGTGATTATTTAATGTAGTAAATTGACATAGTCTAGTGTATATGTAGGTCATTTGGCAACAAACTATTTTAGTTATCTAGGTATTCATGCATTTTGCTCTTCCTGTAAAATTCCATTTCCAGGTGGTGTTTGTTTGTTAGAATATAAGTGATTTACTGGGTATAGCTTGGCTTCTTTAAAAGAACTTGTGCATTTGCCCAAATTTTAATAATGTCAGTAACTGATTAAATCCTTTGGCTGTTCCAAGAAACTTCAGGTGGGGCTTCATATTCTCTCTCCTCAGCCATATGTCACTATTTTTTAGGTACATTACTTAGGGAAATACAAAACTTTTGTCCTAAAGAAACAGCTTCTTGGTGGGTTTGGAGATCTTTCTAGGGACATATGAGGCAGCTGGGATTTGCCTGTGCCCAGAAGACCACAGTTCTCTTTCTGTGTCCTTTCTTGGTGTTACTGCAAGCAATATGAGACTTGAGTGCTTCTTGCAACTCTGAGTATTCCAGGATGCTGCAAAGTATAAGATAAAACATTTTTAGGGAACTGAGAGCTTTGGGTGGAAAACCACAGACTGGCTGAGTTTTGAGACTGCACAGTGTTTTTGTACCTCAGATGTCTGACCCTAACCAGTTTGAATCCTTTCTCAACTCATGTATGCCATGGTATGAGTTGAGAGAAGAAATAGCACATGCTATAAGCTTTCTACTGAGATTTCTTCTTTAATTCCAGTAACTTTTCCAACTTTTCCCAGTGAAATTAGAATAATTTTCATAGATGACTTCAAGATTTTATTATTTGGATGTAAAAAGGGTAAAGAAAAATAATGCCTTAACACAAGTAAAACCTTAAGCAGGAGATTAATTAAATAATCTGATTTGTGGATCTTCATGGTTAAAATTGATCATTTCTGCTTGATATAGTTTATCAGTGAAGTACAATAATTATTTTGTTACATGCCCAAACATTTTTCTCTCATCTTTTTCTTCCTCTTTGTTTTTCAGCCTAGCATCTTACTCATGATGTCTTTTACCACAGGCCACTCTTTGAAACCTTTTGTAAATAGGATGGGATAGTGTTTAGGGGCTTTCCATGTAACTTGACATGTAAATCTCTTGAGGATTCAAAGCTGCAAATATAGCTGTTTGTTTAAATATAGTAGAGCAGGAAGCATTTTCTATATTCTTTCTTACATGCTTATTCTGCTTGCATTTAAAACAGTTAGGAAATTTTGGTTTATAACCATCTCCTTTTTATAGTCCAACTGCATTCCACAAAGGGAAATTTCCTCTCTTTTGCTCCCTAATTCTGACTAGATTTTTCATTTCTAGTAGTTTCTTTTTCTTTTGGCTTATTGGATCACTTCAAACTGAGAGCAAGACTGGACTAATCACAAAGTCAGATTCAGAGAGCCAAAATGGGATTGTGAATGTGATTATTAAAGGGAGTGATGCAAACACATAACATTCACTCATGTCTGAGTGAAGACTTCAGTCTGTGAGGAAGTGCTTAGCTAAAGGTTTAATTTGTTCTGCACCTTGGCATAACCAAATAAATGGACTACTAGTGAGTTAATTGTTTTTCTAATATAAACCTGACACTGATTTTTGCACTGATTTTAGAGTACAACTTTTAAAAACAGGTCTCTATTATTTAGTGTCAATATACATTTTTTCCTTTTTAAAATAAATTTATATTAATAGCTTTTACTTCCTTTATTTATACTGTGATTTTTGGCTCTGCTGCATGGTTTTCCCTATCTTGTGAGACTGATTCTTTCTATACATTGTTGTCTTGTTCCTGTTACTAACAGGAGAGCTTAAATTTGATGCAGAGCTGATCGACTTACTGACAGAGCTATCTGCTTACTGACAATAATATCCATATTTTCTTTCCTTCCTTAGTAACATTGCTTCTAGAATGTCTGTATTTTCTTCCAAATATCACAATCTTTGTCTTGCCCTCCCCTTCCCTCTCCCTACTCTCCAATCCAATGATGTTAGAGAAGCACTGAAACGGCTACGAAAATAATTCATAGACAACATGAGAAAATAGACATCAAAAAAAAAGCTTTTATTTAAATGTCTCAGTAATATTATGGTAAAGCATTTTAATTAAGGCTAGGAGTTTTTTCAGACTTGTTTACTCATAAATCTATGTCAGATTTTATTAGGAGAATGCAAGCATTAGGTTGCACACGTTGTGTGTGAATTCAAAGCTGAAGTGTTTCTGTAATATTAAAAAAATTTAATTTCACAACCTCTACTCCAGTAGTTGACAACTTCATTTTTCAGGAAAATGCTGTCTGCAAAATACCCATCAGTAAGGCAACATTCTAGCTAAATTGCATCATGAGCTTATTAACTCCCATCTAATCATCCAGTCATGGCTGATTAATCACTCCTCCTGGTGCCTTGTTTTAATAAAATCTGTTTTCTGTGCCACTGGCCAGAAAACTGCTCTCTAATTTCATGTGTAGGATAGTCTTTGCTGTGGATTAAAGTGAAGCCCTTATCCTCTGATCTGAAGGGCTGTGTGAAGGAATCATCACATGCAAGTGTCTTGCATGTATAGTTATCCTTCTGTGTTTAAGGGATGAGGAAAATGTGTGTGTCCTCACAGAGCAGAAAATCATTCCTGTGCTTGTGAGACAGAATGCAGCCATTTTGGGATAGGAATGCAACTGTAGCTGGTGGATTTTTGAATATTCAAATCACCTATCTCCAACTGTGGAACTCTGAATTCATTAATTACTTTGTATTAGTAAGCAGCAAGATAACACGGAGAGCTGGCAGCTTTGTCATTTTCTCAGCATGGGAGGAGGGCAAAAGTAATTTCATCTCTCATGCCAGTGGAAAGAGGTAACACCTCCCATTTCTTTTAATAAGTGTTCTGTATGTTAATGAATAAGCCAAGTTACCAAGGTACTTCCTTAAAAAGAAGTATGAAGATTGGCAGTTAAATACACTCTTGAAAATTTAAGCTCTCTGATTCATACTACAGTAGCCTAGTTAATAACCTATTTGAAAGCTAACAGCAGCTGTGAATATGACAGGCTGAAAATGTTTTCAGGTTTGCCAGAAGAACCTCCACATGTAGAAAGGAAGAATCAGAAATGAACCAGAGGTTTCTTGAAATAACAAACCAGAGCTGTTTTAGTTTCCTATTACTTACCTGAAAGTTTTCTTAATCAACCTTTTGGGCAAAAGGGCCAAGTTATAGTTTTTTATTTCTATACTTTGAGTTGTTTTCATTAGTCTAAGGGTGGGCTAGAGGTAGCAGCCATCACTCACTTCAAATAACAAAATTCGGTAATTTTCTTAATAAATTATTTGAATAAGTCTTTATCAGATGGTGGTGTGTCATACAGAGGGATAGAGTTGCTATGTCCAACAACTTTAGCTTGTCCTTACTGCAAGGTTGGCCATCCCAGACTTTTGAGTTTACATGAACCAAGTGCTTCTTACTGCAAGGAAATAAAGTGACAGAAGGAGAGGAAGAGGATCTTAGTGTTTAATGCTGTGTGGGTTTTTGTATCATGTAGATGGACATACATATTTGATACCAGTGGAAACTATGAAAAGATGAGCTAGAGTCTTCTTAAGATACTGACTACACATTTTAGTGATGCCATACTGAAAATAGGAACTGGAAGTAAAACAGTGAGGAAGAAAAGCATGGAGCTTTTAAAGAGAAACATGTACTGTCATTTCCTCCTTAATACACCTTATTTAGCATCAGAAGTGATTGTTAGTGGGCCATTTCAAATAAGGCACGAAAAGAATATGGCTGGGCTTTGATCAACTGCACTTGGATCAACTGCAAGTACTGGAAAAGATCAAGAATGGCAGGCGCAGTGTTTTTACACTCTGCTTATCCTCAGGGTCAAACAAGGACAGGAATAAAATCAGTATCTATTTCAAATCACAGAATTGTCACACGCAAATACTTCTGGCCTGGCACATGGCCCTTCTTTATGTGCGTACCATGTTTGGATGAGGATGCGTGGCATGAAATAAAACATTTTTATTATCCTAGACAAGTTTCCTATTTTGGAGGTAAGTAGCTGCAAGCCTTTTTCTGGCCTTTCCATGACCCTTGGAGTCTCAAAGTTTTCTTTCTAGGGTGATGATTAGTAGAAAATGATGTTTGGGGGAGACAAGTTACTTTGTTTCTACCCAGTAACATTTTCTGATCTAAGTTACATGCAGAGAAGGAGTTAAAGCAAATAGACATGAAAGCAACTCTTGAAGTGTCTTGATGACAAAAGCCTACGCTGGAAGACAACCTTGGGCTGGAACAGAAGGCATATCATTAATTAGCTTGTTCGATATTAAATTCAGGAAGTCAAGGTGTCGATGAAGCTAATCAAGTGTTGTAATAGAAGTGAAGAATACAATTCAATTTGGAATGTAGTTCAATTCTACTTATTCTCACCTTGCTTATCTTTAATAAAGTTTTAGACAAAGATTTTGCTATATGTTCTCAGTTTCCACAAGAGAGAAATGAAAAAAAAAAAAGCAACTTTTAAAATAAGAGTTTGGTTAAGATAAATGAGTTTAAGTGCAAGGGAAAGTATAACATCTACTAGTGAATGGTATACATTTCTTCATTGAGATTTCAGTCACAATCCCATGTGTGGATCATGGCAATATATTATAATTATCATGGCAGTTGTCATAAATTGTTGCAGAGAATGTGATTATCAGGAGTCAGCTGAGATTCTCCTATACACTGTGAAATAAAATTCCTTAGTATTTTTGTGTGCTGCTCAAGGAGATGAAAGAAAACACAATACAGAAGCCAGAATTAGGAATGGGAGGTTGTTTTCATAGCTTAAAGTAGCTTACTTTGTAGCTTGTGCACATGTAATTAATGCCTCTGTATTAGTGGAAATTCAGCACATGTTTTGTGATCCTGCTTTCTGTCAAATTTAAAAAATGAAAAAAAACCTCCTTATAATGCCAGCAAGATCCCTCTTTATTTCTCTGCAGTTAGTTCCTGGCTTCTTATGATGAAGAGAAAGTAGGGGTAGCAGAATAACATTTCTACTCTTTTAACTTGCTTTTATGTCTGGTTAGTGTAGTTCTGGGCATATGCAGTGCTTGGGAAAAAAAGATAAAAAACCGGCTTTCTGGTTTGGATTAAATGCATTTAAAATGAAAGCTTGACTGAAAAGATTGGAGCTCTGATGTGCCTCTGAAGAGGAGTCAGCAAGTGCAGATCAATCTGGGATTTCTGGATTAGCATAGCAGTAAATTATTAGCCAAATAATTGACTGTATGTTCTTCTTACTAGAGAAACCTGAAATTTTAAGGGAAGTATTAAGACTGTAGTATAGTGCTCTCTTCTAGTTCAAGGAGGGAGATTATTTCATCATTCTAAATGCCATCTTTGATCTTTTGCTTGATTCTTAGAACAAAACTTGTAATCCTTGGGTTTATTTTTATAGCACTACTTGTATATTTTAGATGCCCAGATATATGGGTGCTGTACCATTTTATTATCCACTGCTCTCCAGTTTCAAGTGTCATAATTTTTACTCATTAACTTAGGTTGATGGCTACTTGCTAGCAGTAATTCTTTTGAGCTCAAATTAGTAGCTTTCTGTAAAATGATTATTGTAGTATAAGTAGCTCGCAGTCACTAAATAAATTCCAGACATGATATATCCTTCAGTCTTTTTCCTACTCTCATGTTCTCATGGCAAGATAATAATTCCTGTACTCAGAATTGTCACATAGAAATGTACTCACTAAATTATGATATCCAGTGTTAGAGAGTGTCATGTTCTTTTTTTTTTTCCTTAGAAAATCTTTGAGTACCAGGTGCATAAGGAAAAAAAAATTCTAAGTAGCACACTGCTTTTGACATGTATATCTTTTAAAATGGACTATGCATCCTCTGCTGGAGGAAGTGTTGTAAATCCAGATCCTCTTTGGGTAAAGAAAAAGAGAAAAAAATCAGTATATACATACCTAAACATTTTATTTTTCCAAAAAATATGACTTAATGGTCAGGAGAGAAGATGAGCTGGATGAAAAAAAGTTATTGATTTCCAGGGATTTGGGGTTTTTTTTCTGACTAGGCAAAAATTCCTGTGCTTTATGAAGTAAATGATTGTACTGTTCTTTTGGACTGTGTCTAATGCAATGTATGATTGAAATGAAGCAGTTACTGTGAGATGCCGCAGTGAGAGGTAACTTCAGAAGTGACTGCCAGTCCGTTCATACTATGTCCCCAGCCTATCCTGAATTTTAAACCTTCCTAGACTAGTTGAAAGATCTACACCTCCTAACAGGTGAACAAGTCAGGAAAACCTGAATTATTTATGTAGAACAGGTAATTTCAAGTCCAAGAAAATTAAGCACTCCAAAAAAAGAGAGGTAATAAAATGTGGTCTGGTAAAAGAGAATGTTAGAATTTGTTTGCTTGTTTGTTCACTCTCTGGTGTGTATGTGAATTTTCTGTTTGTTTTGTTTTGTATGTTGGTTTTTTTTTTTTCAGTTCTCCCCTTGGATTAATGACCAATGCATATATAGCAACAGAAGCTTTGATTCTTAGTGTTTCCTGAATTTGGATGGGTGCTGGGAAATCCATGGGAAAAGGGTTCCTGTGGCTTCTAGTCTTGAAGACAGACAAAAGATGGAGGTGTCAGTGTGAAACAGAATCTGTATTTAGATGTGCTGTGAAGCATTTGCTTACTTGTTTTCTGAATCATAGCTTAGATCTTAGAAACATGTGCTAGACTGAGGTATCAGCTATTTCATTTCTGTTTGTGTGAGCTTTGCATTTATTTTGTCTACATTAGGGCAATTGCTCTTGGATATGAGTAATCTTATTTATCTTTAGCTTTACCTAATCCGTGTTCCTAGAAATTTCCAGATGAGTAGATATAATATTCTAGCATGCCTTTTTCCTCCTCCAAGGGGGATACTAAATGACAAGGTCACAAGTCTTCCAGAATAGGTTCCAAAAGCAGACAAAATTTTATTTCCATAAGTTGCACAAAAAAGTCTTAGAATTTGTGACAAAGTGGCCTGTAAGAAAGAAATGTCTTTTTTTGTGACTTGAGTCACTCAAAGGACTCTCCCACAGATGAAACAGGAGCACAGCAAGACCTGGGAGGGCTCTGACGAAGCTCACAGCAGAAGGCCTATAAAATACGGCTGTAATTACATATGGAGGATCTTATTGTGCTGTGCACTGCACCACACTTTCAGAGTCAGATCTCTGGATGAATTCATAGTCATTCCCATGTGGGTGTCAAACTGTACGGTTTGACAAGTGTACATGCACGATTCAAGTGCCTGTCCTGAGAGACATTCTATTTAAACATGAATGTACCAAAGCAGAATTAGTGTGTGCAGTGTATAAATACTTGGAAAATATTGCACATGACTCATGAAGCTATCTGGTGTCCATAAGAATAAAGTAGGTGGACAGTTCAGCAATTATGAGGCAATTAATTGTAAAACTGATAATGGCTGTTGAGCTTTGAGTGGGTTCTCTGATAACAGTTGAGGCTGCCTTTTTCACTTACGCTTTGGGACAGCAATTTCTTCTCAAAGCAGGGCAATAAAGCATGCATCACCTCTTTCTAGCATTGTCACACAGGCAAATTGCTTGCAGTGCTGTTTTCAGAGCGTATATAATTTTAGCAAAACAAAGGATGCATCAAAGGCAGGATAATAAAAGAAATACTTGTACATAAATCTAACTTGGCTATTCTTTACTCCTTTTTTAAGACAGTGTGGTTGTTTTTAAGAAAGTGTAGTTGCATTTAGATTTAAATCATTGCTTACTTTTAAAACTTGCTGACATCTTATCAAATAATTTCTTATCATGTACCTGTTTTAATATATTTAGCTGTTTTTGAGGAGGCATTTCTGCAGCTGTGGTTGATAACAAAAGTCACAGTAAAGATTGCTGAGAAAATAAATAGGGGCAAATCAGAATTTTGTGTAGCACTGAACAAAAAACATAAAGCTGCTCTTTAATTGAAATGTATATTAAAAGTGAGAAAGTTCACTTTCAATTGAGTTATTTTAACAGATGAGAACTAAATACATTGCCTTTTATTACAGTAATTTTACAAGCAAGTTGACGTCTAGATATTACTGGTTTTGAAAATTGCTCTTGCTTTTCTCTAAGCTATCTTAAATTATTTAACTTTTATGTGGCATCTGCTAACAAAAGGTCAATATGTGAACACTGTAAAACCTCTGAAAGGATGATATTCTGCAGCATTTTCTGTGCCAAGTCCAGAGAGCAATCTGCTACAGATATACTGCTCTTGGTGCCAACAAAGTATTTAATAGGTAGTGGCATACTAACTGTTCTAGTAGCTGAATTGTGTTCTAGTAGATAATATCAATCCTATCTGAGACTGTAAGGCAGTCCAAAGACTTTTTAGAGAGAGTAATTTAAAATCTGTTTCCTTAATGAGTCCTGAAACTCATTGGTAATGTGAAACCTTAAGCTTTTGGAGTTATTCTCACTTTACCTGTAGAAGAAATGGATGACATTTTTATGTGCTGTTCTCTGTTCTTGTGCAAGATATTCTCATATGCTACAGGTTGTAGGGTTAGGGTTTTACAGGTACCCCTAATTTTAACTTTAATATTATGACATTCTTTAAATTGACAAATCATGAATAGCAGCAATGAAACCTTTCCAAGTGAATGATGTTCACTAATGGCAGAGCTTTACTTAGGAGGAAATGGAGAGATGATTTGTAGGATACTGTATTCTGCATTTTTGACTGGTTGGTACTGAATACAGTGTGGAAATAATTCAGCATCAGTCTTCCTTTGCTGCCTGTTATCTGATTTTAGAGGGACATTTTTGACTTCTAGAATTTGAAGTGTTTTCCACAAAATAAAGACAGAAAGTGAGGTATTGGCATTTTAAAGAGAAGATGCCAGGAGAATATCTTCATTACTAGAAGCTATAGAATAGAACACATTTTCTTTCATACTAGATACATTTCTGAAAATATGAAATGTTAACTTCAAAATAGACTTTGATATGCTGTATTTAAGGAAAGAGATTTACTGATTTCTTGCTTTTTCTTTCTACAGCTAGTTGATGTGGAAAAATGGGTATGTGATTCTGTCTTTTATTCACTTGATTCCAAATGTTCCATGTTGCCACTGAGTCTAACCTGTCTGTTTTGATACCCTGTGTGTTCATGACCCTTCAACTTGCATGGCTCAAAAAAACCAAAAAAAGAGGCGAATGCATGGTCCTGTAAAATCTGGTCACTCCTGAATTGTCCTACCAAATTTCATGTTACCACAGTGACTTTTATCTCTTTAAATTTGATCGCAGAGTCATGTAATAGAAAAGTATGATTACTGACTTTCAGTTTTGAGCCCTGCTGTCTAATGTTTTAACTCCATTCTGTAACCCACCCTGTCTTTTCCAGTATAGACACTGTAATCTTAAACTGCATGACAGTAAGATAGTTAATACTGATAAATAATGTGTGATGCTATGTGTAACTGCAAGTATACAAAATATATTTAGTGATGCAGAACAGCTGCTACAGAATAAAAACAATATTTCCTAGATCTTAGCAAATAAAGCACAATTGTCTGCTTAATGTGTTGTTAAGGCCTTACCTAATGTGTCTGTGTATACCATACATATTTGTTTGGGCATCTGATATAACTCCCCCCTGTGGGACATGTTTATGTGTGTTTTTCTTCAATGTAATCTCTAACACCAGTGTTATGTAAGAGTTAGTGGTCGTAAAATGTATGTAGAATTGTTTGTTCACCTTGTGAATATTTGAGGCCTCTCTGAAAGCTTGGACTATAATAGGTCTCCTTGGTTTCATATCACTTAGTTTGGGCTGCACATGACCAGAGACACCCTCAGGTGTCCTCTGAAATATGGCCAATAACATAACTGTAGACTGGTCTTGTTTTATTTCAGCCAGAAATTACAGAATTTTAATCTGTGATTATTACATCTTTGTAGTAAGTAGTGACTCAAGTTAGAGCTTGCCTGAGACTCCTGTAGGTAAGTACATTGTTTAAATAGTGGCTTAGGCTTTTCAACACTGTTTCTACCATACTCAAAAATATCTGTGACACGTCACATACATAGGTAGATATTTGTAATATTTATTAAACAATAACTGCAGTTAAGTATTAACTTTTGCTAATTGTATCAGTATGACTGCATTATCCATATTCTGTGGGTCTAGTATTTATGACAACCATCAATTGCTATAAAATTGATTTTAAGTGTTTTTAAGACATACTGATGGTCAGGTTATCTTTTTATTTTGTCCAATTTATGACTGAGAAAGCTTGGTTATACATTTTTAGATTCTGTTATTTTATTCCTATGAAGAGTTTTGCTATAAAGAGAAAAAACAGCAATAAAAAGCACGCTCAGTACTATACAGGCACCTCTGCTCGTACTCCACAACACATAAAATATTATTGCCAGAAGTTTATTGGTGACACTGACGTGGCTCATTTTTGATTGAAGAATTCATAATCTGTTAATGGAAAATGTAGTATTACTTGCATAAATAGAAATCAGATCTGCTGTTTTGGTGGTTTGTTTTTGGTTTTTTGTTTGGTTTTTTTTGGCTGCTTGCTTTTAAATTCAGAACTTAGTAACATCAAAATCTTGCTTCAGAAAGACTGCTTCATCAAAATGTGTTCTTAAACCATTTTTAAAAGAACTGGTTCCCATGAGAGCAAAGCTAAATGTGTCATTCCAAGTTAAATTGGGTAAATAACTTTTCCTAATGACTGATTCTATAATCCAGACAACCTCTCTGGTGGGGGTGGAGTGCATACTGGCTTTACTGTCATACATAAAATTATTCTCTCAGATGAAGCTCCAGTCTGGCCTGTAAAGCAGCTTTTAACTCCCTCTGTAACTCCAGTGTTACCAGAGGTCTTATGGGGCCTGGAGGTGCAGTGAATTGATTCAGTAGAAAGCTGGCTGCTGAAAAGCTGCATGCTCACAGGGGCAGACACCTCACTCTAACACATGTATTTCTTGATAAGCCATTTCCCAGCACAGAGCACACAAGGTTAAAGCAAGTGTGTTAGTTATATCTATCTGTGGGAACCTTAAAGCCCAAGCCCAGAGAGAAACTTCATGTCAAATTAATGAGCAAATTACTAGCTGAACTTGCTGTAAGCAGTTTCATGCTGTTCAAAGGATAAGCTAAAGTCATTCACTTCTGAGCTGTTCTAGCCTATGAAGTGTGCTAACAAAAGTTTTAGAAGAAATTACTCCAGTTCCTGTGTACTTCTGTCAAATGGCTATAATTTTTCTTGTGATTTTGTTCCAAAATCATTATTCTACTGAAAGTATGGGCTCTCAGTTGAAGCTGGGTACAAATTAAATGGCTTTAAGATCCTTGTTGAACTCTTGGCTTCATCCTTTTGTCTCTGAGCAGGTATCAGTGAAGACTTGTAGATCTGCTTCAGTGCAGAATCAAATAGATTAAAGAATCTTGCCCAATGTAAAACCTAGTGGAAGTAAGGCATCCTTGTTCCCATTTCATATCTGAAAAAGGCTTTTCAGTTTTTTATAAAAATACCAAGGTGGGGAACCCCCAGTACTTGATCAAAGGGATTTATTAAATTTGAACCAAAATTTCGAAGACCCTGATTATATTTTCTTTACAGAGAAAATGACAGTAATGAAGTAAGATGAAACTGAATAACACCTAGTGAAAGGAGTTCCTTTAATCTCCCTGACATTTTCTCTCTTTTAATGTATTTATGAAATAAGGGAAATAATTTTAAAGTGTCTTTTTCTGTGAATTAGCAATGTGCTTGCAAATTTGTGATCTCAAGGGAGGTGTTGTATACTTGCATACAACAGGACTAATGCACTCATAAAAGCACCTGTGTGTCTGCCTTGGCTTTCAGGTTAACTGCTCAGCTCTACAGCAGGTATCATGTCCGGTTTATCTCGGCTGTTTGAGGGGCCTGGAAGGCCCGGGGGTGGCCTTGGGGCAGCCCGCGGGTCGAAGGACGAGAAGAGGCTTCAGTTCTTCTTTCTGGTTTTATGTTTATTAATTGTTTATCTAAAAGATGTTCTTTCAGCCTAACAAAGATCCGCTCAGCAGTCAGCTATGGGCACACTGAGCCGTCTCACGGACCGCTACGTATCTTTATACCCCTAGTTACGTATACAATATTTATCATTTTTCCCCAATACCATCTATTCTTATAGCTCGGTGTACTCTTAGTAATAACTAATCCAAAGGTGCCACCGTGGCCAAAGAAGATGGAGGAGAGGAGGAAGAAGAAGGAGGGCAGGACACACCCCAATTCCTCCATCTTACTCCTCTAAACCCCCCTGTACATAAATCTTAAACTCTGTTTCTCACCCTCTAATTAGCTAATCTTTTCACCCTTCACTCTGGTGAGGCCCTCTTATCTTCATAAAGGTGTCGTCTCCCGTGTAGGGTCAAAGTCTTGCCACTAGACACTTCTGGCAACATTCCAGGACTCCCGGGCCCCCCAAGGGTGGTCTCGGGGGCCTTGCATCCCAGGACTCAAATCCTGAGATCCCACAGTATCAGTGTAAGGATAAGAAATTTCCTTGGATATCTCTGGTGATGTAATGATTTGGCCTTTTTACACATTTAACTATATCGAGTTGGTAAATGATTTTGCAAATTTGGCATTAAGAGCCGTCCAGAATTATTGTTTTCTGGAGGGATTACTCTGAAGAGCTTTTTACCTGAAAGGAAATGCAGTGTCTGGTTTCTTAAATTCAAAGTGCAAGGTACAAGAATTCTCATGTTTATCCTGGCTGATGGCAAAGCTATGCTAGTTACAACATTGTACAATTGTCTTCAGTTTTTGAGACAGAGAAACATCTTCTGCTGAGGATAATGATAATTTTTTTTCTTTTCTCCTCAAGTAGTAAGTATGTTAGCTCAGCTTTATGCCACTAGTGAAGCTGATTTTCAATTTCTTTGGAGAAAAGAAACTTGCAGAGTAAGAACACCCACTTTAGAAAGAATTGTTTTTCATTACCGAGACTTCTAAGCTGAGAAGTAGTGAATAAATTCTCACTTTGATAGTGAGATAAATATAACAAATGGAATTTGACTAGTGGAAACAACCTAGCGTTCTTGTGGAGGCTGGAGTGAGCCACAAAACAAGGCTTCATCAAGGGGAATTATTCAAGTAATACATCTTCAGTTCTATTAAAGTAATTGAGTACACATCAGTACTTTATAGTCAGTATGATTTTCAAGCATTAAGTGAATTATATAAGGACAATTTTTTCTTATAATTTCTTGCTCACGCTTTGTTAATTTGCTGAAATATAGATTAATTTTTCATATTGCTGTGGGAAAATACGTTATTTGTGCACAAATATTTAATCCTCAAATATAAAGGATTTGCATTCAAATTTTAGATATAACATAGACTGCAGAGGTGGCTCAGTGTAGGGAGTAATATGAGCACTGTTAACTCAGTTTCATATACTGAGAACTCAGTTCTAATACATGTCTTGAAGGAAAATGTGAGATAATACTGTATGATGTTGAAGTGAACAGGCATATCAAAATGGAATGACTATGGAAATGCTGCTTAAAATGTCACACCTACAGTGATAGTTTCAATCACATCTGTAATTCCATCTTTAGAGTATTGTATATTTTAGCAGATGCTAATTGCAGCCCAAGTCTAATTCACATCAGCAAAATAAACTGATACAAACATTTTCTAATGTACACTATTTCATTTCAAAAGAAAACTATGTGTATATGCATTTAAACCTGTCTCAATCAAATAGTGACATTTCCAAATACATGCTAAGGTTTCTTTGGTGTTTCTCCTTCAGTCCATATTACAGAGCTGAGAATTTCAAGCTGTGTTCTATGTAGCAATAGTAATTTCTGTGAATTACAGCAAAATATCTCAGTTTACTTGTTTTCAGTATTTGTTGGGTAGGTTAGTGTAAAGGTCTAATATTTTTACAGAGCAAATGGAATGCTATGAGAATTCCACAAAAGATATAGTCAGAAGATGATCTCTAAATTAAAGGATTTTTGGCAACTTTTCTATTAAAAAATTTCAAATAAAATAGACATAATATTTTTTTCTCTTTGCATCTAGCCAGAAAACTCAAGAAGTAAGGTGAAATTATGATAAATTAGAATAGTAAGTGATAAACTACCTGAAAGCTGTCCAAGGAGCCAAGGAATATAATGGCCTCAAATAGCTGTAAATATATTTAAAACACATCCTAAATGTACTCAGATAAATCTTCAGTAGGTTTTAAATGTCAATTATCTCCTTTATTTTGAGAAGGAGGAGGTAATTAGGAGGATTAATAGAATGATGAGTGTTATGTTCCTCAAATATAATGATTTGAAATTCTGCAAAGGCTTTTCTATTGCTTTTCCTTTTTCAAATACTGTTCCAAGCCAGTAAGGTATTCCAGCTGCTGAGTGCTCAGTGCATTTTCTTCATGAGGATATTTGTTTGATGCTAAGCACTCACATTTGTCCCTGAAAGGTCAGATAGCATATGCAACTGAAGACTTAATCAGAGGAATATGATTATCCTGTTGTTGGTTACATTCAATTACCTGTCCTACCTCTCAGGACAACTTCTGAAAAAATTGAACACTGAAGAAATGCATTGAAAATTAGAGGACACTGATTTCTTTAACAAGAGAAGGAGAAAGTGGTAATTTCAATGCATTTAGTCATCAAATTTGCATTGGTCTCACTTGTACAGGATTTACTGTACTCACTGCTTACTCACTCCCTTCACCCAGTCACAGTGGAGTGCTCTTGCCACTCATTTCTAGTCAGGCTCTCTTTGACCTCCAATACAGTCAGTTGTTGGGATCTCCCTGTCACTCCAGAAATACAAATGGGAATTGAAGGTATTAAAACTGGAGTATACTAGTGTATACTAGATTATTCTATCACTGTGGGTCTGATGAGACAAACCATTGGATGCACACAGTTCCAGTAAAATCCAGAAAAGTCCAATTGTCCTTTTCATCCGTCTTTCTGTGGGCAAGGTCCTTGTAGTCCTAGCACTAGTTTTGACTACTCACTTCTTGTAAATATGAATGAGAAGTCCCTTCAATTAAGAGTAAGATCAGCCCTTCTGCTCTCGGGAATTTCCCACAGGAAACTGGACCAGCAATTTTCCTGGAAGAACCCCGTTTGTGATTGTTTTTCTTTGCAACTCACATATTTGTGCCTCTAGGACTGAAGCAGATTTTCCTCCTTAGTTCTCCTCTTTGTGGTCACTCAGGTCAAACTACAGGGTGGTGTGTACTCACTGTGTCCTCTCTTTTGAGCAGAGCACAGCTTACTCCTAATAGTTGAGTTACTGGTCCATACAGGTGGGGAGTTGGATCTCTGTGCTGCTGGACCAGTTTTTCCACCGCTGACGTGATAGAGGAAAAGAGATTTTCTTCATTTTCCTGGAGTTGGCCAGCCAATTAACCCACCTCCAGCATGGCTAATTTCTTCAGGTACTGGATATCTTTCTCAGGGGTGGTCCACTTGCCTAGGTGACATATAATATCTTTCTTGAAGGGATACCTTTCTTTCACACCTTACAGAAGTTGCCTTCAGAACCTAAGGACTTGTACCCTTTTTTCAACCACTTTGTTTATCAAAGAAAGGAATCCCAGCTGTTTTGCTTCCTGACCCTCTAATTCTGGGCTGCTGCTCCCCTTTTCCCAACATAGGAGCAGGAAGGTGACAATGAGCTTACCTAGACACTAGACAGCAGTTGAAGTCTTTTCACACATCTCACAGCTCATTCAGGGAAAGAGATCAGTGGTCTGCACCTCATTTGTGAGTTTTTGCTCTTTATTCTCCTTTATCAGTGCCTGCCTCTCTCCCTCCTCCTGTTCTTGTGGTGGCCCTGCTTTGGGATAGTCTGCCTTGTTAATTTTTTCCTCCTGCTCCCTCTTAGAAGATGCTCTTTCATCCCTTACTAAATGACCTCACTTTTGCTTCCAATATTTCTTTTTGTGTACTGAGAAGACTGACACTGGCATGTGTTGGTTCTTTGGTTCAGCTGCAGTGCCAGGGCTTTGGTAGCTGCAGAGCCTGTCCTTTTGCCGTCAGATCCAGAGACCTTCTCTGCCCCTTGAGGGTACTGAATAATGTTGAACAGGGCTCAGTAGACCTGAGTCAGGCTAAAGTATGGGATTTGTGTCTTTCTGGAATTGCCAGGATGACAGAAAACCTTTTCCAAATATTTTACTAGTTTCTCAGTATACTGCATTTGTTCAGAGTTGTAATTGCAAAATGTTGGAGGTGACCATTGTCCTAGGCACTTGTGTATTCTATCCCACATACCCTGCCACTCATCACTATCCAGCCTCAGTGCAGATCTCTGGGTGGTATTCTTAAATAGTTGTTTAACCTTAAACAAGACCTGAAACACATTCAGGAGCTCTAGCAATAGGAACATGCTCGTTCAGACATCCTGAGAATATTCAAAATTCTCAAGCACTGTTGTAATTAGTCTGGAGAAGGGAAAGATGGAAGAAGGTATTTCCCCCATAGATTGGCTCTCCTTGAAGTAAAGATAAAAGATGTAATTATTAATAATTTCTAATAGATGGTGCCTGGTATACAGAGGCGGTGGCAATGCTGTGTACAAACCCCAGGTTAGTCTCACGACCCTCAATTTAACCTGTCCTAATGCAATGTTACAAAATACAACAAAATAATGGCATTAATCCAGCCCCCAGAGCTGATAAACAGTATGGCAGGGAACATATACCACAAATAAGATATGTTACATAATTCAACTTGAGAACATGTACAGCAGCTGTAAGAAAGATGGCCTTTTTATCAAGGCCAGTTTTAATAGGATGGGTGTGATAGCTTTAATCTGAAAAAGGGTCATTCTATATTATATATAAAGAATTTTTTTTTATGATGAGAGTGGTGAGACACTGGAACAGGTTTCCCAAAGAGGTGGTGGATGCCCCATCCCTGAAAACATTCAAGGTGAGATTGGATGAAGCTCTGAGCAACTTGTTCTAGTTGAAGATGTCCCTGCTCATTGTGGGAGTTTGGACTAGATGATCTTTTAAGGTCCTCTACAACCCTAAACATTCTATGATTCTACATTTCCATGGACTCCGAGAACAAATAAGTCAACGTTGTGACCAGAGACTAATAAACTAATAAAATGAATGCTTATAAATAATTTTTATAGCATTCTCTGGTCAGATATTTTGGTATCTCAACCCTTTGTGCCCCATTTTGGGCTCCAGAAAGACTGATGGTTTAAATCTGCAGGCAGTTAAACACCACACTGCTAGCTCACTGCCTCCCCAACCACCAATAGGATGAGGGCAAGAACAGAGAGAAAAAAGCAAAGTTTCTGGGTTGAGATAAGGACAGCTTAAGAGGACAGAAAACAAAATAATAATAATCTGAATGAAAAAGGAATTAGACTATTCAAAGCAAGTGATGCACAATGCAATTGCTCAGCACTCACCAACTGATGCCCAGCCAGCTCCTGAGCAGTGGCCCCAGGCCAACTTTCTCCCCATTTTGTATGTAAAGCATGACTCTATATGGTGTGGAATATCCCTTCGGCCAGTTTGGGTTTGCTGTTCTGGCTACGTCTCCTCCCAGCTTCTTGTGCTCTCCTGCTCCCTGGCAGGGTGATAAAAGAACCTGAAAAGTCCTTGACTTTTTATAAACACTGCTTAGAAACAGCTAGAATATGCATGTTACTGATACTGTTCTCATCCTAAATTCAAAAGACAGCACTGTGCCAACCACCAGGAAGAAAATTTACACAGTCCCAGACAAAACCAGGACAGGAAGTTAGAATGACTTTGTAAATTTGAAATTAAATGTGTGTTCTATCTGTTTAATTTTCATATATGCATTCTGAATTGCTAATGTTAGTCCAGAAACTTATGTGCACAATTGTCCTGAGACACAGAGAACAAGTGTTAAGGAGCAGGAAGTTCTGCCCTCTGCAGAGAATGAGTTGAAAACATTTCTTGTGTAACAGCTTGTTGCATACATAAAGTACATAATTTCTGCTGGTTTTTTTTTTTCTTTCTCTCCTTTTTTTTTTCTTCCCAAGCTGAGAGGTAATGTTTTTCAGAGTAAGCATTCTCATTTACCTAGGAAGAGATTTGGTCTAAAAACCTTGGAGAATGTTCTTGCAGAACAGTATGATGGGAGCATGATAGGAGTGTTCAGAACTCTGTGCTGGCCATTTGTTTGCAGCTGTGGCCCTCACAGGTCCTGATATGCAACTTCTCAGGCTTGGCCTGAACATTCACAGGGCATTTGCTTAGCATTTGTGGGCATTACTTATGTTTAAGTATTTGTGATAACATTTCAAAGTATGGTGTTTTTTTAAAGCAATAGATAGACAGACAGACAGATAGATAGATATGTGTTCAAACTCCCCTCACCCACTGTTGTCTTTCAATTGTTTCTTGAGGGGCTTATTCATAGCACATTCTAGCTCTAAGAATCATCTGTAAATTATCTTAAAAATTATTAAGGAACCAAAGTAGCTCTAAAGCACATGATATGACTGACCCAAATAGATGACAATTGCTTCTCTCGCATTTGCTATAGTTCATTTAATACATCAGCTGAAGAGAATGAATTGTTATATCTGGTCCTTCAAAAAATTCAGCACAAGAATTGTCCTGTATCATTTTCGTAATCAATAGAAGATACAAATTATTCACTTTAATTTGAAGGTAGTTAAAAGATTACAATCAAGCATTTAAATAAATTATCAAAAAAAGAACCATAAGATTTTACAGGACTGCTGTTTATCGTACTTGTAATATGAGAAAAAAAATGGGGTCATGTAATTCACAGAATAAATTTTTATATATGAATGGCAGCTGGAAGAAACTGAAGTCTTTTGATAGATCTAATGTCCTTGATAAACTGACAGCATGTTGGCAAGTGAAAGTCTCTATTGACAAATACAGATTTTCACAAATAGGAAAGGATTAATTTGAATTAATCATCCACATAAATTGTTTATGTAGTAATGAATTTACACACATCCCACTGTAGTAAGCTCAGCAAAGATTCCTGGTTAGTTTCTGGAACCACCCAGTAAAAGCAGCAAAATTTCTGTAAGAACTACAAGGCTATACTGATAACAACCAAATAGCCCTAGAAGAAGAGAAGGAGAGAAGTCTTTGAACATTTTAAGATTATTAGATTATAGTGTTTTTTTTTTCTTTTAGCTAGAACATCTTGTACATCTTTGAGAACAGATACTTCTCTTTAAAAAAGCACATACGAAATGAAAGCAGCCAGCCTTGCTTGGAAGCTCTCCAGCTAGAATATCTTTTCATTTGGGATAGAGACAAACTTCAGTGTTCATTTTCAACCTTTGTGATATCAGAACATGAACTGATGAGGTCAAAAGGGGAAAGGTGGCCATAAGTCTCTGACAAAGAAAAGAAAATCACTGCATGTAACACATCACTCTCCTTTTATTCTTAAGCAGCCTTCATGAAAATTTGCGTAAACATTTCCATAATCTTCTAGCATCAGCCATGTGGCACTTAATTTTTTTAAACCAGCGCATGAAGTCTTAGTAATGTTTAAATTTTCTTAATTTATTTTGCATTTGCATACAATATGTTACTACAGTAATGGTGTTGCTCTTCAGCAGTGCACTTTGAGTGCAGGATTTAACAGCTCACATTGTACTTTTTAGAAACTCATCAGAACAAGTTGTTTAAGATGATCAGGCATGGCTCCTGTTTTGCTTGTACTGTGTTTAATCTTTAAGCATAAGAGTCTCATGTGCTATATTATTTCAAATTAAGAAAAATCTGAGAAAACTATTGCAACAACAAAAAAAGGATAAAGTCTTGTTCAGAGTAGCTGTTTTGCTTCCTAGCATGAGCTATAATTATGTTAATTGCAATGATAAATGTTCCTTTTAAATGTGGTTTCTAGTGAGTGTATCCCACTCACTTTTTCAGGGGAAACAAATCCCATTTTTATGCACCTGAAAGCAAATGTTCATTTCACATTTTCTCTTTTTTTTTCCCTTCTCATTGATCTACAGAAATTTATGATGAAGATAAGGAAGTTAAACATTTGGTATTATACTTCCTATGTATTCCTACAATTTAATTAATTCTATTTATTAATTTTTAACAACAACATCAAACTCACCTTCTTGAACCTAAAACATACTGAATTAAAAAAAAAATTGAATTTAGAAACCACGATGACTCCGGTTTATTTTGGGGTTATGATTGTGAAGGACCAAAGGCAGACTGTGGAGAAAGGACTTTAGTCTGCTTTCTCTAATTTTCACTTCATACCAATCCTTTCAGTGAGAGTGTAGCATTACATGGTAAATACAAAATCTTGACACGATGAATAAATAAAAGAAGTTACAGTAAAACATTTAGGAAAGCAGGGACAGCACATTGTTTCTTCTGTCACAATAATGCTGTTTGGGTGGTTTTGTGTCTCACCTGTGGGGTGGTTGGGCATTTGGGATGCCCACTTGGATGCCTATTTTTGGGATGGGGCTGTCACTGGCATTTGCTGGAGCTCTGTTTCTTGGGGCTGTTTTTTGCCTTTGTTTTTTGTCTCATTAAAAATATGACAAAGCGCTTGAACCTCCAAGTATTTTGAATAACTAGCATTAAATAATCACCTGCAGTTTTCTCCAAAATGTGTTGATTATCCATTTTCTACTTTAATTACCAGTCTATTCACAATTCAACATATAAACTGATTTCTTTACTGATTTTCATCCCCTAAGAGTTTTCTTTTCTATGGTATGGTCTTGCTTCACTGTCACTCTCCAAAAGTGAGCAATTCTCAGCTAGATAAGCAGTTCTATTTTAAGGGCTGGATTTAATGATGTCAGAGGAGTTTTCTTAGCATGATTCCTCTGCTGATCCATCTTTTCTTCCCACTCGGCTGTCTTATTCTTTATCTGTGAGTTTCTTTCTCGAGTGACAAGGATGATTCACATTCCTTGTACTGTTCAACAACAGAAAAAGCTTAGTCACGATCCTTAACCTGTGAAAAATGCCTCCCTCCTCCGCTTATTTAGCTCTAAAATAACCAGGAAGATTTTTATTATTTCTTCTATGTTCTATGCAGATAAGGAGGAGGAGAATAGGGAAAGAGAAATCCTCACTAGGCTAAAGGAGAAATCAATAAATTTTATCTTCCTGGGTGATTTCTTTTCCAAAACACTGGAAGTGCTCGAAAGTAGGCATTTGTAATGGAAGTATTGCCTCACCCATAAATATAAATCTTTGTTTTACATATAAATCTAGAAGCAGACAATCAATATTATTTACTTTTGATTAATTTTTACTGCTGTGTCTGCTATTCATTGTTGTGATGTTTCCCATTGCTAGGAAAGTGATAACATAAATGTAGTGTCAAATATATTAATAATGAATTATATTTGAAGTGTTTCTAATTCTGCCTTCCAACAGGTCAATATTAGCAAAATTGGGATCATTTAGCATGGTGCTGGCACAAGTATTTGTCATAATTTCTAATTATTCCAGGCTTTTTAATGTAGATAGTAAAATATTTCCGTGTTCTGTGAATAATACATGCTTATGGGTTTTTTTTGGCCAGCTGATTTATTCTAATTCAGATTTTTATGTGATATTTATATAGAACAAAATTACATGTTGTGATGCAGCTTTAAATTCAAGCCATTTTTAGGAAACCTGTAGTTTAGCTGAAGTCTTTTTTCTAGTTTTTTTTTGGTTTATTGGCCTGCCACAAAATCAGAGATAACTGCTGATCAAGTTAGTAAAAGAAATTTGTTTTGTTTTGTTTTGTTTTTTTGCTATTTTTCTTACTTTTTTTTGTTTGTCACAGTGGCCATCATTATCTGGGCGTAGGTATCAGCAGTCATCAATCATACTACTCTCTATAACTGAATTTTTGCAGCATTTTCTGGATAGTGAATTTCACAGAAAGTCTGTAGTGGTTTAAGAGTAAAGTATAAAGACATGAATATGTATAGCATATATAATGTCTTGAGAGGTTCAACTTCCTGTTTGTTCTCATGTAACATGGTGTGTAGGCTACAGTGAGACAAAGAAAGGGGTTTTAGACTGTTTGAATTCGCCCTTTGATATTGCTCTTATGTGATAGGAGCAGAGTGAGGGAATGTTAGCTCAATGCCTCATGTCAGTGAACTGATTTACTTTGTATCTTTAAATTTTAAGCAACTAAATTCTAGTTGTTTGGTGCCAACCACTGGAAACAACAACCAAAGAGCACAATGATTGCAAAAGGGTTAGGATTGTTGTTTTCTTCCATAGAAGAATTCAAGGGTTCTGGGCCTGGATGCTGTAACTTTGGAGAGGAAATTCTTTCTGTTTTGTATCAAGATTTTAAAATAAAAATGTATACTTCTTCGAGCAAGAAGAAGATGTAGATCTTCTTGGCTTAGTCTCTGTAGCTTTGTAGTCTTTACTGCTTGCAGCATTTTCAAGTTCTCTGATGTTGCTTGAGATTTAATTTCCCAGTGTTAGTATTTCAAGCATCAGTTGTTTAGTTTTGCCTGACTACTCTTGTCTCGCAAGCCTTCTAGGTCTGTTCCAGGGTTACTTCACAAGTTCTGCAGTGATTCAGCCTGTTTCCACACACTCTGTTTTCACCACTGCTTGGGTTTTCTGGACTCTGCTTGGCACTCAACTGGCAAAACTGAAATGCCAGACTTAGAGCCATGGATATCCTCAGCTCTCTGTGTAACCACCAACAGAATGCTCAGATTTTAGGTGGGCTGAATTACTGACCAAAAGGACCTTTTTTTCTATCCGCTGGCTATTTAGTTGCCTTCAGTGACATTAGTCTGAGTGCTTTGTCATCAAATGTATTAGGTCTGGCTGAGATGGAGTTTGTTTTCCCCACAGCAGCCCTCACAGTGCTATGCTTTCATTGGTGTCGATAACACACCAGTGTTTTGGCTATTGCTGAGCAGCACTGGCACAGCATCAGCACTGTCTCTTCAACATTCCACTTCTCATCTGTGGGCTGATGTCAGAAAGATCTTGGGATAGGACATACCTAGGACACTAGACCTAAATTTACCAATGGAATATTCCATACCGTACGATGCCAGCTCATTTATAAAAGCCATGAAAATGAGAAAGTGTAGGCATTTGTTGTTTCCAGCATTTGGCTTCTGGAGCAACCATGAAGCATGCTGAAGCCCTGCTTCTGGGGAAGTGACCAGACATTTCCTGATGATGTGGAATAGCAAATAAAATCTTTTTGTTTTTTTCCTTTACTTGTATGCATGCATGACCTCTCACTTCTGCTTTAGTAAACTGCTTTATCTCTCCTGTTTGCCATCTTACTTTTTCTCCCCTGTCCAGCTGAGATGAGGAAGTGATAAAGCAGCTTAGGGGGCACCTGGCATCTAGCCAAAGTCAACCGACCATGTAAAAAATTTTTTTTAGCTTTTCATTTCCAGTTTTCCATGTAATTGATCATAGTGGTATTAAGAGCCTTCCTGTGTTTTCCAGCTGGCTGTTGCTTGGTATCAGAAAGAAGCTCTCATTAGTCATCTGAAGCTGTGTTCAGAGTGAAAGAGTTTAGACAGTATGTACTTGTGGGGAGCAAGAGGTCTTGTTGAACACTTACTGTTGTGGCCTCCTATTCTAGGCAGCTTGCAGCACTGCATCATGGCTGATTTTAGATAAATACTGGCCTCCATCAACATTGGTCTAAAACAGATTGAGAAATTGCACATTAATAATGAAATCAACAGGTGAATAGATATTACATTGCTATGGAAATATTTTGAGAATCATCTCCTCAACAGAAATTATTGTAGTGTCATGCAAATATTTATGTATAGAATCACGGTGAGATGGTTTTAAACTGTGGGACATTGTTCTGTCCTATTCCTCCCAGGTCCCTTCATTAATTTCCTGATTCCTTTCACTTCATGGCTAATTCTGCCATCTGGGGTTTTCCTTCTTCTAAGTAAGGATTCAAAATTTTCAAGATTTACGTGTATTTCACATCCTTTCAATAATTTTTGTTTTGTCTTGCAGTTTGCTTAAATAGAAAGCTTTAATTTGCTTAAATGAAGGAAGTTGCAAAGAATTTTATATAAACAAAACACATGTTTCTTGTGCAGTCACTGTTTTTTTTTGGTTTGTGTTTTTTTTTTTTTTCCCCAGCAACTAGCTCACAATAAATACTTATATTATCATGCTGGTTTTAAAAGCTTTCTTCAGCATCTTGATAAAGGCATTGATGTCAACAGCCTTACATCTCTGATCTTGACACAGGTTATTTCAGGCTGGGAGCACCAGAGCCTAAATACACTTTTGCTCAGAATGCATGGTAGTTGCTTTTTTTCATGCCAGTAAATGTGGTCAGACCCAGGTTTCCTATTTGATTTCTTTCTAATTGATCAAACCCAGAATTTCAGAATGTAATAAATTCTCTTGAATGAAAAACATTCGCAACTGCAATGTGGGTCCTGGGGAAGGGACTTGGAAAAGATTTTGTCACTTGGAAGAACATGTCCTTGTTTAGGTAAATATAATTTTTTAGCATTTCCATCAGCAGTGGGTACAATATCCTGCTAGGTTTATTTCTGTACTTGTGGTAGGTTTACATTTAAAAGGATTCAAAAGAGGTGACTATAGGTTATTCTGTATTTAATTCTATACTTCTGTTTATGCATTTAGTCTTAAGTTTCTAGATTTAGAAAGAGAAATATTTTTATAATAGCTTTGTAGTTTTCTAACAGTATGAGCTCCTGAACTTCATGACACTTGGAACACCCTTGGGACGGAGAGCATGATGCCTTTTGTATTCATAAGTGCAAGTGCTTTTATAAAAGTATTGGTGTCACATGTTTAACATGCTGTTGTCTCCAGCATCTAACTTCAAGATGGCCAATGCCAATGTGTTCCATTTTAATGAAGTATGAGTAGTCAGACCTTTAAAGGACATTGTTTTATTCAAATGTACATATGAAACAACTGCTAATAGTCATATTTGAAACTTCTAATGGTGTCTTACAGTAGTTGCCTTGAAAAACACTTGCGAAGAAAAATGGGGCACATCTTGCTTTTTAGTATACCACCACTTTTAGTATACCACCATATTCAGTGCCATGAAAGCAGTTGTGTAGTATTTTTTTAGAAACCCATTAAAAGCAATATTGATTGGTCATAAGTTCCATCTAGACTGTTAGGGCTGGATCTGGGGCACAGAGGAAATAGAAGGCTGTACAGCTGATTTTGATTAAGTCATACTATACCACAACTATAAGTTGCATGGACTGCAGTTTTGAAGGATTTACTGATGTAGTTCATTGTTTCATTTGATTTTTAAAAAATTATTTTTGAAGTCTATCAAAGCTGTTTTTCCTTACCCTTTCGTCTTTGTACTGTCATTTTCCATATAGCACATCAGTAACTCCATTCTAGTAATATGGACTTCTCATGGAATGAAACAGGAAAAGCCTTTACATTCTTCTTAAAAAACTTGCTATGTTATTTTGTATGAATGTTTCTAGAGTGTGAATCAGTTCCTGTGTGACACATTCAGTATTTTTAAATTGCTTTTGTGGGTGACTAAACTTGTTTGAATAGTCATGTGTTAAATGCAACTGCTGTCAGGCTTTCTTAAACATTTTATTTCTGAATAATAACATTTTTAGAACCTTTTTCTTCACATATACAAAACATTGAAATAACTTTCTTATTTAAATACTTCTAAATGCTTTCACATAGTTCTCTCTCTGGTACCTCCCTGAAGATCAGAGCTTTTTCCTCTATTCTCACACATTTGAAGATTGTGCAGACCTGTGAAGAAAATTCAGCTAAAAAAATCAGCATTTGCTTGCAGTAGAGTTATCACTGGTCTAAGGGATGTTTTTGTCTAGTAGAAATAAGGCTGTTAGTATAAAAAGAATGGAAGGGCAGTGGGTGACTCAGAATCATGGATTCCACAAGATTATTCACCATCCTATAAAAAGTCTCATAGTGAGGTTCCCAAAAGCACAAATGGTTTTAAAACATGTATTCGTGTGACCATGATTAATTTCCTGCAGCTTCTCACGTATGTCCAGGAGTGCAGCAGTGCAGGTGCTGTTGTGTGAGTCTTTTGGTCTGTGAGGTGATTGATTACATGTCTGTGCCTGTGGCAGTCATGTATGTGCAAAGTTGTACTGCTACAAAGGGGTGATTGAATCAGGTATAACATATCTTATTCCATATTGGGTTGGTATTTGTGGTAAAATTTATTTATTTTTTGTTCTATATTTCCACAATTTACTACATAGCTTTTAGGCTGTAGGTTTTGAGTGCTTTTTGGCATTTTAATCATCTTTCTATTAAGAAAACATGGAAAATATATTTCCAAATTTTAGCTTATTATTTTTGATTTTGGTTTACGATAACTCTTTTCATCAAATTAAACAGCTCAGATCTTAATAATCTGTCATCGCCTGGTCTTCCAATGTATTGAATTTGAAAGCTGTTTATGTTTTTTTGAATGCTAATTTATTCAGCTCTAATTCTTGTTGTTCTGTTCTAAATTGCCTTTTCTTTAGAAATGACTTTTGGGTAATGAGATGACTCCAAATTAATCTTGTATTCCAGCTGCAGAAATATTGCATTAGAGATGGGCAGTTTACATGAAGCTTTCACAAGCAGTGTGAATTTGTCAGTCCCCTATACCTTCAATCTGAAATTATCTTTAGTGTTTGCCAGTTCTGACAACTTTTAAGTATTTTTGTATACCCCTCATTCTTGGGGAATAAAATGTGAAGAGTTTTGTGTTAATATAATTGACGCTCCTGAATGGCACAGCTTGTAGTAATTCAATGGATAAGTTATTCTTTGAAAATAAATGTATTTTTGTTCAGCTTGGTTTTATTCAAGGAATAACTATGAATGTATTGTTCAACTTGGAAATTACTCTGAAAATTGGAAATTTTAGACATAAAGAAAATAAGACTCATGATAATGTGGTTGTTAGCAACTGCCTTGCATTATAATGCCATTCATACATCTGCGCAAAAATCTGTGGCCATTATGGATTGAATTAGTGGCTTCCAAGTATTCTTACTTGCAGAGTCTTCTGAAATGGTATTATTGCAATATTACAATAAATTTGATAAAACTTTAGTGTCAGATATCATCTTGAATGTTGCATCTTTGCCAGAGAAGTCCAGTTGTTAATTTTATTTTTTTTTAATGTGGAAAATCTAAAAGTTTTCTGCTGGAAATGAAATGGATCATTTTAAAAATCAAAGAGTATTTCAGTAGGCAATCATGGTCCAACAGCTACTTGCTGTGCAGTTTCTGGCATGAAGATAAATGCTGAGTATGTAGTTATGAAATGAGCTGTTAAAATAGGAAATGAACTTACAGGTATGTACATGTCCTGGAAGACAAGCTCCAAAATGGAAGGCAGTTTCATAGAGCCACCCTTGCTTTCTGTCCTTTTCTGTATTTTTCTGTTTCATCTTTTCCCTTTGTCTCCAAAAGAATGGTTTGATTATGATTGCCTCTCAGAAACCCTTAAGTGGAAAATGCTGTAAATGTTTTTTACATTTAAGAAACAAACTGCAGACTTGGTTGCATTCTTCTAATGGACAAAGTAACACTAATTAAAAAGAATTGTTTAATCCTCTTGGAAAAAAGAGGATTGGAAAATCCTCCATATTTCACAATAGTGATTGTATTTTTTAGAACCTACCTTTCTTCTGTTCAGCTACAAGTGAGAATTTAACAAAGTAGGTGCTAGACAGACAAATCACTATAGCCAAAGTAAGGGCAAGCTAATATTGCTGTGATTTTGTGGGTTATGCTGTTCTCAGCTTTTGTGCAACAGGCAATCAAATCTTTATGTTAGATATCTAATTTTGGGATAATAAAATAGAATAATTTGATAAAAATACTGGTGAAATTTTGACATTTTGTTTGCATTACTGACTTTGTTAGTTGGGTACCTTTGTATGCTGTTGATAAAGTTTGCAGGTAAATCTGAAATGCTGGTAGGGCAGTGTGTTCACAGCAGTTTTTTCTCTCTTCCATAGTGAGATGAGTAGCAGACATTCAGTGCTCATCTTTGGCACAGTGGGCCTGACGTTATCAAACGCCTTGTTCTTTCCTTGTGCCTTTGGAAAAAGTGGTGGTGCTAATGGTAGTTCAGAGCTAAGTTTTCATATCTTATTGTCATGACTGTGCCTGTGACAAGCTCCATGACTTTGACTATTTCTTAGTAAAAATTCATGTCATTCAGCCTTCCAAAGAGATTTTTCAATGTGCCTCCCTGCATTTTGGCTGCTATGCAGTTTGTTGACAGTCAAAATATACCTTGTGTCCATCAAGCTGCTCTTTTCTCAATAAACATAAAAGCCAGAAACTCTTGGCAGTTTCTTAAAAATGCTAAAATTATTACCTTTGAAGTGCTTGGTGCTTCACCACCTACCCCTCTTGTTTTTTTTCCTTGACCAAGTAGTTCAAAGTTCAATAAATGCTAACTCATAAAAGATAAAGAAGGACAACAAATAAACATGGAAAGGAAATAATTGTGTGTCGCTATCATAGCCATTCAGTTAAATTGATCTTCAGCACTGAAATGTAGCTGCCAGAGATGTCAGACAGTATGATTCTTTTTAGATATATTTTATAATGAATCTGATGTTCCAGTCAAACAGAAGATCAGTATTCTATGGTAAAAGAAAGAGTATAAATGCCATAAGAAATTAAACTCCTTAAAATTAAATATAGGATTCCTATATGAAAGAGTGATGCTGCTTACGGAGTTGTCACATCTATAGACTAATAAAATATTTACTTATCACTGCTTCTTGGAGAGTGTGCTGTGCATAATGTTATGTGAGTTGTTCTGTCAGAGAAGTATGAACTTATGCTCTTGACAGTGTCCTCTCAGACAGTCTCTGCTGCTGTCCAGTGCTAGTCATCTGCATTTCAACATAAGGAATACATAAATCTTCAGGAGAAATTGAGGCTTACTCATGCCTTAACAAGATTTATTTATTCTTTCATGAGTGATTAAACTGATTATTGATTAATAGAAACTATAGTAAAAATACTGGGGGGAAATGGTTGTAGTTTCTTGGAATAAAAGTGAATTTTATCACTTTAATTTTCTTTTACTCAAGATTTATGCTGTTTCTCAAGAGGAAGAATTACTTGGATGTGATTTCTGATTTTTCAGAACCTCCAAGTACTGTTGAGTTAGCTTGGATGTCTTTGAACAATTACCTATCCTAGCAGATAAAGAATTCTCTCTGATAGTATTAAAGCAGTGTGGGACAAAGCAATTTGCAGGTTGATGGTCTTCACTGTGGCTGAGGACCACATTACTCTCTGGTAAAATAAGGAGAATATTAAAAAATCTCCCTCTGCATACCATCTGTCTTGGAAGGATAGAATTTGTAGGAAAAATGGGTGAATGTGAAGACATTTAACAATAGATGAGTTTGTAGAGGGTAGCATGACACACGTCAAAGCTGTTTAGGGGCAGTTCAGCCTCTAAGCTGAACTCCTTTCAGCACAAGGAAAAAGGATTTGAGATTCTAGAACATATTTTTTACCAAACAAGTGATGGCTTAAAGTACACAGTGTTCTCTCATCTTTCTTTCTTTCTCAAAAAGCTCCATTTTATTAAAACATACCAATATATATATAATTTCTCTTTGCCTTTCAGTCTGCACAAGGTGGTGGACATCGAACACTGCTCTACGGGCATGCAATCTTGCTGCGCCATTCCTACAGCGGCATGGTATGTAACTGTGTTACATCAGCTGGGAGCAGCTGTGATTTCTTTTTTTATGAAAGTTTTGTTTGAAAGTGCCCAGAATATCACCATTTGCTGATATCTGGAGAATCACTTACATCAGAGGCACTTTACTGTGGTTCCTAGAAACCTTTGTGAAGGGTAGATTCTTAAAAATACAAACCTGAGCTGGTTGTATCTGGCTAAGTGCCAAAACCAAGTCTGGCTCCCCTAGTGCCGAATCCCCCATTTGTCAGTCTGAGTTGGTTACTTTTCATTTCTTTCCTCTTGGATTTTCCATATTGCATAAGCTGTGACTGAATCTACAGCTGGCACCTTGCTGTCAATCTGAGCATGTTAGAGACTGAGTGGAAAAGGAGATTTCTTCTTACATGTATTTTGGACAGAAGTCTTAGTTGGAAATTCCCTGATGAATTATACAGGTTCCAAACTCCTATCCTAAAAGTGAGGCTTCATGGAACTGAAATCTGATGTAACTAACTACATTTTTTCCACTCTTAGTATTCCATCTCATTGAAAAGATAACTTGGGTAGACCGAGAGGTTATTTTAGAACACATATTTTTGTCAAGACTCCTTGAGTGCACTTCAGCTTATCAGGCATACGTGTTCTTGGTAATAACTAATGGGGATAATCTAAGAATATTTAATCATGTGTTAGTGGTTGATGGCTTTTTATACTATTAGAAGTGAGCAGAGCAAGTAATGTATGCTTTTTTCTTTTGGTAGTACCTATGCTGTCTCTCTACATCTCGATCATCAATGGATAAGCTGGCATTTGATGTAGGTTTGCAAGAGGACACAACAGGTAACCACTAGTTTAAAAGACTATATAATGAAGAATGTGTTCAGTCTAAAAATAAGTCTAAGAATTGCTTAGTTAGATTGTTTCCTTGATTTTTAAAGCTTTGCTTTAGATAGGAGTAGTAAAAATAACAGCTGCAACAATTTAACAGTTCACAGATCTGAGTTCTTTTCTGAATAGCACGGTTTTAGTTAAAGAAGCCATCTGAAAATAAGATTTATCATGGGAACAGAATTTGTGATTTCAGTATTTGCACATGTTCTGGGGGGTTAGAGGCACTAACAGTCAGTAAAAGTTGAAGAACATATTTGAATTTGGATTATTGTGATCTTCCAAATATTATTTTAAGTGGTATGTAAATGCTTATTTTCATTGCCCTTAGTTATGGGTTTCTCTATTTCTTTGTCCAGATTCTCAGTAAAATATTCTTCAATGTCTTTTCCAGACTCTGTAATGAAGGTGACAGGGAATTGTTTAGCAAAAGCGGCCTGGACCAGGTTGCCTAGAGAGCACAGAGAGCCGTCACCTTATTCAACTCTGGAGTCACTGTTCCAGTTACTCTGTTGCTTATGTGTATTATTTAGAGCTGAGTTTCCAACAAGGTGATGCAGGAATGATACTAGTTATGGAAAACACGTGGACACTTGGTTTAGCCCAGTGAAAACTGGATCAGAACTTTTAAGACTGAAACAAGTGTGACAGTAGCATCAGAAACATTGGGCTCGCTCTTTCTTTCTTGTTTCTTTCTTTGCTGGTACTCAATGCTGACATTAGGTGAGGCTTGCTGGTGGACCATACATCCTGCTTCCAAGCAACGATCAGAAGGAGAAAAAGTGCGAGTTGGAGATGATCTGATTTTAGTCAGTGTCTCTTCAGAAAGATATTTGGTAAGTTGTATAAAATTATCTGTACAGTGGTTCTTCTACAGGAAAAAAAAAAACAGTTAATGAAAGTTTTACAGTAAAATCTGGCATACATTTCCACCTCCTAAATGTAAAACTTTCGGTTCTTAAACTGTTTTCTTAAATAATATTTTGCAAAACAACATCCTGAAGGTCTGGAAAGTGTGATATATGGCTAATCTAATTTTTGTTCATTTCAGTGGTGGAATAGGAGTTAAAAAATTTGCTTAGATGAAAATAAGTGATTACAGAAAAAAGAAATAATTTCCAAATTTCATGACTGAGATGTGTAGAATCCGTGTGAGTGTTCATAGGTTATCAACACTATCATATATTTTAAAACTTTGTTCAAAATTTTGGAATACCTCATGTAGGTGCATTGGATTTGTGGGCTTAGAAGGTTCATGAAATAATGTACACTGTAATATATAGAGCTGACATGTCAAATGAAATATAATTGAAATACTCAATAATTAAATATAATTGAAATATTTTACAAGTTATTGTGCTGGCTGCTATCACTGGTTTACACAGCTTTCTTCTTCACAAAAGGATCTCCCATTTGTTCTGTAATGAAGCAGGTCAACACTTTAAGATGTATTTCCTTTTTATTCTTGGTGTTGCAAACACCTGAACTCCTCTTTATGGCAAAAAGGAGGTGAAAATAAGAAGAAAATAATTTTGCTGAAAGCTTCTGAAAAATCAGCCCCAGTGATTTGGCCCAACAACTTAAAAAAAGATTCTTTATTGAAGATGTGTTTTGAGTTTGTCAAAAATCTGTCTCACATCTAGGAGGGCAATGAAGATGTTGAAGGGCCTTGAGGGGAAGGCATTTGAGGAGCAGCTGAAGTCACTTGGTCTGTTCAGCCTGGGGTAGTCTGAGGGGAAACCTCATTGTAATTACAGCTTCATCAGGAGGGGAAGAGGAGGGGCAGGCACTGATCTCTTCTCTCTGGTGACAGGACCCATGGGAATGGCCTGAAGTTGAGTCAGGGGAGGTTGTGGTGGGGTATTAGAAAAGGGTTCTTTATCAGAGAGTGGTTGGGCACTGGGGCAGGCTCCTCAGGGAAGTGGTCACAGCACTAAGCCTGACAGAGTTTGGACATCACTTTTGGGTGCAGATGTGATTCTAGGGGATGGTGCTGTGCAGGGCAGGAAGTTGGACTCAATGATCCTTGAGGGTCCCTTCCAACTCTGGGTATTCTATGATTCTATGAGATGTGCATATAACATTAAAGTCTATTCTCTATAATTCGCTTTTTAAAAAATGAGTTTTAATTTTTTTAAAATATTTAAGAAGAAAGTGAATAGTTTAATAAGATGTCAAGTATAAAATTGAAAATATTCTCCCTTCTATTGGAAACACATAGGAAAATAAGAATACAATTGTTAGAACATAATTGTAACTTCTAATTAGAAGCTCAATAGCTCATTTAATTAGTTTTTTTTTTTTGTAATTAGATATTCTGAAAACTTTCTGGTCATCTTTGCATTTAAAATTATTTTAAATAATTACTTTTATGATAATTGTAACTACACATAGTGAAAAACAACTTCTTATGGAGTGAATTTTTGAGAAATCCAATTAATGGAAAGGTTTTATTCAAAGACATTGGATTTCTTTGAATTGCTGAATTGAGTTGCTGAAGTTGAATTTTGGTACAGATTGTGTCTCTGTGTAGGCACGTCCTGGCCTCTAATTAGTAATATTCAGCTCAGCCTATTATTTAGGGTTTGTGCCTCAGCTGTTGATTCTCAAGGCTGTCACATGTACTTTTATACATCAAGAAGTACAATTCTGTCTGCAGAGACTGATTTTCCTTAAGATGTGGAGTTAATGCATTTACTGTGTGTTCCATGCAAAATATCAATATACTAAAAATAAATAATATTTTCAATGCAGAGAGAAATAACACTGTATTACATTCTTAGAGTGTTTTAGAGCTAGATTTTAATGAATAGTTATTAAGCCTATTTCAGTTATATAGCTCTGGTTTGACACTAAGATGAAGCAAGGATTCAGCAAATTAATTTTGCTCTAACATGCACTCACACATTTTTATGATCAGATTTTTTCAAGACTAGATTAAGAGCTGGAAAACTATTTAGCTCCACAATCATAAAAATATTTGTGGCTTTGCTACCTATTGAGTACTTATATTTGCACTGGCAATAAAGCAGTGAAGTTTTTATGAAAATTGAAATAGTCGATAAGGAATAATCAGTGAGTTACCAATATTTTTCATGAAAGCTCTCTCTCTGTCTTAAACTGTTTGTCTTAATCCATTTGGCTGTTTCCAAAATAACTTCAAAGAATATAAGTTTGAAAATATTTGCAATTCATTGTTTACATGTTGAGTGCAGTGTTATGTTGTAGCTGCTATTTTGTACAATTCTTAGAAGAATGTAGCAACTGATATCTTTTACAAAAGTTAGGACTGTAGAGAGATGAAGTTATTTTGTGGATGTGCTCCAATAGTGAAACCAAATAAGCTCTGTTGAATCCAGTTGAGGAGTGCCTTTTCTAAGGGTGTAGAACTTCTCATATGGATTCCTTGACAGAAAATTATGTCCATCAGGATGCTGAGGGTTGGGTTTATGTATGTTGCATACTCTGCAATTAACATCTTAGGAAAATTTAAGTTCTCCATCAAATGTTTTATGTAAATATTTTGTTAGGAATAGGACTGGGATGTCACCTTTGTATATTGCGGTGTTCCTCTATGTTTGAAGTAATTTGCTGATTCTTTCTGAATGAATTCAAATAGGTTAACCATCCTGGGGCAAAGATGTGCGTGTAAAAATAACAGATGAAAAGAGTTCATTCACAGGGCATGGCTTTTTCAAAATGTAGTCAGCTCTTTGCTGAATTTGTATAATGCAAGAGGAGAGAAGAACTGTCAGCTTCCAAAGTTCATCTTCCAGTTGTCTGGCTTTAGCTTAATTAATTTAACATTGACACTTTATGATCTCAGTGTAATCAGTAGATTTTTGTTTAGACCTCATTTGATTGGCAACACTCTTAAGTATTAGGAAAATATCAGGACTTAGTTGGAGTACCCCTTCTCCTCTTTCCACAAAATAAAATATTTTGAGACAATTGGCTCTATTTTTTCCCCAAAGAGTTTTCTTTCTATTTACACCAACCAAGTACTAAACTGACAGGAAGATCAGTGTTAAAATTATAAGCTAAAGGTTTGGAGAGGTGGATTTTGTCTCACAGCAATGTCCCAGGGCAAGTCATTCACTTTCTCTGACTCTCATTAACTACCTAGACAATGGGATTTTGGATCCTTATTATGCTGTGTAGCATTTCTGAGGAGAAGCACTTACGTAAGTGCTTGTGGCATTATATAATGTCTGAGCTGTGCTATTGCCAAATACTTCAGAGGGAGAACTTGGCTCTGCTGAACTCTGTTAGCATAGAGCAAAAAGATGTATTGCTATAAATATTGCCACCATTTAAGCTCAAGCCAGAGTTGCTGTTTCCTTTCTTGAGGCAGTACAGCCTGACAAAGAACAGATGTGATATTTCCAGCATGTTTCCCCAAGTTGTACATATTAGTATCTATCTCAGCACTGAGCTTTGCCTGTGCCTCTTGTTAACTCATATCCTGATTGCTTTCAATATTGCTAATTTTCAATAACTTAGAAGTTCAATTAGTTGCAATTTCTTTCAAATTCATGAAGTCTCTAAATAGCTTTTAAGCATAATTCAAGAAAAAGTCCTTAGACATGAAGCTGAAATACAAAATGCATAAATGAAGAAAAAGCTGAAAATTATTATCCATCAGTTTGATGTTATTCTGGCTGAGAAATCAGAAAACAGGGAAACCCCCCAGCTTTGAATCTATAGTGCACAGATTTCAGTAAAATATAACAATTGTATATGCCCTGTGGTTTATATGTAGTTACTGAGTTACTGTCTCAGTGACTGCAATGCTGACCTGCAACTGCATTATGCAGATCTGTGAACAAGCTTTGACATATATTTGATTGATATAATTTTTTTTTTTGGCTACTGAAAACCAACAAGAAACTAATTGAGAACTGATAGCAGAGCTCCCTTTTAAAAATAATAGCATCCAAATTAGATTGAATTATTTTAAAAGTGGAGTTGATATATGCCATTACTCCTCTTAAATATTGGCTCTTAAATATTGCAAAGACACCAATTCTGTATCCTTTTGCATCAAATAAATTGTTTATTTTCAGCTCCTAGTTTTATTTCTCTTGTCATCATATGCTTGGAACAGCTTCCAAGTATATGTATTGCTTCTTGGTGCAGTAGTATCAGGAATCAGCAGTGTGTGAGGGTTTGTTTTTTGAAACATGAAAAATTATTCTTCCCTTTCACATTTTCTCTGAAAGTATGAAGCTCAGTATTGGACTTTACTCTTTTCTGTGTAAATTCACAATTCCATCATTTCTCTTTGTGGAAAAAATATAGAAGAGGGTTTTGTGAAGAATAATTTTAATCTGCATAAGCAAACCTGAAATTAGTGGAAACAAGGTAGTGTTGAGCTGCTCTGTTACACTGATCATAATGCAGTTCCCATGGAGTTTTTATACAATGATTTGAAATGTTATTGTGGAGGCTGGTAGGACTTTGCAATAATTAAGGTTGTCAAGCTGCTCTGCCTTATGGAGTCCTGCTTCCAAGTGCTTATAATCAAGTACATGTGATGTAAAAAGTCACTTACTAGAATTAGTAGCATCTATTACTGTTTTTTTTTCCTTTTTTTCAATAATCAGTTTGAGATAATTTTTTTATTTCATCAAGAAGAGATGAGATGTTATTGAGCTCAAAGAGAGGAAAGAAAACAAAGCCATATGATTAAGAAAGTTGATGTAATTTTCTTGTGTATTACTTGGTAACTTATAAGAAAAACCCAAAAAGCCAAAACGAACAAACAAACTAACCCCCCCCCCCACCCAAAACCAAAAAACCCAAGAAAATGAATAAAAAGGCAACACAACAAGTAGTCTCCCTGGTTCAACTTAGTAAAGACATGTTCTCCTGAAACACTGGAGCTTGATCATGACCAGGGAAGAATGTTTAAATTTTCTTTGAGTAGGTAGAAGTCTGATGACTTTGTCTATTCTACATAAGCTAGCACCTCCTGTGTGTTAATGAACTGTTTAAACTCCCTCTACAGTGAATAATTACATACATGCCAACCCTGGTGGGAGCAGATATTCCCTGAAATGGATTGCTCAAGGCAGGAATGAAGCCAGGCACTGTATTGACAGCTGAGAACTCAGTGTTGTGTGTGCTGCTGGTGATCTCCTGTCATTTAAGATATGTGGAGGAAGAAGCTGTGACAAAGTAGAAGGAACAAAAGGCAGGTGATGTATCAGTGACAGGAGTGGGACTGCATTGGGAAGGAGGGAAACTGAGTGGGACTTGATGAGTGGCTGAAAAGACTGTCAACTGAAGGTAGGCAGGTAGATAGGGACTATCCAAATTGTCTGGGACAAGAAGCTTGTGACAAGGGAAGAGTAGGCACCTGCTGGTTGAAGTTGTGCTCAAAATTAAGGATAGAAAAACTGTGGTTTTGGCAGAGGGAATTGAGAGAAGAACCAATGGAATGAAAATGGAAATGAAGGATGACAAGAGACATCTGCAGAGGAATGAGCTTTCTGGGGAATCAAACTGCTGGACAAAGATCCAGAGAGAAGCCAAGAAATGAAAAGAGTATTGCAGGTTAGGAGAGAGATTGAGATTGTTGTGAGATTCCGGAAAGAAGTCTAATATTGGCTGATGTGGTGAGGAAGAGCTTGAGCAAGAAAAAAAAAAGCTGAAAGACCCTGCTTAGACTTTATAAGTCTAAGGAGAACTTCTTGAAGTAGGAGGAGTCCTAATTCTGGGTGATAATGTGGCCTGTAATCAGGTCAGGAAGCTGGTTTGGCTAAATGGGAGACATAGAATTGTAGATTCTATGTTTGGGTTGGAAAGAGCCTGGAAGATCATCTTGTTCCAACCTCCCTCCTGTGGGCAGGTTCACCTTCCACTAGAGCAGGTTGCTCACAGCCCCATTCAACCTGGCCTTGAACATTTCCAGGGATGGGGCAGCCCCAGCCTCTATGGACAACTTGAGCCTGTGCTTCACCATCCTCACACGAATTTCTAGTGAGATTGGGGTAAAAATTTGGAAAGGAAAAGAGAGTGGTAGAGGCAATTATGCTAGATGATAGCTATCACCAGCAACTGTTCAGGAAACCCATTGTATTAACACACAGCACTTACATGGGGTATGCTGACAATTCCTGTCATTATTTTTATAGTAGTATAAAAACAAAATGTCTGAAAAAGTGTTTTCAAGTTACCCATGTGAACCACAGGTAGAGAACTGCGATATTAGAATTTGTTTTTTGACCTTTGTTTTTCAATTTAGGAAAATGACATATAAGTGGTAACATAAAAATAATTTTCTTAAATTTAAAAAAGTCACAGGCATTCAAAAATGCAGAAATTTTGGTGCTGGTATATTTTTAGGACATCTCCTAAGTATACAGTCACGCTGGCTTTTTATGGAATGCTATTTTAGTGATGATAAAAGTTCAATGGATGTGTCAGGATTGTGTAGCAGGAGAACTGTGGTATGAAGCAACTTTGAAAATGAAATTTCAAGCTGGGAATTGCATTTGGAGTATTGGTACAATATTCTCCTTAAGAATTACATGCTGTACCAGGCTCTGCTGTGGAATTTGCTGAGTAGATGATCTTGTATACTAGGCTTACTTTCAAGTGGTCACTACTCATCCCTTACTGGGAATATTCTGTACTGGAGTTGTGTCTCTTGCATCTCCTCTTTCTATTAGAGGTTTAAACCTCAGAGTTGCCCAGTATTGATATCTGCAGCTGAGGTGAGTGTTAGATGTGACTTGACCAATAAACTACATATAATGCAGTCACTTCAACTTCAGCATCCTATATTAATGAAAATTTCTTAGTTTAATCTCTGTACCTCCCTTCCCCGATGGAAAATGGGCTACAATACTACTTCTTTGGGGTTTTGAGAAAATGAAATCATTAATATTTGTTGTGTTTTGTGAAATACTGTAATTGGTGCAAGAGAGAAGCCTATGTGGAAATTAATAATTCTCTTTTCAAAGCTTTTTAGAATTGACTATATTGAATAAAGCATGAGGCTGCAAATTGAAGATTGAGGGGGAAACAAAGCACTGAGCAGCTGTTGACAAAGTGAGCTCCATTATCCTGTATATACAATGAGGCAACACATGTGCAAAAAATATCATATATCATGCCATTGGAGACTGTAAAGGGGTCTGTTGACTAGAAGCCATTCTTTTTCCATAGGGTACTTTGACATTTCCTAACGTTTAATGTTTGCTTCTGTAAAATTAATGCTTTGTTAATGAAAGCTCTTGTGACTAATCATGCAAAATGATTGTTGTTTGGAAGCACAGTAGCTGATGTTCTTCAGTCTTTTCATGATCCAGTGCAGAAGGAAAGCTATTATGTAGAGGGGGAATGCAAACTACCTCCTTCTACCCTCTGTGGATCCCTTACGCTTTTCCTGCCATGCATCTGCACTTACCAATGCTCAGCCATGAGGTAGCAGAGTAGATGGTTTTCATTGTAATGGTAAATTTCCAAGTATTTGTGGGTTTTAGCTTCTAATCTCCCTTTACTGATGGTAAATTTATGATGGGTGAAGGAGTTGGAATAGTTTAGGGCATTGCTGTAATTTTCTCTTTATCAATGAAAAAAATTCCCTTTACTTTTGGGTTTGCAGGCCAGGTGTTTAAGCACTGTGGAGAAAAGTAAAGAAACCAGGATTGTTTTAGTACTTTAAACCCTTTGGAAATTTCTTGGACTTTGCTACTTTGAATCAAAATTTAGATACTAATTTTTTGCTCAGCATTTTAAGTTTACCCATTTTTATTCAAACTTTTTCAAAGCGTTCATTGATGTGTCAATGAATATAAATATATTGCCAATATAAAACATAAGCACAAACCCCTAATTCTATAAAAATTTCACACAGATGCACTTATTACTTTTAGTTCTGGCCAATATCTTTCTTTCTTGTGAATAAATACTTCTATTTGTTTGGACTAGTTCTATATAATTCTCTGTTACAGAATAATTTTTAAATGACCCAGGTAATAAATTTTAATAGAAATGACATGTCATAAGTAGGAAGTTAAAAGGTGTTTTTGTTTCTAGAGACTGTATTTAGTTAAACCTGTGAATTTTTACTGAAGTTTGCTAATTCATCAGGGTTTTGATGCAATTTTTTTTCACTTCCTAATTAAAAAAAGGAAAAAATTTAAAAAAATGTAAAGGAGTATAGTTTGTTTTGTTTTGTTGCTTTTTTGTTTTTCTTTAGTTATAAATATAAGTACATTCTTGTGCACCTGTTGTGGGAGTGGTGTCTGTCCAAGACTTGGAACATCTCAGAGGTTCTTGGGTCAATTGAGGATATGTGCCTAAATAGTTTGAAACTGCTTTTCTGTTAGGATCAGTGTAGTAATTTTAAGTCAGGAATCAAGGCCTGTCAGTGTCTGTGTAGAGGAAAGGAAATAGCTTTCGTCTATCTCTGCACCAGCTGGTAGTAACAAATCTGAAGGAGTGTGGTTGATGCTGTGGTTGTGCAGTACTTAAGCATTCTGAGAAATGCAATGCTTTATACACAATTTTCAAAATCTACCAGTAAATAATGTTTTGGGGATTTTTTAGCTATTCTTGCTATTTCAAATGGCCTGAGATTGAAGGCAGAGTTATTAAACTGCAGATAATTATTGCTAGATGAACTGTCAATATTGGCACACATTAGCCAAGAGGAAGCTTGAAGCAAAAGTTTTCCATTCTTTATATTTTTTTCTTTTCACACGTGCATGTTTTGCAGAAGAGAAACTTTGATGCAGACTGTGAAATTTAAAAGCTCTAGTTATTCAGAGCTCTTATAAATGGAGCTATGCTGCAGCAATCATTGCTAGAGGGTTCTTGTGGAAATTACCATCTGATTCCCAAGCTCTTCAGTGAGCTTAAAAACACTGTTCTTTTTGAAGACCTAGGGACAGAGTTATGATTATGTTACTTTGCTGCAGAGCAGTACAGAGTTTACAATATGTCATTAAAATCAGTTGGGAAACCTGCAGTATTCTGAGAGATGAGTCTTGGAGTTTATCCTTGAATTAAACTGCCTGTGGCCTGTAGTGTTAACCCATATTCATAAAATACCATGATTTAAGTCTGAAAAGTGATGAAAACCCTATTGCAGGTTAAATGCTGGTTTAGGAGATCAGTCTATCAGCAGGGAAGACAAATCTACCTCTTTGCTTGAATTTGGACCAGTGCAGAAAATGTATTAAAAATATATTAAAATATATTTGGTTGAGACAACCTGCCTGTAGTGGGGAGGACCCATATGAAGATTAGACTGGACAGCAGGATTCCTGAACCCAACATGTTTCTGCTTTTCAAATGTTGCTACATACCCAAAGACATACTATGCATGTGGTCCTCATCAATTATGACAACCTTCTACTTCTGCCAGATGCACTGATATGCCAGTTACCAAATATCTGTGTAGCACGTGTGGAGGCTGTTCAGCACCAGTCTGAGTGTTATGTCCACATCCTGGACATCATGTTACTTCTTTCATTTTGATGGCTTTATTGTGCTGAAAGTATGAAACCAAGCAGGTAAACTCCACTAAGTTAATGACAGAGAGCAGATTGCTTTAAAACAACATTTAGATAGTTAGAGTATAGCAGTAAAAGCTTAGGCAATGCCAGGATAAATACTGGCCTCTCTAATCTTTCAGGATTTTTTTCAATGGATTTGACATAACTGAATTTTTGGACATCCCTTAACAATGTATTTTCTCTACATGGTAAAAGCTTCCTTTTGATGTTTTCAATGAATGGTTCCAGGGAGTGAACACCATAGTTTGTGGAATTGTAAATGGTAGGAACCCTGCTGTCAATTGTAAGTTTTCAAGGATGCTGCAAGGGATCTAGGGAAATGAGGATAAGAAGGGAATTGCAGAATATACTCTGCTTTGGAAGTCGTATGTTGTATCATTTGAACTATATTTTTTTAAAGTTATAATTCACTGGTGACTCACCTTTTGAGACATCTGGATTCGAGTTGGAACTGGAATCCAATAAATGGATAAAAAGTACTAATACTCTGAAGAGAGATGTCAGCAATGTCAGCACCGAATTTTTTGTTCGGTGCCCTCTCTATAAAAATTTATCACTCATTCAATTGATACTACTGTGTGTGAAAATAAGTTAATTTGCATGTACAGAGGACACAGTTAGAAGAAGTGCTCTGTGGATGGTCTAGATGACAGAGGAGTTCTCCTTCTCTTTTGTCTATCCTGAATGAAGTTAAATTAATATTCCCGCTTTTGTTGAATTGCTTGTTGCCACTAACTGGATCTATGTGGTGATCTTAGAAGAATCCTAACCAAATGAAGACGCACAGAGCAAAAATAGAACAGGAGCTGTGCTGCAGATCCTAATCTCCCATCATGGCCTACCATTCACTAAGTTACATAACTGCAGTAAATGAAGAATAAAAGGCAAAGAACATGTTTGTTCATTAATTTTCTCCATGATGTGCTGAGTGGCACTGGTGCAGTGTAAACATGGCTTTTGTGAGGAGTCTTACTTTGTAGGTCATTAGCTGTTATGGGACCCTTCTAAATGAGCTGATGTGCTATTTCCTGTACTTCTGTTTACAGCCAGAAGGTGTGCAGTCAGGAAGACAGAACTTAGCACATGTCCTGAGAATCTACCCTCTTCTGACTTCCACTGACATTTTTGTCTTTTGTGTCATTAGTTTACCCAGAATTTGTTAATGTTGGTCCCAACATTTGGAAACAGAGACCAATATTACTCTATAAACAGAGTTACTTTCCAGTAGTATAAAATAAAATTCTGATAAAAGCATCTAAACATTACTGCACTTGAAAAATTAGTACCTGGTAAGAGAAACAATATGCTTCAAACCAGCTGCTTATTCACAGAATGCTTGATTCCATAATCTTCTACAAGGTTATGTTATTTGGCACTGACAATAGAAGTGGCTGATGGTGTGGGAGGGACAAACATGGGTGCAGACAGGATGCTTTGAGATAAGAATTTTTGAGACCATGTCACTAAACTAAGAGGAATTCACACACAGAGAATTTCTGAGAAAAGACAGCACCTGTTGCACTTATGGCAAAGATCTGCAGCGTTGGCAGAAGGTAGGGAGTAACACAGCCAAAGAGCATTCATTGAATGCATAGGTAGGAGGTGAGCCTTACAAGCCTTACTTGTTTCAGTTTTGCTCGCATCTTGAGAACTTTGTTCAAGAATGTATTTTGTGAACTGTCTTAAGTGACTTACAAAATCAGTAGTTTGTTTATGTAATTTCTTTGACCTAATGTGAGTTTTGAGAAGCCAGTGGCCTGCAAGAAAAATTCAAGTGGTGAGTTACACTTGAAATGCAGATTAGGGTGATATCCCAATATCCAAACCTCGTAGAAATTCCCACTGTATGTAGAAGGAAGAACACTAGAGTAAGAATCCCACAGCATTTAACAATTAGTTCTTCAGAGTGATCACTAAGTCTACAATGCCCAGCAGCTGACTGTTCTGTACTGTTCCTGTAGTTTTTTGAGGCAAATATGCTTTACTATTCTAGCTTTACTTCTAATGTCCCTTGAGGAGTACCCAGGTCGAACTTTGTATTTACTTGTACAGTCAATGCGAACAATTAATGTTTGAAAGAAACAAGAGAATGTTTGGTATTATTTTTGTATACTGTAATGAGATTTTCAACTAACCTCAAATAAAAGCCTCCCTCTTTCCTGGTTCTAGCATCTCTCTTATGGCAATGGTAGCTTACATGTTGATGCAGCCTTCCAGCAGACGCTCTGGAGTGTAGCACCAATCAGTTCAGGAAGTGAAGTTGCCCAAGGTAAGATTGACTCAACTTTATTATTGAAAGACTGATAGTAAATTAAATACTTAAAAAATCAAATTATTATGTCAAGTGTGGGAGTGGTTTTGTCCTATGTAAACATTGAATACAAAAACTAACTAAATAAATAAATATTCCCTGAATATTTCTCTGAAAACAGAGGGAAGGTTATACTAAAAGTAACGCTGATGGTTTTCTGTGTATTTTTGCTGAATTCCAAACAGCTTATTCAAATCTCATTTTGCTAAAGAAATGATAACATTCATAATATGTTTTTTGAAATGGCTTTTGGTCCTGGTTTAATATATTATCTCAAATTATTCTGATGTATGCAGTCATGGCTACATGTTTCTGAGACTGAGTAAAAAATGGGCAAGAGACTTGGAAGCAGGATGTGAAATCCTAATACTGAATATGGGAAATAGTTTTATGGGTAACATATGGTTGGAATAAAAACAAGAGGAGGGTAAAGACAGAAAGAGAACAGCTTTCCAGAACTATTTATTTTATTTAGGAATTAGGAAGTATTTTTAATGTAATTTCTAACATTGAAAGGACAAGGATCCCTAAATTTATGCCATACTGGTTCCACAGAGAAGAACAACGTTTTTCTGAAAAGTCTGTCACAATGTGCTTAATTGTTTCTGCTTTCTTGCAGACCAACTGTTTTGAGTAGGTGTTGTAATAGAATCTAAAGAAGGTTAAAGCTGCAGGTCATTTTGTTTTGTGTGATTTTTGGATACTTTTTTTTAAAGAGGCAATACTCTGAAATTTCACATCAATTCTTTTTATCTGGCATATTTTAAAACTCAGTCATGGAATGCTCTTGCAACTTTGCTAATTAAGATATTAGGGAGACGATTGCCATCATCTCTTTTTTAAATAGCCATTTGGTTTTTACATATGAGAATCACTCTGCACATACCGATTCTCTGACATGGTTTATAATACAAACCAATTTTAAAAAATAATAGTGCATTGCTTGGCAGTATCCTAAACTTGATGGAGAAAACCTTTCAGTTAATGACAAGAGAAGACCTTTTCCTTTTGCTCCTTCCTGTTATTTCCATTTTCCTTGTCCTCCTACTGCTGGCAGCACTGATGTGTCATTCTTGCTAATAATCCCAGCATGGTTTATGTGCTGAGACCCAGATTTCTGCTATGCCACATCTCTGCCTGGTGAACCTCACTACTGAGACCTGCCTGTCTCTTTGAGAAGCAGAAATCCACAATGACACAGTGGCATATTGTGTACTCATACTCCCAGGAAATAATGTGAAAATGATGTAATACGGTTTTTGTAGCTGTGAATTTATCTGTGTATGTGCCTGCTCTTTGTTGCTATTTTTTTCCATTTTCACTTTGCTTAAATACAGACATTATCTTTAAGCTAAGCATGTTTTCTAGAGAAGTTCAGCTGGCTAGTGTCAGAAAGGATGAGAGCTAAGGCCTTATTCTTGAAAAAGTGGCAACTGTTCCTGTAATCCAGATAGTCATGTGGTGAAGGGAGAGTGAATCTCACACTAAGGTCTTATCTCTATGTCCTCTGTAAAACAGCAGCAAAGCCAGAGAAAATCACCTCAAAAAGAAAGAAAAAGGAAATAAACCTATTTTTGTTAGTTTCTATAAAATGCTTTGTCATATTCATAACTAAAATACGAATGTATAGGAATAACTGCTCTGCAATATCCTCTCTTAATCAAAAAATCCCATTAAAATAGATTAATAAATTAAACTATTCAGTTAAATGAAATTACTTTGAAGTGAAAATAATGGATAATTAGTCTGTAAGATGAACTAGGATATTGGAGGTAGTTCAAAGAAAATAATTTGTTTTTACATGCATTTCTGTAAAATTGGCTCATGCAGAAGTCAATTTATTGTTTCAATCAAAACAGAGCTTTAGAGTTAAATCAAGTCATTCTGCTAATTCTGTATGATGAAGTAGGTGGGGGTCACTTTAAAGACAAAACCTAAATTATAGAATTATATTGACACAGGTCCATGTAAAAAGCAATGTATGTAACAGTTCCCTGGGAATACCCTGCTGTGTCAAAGTCATAAATTTAAAAAATCAGTGCTAAAATTTGCCACATAAATTCCAATTTTATACTGATCTCAAAGGTTTAAAAATTATATTCTCAAATATTACCTGATATACTCAGGTAAAAGATGTAATGTAGTTTCAAAATAAATTCTTGAAAGGTGTTCAGTGTGACTGAAGGGTCTTCAACACCATTTCCCTGTAAAGACCTGTCTTACTTCACAGCATTACTTGTTAGTGTAGACATTGCTTCAAAATATATAACTTTATATAAATCTTGTATAACTTTATAAAAATCTTTTTGCTGTAACACTAAGAATTTATGTTATGGCATCCCCCTAAAAAGTAGAATTTGATATTAATTGTTTTTAGCAATAAGAGAAGGAAACAAAGAAATGTTTACATTTAGCTTGTCATACTAAAAATACCATGGAATTCTGCTTAAAACCTACTAAGTTTTAGGATTCTTCAGTTGGTGATTGTAATACAATAATTGTAGGTTAATATAAAATTGTATTTCTTTTTTTATCACATCTCTAATGCAAAAAGACTGATGAAAAAAAGATCTATTTTGTTAACATCTTTGCTGATTCAAATTAAGGCCTTGTTTTCAGCTTCTGGCTGCTAAGTCAAATATTGTGATGATGCTGTGTGTATGGTCTGTGCCTTAATTTGTGAGCACACACACCTGTAGACTGTAAAGCAAAGTGCTTGACTGTGAACCTGCACGTGCAGTGGAAGTATTTGCAATATAGGAGTTTACCTTTGGTGTCCAAATAAATCATGAGTATTGGTTTTGAACTTTCTGTCAACTAGAGTTTGGAGTGTATCTTTCCAGAAAATTTTCTCACAGAGAACTTCCAATACTCCAAAAAAGTGCTTTAAAAATAATAAACTAACTAACTAAGTCTTTGTTTTTGTATTTTAACTAGAATTCTTAAATAAAATGAAATGTGAGTAGGTATGATGCAAGAGTTTCCCACTTTTTCTGTTGCAAACTGGGAGAAGAGTACTTGATTCCTTGTTTTGGTTGGCTCAGTCTTTTTCTGAGTTGTGGTAACTTTGTAGGATCCCTTGCTTGTAGCTTCTCTTTATCCTGATCCATCCTTCCAAAGCTACTGACCTGGAGCTTTTCTCACTTGGCAATGTTCAACTGGCTTCAGAGATATGAAGATATCTTCCCCTTTTGACTCTTTTTTTTTTTTTAAGTAATATAAAATTTCAAACAGAAAAAACTGAAATCAACCTGACAATATTTATTACAGATTGAACTGTAGTTGTACATGTTGCTGTGTTTAGAGAAATGAACTCTATTTTCTCCCTTTATTCAAGGATACCTGATAGGAGGGGATGTTCTAAGGTTATTGCATGGTCACATGGATGAATGTTTGACAGTGCCTTCGGGTGAACATGGAGAAGAGCAAAGAAGGTAGGTTTCCAGCTTATAACAGAATCATAGTAATGAATCTTGCTGAATTAAGTGTCAGCCATAGTACAGATGCTTGAGAGATGTTGTGATGATATTTATTACTCATAAGAACAAGAATTGTTGAGATAAACTTTGGATATGAGCCTTTTGTATTTTCTTTTCCATATTGTTCAAGTCTGACTTCACTTACCAGATGTAAAAGGAATAGTGATTTTTTGGATAATTTATTGTCCTTTTTCCTGATTTAAAAGCACTGTGAATTAAATATGTCGGGTTTTTCATTCCTGTTTTTTTCTGTAATTACAAAAAATTCCCCAGGAATTTACAGTATGTAAGAATACTGCCCAATCTTTCAAAGCAACTAATCTGGGATTAATCTCAGCTCTACCTGTCATGGCAGTCTAGAACTTAATTTATGGTTATTTTCTTTACTCAAGGAATCCTGGAGTGGAAGTAGTGATGACAACCTGGTCTGTGTCTATCTATGTTAACTAAAAAATCTAAATAGTGAGAAGACTGACACAGCAAGTGGAATGTCTCAGTGGAGTGATTACACCAGTCCTGTTTATTTGCTCTAATAACATATGCCCTAAGCTCCTTTACAGTAGGGCAGTGTCATATAATTTATTTGTACCTTCAGGCTAAATGTTGCTAAATGTTGCTAAATGGTATTTAGAATAGTTTGCTTAATGCAGCATATTAGGGAGATTCATTTCCATTACAAAGGAAGTGCTATTCATTAACTTACTCATCAAAATGAGTTTTTTTTGTTTGCAAATAGAAATGTGGTTTTTATTTTATTTATTCTCATTTTTAAAGATAAAGATGAGACTCTGGAAGCTCTCATTGCAAAATTCTTCTCTGAATTTTTAAATGTTAATGAGAAAAGAAGTTTTCTCAGAGTTTTCTTATACAGCTGGTGACCAACACTTCATGGGTATTTCTTACTTCAGACAAGGGAATAGTTTTTGAATGCATAAGATAGTTTGTAATGCTGATACTTAAAATGTGATCTGTTCAGGTTTTAATTTTAGTTACCATGTGAGAGTCATTACCCCTTGATCACTGCTATTATTATCCTCAGCCTGAAACTGAGGAAAACTTAAGGTGATAAATAAATAGGATGCTATAGTGTTTGCTCTTACATCAGTCTAAATCCTGCAAAATTCCTTTAAGAAATGTAGTTGCAGTGTAGCTTCAGATTTATGGGGTGATCAAACACTTCAGTAATGAACTTCAGTGCTTAAGAACACACTAAAAATCTGTCTCTTTTCAACAAGTCTAACGTCATATGTAAAACACAATAATGGAGTATGAAGTTGCAAATTAAGAAAAATTGATTTGTTCTACTTGTGCATTCACATGATGCATTTTTCTGTCCTATCGCATGGGAAGAATAGGGTTAAATTCTTAATCTGCAGAGCAGTGCCTGTAAACAAATTAGAAAATTGTATTTCTTTCTGTGGTGTCTGCAGTGTTCTGCATTTCTTTATGCCTTTCCCATATCTGTCTAAAACCCCAAAAGAAGCAGAGCTAGTAGGTAACAAATAGGATATATTTCTTTGTCTTTATTTTTCCTTGTAGCAATCCTGAGAAACATTGCTTCTATGTCCTTCTTAAAAACAGATTTGGTCTTCTGAAATGCACTGTTTTTCAGGAACTTTCCTTGATAAACAAGCAAAATAAAAAATAGGTTTGTTTGCTTTCCATAGTCTCATTTCTACATTTTTTCTATTTTTCTGAAGTATTTAAAAGTATTTTTTACTAATAAACCTAGAATATAATCTATGTTTACTTTTAATTATATGGAGTTAGTTATAATCACTCTGTGACCCATGTTTTCTCCTCTTGAATTATTAGTAATTTTAGCCATTGCTTAAAACATCTCTACTTCTATCTCTAATTAATACTGTTGCCTCTTCAAAATAAATTGTGGCTCCTTTCAGTTTTCATTATGTATGCATACATCATTTTGATGGTTGTGATTCAACACCTAGCAGAATTATGTGTAAATATATGTGTGATTTTGGCAGGTAGGAAATTTCAAGACAAATTATTTTTCTTTAATTTGAGTTTCAGTTCTGTAACATTTGCACATGAGGCATACAATGATGTGTGATATGTTTGAAGTACAATAATTCCATATTATCCTGTCATTGCCTCTTGAAGCAGTCTGATTGAAGACAGATTGTGATTTTGTTTGGTTTGTTTTGCTCCAGCATACACCTGAAGAGCAGGTCTGCTCTGCAGAATGGCAGTATAAAGGAGCAGTGGAAGTACCATCCCTTTATGACTCACTAATTCCTCTATCTCATTTTTATTTTTCTGCAGAGGCTTCCTCTTTATACCTTTTCAAATAGATAAAAGATCAGACAATCCTAAAATAACGGTTTTATTCTATAATGTCACCTGGTATCTATTTCACAGAATAAATAAATAAATAGTTTAGACATGAAGTGGACCTCCTAGGCAGTGTCCAAAAATAACTACAGTTTTACTCTATTCTTAGAACATTGATACAATTGCAAAAGTTTTAGGTGTAAAAGTGCTTCAAAGAGTACCAGGAGTTCAAATTAAAGTACACATTTTGAAGATGTTTATGCTTTTTGTGCATATGAGAGTTGATACTCTTAGCACAGTGGAGGCCTATGAAGCAGTGACAGTGCAGATAATGTCTTTGTGATTACAGTACCTAACAAAGCTTCCTCTGAGTCAAGGTCATCTAAATCTACATTGGAAGAAGCCTACTATAGTGGCAGGAGTCACATAAAAAGCTTATAAAATAATATTCTGCATCTCAATTTTTTTTCTGAGTCTGTGCTGTGTTTCCTTGCTTGATTGTTGAGCTTGTGTGTCCCTCCATGTGGGCCTTAGATTGTGGTTCTGTGGTCCCCAGAAGGTGGGGTGGACTCATTGTCTTGTGGAAAAGGGACTTCGCTGTTGAGTCAGAAAATTAACTTTTCCTTAGGAAGCAGGTTCAAGTAGAAGATCCGTGAAGTTGCCAGATTAAGTTTGCACTGTAATCAAAAAAACATTCTAATTGGAAGCAGTATAAATGGAGAAGTTTGTCATAATGTGATGGTTTACTTGATATTACAGTAGAGGGATACAGTGGTATTGTTTTTAAAATGCCACAGGCAGGGTGAAAGACACCTGATGGTCTTCACTCTCTGATGCAGCCAAAGAAGAAAAAAAGGAACAGACAAAAGATCAAGTACATGCATTTTCCCTGAATTAAATACAGTTTGGTGCATATTCTAGTTAGGTATGTTGCTGTTTTAAGGCAGCTGGTTTCAGCCTTATGCGTAGAATCCTTAAACTGTGTTTTAATTCTTCAAAGTGTCTTAGTTATGTCTAGCAAGCTAGACCAAATTTTGCAGAGTATCTCTTTAAGTGAAATTTCAAAAGCGTTTCCAGGTTGAAAAATACATACAGTTATAGACAGACAAGGCCTAGTATCATCAGTTTGGTGTTCTTATGGTGGTTACTTTGATTTCCATCTATCTTCAAAGCCAGGGGAAACTTCTGCAGCAGCACAGTAGCTGGGAATCCATATCTATTTTGACTCCTTTTTCTTTAGTCTCTGTCTGCGTGGCTTGTGATGTAGATCTCAGCACAGGAGCTGATATAAGCAGTTTGTCAATAGGAATGAGGCAAACCCACCATGATGTCCTTGATTTATGTGTGGTTTTTAAATTTAAATAAAGGGTTGCATAGTCATCTTTTTCCACCTTTTCCCTCCAGTTTCATATAGGAGAAATTTGTTAATAATTTTTAATACTTTTTTTTTTGGTTGGACAGTTATTTATGATTATCCAGCAGATTTAAACCACTTTTTGTATAACAGGTACTTTGAAATGGTCTTTACTTTCCTTTGACATCTTTTCCTGTTTTTTTTTTTTTAACCTGTTATTTGGTAATTATAATACTGAGTCTTCATTTTGAATTTATAATATCAAAGGAATGAATACATTATTTTAATTATGATGAGAGTTGGTCTTTAGAGCATATATATATTAAAGTGCTTCTGTGAAGTTGCTTTCCATTCGTTCAATCACTGAAAAAAAAATTAAAAATATTCATAATAAGTTCATCATAATTTAATCAGTTGTCAGCTTTCCCCCCTTCCCCCCTTTCTTTTTGCAGTTCAATTAATTGGAATTGTTTTACATTGTTGACGTGGTTGTATTATGTGTGTTATTTTTAGTTTCCTGTAGAAATGTAAGCTGGTTTTAAATACAGACATGACTGTAGAGTTTTGGATTGCTTTTTTGTTGGGGTGATATGTTTTGTAGATGGGTTGGGGGTTTTTTTGTTGTTTGTTTCTTTTGGTGGTTGGTTGATTGGTTGGTTGGTTTTCTGTATTTTTTTTTTTTCATAGATGTCCCCAAAAAAGCTAATGGCAGGTAGAAGTAGAACTATGTAATAAAAATTACGTGGTGGGTTTTTATTTTTTGTTTGGGTTGTGGGGCACCATCTTTCATATTCTTTTAGAACTTAAATACTTCATAGAAGTAGGGCTCTGATAGTCATAGGTCCCAGTGTAGAAAGGAATTGAATGTTTCCACTGCAATAATTTGCATTTTGATTTGCAATATGTGCTTTAAAGTGATGACTACAGTGCAATTTGGACTCTTCAGAAATATTTCATTATGGAAAGAAATTACCTGTGACAGAGAGAAAAGTGCTCCTGGCTTTTCAAAGTATCATTTGGGCTGGAGCAGACTCCAGTTTCTCAAACCATCCATTCAGAATAGGCCTTCATGAGAGAATGGATAAATGTAGCCCAATTTCAGAAGCAGTTTTACCATTCCTGCCTTTGAGACTTTCTTTGGGTGAAACATATTATGTTAAGGCTTTTGTAAATTACATTGAACACTTAGTGTTAGGGATGGTCAAAATCAGTATGGCTTAGCTAATCCCTTGGTTATTTTCCATGCCATTCTCTGACACCTTTTCTTACAACATTATGCACTAGTGAGGTCTGTTTTACCTCAGAAAATTTGGGATCCAGCATGTGTGGAGCATGTTTTATGACTGAAATGTAAACTCAGAAAGTTTTCCATCAGCATTACCTTTCCCCTGCACCCCAAATAACCCTTGAGCCTTGAATAATGATGGCTGTGCTTTTAAAAATCATTTTGAAAACATACATAGAGATCTTTAGTGAGCAATTTTTCAAACTAAAACCAAGCTTGTCTGTCATTGAGAGGAGTGGAAAAATTTCTTTCACTTGAACTTTGACATCTTATTTGGATTTATTAATTTGTGTGTGATCCAGGTACACTATTGTTCTTTATTCTGCCCTGGTTCATTCCAAGCAACTGAGATTAAATTATTTTCTTTGTGTGGAATTTAGGAATTGCAGTTTCTTTAACCAAAATTGCTTCATCAGTATCAAAACACTGTCATTTAATCTAATTTCTTTTAACCTCATTTAATTCCCATTTGTAGTCAGTGAGTTTCAGTGAAATGATTGCCCTCTCTCTGCTGAACAATACTTTAATAAGAATATAAATTCAATAATGGTTCTCCAAGGGGGGTTGACACGTGGTAGTCTATTTTAAACCTGTGTAATTAATTCATTATTGAAATTAAAGATGAAAGATTCAGATATGGAGCTTTCTTTTTGATGTTTACTGTCTCTTTGCCCCTGCATCCTCTCTCGGAGCGCTGGACCAGAGCGCTGAGAGTGAGCCGGGGAGAGCCGGACCCGGTCCCGCCAGGGCCATGGCGCTGTCCGTGGTGCTGAACACACAACCGGGACCCTGGGACACAAATGCCATGTCCACTCCCAGTTCTGGTTTGGATAAAGGCGGATTAAATAGATGAACGACATAGTCAGGAAAAGGATGGTGTTTTAGGTTCAACTTACAGTCATAGATCAGACGAGAAAATGGCTTAATTACACCAACTAATTAACTGGATGCATGTTAATAATACAAATTTACTGAAAAGTCTCAAAGGTTCTGAATTGCTTATATTCTTTATTTTGAAATAAAGATGGTTAATATCCTTAATCTATACATGTAGAATATATGGATAAAATGCATAAGAAAAAATAGAAAAAAATATCAGAAATTAATATGGTGGGTATGGCTGTGAAGATACAAGGTATCTCAAGATTTGAGGAAAACTGACTCATAGATTCTTGTCCTCTCTTATTTTTTTCATCCTGTCAATGTAAATCTATAGTAAATCTAGAATGAGAATTTTTGTGCATTACTTCATGTCATTAAAAGCAATGTTTCATTTGACCTAGCAGTACCAGTACCTGATATGACCTACTACTATCAGGTTCCAGAAAAATTCAAATGTTTTGAACCATCCTTCCTTTTCCGCACTGGACTGTCATCAGAAGTATATTAAAAAAAATGAGCTGCATTCCATCAAATAATGATATATTGAGCAAGTACTAAGGAAGTTGGTTTGAGCAATCTCAGAGCAGTTTACCACATTTATTTTAATGAAAAGAACTAAAAATGAATGTCCAATTCCTTAGCATAAAAACTTTTAAGAAGGTCTTTATTCATCTGCTTTGGGATGATGTTCAGCATACATGGTGTTATAGTAAAGGCAAAGTGACATGCCCTTCATTGAAAAAATAGTTTATTCAAAATATTCTTTTATTCATTTTTTTAAATCATCTTTTCTGTAGCAAAGACAGTATCTAATTAAACCACAAGGCCTTACAGCTTAGTGGCTTAGACCCCATTCTAATGCTTTGTGCTTTTTTTTTTTTTTTTTTTTTTTTTTTTTTTTTGTGGCCTGTATCTTCTTTTCTGTTCTTTCAAAGTCTTGACATTTCATCTTCTATTCTGGTTTTCAGGCTTCTCCTTTTGCTTCCTTGTAGGAATCCTTTATCCCTAGCGTTCCTGTCACCAGTTCTCTTTCAGTCCTCCTCCAGATTGCTGTAGCTTTTTTTTTTGCTGAGGCTCAGCTTCTGCCTCTTTGACTTTTGTCTTTAAAGTTCTGTTACTGTCTTTTAGCCTTTACTCCCTCTCTTGCTGCCATATGGAACTAACAGACAACCTTAGAATCATTTTTATTTCCTCTAGTAAACAGGTCATATGTTTTTATTTAGGATTTCTTCTATCTCTTTCCCATTTTCTCATCTTATATGACCATTCTAAGACTGATTGCTCCCCTTTGAAGGAAGAGGCAAAGAAATAATGGATAGATAGTCATGTAAAAGTAACTATTTCATCCATGAGAAGCCATTCTTTTAAGGGTAAAATGGGAGGTTTTTTAGATCTTTAGTGTTACACTGACCCAACAGCAATATGTAATCCAAAACTAGCTTCAAAAGGATAATCAAACTGAGAAACTGGTGACAGCTTTGGGATTTCCATTGTGAGAAAGAGCTTAACCTCTGAAAAGTAAAAAGGTACCAACTTAGGAATGAAACATTATTATGAATTTAGACCTTTGCTTCCACCTGATTCTTCATATAATGAATGACTTGAAAACTGCTGAATAAAATTGAATTTCATATTATGCAATATGCAAGTGCAAGGATTCCAAATGCATTTTTGTGAAGTTCATATTGAAATAAGCCAGGATGTAATCAGAATGTTTCAGCTTTGAAAAAACCAACAATCCCCACCCAAGCTGCCCAAACAAACAACCCACACCCTCCCACTCCCAATCCAAACCCACCAACCAGGGTGACATCTGATTTGTTATTCTTGAGATGTTGCCACATAAATCCACTCTTGGTCTGTTAGCTGCAGAAGAAGAATTTGAACAAATACCTGAAACACAAAGAGAATATCTGAGCAGAGAAATAGCTGAGTTCAAGGTTCTTTAGCAATTACATTTCACTGTAATAATAAAGGTAAATTTCAATTAAAAATAAGATTGCCTTTGAATTTCATTTCCTTCAGTGAGAGGGAAATGAGAGACTTGCTAATACTTGCTAGCTCCTAGCATCACAAACCATTGCAGCAATTGCCTGAGATAATACTTGGAGAAAATAGTGGATATAAGGTCAAGGGGTGAATATTGTACATATTTATATCCATCTGTAACTTCTTGCTGTGTGGAACACATGCTATAGTTTCTATTTATACCTGGGTCATGAATGTTCAGTGTTTCTGATTCTGTAATTGTAGTGACATGTATTTATTTTGTGTTTTGGCCAATTTTTTCTCTTGTATGATTCATCTTCATTTTTTCATAATGTCTGGGAGTGTTTATTTCCATTATAATTTTTAATACATTCCAAGATGAATTTTAGCACATATATAGTTTCATGTATGCTTAACAGTACTGAGAAACATTTTTTTTTTTTTGTTTTGAACCATTTCTTTCAATGCTGGGTTGCCCTCTGTGTTAAATGTTCAATCTGTTTGTATTATATCCGCAGGAGGACTTTGAAAGGTAAAGCTTAGTAAGTAGTATGTACTTGATTCCAAAAGTGTAGTTGTCAAAAATTGCTTTTAGCAAAGAATGGGGAATGCCTACAATTTCGCTATTAATATTCCTTTAGGTTATGCTGCTGGCTATTTTTGGTGATGCCTGATCTTGGCCGAAGTTCGCAACACTTACTCTAAACATTAGCTCTTCCAGGATCTATAAAACTAGGCCATTGTTTGGTAGTCTTCTCTGATGTACTTGATCTGATAAGCATAGTGACATCACTCCTTTGCTTAAGTGACTCTTTTATGTCTTTTCCCAAGGGAAAGGCCTAGGCTTTTAAATTCTGTCCTTGTCATAGGGCAGAAATATAGGCACAGGCAGGACACAATCCAAAGAATGGCTCCCTGAATTTAGAATGGCAATGCTAACTTTCCTTAGTGTTTACTTTGAAGCAAAACAGGATTATCTGCTCAGGGCTTTTGGTTACCATAGGTCTTAACCATGTTGTACATCTAATATAAATCACTTGTCTGTGTGTAGAATAATGGAGAAAAAAAAAATCTTTTTTAGGTTTAATTGATGTTTTTCTAGAGATACTTAGATTTCTGGTTATATCCAGGAATTTGAGAGGTCATTACATATAGAAGTTTGTAAATAGGAAGCTGTTAACATCTGAGATGTATGAAGACTGTGTCACTGTGATTGTTATATCGTAGGTGTTTATGGTATTAAAATAAAGTGCTAAATAAGTACATTTTCAAAATTCAGTGTCTTAAGTTGCAGTTATTTTAATAGTATAAGCTCTGAAAAAACACTGTCTTTCCTGGGAGATACATGCAATGCTCACAAATCTTAATCATTACTTGATACTCAGTTTTCGTTAGAATCTAGAAATGTTGTAATTATCGGGTTAATGGTAATATTTTCTCCCCTGGATTATTTATCCTTAAAACACTAGGAAAAATGTCTAAGCAAATGCTGTATAAACCTTGTTAGTATGAATGTTACAATTATGGATGCTAAGGACAATTAAAACAAAATGTAAATAACCAAGTCTGCAGGTTTAATTGACAAGACTGGGTTTTGAATCTAATAACCTTTGAATCTGACAAATTGAGTAATTGTTTTGACAATCTTAAAATGAGAGATGTAGTTAAAAGAAAAAACACATATGATGATGAATTCTGCTGAATATTTAGTCCAAACACATATGATGATGAATTCTGCTGAACATTTAGTCTGTGCCATTGCTTGGTTTTCAGAACTGTCCATTATGAAGGTGGTGCTGTGTCCATTCACGCTCGTTCCCTTTGGCGACTAGAGACTCTAAGAGTGGCGTAAGTAAAATCTATCTCAGAAAAAGAAAAACATTTGGCAAGACACTTTTTGAATAGTAAGAGCAATCCGATAAAATCAAAAGGATAATTATAAATCCAGATGAGTAAAACTAAAATAATCCTTTAAAAATGCTTTATATGACTTTCAGTGAATATTAAACAAGTTCCTAGAGAGAGAGTGTGTGTTTTGATTATTTTTAAAGTTGTTATAGCTGTCAGTGAATTCAAAATTTACATTTTTAGCACATAAATGACAAAAACAGGACCAATTTCCTTAAAATAAAAATCACTTGTGACACTCCTCCCCCAGCTTGTTTAAGTCATTTGGAAGACTTTAAAGAAAAAATTTAAAAGAAAAAATTCAATCATGCATTATTGGAAGTGTTAGAGTAATAGTAAGGAATTTGCCTTGTTTGTTAAGGTAATTGCAGTGTAAAATTGCATTTAAATCATATTACGATATGTTCTTATGATTAAATTTCTAGTGAGGAATAAATGATTATTCTTTAGAGATTAAATCAGAGAAGCTTATGAAAAGGTTACCTTCCAATGATGCTGTTTTCTCTGTGTGCTTTTTATTAATAGGATGACATTAAATGTCAGTGATAGGGCAGTGAGATTTTTCCTTTGGACTAAAATGGACCTTGAGACTGTGATGACAACAATGAAACTGTGGAAGGATCTCTGTCTTATTGCTCTCCCTATGGCATTTACTTCCATAATAAGCAGTACAGGAGTAATGTGGGGATTCAAATAATGAAAGGTTTCTGTTATGACCATCATATATATCACTTTGACAGGCACTGTATACAAAATTTTTAAGGATAAACATTTGAACATACATGACTGAAAGAAATTGTAAGAACTGTCAAAACAATTTTACAAAGGGAGTTGTTCTCTTTCTTCTTAAAAAAATAGGATTTTCTTACCAGGAAAAAAAGAACCAAATAAAATCCCAAGAATAACACTGTCTCCCTACACTTCCTTCACCAACCTATTTTCCAGTATGATACTCTGACTGCTGTATGTGTTCAGTGCTGTATTGCAGTCCATTAATATTCAGGCAAATGTTTCAGTTTGTAGCTTTGTGTATGCATGCCTAAAGTTCTCAATCGGTTGTAGTCCTTCCCAGAATGACTGCAGATATAATTCTATGTGAATTTCACATGTTTCTAAAGGAATTTTTTTTTTTTTCCTCAACACTGTTCATTGTTAGAGAACTCTCATAAAATTGCCTGGGCAGTCTACATGGACAGATGCCCTTGGGATGCCCTGCCATGGGACACCAAATACTATTGCTCAGCATTGCTTTCTTTCCCAAAAGGTGGCAGAGTTCATGCTCACACACTGCAAAAAATATTTTTAGTAGTCAGAAGTGGCTTCACAAGATACTTCCTGCTCAAAAGGCTTTTTTTGTAATTGCACATGAATTGGTATTTTTCCTATCCTGCAGGTATGAACTAGAAGCATGGCTCAATTACGCTACCTTTTTTTTTTCCCTTATGGTCTGTAGCTTTTGGGGCCAAAAGAAAATTGAATCAGACAAAAGAAAAGGCAGCTCCCCAGCATGACCTGTAACATCAAAGGTGCAGAACTGATGTAATTTACCAGACTCGGCAACACAATAGCTGAGATTCATGACCTGACATTTTACTGACTGGAGAAACAGAAGTTCTGCTAGAACACTGGACCCAGATGTCCTTTTATGGAGTATATGGACTTTGCTGTGCAGGAGACAGAAAAAGATAAATGTGTTTCTAAGATATAAAGCTTCCCTATTTCCTTCTACCCCAAAGCTCCCTCAATTTAAACAGTAGAAATTCTAGATTTAAAAAAAACATTGTTGAGGGCAGAAACCTTTTTATTCTTATGTTCTCTTTAAAACAAATAACTATAAAGGTTAAGAAGTTTAATCACTGAAGTGTAATAAATCCTGTTACAAAAAAGAAGCATTTTAAAAAATGCACTTTGAAAATGTTTGCCAAATTGGTTTTGCATACTTTCCATTCAATATGGCCAACTCTAAAGACACATTTAAACAAATGGATGTTGGTGTTAAATAGGTAAGTGCTTTAACCTGCTGCATCTGTGTGTCACGGAAAATAAAAATGACTTCAAGTTAAACCTGTGTAAGTACTAACTTAAGGGAATTTCAGACCTCCATATGGATACATGCAAAAACATAAACATAGATATGCAGAATAAATACATTATTTCCTCTCCAAAATGAAGTATTCACATACATATGAAGTGCCAAATTTTGCAGATATGTAACTGAAGAAAATTCTGTGAAGACTAGAAAAAGTTGTGAAAGTTTTCCAGTCTGAAAAGCCTTTGTGAAGTACATACTCCTTAGTAACCCCTACACAAGTTCAGGAATTAAACAGGAAGAGCAGGGCTGAATTTTCAGTTTACAGCAAGAAGTTGGAAAGCTGTGACCTGTACTTTAAGGTAAATAATAATTTTTGGGGAGCTTAGATAAGCTTTGCCTTTCTTCCTTTTGTAGAAAATGAAGAATCTGGGCCATACTTTTCTTAGTAACTTTTTGTATTTATTTTAGGAAGTTTTCTATTTTTTTTAGGCATTTTATTTTCCACAAAATTTAAAGTGTGATTAAAATCTGCTGACTGCTAAAAGATCTTTGGGAGAGTGAAGAATGGCAGCTGCTGGTAGATGAAATGTTGGAGAGGGAACTGGCAGATCTAAACTCTTTGTGTACAGCATAAGCCTCCTTTCCTGTAGGCGGTCTGTACCTTCTCCCAAGAGGAACTCAGTCTGAACAAAGACAGCTTGTGCTAAGGAAGACCTTAAGATCATTTATTAGAATGGTTTTATTTGGGATAACCATGAAGTAGCCGCTTTCTTGCTGATAGGAATTTTATATTTTGTATCAACTAGTTGGCAATGTATTTTACTTTAAAATATTATTGCCAGTAGTTGAAAAAAAAACACATTAATAATTTTTTTATGGACTCTCTTAGGTGGAGTGGAAGCCACATTAGATGGGGACAGCCATTCAGGCTAAGACATATAACAACAGGAAAATATTTAAGTCTCCTGGATGACAAGAGTCTTCTTCTTACAGACAAGGAGAAGGCAGATGTAAAATCTACAGCATTCTGTTTTCGGTCTTCCAAGGTATGGAATCAGTGCAGCATTAATATTACTAGTAATAATTCAAATTGCTTTAGAAAGCAAGATTAAGATACTTTCTATATGTTGTGATTGCATTAATTATTAAAATCTAAAAAACTGATTAAAAAAATTCCAAAATGCAGTATAATCAATAACTAGAAAGCTTATTTTACCTTACATTCTCTATGTGTTGTTACCTGTCTGTCTGTTTGTGGGTTTCTTTTTTTTTCTTGTTAATATTTTGATGTTTTGTTGTTGTTTCATTGGTTAGGTTGGGGTTTTTCTGTACTGCTTCCCACTTTTGAGCAGTATACTCATTTCTAATTTCTTGTTCTGATTAACTTCTCAGCTGCTTCACTGCTTATATCTGCTGTCTGACAGAGGAAAATTTATAATATTGTGAGTTACTGAAATTAAATGGGAAATTAAGGATTTCTCTCAGCAGATACTTTACTGTAATCTAATATGAAGTTACCAGAGTTCGACTTTTCATTTTGACAGCTTCAATAAGCATTTTGAGTTTAAACCAATGCTTTTATAGTGGTAGTAGTAAATAACACACTGATAGATTCTTAAATATCCTTTATTTCTCATACTTTTAATCTTTAGCATTTTGTCTGAAAATTTTCCAGCAATAATTTTGTTACTGTAAAAACTGTCTTCTAAAATACAAAGTAATAGTAAATAGAATTATTCAATAACTTCTCTGTACCATTTAATTTATATATATATTTTAATTATTTGCCTGCTTGGAAAGATAAGAAGAGAAAAGATACCCAAAAGAAGGTATATAGCCTGTTGCAATTTGATTACAAAGAACCTCTAGTTTAAGGTGGTGGTTTTGAGATCCAGACAATATATCTTTTTTGAAACCAATTAATAAATCATAGACATGCTTGAATATTTTAGGAGAATGCTGTGCAACCATAGTGAGAATTTCCTGTTGCAGCTACTATAGATATCAACACTTGAAAGCAAGAGGAGTAGAATAACTCACTCACTGATTTTTAAGATGGGTTGTCAGCAGGGATTGCTCCAAAATGAGTGAAACAATATACTGTTACGTCGTTTATTTAGTCCAAAAAATACTCGAAGGCCAGAACTTTTAGCAATAAAGAATGTCACCTGTTGATATGGGTAAGGTGGTTTGTCTCTATTTTTTATGAAGCACATCCACATATGCTTTGGAGGCTAGGTGATGTTGTATTTCAAGTTTCTTCTTTTTATTCTTTTTCTCAGCCTGAATTTGGAAGTCTCATTTGAAATTATTTTGAGATTTTGTATTTTAAAATGGTTTTGTTCTGCCATTCTTAACATGAAAGGTTAACATTTATTTTGTTTTTAGTGGCTAATCCTATGCTGAGCAGAGCAGAGACAAAAGGCTCTGGGGGAGGTAGAAACTTGTTATCAATTCTTGAAGTAATGAGAGAATTTTAAGAGGGGTATATAAGCTAATCAGCACATGAAAAATATAATCATATTGCTGTTTAAATATGGATTTTCAGAGAAATTGGAAGTCTGGAAGATGATATTTGATGTAAATGTTGTGTATATCAATATTAATTTTAACAAATTACTTACCTGGAGGAAATTATAGATATACCACAGAGGAGGAGGAGTAAATGTTTTGCTGAAGATGAACTGAGTCTGGATGCATTTCTGTGTCATGTGCTTTAGAATGACCCTGCTTAAGCAGGGAAGTTGGGCCAGATGACTCAGTGTGGTACTTTCCAAGTGACCCATTCTTGATTCAGTCTCCTGCTCTGGACTTGTTATAGGAGTGTCATGTTTCACTTTATTAGGCTATCAAAAACTTAGGTGCCTTCCCTCTCTGGGAAAGAGTATTAAAAAAAGATTTCAAATTACAGGAGTGCTAGAAAGGCTTCTGTAAAGAAGGTATGCAGATTTAGGGTCTTTTTTCCTCTGAGTATTTTTGAACAAACCATCCAAATTTTCATTTATATTGATGTATGTGCTTAGCACCCAAAAAAATTAATCATGGATAAGAGGGAGCCCCTAATCTTTACTGAGTACAGACCAAACCTGTGGGTGTTTCAAGTAGCTGGGTCTTTCTTGTTGAAATTTCATCCCTTTTCTTGCCGCAGTCATAATTCTTCCTTGCAGTAGCTGGAAAGTAGTAGGAAGAATTGTGAAGCTCCCACTTGTTGCACAATAGTAAGTTAGCTTTAAATAGGCAAAAAGAAACAAGGGAGAGGAAGCTGTTAAGGAATCAGTTCCTTCAAGCATGTGAGTAGATAACTTCAGTTTCTGTATGAAAAGCAGCTTTCATGTTTGCAGAGATACTGCTGAAAATGTATCACCTGCAAACCTGAAGATTCACATGCAAGTATAGAGGCTCAACATTTATTTTTTTATACCCTGTTTTTGCAAGGGCTTATCATCTCAAACATATTACCTTGCCAGTACTTTGCTTAAAAAATAGCCCAGAAGAGAACTAGCAAGCTAAAGGGTTTTATTTGTTTTGTTTTATTTCTTTTTTTTATGAAAGCTTGAAAATATCACAAAGTGTTGGCCAAACAGCATCCAGAAGATAAGGGCTTTCTAAGGAGCTTAATTAACAGTCAATTTTTCTTTCTGGTAATCAGCCTTTGTTCTCTGGTTATCATATATTACCCTAATAATTATCATTAAATGCAAAATATATTAGCCTTTCAAGAATCTGAAATTCAGAATTTTTTTTCTTTTTTTTTTCCTCCTGTAGTTCTGCTTCATTCAGCACAGGATGTCCACAGATACTACAATGTATTTCCCAAACATACGGCTCCTTTCATACACTTGTGTTTGTAGAGATCAAGTTTTGTGGTTTTTTTTTCTCTTCCATTTACACAAAATCAATTTTTTTGATAAAGAACATTGTTTTAATATCACTACTCCACTGAAATAAGGTAATTTTACCAATTTAGTAATGTTTGTACATTTTGTACCAAGTCTGCTGTTCCTGTCTGTATTCTTTTCCAGTGGACAGGAACACATCAATTTTAATAAAATTTTATGGCTTGTATTTTTATGTCTTCAGCTTTTTCTTTCTTCTTTTTTCTTCTAAAATTTAATGGAAATTATATTAAATTAAAGAGCAGCAATAAATAAGTTTCTTGCAGTTGGTGAGGTCTTAAAATACCGGTCTTGAAAGTGTACCACAGAGCGTATGGGTTAGGTTGGATGACAAGAGGTAAAGTTGAAAGGACAAGCCTTAATCAAGGCATTCCATTTTGGAATGTTATAAGGAATTAAACAGAAGCATTAGACTGAAATAATGGTTAAGGTGAGGCTTCATAGAAAAATTTTTCAGCGTTAGAATGAAGTAATTAAAAAAATTGTTCATTTAGCCCCAAACAGAAGTGGGAAGATTGAGTTGTGCTCTCGTAGGCATGGAATAAACACTATTTATAAAGAGAACAGCCTTCTGGAGAAAATCTGGCCTATTGTTCAATAAGCCTGTTCGTTTCCAATGCATTCTTGGTTTGCATTACTGAGATGGTTTACAGACTGTTGCAGAACCCATTTGTTGCTGTTTGGTCCAGTGTAATAAATGAAGATTTTTGATCCTTGTTTAGACAAGGCTAGCATCTCAGAATGGATCTAGATTACAAATAAAACTGAAGGTTTTCTTTGTAAAAATGTAGGAAGAATTAGCAGATGGTTCAGTAATGACAGGTTACATATGTGGTAAGAGCATGGCTGGAAACTTGTACCATGTAATGTCTGTGCCAATGCACCATTACTAATTAGCAACATGGTGATTTCTGATATTTTTCAGATCCCCATTTTCACTGATGAGCTATTGTACTGTAGCTAATGAGATTGATTCATTGTGTGTACTTTTTCAACTACCTGCTGTTTATTGATGTGAGCTGAGCACTCCATTTAAATCTTCCCCTTTATAAACAATTTGTGGTTCCTGTTCGCTCCTACAGCTCAATGTCTTGAAGCTCCCAAATGATTGGTATAATGCCTGCTGCCCCCCACATCATCCTCTAGTCTTTTGTTTCTCTCCTACATGTAATTCAACTTTGATACTATATAATAGCTTTCCCGGCTACTATATTTATTTTGCAGAGCTCATTTTAATGGGATTGATTTCAATCTGGGTTTTAAGCATACACACAGAGATACATCAGTGAGAACAGAGATCTTCTTTGACAAATTGTTGGCACTGCAATTTTTATGCCAATTAAATTTAATTCTAATGGGAATGAAGATTTCAGTATCAAACCCCTTCACTTTCTGTTACAGTAGATTTTAACCAAGAATGCAAAAATGTGTTAAATGAATAATCCCTCATCTTATTTACAGTGCTTTATGAGAAAATTTGTGAACTCTTATATTCACAACTAAAGAAATTAATTGTAAGACCTGAAAAAAGGAAAATCTTACAGTGTAGAAGCACAGTATATGTTCACAGTATCTTCTAGTTATAAAGAGAATTCAAAAAACTGGAGATTGAAATCAGGATCTAATTTATTTTTCCCATATTATAATTTGTTTGCAATGTCATATTATAGGTAGCTTTTCAATTTCCAACTGTTACTACATTCAGGTTATTTCGTGTTAGCTTTTGAAAGAATTGAATACAACATTTAGAGAAATTATATGAGAAAATAATAGGTTAATAAGGAAATAGAGGCATGCAATAACTCATATTGGCATCAGATTATTAATAAATCAGTTACTACAATGTATCAATGGACAAGACTTTAATAAGAATTTCAGCACTTAAGAAGTGCTGAAAGTCATTTACTAGGCAGTGAAATTAACATCTGTATCCAGAAACAATCAGAAAACAAACTGAATTGGTGAATATATTATATCTGAAAATTTAATATAATGAAAAGGAATCATAAGAATTTCACCTCTATACTATTCTACTTTATTTTTCAAATGCTTCAAAATGCATTCATGACTGTAGGCTGAAAATCTACTTACATGACATTTCTCTTTACATAAAAAATGCTTTAAAAAAACTTTTAAGTTAGAGATTGTTGTCTGTTTGTACACATGTAGGGAGATAGAATATAAGAAAAATAGTGTACCAAGTTATCTTACCCCTAGAGAGTTGAAGCTGGGCCAGTTACCAAATATTAGGAACAGGCCTGACTTCAACAGGCCACTGCTGTAACCAGTGAGAAGAAGAGTGCTATGAAAGAGTGGGGTGGCTGGGTGAGAAGGGAACTGGAGTCAGTTGGCTGCTTTGTGAAGAAGAAAGAGTCAGTGCTGTGAGGAGCTGCCCAGGAGAGATCCCAAGAAAGTATGAAACTTTTGTGATAAGGAGACAACAGTACGGAGCCCCTGCAATAAGATGACAACATATACAAACCCCAATCTTTCTCAACTTTTATGTGAAACTGTCTTCCCACATTGTCAGGGTATGTGTGTATGAAGTAATCATTCTTCTGATCCTTCCTGATGGTAGACGGGTAGAACAAGAAGTTGTTTTTGTCCCACTATTTGTTACATTGCTCTGAGTAGCTGCAGGAAAATGCTTGTCATCTCCTGCTGATCAGGAGAAGCCCAGAATGTTGAAGCTGTACCCGGTTAAGGGGGTTATGTTGCATACAGAATGTACAGCCAGGAAGGTAAATCTGTCAGTTGAACTTTGTTTTTGGAGAGATTAAATGGATGATCTGCCAGGAAGCAGGATGCATGAGCTGTATGCCCATACAAGTCTGTTCAGAAGTAGTTTTTGCTTAGGAGAATTAAGCAAAAAGCTGTTTGGGGTATTACAATTCCTCTCCTGAAACAACTTCTGTTTCTACAGGACACCAGCTGTAATGACATGCTATCATGCCATTAGTAGTTTGCAGGCCAATCATGCAGAAATGGATTGCTTTTTTCAGAAGTACTGAGCCCATTGCTGGGCAGTGACAGGTTAAAGGCCATCTCTCAGTGATTGTTGGATGGAGCTCATCTTTTCCAGGCTGGAAAAAACCCCAAATGCTCAAGAAAAGCTTGTGGAGATTAATACCTTGTACATCTAAGGGGAGTCAATGTATCTAGGGTTGTTTTGCAAGCTCTTATGTTTCAATAATGCCATGTACTGTCAATTATGATCCTAATTCTTTCCTGTGCAGGTGAAATGAGTACACACAGCCTTCCAACTTTAACAGGCTAGGTTTTTTTCACAAGATTTCTTTTTGTCTTTAAAGTCTAAAAGTTACACTTTCCCATTTTTTTTAGTAAATCTTTAAAGAATGATCTCAAATATTCTTTCAGATCCTGTTCTGGATAATTTTCTAATATTTAAATTTTTTATGCAAATATTAACACATTAGTTATTGTTCGTGTATACATTTTTTTCTTCATCAGGAAAAATTGGACATAGGGACAAGAAAGGAGGTGGATGGAATGGGAGCACCTGAAATAAAGTATGGGGATTCAATATGCTTCATACAACATGTAGATACAGGCTTGTGGCTCACGTACCAGTCTGCTGATGCAAAGTCTGTAAGGATGGGTTCTCTGCAGCGAAAGGTAAGGCTGTAAACAGGAATGCATTTCATTCACTCATAGGGTGGGTGGTGCCTGGGGGGTTGGGAAATGAAGGGAGCTACGTGAGCCAGATAATTTCTGAATTTCAAGTACTTTAAGCATGCTTGCCAGATGAAATATTGGGGTTTTTCAGTCACATATTGAAAAGTCAAGTGGTGTACTGAATTGTCATACTGAAGACCTGATGAAGGCTGTGTGTTGACCTGTACACATTATCTCACAAATAATGATAAATCTCAATATATTTGATTTCAAACTAAAATATTAGTAACGATGTATAGAATATGCTAAGATTCCTTTCTTTAATGTAGTTTGGATTGAGGAAACTTTTAGTTGAAAGTATTTTTTTCCACATTGTAAATGTATTACCTTGGGGTAGAATGTTCAAGTTTTGCGTCCTGAGAGATTTCTTTCTTTATGGAATAATCACATCCAAGCTGAATGCTAGCTCAGCATCATAAAGTAGGGAAAAGATTCTTTTGCAACTTAATGACTTCCATGTCTATTTTGGGTAGTAGAACCACACAGAACAGAAGTTTAAAATATTTATGTGGAATGGATTGAGCTATCCAGTCCATTAGAGCCATGATAACTAGACATGAAAAACTGTAAGTTATTGGAGATTACTCAAAGCATGGTCAGAAAAGACCAGAGGCACCCTTAGAAATGAGGACCAGTAAAGAATACCTGTTGTGACCTTTTCTGTTTTAGGGGTTTGCTGCTCCGTAAGAGAAGTGCTTTTAATGTTGATAAAGACAAAGAACAAACAAAAACCCCTTAGATTTTTTTTTTAATAAAGCATGTTGTTTGCAAAAGCTGCAACTTTGAAATTATTATGGCACTGAACCTGCTGTCTCAGTACAGGTGCATCCTTGGACATGAGAAACTAAACCATGGAATTATCTGTTTTTAATAAAATTGTTGTTTTTTATATGTGACTTAATAATTTCCTAGCCTGCCTTCCTATGTGAGTTTTCAGACTTCTTCTTTAATATCTCATTTTGCAGTGACTGCTTCTTGCTTTTTGTTTCCAGGCAATAATGCACCATGAAGGGCACATGGATGATGGTTTAACATTGTCCAGATCTCAGAATGAAGAATCCCGTACAGCGCGTGTCATCCGCAGTACAGTCTTCCTTTTCAACAGGTTCATAAGGTATGGCTTTAAAATTATCTGTTCATCACTTTTATTTCTATTCAGTTTTATTCAAAGTTGCCATTAACACAACAGGGAACAATTTATCCTTCAGAAAAAATAGATCAATGCTTCTCAAACTGGACTTTATGTCAATTCTTTGTGTTATCAGCAGATAAGCACCTCAACAGATACTGGTCAGTTTTTTTTCGTCTATCTTCTAAAATTAATTTATTGCTCAATCTTAATTTAAATGCATAAACATACTGAAAATACAAACAAACCGTAAAAAGTTTTTCCCTGCCAAAATTTGCTTTAAGTCATGTGGTGCATAAATTAGCTTTTTCTTTTCCAAGTACATTTTTTAAAGGTGATCTTCCTTTAAAAACCTGGAAGAGTGAGATAGCTGTGTAACTGCAGATCTGTAACAACCACAAATATACTGAAGAAATTCATAGTATCAAGGAGAAGTTTTATTTTAAATGATACCTTCTTTCTACCAGCACATAACACTTTGCTTATTTGTTCCTTTTTAGTGCTACTTGTTTCTTTAATATTTTGAAACATGAAAAATGTTGTAGTGATTAGCCACTTAAAAATCCTGTCAGATGTATGCAATTTGCATTTATCTTCCTGTTCCTAAATAATGCTGATAAAATGTTAATTCTCAAACTCTTGTGATTTCAGTAGTTGATGAAAGGCCCTTTCATCAGTGTAGTTTGCATTAGGAAAAGAATGATATGCAGTAAGACTGTATGTAATGATAAGAATTTCATAAGAACTCATTTGCCACAAGAAAAACACAATTTGGGAGATGGTGACCTGAAGCAAACATGTCCTAAATAAGGGCACAGACAAAGACCCAGACATATCAATTTGTTGAAAAGCGTATAACAAGGTACTTAAAAAAACCAGGACAAAATCACCCATCAGGAGAGTTGTGTACAGTGTGACATTTGAAATACAAAGGAAATGTAAGCTGTAGGTCACTTTGTAAATAATACACTTCCATAGAAGCTTCTAAGAATGCTATAAAAGATAAAGACAGAGAAAGGCAATTTAATGATAAGGTTTCACAAATCAAAGTATTGCTAAATTACAGTGGAGAGTTTTGTGGAGTGCACAGGGAGTCCAAGGCAGTGTTTAGCAGTTTAGTTTTGGCAGGATGTTACCTCAAGAAGAAAAAGCTCAATTGAAGAGGATGAAAATTATTCTTTTATATGTATGCTCCAGTTCTTCCTAAGAAGGTCAGTAGAAAAATTGTGCTTTGGATAACATGCTCACGATAAAAATTAGGTTTTAAAGGTAACTTTTGTAGGTATCCTTTTGCAACTTTGCATTATTTGCAAAGGGATTCAGCTGAGCAAGGGGCAGGTGTAACCTGGAGGAGAATAGTCAGCCCTTTACTTGTATGATAGAATGTTGATAGACTTCAGCAAGGCCAAGCTTGAACTGGATATTGGGGAAACAAAAAGGCTAATGAAGTGCTGAGACAGAGTGTACAGAAGTGCTGCATCTTTCCACACTGTAAAGGCCTTAAGAACAGGTTAGAGATGTCTTTGAGAGCCTCCATGGGCAATCTTGACTCTCCACAGCACCAAAGGACTGATCTTTTTAACTTGCATCCATTCCAGTTTCATTATGTTTTTTACTGGTTTACTTCTCTTTATCTTCTGCTCTGCCTCTGAAACTGCTACATCTGTAGGTAGGATATGCAAATGAGTTGTTTGGATTTGAAAAACATATTACCAGAAATAACATTTTTCATGCTTTCACATTTTGTTTGGAAAGGAAGGACTAGGTTGTTAAATGGAGAATGGGTAGGTATGAAGAATTTTTGGCAAGTTGCTGAAAGAAAATCAGCTTTGGCATCTAAACAATATTTGCTTTTAAATAAATAAAGAGTTTGAATGATAAAAGTAAATTAATTTTCAATTCTCAGGAGAGTTTTGTTTTTCTTGCAGGGGCCTTGATTCTCTCAGCAAGAAAGTGAAGTCTTCCACCATTGATTTGCCAATTGAGTCAGTCAGTCTGAGCCTTCAGGACTTGATTGGCTACTTTCACCCCCCTGATGAACATTTGGAGCATGAAAACAAACAAAACAGGCTCCGAGCACTGAAGAATCGCCAGAACCTCTTCCAAGAAGAGGTACTTCTCTCAGTTTTACTCCTGATTTTTTACTACATTGTCTGCAAGTATATTTTCACAGTATCTGTGGTGTTGATGTCTAATATGGATTATGCTTGCAGTGGGGTTGTTTTATCCTCTAAGAGTCAAACTATTTGCTACATTTGTAATCTCTCTAGATCTGCTGGTTTTCCTGCTTTTTTGAAGAAATACATTTAGGGCCTTACTTCTTTATCCCTTTTTAATAAGATTAGATTGTGCCTTGAACTCTACCCATAATTTTCTCCTTATGTGTGAATCAATTCTCTCTGTTATAATCTCTTGATGTTGAAGGATGCTTTCATTTGCTAAGCATTCTTTAAGCATTTTGTTTAATATTATGTGTTATTTCTCTGGTAATAATAATAATTGCCTATACTTTGTCAGATGCCTAAATGTCCTACAGAATAAAATCTTGCCTGAAATTATGTTAGTTATACTCTTTATTTTTGCTTTAATTTGACTATCCTAAATGGGAGATGTTTATTACCTGCATCAAGAAAATTTTCTGTTGAGATTGCATGTTTGACTTCATGCACATGCTCTTGTGTTTTGCATATCTCTTCTTTCATGGTTTGTTTTCTTAGATTTTTGAAAATCTTTGGTGCTTGTATCTAAAACTACTTTTTTTTTCCCTCTGATGATATAAGCTTTTTTGAATTTAGGGTATGATCAACCTGGTTCTTGAATGTATTGATCGTTTGAATGTATACAGCAGTGCAGCTCACTTTGCAGATGTAGCTGGGAAGGAGGCTGGAGAAGCATGGAAATCTATTCTGAATTCTTTGTATGAATTACTAGGTAAGACATATTATGGATTATGTGGATATTTTTAGCTCAAAATAGTAAAGAATAAAGAATTAGATAACTGTTGTAGTACAGAAGATTTTTCACTGTGTAGAAACTTAGAATACAAATTAAGTTCGATTTTTGCATTTGTAGTTATTTGATGTATTAACAATCAATTAAAGAAGTTATGTCAAGAATTATAAACATTTTAAAGTATCCAAACTAGGTCCAGAGGGTGAGCATCTCCATGAAATCAAATGATGAATTTTTGGGCTGTAGGTGGTGGTAGATGATGGAGTCTAAAATTTTGGCATTTGGTTTTTCATATATGTAGGGTAGAGTTGAATTTTTTGTTACAGTTTAGTTAATCTTTTGTTACATTAAGCACAGTGCAGACTCGAGAGAGTAGTGTCTTGATTTCCAATTGGCAAGGCTAGAAAATTCCTTCTGGGGAGTCTGCCTGTTTTGTACAAAGCATTGCTTCCATGGACTTGTAGTCCATGGAAGGACAAAAGCTTTTGTTGACTTTCCAGTCTTTGTGCCCCTCCTGCACTCTGATGTTACTTCTCTAACAGCATTATCTTCTGGCAGCTAATGCTCAGGAAGCTTGGCTTTGATCTGGCTATGATGAATTTTTACATTGCTCTGTTCTGAATAGTGCTGGATCTGTACAGCAATTACACAGATGACAAATGGATATTGCTTGCTCAGTCTTGCTTCAGCAAACAGTACTTTGTTTTTTGAGTCTGTACATAAATAACAGTAAACTGTAATGCCAGAATTCATGTCTTTTGTCATGTCATTGACATTGTGTTGTTTTTCACTGTGATGAGAATGAAGGCATTTATAGATACTGAGACTGGATAGTATTACATATAAAGTCATATTATTTTAGAATGGTTTGGGTCATAAGAGAGCTCTAAAGATCAGCTAAGCCAGCCATCCTGATTGCCAAAAGATGCTTCCTTATATTCAGTCTAAGTCTACTGTCTTTCAATTTGAAATTGACATATGTCTACTACATCTGTCCATTCTCCATTACAAATACTCAAATTGACTGTGAACTTGTACTAGATCCTTTTGCATTACAAAAGAATGTGCAGGAGTATATGCAGTTATGTGATGTTAATGTCTGACTGACCACATAATGGTTTCTATTTCTTTAAAACTGAATGCTGGTCTTGTTTGGAGTAGTCGGCAATAAGAAAAGCAACTGTGGGATGTTGTTTTTTGTTTGCAGTTTAAAGTGCCTCATTTAATGCACAGCTTTAACCAATGAATACTAACCTTTCACAAACTTGTGCAGAGCAGCATTTATGAAACCATCTGTGTCTCATTGCTGTTAATGAAGTTAAATTTAGTGATGTGTTAAGCACTGAACTGTTACTGCCTTCATTTTATGTTCCTACCTGAAGCACAGTCAGATTGTGTGGCTTGCCTATAACCAATAAAAAAGTCACTGTCAGAAACAGGTGTTCCTTAGTTCTGGTCTGTGTGTTTTAACAAGATGTTCCCCTTCTTATGATTCCCAACTATTTTCAAATGGTCATAATTACTCAGAAGTTTAAGATTTCAGGGTGCATATTTTTTCTGTTATATAAGCAGCAATAAAAAGGATTTTGTTTGTTCGTTTTGCTATTAGGTTTTGATTTTCCTCATCAGAAAACTGGTGAGGAAACTGCCAGTTTACAGAACTGTCAGTGCTCCAACATTGCTCTTCATCTTTACAGATAGTTTAATGTCATATATATGTTGTAAGTCTCGAGGTTTAGCCTTTTATAAAAAAAGCAGCATAAAACCTAGTAAAATATATAACTATATGAATATATGACCTAGAGACTTATGTTCTACATCTCTAAGTTTAGCCTTTTATAAATAGAGCAGCATAAAAACGTAGTAAAATATACTACAGTGAATTTGTATAGATTTTAACATAGATTTTAAGAGGCCATTGCCTCTTTGCAGGACCAACAGTCTCTGCTGCTGGAAATAATTACAGAAACTTCAGGTTGAAATAATTTGTTGGTGGAACTGGGAAAAAAAATCTTAAGAAAACCAGTTTGTGCTGTTCCACACACCAAACAGAAATCTTTGTGCCTCAGTCCTTTCTTGGAGTAGGGTGGATGCTTCTCTTAGAGCCTGTGTGTGTGTGCACATACCTGCAGATGCAGGTGATGCAGGACAGGGTGAGCTCATGGGTGCCTGCAGTGTTCAGGGACATTTCAGTTCAGTTGTACCCACCAAGTCAGCGCACGATTCCGTGTACCTCAATCTTCAGCTTAAAGCATGAGGGAGTAACAGATTCAAAGCTGTTACTTCCTCCCTACAACCTTTTCAAAAGTACAGCATACAGTTCCTAGACATATATCTTGTTTTACTCTTTATTACTCCTGAACAAATGTATTGTAACAGTAGAAAATAATTTGCATTTGTCACCCATGTTGTTGGCTTCTCACGCTCTGCTTTTGCAATGTTTTCTGTCATTACAAGGATACTGTTTTAAAGAAACTTGTTTCTACAGTAGCAGCTGACTTCTGTGGTGTAAGTACGGGCTTCTTCGTGTAGGGCATTTTGTATGGATTATTGAGATGATTGTAGAACCAAAATAATTCAAATTCTCTAAAGGTCAACTTGATATCAAAGGTATTTCTTATGCTGAATTCTATCACTTACATTATTTAAATTTAAATCTAAATATCAGTAATTAGGGCTTAAGACTCTATCTTATTGGATCCTTTCTGACAAGAGAAGACAGGAATTATTTTCATTTAAATGCACTTATAACTTTGATTTAATTTCTCTCTCTCGCTCTGTCTCTTTTCCCAATAGCGGCTCTGATTCGAGGAAATCGTAAAAACTGTGCTCAATTTTCTGGATCTCTTGATTGGTTGATCAGCAGATTAGAAAGACTGGAAGCCTCTTCTGGTATGCTTTTTAGTATTTTAACTTCCTTATTTGACCAGTTCTAAATTCATTAAAGTTGGTGATGTAATTGTTCAGCCTAACTATAATGAAGTTCTTATGAGACCATAAATTATGTTAATAAAGTGAGATTTATATTTGTAACATTTATTTTACATACTGATTTCAATTGTACTTCTACTTTAAGTTCTGGCAGTCTTGCCATTTCCTTGACCAATTGAATGTAGTGTTACCTTTTAATTCAGACAAACAAAGCATTTGATAAAATAGCTGTTCAATAGTGTAAGTTAGTATTGAGTTTTTTCTAATTCTAGTATCTTCCCTTTTTTATAAGTCTGCTTGTTTTCCAAGATTTGCCTCAAACTAAATATTACAGAAATCATATGGAATGGATGTAATTTGTTCTGCCTAATACTGTTTACCTGTTTGTAATACATTTACATTTCCTTTTGAATCACCTCTTTTGCTCTTGAGGTATAAATTTCTATTTAAAGTTAACAAGAACTGGTTTTTTTCAGTAGCAGCTGAGTCTGTTTTGCTTTAAATATAGTACATTTTACAATTTGTTTGGAAGGTAGCCTCTTGAGACCCTTTCAAGACTTCTTTTTTGTAATAATGTAAGTTGAAAGGTCAGAAGATTTGTAGTCAAACCAGTGGGAAATATAGTTACAATAACAGTGTTACATACCTCACCAGTTACATATTTGTAACTTATTCCCATCATCTTCTTGATTTAGTGTCATGTGTTATTCCATGAACTGGAAGGAACATAAAGATTGAATAAAGAGTTGTCCTCAGGAAGTGAAATTGCATTCCCCATATGATTCTTTCCCTTCTGTCAGTCATGTGTCTGCAACAGATGGATGGTGTGCTCAGGAGTCTTTGAAATATTAAGGCCAGGAAGGAAGTATGTCCCCCAAAAATTCTTTGTTTTATATTAGAAAATGGTAAACAAAAAAAAAAGTCACAGGCATAGCACAGCCTTTTACCGTGGCATTATTAAATGAAAAATACCCTGCTATTGCTTAGTATTCCACATAGTTCCAGGAGTTGTCTCAGTGCAGGTCACCATTTGGCATGCATTAATAAATTTCTTACCCTGGTTGAATTCAATGCATCAGCAGCAGTGAGAACAGATGTGTCCTATAGTAAACGAGGTGTTTGTATTCCCCTCAGCTTTGTCGTTAAACATTCATGGGCATTTTGTTTATTTGCCATAAATCTGTTCCTGAGATGAACTCACCAACAACATGGGAAAATACTGTCAGATGTCAGTGGCAGGAGTGCTCTCCCTCTCAGAGCTGAGGGTGAACTGGCCCAGCATTCACTAGCTGATTGACAAGATCTGCGGTGGTTCATTGCTCTTGTAAAGAGCAGTTACACACTGATGCTTCTCCTCTTGCAGATTTTTCCCTTTGTCAACTCTTGGGGCAAGCAGAGAGTTTAAAAGTCAGTTATTCTCTGGGCTGAGTGTGGTATAGAGACTTTGAACCATTTGCCCATGTAAGCCCCTCCAGACAGCAATGTTTTATGGAAGTATTTTTGCAGAGTTTTCTTCCATGTTTTAAATGCAGATCTATGGCCTTAGGGCAGGGGACCTCTTTTACTGCAGGATTACTTCCTAGTCCTGGCATGCACCTGACCTGTTTCAGTCTGGTGTATTTATGTTCTGAATGCTTGAGCAGCGCAAAAGATGAGGCAACAGAACCTTGAGAGTCTTTGCCTGTGTCACTACTTTAGTTCTCAGCTAGTGACTCACACAGATGGCTGCTTATAGCATGGGTGTCTAGTTAGAGGTTTGCAGATCATCTTGTCATTGCAGCTGGTACACTAGGGTTGATGATCCTAACTAAACAGATGTCATAACTGAACATATATTGTGTTGGTTTACATTATTGTTTGGGGAACCTGCTCTGCAGATGATGTGATCTCCTTGCTCTATTGAGCATTTGAGTAACTGAATTTAAACTAAAACAGACATAGGAAAAATGTCAAATTCATATGTTAAATTATTTTTCCACTATGCTCCACCTTTTGTGTGACAGCATTAATTTAAGGAGAATGATCTCACAATTATGCATTTGCATGGGATTTGATTGCAACTTGTCTAATTTCAATGTATATCACAAGATCTTAATGGTGAAACTATTTCCTAAAAGGCCAACTTTTACATCTGAAACTCTCAGGGTATGGGCTTTCAGAAATAATGCAAAACTTCTTGCTCAGCTTTTGGAGGTTCAAGATGAAATTTCTTTTGACTGTTCTAAAAGTGCTGTGTTATGTGGTTTCTGTTATGTACATTTGTATTTTTAATTTCAAACCATAAAGATTTGAGAATTAAAAACTTGATAGTTTATGATAGTATAGTAAGGTATGAGATGCATTCTGTCAACTGCAGAGTATTCTGACACTAGTTGCTCTGGGTAGTGAACCTCCTGACACGCTACAAGAACTCTGAATGTAGTAATATTTGGAATACTCATTTGTTCTGAGTTTTCTGCTAGGAACTAGGCCACTTGTACTCCATCCCCATGTGTATTGGTAACATAATTTCCGTGTTGCCTCCAAAACTGATTTTATAATAAAGACTTTTTTCTGGTTTTGAGGGAGTCAGTTATAAAAGATGCAAATTAGGCTGTCCTTTTGTTATCTTGAGAGGAACAGTAGGTTTAGCTTTTAGTATGTAAATGTAATTTTCTGATTTTTTTTTTGTGGGATGCTTGCTTGCCAGATTTTAAGCTTTATTTGGCTTGATGGGCTGAGGGTATTCACTGTTGTAATTTGCAGTCATAGACCTTCAATAGGGAGAAATACTAGCTTATATTAAACCTTTAAACTAAGAATACTTGGATACGTATATTCACAAAAAATAATCTTTTTTCTAAGATAAAGTGTTTATGAGGAAGACCATAACCACGTTCTGTTAATCACATCAAAATGTTCACCTTCAACGTTAATAAAGTTGTCAGCTATGTCTCCTGAGTGTGTTTTCTTGAATGTATTGCAATAAAGATTTGATGCTACTGGCTATTATCTATAAAATTCCTGTTTTCACTTTTTTCTTGTCCTGGAACTAAAAGTGTTATGAAAACAGAGCAAAGCCATTAAATATATAAACAGCAACAGTGAATTGATTGTACAAATTAGATCAGAAATTGATTCATTTCCCAAGCTTCACTGAAGCAAAACAAGGAAAATTACTATCTGTTCAAGTAGAAATATGTCTGAGAGTAGACTGTATTAGAAGTGAGATATCACACAGCTGCAATGCAAATGCTTCAACTTTCTCTTCAATCCATAAATTAAGATTAGATTCATCTTTCACTTTGAAATATATTCCAGATGGGATTAACTAGCCTTACTATAATTTTATAGGCATTAAAACATGGGTAAAAAATAGAATACAGTAAGTTAATAATCTAATGTTGAGGAATACATTCAGTGCAGGAGGCTCTGTTTGCAGCATGCAGTTGAGCTGCTGGTTGAGCTCTGGGTGAGATGAGAAGCCTTGGACTGCTGACTCTTAGCATAGCAAAGGAACCTGTAGCCCAGGCAGCTGGCACTCACAGACACAGAAGGAGCCCAGGATCCCCAGATTTCTGCGTTCTTAGACTGTAAGAGTATAAAAGCCCAGGAGCCCACAGACTGTTCTGGGTTGAAAGGTGCCAAAAAGGATCACTGTGTCCAGCTCTTACATAAATGATCTGTACAGGGATTGAACCCAGAGACTTGGTATTAGCACCATGCTCTAACCAGCTGAGATAATCTCAGGTTCCAGTGTTAGGGATCTGTCCTTGGAAGCACCCAGCTGGAGTTAGCTTGTTAGTCATTGTACCACAATGAAATCATTTTAAGGATTGGGACATCTGAGATTCTGCTGTGAGAAACTTGGGGTTGAGCTGGCAAGGAAACTTGGTCTCACTGTGCTAGTGTGGGGTGTGTATCTCTAAAGGGGCTGTGGTGCGAGTGACTGCCAGAGCAGCTCCTGAATGGTTGGACAGGAAAGTTTCTCTAACACGATTATCCTCCAAGTAAAGGTTTTTGGAACCACATGAAACCAGGTTTTAAGGATTTTTTCTAAGTGTGTTTTATTCTAGTATCCTGTAGTGTGACATTAGAGGAGTCCTGAATATACATGCTTCCTTTCATCTCTTAGTCATTAAGAAAAATTTCACTCTCTTTACTATGAACTTTGCATATCATACTGTTTAATTATATTAGATTCAAATGCTTACTGCTTTACTGCCTTGAGTAACTCCAATGAAATTGGAACAAGTCTGATTGTCTTTAATATAGATAATCTAAAAGTGAATCAGTCTGAACAGACATCATACACTTACATGCAATTTTTTTTCTGAAACAGAGGGAACAAAGCATATTTGGTAATTAGCATTCAGATGCTATAGTAATTCAAGAAGATGCTTGGGCAGCTGGACCTAATTGATAACACACATTTATTATTGAATGTTTACATCTTCAAAGGATTTTTAGTTCTGTTAATGAAAATGTTAAGACTACAAAATGAATCCTGTGTAATATTTTAAGAGAAAAGGTTATGACTCTACCTGCAGAAAATTCCAAGGATATGGTAGCCACACTTATAGGGTGTCATTTAATACTGAATTACTATTTATATTGATAAAATATATTTCAGTGCTAGGATGAGTGGTGGCAAATGTCCAGTTACCATGTTTTGAATGGCAATTTTGAATGGTGATTTTTGTGAATTCCCAGATCACTGTGACACACAAAATTGTTGATCTTGTTCTAGATTACCCCTCTAGATTAAGCATCCTTTTGTAACACTTTTCTCACCTCCCTAGGTTTACCATGATCAGTGACCCCTGACCTCATTTAGTTTGTAGGCTGAGTGGACTGTGCTACTGCTATGTTGCTACAGAGCATCTGCTCTTTTAGCTGGCTCTCATGACTTTTAGGTTTTTACCCTTTTTAATAATATTGTTACTGACAGTATTCATAGAATCATAGAATGGTGGAGTAATGGAAGTGCACATCTGTTGCAACACAGATTATACCACTGCCAAAATCAAGTTTCGTATGTCATTTTATTTATTGTTAAGGCTTCTTGTGCTGAAACCTTCAGGGCTATGGAATCACTTTGGGAGCTCACCCCTAGCTCATTACGCACATATGTGTTCTCTTTGTATGTGCATTATTTTGTCTACAAATATATTAATCAACACACTTTGTTTGAAACCTGTTAACTGGATGAATCAAATGATCACTTATCTGTTGTCTTTCACCTTTTCTACATTTCAGTCCTTGATTAATCCCTACTGTTTATTAGCAATGACAGCCCATGTCCCTCAGACCTCTGGAAAACCCAGTAAATAGTATGGGGATAAATGGTGATGGTAGTGTAGGTTATCTGTAGCAGCTGATGTTCTCTTCTTCACAAGGATCAAAGAAGGGCCAGAGTACTCTCACTGAGAACCATCAGACAAAACCACTATTTTTCCCACATGAAGGGGAGTTTGCAGTGCTACAATTTCCTTGAATGGAAAGAGGGCATGGCAAAGAGCACAAGAGTCATGCTATGGATTTTGGTTTGCAAGGATTAACTGAGTGTTTGGAGATGTGGCTTGAATGAAGGGCTGAAGACAGAATGAGGAGAGCGGTACATTGCTAATAGGGATTGCATATCTCTAGATTGAAGGCTGCTTCTCAGCTTTCCTTCAGCTCCTTTGTTTTCTCTCATTGTGGCCACAACTGTAGCCACAGATAACGATGAACTACATGTACAATATTTCCCTTCCCCAAAGGCAGAAGATCCCAAAGCAGGTGTTGATTTGGTCCAGTACACATGGGAGTTTGTTTTATTTACCCATTGCAGAGAAACATTTTAAGGCTAATGAGTCTTCATGGCAGTGACTGCTGCTTTATTGGTTTTTTTTGCCATATACAATGATTTTTGGAACTATTTCATGTTCATGAGCAACAGATTAACAGATTGCTAACTGTTATGTATAGTTATGACATTATATGCACATCGATGAAATAATTCTATTTTCCCCCCCAGGAATTCTAGAGGTTTTACACTGTGTGTTGGTAGAAAGCCCAGAAGCTCTCAACATTATTAAGGAAGGACACATTAAATCAATCATCTGTCTTTTGGACAAGCATGGAAGAAACCATAAGGTAGGTAAAGACTAAACAAGTATATTTAGATGAACAAAGCAAGCTCATTCTTCTGTGTGGAAGTTAATTTCAAATACTTTAATGCTGTTTTGCTAATGAGAAATAAAACTTATCCTAAAATGTATAGAAGCAGTTTGAAGAAGCAAAGAGAAATATTACCGTATTTTTGGCAAAAAACATTGATACATAACAATTTGTGAGGGAAGTGGGAAGAATGTTTTAATGTTAGGAGAATTTCAGAATTGTTTTACAATAAAACCACTGCGTTGGATAAATTACATACCATTACATGTCTTCCAGTAACAAGGTATAGAGCATTACATTGCCTGAAGTAATTAACCATGACAAGGAAAAAGTATTTAAGATTAAAAGAATCTCTTTTTTTCAGGTTTTGGATGTTTTGTGTTCCCTGTGTGTTTGTCATGGAGTAGCTGTGCGGTCTAATCAACATCTAATCTGTGATAATCTCCTGCCAGGAAGAGATCTGCTCTTACAGACACGCCTTGTCAACCATGTGAGCAGGTACAAAGAAAAAGAAAAAAAACCTCTATCTATGAACAAAGAAAAAAAACCCAACTTGTGCTTAAAAGAAATAGTCACTACAGAAAATCTCTTTTACTTCCAAAACTTTTGTTATGATTTGTTATTCTTACTAGGACTTTAAATTCCCTTTGCTGTAGTGATTAAATTTGAAACATAGCTCGGTGAGAGCTGAGTCACAAACTATAGCTACCCTAAACTATTTTAACTCTGCAAAGCTGTAGTCTCTTCTAAAGATTATGGTCTAGATCTAGCTGTGCATTCGAAGTATTGTCAACTAATGTCCTGTGATTCCCTTAGTATTTATGATTTTCTGAGGTCAAAATTATGATCTTTGGTCAAAGATAGGAATTTAGTGCCAAACACCTTCATCACTGCCTAGAATATTTAGAGTGCCTTCACCCTTCCTTTCACTTTTGGAAGCTACCTTCAAGCAGACATTAATAACAAGATGAAGCTAGTAACATCTTAAATTGGTAAAGTATAATTTACAAGTATTATTAAGTAAATAATAAATACTCTTTTTTGAGAGTTTTAATTGATGCTGAGGCTAAAGAATGTGGCCTTGTGAGAAGATCTGTGGGATTTTGTGTCTCAAACCTGTTTATTTTTAAAAGTCTCAATCATTGATTGAGAATGAAAATGGAAATACAGAAATAGTGCTTATAATTCAGAGTGCATAAGATTTACTAGAGGCTGAATACCATAAACAACCTACCCTGTATATTATAAGGAGGCTTCTTAAAGCTAAAGGATCTGGGAACTGATTGTCTTTCTTTATTTGGCATTCATGGGGCCACACCTGGAACACTGTGTTCAGTTTTGGTCCCCTCACTAACAAGGAGGACTGTGAGGTGCTGGAGCATTTACAGTGCCCAGCAATGGCGGTGGGGAAGGATCTGGAGCACAGATCTGGATCTGAGGAAACTGGATTTTTTACTCTGGAAAAGAGTAGGCTCAGGACAGAGCTTATCACTTACTACAACTCCCTGAATGGACGCTGCGGCCAGCTGGTGGTCAGCCTCTTCTCCCAGTGAGTGACAGGACCAGAGGACATAGCTCCAAGCTGCACCAGGAGAGGATTGGACATCAGGAAGAAGTTTTTCATGGAAGGGGGGGTTAAACATTGGAACAGGCTGCCCAGGAAGTGGTGGATAGTGATCAAGAAATCACATGACTTATGGCACTTAGTGCTGCGGTTTAGTTGTCATTAAGATAGTTGATCAAAAGGTGGACTTGATGATCATGGAGGTCTTTTCCAGCCTTGGTGATTCTGCAGTTAGTGTTTGAGCTTCTGGGATGACTTTGGATCTTTTACAAGGAACGCAGACTTCTCCAGAAAAGGTGATAGAAAAGCAAATTAGTTGTTCCATAGTTTTGCTTTGCATCAGAAATGTGTGAATGAGAAGACTCTTATTCTTGCAGTATTAAAAAAAATTTCTTCAAAAGTCAATAAGAACAAGGAATCATTGAAGAAATTTAGTCTTAGACAAAGACATGTTTGCCTTGACCCAAAAATATTTGCAAAAGGACTTTCTAGAGTATTACTAGAACTTTCTAAGATATTGCTTTTTAACATACTTTTTCATGGAAAATCCTATTCACAAGCCTCTTTTGAGCAAGAGGAATTTGGCTGATAAGGTTGATTAAATTGTGAAGTCTGGGCAAAAGCATAATAAGGTGCTACTCTGTTCAGGCTGAAAAGAGTAATAATTTTCAAATAAAAATAATTTTCTGTAAGATAGATTTCTCAAACACATTTTGGTTTTAAGTACATTAAATTTTTGTCTTGGAACAATGTGAATAGTATCTATACTTAAACATTTGGCAAAAGACAACCCGTTTGCTTCTAGAAGGACAGTGTATTGGTCTTACCTGGTAAAACTTGTTATTTTATAAGCAACCAGATCAGTAGAGTCTGCTTTTACACTGACTTGTATTTAGCCACCCATACCAGCCTTTCTTCCTCCCCCTGCATTCCCTCTACCAGAAAGCACACTGAGACTAGCTTAGAGCTATAGTTTTTTGATTAATCAGCATGAATGGAGAAAGAAAATATTTATACAAGTAATAACCCAATCTAGTGGAGGAATGTGAAGACCACATACACTCTGTCTAGAAGTTAAATAGATTTTTTGCAATATGGGTAACCAGCCATTGAAGAAATATAACTAGTATTGATTTTGGGTGCTTCTGTGCTCTATGATTTTAATTCAAGATTGAATGTCTTTCTTAGTACAAAGCTGACACAGAAATGACTGCCTGAAGAGAGATTTTTTTGGTATGCGAGTCTATATTCAATATTATCCCCAAAATCAGATTAGAAAAGCATAGGTTTCTTTCATTTTTTTTTCTCCCTCATGACCTTATGATATGACTCTACATATTGCTCTTCAGCTAGATATTGAATAAGTACAGTAGTAGCTTGCCTTTTTAAAGTAGTCTTGTGAAGTACTGTTAAACCAGCAGCAGTAAGGGCGTAAAATTGATATTAAGGATTTCTACAACCACTGCAAATTACTGAGTTATACAGGACTTGGAACAAAGAAGGAAGAGGTACAAGAGAATTTTGAAATAGAATGACTCTTCACTTTTATATCTTTTAAAATGTTACTCTCTTGAATGGATAAGTGTTACAGAATGCAGTTTGCTATGTAAAATTCAACCTGCAATGTGTACTTACTACACTTACATTGGTAACTGGTGAATAGCTGTGTTTTGTTTTTTTTTTTGCAGGATTTAACATCTAGTTGTTCAAACACTAAACCAATTACTATTGGCATCTGAGTGAGAATACAGTTACTGAAGCACACATTTTTTTAACTTAAAATGTATGGACCATTTTTCACCAGACTAAATGAATAAATAAATAACTAAATATACTGCCTCCTGGGAGCTAATGTCTCAGATGTTGCCTAGAGGGTGCCTCAGCTTGTTCAGAGCACAGATTGCTATCCATTGTTACTCTTCTCAAGGGGGCATAAATGGCACAGCAAGCTGAAACCTGGGTAGAATCAAGAAGGACTATAAAGATTTGGGAGTGCAAGTGAAAAGTATTGGAGTTGAAGCTACCTGTTTTTTTCATTTTTCCAGTTAGAGGAACAGGTGCAACCAGGAGTCACATGGAAAAGCCAAAGGGTAATGAGTACAGGTGTCTCCTGGGGAAATTCTGATTGGAGAAAAGAGTAACGTTTTTCAGAATGAGAAGAAACATTCATTGGAATAATCTTGCTGGGAAAATGGTCGATTACCCAACATTGGACATGTATAAGATTTAGCAGGGCAGTATGCCAGGCCATCTTGTCCTGACTGTGTTTTTATCAAGAGAGGTTGCACCAGATGCTCCTTGCAGTCTTTTCCAACCTGTGTTTCCATGAAGTAAAATTACTGCTGTTGTTCCAGTCACACAAAACTAGCTTGAAATTTCAGTCAATGAAAAGTACACAGCAGTTTCATCTTGTCCATGAGATAAGATTTTAATAACTACTTTTATTCTTTCTGTTTAAGCATGCGACCCAACATCTTCTTGGGGATTAGTGAAGGCTCAGCCCAGTACAGAAAATGGTACTATGAACTTATGGTGGACCATCTAGAGCCCTTTGTGACTGCAGAATCAACTCACCTGCGAGTGGGCTGGGCTTCCACAGAAGGCTACTCACCCTACCCAGGGGGAGGAGCGGAATGGGGAGGAAATGGTGTTGGTGATGACTTATATTCCTATGGCTTTGATGGTCTACATCTGTGGTCAGGTATTCTCTTGGGTATTTTGTGGTTGTTGATGACTTTTTTTTAGACATTATAATTGTATTTGCAATCCCAGTGAATTTGGTTTCAACAGCAGCAAAGTGAATAATTTACTTCAGCTGGCACTTGAAACATACAGAAACAGTACCCTATATCAGAATATGATTTAAACTGACAATGTCCATTGAAAAAAATTGGTTTGTATGAAGTAATGCAGGTAGACTAATAATTTACATTTCAGCCTGGGATTTTGGGGTGGGGGGGCATGGATAGGGGGACTCTGTGTTCATGGTAACTATGAAAATCTTATTTAAATCTTCAAAGCTGCAAAAATTGAAGTACAACAAACAGTCATCTGGATTTGTAATTCCTCTATGGTAGTCTAAGAACAGTCTGAGAGGTTTAAGTAACAGGACTCCTCATTTTAGATTTTTGGTTTGTTTTTTTATTTAAGCCAGATTTTTGTATGAGTCTTTAGAAGTTCAGAGATACTTTAGAGGTGAAGAAAATTTTTTAAATATGTTTTTTACCATACATTTAAAACAAGATATTTTTTGTAGTGATGTTTTATTTGCATGCATTAGGACTGATTACTGCAAAACTTGCAGAATCACATTCCTAGCTTGCATATGATGTATTTGCTCAGGTATTCATCTTTAAAATGTTCTTGGCTTACTTTGGATCTAATTGTTAATAATAATTTATGCATGAAGATTCTAGTACTAGAGAAAGCCAAACTCAGTATCTAAAGCATTTTTATTTACTCTTGATTCCACAAATACCTTATTCTCTCTTCAGACGAGGTTAGCTTAGCAAAATCAGAATAATGGTAGCTTGTTCTCTTTTTTCTTAATCTTTTTCCCAAGTTTTGACTTTTGTGAAAAGATTCCCAGATATAATTTAGCATGGGTATTCCTACAGTTGGACAGTCCTGAACTTTCTGAAAGGAGATTTTACTATGATTTCACCTTGCTGAGATTTTTTTTTTCTTTTAATTTTTGAGAGATTATTGGGTAGTAGTGAACTAGAGAACAGCCTGGAAACTGGGAAAGGCTCTTTGGATTGGCAGTTCTTTCCACTATAAAGTTATGAGCATGTTTTCTAAAGCACCTTAGCAGACAAGAGAGATAATTTAGTGAGTCAGCTGCCTCATCCAAAGTTTTTGCAGTTTTGAGGCATTGAAGCTTGATACTTGGAAAATAATATAGTTTTACATTTCAAAAGAACTTTGCAATCAAAATAGCAATGGATTTTATTAATAAATAATAGCATATCAACTGGAGTGGCATCTTAGGCAAGAAGCTGCTACTTGGCCTCGCGTGTGTAGTGAGAATTACTTTGGAACAATGATGCATAATTAATGGTCTCATTACAAGTGTCGTGACTGAGTTTGACAGAAAAAGTATTATTACAGAAGAACCTGAAAATAATGAGCTAACCAAGATAGCTTTTGTACTTAAGGTCACTTTTAGGGAGGAAACAAAGGATTACTGAAAATCAAAATTATTTTTCTGCCCACTGCAAACTTTTCAGTGAGAAATGTAATAACACAAAAAATGAATGGTTGGTTGTGGTTCTCAAGTCCTGCCGAAAAAAAATAGGTTAGACCACAAATGTATCTGCAATTTTTTTCATCTGTTATGGATGTGGCTGGTAGGTTTGAAAAGATTTATGTCTTCTTTCTTTGCTGATAATATTGTGTAACACATACATACCTCTCAAACATGGAAGAACATTAAGCTGTTGCATATTGGAAATCATGGCCTTATTTGCTTCCACAATCCAGGCTGCATCTTGATAATCTCTGCAATGGCATTTAAGAATAACCTTCTTACCATGAAACATTTACTGTATTAATGAATAGCAACAATAATTTCTGCCCCCAAATTACTGTTCTGGATCAAGCCTGTATGAGAATCACAAACAATTTACATTTGGTTTTTCAGTCCTGAAATAACCTATTATGGAGAAGTGGAACTCACAGATCCTTAAAGCCTAGGGCCAGAAAAGGCATTTAGATAATTTGCTCTACTGTATATTCATCAATGACAAATACATATTTCTGTTAGCAGTCAGCATGCATTGATTTTCATAACCTATATTTGCCAAAAGTTTAGTGTCTAAATCTGGTCTCAAGTAGCATTCTTTAAGTGAATGAAATATCCACTCTTCATTGGTAGCTTTTTTTTGTGTTTTGTTATCCCTACTATTGATTGTTTCTTTCTGTGATTTATTTTGTAGTAACTCTCAGCTGTGATATTTTCATCTGGCAGTATCACAAAGTCATTTTTCATATATAGAGTTTTGAAAGTGTTGGTATTTTTTCTTTTTCCTCAGGGGTTAGGGAGATATGTGCATGAAAATTAGCTTGTAGAAAAATTAGTAAGATTTCATTATTTCTGCTTCTGATAAAACCACATGCCTTCAGCTTCTTCCTAGAAACGTAGTGCTAGTTAAGTCTTTCATGTTTACAAAAGTTGGATGCCCCAGTTAAAAAGTTAGTGCTCTGTTCTTAGTACACATCATGAAGTATCTCTTGCAGACAGTGCATAAGTTATTTTTGGAAAACATATGTAGACATGTTTTCAAACAGCTTCCATGTTTTTTCAAAAATTTTGTAGTGTAGATGACAGTAAATTTCAGACAAAAACATTTTTTATTTCTAAATTCTATAGCTTGTTTCTCTTGGGGAGCAGGTGTGTTTGTGTAAACTTGATGTAAGATAGAATAATCCTCTAGAATTCATAAAAACTGATTAAAATATACATATATTACTGAATATATATGCCTTCAAAGTGCAGCTGTCTTTATATATTGCTGAAAAATGCTGGTTTGCAGTTTAATGATGAAACTGAATAGTATATACTCTCATACAAGTTTGGAAGAGTACCATGATATGGCCATTAACAGGGATTACCTAATTTTCCATAAATAATTCAAAGTGAGATAGTCTTCTTTGCCTAAATAATGAAGCATTCTTTAGAAAAGTATGCTAGGTTTCATATTAGGTACTAATGGTTGCAATGTGAGGAATAAAATGTAGTTTTCTTGATTTTGACTGTTTATATGGATATCAATAATTATTCTCACATTAAATGTAATTGAGTATTATTATTTATTTATTTTATTATTTATTTTATTATTTATTTTGGTTCGCAAGGATTAACTGAGTGTTTGGAGATGTGGCTTGAATAAAGGTGTGAAGACAGAATGATGAGAGTTGTGTTGATATGACTGTATGCTGCTATTCACAATATTGCCAGCTTAAAACCAGGTCTTGGATGTCTTAGGTTAGATATTTGTGTATTAATGTGTTTATGCTCTAGAGTGATGTTTTTCTCTTTTTTAGCCTTCTGTGAAAACCAGTGTGGTTTTCATAAGTTTCACTAAATGTGTCTCTGTTACTTCCATAGGTTGTGTAGCACGATCAGTAAATTCTCCCAACCAACATCTATTAAGAACTGATGATGTTATTAGTTGCTGTTTGGACCTGAGTGCCCCCAGCATCTCTTTCCGAATAAATGGTCAGCCCGTTCAAGGAATGTTTGAAAACTTCAACATAGATGGCCTCTTCTTCCCAGTTGTCAGCTTCTCTGCAGGAATAAAGTTAGCATCCCATGGAGTTGTTTGTGGTTTTTGGTTTTTTTTTTGTTTGGTTGGTTTTTTTAAGTCTGTTTTTTTTTTTTTTTGTTTGTTTTTTTTTTTTTTCCTGTATAGATGAATATGCTGAATATTTCCCAGGCTGTCTGCTCTCATTTCTCTTTCTGACATGTTTTTTTTTTTTTTTTTTTGGGCCAAGTTCCAGTTCTTGAATAGTGAGAGCTACAAAGAAGTCCTGAAGACACAGTACATCTCTTGCTTTTTAGCACACCAGTGGATTCTGGTGGTTTGCAGCCATATATTAGAAACATCTTAATAATTTCTTTGCTGACACATTGCTGCACATTCACTCCAGGGCAGCATTTTGCATCAGCTTTTGATATTAAAAATATATTTTCCCTAATTCACCTGTTATGAGGTAGTAACTATTATTAAAGGAGGCATTATCTGCACTTACCTTAAGAAATAGTGGTCATGCACTTCCTCTTATGCAGCATGAGTTAAAACGAATTTAATCTGTATTCTGGTTGCTGTATTGGTTTTTTATAAAATTTCAAGTCAGACTTGAGGTGCTAAACATCTGCCTCCATGTATTGAGCAATTTGAAACTGAAATATTAAAAAAGGTTTTGTGATGTTCCAACTCCCCAACTAACGCTGGGGAGACCAACGTTATCAGGACTGGCAAAGGTGGAGGCTGAATGTTGATTTCTGTTGGAGGTGGAGCAATGTTCTCTGAGGGATCATTCAAAGGATACCACAGAAGCTAAAAGCTATCACTCAGAGCACACACGCATCCTTTGCTCCATATGCAGAATACACTCCTTTAGACTTTGCTTTTCATAGTACAGGAGGGAAAATGTAGTAAAATCATAGATCTGCATGCTACAAAATGCAAAACTATAAACCTGCATGCATTACTTCTGTTATCAGAGATATTATTGACAGATATTATTTGTTTGCTGCATGCAGTTTTTGAGTGTATACTGGTATAGTACAAAAAGTTATATAAGATACTCAGAAAAGACACACAATTCTTTTGGTTTAAGGCTAGTCTTTTGGGTGTTTTTTGATTCCTGCTGGATGGCAATGTTCTAGGAAGATTTTTCAGTGTTATGCCATGGCAATGCCCTGTTGGTATTATATCATTGCTGCACCATTATTACCTCATTGGTTGAATTTTTCAGTAATAAAGGGCCATGACATATTTACCATTTTTCATTAATAAAAGAGTAATTTCCCCTGAGTCTCTATTATTATGACAAAAGTTTTAGGGAAGGAAATTTAGGAGATTTTGTATTGTGTATAAGATTTAGTTGTATGAGAGAAAAGAAAGAACCACAGGGTTTTAGGTTCATTTCTCAAATGAGTTTGAATGGAGACCTCCTCAATGAAGAGAGTTCTGAAGTCCTTGATTGATTACTCTGGGTTTTAATCTCTGCCTTTGGAGACTCAAAAAGCTGCTGCTTACTTTAAAGGTGTGCTGAGTAAACTGATTATACTGTCTCCCAAAGATTATTGGTCTTGTCATTTAAAATGTCTTTAGTGAAGTAAAATTAACTAGAAAAAAGAATCATTTAGTTTTTCTGTTTTTCTCTGTTTTTTCAATCTCCTACATCATAAACCAGCAGCAGTTAGAGAAAATTGAACTGTAAACAATGAAAAGAAGCTGCAACATTGACATTCCTGCCCCCTCCCCTTTTTTTTTTTTCCCTTTTAAAAATAACATTTAATATTCTTTAGGCTTAGATACTGATTAGGCTTTCCACCAGAAGTGTCTTGGTTATCTAAAGTAATTCTGATGTTTACAGGGTTCGTTTCTTGCTTGGAGGTCGCCATGGAGAGTTCAAGTTCCTTCCTCCCCCTGGATATGCTCCATGCTTTGAAGCTGTCTTACCAAAAGAGAAGCTGAAAGTGGAGAACAGCCGAGAGTACAAGCAAGATCGTAGCTACACAAGAGACCTGTTGGGTCCCACTGTCTCTCTCTCACAAGCAGCTTTCACTCCAGTTCCTGTAGATACCAGCCAGGTATGGCAATGGAAAGATTGCATTCTCCTTTTTAAAGACACACATATCACATGCCTATTTTACTTCATTTTGTTGAATTTGCACCTTGTCCCAAACTTGTTTTTTTTCTTGGGATTTATTGAGATCTGGTTTGTATGAAGTTTGTCTGTTATGAAAGTTGGGATGGCATGTCAATCAACTTATTTGTAATAGCCTCTTCCTCTCTTATCTCTTCTCTATTTAGATTGTTTTGCCTCCTCACCTGGAAAGGATTAGAGAAAAATTAGCAGAGAACATCCATGAACTTTGGGTTATGAATAAGATTGAACTCGGTTGGCAGTATGGACCAGTATGTACCTTCCAACTTGATTTTCTGTTAATTGCATTGTATGATTTAGTACATTGGTTTCAATGTACTAATGGAACTGCATTTTTCATCATGGGCCCCATAATTAGTAAGGTTTTAAACACTATCCTACCAAAAGCATGTGGAAACCAATGGCACTTGGGCATTTGTGAACAAACATTCTGGTGTTAAAGATATTTGGTGTGACCATGTTTGCAGGGGTCTCAGGTTGAGGGAAGAGACGAGGATTTGACTCCATGTTTCAAAAGGCTTAATTTATTATTTTATGATATATATTACATTAAAACTATACTAAAAGAATAGAAGAAAGGATTTCATCAGAAGGCTACCTAAGAATAGAATACAAAGGAATGATAACAAAGGTTTGTGGCTTGGACTCTCTGTCCGAGCCAGCTGGGCTGTGATTGGCCATTAATTAGAAACAACCAACTTGGGCCAATCAAAGATCCACCTGTTGCATTCCACAGCAGCAGATAACCATTGTTTGCATTTTGTTCCTGAGGCCTCTCAGCTTCTCAGGAGGAAAAATCCTAAGGAAAGGATTTTTCATAAAAGATGTCTGCGACAATTTGGTGCTGAAATTTGTGCTCTAACTGTCAGCACAGAAAGCACATAGTGAATTTTTCACCTCCTATTTGTTCTTGGAGTAAGATGTTCAACTGACTGATGGAATAAGCCAATGAAAAGAGTTATTCCTGGTTCTCTTTACATGTGCTGACATCTCTTTCAAAATTCCAAATAAGTATTGCCTATAGAAAATTCCATTAAATCTGATTTTTGCTTTCCTTTTCTCCACTTCTTCAGTCTCATGTCTGTATTAGGTGCTGTACATACCTATTTTCATATCTCTTTCCTACTTTTCATGGAGTATGAAAAAAAATTTCTTTCAACATTTCATCAGTAAAAAATTATCATGTTATTATGCTAACTATTTGTTTCCCAAATGCTGCTTTATGAAGAAATTGCTGTGAAGAGTATATAGAAACATGCTGTATGTACTAAATATAAGTGTCAAAACACGTATGTATTCTATTTTTGTTACTAAAAAGCTTTTGGGCTTCTGAGGAGTTCACGTTACAGATTTAATATAACTGGGCATAGGTATTTATTTGGTTTAGCATGCAGCAGTACTTAAAAATATATGATTACCAGAGAAGATCTCTAGATTTTGTTGTAGTTAATTTCCCCACCAAACCAAACGCAAAACCTCAGTTAAATTATTGTGTCGAAACATTTTAATTGTGGTGTAATCATGCCAGCTGTGCAGCAATCTGCAGGAACTCTTAGTGTACCATTACATATTGAGAGTCTGATTGTACAGTTGAACACTATTTAAACCATATATGATAAGTACCAAGTGATAAAGTTAGTTATGTTCAAAATGAAAATAAGTGTTGAATATTTTAAACTATCTTGCTTTAATGCATTGTGGTAGGATGCACTCTCTTTGGGATCCTGATAGAAGATATGCTGATAATTTTCTGGAGGTTTATTTCTTAATCATACTGGTTCCTCATAAATGATTTATCAGTTTCATAGAATACCCAGAGTTGGAAAGGATCCACAACGATCATCAAGTCCAGCTCCTGACCCTGCACAGCACCATTACCCAGAGTCCCACCCTGTGTCCAAGAGTGTTGTCGAAACACTTGGTCAGGCTTGGCGCTGTGACCACTACACTGAGGAGCCTGTCCCAGTGCCCAATGACCCTCTGTGAAGAACCTTTTTCTAATATCCCACCTAAACCTCCGCTGACACAACTTCAGGCCATTCCTATGGGTCCTGTCACTGACACTACAGAGAAGATATCAGTGCCTGCCCCCTGCTTCCCCTCCTGAGGAAGCTGTTACTACAATGAAATCTCCCCTCAGTCTCCTCCAGGCTGAACAGACCAAGTGACCTCAGCTGCTCCTCAAATGCCTTCCCCTCAAGGCCCTTCAATATCTTCTGTATCCAATACCTTCAATATCAATTGCCCTCTTTTGGACACCATCTAACAGTATCATGACTTTCTGTGGGTTGTGGCACCCAGAACTGACTGTGGCGCTCGAGGTGAGACCACCTCAGTGCAGAGCAGAGGGGACAATCCCCTCCCTTGCCGGGCTGGTGATGCTGTGCCTGATGCCCCACAGGTCAGGGTTGGCCCTCCTGCCTGCCAGGGCGCTGATTCATCTCCAGCTGATTCATCTGCAGCTTTCTGTCAACCAGGACTCCTAGGTCCCTTTCCCTGGCACTGCTTTCCAGTGTCTCGTTCCCTGGTCTGTCCATACATCCAGGGTTGCCCCACCCCAGGTGTAGAATCTGGCACTTTCTCTTGTTGAATTTCATGGGGTTGGTGATTTCCCAGGCCTGTAATTTGTCCAGGTCTCTCTGCAAGGCCTCCCTACTCTCCAAGGTGTCAACAGCTCCTCCCAGTTTTGTATTGACTGCATTTAAGCCACTGTTGCCAATTCTAGTTATCTGAATTCATGCACTGCAGTTACTAAGTAGTGGGGGAAGGCATGGCACAGAAATTAGCTTGGTCAGATGCGCACAAGTCCTCTAATATTAGATTTTGTCTTTTTACTTCAGAGCAAGATGCACTGTATGTAGTAGCTAGTGGTGTTTTTTCACCGTCTAAAAGTTTAAAGGCTAATAGACAGACTTTTAAAATGATCCTCCAGATTGTAAAAAATTTCTGCTGTAGCCTTTTATATTTCTTCTACATGTCTGCATCATCAGATCTGTATGCTGTATCACCAAACTCATACCCACTATTGCATGTGCTATTACTACTGCATTCTATGCATGTAACAAAGTAAAATAGCAAGTTAATGTAGAAAAATAATTTAACTCTGAATATGTGTGCTATTGAAATAATCAGATGCATCTGTATATCTTTGTTTCTGTTCAATGTCACTGCACATTTAAAACCAGCCACAAAAATTATGAATTGATGGATGAGTTCTGCCACTAATGTAATTTGTTTTCAAGGCAGTAGATTTTTATTTTATTCTCATAAAAAATACCCCAGGAAACTGCAAGGTAACCCACAAAATATGATAGAATTATTATACATTTTAGTTGTAGGACAGAAATAGTGTCACTAGGGGAAATAAAATAATTTGGATTTCTGAGAAAAATACCTGATATCCAAGACTTAAATTAGCTGTACACAGATCTAAACTCAGAGACTATACTCAAATTTTTAATATACAGATTACCAAAGATCTTAGGAATCCGTAAATAAACACTTTCACTGCTAGCAAAAGACATTTCTCATTTTACCGTCTATTAAATTTTTTAAGTGTTTGGCAGTTGAATTGCCTGTGTTGTCTGTTCAAAGAACATTAATCCTATCAAATCAAGATAAATACCCCCTGGAGACTGTAAAGATTTTTCAGTCCAAAACATAAATAAATGACTGCTGTTCAATTTGAAAATTATGTGCTTGAATCAAAATGCAAAAACTACATTACTCAGCAATGTTATGGAGAAATGTGATTTTTTTCATGACGTTAAATAAACTAGATTAAGTAATAGTGTAAATATAAATTTTGAAAAATTATAACAATTAGGCTTTTTAACTTCAACTGTTAGCATTCAGTTTTCCAGCAGAATTATCTGATTGATCAAAAACCAATAGTTATTTTTCAATAACTTCCACTTTGAACCATTAAAGGTCAGTATAAATGGTGAACTTGTGGGCCTTAAAAGATTGACACTAAGATGTTACTGAGCAGATGTTAACAATTGCATTGGGGTCTTTTAGTTAATATTTTCAAACTAATGTGTTTTATCAAGCCTTTGTAGATGTTGTTGGCTAAACTCTAGCTATGATTCTAAGCAGATGAGCTAGAGGGTGCTTGGTTATCACAGTCTCCGAGGCTGCCTTTCTAAGTTATGCCTAGTGTTAGATTAAACCTTCGTAAAATAGAGGAGGTTAAAAATGTTTCTTATCATATTTTCATGTTTATAAAATGTAGGATTTTGTAAATTATAGTCTGTATGTCTCTCCTATCACTACACTAAAGGTAAATTCATGTTACACTCATATGTGACTTCCTAACAGTCATATGCTGCTTCTATGTACTAGAAATAACTTAGAAACAAACATTTTCAGAAGTAAGATGTGGGGAAGTTTTCTTTTACATTGTTATTTTCATTGGGTAAGGATTTCAGTACTATCTGTATCAACATATTTATACAAACTGGATGTAGAATTTTTGAAACATGGGGTTGAAGATGAGATGGTACTTTATGGCTGTATGTTAAAACAATATAGATTGCACTGTTCTTGAACTTTGCATATTTCTTATGAACATCTGTATAATAGCGTGCACAAATTTGCATTGATTCCACTTGAGATATGCAAATCTGAAGTTTATTTGCAAATGCAAATTGTGCCTTGCTGAATACTGATCATGCTCTGAGAATACAGAATACTTTCTGTTTTGAGGTGTCATCCAGTTTGAGTACTTCTAACAGGATCAGCTTTAAGTACCTTGTAGATTGGACTGGTTTTAAATTTCTTTTAGTTTTTGTGGCATGTTGAGGCATGTTATTTTTTTCTTCTTTTTTCTCAGGTTAGAGACGACAACAAAAGACAACACCCATGCTTAGTGGAGTTTTCCAAATTGCCGGAGCAGGAAAGAAATTATAACTTGCAAATGTCACTTGAAACACTGAAGTAAGTTTCTAGAACTTTTGAAATTTATAGTTAGAGTTTCTAGAACTATAATTTGACGTGCGAATTAAAATTTGATGTGTAGGAGAGGGTAATAATATGCAAATGAGGGAGTGAGATACATTAATGAATTATGTATTTGGCACTGAAAAGGACTTTGATAGTCTTTTTAGAATTGTTGATGTAATGCTGATTGTGAAATGAAAATTCAAAGAGTTTTCATCTAGGATGAAATAGATTCAAGGTTTGAAAAAAAAATCTTTGCTTCTTTGATTTTATTCAATTTAGTTTAATTCTTTCAATTTTCTTTATTGATAAAACACACTTTGGCACTCAATAGATATTTAAATTAAGAACTTTGCTTCAGGACCCCTTGCTACTATTTCTGTGTCAGTGTGCATTTTGCCACAGAACAAACAGCAGCAGGCATTCCCTCCTTTTGTGGATGAGTGGTTAGATGTGTGAATGTCATAGTTCTCCAGTTGGAATGCTAGCAAATTTCAATGGGACATTAAAGGGTTTGTTGAAGTAATATAGTTTAGTGGTTTACAAGGCTACAATTCCTCGCCTCAGCTTTTTCAGTAAAGGAGGTGTGAGTTCTTACTTTGCTGTAAATTAATTGAAAAAATCTATTAGTGTAGGTAATTTCTCCCATATGTAGGATTGCATGTAGCCAACGTGTATTTGAGAAATATTTCTCAAACTGATAAATACTTGATGGTAGATGTGGTTGTCCAATCAGCCATACTTCTAATCTATTCTTTCTTTTTTTTTCCTGTTAGAATGTGGTTGCTTTTTACTATTCAGAGAGATTACAAAGGATGAATGTCCGCATGTGATTTTACTTTTCTGTGAAGATTGGCCTATATTAATATCCTTGCCATGTAAACTGATAGTGCAATATACTGTCCTAAGAAAAGGCCTTTATATCCTCATAGTGGAAAGCTATGTAGAACACCTCTTCTAGAACTTCTTGCAAATTTATTTTCAGACCAGCTTCTCTGCACTATTTACTGATCTACCATTCCCACAGTAAATAAATTACTCAGTGTGAAACTGAGTACTTAGGGTTGTATTTATGACCCTAAGTGCTAAACAGTTTCTGGAGGGATAGCTTGCCATTATTTAGAGGTAAAGCATTCAGAGAGAAATTGAACTGGAAGCAAGAAAATAAGTTCAAATTTTCTACGGGTAGATATTAGAATTAAAAGCAAAGTTTTTGAGCATTTCTCATCAGCAGAGCAATGTGCTAAGGATTCAGAATAGATTATTCCTTTTTATGAAACTACAAAAGATGATGTCATTAGCTTCCACTATGGTTAGATATTTTCCTAGAATACTCTATGTAATACGGCTCAAACAGCAGAAAAATCATGCCCTCATAATTAAAGGCACACTGCTGATGTTCCACTAAGTATTGAACAAATTTAATGAGTCTGTAGATGATTATTGGTTCAGTATCCAGTGCTTTTCTAATCTAACCCTGTAAAAAAGCCCCAAGTTTTTGTTTTATAAGCATACGAGTTATGGATTACTCTTTTTAAATTAATTTTATTGCTTACTCGAGAAAGTCTTTCCATTAAATGGATAATATCCAAAATATAAAGCACTCAGTCCTTCAGTGGGTTTTAAAATGTGTATGCTTAGTGAACTAAGTCGTCCTTACCTCTTTGGATTAGTCCTTGTTTTCTGATAAATGAAGTTCTAATTTTGTAGTATTGAGTTGTATTTATCACGTAGACATCTGTTGTGCAGGGATTTAGGACCCTCTTGCTCAGTTTGTTTCTACATGCTTGAAAATGTTGAAAAATCAGTGAACTGATCAGTTCTAGGTGATCCATAGATGATGACTTGAATTGTAACCTGTCTTGACTATTTCTTTACTAGATGTGTCTAATCTACTAGCTGTCAATCTTGATGGGGGGGGGGGGGAGGAAAGAAAATGTTATTTTAAAACTTCTAATAATTTTCATTACAATTTGCATCAAATTGTATACTTGAAATAGTTGCAAAACATGGGGAGAATAATGCTGACTGTAATTTTATTTTCCTTTGTGATTTGTTGGCAGTTTTGCTGCCAAATGAGAGAGTTAGAAACCAAGGAAGATCTAAGTCATATTATCTGATACAACATTTATTTTCCATATACTGGGATCTTTGTTTATTTTAAGTAAGATTGGATACTTTTATGAGCTATAAAAATTACATACTGTAGGAAATGTCAAGATGCAGGAATTAGTTTCCTCTGAAAATGTCATAGGATTAAAATATGCTTGCTCATACTGTTTCTGCACGTGCTTATATATATGTTTTATAGTTTGGTCTTGTATATTTTTCTGGTTGTTCTTGCTTATTTTTTTGTGACTGACTTTCCCATTTCTGTGTGTTTACTCAGTCTTGTCTGATAATTACATCCACCATTGTGATGATGAGAGCTACATTCAGCCACTTTTCATTTTCTTGCTTAGGTTTGAAGAGCTTTAATGGTTTTTCAGATTCTGCTAGTACAGTCTGTCATTTTATCCTCCTGTGGCAGTCTTATTTGAATTTGTTTTGTTTGGGTAGAGATAATTCCTGGCTTACATTACAGGAAAATTAGGGTTCCCAGAGGTTAGTTCCTCTGTACTGCATTTCACTATTAGATATGTTCTCCTACTTATGCTGGTGATAGCTTTATAGGAATCATGTACTATTTATGCCAGTTGAAATCTAGCTGCATGAAGTATTCATAGCAGATAGTGTGTTCTGCAGGAAGGGGCCACTGGATATTTCCTCATTTCTGGCTTAACTGTCTAGTTTTAAATCAGGGTTCACAGTCCATAGGAATGGGACTTACTTCATGTAGCTAGAACTAAAAATACGCTGCAAGAATCTCCTTGAAACAGACAATTCATCTGCCAAAAGAAATAACGTTAGAAGAGTATTTATGCTCTTTCCCCCCCAAGTCAGTTCAAGAGCAGTAAATATAGTTGAAGCATACTTCAACAAGAAAATATCATTTGAGCTGGTGGCAAGAACAAATAAAAACCTTGTTTGACACCTTTCTTCCACTTCAGGAAAATTTGGAATGGAGTCCAAGGTATTTACACCTGTGATTTCTTCTGTAATCAGTTTCTTTCAAAAATATGGTTATCACCCTCAGGTTTTGAGAAAATTCTCATCTGACTCCAAAGTCAAGTCTCTGACTTTTGTCTAGGATTTCTATTAATTTCAATGTCAATATTTTATCAATGCACCTAGACTTAAAAAGACTATAAGCCAACATTGACTATAGATACAGGAACAAATAATTAATAATTTACTGAACAAATCCTGGAGACAAATGAGATTTTAAAATTTATGCTCATAAGTCAGTGTGACTATAAGGAAAGCAAGAAGTCTGAAGTAATCAGAAACCAAATTAGTACTGTTGACCCTGTTTTAAGTTTATATAAATAGTGTTTGTTTTCTGAAATGACCTGAATTTTGCAGATTTAGGCCACAATGGGCTAGTTCAGTGGCTCTGTAGTATAAGCATCATGGTAGGTACAAGACACACTGTCTAGACTGAATAAGTTGGCATTTTTGGCCTAATGCTTATCATGCATTCTGCTGTAAATTCTGTCTTCAGAAGTGTGTTGTCCTAAAATACCCAGATCCGACTGAAACCTCTAAATAATGGCTTCTTCAGAATGAAGACATATTATAAGGATAAGTGATATTTATGCCTTTTTTATTTTTATGGCTGTGATATAAGTAATAAAACATAAAGATGTGGGTATGAAGCAGTATGAGTATGTAAGCACTATGAATATAAAGCAGAAATAATATTCAAAGGGCAATCTTCAAAGTGATACCTGATAGATTAAATGTACTATATGATACTACACTTTGAAGTACCTTACTCATATTTTTGGAACATGTTGTGGCATTTTCTTAACACTATCAGAAAGTTTATTACATATACAAAAAGGCTGATCTTGATCTTTCCATATTATACTATAATAATTTCCATAGTTCTCATTTGTTTTATAGTGCCATTTGTAGGCACTATAGTGTGCCTATAAACAGTAGGAGCTCTAAATATCAAATTATCATTAATTATTCTCTGATTTCTGTGTCCTAGAACCCTGCTTGCATTAGGCTGCCATGTTGGAATTGCTGATGAACGTGCTGAAGAAAAAGTGAAAAAAATGAAACTTCCAAAGAAGTAAGTTCAGTGTGTCTTCTTGTTAGGCAGTGTGAATTAAGTGTATTTTATTTTAACAATTCAATGTTTACACTTCTAATTTTATTAGTTCTTGGGCCTGTATGTACATGCATGAATTCTCAGGAATTTTCAGCAATTTTCACATACCATAATTTACAATTTTTCTTCCAGGTGTTTGTCACCTAAACAAATTTGTGTAGACAAATTTTAGGGGTGTTTTTGCCATGTTGTAATGTCTGACGTTCACAGTTATTTATTTCCTTTATGTATTTTGTATATCACAGAGGCTTTGTAAAGAATTTTACGATAAATTTGCCAATGTATTTTACAGTGCTGCAGATATTTAAAGGCGACTCTTTTGAAAGTTCTCAAATGGCCATGACGTATAGAGAACTGGTACAATCACCTGACTTTTTTCCAAGTGGTCTTGAATGTTGGCATCAGCATTAGTAGGACCAGGCTTAGCCTGGTATGGTATAGTGCCCTCCACTACCACAGCTCTGAAACCAGCTCCTATGGCCCAGCCAAGATGTCCTGGCTTCTTAGCACAGGTATATGCACAGAGAGTTTGGGAATAAAGAACTTGGGATCTTGGATACAGTTGAGATAATGGAACTTTAGCTTCCTATGCCTATCTGACAGCCCTACTTCCCAACATACACTTGAGCCCAGGGGATGAAGGAAGATTATATAATATGTAAAAAGTCAGAAAGGTAAATGCCACAGTTTTAGTAGAAGAGAACTTCTGCATGATCTGTTATTCCTGAATTTAAGACAGTGACTTATTTTCCTTGGCTATGACTCAGAGCAATGGTAAGTGCTGCTTGCTGAGTTCCTGCCACCAGTAGCAGCTCATTGCTCTTTGCAGGAATGTGTTGTGTGCAGAAACTGCTGTTCCTCTGGTATTGCATATCTCCATTATTCACTGCAATCCTTCACTGACCCATACCTTTGTGTTACATGCAGTCCCTGAGGCCAGTGTAACAACCTCCAGCACGTTTAACTAAAGCACATCTTCTTTCTTCCTTTTGTGAGCCAAAAGCCTCTGCCTCATTCTGGCAAGATCCCTGCAGGCTTCTAGGTAATACTTTACTACAAGGTAGCTGTAAGAGCCTGGACCATCAATTCTTTGGTATCTACCATACTGCACAGATTTACATACCACTGATATTGCAGTTTCAGAATCCCTGATGTGGTGGCTTTGCCAGAACGAATGTGAATAAAAGCAGGGTATTATTTAAGTTCTCCCGCAAACTGTTCTTAAATTTTGGTATCCCAAAAAAACTGTATATCTCTCAAAGAAGAAAAGATATCTAGGGCCTTCTGTATTTTTGTTCTGAATTTCCTGGGCAGAAGTATATGTGCATTTGCAAGATTGTTCAAGTGAATCAAATTTCCTGCTTTTGAAAAACTGCAGCCAAATCTCAAGTCTGAAGAAATTATACTTTCTAATATAAGAAGTCCAATAATGTTGGGACTTTTTAATGTCATTAACCATCATAACTGTAGGAACCTGAAGTCATACCATACATACAAAGTTAGAATTTTGATACCTCACATATAATGGATTGAAAAAACTAGCAAAAAGGAAAGGAACACATTGTGGCTGTATTCCTAAAAGCTTGTGCAGGGGAGTGTGACTGGAAAGAGCACAGTAATTGCCAACCTGACAAGTGTGCTAATTCCATATGTTTCACTGTTTCTGTACTGTCTTGTTTTACTCATCTCACTAAAGTGACTTCACAGAAACCTGATGAGAGGTAAACTGTGAGGGCAGTGAACTCCTGTGGGGGCTTGCTGTAATAGAAACCTGCAGATTGTGAACTATGTAGAGGGCTGATTTTGGAATGATGTTCTTGAATTGTTTTTTTCTAGCTTAAAATTTTTCTTTTTATTGTGGTAATTTTGAAGGAAGATTCAACCTCTTATTTATAGATGTAATCCCTCTTAAATACCTGGTTGTTTTAAATTATTATTTTCAACAAATAATTTGTTTAACTGTGTTTTAAGATGGTTGTTTCAGAAAAGAATTAATTAAGATTGGTAAAGTATTTGATTACTTTAGGCTATAAATGGGGATAAATACTGTTTAATTTTATGGGTTCTTCTCTTGTCAGTACAAATAAAGAAAATTACGAAATTGTGTAGAAAATAATTGAGCAATTATTTAAGCTAGCCATTCTTTATACACCCCAGGGTGTAGAATTTCAATGAGAGAATGCTGTTTGTTTTCCACAGACTCCTTTTGTTTCAACCAAAATAGCTTTGTATGCTGAAGGAGAAATAGAATCACTTAAGTTGGAAAAGACCTTTAATGCTTTATGTCCTCTATTGAAGGTTTGCTCATAAGTAAAGTAGGAGATTAAAGTAGGAGATTTCTATAATTAATGGGAAGGGAATAACTTTATAAAAGTAGCATTCCTAGGAGTGTTAAAAAAAGTGAGGAAGCTGTCTTTCTCTTCTGAAGTCATGCTTAGATTTAGGCATTTGCTCCTGTGATTTGAAGGAGAGTTAAGGTATGAATTATTATGAAAACATTTTAAGGTGGATTTCAAAACTGGTCTTGAGTAAGCTATTTGACCTGCTCTGTCTCTTAGCATCCCTTTGTGCAACAGGAGGAATATATTTTCTTGTTTTAGTAGGAAGTAGATAGAATTTAATAAGTATTGTGATCTGCTCAGAGGTAGAAATAATATTGTTGATAGAAGCATTTAGATAAACAGCATCTTAATCTACTACTTTGAATATGTGGCATTACTAAAATACTTTAAGAACAATTTTAGTTTAGACCATTTTGCATAGCTTTCATTACCAGCTACTTCATCCCATCATGATGCAATTAGCTTGAAACAGAATCAAATCAAAAACAAATCAGTGATCAAATTTAAATTATTATTCTTTATGTTCAAAGGCAGATATCATACTTACATAGATATGTTGCATAGATGTTATTTCTTTCTTTAGTGGTTTCTCTTACTTTTCAGCAAGAAAAAAAAATTAACTGCAAGTTCTGTTTTCATTCAACAGCTATCAGTTGTTGAGTGGATACAAGCCAGCACCCATGGATCTGAGTTTTATCAAACTGACCCCCTCTCAAGAAGCTATGGTGGATAAATTAGCAGAGAATGCTCACAATGTGTGGGCAAGGGACCGTATAAGGCAAGGCTGGACATATGGCATCCAGCAGGTAAGTGCTAACTTCAGACACTTAAAACAGCACTTATCTATTGAGATATTTCACAGCCAAATGGAAGTAATGGTGACACACAGTCAGGAAAAAACAGCTAGTGAATGCAAGTTTGTCAGCCAAAAAAAAAACCCAACATAATTTAAAGCAATCTTGCTAAATAGCAGTATGAGACTCTTTTACAAGCAATATTAAAAAACTTGGTGGTGTATTCTTGTATGCCATCTAAATCTCAGGGTGAGAAAATTGCATGCAGGAAGCTAACATGCTCCAGTATTTTAGGATATGTAAATATTGACTTTCACTAGGGGAATCATTTAAATGTTTGCAGTTCTGAGAATTGAATAATTTTGTTTATCCAGGAAAATAAGAATGTAAACTTCTAGTAATAACTTGGCTGATATGTTTTATTTTTGGCAGAAGCCTTGAACTGAGAATAGTTAAGTCAGTCTCAAAGTTCCAGTCCTACTTTAGTTGTTCAGCTCGAGTGAATGTGAATATTATTTGGTACTTATCCCAATGTGTTACAAGGGAGGAGAGTAAGAACAAAATATAGTAGATTGCTAAAAGGAAAACTCAGGTTCTTTGGTTTCTTTAAAAACCATAAAACCAGTCAATTGGGTGTACCATGAGCCTAATTTAGCCTAATTTCCAATACATCTCTTTTCCCTTAAGAATTTCTAGTCTTTTTGTGATTGGTTGTGAATTTTATATATAGAAAGGTCTCTTCATTTGTGTTAATAAATGTGTGGTAGCATTCCCGAGTGAAATTTTAGGACAATTTACCCCTGGAGAAAAAAAGAGTTTTCATGGTTTTGTGCTGAGAATAAAAGGTCATTATTTTTGCAAAAATGAAATAGAGCTGTTATGTAGGTACATACCTTTTTTTTCCTTGTTTTTGACAAAAATTTGAGTTTTACATTTCAGTGCCACATATGTCAAATTTTGTTCTTCTACAGGACCAAGATTCATTTTATTTGCAGAACTTTTGTGTAAAATAATAAAATAATCTGGGTTTTTATATATTAAGCACTTCACCTTATCACATACAGGTATGTTTATGTGGCAAAATATGCTGCATATCTGCATTTCAGTATTGTTCATTATAGTATCTTACTATGAAGCTTTTGTGTTACTCTGTAAGCTATTTAGGAAATCTGTGTTCTCTATTTGGGTCTAGACAGAAAGTGAGTCAATTCTTCTGTTTGCAGACTGGAATATATGTATATTTTCTACTAGGAAAACACTGAAGATAATTCAGTGTTTGTGCAACTCCCCTGCTTTCCCCAAGATCAATTTTTTCCCTAATACTGCACCTTTAAGTAAGAGGTGGCCTTTTGAAGTGCTGTTAACATTTCTGATGGAGCGTGAATCATGAGAAGTGTTGGAAGTGATGGTTTTCTGTTGTCAGGTAGGGAGAGGGGATTAATTACTTTTGAACTCAATATTTCAATCCTGTGTTTATGGAGTCAATGCACAATTCATTTCTAGAATAAAAAACTGTATGTTCAAAAGAAATATTTCTGATATATAGAAGAAGGCACTCAAGAATTTGTGCCATGTGTCCCATATATTTTATTCTTGCAGAAGCCAATCATTTTCAATACAGGACCTTGCCAACTGGGAGCTTTGAAACAAATGAAAGTTGGGAAATGGTTACAACTTGGATAGAAACTTGATATAGCCCAAAATTAAATTTAGTTTTGCAACTTGAATTGATTGGTTAAGATAAAGTTAAGAAGTTTCTGGAATCAAATGCATCTCTTAGCTAATTATATTTCTAACTAGCTTTGGGAAAATCTAATCTTATGACTCATATCTAGCGAATAAATTTTCTTAGATCTTGAAGACAATTTAACCTACCCTTTGTATTGGTGTATCTTTGAAAAAACCCACAAATAATTTTGCCATATTTATTGAAGTGAGTTTGCAGTTAAATTGCATGTTTTCTGAATTAGTGAGGTATTAGGTAGGAAAGTTATATATATAAGCCATATATAAATGGTGATGTCAAAGACTTTTCCAGTGTTACTGGTTTGGGAATAATACATAAAAGATGTGTGAGTGGCAATGAAAAAATGTCTCCTTTACATATTCACAATATTTTTATTATAAACTGCCTTTATGTATGTTTGGTGTGCCTGTTGATATAGAAGGTTTTGCATTTGACAAGGTGTGATGTGATAGCCATAAATCATTACTTTTATTGTGGTTCCCAAAAGGCAGTGGAGTTGCTCAAGGCCACAACTTGGGTTTTAAAAAACACCCCAAAACCCCAAAAAACATCCATCAGACAAATCTAGTATGGGATATACCCTAAAAGTAAACACTTCAGAAGAATCGTGAAGTCTGTTTTATGTTCTCTTAGGGAAAGAGACTAAACTCACTGTTGAACCTAAAATGTTGTAGGCCTGTGAGGAGACATTTTTGAGCCTCACCAGGAGAGAGCAGAGGGGAAAAAGGAGAGGACTGATCTACTAGCGGAACATCTCCCTGTATTTTATCTACTGACTCCTAAGATAGTTTCCTGAGGGAAACTCTGGGAACTCTGGCCTTCCCTAGGCTCCCTTCCTAATAAATGTTCTACTTGCTGGATGATGAAGTTTAACATGAAAATTAAATCTCTGCTTACTTATTAAAATTTATAGTCTGGTGTGAGAAAACTCATAGCAGCTAGAGGTTTTGTTTAAAACCCCTTAGCCTTGTAATTACTGAGTGGTACATCAGCCATTTTTCAAGAGTTTTAAAAGATTGACTTCATAGTCTCAAAGATGTGTGTCTAGACAAATAGGATTTACATATCTACATCCATTCTGATGGCCAAGGACAAGTTTTTTGTATAAAAACTTTATTGGAATGGTAACCCCTAGTTAATTTTTCAGATATTTTTTAAGCAGTCGGTGTGTATCAATCTCTGATACACACTCTGATACTCACTCTTTTGACTTCCAGGTTATACTCTGAAAGAGTCTTAGGCAAATGCTTCTGCTCTAAATCTTGACTGGGCTTGGGTATATATGATGAATATTTAACTGTTCTTCCTTATCAAGACAAAGACAGGTATGGGCATGCAGAGAAGGGTCTGCAGAATTTAAAACTAAAAAGCTTAAGTGCCTATGAAACTGATCACATTTGGAGTTGCAAAGACAATTAATTTGGGGGTTTTGCAGTCCTGAGTGCTTATGCTTTAAACATCCAAGAATTTTTTTACTGACTAAAGACGTTTGTGTGCTGAGTTGTGCGCTGTTGTTGAGAATGCAGTGCTGTGGCGCAGTGAGCAGTGCCATAGTTATGCTTTCAGCAGAATATGATTGTAAATGTGGACAAGAGCTCAGAAATATTCATGACCTTCAGGAAGCAGATTTACAAGGTCAACAGTATACTTTACTCCCTAATTCCTAGCAGACAAGTTACCACAGTCTCATGGATAATTAAACAGGTAGATGATGACCTTTTTCAATAATAGTATGTCTTGCAGAAGGTGCTGTGCTTTGGATATTGATGTTGATTTGTTCTTAATTCTGTATCTTTCTCTTTTCAAATATTTCTTTTTCTTCTGGAAAATAGACCAACAGCTGAGTTTCAGGAGTGCTTACAATACACAGATAACAAATACCATTTATTAAAATCCATGAGAAGAGAGCAGAAGGGCAAGGTGCTCCTTTCTGACGGAGTGATACAGTGACGTGATGATGTGCTGTATAATGCTATAAACAGATCTTGCAGAGCTGTAAAATAGTTTCTTAGGGGAAAGAAGCTTACAGAGGCTTTTAAGTAGATGAACTAATCACTGGGAAAAAATTATGGACAGCAATCGTGCTGTGGCTGTAGGATGAATTGAATAATCTAGTAGGTCTGTTCAGTATAAGAGCCTCATCATTTTGGGATTATATAAAATGAAAAAATTAAAGGGATACTCTCAAATAGTTAAAGTATAAACTATTTCATTCTTTAAAAACTGTTGAGGAAAATGCTTTCCAATTTCCAGATTTTTTTCCTCTTTCTAAATCCATTACTGCTTGTCAGGCTTTTTTCTTGACAAGATATAACAAATTACATTTTTTGCATGACTATATACAGTATTTTTGTTCTGCTACTGCAGAGCCAGCCAGGAGAGGAAGCACAAGTTACCTAACAAATCTTGTTCCCAGAACTCTCCTGACAGCTGTGATGACACTGATCCCAAACAAGTATTTTTTGGTAGCACGGACTTACAGTTGCTTGTTGCTCCATGAAGGGAGAAAGTAGGAGCGAAACAGGTAGGAAAACCATGTATTTCTGTTTAAACACATTCAGTAGCAAGAGTAAGTGGAAATACAGGCAGAAAAAGCAGTATGAAAATACTTGACAGTGTCCCTTTAAGGGAGAACATGATTACCTGCAAGTTGGTAGTCTTGGAACTGGGGAAATGGTAAATGTACAAGGACAGATACAGGAGTTAGATCCAGGCAAAAAAGCAATATAGGCTTGCTGTAAGTGAATTGAAATAATCCCATTTGTGCTATGAGAGAAGGCTTTTGTTTTTTACCTTTATGGATTTTGATATTAAGTCCTGTTGTAACTCCATGAGTTTTTTCATTTGGTTATTTTTACGGAATTTTTCATAACAAGATAATGGAAAACAATCTAATGGAAAATATTCAGAACTCATATAAGTTTATCCATGAACTTAGGGTATATTTTGGCATATCCATGAACTTAGTGTATTTTTTGGCATTCATAAAACTGTGATTTTATGCATACAGGAGAATCCCAACATCCATATGAGTAAGGGAAAGACAAAAAAGAAAAGAGTCAAGCTTAGAGATCAGAAAGCAAATGACAATAATTTAAAGTACATTGCCTGCCTCATCCCTTTTCCTGAATACATGACACCTAGGTCTCCCCACTGATTGTAAAGGTCACAGGCAAAGATTCCTCCACATTTTGCTTATATACATTGCTACATATCCTGATAGGTTAATCAAAGGGTATCTTGCTTTTTCTTCATATTGCATTGTGGTCTGGTTATAAAAGCTAACAATCAGAAATACCATTTATACTGAAAAAAGAAAAAGGATTAAAAATCTTACAGCTTTAACAATTGTTTATAAATATTGGCAACTTAAAATTTTCCTTCTGCTCTGTCAAAAACATCTTAAAAAAGATGCTCTGAAGTTCCTGTCCTAGAATAGTCAGTTGGTATTGCTAAACAATTATATGAAATCTTCTCTTTGGCCCAAAAATGCAAGACATTTTGGTCTTTTAAAGTCAAGATCTTATTTTTTCAGATGTATGGAAAGTATATGGCATCATTAATTAAGATCAGGTGTTGGTCCTCTCAGGTCCTCTCAGGCTGCCTAAGGCTGCAATGCAGAACAGGCATTGTTTTGGAAAGTCAGACTGGGTGAAATATGCATGTGTGGGAAAAATCAAGTTGTTGCTTATTTTTTCATTATATATATATAAAGCCAGCATCTTGTCCTTGTAAAAGCCACTTATGTTACCTCACTTTGACATTTTACATGATTTATACTGATATATTAGTTCCTTCCATTTATAGTCAGGGCACATTCTGCCAAGCATTCCATATGGCTACGGTCCTCAGTGAAGAAACTGTGCATGTATTACTAAGGATACACATACTACCGAGGTTAGAACTCAGCTGCTACTTGTATTCCAGGTGAGGAATACAACCTCTTCTTTGTTTAGGTGCATTTGGATTATTAACATTGCTAAGAATATGGCTTTGTTGTGCTTCTGGTTCTAATGCTCTGGACCTTGAAAATTGCTTTTTTAGTAAATACCAATTTAGAATTTTATTTTTCCTTTTTTATAATTTTTTATTTTCATGATTTCTGGTTAAGCATGAGCTGCTAAGATAGGTGTGGAAAAGCTAGCCCTCTGGCTAGCAAGGCATGAAAGGTATGTGCCAGACCCTGCTGGCAGTGCCCGTGCTGCACACGCACATGGTGGCTCACTGGTTTTCTGGCAGCACTGCTGGCAAACCTGCCCTGTAGCATTTGTTGTGGCAATTGCCCAAAAATCTTTGTGATAGTGAGAGGTGTGGATATTTGGTGTCAGTAGAGATCTGACAGCAAGCAGAATCAATTCACAGCTGTGGAATGAGGGTTTGCTAATGGTGCAAAGGGAACTGAGAAAACAGCAGCACATCTGTCTCACTGGACATCTGCTGAAATACATTTGTTATGTGCTTGTAGTTTAACAGCCTTGCTTATGAGAACAAAATCATTTCAGTACCACAAAGAATATGTATCTGTACAGCACTTATACTTTAAATCACAAAATATGGGTTCCTAAGAAATTATCATATTTTTTCTTCATTCATACTACTATGGTTTAACTTTTCAGTCTTTTTCTATCTTCCTTTCAGTTTAGCACTTATCTACACATGTTTCTGGTGACTTTTTGTTCCCTTTAGTCTAGTGGTCTCTGCTGTTCTTGAACTTCTTAGAGATTTGGGAAGGTCCAGGTGTGCACAGTTTTGCAATACATTATTTATAGCTCTGAAAACTACATTATTATTTTCAAATGTCTTTAAGAAGTTTATATGATGCTTTGTTTTTTTGCTACTGAATTAGCGCTGAAGCACACAAATGAATTACACACACTCTTAATAGGTTCTTTATAGCTGTTTTAGAATTTGACTATGGTTTTGTTGTTTCGTTCTTACATGAGATCTGTCTGTGCAAGTTCCAGGACCAGTTGTAGGTTCAGTGCCTCAAGATCAGTTACCAGTTACAGACACGTCACAGACTCATTGAACAAAAGAATGCACTTTACATCTGACACGTGTTTCCTTGGAGTTACTTTGCAGCAGTGTTCCTTCTCTGTCACAGAAATTTTAAGAGGCTTGTTGATGTTTTTGGTGTGTATGTTCAGGTATTTTTTCTGTAGTTCTTTTCCTTTTAAGAGCTACATGTAGTTTAAAAAATTCATGCAGTTAAATTGGCCCATTTTTGACCAATTATTGCCTAATTGACATCCTTATATACCCTACGAAAAAGTGTATGAGTGCCCATTCAAATAGTTGTTTGTCCGTCATTTGCTATGTATATCAGAATCTGTCATGTACACTGTGAAAAGTAATACTGACTTTTCATGGTCAGTGCTATATCAGTGACATTTAACATTATTACCTCCATCCAGGACACAATCTGCCAGACATCCCAACTTTTTATGGTTGCAATGTTTTCCTAAGTAAAGTAAATTAAATTCTAAATTATTGATGGATATTTGTCACATGAAATGAAGACAAAGCTGTGTAATAAAATCCGTAGGCTTTTTTCCCCTTTTTTTTCTGTGATATGATAGGTTCTGCTTTCAAAACAAAAGAATTATATAAATATCATGTATGCTACCCAGCTAAAACCATTAATCTATTAACAAGTAGTTGCCAGATAAGCACTGTACCAAATAGTCTTCTGATGAATCATTACTGTCAAATCTGGAAAATTCTGGCCAAAAAACCTTTAAAAATTTAGGTTGAATGTTAAAACTTATTTTAACAGTCTACAATAACATCTTTGTATTGAGTAGGAGGAATTCAGTCTCCATACTGCTTGGAAATGTACTCAGTAAAAATTACCACTCTTAGCTAATCAGTTTTCTTGTTGACTTGATTGCGAATGTGCAAAGCTCAATCACTGCACAGGATCATTCTCTACACTTGCACCAGAGAGGTACAGAAGGTCATTAGCACTAAAACTTATGATGAGTATAACAATAAGAGTGGTTAATTCAGAAATTATTAACACATTCAAAATTTAAATAGATGTGTAATAAGAAAATAAAAAAAGAACCAAGTTGTTAAAAGAAAAATCTTTTCTCACATTCAAATTTAAAGATGTAGCCACAATCTTGAATAGGTGAAAAAGGTCACAATCTTGCTAGAAAAAAGGTCACAATGTTATTCAATTAGATCCAAGGAAAAAAATCTGTAAAATCACTTTGGTATAATACATTAAATTTCTGTATTCCTTTTTTTTCTCTCCTTGCTCTCATTTTGTGCTTAGCCATTTTAAAAGCACTTATACTATATTTCATTTTTATATGGTATCATTTTATATGGTATTTCATTTTATTTGGTATCAGCTGATTGCCTTTATGTTAATTTGTGTTAATGGTCGTTATGGCAACTACAAATGCATTAGTCTAACACTATATCATATATAAGAAGTTACATATTTATTGTTCCAAACTTTCATATTTTTAAAAACAGTATTTCACAATGTTTTTTGGATGTAGAATGCTTAATAGGAAATTATTTCTCTTTTTGTGTCCTTTCAATCACAAATAATCAAACTCAATAGTATTGCATCACCTCAGATGATCTGAGGTTAACTCAGATGTTAATGTGAATACTCTTATATAAAAAAATAATTTCTCATAACATTTACTTCAGCATTTGCTTGAAGGACACAGCCCTTTTTCACATCTACCAAATTAAACATTGGATAAAGTAGGATGTCAGCTTAAGAATTTGGAACAAATATGAAAAGTGGATCCCTCAAATGGTATTAGTGTTGGCCCTGCCACTGTCCTTTCCACAAAATATAATTAGAGCTGATATGGTTTTGTAATTTGTGTCACCAGCAATGTGTTACCTTTATCTTTCTGTTAGCACATTTACCATGCAGGTAATATTTCTTCTCCTAGAGGCATAACTTGTAGGACCAGATTTCATCAAGCATTGGTTTATAATTGACCTTTCAATATCTGCTCATTATGACAAGGCAAGAGGCAGATAGTCTCGCATCTAAGCATTTAAAGAGTAGCAAAAGATACCTGCAAGATTTTTTTCAGAATGGATGTTCCAGTTCTTCTCTTCTTGAAAAGATTGAATTGAAACCACATATGTTCCTAAAATGAGAACTGTAATGCTGTTAAAGAAGTAAGGTGCTTTCACTGTAGACACTGTCTTCTAAAATAATAGGCATTGGTTTTGGACTTCGTAATAAATCTAACCAATAATAAAAGCCTCTCAACAGCAGCCATTTTTTATATGCTATGTCCAGTCTGTAATTTTTTAATCAATATAGATATTAGGAAAAACACGGAGAGTTCTTTGCATGGTTTCTCTCATTGCCAACAAATTCTGACAGGATGTGAGAAGAAAATGTAGAGAAGAAAACAATTCTGTTAGTCACTAAAAATTAGATTAGCCACTTAACTAATCCAGTTAAACACTGCTTTCAAATAAGATCATTTTGGAGTAGCGGAAAACCTAATCAATGTTTTCTAATAAACCTAAAATTCAAAGATTAAACCTTACCAATATTTTCATTTCAGCTGAAGAGTAGTTAGTGCAATTATCTATTGCAAAAACTCTACATGTGGAACACACAAATCATATTCTTGCAAACCCCTTTATTTTTGAAAAAATACGTCGTAAATAGTTGTTATAGTAAGGCATGTGTTTATTATCTATTTTGTAATTTATTAATTAGTGTTGCACACCTCCATTATTTTTTATTAGTAGTATTTTGTTCTTTTGTTTTTATCATATTCATTATTTGGGCATTTTGTATATTTATGGTAGTAATGTCAACTTTAGTTAGAAAGAAGTTCCTTGTTATGGTAGCTGCTTCATAAACAACGTATGAAATATAATTCTGTTGAGTTTTCTGTCATTCTCTTTGGCTCTATCCTCGTTTCTGTGGTTTGTATTATTACTTTATTAAGTAAATTTGACAGAATTTGCAGCAGGTGAAATAATACGAGCTTTGTTTATTTGTGTGTCCATTTTTTTTGTGAATTCAGTCTTGTCATTTCTAGACTATTGCAATTTCTCTGATTCCTTGCCCTATTTGAAGTTACATTATTTCAGTTGGTATAACTATAATTTTTATGGTGTTACTGAAGAATAATCTTGTCTGTAAGATAAAGCACAGTTTCTGAAATTGAACTGGTTTTCATACTAATTCAGGATGTGAAAAACCGACGGAATCCCCGCCTGGTTCCATACGCTCTTTTGGATGATCGAACGAAGAAGTCCAACAAAGACAGTCTTCGGGAAGCAGTCCGCACCCTTCTAGGCTATGGTTACAATTTGGAAGCTCCTGATCAAGATCATGGTAATTAATTTTGGCTTTTTTCTCAAAAAAAGGTTAGAATTTTCCACTCTGCTACAGAATTTTTTTCTCCAATGAAACATTTTGAACGGATGTTTCCAAATATAATAGGTGCTTTTCTCCATCTTCTCTTCTCTTAGATCTTAATTTCTTTCTTTCCTTTTTGTTTCCTTTCCTTGTTCCTCAGTGGAATGGACAGTGTTGGTGGGAAAATGCTGTGATCTCACTCTTAAATCTGCCAAGATGGGATCACTCTTTTTTTCCTTAGGATGCAGAGATTGTTGAGCTGGTTCTATGAATGGAGTTAGTAACAAAATGTAAAGGACACTAGTGCAATCCTTGAATCTGAAAGATGTTATCGAGGTTGTTGCAAAATTCCCAGAGGAAAGGAACTGCAGAACAGTATCCCATGAACTGGTCTTTCTCCATTAATTGGTCTTCTACAAAGACTGGAATTGTATTCAGCAAAAGATTTTTTTAGTCATATTGGGGATTTAGATTTTGCAGTTTATGAGCTTGTCAAGTTATGGAGATGAATAAAACATGTCACAAGGATCTTCGTTCATCAGCCAAAATTCATAGTTATTAAGGGATTTAGAGCCCTCTAGTGGTGTTCTGCGTCTCCAGTCAATTTTTACTCAAACATTAATTTTACAAAGTTCTTAAGTATTAGTTTTTGTGCTTTTTATTATTATTATTATCTACTATTTTCCCACAGCAGCTGTATTTTTGGGACTGATTAGACTCCAGAAAGCATTTTCTTACTTAGAATCCAAAAAGAAAACAATTTATCCAGGCACCATGCTTTGTGGTGCTTCATCTGTATAGGTGAGGTACCAAGGTTCTTGAAAAGTATTTTTAAGACATTCATTTCATAGAGTATCAAAGAGAAACTTTACTAATAAAGAATTATGAGGCAGAGAGAGGTGTTGCTTAGAGGAAACTTTATGTACCTCACCTAACTAAGTCAGGCATGGTAGCATGAGAAGTGATGGTTGGAAATGTGGACCTTGATGGGTATGAGAAAATAGAAGAGGAAGGGAGAAGTTCTTAGCATGGCCTAACAAACAGGTGCAAGTAGGTGCAGATGAGTTTGATCTTATAACAAACTCAGGGAGAAGTGGAATTGTGGTGATTAAACTGGAATGCTGACTTTTCAAATGTTGCACAGGCTTTATTTGATACATTAAAAATTGGGGGAAAATATTCATGCATTTGGCCTTTTTTCCCTCTAATCTGAGAAAAAGAATATGAGTGATCCTTGAGTCATATATTTGTAGCTGCATTCAGATTTCTATCTTCTCCTTTCTTTGTCTTTTTTTGTTTCCTGTGTTTTTGATTTTTTTTCCTAATTCCCAGAATGGACAAGGACACTTTCCCCACATGGTTGCTTTGCAGGCACAATCTTCTTCTCATGTCTGTGCTCAAAGGGATTCCTTTACCTTTTGCTTTTGCTTTCAATGTTTCTTGTCAGTAATTGAAAACAGTACTTTCTGCATTGTTTTTTTTTTTTTTTTGTCCCTTTATACTTACTTTTATTTTTTAATTCTTACAGCAACAAGACTGGATGTGTGCAGTGGGATAATGGAAAAGTTCAGGATCTTCCGTACGGAAAAGACCTATGCAGTGAAGACTGGGAAGTGGTACTTTGAGTTTGAGGCCGTTACTGCAGGAGACATGAGAGTTGGCTGGACCAGGCCTGGTTGTCTGCCAGATCAGGAGCTTGGCTCGGATGAAGAAGCTTTTGTTTTTGATGGCTTTAAGGTTTGTATGTGTTTATGTGTAATAACTTATTATTACAGTGGCTGCAAAAATTTTAATTTTTGTGTCTTGTTCCACGTATCATTGCCTCAGTTGCTTTCTCTGCTTTCTTTGGTGTTTCATGACATTATTTCTCTGTCTTTGATGGCCTAGGCAAAATAACTAGAATCAGAAAGATTAATTTGTAAGGTTTAGCATTTTTATAATGTTTTTTCCCAAATTCACATGTTTCTACAGTATATATAAGGAATTGATAACCAAAGTGGCTTAATCAAATTCAAAATACTGGCAGAGCTGTAATTAGCTATGAATAATTTCTTTAAAGTTCTTCTTTACTCTGTTGTTGTCTCTATAAGATGTGCCATTCAGGAATAAATATGGTTAAGATTATTAATACTAAGTGTTTTAGGCAAACTTTGATATAAAGTATTTGTAAAAATGTAAGAGTTCCAAAGAGTATACCTAGGTTTTCATAGAAATCCTTACAGCTTAAATGAAGTATGATAGAACCACTAAGATTTGCTCAAATTTAACTTTGCACAAAAAAAAATGACCAATTTAAATCTAGTAGTAAAAATATATAGGAAAACAAACCTTTATATTACTATCATCAGAATAGATTAAATGACTCATTGAAATTTTTAATTTCAGTATGGGGGCAAGTGCAGCAGCTGTCTGAACCATAATTGTTATTATGACTCATTGTCAAATTATTTCTTGTATCTGGTATTGGAATTAATTTTCCTTGTTACTGTTAAAATATGTAACAGAAATCAACAGAATTCCTGGATATTCCCAGCAAGATAAAGTTCTCAAGATGTATTTTATGTATGCTGTGGGAATTTATTTCTTTCCCATTCCTGTGCTCCATGAGAAGATTCCTAAAAGACAACTGGAAAGTTATTTTTGTTAAGTGTTTTACATAAACCACTCGAGTCCTCTATTTTTACTGGAATAGCTGTATAGTTGCCTTCTGAATCTTAGGGTTTGATGTTTAGGTCTCAGTCCATAAAGCTATTTTGTTGTGTTTGATTTTAATGGGTTCTTTCCTTGGTTGGAAAGAAAAATTTGACCTTCAAGATATCAAGAAAGGTTCATTGGTTTTGTACAACTTCTAGGATGGATACAGAGCATAAGCATCTACTTGTGATGAAATACTTGAATAGGAATTTTATCTGTTATTAGTTATTAATACTTTTTTTCCTGTGCTTGGTTACAGTAGCTCTTAACAGATATTAATTTACTTGAACTCCAGTCCAAGAGCCCATTGTAAGCCTTTGCAGTCTTTGGCTTGAAAGTCAGTCAGAGGAATCATGCCCTCAGCTACTACGGAATCTATCAGAAACACAGTGTTTGTATCATTCACAGATAGTTCTATTCTTTCCAAAATATGATATGAGAGAAAGATTAATTTATTTTGCACAAAATATTTTAAGAATTATGCTTAAGGGAACAATACAGATTGTTTGCAAGTAATGAATTTTTTAGACTGCTTGAGTAAATAAAGGAATTGCTTAAAAGGGGTTTGTGGAGTAGCTATTAAATATTGTAATTGATAGCATATTATTGTGATTAAAAGTCTTTCGTGGAGCTTCTGCAGAAAAAAAATCCATACTCTTATCTTTTACTAAAATGTTGAAATAGCAATTTTCCCTGTCAGCTCTCTTAGCAATATTTTATAATGCTGATGTGAGAGGTGCTGTCAAGAAGTTAATTGTTGGCTTTCCATATTCAGAGTCAGCTTGGAGTACTCACAGACACAGTTTTGGAATGATATTCTGTGAAAGTGTTAATTTTAAGGCCATCTTAATTGAGATAGTTAATTATTAGTTCTACCCGTGAAGATGAGAACACATACATTGTCACAATTTTCCTTTTAAATGCTTCTAATTATTTCAGGCGCAGCGGTGGCATCAAGGTAATGAGCATTTTGGCCGCTCGTGGTTGGCAGGAGATGTTGTTGGATGTATGGTTGACATGAATGAGCACACCATGATGTTCACCTTAAATGGTGAAATCCTGCTTGATGACTCAGGCTCAGAACTTGCATTCAAGGACTTTGAGGTTGCTGACGGTAAGTACTGTAATACATCATGCTGTTAACTTGCTATTGCCTGGTTTCTGCTCTGACTTCAATGTGTTTCCTTTGTGTTTCATCTCCCTGTTCTCATCCCTGACCCTGCCTCCCCTGACTTGTCCTTTTTTCTATGTGATTAGTATTAGCCTTTTGGAAAGAGAATTTGCTGGGTGTGACAATGAGGAAGAGATTTTTCTGTAGTTATCTCTGTGGCTATCTTTTGTTGTGAGACGCTTTACCTGTTCTTCAGGTATGTGTCTGAAGAGACAGATTAATAACTTTTAATATTTCATCCTCACTGCAGTAGATCACCATATGATGTAATAGAATCACAGAAAGTATCATAGAATGGTTTGAGTTGGAAGGGACCTTTTAAGAGCACCTAATCCACCCCCCTGCCATGGGGGGCAAGGACATCAGATTTTGTCTAGTACTGAAGTACTGAAATAATACCAAGTGTCTGTCTAGTTAGTGAGAAACCGGTAGCAAGTTTAAGCCATCTTAAAGTTTTGTTTTAGCACTGGGAGGATAAATGACATCTGATCCAGTCAGCTGATACAAAACTATCCTCCAAAATATTCTGCTTAATTATAAAGCAGCAGATTGAGCTTTGTGCTTATTGTAGGAGTCATGGTGCAGTTTTCAGCATCCACAAGCAGGTGCTAGTTCACTGTCAAGACATAACTTAAGAGATTGCTAAAGGCAGCAAAGATTGTGAGGGTCTGTCAGGTGGCAGATTGATTCTGTAACAAAGAAGTATCTTTGTTTATAAATTTAATTATATACCTGTGTGCAGATAAAAACAGAAAAGGAGTAAGAAATTGTAAGTTAACTGCCTAAAATTTCTGAACTATGGTAATGTCAAAAAAAATTAAGCTTTAAGCTTTCATTACTTGTAGTTACATATATTCTGCCATAAATATTATACATCTTTTGAACAATACAGGTGTAGCTGAGAGATAAAGTTAAATTTTTTGAACAACCAGAGCTCCAGATGCTACTGTTGGCTTACTCATCCCTACCCTATTCCCATGGGAAATATGAATTTCATACTTCTTAATTAGGCAATTCACTCTTTGAATTTTAACCACTTTATTTTCATCTGGATTTCAGAGTATTTTACTTTCAGGAGTACTTTGGGAGATTTTTTTTCCTTCCTTTGCCATACATTGGGAATCAGAAATATTTGTATTTTATTTAAAATTACATGATTGTAATTTTACAAAATTAATTTTCTGGACTGGTGCCTGTTACTTTACTGCCTTTGGATTTCCTTAGATACTGGGGTAGCATGATGAGGGAAAGGGATATGAGAACTGGCTCACAGTGTTATTGTTGTATGCAAAAAATAATCTCGGTGCCATTAAATTTTAGTGGCTTTCCAGTTACTAGTTAGTGTACTCCCATTGAGGAAGAGTTTCTGAAAGAAACTCAAATTCCATGAAATTCTGAGGGTAGGCTGCATTTATTCCAAGCTGATGAAATCACAGTGGTGCACTTTTTGTGGTGCTTGTTTCTAGCTGCTTGATCTAGGAAACAGATCTCTTCTGCTAAAAAAGTTCCTGGCTTGACACAGAGCCTGAAGGCTTTGATAACCATGTCACAGGCTTTATGTCAAAAATATTAGTATCCTTGTAACTCACATTAAGTTCCTTTAGTATTGCTTTTGTAGGAAAGAGCTTTGCCTTTGAAATAAGATGTCCTAGTTAATTTTCAAGGGAATGTGCTGACTGATCTTATATCTAATAACTCCAAAGCTATATTTGAAATTATTATGGCTGTTTAATACACAAATATTGGAGGCAAAAGGAGAGGGGAAGGGAAAACAACTGAACTGTGTATTGAGTGTGTATGTGCAAACACACATATGCAATACCCAAAAGAAATTTATGAAGTTTTTAAAATTTTTTTTTCTTTTTGGAAGGCTGGCTTGAGTTTGATTTTGTTACTGGCTCTCTTGCTTAACAGCACTGAGACCTTTCTGCAGGTTGCTTCAGTGAGTGAATCATGTGCATGTTTTATTGCTGCAAAAAGGGACCTTTCTCTTTAGAAAACAGTTAGAATTTCTGATGCAGCCGTACAGTAAATCAGTCCTGTAGATTTAATTTACTTAGGAACAATGAAAAGGGGATTTGATGATCTGCCAGCTTAGTAATATAGCTTGTGCTGCACGTTAGGTTGTACTACCAACAAGAAGAGCTCTTCGGGATTATGGAAGATGAATTTATTTAAGAGATATCACCTCAGTAGTAAAATTGATAAACATAATGGTGTCTTATTATGCATTTGTAGCAGATAAATTTGACTGTAGATATGAACAGGTACACTTGTACAACCCAAATCTTGTTTTGTCAAGTCATGATTTCTGAGAGCAGGAACTGTTTGTAGTGTTTGACAGATTGAATCAGGAGCTTCATCTTGTATTCTTGAAAGTAGGGAACATTATGGAAAGTGTTGCTCTCCTGTGCTTTTGCTGTATGTTAGAGACAGTGCTAGAGGGTTACTTTTCTTGGGGTAGTGTTTAAGTCTTCTTACTTCTTTTACTGTTTCATACAGTGAAATAAAATTTTCTCCATAGCCCAGTAATGCATCTGGAGATAAGAAGCCAGGTTAGCGGTAAATAATCTTTTTATGTAGCCTCCAGCTTGCAAGGGTTGCATGATATCTGTGAATAATAATATTTAAAATGGCTGGATACCCATTCAAAGATGGCTATTGAAATTCATTATTATTCTTTAGAAAGATATGTAGCTGTATTAACAGCACCACCCCCTATAAGATGCTCCGTCTTTACCATGTATAGAAGAGCCCTAAAACACCTAAATAACAACTAAATAATTGAAAAAATGATGCAGAATTTCACCAGAGATGGAAGTAAGGTCAGGACTGGGACTGGTGTTTATATTCCATTTATAGAGAGCCACAGTTACAGTTACAATTATGTTCAGGAATCACCTACATGTACAGTGCCTTCTGTTATCAGTGAGAACTGTATTGGTGAGAGGGACCGTCATCTTGATTTCACATTGCCTCCCTTGGCAAATTTCATGGGACACACTGCATTGAGTAAAAACATCAATGACAGCTTTACCTGTGTAGGAGTTTTCCCCATGTTTCATTGTTTACTTTCAGGGAATCTTGCAAATGCAAATTTATATTTTATTACATTTTATTTGTGTGTGTGTTTAAGATACTTGCTTCATATCTAACCTGTGTGGAAGGTGTGGATGTTTTTTGAAACCACAGGTAGGCGGAAGAATTACTGGTTTTTGGGTGATGAAATGAGAATTGTAAGGTTATTGAAAACAATTTTGATTTTGGCTTTGCTTAGCAACTTATGCAACAGCTTGTGGATTCCTTTAACTCAATCAAGTAAGTCGTCCCTATTAGAGCTGCTAGGTTTTATCATGGCACATATCTCTATATGTAGATGTGATTTTCCTATTTATGTGTTGTAATACACATAATACAATTATGTTCTGTTTAGTGCTGGAAAATATTTGCATTATTGTCCATCTCTAGATTTGCACTAGCAGAATTGACATTTATCATGTTATCCATTACTGCTATGTTGTCTGAGGAGTTGATGCCTTGTCATTTAAGAGCCAAGTTGTGAAGATAAAAATCTGGACTTCAAATTATGGCTAATAATGTTATGTCATTAAATTTATCATGTCTAGTGTAAATACACATGACAACCACTCTTGTGTACATGTAGTAAAATCTTCCAAAAGTGGTACTGAAGGCTGATAATTTGTCTGATGGACAGTAATTCCTGTAGATGGTGCTCTGGAGTTTGCCATGTCTCTGAAGAACAAACAGCAAGAATAGACTTTATTTTAATATGGGCAGCCTAAAGAAAAGTGAGAAACAACTTGATATTTTGTCCTCATATTTTTCAATACGTGTTATGTTCATGTGAATCAGAATCACTGAACAGAACTTCATATTTCTTATTGATAGAAAAGAAAACATTTTGTTGATAACTAGATCAAATGAATCTGCATAGTAGTTTATAACTGTGGAAATTGAAAAGCAGGATGAAAAGAAATAGAAGAAATAAAAGATTTTCTTAGGTTTTTAGACTGTGAAGCTGAAATCAAGACAAAGAAAAATTAAAATGTGCCTGCAGAGCAGATGTATGGGAAAAGTGCCCTTGCCCATTCTGGGGAATCAGGGGAAAAAAGTTGTAAAAAGAAGTCACAAATATGTTCCCTGTGCTAGTGAAACACAAGATGAATACAAATGTAAAACTGATTCAAAAGGTAAGACAGAAAAAATAATCCCAAACCAAAATACCTTAAATTTAATGAAGCTATGGTGTCATATTGTCAGTTCTCATATTCCAGAACCAGAGTTTTCTGAATTTTAAAAATATATTAATTTTATTTTTAAAAGAAATCTGTGACATACACTTTGTGCATATTTGTAGATTTTTTCCACTATTAGAGCTGCATGGACAAGCACTGTATTACTTTTGAAGTAAGATTCTCTCAAAATACAATGAATAATGACATTTTAGGAGGAATACCAAAAGTAATGAGACTTGAAGTAAAATTGGCAATACTATGCCAGCTCAGCAGAGAGATTAATGAGGAGCTGGCTATCCGACTCCGTGGAGTAGGTTGGATGTTGCCTAAAACTATCCATGACTATTAGAGGCCTTTTATTTTCAGAATTATGTTTAAGATACATTACTTGGTCACATACAAGATGTGATATGCTGTTGATGCTTACTTTCCTTTATAATATTTGCTCTTAGGGTTTTTGGGTTTTTTTCCCACAAATGGTTTTTTATTCAGTTATGGAAGAGAGCAGTTCACTGATATTCATTCTGAATAACCTACGTGTTCTTTCCTCTTCTTTTAAGGATTTCTACCTGTGTGCAGCCTGGGCCCATCTCAAGTGGGAAGAATGAACTTTGGAAAAGATGTCAGCACTCTAAAATATTTCACTATATGTGGCTTACAGGAAGGGTATGAACCCTTTGCTGTTAATACAAACAGAGACATCACCATATGGCTGAGTAAAAGGCTTCCTCAGTTTCTACCAGTGCCACAGAACCACGAACATATTGAGGTTTGTGATCCTAGTGAAATGTTTCTAGACACTTGAATATGTTTGAGTTATGTCACTACTTTTGTAGTTCCAAACAAGATTTTAATGTGATATGTTGACCCATTTCTGGATGAATCTTACACCTATTACAAATTTCTTACATTCAGTAGGGTTGCAAAGAATGTAATTGTTTGATTGCTAGTTTTTCTTTCTACAAAACCTGTACCTTGGTTAATGTGACAATCTGAGAGACAAATTATACAAGATGTCCTCATTAAAAGCTCCTTGTGCAGTGAGAGCTGTGTAAGGAACTTCCAGAAACAGAGCATTTTACAATAACAGATACCATGTGTTCTAGTGCACACACTTCTTAATTTTTCCATAGCTAATTGGTTTTGATTGTAATAAATATTTATTAGCCAATTTTGTCAACACTTATGTCCCAACCAGTTGTGCATCTTGATGGAGCTGAATTCATGCCTTGTAAGTTTTCCATGAAATTCTTCTGAAATGGTATAATAAGAACTCTTTTTCAGCTAGTGTGTGGCATTTAAAAAACACCTTATGTTCTTTCATATGTACATGCATGATTTTTATTCATTGGTCTGTGTTGTTCGGGACTGGGTTGGATTTGTGTTGGAAAGGATTATGATGAGAGGCATAATTTCTTTGTGACTTTTTTTTACATTTTAATAATGGAGCAACAAAAACCATCCACTTCTCATAGTATTTATTCCCCTTCAAAATGGCAGCACATTATTTCAATGCATTAAACCGTGGGCACAGTGCTGTTGCAAGTGTTGCAAGTCATGGATGCTTATTGTGGAAATAGAAATTGAATATTTATATGGCAGAAAAAGCATCAGCTTTACAAAAACAACATCTTTATGTTTCATAGGTGATGAGAATTGATGGCACTATAGACAGCTGCCCCTGTCTGAAGGTCACACAGAAGTCCTTTGGTTCACAGAACAGTAAAACAGATGTCATGTTTTTTCGATTGAGCATGCCCATTGAATGTGCTGAGGTCTTCTCCAGATCAGCTGCAGGAGGGTTACCAGGCTCTGGTCTTTTTGGCCCAAAAAATGACTTGGAAGATTATGATGCCGATTCTGATTTTGAGGTTCTAATGAAAACTGCTCACGGTCATCTAGTTCCTGACCGGACAGAAAGAGAAAAAGATGCCACAAAACCAGAGCTGAATAACCATAAGGATTATGTTCAAGAAAAGCCCTCGCGTCTTAAACAAAGGTTAGTAGCTTGCTACCTTTTCCCACTCCTCCCCCTTCTGCTTCTCAAAAGTAGAGGAAAATGCCACTCATGTCTGGCAAACCAGTCAAGCAACTTTTGAGTATACAGTTTAAGGTCAGAAATAAGTGCTTTTAAGAATAAGCTTGTCTCTTTCTATTTTCTGAATAATTTGCCTTTGTGATTGGGCTTTTAGTAGATATTTTAATTTTAATTTTTTTATTGCAGATTTATGCTCAGGAGGACAAAGCCAGATTATAGCATGAGTCACTCTGCACGGCTTACTGAGGATGTGCTAGCAGATGATAGGGATGACTATGATTATTTGATGCAAACTTCCACGGTATTGTAATATAGGATTGATGTTTTAGCTGTTTGGGGTTTTTTAGTTGTTTAGTTTGTCTTTTTTTAATACTTACTTTTGGTTTTGGTTGTTGTAAAAATTCCAGAAACAGTCTAATTTTCAGTTTAAGTGTCTGTGATAGTTCTGAGCTTCTACTTAAGACTGTTTTGTTCATTTTATTTTGATTTGATTGTCAGACTAAAGCCATTTCCAAATGAAAACCTATAAACTGGTTTAATCTGTATTTGAAACTACTGTTGATAACACTAGATATAAAAGAGGACAATTAAACAGTTTTAGAATGATGGAATAAATTGGAAAAGATACATTAAAGTAGTAGGTCAGTGTTCAGGACCATTTGAAAACATCTCTACTAATTCTTCAGAACATTTATTTAATGGAATTCCATAAATTCTATTTATTTAGTGGAATTCCCAGTGAAAGTTTTTTGAAGGTTTTTTAGATCTTTCTCTGACAAGATCAACTCCATAAACACTGATTCCTCAATGTTCAAAGGAAAACAAACTCCTTGTCTGGATGTGTTCTCTTGCTAAAAGATATTAGAAACTGAATTACCTGCAGTATAAAAATTATAGTTGCTGTAGCAATACAGCTTACAATGCCATGATGCAGAAGCCTTCAATAGAAGCATATAAGCTACATTTAATCTTGTCCATTTTTTTTGTTTTAAAATGCATATTTTGTTGGCTGTGTTTTGGTTTGTGTTTATAGTATTTGTTGCTTTGCTTGGTGAATTGCACTTGAACAAGCCTATGCTACCTTTAAATAAGATAGCATTTTCAGATTTAGGGCAGCAAATTCTGAATCAAACTGATACACTGGGGAACAAACACTAACATTTGATAATATTATTTTTTTATTAACAGTATTATTACTCTGTGAGAATATTTCCTGGTCAAGAACCTGCTAATGTCTGGGTGGGCTGGATTACGTCAGACTTTCACCAGTATGACACAAGCTTTGACTTGGACAGAGTGCGTACCGTCACAGTTACACTGGGAGATGAAAAAGGGAAGGTTCATGAGAGGTTGGTTATAATTTTGTTAAAAAGACCTGTATTTTATACCCATACAAGCAGCTTGCAATTTATAAGGTGTAAATCCACTCCATTAAATGTAATTGGATTGATGTAGAAAAAAAAATTAAAATGGCAATAGTAGGGAAGAGTTAATTTAATTGTTATGTGCTCTTGCTTGCGAAGAAAGAGTGGACTAATAGTCTAGTTAAATCAGTAGGTACTGAAAAGTAAAATAGTACAGCTTTTTATATAGTTTGAAATTATGATCCTGTAGATATTGACTTGAGAGACCAAAATCAGTACATGAGCTTGTCTCAGCACTTCAGATTATTACATGTACCAGAAGCTTTTCTTATGCTTAACGTTAAATGATTTAAAACTTTGACTTACAAAGCCAGTTTCATCTTTGGTATTTTACAAACGATGTGGACTTTTTAATATATTGTCATCTTAAGTTTTTATTTTTCTTTCCGTTATGATGTCCACGTTTCATTGAATTTTGGCAGTGGTTAGAATGTGATCCATTGTTTTTGGCCACAAGGCCCTGTATATTTGCACCCATGCAAGGCTGTTCTTAGTATGTTGCAGAAATTGTGCACACCATTCATAAATAAATTTATCTTTTGACATTCAGTATAAAACGCAGCAACTGCTATATGGTGTGCGCAGGAGAGAGCCTGAGCCCTGGACAAGGACGTAATAATAATGGCCTGGAGATTGGTTGCTTGGTTGATGCTGCCAGTGGCCTGCTGACCTTCACAGCTAATGGCAAGGAGCTAGGCACATACTATCAAGTGAGTATTTTTTTAGAATGTATTGCAGCAAGAAGGGGGAAAAATGAATTCTTAGCCTACAGCATTAGAGGCTTTAGTACAAGACTGTAGAGAAAAAGTAATCATCACTGCTACGGCAGTAATTTGTCCTTTTGTTTGATCTAGGTTGAACCAAGTACAAAGTTGTTTCCTGCTGTATTTGCTCAAGCTACAAGCCCCAATGTTTTCCAGTTTGAATTGGGAAGAATAAAGGTAAATAATGCTGGGTTTTGTGCAGGTTTAGGACTAAGAAATCATATAAAATAGGTTTATTTTATTTTTGCCATTTATTTCCTGTGATGTGTTCTTGGTATTTGGGACATTTTCTATGACTCCAAGTGCTTGCACTATTGCTATTTTTATTCTTAACTCAGTTTTCAATACTTAATGAATTTAAAATACAGTACATTGAATAAAAAGGGTGTAAACTGATCAGAATTTTCTGAGTCTTGTCTTTCATGGTGAAACAAAATCACTTAGGTTGGTAAAGCAAAACTTTTAGTTTCACAAACAGAAAATGGATGACTGGTGTATCTGAAGAATTTGGTTAGAGTTTTAAAATAAAACTGAGCTGAATTTTTCTACCTTGCTTTGGATACTTGGATGTCTAAGAAATGAGAAGAGGTGAAAGAAAAGTGGAGTCCAAGGAATTAACCACATGTGGCAGTCAAGTTAATGTTTCAAATTCGGCTATTCTTAAAAAACAAATATGGAAAATGCTGTCTTGCTGCTAATCTTCCAAGAGTTGCTTGTTTTAAAAGCTAGGGAAAATGCTGATTTCCTGTTTTACTTGACTTCACTATATGTTGACCATATTTCTGGATAAGAAATGCAGTGTTTGGTAAAGATGAGGAAACTGATTGTCTCTTCCTTTGGAATTTTCCAGAATGTAATGCCATTATCTGCTGGATTATTCAAAAGTGAACACAAAAACCCGGTCTCTCAATGTCCTCCACGTCTCCATGTCCAGTTTCTGACTCATGTCCTTTGGAGCAGAGTGCCAAACCATTTTTTGAAGGTGGACGTGTCTCGGATCAGTGAACGCCAAGGCTGGATGATACAGTGCCTGAATCCTTTGCAGTTCATGGCCCTTCATATTCCTGAGGAAAACAGGTTGATGTTTGTTTTGTACTGTGCCAGAATTATGTTGGAATTGTGAACCTAGTCATACAATTCCAGCTATGTAAGAAAGGCCCAAGGTCTACTCTGTGTTTATAACACAAGTAAATACAGACTGTGTTTTAATTAATGCTAAAAATTATATCAATTTTGGAGTTTTAAAATCTCCCTTCTTTAACTCTGTTTCCAACCTCTCCCAATTTCTCTCCAAACATGTCAATAGTACATGTAGTTTTGAAAAGTAAATTAAAGAAACTCTGCTTATATATTATTAAAGATAATCTGTAAAATAAGTAAAATATCTGGTTATGTTGAGATTTTTCAAGATTTGTGACCGATTTAATTAATCTGTTCCCTTAATTTTTCTAAATTTAATTGAAACAATTGAAGAATTTAATTCTGTGATTTCCTTGATACCCAAATTCCTGAGCATTTTGCCAGTGCCTAAACTGAAAACAAAGTCACCAAGAACCCCAACACTGAACTTTCTTCAAATGTACTTGTTAGTCTGCTGCCACTTTGCACCCCAGATTTAAAGCCAGTAAATGATATAAATATCTTAACTCCAACTGGTTTTAAAACCCTAATTTTCACCTATGTGAATTCTTGTTCGTAGTATAAAAAAATATTCTGTGTTAAGTAAATGATTTGCATTTTTTTCCCACTGAAAGTAGTTAAAGTAATGATTTTAGGAGTGATTTGAATAAATTTGATATTATATTTTTTTTATTAGTCTTGGTTATTACATCGACAGTATTTCTCACATGAAAGCTGAAATGTGGGGAAAACCCATCCCTGGAACTGATATTGTGCTGATGTTATCCTTAGGGAGAAGTTTGAATCCCTTAAAAAGACATTTTTGCCTATGTGATTTACTGTGTTGTTTTTTCTTCTCCCCAGAACAATTGATATTTTAGAGCTGACAGAACAAGAGGAATTGCTGAAATTTCACTACCACACCCTCCGATTGTATTCAGCTGTTTGTGCTTTAGGCAACAACCGAGTGGCCCATGCTCTGTGCAGCCATGTGGATGAATCTCAGCTCCTCTATGCTATTGAGAATAAATACATGCCAGGATTATTACGTGCAGGATATTATGACTTGCTCATTGACATCCATCTCAATACCTATGCAACTGCCAGGCTGATGATGAATAATGAATTTATAGTTCCAATGACAGATGAGACCAAGAGTATTACTTTGTTTCCTGATGAAAACAAAAAACATGGCCTTCCTGGTATAGGACTCAGCACTTCATTAAGGCCAAGAATGCAGTTTTCCTCTCCAAGTTTTGTAAGCATTAGCAGTGAATGCTTTCAGTTCAGTCCTGAATTCCCTCTGGAAATTTTGAAGGCCAAAACCATAGAGATGCTGACTGAAGCTGTCCAGGAGGGAAGCCTCCACGTCAGAGATCCAGTTGGAGGTTCTACAGAATTTCTGTTTGTTCCTCTCATCAAGCTCTTTTATACCCTCCTAATTATGGGAATCTTCCACAATGAGGATCTGAAACACATCTTGCAGTTGATTGAGCCCCGAGTTTTCAAAGAAGCAATGAGCCAGGAGGATGAAATTGATTTCTCAGAGAAAGAGTTCAGTTCAGATGAGCTCAAATCAGAAGAAGAAGAAGAAACCAGAGGGGAGCAAATGCCAAAGGAAGGACTCCTTCAGATGAAACTTCCAGAACCTGTGAAATTACAGGTAAAAGTACTGTCTTGATAGTGATTGCTCCTGGTTTTTTCATGTGGTAATTTATTTATTTTCAAGGAATAAAGCATTTTGAAATTAATGTTTTCAGTTAAATAGAGATGTAATTTGCTTACAGAAAATGAGAAGACTTAGTATCTTTCTGATGATACAAATTTGCTCACCATAGAACAAGCAACTATCGTTTCATTAAAAAGAATGACTTGCTCAATGCCATTAATAGCAAATTCCTCCTTTTTATGGATTCAAACAGAACAGAAATTCCCTAGAAGAAAGGGATAAATCCATTCTCTTGTAGCTTTAGTTATGTCTTAGGCACATTAATCCCTTGCAGATGTCAGATATTCTGGTGTAAGTTTTCTTTACATGTAGTAAATAACAGCATGCAATGATCCAGACACTTTATTGGATAGTAACTTGCTCTAGGAAATCCATCCTTACGTGCCTAATATGCAGAAGATATTTCTTGGCTTGCCAACTCATGTCTCTTACAACAACTGTTTTCTCAGATGTGTCACCTACTCCAGTACCTGTGTGACTGCCAAGTGCGACACCGAATAGAGGCCATTGTCGCATTTTCTGATGATTTTGTGGCCAAGCTCCAAGAGAACCAGCGCTTCCGGTACAATGAAGTGATGCAGGCCTTGAACATGTCTGCTGCCCTGACAGCTAGGAAAACAAAAGAATTCCGATCCCCTCCTCAAGAGCAGGTACAGCTCACAGTGGACAGTTTCTTTCTTGTTGCACTTTATTTGCTTTTTATGTTGCAGAGTTCTGTTTGATTTTAAAGTTTTTCCTTTTGGAGATCGGTGTAATTTGTTTTTTCTTTGTATTCTCTAAGATTAACATGCTGCTGAACTTTAAAGATGATAAAAATGATTGTCCTTGCCCTGAAGAAATTCGGGATCAACTCTTGGATTTTCATGAAGACCTAATGACACACTGTGGTAAGTCTTGTTACTGAATATTTTTACTTTTTAAATATTATTAGCTTTAGAAGCAATTTTAATAAGAAATTTTATGTAAGAAACATCAACTGAATAGTTTGTAAATTACACTGTAAACATTTTAATTATTATGAAAAAAAAAAATTAGCTTTCAGTCAAAACCAAGGAAATATTCTTATCCTTATCTGGTTAAACTAGAAGGGATGTTTTGTTTCTAGATGCATGTTTTGTTTCATAAGCACCTGTTTTGCAGGCTGACAAACTCAATTCCTTCATTCTGTCCTTATGGGGAAAGCAGTCATCATCTGGATCCAAATGATGATCATGACATGATCATCAATGGGTCATTGTTTGATGCTTTCCAGCTTTTCAATATTTTTCTTGTGTTTGGTAACAGGAAATGCAGATTAAATAAATAATTTAGATGAACATTTGAAAGGAAAACAAGGTTTATCTTTTGATTCTTTCAATATTTCTGTAGTTTTCCATTGTTCTCGTCTGTTCAAATTACTTAACATAATTCTTTTCATTACCTTTTTCCGGTAGGGGAAAATAGGAATTTGCATTATCTACAAGTAGAAAATGAATTTTGTGGGTCAGAGGGTGCATCATCATAGAGCAGAACTAATTACTCCATGTATTGCACAATAAGTAAAACAGTTACACATCCTAAGTCCAATGTTTGCTTAGTCAGCCACCACTTGGGGATTCACATTTTGTGGAATGGTTGAGAGACAATATATTGAAAGTTTGCAAATTGAAAAAGGACAACTAGAGCTCAGGGAGTAGCACAACTGTGGGAAATCAGACATTTCATTTGGGTAATTTGAGACCATCTCTGTTTTCCAATTGATAAGACATTTCAGTGTCTTTACTGTTAATTAGTTTGGTAAAGAAGACTACTATCCAAATAATTTTCTAACATGATTTAGTTTGTAATATGAATTTACTGATGATCATTGAAGTATAGTGTAGTGTCAGTTGCCCTGTTACAACAAAGTGCAACAAAATAACTTTTAATATAAGCGGAGTTGTATCTAATGCAAAAAATTCAGACAACTAGAACCAGATGCAATAAATTTAGAAGAATGATGTTATGTCATGAAGAGACATCCTATAAAATTAAAGACTGCTAAAGAACTCTCCACAAAACCCTTAACTTCAAAAATTTTTTTGGAAACTAAAAAAATCCAGAAAATGGTTGAATGACATTTTGTACTTGGACTTAGTGTGAGTAATAGGGGTAGGTCAAGATTTTGAATTCCTCTGCAATGTATGCATGGATCAATAAGTTGGAGAGAAATGAGCTGATAGGAATCCCATGAAGTTCAGCATGGAGAAGTACATAGTTCTGCACCTGGGAAGGAATAACTCCTGCAGCAAGGATGGAATAGGCACCAAATTAGAAAGTAGCTTTGCACAAAAGGTGGGGTCTTCAGTACAAAAAAGACATGGCCATACTGGAGTGATGTCAGGGAGAAGGCGTCAAAGAAAGTTAAATTCTTGGACCATCTTTTGTACAAGGAGAGAATGAGAGGACTGGGGTTTAACTTGAAGAGAAAACTCAAAGGGGGATGGCATCAATGTATATAAATACCTGTTGGGTAGGGGGAGTTTAGAAGGCTAAGACACACTTTCCTCAGAGATGTCTAGTAATACAAGCTGAAAATCAGAGAATTCTATTTGTTTGTTACTGTAGGGTGCTGGAACTCAAGGATAGGTTACTCAGAGAGGTTGTGGAGTCTCTTCACCTTAGGAGATATTCAAAACCTCACTGGACATGGTTCTGGGCAGCTTGCCCTTGGACTTGTTTTGAGCTGGGAGGCTGGAATCTAAAGGCTCACTGCAAACACAACTGTTTTGATTCTGTGAATCCTCACATTAATTCTTTTTACGTTTTTATAGCTTATTATAGTAATTCCGTGAAAGAGCACTGTATTGTGAGGGTGGCTACTTTCTTCTGACTGATCACTGGAAAGTATATTTGTTGTAACACTTCTACTTTCACTTCTTTTATATGTTTTACCTAAAAATCTTTACTACTATCACTTCAACCACACTGTATCTCTAGGGACTTTATCTACACTTTTGGGCTACTTATGTCCAAAACGCAGGCATCAGTGTTGGTGGGGAAAAGTGAATACTGGGGGACATGTATTTATTATATGTTTTATATGTAACATCACGCAAGTTATACACTAAATTGCCCAGGTATCTGTACTTTCCTGCTTGGCACATATGTCTGTTCTATACTTGTTCCAAATGCTGGTTAAGCATGTCCCATATAAAACTCAGAGCAGAGCAACAGTTCAGTTTAATTATGTTTGTACACACAAGATGTCTGTAGCTTGCTTAATTTTATTCTTTCACTACTTGGTGCATTTATTTAATTTCAGGAATTGAACTAGATGAAGATGGAACCTTGGATGGCAACAGTGATTCAACCATTAGGGGTCGCCTCCTATATCTTATGGAAAAAGTTACATATCTGAAGAAGAAACAAGATGAGAAGACAGTTGATGAGGAGGATAAGACATCCTGTAAGTAAAATGAAATCAGTTTATTGCAACTTAATTACAAAAGGGAAAAAGAAGCGGACCAGGAAGTTCTTGACACATTTTCAGCCAAAACGAGGTGTATTTTTAGTGAAATAGCTGTGCACTTTAAAGTTTGTAGCTTAACTCAAAACAAGCACAGATGGATTTATTAGGCAGATTTGTTTCCCAATGGGATGTAGAGGAAAATTTCTTTTAGCAGCACTTCTGCCCCATTTCCTTTGTTGGTTCATAAATTTTTCAGAATATATCTTGCTATTAGTAGAATGAGTACAGACTTAATAATTCTAGCAAGGTCCTCTTTTATAACTTCCTCAGCTGCAGCAGCTTCAAATCAGTATTTGCATGAAGATTACCATATGAAATAATCTGCCATTAGACTGTAATTAGCAGAAGCCTCCCCACCCAACCTAAAATTCAAGATTTGCTGACTGTAACTGCTATTCTCATTTTCTGATACTTTCTGCCTTTTCATCTTGATAAGAATCACTGCCAGTGGCATCCTAGTTCTGAAGTGGGTGCCAACTGACTATTTAAATTTTATGTATCTTTTTATTTGTCAGTGTTGCCTTTATTTTTATCTTTTTTTCCCCTTTTTTGTTGTATGAGGCACTTTCAAATGTCCTTATTTTTTATGTGATAATTAGAGGCTAGGTCTGTGCAGAATCTCGTGATGAATATTCTCTCTTCCTGTTTTTCCTTGTAGTAAGCATAAAGGCTCTATAAAACCTGATTCTCTCTTTCTCATATTAGTAGAAAGAGTATTATGTTAAACAAATAGACCCACAGTATAACTGAAATACAGTATTGCAGTTATCAAAACAGGAACAAAGTGATTGCCTGCTCCCAGGATTCTTTATGAAAAAAAAAAAAAAGCAACCAGAACAAACCGACCACCCAAAAACTGGATTGTGTCCCTTCTTGTAATTAATTATTTCAGTCCTTCTGAAGTATCAGCCCAAACACCTTATTTTAAAAGTGTTTCTATTATTAAAAAATGTTATACTCTTTGTCAATGGAAATACCTGTAGTGCAGTGCCTGGACAGTAACAATGAAATACATTATTACTATTCTTTTTACTCCATTCCTTTTATTAGCATGAATTCTCTTTTTTGTGAAGCGTTCTATTTTCTGGAAGCTCCTATTTCTTCAGTATCTTTCTGTAATTACTTTTCTTTTTTTTGTTTGAGTTAACCTGGAATTACCTTAATTGCAATTACACAGCTTGACTATATCAACATATCTTTCCCAAACATACATATACCCCAACTAATAGAGATTATCAGTGGCACTACCAGATACAGGTTCCTTGTTGCATTGAAGACTGAACTGGGAATATGTAAATTATGATCTCTCATTTATTTAATAATAGTGTCTTTATTTATTTTGAAAGGCCTTTGTCTTTGGAAAAGAAATAAATTAAATTATTTTGATGTGTACATTATAAAACTTTGAGTGATACAGAGCTTAAGCATGTAAATAAATATCATTTACATGTGCTATCAGTATAATTTTTCAGCCTTACTTCATAATAGGCTAAAAAAGCACTCAGACCTGTATTTATAGAAAAATATTGAAAGCAATATACAGAAATAAATCTAGTGACTTCGGGAGCATCCTGTATATCTTCATACATTTTTTGTGTTTAATTTTAATTTTTAGTATAGGTTTTTGGTTTTGAGATATTTCTGCTTCTCTCATGCAGTTTTTCTTTGATAGACTGCTGAAGAAATGCTAAGAAAAAAATGCTTCTTAGGAATTAAATTAATTCAAATTCATGTTGCATAGTGGGTTCTGAGTGACTAGCAGTAGGGAGATGAACAATTAATGGTAATTCTGTGATTTATTTCTTTTCTTCACAGCTACTCTCCAGCAGTTGATTTCAGACACGATGGTGCGTTGGGCCCAGGAGTCAGTGATAGAAGACCCGGAATTAGTGAGGGCCATGTTTGTGCTGCTCCATCGCCAGTATGATGGTATTGGTGGTCTGGTTCGAGCCCTACCAAAGACCTACACCATAAATAGTGTGTCTGTGGAAGACACCATCAACCTTCTCGCATCCCTTGGCCAAATCCGTTCTTTGCTTAGTGTCAGAATGGGGAAGGAGGAGGAGAAGCTTATGATTCGTGGATTAGGGTAAATAACTGGAGTGTAACTTCTCTTTATTTACAGATTTTGTTATTTGCTGTATGGTTATGGCTGAGGTTGCACCTGAAGTTTGAATCTGAATATGGGTATAAATGCAGGCAGTGCTCTCAGTTATGCAGTATATTCTCAGTATTAAGATAAAGCCTTTGTAGAACTATATGTATCATATGAGGGGAAAAGTGGTTGACCACCTGTAAGACTTCTGAAAAAGTTGAAAATATGTGTGTAATATTTTATGATATCAGAACCTATCTTATTACTGCATTTTAAATAGTATGGCTGTGAAGAATCCTGTCAAGAACACTACCCATTCTCTATGAATGCACCGGCTGTTGGCTCTTGACACATAGGATTTCCCCCAGCAGTCAGTTAATGGAGTTGTGCTTATACATCCTTTGTTGTACATATGCCATCCTTTTTATTGCACTAAATGTAGATAATGTGTTTGAGCTGGGAAGTAGTTCACACACTGTTATTCTTCCTAATTGTATGATTAATAATAGTGAAGTATAGGCTAATAAAGAGGTCAATTGGAGGAAATGGTAAAGCAAACATGATAGTCTCTAGCACGAAAGAGGTTAGCTGGATTTTTCTCTCATGTTTTTCAAAGAGATGTCTTTTGATTTTAAGCATCAGCTGTGATTTTTTGAAAATCTCCAGTCAGCAAGAGCAATGAGAACGAAAAACACATTATATAAAGAATGTCAGGAATGCAAACAGAAGCAAAGCTTTTGTTGTGCAAAATACTTTTTTTTCCTGTTTGCTTTTTAGCTTACTGAAACCTCAAATATCCAAAAAAAAAAGTCTATACATAATTTTACATTGTCATTATAAACAATGCCTACTTCTCAGGTTACCAGCAGGTCTCATCAGTGTTTCATGGTTGCTGAAGTCTTTGGCATACGCATGGTAAGGCTTTGGCAAAAGGCAGAGTTTGGCATCTGTCAAGAGACGAAGTACTGGCATTTCCAAATCTACCTTTCTATACAGATTGAAAATGTTTGATTTCACTCCAATTTAGGAGTAATCACTCACTCCACTAAAATGAGTGAGTGATTACTAGATTGGGTTTTCATGTCATGTTTTGTGTTTAGTTCTTACACATATTTTTCCTCAACATTTTCTACTGTGAATTAAGAACCAAGATTTTCTGAATATATTGACCATTAATGGTTTTTTTTGCTGATACATGAAAGTCTGGTGTAACTTAAGCCACTGTTGTCATACCTCTTCCTGTCACCTTTCTTGGTAGTCTCCATAATATCTTGTTTAACCTGTAAGTTATCCAACTGTGGTATTTTTACCTTTTCTAGGTTAAACTGAGCTCCAATACCTTTTCAGAAATACCAGTTTTCGTGGGGTTTTTTTGTTTGTTTGTTTGTTTTTTTTTTTGTTTTGTTTTGTTTTGGTTTTTTTTTTCTGTGAGTGGTATTCCTTTCTTTCAGCTGATAAATGGAAGTGTTACTTATTGCTGCTTTAAAACTCAGTTTCCTCAGAAATGCTGTTAAGGTTTTTTTTTTCCCCTAAGTGTGACATTTTATAATGCAGTTCACAGTTAAACAGAACACTGAAACATTTGCAAAGTAGGGCAATGTTGCTGGCCAGCCCTTGAGGTGACTTTTTTTACTTTCTGTACTGCTTTCTGTAAAAGAAAGCTGCTGCAGATAACCAGGAGTTTAGAATGTCTTGGAACATTGATACCATTGAGGTATTTTTTCAAGCCTGAAGCATTAGTGGAGAGAGGAGATGAGACAGCATTTGGAGGCATCATTACTGATGTGAAATTCAGTTTTAGGTTTTGGGAAAAAAATTACTGGGAGTCAAAAATTCAGTGTCAAATAGTCTTCTTCACATCTCATCTTTTAAAAGGTTTTATTTTCCCTGCCTGAGAGGAGGAGGTTTAGGTCAGGAAGAAAAAAACCAAAACAGTTTAAAATGTACAGTGAAATTTGAACAGTTGCCAACAGTTTTTCTCTAGTGACCTGCTAATCCTTTTCTCCTATGGCCTAATTGCTTTCACAGTTATTGATGGGTTTTATTTGATTTCAAGACTAATTATATTTTTTAGAAATTTAATTACTCTTTAAAATGGACATTTTTATTGGCTATACCATGTCAAATAAAATATTGACGTTATGATCCTAAAGTCTGATTTTAAATATGAAAATCTGTTCTGATGAAATATATAGAAGAGTTCTGCTAAACAGTAAATTGTGAATAATATTTGTGCAGCTTCTGGTTTTGACACTTAGAAGATAGCTGGATACCTCTTTCCCCTAGGATTTTTTTAATTGCTTTTGATGGCAGATAGCAAATGTCTTCACGTTTTAATAATCTAAAAGGCATTTTGTTTCAAAAAGATTTTGCACAATTGAATTTAAAATAAAAAATAATATAGCAGTTTTGATGATGCTCTTGTCAGAACATAATTTAAGATCTGAGCAGAATTTCTAATGAGAGTAGAAGACTCTTCTACTCCAGTGTAATCAAGGGGTAATTAATGCACTAACTATAATATGGGAACATAAAGGTCATGTTCTTCCATAGTGTGCATAGAAAAATAGACAGGAGAGACTGAAACTCAATGGGAAAAGTCCCTGAGGCAATTTTTTACGTCAGGAAGTGGTGAAGAATTGCACAGTAAATCAGCTTTGCAAATAACTTAATAGGTAAACTACTTGCCCATAACATTTTTTAATTTTGTTTTCCTGTAGAGACATCATGAATAATAAAGTATTTTACCAACATCCAAATCTCATGAGAGCTTTAGGCATGCATGAAACTGTCATGGAAGTGATGGTGAATGTGCTTGGTGGAGGAGAATCCAAGGTAAAGCATTTCACTGTTAGAAGGCAGAGGGTTTACAGTAGAGTTGGTAAAAGCTTTTTCCCATAAAGCCCTGACCTGTCACTGGAGGTACTGGGATCATAACATCTTACTAATTTCCATTAACATAACAGTTGACTAAGTTTTTTAGAAGAATCTGTCCTTCCATTCCAGAGGAAGGTATTAGTAGCATTGTAATTTTAGATGCTTTAAAGAAAAAACTGTAGAACTTTCTATGTTTATTATGTTCTAAAGGGGAGATCTTTTTATCAACTAATTAAAAAAACAAATCAGTATTACTCTATGAAACTGAGTATACACCTTCTTTCATGTTTGAAGTTAGAATCTGTGGGTGATCTCAGCTTTAGTTTTTAAAGCCACCTTGATCTTTGAAGCTTAAGGTATTACTATTTACCTGTGAAAGTCCTGTTGATTCCAGTGACAAACATAAGCAGTTCATTTCCTTGGGGAGCAATGAGTACACCACCTACATATTAGTATGTTAGAAGGCTTTATATAAAATGATCCTTTGCATGCTGTGTGTCTGCATTAGAGTTTGAACTTTAGTCTACTTTTATTTGCTTCTTAGGAAATCACTTTCCCAAAGATGGTGGCAAACTGCTGTCGTTTTCTATGTTATTTTTGCCGCATCAGCAGGCAGAATCAAAAAGCTATGTTTGATCATCTTAGCTATTTATTGGAAAACAGCAGTGTTGGCCTTGGTAAGTATTAAAATTTCAAACTTCCTGCTGATTTATATATGAAACCACCTGTATCTTTCTTCATCCCTCTATTTACTCACTATGTATTGAAATTTCTTGTATTTATGGTGCAAAATGTCTTTATAAACTGTATTGCTAACTCTGGACAGCTCCCCTGACAGTAGCATTAAGTTGAGCTAATTTAGTACACTTTGTTGTATATGCCTGAACATGTAGAGAGACTTAGTGGTTAGTTGCTAATGTTGAGTAACAGAATATATTCCTGTTTTCACAAGGAGAATCATTCATATGTTTTGGCAGCATTTCGTTAAGGCTTACCTCTCACTGCTCAAGCTTGCATCCCTACACTTTTTTTCTGTGTACTGGTCAGTATACAGCTATGGCAGTGGGAGAAACACTGAGCTCATTTGCTTGATTAGATGCATGATTTGATGCCCAGAAATGAACCTTGAAACCTTCTTAATGTTTGCTTTCCTTTGCTCACCTCAAGTGTTGTAGAGGAAATATATTAATCCTTATTTAATTTAGTAATTGAAATTGACAATATATATGTATTTAGGAATCATCATGGTAATTTTTTAAATGTTGGCAAATGTATTAATGTAAAGGCATAGAACAGAAGTGTAAACTCAAAATCTTTTTGAAGAGGAAGAGCCCAAATCAAATATCTTTGGAGAGTCAATATGATAACCTTAGATTTTTGTAATGCTATATTTACTGCCATTTAAAAAAATACATAATTTATAATATTTTATTTTAAAGTACAAAGATATTTTCTATTTCAATGGATTTGGTGGCACGTCCACGTATTAGACACACAATCATTACCGCATTTTCCTCAAAGTAGAATTATGTCAGTTAGGAAAATGAGAATGGGATCTTGAAGTCTATGGTGAGAAGAGGAATGTGCAAGACAAACTGTTTTTAGCTTGAACATTCATATTGTATTTTCATTTCATATCAGTGTCAAATTTCAGGCAAGTGTGTGATAATGTATTATAAAGTGAGATTATGAATTATATATTTATAATCATGTCCTAACTAATGAGAAAATGTTGCATCTTACTAAAAAATTAATGCATTTCCTGTGACTTTGTTGGGGTTTATTAAATTGGTTTTAAAACTAAATGTTATTTTTACAGCCTCTCCTTCTATGCGAGGGTCAACTCCTTTAGATGTTGCGGCAGCATCTGTAATGGATAACAATGAGCTTGCTCTGGCGTTAAGGGAGCCTGATCTGGAGAAGGTTGGTAGCTTCTTCGTCAAATATTTTTTCCCCTATGGAGAGGAGAAGACACCTGTTTCTTGGAGTGAGCAAAATCCAAGATTAGATGGGAGTTTCTGGTAGTTTTCAGGGGAAGACTGAGAACCTGGTTAGTTGTTCTTTCTGCTGGTGGTCTGAAGAGTTGAACAGAGTTTGCAGTGATTACACACACAGTTGTAGCCAGAAGAAATTGCTTCAAAGGCAGCTCCTAATTTTGCAGTAGTGGAGTCCATATCCAACAAAACTTGGTTGCTAAAACCTTTCTTTGTTCTTTTGAATGGTGACATGCAGTGGTGATATGAGGCAATAAGGATTACTAGGAGCTTTGTGACAACTTATTTCAATATATGACAAATTTTCATAGAGATATCTGTCTATATCTGTTGTATTTTCCCCTAACATTTAAACCTGTTTCAGAAAAGTTTAAGAAATTTGGATTAATTACACTCAAGAGAATCTGTGACAATTTAGTAGTCTAAATTGCTGCTGCAAGGAGGATTAGAATAATAGTTACTCTGTCAGTAGTGGATAAAAGAAGCAGATTAAATAATGGAAAGACAGATTCAAGATAGACATTAAAAACTCATTCTGAAGAAAAGGCAGAGGAATTGCAATATCTAATTTCTTTTTGGAGACCTCAAATTCTGGAAATGATATAATCTTCATAGGAAAACATCTGTCATAAGTAATAAAAAAGTGAAGATGTTCCCTTCTTGGAATGGGAAGATGGACCATGTGTGTTTAAAAGGAAATTTTTCAGTCTTACCATTCTTATAAGTGCTCAGCAAGAAGAAGCTGTCAAAACTGGCTAAAGGCTGTGCTTAGAATTCTTACAATTCAGAAAGGAAAGGGCCAACTGAAGACTACTACTGAGCCTATAGTCCTGATTTACAAGGAGTGTAATTCCTGCTGTAATTACTGCTGTGCATTTAAAAAAGAAAGGAAAAAAAAGCAAGCGATCAAAAATGAAAGAGTGGACCTTTTATTTTTCATGAAAGAAATGTTTTTGATTATGGATGGTGTGTAGTTGGAGGATATTGCAAAACTGACTAATTTGTAATGCTCAGAGTTGCAAGACAAATGAGAAAACAGGTAGAGAAGCATATTCTAGAGAGACAAAGGATGAAATTGAGATAAGTAGGTTGTGCAGTTCATGGCAGGAGTAAGGAAAGACTGGAAAAGTGAGCTAAGAAAGAGAGTGTTCTTCAGATTTGCACAGAGCATGATATAGTCTTGTCAGGAATAAGAGATGGAGGATACCATATCTTGACAATGTATGAGGAGGCTTCCCTTGAATTTGCACTTCTCTGTTTTTTCACATTTAGTATCTTTTTTATCCAACTTTGCTTTTAGGTGGTTCGCTACTTGGCTGGATGTGGGTTGCAGAGTTGTCCTTTGTTGATTTGTAAAGGCTACCCGGACATCGGATGGAATCCAGTTGAAGGGGAAAGATATTTGGATTTTCTTCGTTTTGCTGTTTTTTGCAATGGTAGAGTAGAAACCTGAACATTTTATAGCTTCCTCTAATATCCAAATAAGTTTATAATTTTAAATAGTAAGACAAGCTAACTTGGTAAGTTAGTGTGAATTAAAAGGACTTGCAGAAAGAGTAGGATTATTCAAGACACACATTAACTTATATGACTTGTGAAATGGGCATCTATGGTCCTGTGAACCTGTGCCCCATTTTTTGGATCCAGCTTTGGTTTTTGAAATGCCCGTGTCTCCTTTGGAATTAGAGCAGAGATTGCTGAATCTTTTTGTGATGAAATCATGGTAGGTACAGAGCCAAAGCCCTATCTTTTAATGAAAATTTAAATAGTCCAGTTTTATTGTCCAAGCAATTATATTGGTCCCCTCATTAGCCCGTGCACTTGACTGAAATTCTTTGCTAAAATTCAGTAGTTTAAGTGGTGCTTTAAACATCCTTTACTACATAGTTAATTCCTTGGCTTTAATTCATTTTGGATAAAAACATGTTTTTGTTTTTGGTTTTTTTTCCATTTCATTGCAGTAATAGAGCAATATGTGTGTTTATGTAACTCTGTTGTGATATTTAAACTGTTTTGTAGTAAAAAGTATCTATGTGTTCTGCTCTTTTGAGTGCCTTTTTTTTTCTGATTATATTTCAGACCTCTTTTTGATATAATCTTGTATCTTAATATTTGTTCTGTGTGGTAGGAGAGAGTGTGGAGGAGAATGCTAATGTTGTAGTCAGACTGCTTATTCGCCGACCTGAATGTTTTGGTCCTGCTCTAAGAGGAGAAGGAGGCAATGGGCTGCTTGCTGCCATGGAGGAGGCAATACAAATATCAGAAGATCGAACAAGAGATGGGCCTTCCCCAAGTAATGGATCTAGTAAAACCCTGTAGGTGCAGTAGAATTGCTTACCTTGTCATAATATTTGTTTATTTGTTTTGTAATATTAGATGTGAAATGACTTCTTTGTTTTAACACCTGAATTATCAGTGCATTCTTCCTTGGATTCTGTGTTGGAGAGAGATTTATCTTTTGCTAAACAGCGCTTACTCTGCACTATTAATTTACATAACTCTGTCTAAATATTAAGACATCTCTAGAATTCTGTTTGTTCTTTTTCATTCCATTAAGAGTCAGTCCACTGATGCAAAATGAGACAGGCAAATGGTACCGGTGGTTACAACAGAGTTATTGCTGCAATCTTTTAGGGACAAAATACATTCTGTCTTAGTCTGCTCTAAGTCCATTTGTTGACAGAAGCCACTCTCTGCAAGCTGTTACACCTATGAGAAAATTTTCTTTCTTTGTTGCTGTTGTTAAAAACATTTTGGTTTTTTTCTTTTAATCTTTTGTTTATTGTAACATTTAACTAACTACAGTGAAATAGAAGAACAAGAAGATGACACTATTCATATGGGAAATGCAATAATGACCTTTTATGCTGCCTTGATTGATCTCTTAGGACGTTGTGCTCCTGAAATGCATGTAAGTTTTATGTTCTTCATACACTGGAAAGTAAAGACTTACTTGTTTTACAGGTTACAGGTTTGCCATTCATTTTTTTCTCAAGTATTAGGTTTAGGAAGGATACCTCATGCTATCAAGTGTTAAAGCAATGGTATGGCCACACAGTATCTTAGTGGACATAATGTCCTGTTCTATTCATTGACAAGAGGAAAAAAGTCCTCAGAAGCTCTTCTTTTTAAAGGAATTATTCCCTTTTTTTTTTTTTTGGTTTGACTGTCCATTGTGACAATAAAATTCCTCAAATGTCCCTATTTGCTGGGATTGTATAGAGTGATGTATTTTCTATAAACTAAAGTTTTATTCTTCATATACTTATTTTAAATAGACTTTTAAAGTTGCGTCTAAATGTAAATATTATTGGGCAATTTTTTAAAATGTTGGGATAAGCACTATAATTGGACATATGCATCAATATCTCAAAAGCTATTCACACCAGCAAACCTTCTCAAAGAAAAGGTGACGCTATTTCAGGCATTAGATACAAAGAATTAGAAACACTGTAAAACCTTTCTCTCTTATTATGTTAGAGATAGAAACTATTTGCAAATATTTGTTGTTTATGATTGAATATACATTATTATTCTTCAGAAATTTAGTTATACGTAGTTTCTCATTTCACCCTGGAATGTGCCCTAATTAATATACATTAGTATAGATCAGTATCAGGCTTGTGCAGGGATAGATAACTTGAGAGAGAAGAGATGTATGTAGTTAACAAGGTCAGTGTATGAATACCTGTTTTGTTTGAATAAAAAATTGTCTTGTTTTCTCCCTGTCTTGCTGCCCTTTTTGAAAAGCAAAACAAACAACTGAGATACTTGAAAGTGTCTTATTTGACCAGGACAAAATCCCTAATTTTTTCCATCTGAAAATCTGCTTTTGTTTTCCTCCCCACCCCTCCCACCCTATGCTACTACATTTTAAGGCTTTGTTCACCAGCTTTACCTAATTTCTGTTCTGAAAATAAACTTACTTTTATTTAATAAGCAAACATGTAGATTTTTAGACTTTGCACATTTGCATCCAAACTACAGCAAATCAATGCAGATTGCAAGAAATTTACATTGTTAATTATAATGCAATTTTGAGACCAGTTATTCTTTTGTATAGAAGATAAAAAGAAGATCTTGCTACATTTGTATTTGTCTTTTTATTAGCTAATTCATGCTGGTAAAGGGGAAGCCATTAGAATCAGATCAATTCTACGGTCTTTGATTCCACTTGAAGATTTGGTGGGAGTAATCAGTATTGCTTTCCACATGCCAACCATAGCAAAAGGTAAGATTTTTCTGCACTTTTTTTCCCATCCTAGTCTTTTGATTTGTAATTTACTGACACATTGACAGTCATACTTTTTTCGGCATTTAAAAAAAATATAGACATTCAACTATTTATTATGTAAATTAAAAAACAGATCATGTGTATCTCATACATGTTTCAAAAATCTTTCTGCATGCTGTAGTCAAAAATTCTATGTACCCCTAAATCACTGATATAAATCCTGTTGAATTGAGTTATGAAAATCTATTACAACTTTAAAAAGAAATTTTAAAATGCATGCTTTCTGATCTTAGAACTCTTTTACAATACTGCAGTCTCATTTCTCAGTAACATAATCCTTAGCTCTTGCTGTTCTAACCCTATCAATTGCTTCTAGCAGATCTTGTTAAGACACCAGAGTTGTTCTCCAGCAACTATGGTGAAGTGATAGGTGTGACGTACATAGGAAAATGTGAAATTGATTGCAACAGTGGGAGCTATATGAGCACCTATATAAAAGGGAAAGGGATAACCTCTGTTTTTTTGTGTGTCTGGAGAGAAAACATTATAAATGCAACCCAGATTGTTTAGACACTCACAGCACAAGATTTTCCAATAGTTTGCAGTGGAAGAGATAAAAAGATCAATCAGTCTATTTTACTATTACTTATTTATATTCCAAATAGGGATAGACCTATAGGTGAGATCTCAGTAGCAATCTGCAGCTCATAGATACAGAAATGCTTGTTTCTTTTCCAAAATGGAAGTAACAAAGTTTTAAAATATTTCAATGAATTCCTTTCAGATGTTTTGAAAGTTTTAAGATATATAGGACTTGTTAGCACATTACTAATTCTTTGTCATACATTAGAGCTATGCTCATCAATACTGCATTTCCAGGATCTCTGATGTAGCATTCTTGTAATTTTTACTTTCCATTTGCTTCTGCTGAGAACTAGGTAGTTATGTGGGTTAATTATTATGTTTTAGGTACTTAGCATTTAGAATATCAACTGTTAAAAATCTTTTAATATACAAAACATAAACAGAAAAGCATGCAGGGCCTTTGAGGTCTCTGGGTAGAATTTGTCTTATGCATTCTTTTTTATTTAACTGCAAATATGTTTCCTTTGTCTAACCAAAATATGGGGAAGATGCCTAGGTGTTAACAGAGATTCAAAGGCTCTGTCAAATAGCAGCATGATTGCCTAGTCTGCTGATGAAGGAGAATCCTTGTCACTGAAGTCTTATTTCTTCCTTTTAGATGGTACTGTGGTGGAACCTGACATGTCTGCGGGGTTTTGCCCAGATCACAAGGCAGCCATGGTTTTGTTCCTTGACAGGGTCTATGGAATTGAGGACCAGGATTTTCTTCTACACCTTCTTGAAGTTGGCTTTCTGCCAGACCTTCGTGCTGCTGCCTCATTAGATACGGTAAGGGTTTCAGTCTGTTTTTTTGTTGCTTCTCTTACCTTATAGAAGACTACAGAATTTTTCATCCCTTGGAAAAGCATTTTGGATGTCTTCACATCATCTGTGTTTCTCAAATGCTGGCTGAACTGCATGTTGCTTCTTCTGAGCTTTGATAATTTTTCAAGATGCATCATCCAGTGTAATACTCACTTTTTTAAGAACTTGCACTGATACCCTTATCTACAAAAGATGCAATGCTTTTCCCCAGGTGATTTTCTGAGCTTGTGCTATGGAATCCAAATCAGATGAGCTGCCAGTGAAGCAGCAGGGAAGAAGTGACTGGGAGCCTCTTTCCAGAGATAGACAGAAAGCATTCATCTCTGTGCATTTGTTAGGGACACCTACACTGTTATTTAGAAAATTGCCACATTTCTATTTTAGTTCCTCCTCGCTGTTGCTGCCTTTTTTTTTTTTCCTCCTGTGAGTCTTATTTTCTATCTAATTTCTTTTAGCTGTCTTGGTCGAGAAAGCTTAGATTTAGAGAGCTATTATGAGAGCTAAGACATTAAATTTGGTTTTCCTATTTGATCTTTTATGACAACAGTTTTTTCTGAAAATAATGATGTTGTTATTTAGGATCATAGAATTGTTTAGGTCAGGAAAGACCTCTAAGATTAAGAAGTCCATCTGTCACCCTAGCACCACCAACATGTTCACCATTAAATCATATCCTCAAGTGCCATATCCACTTTTTGGAATATATATTTTGTTTTTCTGAACACTTCCAGAATTATGACTCCACCACTTACCAGGCAGCCTGTTCCAACACTTGGCAACCCTTTCTGTCAAGAAATTTTTGCTGATACCTCATCTAAACCTCCCCTTTGCAACTTCTGGCCATTTCCTCCTGTTCTGTCTCATTACTTGGGAGAAGAGACTGACTCATCACCACCACAGACTCCTTTCAGGCAGGTCTCCTCTGAGCCTCCTTTTCTCCAGGCTAAACAGCCCCAGTTCCCTCAGCTGCTCCTCATGGGACTTGTCCTCCAGACCCTTCACCAGCTCCATTGCCCTTCTCTGGACAGACTCCAGCACCTTGATGTCCTTCTTGCAGTGAGGGGCCCAAAACTGGAGACTGAAGGTGCAGCTTCACCAGTGCTGAGTACAGGGCCATGGTCACTGGCCTGCTGGTCACACTATTGCTGATACAAACCACAATGCCAGCAATCTTCTTGGCCCCCTGGGCACAAGTTAATGTTCAGCTGTTGACCAACACCCTCAGGTCCTTTTCTGCCAAATATTTAAGAAAGAGCAGGTGAGGATTTTTAACTCACATGGAACTTGGCCTTGTTCATAGCAAAAAGATGCAGGCTTCTGTTACCTGATTTTGGAGTGTTCTGTTTAGCAATTATGACATTTTTCAATATAATCTTGAAAATAATTTTTTGAATGGCCACATTTACTATTTTTGGTTTTGTTCATGAAAAACAAAACCAAACCTTTCTATGAGACTTTAAAAGCAGCAGAAGAAGATAGGCATCTAACTCCAGCAGGTATCACATCCTCATTTCTGCATTTTGGAAATTTCCCCTTTTACAACTGTAGAACAAAAACAACAATTTATTTTCATTTGTAACTGCACTGATGAGATAAGTCTAATTTCTGTCCTGTTTAATTTGTAGGCTGCTTTAAGTGCTACAGACATGGCTTTGGCTCTGAATCGATACCTTTGCACAGCAGTCTTGCCCCTCTTGACCAGATGTGCTCCTCTGTTTGCTGGCACAGAGCACCATGCCTCCCTCATCGATTCCTTGTTGCACACTGTGTACAGACTCTCAAAGGGATGCTCTCTTACCAAAGCTCAGCGAGATTCTATTGAAGAGTGTTTGCTGTCCATCTGTGGGTAAGAAAATACTCCTGGCTGCACAGAAATGCTAAGTAATAAAGCAATCTTTGATATTTATAATACAGGAATGCAGAACTATGCCACCAGTAACATAATTAGGATTTTTTTTCCCCCTGTAAGATGATTGTGGTAGTTGTTAAGATACTGTACTCAATTTGCAGTTTTATTAATTACCAGTCATTCCTCTGTAATCATTCATTCAGTTATGTCCTCAGTTATTCTGCCATCGCCAAATCTTTTAAATGAAAACCTTGGTGATAAACTAAGAGAATGCAAAAAGGAAAAGCTCTAGAGTAATACATAGACTGAATTGCCATTTAAATAATTTTAGCTGTGCAGATTTCTGGTTTATATTCAATAACTAATCTAATTCTATGCAGAGGTTTATTTATGGTGTGTTCCATTTGAAATTGTAATCAATGACTAGTATTGTTATGTCTCTACTGAACAGAGACAGATTTTGTGACAGCTTTGTGACAGGTTTTGTTTGTGTGTCTACAGGTCTAACCAGTTGGTTATTATCCAATTTTTTATAAATCCACAGGCTCAATTATGAAAAGCTGACTAGGCAAATATGAATTCAGCTTCTAATTACAGTCAGCATTTAGGCTTTCAGTTCACCAGAGGATTTGGTTTGCTTTTTTGGCTTTTTTTTAGTATATCACCATGATTTTTTTTAATAGTGTGCTTGTGTGCCCCAAAATTACAGACATTTGTATTATAATACTGTAAAAACACCCCCTAAAAATATATTACATTAGATGGTATTTGATATGACCCTTTAATATATACATTGCATTGATAGCAACCAATAAAATGTACCAGATTCTGCTATTTATCTGGAAAGCTTTAATGTCTATGCCATTCTAAAATTAATATTATAACAATTTCTTCTCTCCTTCCAGTTGGTGCCCACTGCCGTGTCTTGTTTAGCACGTCTGAAGAGATAGTGCTCTTATGTCTTCATTAGCTTCTAAAATATTTTAAGGGTCATTGAGATATATTACAAGAAATTAACATTATATCCTTTTTTCATGAGCATAGTGATCCTAATACACTTTATCAAAATGCAGGAGTTTTTTTCCTGGTTTTCTCTTTCTGTAGATCAGACGTTTTCTTGGCTTCTTTGAAGCATTTGATTTTCAGCTTGTTCAGAATATTTTCTTTGGTATACACTTGTTTGCTTTCTTCTGGACCCCTAGTGCCCTAGTGCCACAAGGAAAATATTTTATGCATTTGAAGAATTCTAACAGCATAGAGCTGATATGTTGCTTTAATGTATTTATCAATTATTTACATGAAACTGTGCTGGTACACCCATTTGAAATGGTTTGTCTGCTTTTAGGCAGTTGCGGCCTTCCATGATGCAGCATTTGCTGAGGAGATTGGTATTTGATGTACCTCTGTTAAATGAACATGCAAAGATGCCTCTCAAGGTAAAAGTAAATATTAGTATTCAACAGCATTCTTTATGCAACAGAAAATAGTTGCGTGGAGAAGATTCTGTGTAATCTTTGTTATGTTATTTCCACTCTGCAGTAATCTAAGACCATTGTTTTTAAAAATAAATTGTTGGTTTGGGAGAAATTCAGTATGATTTACATCCATCCATATGGAATTATGAAGTCTGGGTCTAATGTTTTCTTCTCCTTTAATTATTTCCTGTTTGGTTCAGCCTATGTGGAAACAGAAGAAAAATCCTATTTTTCCATAGGGTCAGGGTGCAGAATCCAGTGCACAAAACATAACAATTGACAGTTTTGTGTGTGCCCTTACATTTCACCTCTGCACTGGTTTTCCTTGCTTTTGGAAAAACTACTCTGTTGGTGGTGGCTGGAAATCTCTGAAGTAATTATGTTTAGTAGTAATGTTGCATTTTGTTTTCAGCTCCCGAAAGTTTAGCTGTATCTTTTTATTCTGATTCCTAATGCATAAGAAACATGAGGGTTTTTTTCCTTTTGGAGCTGACACATTCTTTAAAGATTCCTGATATCATCATTACTTTTAATAAACATTTGCTTCCACAACTTCCCTACTGTTTTTCAGCAGTCCTTTTTAATGCTTTCCCAGCACAGTTTTGCACTGGATACTTAATATTTTTATTTAATATATTTTTATGCTTTAAGAGCACATCAGCACATCTGCAACTCTGATGTAAGAAGAGGAATTTAAATTGTAAATCTCAAAACCAGGGCCTGCTGCTGAAGTCCTGCCAAGGATTTCATAATTTGGTTATGCCCTCCCAGAAACCCTCAATCAAACTAAAGATTGTGGAGCAGCCATTCTTTCATGCTTGTGAGAAAAACAGTCTATAATTCAATATACTGCCCTGAAGGGGTCTCTCCTAATGCATTATGGCATTTTACGTGTTGCTAAAACCAAATAGTAACTTGGCACTTCCTGTATGGCTGTAGTGCTTCAGAGTTTGTTTTTTGAGGGGGGACGAAAAAAACCCAGCTTCTTGACATCTGTTCATCTAAAAGAACAGATTATATGATACCAAGGGCCATGAATGCAGTGAGCTGCCCTTGTTGCTGAGCCGACCAGTGAGGAAATAATAATTGGATCCTTTTGGCTAGTCAGGCTTTGCAAGAGTAAAGATGTGAAGAGAACCATGGTGTTAGTTTGGGCAAAGGATTTTGTCCATTCACACCAAAAAGGCTAATACTTCTGAAGAATTGAATCTCAATCTGAAGATAGACCTATAACTTTTAAAAGGTTTCCATGACCGTAAACTGATTTCCAGTGATTTAACAAGGGACTCCTACCCATATCTGCTGTGTTTCTGATTTGAAAGTATTGTAGTACTGTGGTGTGCGTTCCTTACGGGCATGGGCTGGCAAGCCAGTTATAGTAATGTAAAGAGGCAGCTGTAAGTTAATCAGACATCTGAAAATCTAATTTTGAATGGGAAGAGAGGAGAAAATGATGAAGGCAAATCAGAATACAGTGCTATCTACTGTGAATACATTTGCTGGTTTCTCCAGTTAAAAATTGCCTCAGGTTTTATGCAGCATGCAAATTCAAATCTATGATGCTGTTCCTGAATTCAGTATAGTTCAGACATTTTGGAATAGGACTGCCTTGTTTTTATTTCCTCTTAAATAATATTCAGTACTTCATCAGGGATTTCTCTAAGACTAAACCTACCTTACTCTCTTGACTATGTTTAAAAATATATTCATATATATTATTATACACATGTAGTCAAAAAGCAAACTTGTCTTGCCATTACATGATTGAATATAGTTTTAAAAAATATTTTAAAGTACATTCAGCTCTTAGAGTCCATATTTCTGAGACTCTTGTGGTTCTGCATAAATGATAAAACTTTGGTCTATTTACATGTTATATGCATCAAAGTTCTTCTCTGCATTTTTTCTTTAGTCATCCAACAATTTAAATAGTAAATAAATATTAACAGATTATTTAAATATGAAGATATACAAATACACTACATGTATTGTTTTGGGTTTTTTTCCTGATCTGTTGAAAGAGTAAAAGAACAGTGCAGTATTAGGATTATATTTTTGGCTATCAAAATCCTCACTTCTACATATCAGACATGTTTTGTTTTTTTTTTTTTTTTTAATTCCTGTCTTTTTTTATGCTTATATACACATTTATGTCATAAATGGCTGCATTTTTCGAACTTGAAGCTTGTTCAGACTCAAAAAAAGGAAATCATGTCAGGTCTCTACTGACTGTGACTTGCAATATTTTCCAAAAACAAAAAGGTTTTGCAAAATGATATTGAAAGAAAGATGAAAAAGCTGCTCATTCTGAGTGTATATGCACCAGTGATAAAAAAAATATATAGACAACATGGCTTATTGATAAAAGTAGAAATTTTTCTGGTAGCATCTGTCTAATGTTTGAGGGCCAGAATGGAAGCACCTCAGCAGTTATATTTCTATTTACTTTCAAAATATGTTCTGTTTCAGTTACTGACAAATCATTATGAAAGATGCTGGAAGTATTATTGTTTGCCAAGTGGATGGGGTAACTTTGGTGCTGCCTCAGAAGAAGAACTTCATTTATCCAGAAAGTTGTTCTGGGGTATTTTTGATGCTTTATCTCAAAAGGTAAGTAATTTTAGTATTCATCTATTACTATAAAATCCTTACTGTGTAACCCTTTTTCTTAATCTGTAATTTTTATTCAGTTGATATCAACACTGTATCATGCACTTTTCAGGAAAAAAATACAGGCTTTAGTGAGTTTAAATCTTCCTCTTATAGCTTCTAATTTAATGTCGGTATAAAATATTATCTCCTAATTAAAAAAACTATGACACTAAAGCAATAATCTTGAAATGTATCTGTACAGATCTGTATGCTTTTCTGCTTAATAGTTGCACTTTCAGCACCCTTGAATCAATTCCGTGCTATACAGTAGTTTAATAATATGTCTTGGTATGTATTTATTGTTCATTCTGTGACTATTTCAAACAAACCTGTTTAAAATGTCATGATTTTAATTTCAAATCTAAGTGTTAAGGAATGCTGTGCATATTCCTCTGCTGTGCTGTCTTCTGTGGTATCTGAAAAATGCTTAGTGTTGTTACCAGTGAAGTCAACACTTTTCCTATTTACTTGAGCAAGATTAAGACTTGCATCTAACTTTCTGCTTTGGACAGTCAGTTCTCTTTATTTTCAGAACAAAAACTCAGTTTCATACTGAGTAAGAGTGCCATTCTCTGACTGCTTGGTTTCATCTACAGCTGCATCAGTTTCACCGGTGGTGTTGAGGGCTCCCTTTCACTCCTCACTTTCTGTCCCCTGTGTGTTCCACAGAAGTATGAACAAGAACTCTTCAAACTGGCTTTGCCTTGTCTGAGCGCAGTTGCAGGGGCCTTACCCCCAGATTATATGGAATCAAATTATGTCAATATGATGGAAAAACAGTCTTCAATGGATTCAGATGGGAACTTTAATCCTCAACCTGTTGATACCTCAAAGTAAGGAATTTGTTGCACCTGGAGGTTTCTTTGATCATGCATGTTGAAAAGGGGGAGGGGGGAGTCTGTTGTTTGGTATGATGTGAATTTGAAGTTTCTCTTCTGAATGCTTACTTTATAGATAAAATGGTGATCTTAATATTTTTATTTATGTATTTATTTTAAATCAAGTAAAGCAATAGCTAGCAAGTTGCAACATTAATTTCTTGGTCCACTTAGAATGTTTTTAATCTATTTTTACCCAGGAGATAGAACTATCCAATTGTCTTTATATGTCTGCTGCAAACAAACCACATGCTCTTAGAAGCATGAAAAAGTAGACAAGTCTACATCATCCCTGTCATTATTAACATATGTCAAGACACTAATTCCAATCTGTGTGAATGACAGTGTACCTACAGAAAATTGTTTTATTGTGCCTTCATATAACCTTTAAAATACGAATAATGGGAATTGGACAGAATAATCTTCATTCCCTCTAGGCAGCCAGACTATGGCCCTGCTTTTTAAAGTATCCTAGCCTGAAAAAGCACGTCTCTGAATGGAAATTTTCTGCTCTGATTTTTGACTGCAGCAAGCATGCCATTTCCCTTTGTATAGAATAGTCTTACAGAAGCATGGCTGTGGATTATATTTTTAAAAATACCTGTTGTAAAACATTTGCTTCACTTGCCCCTGTGAGTTTTCTGCCTGTATTAACGTTGAGCACACAAGATGCTGTCAGTAGATTGGCACCTTCCTTATAGCATGTTTGTACATGTATGCATGTCTAAATACTGCAGTAAAAGTCATAATCCAATCTGGAGCATAGAAAGGACATCAGTGACCATTTAAATTAATTTTTCTAAGATGTAGCTGAAATTTATGAAGGTTTTTAACAAATTTTCTTAAGAATATTATATTATCATTCAATTGAGTTTTTATCTGGTGTCATTTCAGAAAAAATGTAGATAGCTGGAATAGATTTGAAAAAATCAGAAAATGTTATTTGATATTACTGAAATTATATATCACTTCATTGCTGTAGGAGTCAGCAGTTCTGTGATGTTTCAAGACAAAGAACTGCTGCTATCATTGTAACCTCCAAATTATCCTACATTCTTTTAACATGCAAATCCAGCTTTATGTTGCTTACTAGTACTGGACTTACTTGTGTGAAGGTATAGATAATAGGATGTTAGTGTGCTTGTAATTTTATTGCATTTCTGAAATTATTTGAAGTATTATAGTATTAATAAGGTTCCCCTCAAAATACAATCTTACAAACAATAAAAACCTGCTGACAGTGCTGGATGAAATGTTTTCTGACCTTTGTGTGACTGTGAGGCTCTTGCAAACTGTTACTGACATAATTTGGTTTTACCTTTCTGCTTTTTGAAAAAGACTGAAAATCCAGACTTCTATTTCACAGTAGATGGCACTCTAACACCACTTGTATTGAAATTCTTTGTTAGGAGGGCAAGGTATTACTATTTCCTCAGTGATCAAAAGTAGTTATTTTCTTTCATTTGTAGCAATGCTGATGAAGTAAACAACTGATATTTGATAAATATTTTGGAATATATAAAATAGATAATGTTTCAAGAAAGACAGCACACTTAGTTTATAATGGACATGTGCAATAAGTTACTACCATATTTTTGAAACTGTACGTTGTAGTTATGGCTTATGACTAAGAAAATACAGGACAAAAAGCACTCGAGCTTGATCTCATTACTGATTTTTCCTTGCACATATGTTTCAAAGAAGTTAAATTCCTACAGCATCTATGGTTGTCATTCAGTGCCCATGAAATAATTCCAATATCTTCCTTGATTTAATTGGGCCTTGGAGCAAACTGTATGTGAAAAACAGGAAAGGGTGTGTGCATTATTTATTATTTTCAAGTTTTCTTTACAAAGAAAAGCATTAAATTTTAGCCTGTGTGATATAATGTTGATTTGCTTTTCCCTTTCAGCATTACAATCCCCGAAAAGCTAGAATATTTCATTAACAAATATGCAGAACATGCTCATGACAAATGGTCAATGGAAAAGGTAAAATCTACCTTCCTCTTAAAGCAAAATCATATTTTTATTTGAATAATTTTCATCCTTAAAATATTTTATTCTGAATGATATTATTTTTCATGATGTTACAAGTTGGTATGTAGGTAAGATATAGATATACTATTTTCTTGAAATATATTTGCAGGAAAGTTTTTAAAATGCATATGAATATTTCAAAATAGGGTTTAATCATTTCATAATTTTTTTTGCTGACTTTTGAGTAAATATAATTGGTTATTGTTTAACAGTTTTATGGACCTGAATTTTCTTTTTTTTTAACCTAATAAGCTCTTTATCCTTTTTATTCCTTTGTGCATTTTGTTGTCCAATATTAAAAAAATAGTTCCTCAACTGTAGTACAGTATTCTGCTTTATAAAAATCATTGAAAGAAAAATGTATCCATATGGTTGCTTTGGTAATCGTTATTTTGCAAAAAGATGGCATGCTGGATGATCAATATTTTAATTTGTAAATAATATAAATGTTGTTTGAGAAAATAATAGAAAGGAAACTTTAAGAGAACAGCTCTGCAGAAGCATTATTCAGTTAATTTCTACCAATGGAAAGGATTTTTCATAATTTTTTGTGTTTCCCCATTTTATCCTTCTTATTCAGTTTGCCAATGGATGGACCTATGGTGAAACATTTTCTGAATCTGCAAAAGTGCAACCACTAATGAAACAATATAAGTTACTGTCTGAAAAGGTAAGGAATTTGTTCATGCTTGATTGAAGGTTGCTGAAATATCACTGAAAATATATTGCCTTGTCTTTTAAATGTTTTAAGAAAAAAAATACTTACGCTATATCAGCTAATGTGTGGTTGTTGCCTTTCTCAAAATTCTGAAAAGATAGAGAAAGGTTTCATTGTATAATAAATAGGCCACTCAAACCTTTTCTCTCAAAGCTGAATCTACATGGCATAACTTACAGTGAAACCAAAATGTGATATTGCCACTCTATTTTTGCAGTAAGGTCACACAGGAATGCCTTCTTGCTTAGTGGTCTAGGTTTAGCCTTTGTGTGGTCTCCAGCAGAAAACCACGACATCTGGAGAATTTGATATAAATGAAGAAATGCTGAATGAACTGGGTTTCTTCAGCTTAAAGGGGAGAAAGTTGCTGGAGATACGGTCTTGGTTTCCTGGTTCCTAAGCATTAGTTACAGAGAAGATGGATGGATGGATGTATTCTCTTCACAGGGTGCACAGTGACAGGAGAAGAGGCGATGGCTGTAAGCTTCTTTAGCAGAAATGCTTTCTAAAAATTCTTCTTACCTTGAGAGATTAAATGTCACCCAAAAAGGTGGTGAAATCAGCTGCATGTTGAAAGCATGATGCAGCAAGACCTAGATAACCTAATCTTGATAGCCCAGTTAGGTACTTTATCTGAACTCAACAGAAGGTAGAGGCAGATGTCCAGAGATCTCTTCCAACACAGACTTGTTTATTATTCTGTGATTATGGTTTTTGGTTCATGTAGCAGATAAAACACTGCATTACTTCTGATAATTTCTGTTCCACCCTTGATTTCATGCTATTAACACAGTTTTCCCTGAGATCATCATCTTCCTGCAGGGCCAGAATTCTTTTCCCCTCTGGAATGATAAATAAACTTTTTAAAATCTATATGATTTATTTGCATCATTTTAATAACCCTGAGCCATAATGGTTGAATTCAGCACATTTCTTTGCATCTCAGTATAACCAGGACTAAGTCCAACAGTTACTTTTTGCTCTGTACAACATAAACAAGTTAATTACTGCATGTACTTTCTTCTAGGAGAAAGAAATTTATCGATGGCCGATCAAAGAATCACTCAAAACCATGCTGGCATGGGGATGGCGAATTGAAAGAACGCGGGAAGGAGATTCCATGGCACTGTATAATCGGACACGTCGCATATCTCAGACCAGTCAAGTGAGCCACTTTCCTAAAAACTTTGTGTTATTCTCTGTTATTAATAATAACTGCCTTTTGAAAGGAGGCTTTTCAACTTTTAGGGCTCTATATGCTCATACACATGCTTCTGAAAATAATGTCACACATAGGAAGAAAAGCCTGGACACTGTTCTTTTTAAAGCAAGAGGTACCTGTTACTGCATAATCCATAGAGCAGAGCCTGTCAGTGCCTCTTTTCTAGCCACACTTGTGTCTGTGTCATCCAGGAAACCTCTGTCACTTTTTATCCTCCTTTGACCATTTGTGTCTGTAAGAAGCAAACCTCTGACAAGTTTAGACAGTAAAAACAAAGAATAAAGACACGGCAATATTTTCTGGATGGGGAGGAGGGACAGAAGGTAAAAGAGAACTATTTATAGGTTTTAGTCTTCAATGTAGAAATAGGGTTGAAAAGCTAATTTAAAAGTTTAATTTTTGCCTGAATTCAACTTAAACTAGATTGTGTGATATTGCTGAGAAAAAAAAAGAATCTCTAGATAATGCAGAGATTTAATCATAACTTTATCCTTGTTTATAGTAAGTTCAAACTCTAAATGAGTTCAGGTGAAATTTTTATTTAAATGAAAGGGATTTGTGTCTGATAGCCATCTGACTTTGGGAACAAACTGTGTTGCACTTTGCCTAATTCTCACTGAAGTTTACTACCCCTGATATATTTTCAGCTGTACCACAAAAATCTTGCTCTCTAGAGATTTACAAGTGACTTTTTCTTTAAATTTCCTAATTACTTTCAGTGTCTCCTAACATTAACTTCTTCATATTAAATGCTTGTGTAACTCCCCTGTTTTGCACATTTGTCATTCAGATCTCTGTAGATACAGCCCATGGTTACACTCCTCGAGCAATTGACATGAGCAATGTCACCCTCTCCAGAGACTTACATGTAAGTCAGAAACATCTAAAATGCTTATGGTTTGTTCTACAATTTAATTTTGTCTGTTTTGTTAGTTTATTTTAAACAATTTGGTACCAAATATTACCTATTTTGATATGCTTTGGATTTGGTGGGGGCTTTTTGGTCTTTTTCATTGTTGCTCTTTGATCCTCTATTGCTTAAAATCATGGTTCATGTTGAAAACCTTTGAAATTTTCTTTAGTTCTGGATTGATTTTCTTGTGAACATTTGCCATTTTGAAAAGAATCCTGTTTAGAAGAGCTAGCAGCATCAAATTTTTCTGTTACTCATTCATTTCTCCACCATCTTTTCAAAGCATTTTGTCAATACTCTTTATCTCTAAACTGAAGGAATGAGAATCAGAAACCATTAAGTACTGTGAGAACAGAGAATGAAGGAATTGGAGGTAGGATTTTGACAGATGTGTCCGCAGGTTGCTGTTATTTGGACCAATGTATGTTTTAGTTGATGGTCTGTTGCTGTCATTAGATAGAATTTTTTTCATGGTGCTTGCTGGAGTATGGTGCTAGGTTTTACAGTCTGCTAATTTCCTGTGAGTACAATTGCAATGTAATGTAGGCGTATACTAAATAGCTTTAAATGAGTTAGCATGAGTGTTTGTACCAGTCTAGTGATGGCAACGTGGTGTTCAAAGATGACTACAATTGAGTCCTGAAACACAGGCTTAACTTTGCCCATACTGAGCTTTGCCATATTGCAAACAAGCAGTGGTAGTAAATTAATTGACTAACAGTGCAGTATATACACTACTGTAGTCTAAGCAAATTCTCACATTGGATTTTCACTCCTTGATTACTGTCTTGCAGTTTCCAGTTTCATAGTTGTAGCAGTTTTGGATTTGGGACTTCTGTTTGTCCCTTGCTTAGTTTTTTTATGCTGTACCCTCTAACTCTTGTCATTACTTGTAATTCCTTTGTAGCCCTTAGCTATAAGGCAGAGTTTGTTTGCTTTATGATTAATTTGCCCTATGAAGAGAGGTCTTCTTTGAAACCCGCTTCAAAATCTGTTATTAAAAGCTAAGCAAATTTAATTCAAATGTAATTTCAGCTGTTAATTGTTCTGATATAGATACTGAGGAAATTTATACAAATGTTGATTATTAACGAGATCTGAGTTTTAAAAATTAACTATGTGTAATTTTGAACATTTTTGAAAATGTTTAATACCTTTCAAATTGGAGTTCAGGGTTAGATAGCAAGACTTGTAACCATGTCTTAAATTGTAAGTGCATTGTGAGTGCAAAATACTCCTCATTTTTAAGTCACCTGGTCACATCCTAGCTCCATGAGCAGCTAGGTCTTGCTCTAAAAACATCGTCATAGCACTCTGCTTTACTAGGTTCTATGAAAACACAGATTACTGTGCATCCTTTTAAGGTCCTAATTTGGATTATCAAAATGCCAGGATCAGAGTGTGCATGACAGAAGGCACCTACCATACACAACAGAAATATATTATCATTTATTCAGTGGACAAATGTTCATGAAACAAATTGTCTTGTGGACAGATAAGTAATGGTTGAAAACTTGCTCAGTTCATGAGTATTCTCACAAATAAAGAAATTGGTATTGAGAAAATACAATTACTCATTACTCAAAATCCTTGCTGAAGATGAGAAAGTCTCTGTAAGTGCATGAAATAAATGTAAAGTGAAATCTGCAGTAAATTCCATCACTCTCTACAATTAGAGAATACACAGCCAGGAGGACAGTAGAGGTAAAAAAGTAGAGTTTAAAACAGTAGAGTTTAAAAAGTCGTTTCATGTTGAAACACATCCTACTAGGTGGACACTGGAGAGCTTGTCTGTTTTGTTTGGGGTCTAGCTTCTAGTTCACCAGTCTGAAGAAGTTTCTTTTATAGGAAAAAGATATGGACTAATTTATGCTCTGAATGGTCAGTGGTTTTAACAGTGTGGTCACACAAATGAGCACAGTATCCACAGAGAAGACGCTATATCCTTGAGTTTATAATTAATCTGCCACAGCCAGCAATAACAATGTTGATTCAGTCCTCTGGCTCGCTGTTCTCTCTTTCCCTTAACAGTGCCTTCAGAGGGTTCTTTTTGCCCTTGTTTTCAGAATCAAGCCCCCCATCAGACTCCCCAGTACTATTTCCAGACTATTCTTCTCTTTGTGGTTGTTTTCTGCAATATGAGTTCTTTCTTCAGCACCAGGTTCCTGACTCATACCCATGCTGATTCTACCCAAATTCTATACCGTATTTTTTTCAGTAAAAACTTGTTTCCAGTGAACCAGTACAGTGTAATTGTATTACACTTCCCAGAGAACAGAACTTGTTATTTAATATCAGCCAGAAACTTGTCCTTCTTGAGAGTTATTCATTGCAACCCATATCACTAAGTTCTCCATTTTCCTAAGGCTATGGCTGAGATGATGGCTGAAAACTACCATAACATATGGGCAAAGAAAAAGAAACTGGAGCTTGAAGCAAAAGGTAATGTCAACTATATGTATTTACAATATTTTAAGTTTTCTGTGACTACCTTAGGTCATGCATTTCAAAAAAAAATAAAAAAAAGAAGGAAAAGGAACAGAAAATTTAAATTGACAAAGAAGAAACAGTGAAGTATCTATTCTTGACTTTTATTTTTAGTGCCTGAAAAATTTTATAGTACCCATTGTAACTCTTCTTGTTTAGTCTACCAATTCAAATATGTCAAGGGAAGGAAACTCAAAGGTTGTAAATAAATATAAGCACATAAATCCATTTTCCTTTTAGCATTAATCTTTCAGACTATTACCCAATGGGCTATGATTTCATTTGTATTGCTTCTTTTACTGCAGGTAGATCTGAAGGGTGTTTACTAAGTACTGCACATATCATGTGTTGAATTGATAAGGGGAAAAACCTAGAGCAGATGCTTGATTCCATATAAAAATTGCATGTGCTTCATAATCTCTGCTCATTTAAATGAATTTTTTTTCATCTGTTGTGTAATTTACTGTTTTTCATCTGTGTTAAAAGCATTTTTTATTTGTAGTAAATCTAATTTTTTTTTTTCAGGTAACACTATATTAGCTAATGGAGAAAACAAGCTCTCAGTTGCAAATTATTGAAGCTAGGGTTTTGCCTTATCTGAAGGTGTCTAGTTGTGTATTGTATGCACCAAAGTTGGTCTAAATTTGTAAAATTCCAGAAAATGCATATCAGTTAAGGTTTTATATAAAAGCAGAATTCTATTTGGAAGTGCCTTTGATAATCACTTTATATTTCCATGCCTTTAATTATATTTCCCCTTTATATAATTTTTATATTATTTCTTTTCTGTAAAACCTTTTTCAGGATAAGTAGCCTCAGGATGGGCCAAGTTTGGGAAGTCATAGACTACAGAAAGATGAAATATTTCAATATTTCAACTGCGTTTCACAGCTTTGAAAGCAGAATTTTGCCTATCAGAAGCACTTCAATGGGAATACTCTATAGTGTTGGGTTGTGCACTATGGGAAGGCTGGAGGTGGCTGTAGTGACTGAAGGCTTCTGATAGAAAGGTTTTGTATGTGAAAAGTAGATGAATTTGTCAGCTGAGCAAAACTTGACCTTCAGAAATTCTGAGGGTTTTCCTCCAGTATATTCATTTGCTAGTCTTTTTAATTTTTTCCCCATATGCAAAGAAGAAAAGAATAATGTGGATTTATGTGCATTTTGCTGTCTTCAGCTGTCCTGTGGTACAATTACATTATGTTGGTGATAAGAGAATAAAATCCAATCATCCCAATGTTTAAGACTGTACTTCCTAAAACAAATCCAGACTAAACAAAAAACCCCAATCGACCATCAGACTTGCCCGTTAGGTTTTCATTTTGCATGTACTTAAATGGATTCAGGCAGAACTAATTGAAAAAATCAGAATATGTACCTTAAAAAAAAATCATCCAGTGGTATGTCTCCAATATTCTCTATAGGGAATTTGTTCCTTTTAAAAACTATTATTATTATTAGATACTTTCTTTAGTGGTTTTTTTTTTAGAGGTAAATCTTATCACTACCCCTGCAGTTTCTTGGGGTTTCAGAGAAGTTGCAACAGGAATTTATTGTGTTGTGTTATGTGATAGTGATTTTAGAAGCTGAACTCCTGAGAATGTTGCTTTTTATGCAGATATTTACATTAAGAATAGCAGCTTTATTTTCCTTCCAAATTAAATAGCTACATGCAGTAGATATCAATACATCAAATTTTAGTTAGCAATACAATGAAGTTTGTTCTTTTTACCTGTGGTTTTGCAGCGTTCTTTTGATTTTGCTGCATAGGAGTGAGAACCATGTTTGAATGATGTATTCTAATTTTCTGTCTTAAATTTATTACTATAAAGTAGAACTGTATCACTTTAATATATGTTTAGATGTTTGTATATCTTGCTAAACTTGATGAACTCTGTTATTAGAATGTTTAAAAGCAGAACGTCATATATGTTTATATATTTGTTTATGTATATGTTTTCTTAGGAAATTATGTATTATTTATTGAAATATTTTCGGTTTCATTAAATGAAGTTGCAATTGTAATAGATGTTTGTAACCATGATGTTGTTAAGCATTTTTTTTCCTTAAGGGTTTTTTGCAATAGGTTCAGCATATTTAGCTTGTACTTGCAGCAAATATGTTGGAAAGATGTAACCACATCTCAGTTTCTATCTGGATATTTTTTAAAGTTTGTGTAAAGAAACAGACAAGTATGTTGTTATTTCAGACTAGAATGTAACATGCTGTGTATTATTGTGATAGTACTTTTACATACGGTGACTTACCATGTCAACAGATAACTCTTTAATTTTAATTCTCTTGATGCTCCATAGTAGGAGGAGGCAACCATCCCCTTCTTGTCCCTTATGATACACTCACAGCCAAAGAAAAAGCGAAGGACAGAGAAAAAGCACAGGATATTCTGAAATTTCTACAGATTAATGGATATGTTGTCTCCAGGTAATTCTCAGTTCAGTATTAATGTCACAGAAGGTTTCTGATAGTCCTCAGTGGTCTTTTTTGTTTTGCTTTGTGGTTTGGTTGGTTGTGGTGGGGTTTTTGGTTTCTGTTATTGCTTGTTTTTTGAGGTTTCTTCTATCAAACTACAACTCTATGATTATTTTTTATCTTTCACTTCCTGGGAATAAGGATGAGCTCCTTCATATAAAACATTGTAAGGAAGACATTAATTACAGAGTTAGTAGCAGGGGTTTTGGAAGGCATGAACAGAATTCTCCAGAATGTCTGCATGTCTTCTACCTTTCCTTTTAATATTGCAGCTTTTTCTTTCTGGCATGTGTCCATGCATCCAACTGTTAGTAAACTTACTAGTTTTCTACAAGTGATGGAATTATTAAATCCTAGTTACAGGTTCACACACATCTTCAAACACATGTCTCTCTCTAAAGGAATTTCTAGACAGTTGGTAAGATAAGACAGTTTTATTTCTAAATCATACAACTAATTAATTTCAATTGAGTTCATTTACAGTATTATTTTTTAAACAATCCACAGTGTAAATGTAATAATAGTGAATAGTCTGCTGAATAACATGCATAATTCATTTTAATATAGTGTATATACCTTCTAAATGTAGCATGAATAAATTTTTCATTAATTTGGAATCTTTTCTGCCTTATCAGCATGACTTAGGAAATCAGAATCTCTAGAAAAGGCTGAGCCTTGCATGACTTAAACATTAGTAAGTTAATGAAACAGTCACTGAGATCAATTTAAGTAATCACTGTGAATTAGCCTTGCACATCTACCTAAAATCTGCCTGCTTCCATTCTTTTCTATCAAATATGAATTCCAGCCTGTTTCTAGAATCCCACAGTTAATCTGATAATTTTGGTAAAATCTCACAGGTTAGCTGGAATAATTGAGTTTACTTCTGCTCAGTGCAGTAGGATGTACAAAGTGGGATGCCAGATAGCAAAGGTTTCTTTCCTTATTCCCTGTCAATATGATCAACTGCAATCAGGAGTAATAACCCTTTTTATTCCTGTTAAATACAAGAGAAAAGTGCCTTTTAGGGTTTTCTGGGAGTGGCAGGTTAAGAGGGATGGTAAAACAACCATTAACTTGGACACACCCGTAGTCTTGTAACTAATTCTTGCTACATCTGCACCCTCCTGTGCTGGTTAAATGCAGCCTTTTCCGCGATGTTAAACTCAGAGTACTTGCTGCACCTTTGATAGCTACCTTGTCTAAACAAACAAGGGCCTGATTCATGTTTTAATTTGGTTTGCTCACCACCCTACTTTCCATATATGCCTTGCTCCCGTTTCTTTACAGTCTTTGACAGTGACCGTTCAGGTCTCTGCACCCCCATGCAAAATGGCTTCAGGGAAGATAGAAACATTTGCCCCCTACCAAGCATGTGGCACTCTGGCCCATTTCAGCTGCTGGTGCAGAAGCCCTCACTCATCTTACTGACACGGCTCCTTCACATTAGCTGGAATTTTTTTAGACCACAGCAGTCCCACCTCAGTGGCAGGCACCTGGGACTTCCAGTTTCTGGAGTTGCAGACCCTGCTCTGTGCCCTTGACTGTCTGTCTGCAATGGCTGCGACCAAATGCGCTTATGCCAGTCCCCTGCTGAAGCTGCCACTCTGGCCTTGCAGCCTGTAGGGCCCATAGAGCTGTTCCCCAAAGGTATCTCTAACTACTGATTCTTGAGACCTTCTTTCACCTCACTTGTCACAGACCTGGGGGCACCTACACCCCAAGCCTGACTCCAGTTGCTGGCCCAGTATCCAGCTCATGCTGACCTTGACAGTAGCTGCCATCCACTTCTGACAGCCGATGGAATAGTGAGTGACATTACACAGAGATACAGGTACTAAGGCATTTAATAGGAATATAGGACAAGCTCTAGTGATAAGGTACAGGGCTTAGTCACTCAATTGATTTGACAGCTTACATGTGACCAGCTATTTTGAAATCTGTTTTCATCCCTTCTGCGCTTTGCTTTTTATTCTTCCCTCCTGTACAGTCTGTCGTTGCCTTGTGTACTGAGCTGCCTCGAATAATTCTCATGTCCCTTTCTCTTAGGAGTTCCAAAGTTCAGGTGCCCTCTCCAAAGTTGTGTCTGAAGTTTCTTAATGGTCCCTTAGTTAGTAAACTTGAGAGTTTTGTTCTCTGGCGTTGTTTCCTTTACATTTTGTCTACCAGATTTGTGTCTCTAGGCATATGCTTTAATTTAAAGCATAAATGTGCAATACACAGGCAATTTTATTCTGTATATGCACAGTAAGTATACTTTTTAAACTTGCAGCCTAGCTGAGTACAAATTTAACTTGGTGCATGAGTCAGGGAGATGAGGTGTGACTGATTCCCTCGCTGTTTAAGAATAGCTGTTTCATGTGCCATCAATTAAGTCCTGATCCTGCACCAACAAGGCTTGTGCCAATGCTAGCTTGTTGCTAGGGATGTCATCCCATGACATGGATTCACGCTTTGGAGTTTCATTCTTGTAGAAAGATGATTTTTTTTTATCAGACTGGTAAATAACATGGATGGAACATGCTGGAAAAGTGATTACAAGCAGACTTTTCGGGAAAAGTTATAGTGATGGATATTTAGATTTACTTCTAGTTTGATTGTTTAAATCAAAGTATTTTTTCAGCTTCCAAACTTCCTCACCCAAGAATCAGTCCCTGTAGGAAAATGTAAGATATTACAAGTAATGGAAAGAAATAAGAATAATAGTGGATTATTTTGATTGACAAGTGTAATTTTTTTTCTAGCCTTCTGGTTGGCAAATCTACTTGTGTCTTAAAAAATTGCTCAAAATCTAAGTAAGTGTGAGACTGTTGTTTGCATTAAACACAACAAAATCTTATATTAATTAGCACATGCTCATTACCAGAAAAAATTATGTCAGAATACATGGAGAGGTAAGACTACTTGGAGTTCTTCTGTATGTGTAAAAATTTACTTGTTTCCTTTTACAGAGGACTTAAGGACCTAGAATTAGACACGCCTTCCATTGAGAAACGCTTTGCCTATAGTTTCCTTCAGCAGCTTATAAGATATGTGGATGAAGCCCATCAGTATATTTTGGAATTTGGTATGATACCCCTTGCACATTTTTTAAAACAATTATTAGCCAAGATTTCTGATGTTATAAAAACAACCAGAAATTTTTTTTAAAGATTGGTACATTTCTGGAGTAGTTTTCCCTTTAATTTCCCATAATTGATGAAGGTCATGAATTTTGAAGTTACGAAACTGCCATTCATTCCAATTTCCCATATTCGTTCATCAGATTAAAAATTTTCAGTAAAAATTTATGACTTTCATTCTATGAAAAAGAAAACTAGCTGCCTCCTTGCGTTTATGAACAAAATTATAATCTCTCACATGTGCACAATAGTAGTTTCACATGTAATCCCTTTTTCACATGTAATCCCTTTTTCAGAGAGCAAATGAAACCAGTCATTTGTACCATTCTGAAATTTTCTCTCAAAAAGGGAATAGAGAAACATCTTCAACAAACTCCCACAATGGGAATGCTCTTTCACAAATATCCAGCACATGTTTTGTCAACAGCACTATGAAGGATTTATCTTCTTTTGGAGAAGATAAAAAAATATGAAAGTTTGTTGACCCAAGCCGACTTCTTACATGACCAGTAAAAGCCAAAAACACCTGGCCAGATTCTGCTTCTGTTGTAACCGTTTTTGTTGCAAGGTTATATAACATATGCTGTGCCTCATAGTCATAAATGCTGTAAATGACAGTAACTGGGACATCAGGGTGATTGTTTTTTAGGCGAGCATTGATTTATTCAATCTAGTTTTAATGTGGAAATTTGGCAAATTTAGGAGTTATTATATGCCATGGTTACTTACAGCAGCAAAAGCCTGGTCTTGATAACTCACCAGGCTACTTCTGCTGCTAATGCTTGATTACCATGGCTTCATCATTCTTAATTACATAAATTTGGGATAACTGCAAGAATGATAATGATTAAATACTGAAACACTAGAAACACTGGTGGAACAAATACCGTTTGAGTCCTTCAATAGATTAATGGAAAGAAGACATTAAATAAATGAGAAATAGTTTGGGAGCTGTAAGAGATTTTATTTTGAAAGAGATTTTGTTTTTCATGGTAAGGGAGGAGAGAAGCAATTTAAATTTTAGTTGGATAGATCTAACCATTAATTTTGTTCTTTAGTAGCAAGTTCATAAATAAGGAATGAGAATTCATTAATTCCATTTCTCCTGGGAACAACTGCAGAAAGATGTTTTATTAGAATCTGAGTTCATGTTTCAAAATTGTCACCTGTAACAGGAAAAGATAAACACAGCACCAGAATTTTATCTCACAAAAACATCCATATCTCTTTGTACTGTGAGATGCCTACACTTTTATGAAGATTTGGGCAGTTATTCTTTATACATTTTATTTGCTGTTACTTTTCCTCTAATGAGGTAGTCATAAAATGCCACTTTAACTAGTGCCTATACTCTTTGAAGTACCTTAAATCTACATCTAAGGATGACCAGTATTATTTGTTTATAGTGTACATTTCCTAAGAAAAATTCAGGGTAGACTGTAATTACGATAAATAACAAGAAACTTATATTTCTTCTCTCTGCAGATGGTGGCAGCAGAGGCAAAGGAGAGCAATTCCCATATGAACAAGAAATCAAGTTTTTTGCCAAAGTACAGTATATTTTTGCTTATTCTTTGTCAACATAGTGATTAACAGAAGTGAGAACATATTTTTTAGTAACTGTTATTGTTATAGTGGTGTTTTTCTGTGTTAAATTCATTCTTTTATTAATTAAAAACAGCAGTAATAAAAATAGCTTGAAAACAATGTGGGATGAAATATAGATGTAGGAAGATTACAAGACTATATTTTTTATCCTCATTATTTCCTGCTCCATGATATGCAGCTACTCACATGATGTTATTCAGAAGCTCCCTACATTTTCTGTTTTCTGGCTTAGTCTAATTTTGAAGGTTTTTCTCTTTTACGATATTCAGGTGGGTTAATGTGAGCAATAGTTATTGGAATTAACACGGCTGTGTATCTCTCAGTGCCGTGGTAGTTATTTCTCTTGTTTTAAAACCGTGTTGTTGTCTCCATCACGGAGTCAAACAATGGCAGAGGTTGGAAGGACTCTTTACTTAGCACTTTCAGAGAGCCATGTCCAGACATCTTTTGAATATGTCCAAGGGTAGAGACTCCACAGTCTCTCTGCTCGACCTGTGCCAGTGCTCAGTCACCCTGACAGAAAAACTTGTTTCCTGATGGTCTGTGAGAACCTACCATGTTTCAGTTTGTGCCAATTGACTGTGGTCCTGTCACAGTTGAAAAGAGCTTGGGTCCATCTTCTTTACCTGCTCTCTTCAGATATTTACACACATGGATGAGATTATCCCTGAGCCTTCTCTTCTCCAGGTTAGGGTCCCACCTTCCTCATTCTCTTGTCGTTTGAAAGATCCTCTAGTTCCTTAATAGTTTTGTGACCCTTTGCTGGACTCTCTCCAGTATGTCAATATTTCTCTTGTACTTGGGAGCCCAGAACCAGACAAAACACTTGAGATGTGCTCTCACCAGAGTTGAGTGGAAGAACCCTCTCCCTGGACTCTCTGACAAGCACTCTCTCTACTTCAATCCACGCTGCTGTTGGCTGCCTTTGCAATAAGATTTCATTTTTGGCCCATGGTCTGTTTGCTGTCCACTGAGGATCCCCTGGTCCTTCTTTGAAAAACTGCTTTTCAGCTGATTAGCCCTCAGTGTATCCTGGTGACTGAACTCATTCGTCCCTAGGTGCAGGACTTCACACTTTTCACTTCCCCTTCCTCTTGATAGCCATGAAATTCCTCTCAGCATAATTCTCCCTTTTCTGTCACAATTTTGCACATTATAAACCAAGAAAATCTGCCGTTGCCTTTCACACATAAAATCTTGTATGATATTTACCTATTCAAAATGCCTTTTGAATTCATTAGTGAGTAGGAAAAGGTGACTGTTTGCAGCATTTTCTATCTCTGGTGTCATTGTAACAACAGTAAGTTGTTATTTCTATGCCTTAGAGTATTTCCATGTGGTATTATTTGTCAGGCTGATTGACTCAGAAGCTAGCATCTCGCTCTCTTGTGAACCATGCTCCAAAAGGGAAGCTATTTCATATTTTCTTTTTGGCCATTTATTTTGCATCAGCTGCTGTCTGACACCTGTAGTGGGCACTGAGTAATAATCACCACAGAAAGTAAACAGAAAAACTTCTGTGGCACAAGCCCTTAGTAAGTGATATTATTTTGAAAAATCTAGAAATAAGTGCTGTTAGCATGCTGACAGTTGTAGGTGAAATTTTTTAAACCTGCATTAAAAGGACCAAAAAGCAATAGTTGTATTTGGTTATGTGTTATAGGAAAAATCTTAAATTGTGAGATAAAATTAAATTATACTTTCTGCCTTGTACTCCTCCTAAAAACCCCCACAGATAAGTCCCAGTGATAATGTAATTTTTTTTTCTGCTGCCTTACTTGGTGATGTATTAAGTGCCTTGAATATTAAATAAATTCAGAGAAATAGCTATTAAAGAAAAAATCCAAACAGACAGAAGTTTTAAGACAGAAAAGCTGTTTGAAATCTCCTGTCTTTAGTTGTGACCTACAAAGTATAATACAGAACATAGTAAAGAAAGTCCTGAGATAACCACTCTTTCTGATTTAATTTCAGGTTGTGCTCCCTTTGATTGATCAGTATTTTAAAAATCATCGCCTGTATTTCTTATCTTCAGCAAGTAGGCCTCTCAGCAGTGGAGGTCATGCCTCTAATAAAGAGAAAGAAATGGTGACAAGGTAAAGCTTAAAATAATATTTATGTCTATGCATATGTGTGTTGGTCTTTAAAGAGCAGCAGTTGAATGTGGGCAAGTGAGAAGTGGGAGGCACAGAGATATTTTTATGTTCACACAAATTAAGCATTTTTAGCTTTAATTTCCCATTAGGAAAAATCATTTTATAAAATGGAGAGGAGTACAGAGTTATTATATGGTGTTTAAAAGGTGATGATTTTAGCATGCAGGGAACTTCAATTTATCCTTATATTCAACAGCAAAACACTTGCACAGTCTCTGGCACAGGCTATACAGTTATGTATCAGTTTTCTGATATTTCTAACTGTTAGAAATAGGTATATACTGAAATCATTATTCCTGCAAAATTTTATGTTATATTTATAAGCCAAACTTTTTTGTAGCTGAATTTCAATAAGTATCATTATTAATATCCATCATAAAAATAAGGGAGTTGCATTCTTTCTGCTCTATAGTTTTATAAATAGTAATGAGTAGTACTTTCACAGAAATATTTGATTCTTTCTCTGAAGTTACTCTTTTTTGCAGACCATCTCTCCAAGATGTTTTAATTTTATTTCACTTCTGATTGAATTGAAACCCACATTTCCCATTTAGTAAGGTAGATTACAAGCTTCACACAGGATCTCTTGAGTACCTGTAACACGGGCATGTATGATGGTTCCCTTCTTGGCTGTTCTTGGGCATGACCCATGCAATATTGAATTGCTGCATTTTGAGGCTGACAGCCAGTTGGTGGTCATTCAGACATGCAGGGCTTGCAAGATTGTGTGAATGCTGAGTGAAGTTTTTATCACAATATTAAGCTCAAGTAAGTAATGGCTGTATTGACTTTGCATCACCTCATGGACTAATCTGAACTGGCAGCTTATCTCAATGCTGTTCTTCAAGGGATTTAAAAACTTTATCAAAATGCATGCATATAAATAATTTTCCAGTCTTATGAGCTGCTAATTTTCTGTCTGTAATGTCCTGGATAACAGTATTTTTACAGATGTTAAGTCATGCCAATAAACTCCCTACTTCTGGAAAATGTCAGCTATATCACCATACCTGCTGCATAGAGATCCAGGATTTATACACATATGCTCTGTAGCTGTGTGAGATTCCAGAACTTACAGTCCTGCAAAAAGATCAGAGCTGCTGCCATACTTGATTGGGTTATGTGCTATCCAGATGTGTCAGCCAAGCAGAAGAAAATAGATGCAGGGAAATCTTGGATGAGTAATAGCTAATTCCATTGAGTGCACCTCCTACACAGAATTTGTTTTAAGCTAAGGGCAGCTCCTGGCCGCTTTCCTTCTCCAGTGGCGATAAACTTGCATTCATTAAGCTGTGGAAGAGTATAATTTTGGATATTGATAATGTAGTGAAAGTCTTGGCATATGCAACAACCATCCCATATTCAGAAAATGCAGTTAATCCAGATCTATTTTGCTGACAAATATGAGTCAGACTTCTTCCTGAAATGTGGTGGCATTATATGCTGTTGTATTTGTAACCAACCTCTTCATGATTGGGTTTTTCGAATTTCTCATCCAGTAGACCAAATTACAGTCTAACTGCTGTAGTTGTATGGAATTGGTTCTGAATATCAATCTGGGTATTGGAAATTTGGATTTATTTATTTATTTGGCCTCAACTAAAGACACTGTAGATGATAGTTTCAGTCTCACTTTGTGAAAGCATAGCATCTGCTGAATGGTACAGTCAGTTGAGTAACATTTGGCTGTCAGAACATAAGACAGAGTGGTGAACTATTTGTGTCTTTTCCAGAATGGACACAAAATCTATATGACGCTAACATGCTTCTCTACATCTTTTCCTGTTGGACTTGGTGATTCGAGGTCCTCATGAAACAATATATAGTCTATGTCTGCATCATGGAATAAAAAGTGAACTGAGATCCCCGAACATGTACCAAGCAGGCTCATTTCTAAAACAGAGCAGTTGCTGTTGCTAGAGTGGATCACTGTGCATTGACTAATTAGCTGGATTCAATCCCACTTTAATCTGGCTGTTGTGATTCTGGACATAAATGTTTCCATTTGACACCATGCTCTTGTCTGTCAATGGAACAACATGTTCAGATCTCATCCATAGGCTGTGCAGACATGCTTATTGTATCTTTTGCTTTTAAATCAGAGGCTAATAAATAGCTAGTATGCCTATTAATTATGTAGCTTAATAAAATGACATGACATTGGTCATGTCATTTATAGCAGATGAAAGGGATTGCAGCATAAAATAATACCACAAAAATGGATATTCCTGGTGAAAATTCTCGTACCAAACCAGATCTTGAAGATTGATATAATTCCAACTTCAATCTGGAGCCCAGGTCAATTTGGGTAGGGTAGTTTGCTCCTGCTTCTATGAATTAACAGAAAAATTCACTCTTCTTTTTTCTCAATGGTGTGCTGTTTATCAGCACAGGAAGTAGTTCAAACATGCAAAACAAAATCATTGATCATATTGTTTAAAACCATTTAAGAGGTGATATTAAAAAAAACCAAACTTATTTGAAGAAAAATTCTTGCTGTGTTCAAGTTTACAAAATCCTAATTGAACTAGTTAAGCATTTGCCATCACACACCTCACTTAATTTGATTCCGTTGCCTTGTGTATTCAAATTGTTAGTGGTATCCTGTGTAGCACAATGAACACATTTTACTTTTTAAAGCTTTGATGGTTATTTCCTTGTGGGTTATTGTATAGAACGCTTTTATATTAATTAGCTTTGCTTTTAATTTTTTTTTTTTTTTTTTAATTATAATATGTGCTTATTTAACCATGTTTGTTAAGGATATGCACTTGAAAATTCTTTCTTTAGTATTCTGTCCCACATTCTGCTCAGACAATTGATTCTTTCTGCGTGACATCATGTTGCTTTTCCTGCTCATATATCAGCTGTTATTTTTTCTTTCTTTCCTCCCTTCCCTCCCTTATTTTTTTCCTTTTCCCTTCTCTTCTCTTTTATTTTTCTTTTGTCTTCAGCCTGTTCTGCAAACTTGGAGTTCTTGTCAGGCATAGGATTTCACTGTTTGGTAAGGAGACCCTTGACAAATACTAGCATGGCCATCACTTGGTTTTCTTTGCCATTTTTGCATTGTGTTAAGTGCTGCTTTGTTGCATGTTGCATGGCTGAAATGCATGGTCTACACAGACCACCGATTGTTTAGACTGGTAGATCAAAGATTATTTTAGATGGAATAAAAAGCTTTTGTAGTTTTCAGTTTGGGGGATGTGATTGGGGCTTTTTAGTTTTCTCTGTGTCTTAACTAATATTTGGGTTTCATTATCATATCAAAGCATTTTGATGAGTAAATTAAAATTACTGATTTGTAATGTTATTCTGAATAATTTGGGAAAAACATTTGGCAGTCAGAACTGCACTTTTTTATTGGAAAGTCATTAAGGAAAATTAGAAGTGGGCTGAAGTGCTTAGTTATGTTCTGTGGAATTCTTGAATATTCTCAGATGTGCTTGACTCCACATACGCATGTGTACCCTCTTTCTGGTATTATGTGACCTCGGCAGGAGCTTGGTGTTTGTCTTATGCCGTGTGAAAATCACTGAATTGAAGTCAATCTGAAGTCTGTATCAAGTGTATACATTATATGCAATGTATGGCACATTTTCTTTGCAATTTTCTCTTATGCCGTGGTGCTAGGAGAGCTGGAATAGTACATCCTATGCATACATGGCGTCAATGATGGGTGCAGTGCAAACTTCAGCATCCATGAACATATCTAATTGGGTAATTATCTAGTGAATTAGAATTTGATTGTGTTAACATGCACCTAACTCAATTCCGGCATATTTCATTCAATTTGAAGGGAAAGAACTGACTTGCTGTGGCAGTGTGGTGTTTAAAATTTTACAGACCATTATGAAAACCGTTAAGCTAAGAAGAAAGATTGGAAGGTTTTTTAGCATAATTGCTTTTAAATATTTTGGGAGGAACTGAGTGGATTTGCCTATAAAGCCAAAAGATCATAGGAGGAATGGAGTTATTTCTGCAGCTGTGTGGCATTGCTGCATTTTTTTCTGGAGGGTGGAATATGTCACAAACCTACACATAAGCTCTGAATTATGGCCTAGGTTGTTTCTTCAAAGAATGAACTAGCTCAGTTATACTATTAAAATTTTGGAAATCTTTTTTGTTATTTGTGCATTTGGTTTTCAGATTTTTTTTTTTTCTAAAATGAGTCATGGTGGAAATTGAATACCTAAGTCAATATAACTTTCTTCAGTACTAAAGAAAAATCTTTTCTATGCAATTTCTCAGCTTGCTAATTTCTTGTTGTTTGGCTGGGTTCAAATGCTAGGAGATAAGTCAGATGGGATCAGCTGATTATTTGTGATAGCTACAGTTTGTTTTTTAACTCTATTCCCAGACTACAGTAACAACAGATTACAAAATCTTTATGCCAACACAGTAGTTTTGGCATTAACTGTGACAAGGTCATCGTGAGACTATGGAGCATGATTGGGTTGTTTACTATGGACTTAATATCTCAAGTCAAAGTCACCTTATATTTTGCCTTCCCCTGCAAGGGAATTGCATGATATGAGAAAATCTGATTAAGAGAGTTGCACTTAATCCAGCAAAGACAAAGACTTTGTGCAGGAGAGGAGAAAGTGCTCATAACTGAGCACACCTGGGGCCTAGAAAGTTATTTGTGCAATTTGAAGGCATCTTCTGTGAGCAAGTGTTGCTCAATAATAACTTTTATGGGTAGTGTGGAGTTTTCTATAACAAATATCAAAATTCTATATGGTTTTGCTGTATAGGTACTTTGTATTACTGTGAATATGAATGATACTTCTGAATATAAAACTGCATTTCTGAAAATCATTAGTGAAAGTCATGTAGCTTAAGATGTATATAATAGTTTGTTAAAATGGTAAATTAAGCATGCATGTCTTACAGAATGAAGTTAAATAGTCAAATTTGATATCTGAGAGTGTCATTAAGTTTATGGAATTATCATTCAACATAGAATTATTATTGGTTTACAATGTGAAAGTAGATTTTGACTGCAATAATTCACAGTTTGAGAGCTGTGGCTGTACATGAGGAAAGCTGTATTGATTTATTTTCATTAGTATTACTGGGTAGAAATGGAAAGATTTTGGTGAATAATTTTGGTGAATTGAGCATATTAATTTATATTTTCTCAAATTTAAGTAGCTTGATTGTTTAAATTTCTAGTAAGCTGTTCTATTCTGGACCAAGTTCCTGAGAATTTGTGGCTGCCCCATTCCTGGAAGTGTTCAGGCTGGGTTGGATGGGGCCTTGAGCAAGCCTTGTCTAGTAGAAGATGTCCCTGCCCCCAGCAGGATGTTGGACCTAGATGATCTTTAAGGTCTCTTCCAACCCAGGCCATTCCATGATTCTGTGATGGTCTAACACACAGTCTGGTGTACTTTGAGTACTTCCATACTTGCTGTCTTAGCACTGTTTTGCACTCTCTTCATCAGCACGGGCGTTCCTATCACCATAGCATCAAAATAGTAAGGAAAAAAGTTTGATCTGACAAAAAACCTTAGTCTTTAGGGGTGATTTTTGGTAGGATTTTTTGGGTCGCCTCAGCTTTCTTATCTGCTTGCTGTACCATTGCATGATCACACGTGCCAGTGAAAAAAGGTGAGGCTGCCTGGCTGAGGCAGCTGTGGAAGTTATGGTCCAGGTTTTTTTAATCTGCTGTGGATGAACAGGAATGAACACAAATAATGGTATTTCCTAATTTTGGTACCACAGAATAACTTTCTCAGTGCTGCAATGAACCTCCCACATCTTCCTTGCACTTAATCTTTTACAATATCTAGTTCACTGAAACAATTACTAATTTTACTTGAATGTTTGCTTGTATTTTTAAGAAATAACCATGAGTGAGAAAATACAGTATGCTGTAGCACTGTGTGCAGATAGAAATATTTTCAGAAATCTTTCTTAAACATTCAATTTGTTCCTACTTTTTTTTCCCAAGAAAATTTAAAGAAAAGCAAGGAAAGACAGTTTTATTTTTGCATCATTTCATTTTAGAAAATAACTTTTAAAATAGGCCCAAATGTGGTTCAAATTTGTATAGTATACATCTATTCTGGATTTAAAAAGTGTTCTTAGAGGAAAGAGGCTTGTACATGCTGCATTTTGGGATGTACATATGTATAGAAGGCTTCTTGTATGTAATTCCTCTTTTTACATACCTAAATGGGAAAAAAATTACAGAATATGTGTATTATGTCAGGGACTCTTATTTATGTGGATCCAATTAGGCTATAAATAACTGCAGACTAGGGGGACCATCAGGGAATGAACTTTGTTAATGACATTTTTTTATAAGTGTTCTCTTCCTGTAATAGCAGGAAGTTGCAATAGCAACTTTGGAAAGTTAACTGCTTTTATGTTACTGAGAGAGGGGGGAAGATAAATTATCAGACAAACTTTAATTAATTAAAGCAAAACTTAGAGAACTCAAATGGAAACCAGAAAATACACTGCAGCTCTGATTAACCCCACGTTTAAGTGCTTCCATCTTGACTGCCTCAGCTATTTTATGAGATGCTTTCCTGCCTCTAGTTACTGCATTTGTGTAAAGAAGGCTAAGACAAAAAACTGCATGTTCTTTAACATGAAATGATGCAAAAGTTCAGTTGCTCTTCTGCTATGTCATTTATTCTTTCATTAAATCCAGGGGTACAGTTAGCAGTGTGTCAATAAGTTACACGCTATGCTCAGCTTAATTGGTGGATAATTTTCCTCCCTCTCTAGGAAATGATGCAACATCAATAGTCAACTGTCTTCACATACTGGGACAGACTTTGGATGCAAGGTAACACTGATTATATTTTCTAAAGTACAAGGAAAATCATGGAACAGAGTAATTTTCAGTTACATTTGGGCTACCTGTGTAAGGCAACAAAATTTCAACACTTGAGAAGTTACAGTGCTGAAAAGAATTCCCATTGCAAAACAGGTCAATTACTAGGATTTGACAGAACAGTATTTATAGGTTGCACTTTAAATTTCATTATGGATCAGTGGTGTCCAGAAACTTCTGACTGTTACTTTGTGTAGTTTTAATCATGTGACTTTCTCAAAACCAAAATAAAGTTAGAAATATTTTATTATTTTCCTTACATTGTTTAATCAAAAAATTCAGGAGTTAAATGCACAGTAAATCTGTCTCATCGAGTGTCTTCTTTGCAAAATTAATTCAGGTTCTAATTTGAAAAAAGGCCAAACCCTTTGCCTAGAATTCAGTGCTACTTTTATGTTAAATTGAGCTGCTTGAGCTATTATTGTGAGGTTTATGGATGAGACAACATTGATATATTGGAGAGTAATGAGTTGCTTTTCATTTCCTGTAAAGTCAGCCATCTCTGCTGAGAGTTGATTTTTAGATTTTTGCATTTTTAAACAAAAAAATATATCTTAAACTGCCTCCATGGAAATTTTAAGGAAAATATTTTCACTTTGCATAAAATCTCAAAACAATTGTCTGTATTATGTGCATATAGTTCTCTTTCTCAATATCTTAGCAGTTGCTTTTATGGACAAGTTTTATATTCCACTTGCTAGAGGGTAGCATCATGATCATGGCCATTAATATGGCTCAGCTCTTGCATGGTATGCCTTTACTTTGCAATATCTTGGGGTTTTTGTCTTAAATTTTCCATGGTCCATGCAGTCACGGAGACAGAATACAGACACAAGTGAAGTTCACTAATTCAGCTCTGGGTAGAAATGTGAAAATAGCTCCAGATGGAGCTTAAGGAATTAATGGAGGTAACATGGAAATTTAAAGATATTGCTCTTGAAACTGTATATATCCACTCTTTAAAATAAACAGTCAGACTAAAATAGCTGGACTGCTTCTGAATTTACAAAAGAGCATCACCTCAATTTATTTCACACATGCCTAAACAGATAATTTCTTTAAACAAAGGATCTTTGTAATTGAGCTAGTTAATCATATAAGGTAATAATTCTCCTGGATTGCATCTTTACATTGTTGATCAGTTGTGCTATAGTTACATAATAAATGCATTTATTGATTGATTCATTTGATTTTATCATATATGGTTGTTTTTAGTAATTCCTTTCTCATGCCATTGTTCTGGAGATAAAAATGTAACTGCTTTAATTAGGAAGATTTTCTGACTTTCTATCTTGAGACAGTTCTTCTCTTTCTAGAGTCAGAAATCACAGACTTAGTAATTCTTATTTTTGTTCTGCAGTTTTTGGGTTTTTCCTCTCTGAAGGAAAATAAATTCCGAAGGACCATTTGCTTGGCAGGAAAACAGAGAAAGTATCCTTGTGTTCTGCAGGATACCTGTGAAACTTGTTTTCAGTCAGTTATTCTGCTCTGAGGAGATTTTACAATGTTAAAAGATGAAATATTTTTCTTCAGATCTCAATTATCTATTTCATATAATCCAAGACTAAGCTTTCTTCCATGCTTGTATAACATAATATTCTTTTTCATTCTTTTTGCATGATATAAATAGGACTGTGATGAAGACTGGTCTGGAATCTGTTAGGATGGCATTGAGAGCATTTTTGGACAATGCTGCTGAGGATCTGGAGAAAACTATGGAAAATCTTAAGCAAGGCCAGTTTACACACAGCAGAAACCAGCCAAAAGGAGTTACACAAATCATTAATTATACCACAGTTGCTCTCCTGCCAGTGCTATCTTCATTATTTGAGCATATTGGACAGCACCAGTTTGGGGAAGATTTGATATGTATGTATCATATTATCATATATATATATATGCAGAATGTCTATGCCATTAAAATATCTATAATGTCATGCAGTAAGCGTTACTAGACTCTCAATTCTATTAAAGAAGGACAAATCCTGTGTCATTTTGACAAAATTTTTATTGATTTAATCAAACATTTGCAACAATTGACCAAAAACAGTCTGCAGGTTTTAGTGGACTCTGAATAAATATTGAAGCAGATGTGTCCATGATTACAAAGTCAGAAGGATCAATTTTGTTTATAACTTTATCATATATCTACTGTGACTTTCTTCATGTGTGAGAATTCACTTTGTGTAAGTTACTTTGTCTTACTCCATCTGTAAATACTACAAGAATGCTGTTGCACCATCATACATGCACCTCAGTTCAGTTTAGAGGGGAATCTGGATGGCTTCTTAAATTCTGACAATTCTAGGGAAAAGGGAGAAGTGGAAGGAGATCCTGAAGGATTCAGACACCAGAGAAGGGAGTGTATATGAAAGTCTGGATGTAGGATTTCTGTAAGTGTTCATATTGTAGTGGATTCAATGGTCCTTTATTCCCCCGAACCAAAAATTTTGCAGCCAATTTTTTGCAGACTTTGCAGCCTGAGAACAAAAATTACATTTTATATATTTCAGGAACTCACAGAAGTATTACTGTCCAGATGGCACTAAAGGGGGAAATCCTACCCTGCATAGCTAACTCTGTGACTCAGTTATGAAAATCCATGAGAAGTACTTGGAGGAACAGAATACCGAGTTACATTTTTCTCTTTTTAGAACGTGTAAAAAGTATAATTTAAAGTAGCCTTAAAAGAACTCTTCAAAAATTTGGACTTGAATTCATGGATTTGAAAGTAATGAGATGTAAACATCCACTTATTTTATTGAGCTATTTCTGTAAAATTCCAGAGACTTTGATGGTATCCAGAAAAAGTAATTTGTTCATCATGAAGCACTTTTTCAGTCATCAATATGTTCATGCCTTGTATAATTTTTGGTCTCTGGTATCTCATGTTTGGGAATTTAATATTTAGCTTTGAATTCTTTATCACTTAGGTTGGTGTTCTTAATCAGCTATTCTACATACACTGGACTGGTGTAAAACACTAAATTTAGAATTCATGAACTGGGAAAGAATAATTATTTAAAATAGGGCCTATTTATGTTGTCTAGAGCACAGTGGAAAGACTAATTTTTCTTGCACACAACTTCTCTCTACATTTTGTTAAGAGTAAGATTTATCTTATTTGTACAAGCATCTTGACTTGGTGCTTGTACCTGAGAGTACTGGTTAGAGTATACTCCATGGGTGGGTCATGTGCCTCAGGTTGCTATTACAATGTAAAAAACACTGAACTCTTGAGATGATCTGAACTCAAATCACAGTACAATAAAGGGCCGGGCTTGTAGCTTTGATACAATATCTTGTAGGCTCTCCCAGCCCATGCAGTCTTACCCTGTTTTACTCACAATATTTCATTAATTGCATGTTGAGGGATGAAATTAGCATTGTAGGAGAGACTGCAAAAGATATCTCAGGCAAGAATGTATGGGAGTGTTGTCCTTCTTGATGGTACTTACGCTTGTTGCACTGTTACTGCAGAGTGCATTACAAAAGCATTTTTCCAAATAGTTGTTAAGGTTACTCTTACAGATTTATGACTGAATTACTTGATAATGTTAAAACATCTTTTGGTGAAGTATTCGTATGGAATGAATAATTATTTATTGTTTTTAATCCTTTGTAAGTTTAAAGTGTAAATTAAGTACATGCTATTATCTGCTATCAGTGCCTAAATGAAAAAAAAAAAATAAACTGTTATTAAAATAATTAAATATCTGTTTAACAGAATTGCCTTTATTTTGCACAGAGGTATTCTGTTTGTAAAGGTGTCATGTGTGAAGAGTTGGTATGCCATTAATTTTATAAAATTAATCTACTAGTGGAATAGGTTTACTATTTTACGTATTAACATGATATTTAAGTAAATGGAAATTTTGAGAAAAAGTATAACACTTGGACATCCAAAGACTTTGTTTTTAGTGGGTAATTTCTGTGGATTGCATTTGTTAGCTTAATATTTATAATTCCGTTATTATCTGAAGTAATTTATTTTAATTCTTTGGGAATGTATTGCAAAGAAAAATCTCTTTGTAAATATAGTTTTCTTCTTCTCTTTAGTGGAAGATGTTCAGGTCTCTTGTTACAGAATATTGGCCAGTTTATATGCTCTAGGAACCAGCAAGAGTATCTATGTTGAGAGGTAAGCAGGAAAATAATTCTTCTGGTTTTAATATTTGCATTTATATTTAGCATTATCAATTTTCAGTTCAGAAATTAATATAGAAGAGTATTATTGGAAAGCTATCTTGAAAGAAAATATAGATGTGCTCAGATGTTAAGTGGAATGCAAATCCATGTACTATAATATGTTTGAAATATTGCATTATTTGTTTTTCAAAATACTTTTCCTTATTAAAATAAAAATTAAAAATAATATTATCTGACTTTAAAATGAACAGCACTTGATTTAAGGGTTAACTAAAGTATTGTAAAATTATGTCATTCAGCTCGGGAGTTGTTATATTCTTCCATCTATAATGTGTAATTGTGATGTATATTTTTTTCTCATTACCCGAAATTTAATTTTGTCACTTGTAAAATGCTATTTGTTTTCTAGCTGTTACCCAGGTAAATGAGGCATTGCAATTGCTGTTTTATACATCTCTGTATCTGCTAACCTCCTTCCAAGTTGCATTTGGTCTTTGTAAGCCATGTTTGATCATAAAATAGAGACACCTAGAAAAATTCAAATTTTAAAACGAAAGAGTTGCACTGCAGTGGCTAGCACTGTTCTGAAGGCATCTAAACAGAATGCATTAATTTCAGATATTGGCAGCAGCACTCTAGGAAGTTCAGTGTCTAGGAAGTGACACTCTTGAGCAGATCCACCTGTGCATAACTCCAGAGCAGCCCTTGACCTACCCTTGCTTACTTGGTGGTGGTATCACAGGCAACTGTATGAAAAATTGTTGGAACCAAAATTTAAGTAAAGAAACACCCCAAATATGTGGAAAATCAGGTCTCCTTGATTTCATTAAGGACATAAAATTAATTTATTTTGCCGTTTGGCAAATAAAGGATATAGGATTTCTTTTGAAGACAAAATATATCAGTGTAACCAATAATTTTTGTGTATGATTGTCTGCCACCAAAATCAAAAATCATATGCTGTTCTCAGGTGTTTGATGGATGTATGTTGTGCTTATGAAGACCTAATGAAAAGGGGGAAAAAAGGAAGGAGAAAACAGTATGAGTGATAATGGGAATGAAGTTAGATTTAACAAAATCAAGTTTAATGAGTTAGATCTATAAAGAATAAAATCTTCAAGACCTAGATAAACTGTAGACCCAGGATGAACCTTGTTAAATCACAAGATCAGTTTTGAGGTATTTTTTTCCTTTTAACTTGAAATTTCATGTTTCTCCTGAGTTGAAATTCTCTTGAATTTCTGTCACATGTGTGATTTGGTCTCAGCTAGGGATTTCTCACCTTTCTAAATTCTGCTGTGATCAATTAAACTGAAAATTAGAAAGACTAATATAGCTGTCATGTGAAGAACCCAAGTGAAGTGACAGGGAGGGCATCACTTACTTCTTCCAAGAAACAAGCTTTTAAAAATTTTGACACACAAAGAATTTTGATTATCAAATAAATGTCATATAGTTGAAGATATTAAAGCAATGGCTTTGTGAGAAAATTTCAGAGCTCTTGATCATTAGAAACAATTTTCCACTAACAGAAGAGCTTGACTTTCATACTAGACTAAGCATAAAAGTGATTATCATTATTTCTTAAGTGAAAGTGAAATATCACTTAGATAAAATGATAGTTGATTTTGTTCTCTTGTTCTATCTAGTAGCTTTTTCTTATTACTAGGGATTATACAGTCAGTAAAGTTTACAAGAAAGTAAAAGAACAGAAGGCATTTTTATAATTACTTTGGTCTCCCCTGTATGTTTTTCATTTTCTATAAGCTGTGTAGGCCACCTTTGAGATTTTATGTCTTTACATATAATTCATACATTAGCAGAGGGTTGCTAGACTTCTTTTCCAGTTACATGTTCTTGTGTTGATGATCCCAGTAATGTCGTGGCTTCTCTTTGAAATGCATTGATCTCAGAACACAACCCCAAGGTGTGGTCAGTCAGTACTTACCAGCTGACTCCACTGGTGGTCCCTTCCAACCTTACCCATTCTGTGGCTCTGTGATCAAGGACGTGTGTCACTAATGGTCTTTGTTAATTCACAGGCAACGATCAGCACTAGGAGAGTGCTTGGCTGCTTTCTCAGGGGCATTTCCAGTGGCTTTTTTGGAAACTCATTTGAACAAACATAATATCTACTCAATCTACAATACGAAGAATGCAAGAGATAGAGCAGGTATCTTCAGAAACTGACTTCATGGTTATGAAAACATGATTTCACTATAAACGCTGCTTGCCTTAAGATGTGTGATTTTGCATACATTTTATAATGCAAGAATTTTCTTGTAATTTCATGGATTAATTTATTTTCTAAATCTTTCTTTCTAAATCAATTTTCTAATCAATTTATTTTCTCAGTCTGGTAAAACTGATCATTATATGTTCCTAATGCTACTGATATGTTAATTTTGAGATACCATTCTCAAAATACCTCTTTGGAATTTAATTAATGAAGAGACTGCACATTTTTAGTACCTCAGATATTCTATATTTGATCATAAAATTAAGCATTCTTGTCAGGAGCTTTGGTTCCTCAGTTTATATAAACAGTTTTGGGTCCCTGAAACATGCTTGCAACTGAAGAAAAATGGCTTTGCTGTATTAATTGCATATTATGCCCTTATAAATTAAAAAACTAGCGGACTAGTATGTAGATTGGTTGTAATTTTGTTTGCCATAAAGGGCAGTACAGATGTTTTACAGTGACATTATGTATGTTTACTTTACATATATCTTTTTATTCCATTCTTGATGTCCACTCTACTGTCATGACTTTTAACAGAAATTTGAATGTTTTGTCCAAAATTGCATAATCTTTAAGGAGACTGTGTGATGTCAGTGTAAAATATATTTGCTCTAAATAGGAGAAGATACTGCTTGGCAAAAAAGACAACAAGGAGTTGTGGGATGCTGGTAGAGACACTTGTATTCACAAGTTGTAGGCTAAATTTTTTGCTCTATAGATACCTGTGTATGTCATGGTATGTGTCTGTATGTTAAACATTCAGGAGCTACAGATTGTGCTTGCAGAGATTTTTTTGTAGATGAAAGAAACTGCCGAAAAATCAAGGCAACTGCAGTGCCTTTTCAGAGGAAGGAACTAAAAATTCAAATGAATTTAAAAGTAAACATTTACAATCACATATTCATCTCTAGAATCAGTTTCTCAAATCTGCTCAATTTGTTAGGATAGGCAATGGTTTCTGCTCTATTAGAATTCCAGGTCTCACCTGATGCATTGTTGAGAGATATTTCATTGTATCAATTTGTTTTCTCAACAGCAAAACTTACACCGGAAGGGATTTTGAAATTTAAGGTTTATTTTGTATATAGAAAACTGCATCTGATTTCTATGAATTCATTCCACAATATTTACATTGTTGAAGGTTTCACATAGAAATTTTAATTACAGAACCGTTCATATAAACAGTTTATTGCTCAACAGTATGAAAGGATGTGTTTTTTATTGTTGTGTTGGGTATGTTTCCTTTGTATCACAAGGATGCAAATGTAAACAGAAAAGAGAAGTTGTATTGAATAGCAGCTGAAGAGAATTGTTCTCCTTTTATGACCTAGTTTATTGACATTTGGTATTTTTTTTCAACAGTTCTCAATTTGCCAACTAGTGTAGAAGAGGTTTGCCCAAACATTCCTTCCTTGATGAAGCTGATGGAAGAAATAGTGGAACTGGCAGAATCCGGTATTCGTTACACACAAATGCCACATATCATGGAAGTCATACTGCCCATGCTGTGTAGTTACATGTCACACTGGTGGGAGCATGGGCCTGAGAACAATCCTGACAAGGCTGAAATGTGTTGCACAGCCTTGACGTCAGAGCACATGAACACTCTGTTGGGTAACATATTGAAAATCATCTATAACAACCTTGGTATTGATGAAGGAGCCTGGATGAAGAGGTTAGCAGGTAAGATGTGAAAATAAATCAACTATCAAACAAATGTGTGTATATATTCAGAATGTATATACACACACAGAGACTTTGAATCTCTCTGTATTTTCCCTGTTAAAGCTGGAATAGAAGAACACTCATATTTTTACATTTTTAAACAATATAGATCTGGATGAACCAGAAATACCAAGTATAAAGAAAAAACAGTGTAAGCAGTATGCTTTAATCTCTCTATAAGTAATGTAGGAACTACATTAGAACATTTCTTTTTCCACAGAATATACACATGTGCCTTTTGCAGTATATTAAATTCAAGGACTGTAGTATTTTAGCCCCATTTTCATTACATAGCAAATTTTAATTTGCAGGCATTATACAGTTCCTTACTATTCTGTATGAGTGCTGGATCCTTAAAACCTGGGTTTGAAGGCATATATCTAACATATATTCATTACAAAGAAATGTTGAAATTCTCATGTCATTTTAGTAATAGTTACATTGACTATCATCTGGTGAACACTTGAAATTAATTTTAAAACACTTTAATTCTCAGTGTTACAATCTCTGAGGAAAAGTCACTTCAGTGGTGTGCATTCAATTTTTCAATTAGACTTACTTATGACTTTCCAGTATTTACTGTAGTAGTAATTTTATTCATGGCAGCATTCAGAATGCCTAGTGTTTTGAGAATTAGCAATGTAATGCACTCTAAGAATAGGTGGCAACTGCCTAAAATTCTGTATAATTTAATCAGTATGTTACAAATGGTTTGGTACCAATGGGTCCAGTTGAAGTGCTAATTTACATAACTGTTATTATGAGTAGGTTTTCAAAAATCTTGTGCTGACAAGTCTGAAATGAATCAGTTGAATCACTCCCATTTGTGTCTACATACAAGACTTAGTGTGCAGAAGAAATACAGGCAAGATGTTTCCAAGGGTTTTCAAGTAACCAGAGCATGCTTTCCAGCTCCCCTTTGCTCAAGCAAGGTTCAAAGCAGGAGCCAGCAGCTGAGAAAACTTGTGCATGCATTATGTAGCTATATTTGTATCCATCCATACCATTAAACAACTTTGGCATTGCTCAATAAAACTATGCAGTCAAATACCATGCTGACAGAATTCCAGTAAAGAGGTGTTTCAAGTTTTATGATCTTGCAGCCTTAGTCTGTGAAGTTGCAATTTCTGCCCTCAGACAAAGTGAATTGACTTCGTGAAATCCTGACCACATTTAATTCTTGGCAAAACTTCTGCTGATTTCAATGGGGGCAGGATTTGGCTCTGTAGCATAGAAGTAAGTTTCAAGAAAGCGGGAAAAGGTAAAAGATTTTAGTTATATTTTGTGGCCAGATATATATTATAATATTCATTGCCTTAAATAGTGTTTTCCCAGCCCATCATAAGTAAAGCGAAGCCACAGCTCTTAAAGACACACTTCCTTCCACTGATGGATAAACTAAAGAAAAAGGCAGCAGTGGTTGTATCGGATGAAGAACATCTAAGAGCAGAAGGCAGAGGTGACATGTCGGAGGCTGAACTGCTCATCCTAGATGAGTTCACCACTTTGGCACGGGACCTCTATGCCTTCTACCCTTTGTTGATTAGATTTGTGGACTATAACAGGTATGTGGAGAGGAATAGGTCAATAAATCTCATAAAACCTTCCTTTTTATTGATACCGCCTCTTGTCCCTTGATGTGCCTAGCACTGAATTAAAGTGGCTTTTACTCAGTCTGACAATCTTGCAGTTGCTCAAGCTAATGCTTTCTGACTTTTAGGAGGAGCTGGGGGCTTTTTGAGAAGAAAACAAAACAAAATTTCAGTCCAGATCTATTGGATTAGAATTAGGATTGATATTAAAGGACTGTAAGGGTTTGAAATAGGGCATCAAAAAGCCACTGCTACCAGAAAGGATTAAAAGCATATATTATTGGTTTTGTTGATTTGTATCCTTGTGAAATGTTGAAAAGTGATTTCAAAGCATTAAGACAATGAGGATTATCCCCTTTTTCACCTTTTTACCAAATTTTAGGGCAAAATGGCTCAAAGAGCCCAATCCTGAAGCAGAAGAGTTGTTCCGCATGGTGGCTGAGGTTTTCATTTACTGGTCAAAATCTCATGTAAGTAATTCCTTGGTAAATACTTTTTTTTTAATGAGGCTTATTAATAGGTAGATCAGTTATTTAGTGGTTGTATTTGTCAAACACATTTAACAACAAATGAAACTGCAGATGGGAAGATATTAATGAGTCATATTTCTAATACTTTTGAAATTGCAGAGAAAATAAGATAATTGGATAGGTTTTTTGTAACATAGTAAATTGATTAAAGATATTTTTCTTACAGATTCTAGTTTGTAATTTGGGATTTTTTTAATGTGTTAAACTCATTGCATTTTGTATCCTTACCATTTTTTTCTTTTCAATTATTTTAACCTCATAGCCTTTTTGTAATCACACCTAGTAAATACTGATACTTCTTAAGTAAAATCTGATTCAGTGAATACTGGAGCACAAAGAATTAAAAACCCAAAAGAATCAAATTGCTTTAAGGCATTGGATCTTTGTATGGACTCTTGTCTATATGAAATATCTTTATTTGCTATAGTTTCAATTGTCTCATGTCTGGGGAACATGATTCCTTAAAACTTCAGTACTTGTGCCTGAATTTGGATGTAAGATTTATTATAAACAACACTGTGCACAAAAAGTGATTACACTGTAGGTGGATGCCAGATAATGAAATCACCTGTGTATTTATAATTACAATATTTTATTTAAGTATTTTCTTGTGTACCTGAATATAGTGGAAGGTTATAATGGGGAAAAATGAATTATTGATTTATTAGTTAGGGAAAACATGTACAATATTTTTATATTGAATTGGAGGAGGGGTGAGATCTTTATCATGTCTTTTTCATAGCTAGAGAAACATTTCCTTCTCTCTATCACGGAGAAAATCCCCAAACATAGACTACCTGAGTTATGCAATGTAAACGAAGCTGAAATTCAAGGACATTGTTGATCATCTGTTAATTTTTACTGCCCTTGTCTTGTGAATTTTACAGATTTCTACTTAATTTGTACTTTTATTTAAAGTATGTTTAGATAGAGGACTCATATAAATGCTTCTAACTGAGATTTGTATATTTTCAGAATTTCAAAAGGGAAGAGCAGAACTTTGTGGTACAAAATGAAATCAACAACATGTCTTTTCTTATCAGTGACACCAAATCTAAGATGTCTAAGGTAATCATATAATCATATAGTGTAATCATATTTTTATCTTTGTGAAGGGAAGGAGTAACCAAGATTCCAGAGAGGCAGCTTTTATTTTTTAAATTTTTTTTGTTTGATTTTTTTAGGGGAGGGGATTTGCTTTAGGTTTTGGTTTTTTGTCTGGTGAAGAAATCTATTGAAAACACTGGGTTGAGACGCAAAACGCAGTCATTTGAGTAGCACATTGCAAAATATTGGCAGTGTTAAAATGCCAGTTCCCCTGGATGAGGTCACACCTGTACAGGTAATAAGGAAATTGTCAAACCAGTGACAAGTACAAAGTTGCTAGTAGAATTCTTTTATTTGGTATTGGATTTGGTGTCTTTTTAATCTTTACTTTATTCTGCAGGCAGCAGTTTCTGACCAGGAAAGGAAGAAGATGAAGCGAAAAGGTGACCGCTACTCTATGCAGACCTCTCTCATTGTGGCAGCACTGAAGAGATTGCTTCCAATAGGCCTAAACATTTGTGCTCCTGGAGACCAGGAGCTAATTGCACTGGCCAAAAATCGTTTTAGCATGGTAGGTGCTCTTTTGCACTTTTAAAAGTTCAAAATATTTAGTAATCTAATTTTTTTAGTATTTCACCCTGTGTTCATTCTTACAGCGTGATGGAGAGAATCAAGATTATAATTCTGTTTTATAAGGGCACAGTGGGTGATTATGGTTGATATCTCCATACTTTCCTCATGGCTTAAAACATTTCAATTTGAACATACTTATGATCAGTATGGATGTATTTCAGAATGATCAGGATATGAACAGAGATAGCATTCAGTAGTTGAACTAGTTATTTCTTCCTCTTAATGTTTAATGCAAAATAGTGTTTTTTATAGTTTTATGAAGGTTGAATTTGTTTGGAGTTGATCTCTAAAGTCTTTTCTAATCTAGTCGGTTCTGTGACTCTCATAAAATTAAATACTAGCTGTTTCCTAACTTCTGTGCCCAGTATAACTAATTCCTTTTAATCACTCTCATGTGAATGAAAGAATTTCTGTAGGGATAGACTGTTTGAGAAGTGATTCTTTTGGGTATATACTCACAGTGCAATACTTTGATTTTAATTTGGAATATACTCCTTTTCTCAAGCTATAATACTTAATACACTCTAGGGAGTTATAAGACCATTGGACTACTGAACTGAATCCTATAAAGGATGCTATGAAAGAGCTCTGCAAAAAAAGAGAACTCAAATCATAAAAGGCTGTGTTCATGTTATTGACTTGATTTGGTCAAACTTTCTGTCTATGTATGTTAGCAATTTGAATTCAGGCTCACATTTAGTGTGTTGCTGTGAACAAATATGTATGATGCCATCCAGTACTTGATCCTGCAAGCTTGGTTAAGAAAAGGTTTGTCTCTGATATATTTCTCAATCTTTCACATTGTCAGTTTCATGCATCATCTTATGAAGCCCAAGGTTGATATTTATATGAATCATAATGTTTCCTAATTACCTTCCATTCTTAATTTATATGATTTGTAATCTATTGGCAGAAAGACACTGAAGATGAAGTACGAGATGTCATCCGTAGTAATCTTCACCTTCAGGGCAAGGTAATCTATGTGCAGTTTTTAAATTTGATTTTTCTTCCTTTGAATTCATTTGTCGGCGCTGTATAATGGCAACCTGCCTTGGTTCATTAGGATAACTTGTAGTCCCTTATTCTCTTCTGTCAAGTAACTTGTTAATATTAACTATTAAATGTTAGGTCTTTAATGTGTGTTTACGTGCACTGTATACAATGATATATGGCCCTTCAAATCTGTCTCCATTCACACCATTAATACGAAATTGGACATGCAAGGAAGTTCTATCACTGTTTAAACTGCACCTACTCGTATTTGAGATAAAGTCTGCAAAATGCTCAAAGTTACTTAGTATCAAGTTGAAGTGTAAATGAAAAGAAAGCTGCCATTTTGACATACTCTGTAAAGTCAAAAATCTCCAGTTTTCTCAGTTTGGTTCCTGCTTTTCAGCCCTGGGAAAATAAGGCATTTTAGGAAAAAGTATAGATTTCTGTTACTGAATTCCAATTAATGCCAGGTGAATAGCTTTAGGGGAAAAGTCTTGAAATGGCCAGCATAATGGAACTGTTTTATTAATGCTTCAAATAAAGAAAAAGAAGACAGAATATGGAAGTGTAATAAAATTATGCATGTGTCTCTGCTACTGAAGAAAGATGGAATCGTACCAATGGATCTTGCTTTACTTAGGATTGTCCTCTACCTCCTCCCCCTTCCCCATCTTTTATTCAACTCAAGAGAAAACCAAACTATTGTTTTTTGTGCTTATTAAAAGGTCACAGAAGAGTAAATATGATTAGAAAATCTGATCTTTTTTTTCTGAACTGTTATTTAAGAATCATTTAGAAGTCTAGATTCCACTACAATCAGTCCATGGCAGTAATAATTTTTTTTTGATGAGCTGGTAGTGGGATGGTTCTTCCTGAATAATATGTGAAGATTAATTTTCTTCTGTCACATTTTCCATATGTCTCTGTCATGTTAACGACAAAAGTGTTTATTTCAGTAGCTTTAAATTATAGGGTTTGCACATGGAAAAGTTTACTCAAAAGCAAAAAATTTGGTTAAATCCTAAAACCATGAAATACTTATCCTTATATAGCAAATATTGTTATATACTGAGAAGCAGAAAACAAGCAGGCAAAGTACTAGGAAGAAAGCAGTGTTTCTGAATATCTTAATGAGCAACAGTACTTAAACAATGTGATTGCCATGAACATAAAACCTTTGAACATGAGGTGATTTTGTGTATAAACTTCAGTACTGTTTTCTTAGTGACAGTGATAGATATTTCTGTTCTGGCATTTTCAGTATGTGCACATTTTAATTTTATGAGCCATGCAGTTACAAGTCTTGCCTAGGATTTCATGTTGCTGTTTAGCATTTACCCTCCTGTTTTAACTTCAGTTTCTGTTTTGTTTCTTCAGTGATATGTTCTGCTGTTTAGAAATTTCTGTCTGTTACTCCTTTGTTGCTGGAAGTCATGATACATCCTAATGCCTTGGTCTGTGCTTTCTCTTCAGAGGCTTCCTATGCTTCAATTAAAATGTTGTGCTTGTTTAGTAACTTACATCTTCTGTTTATACTACATGAGAACAAAATTTCTTTTAAATTTCTTAGATTGGTGCAATTTCACAGTGCCTTGATAATTAAGACAAAAGTAATTTTAGCTAATCCAAAATCCACACTGTTGGATTTTCCAATTGTAAACTTTTCATGAGTGACTGTAGAAGTTCCTATTTTTGAATGAATTCCCAGTGGAAGATGAAAATCTGAAAGAGAACGACATAAAACATAGATAACAAAGCTAAACTGCTGCTGTAGTTAGCTTTATTTTACAGCTGTTTACATATTGCTTTAATAACTTTTAAAAGCTCTGATTTAGACCTGTATGTGACAAGTAGTTAACTGCAGACAAAACGGTCATTTATCAGTGACACATTCTAGAGTTAACTCTAAATGTGTGTGGCTAGTTACTTAAAGTATAACATTTAAAGTTAAATTCAGTAATTATGTACAAATTACAATACAATTTATTCCATAATTCTCTGATGTCATTAGGATTCAGTCACTACACAGTCAAGATGATATTTCTTGTTACAAAAAATGATGCCATCATGCATAGACTACCCTTTTGTTGTCTAATTGAACCAGATATAATGGAATGAGGGCCAAATGGTCTTCTAAATTGAAATTATTATTTTCTACTATGAATTAATATGTAACTTAGTTATAGTGGTATTTGTGTAAAGTGGCTTTCAAAATATAGGAAAAATACTGCTTTTTGAAAGGCTGGTTTGCTTCCAACCATAGAAATATTCTTTCTTTAAATGGTGTTTGCTGTTAACCACTTCTTCTCACAGACACCTAACATTCTGTTATTTACATTTAAGAGCTAAAATGTAATTTATCTAGATTCCTTTTTGGAGTACTACACTGTTAAAGAATCATCCTTCAGAATCTTTAGCTATTAATTTTATGGCATCTGTTTCATGCATTTGTCTACCTTTGTCTACATTTGTCTTCACCCTGTTTCTGTCTTTCCTTTCCTTGCATGCCTGCATGCTGTTACTCAGTACCAAGCCTTTTATTTCAAGAAATTGATGATGAAACTTGCATTCATTTTGACATGGATGAAGCTCAAGTCACCAAAATCTTCTTCCAGCCATTCTAATTCACACCTTGAAATGCCAACTACTCATGCCCTTAGAAAACTACCTATACAAAAAAGCTGTACCTTGATAGAATGTGAGGAGTCCTCAGATCAAAAGACATCTCCACCTGTGATTAAAAAGTCTTTTGTGGACTATCCATTCATGATGATCCAGTCAAATGCTCAAACAAAGACTGTGGATGTGCCAGTTGTTAAGAAATGGAAAAGCCGAAAGGTGGAAGAAATGCCTGCAAAATGTGGCTTTCTAGGTTGTAATAAACTATTAATGAACGACTGTGTAAGTTTTTAATCATTCCTGGAACCTCAGTAAACCTTGTATCGTAATATATTTTGAGGAGGTGAATTAGCATTATTGTCTCAGGCACAAATTGAAATCTGGATTCACAAAGAAGTTTCAGACAAGTAAGTGTTGAATTCAAGCCCTAGAGAAATCTGTATGGTTTGGCCCCTGAGTTCTCTGGCCATCTGGGCCAGTGTGTCTGCAACAGCAGCTGCAGAATCAGGAATGATCACTGGCCACAGTTCTCAGTAAAATGGGTCATCAGTGTCATTGGCACGGTAAATGCTTGCAAAGTGTGTTGCATTAGTCTTGATCAGCAGAAGGACTGGGGAGACACAACAAATCTAAAAGAAAACACCGGTTGTAAAACAGAGAATTACAAGTTAATGAAGTAGAAAAAATGAAATGTAAAGAGAAAAACTTGATAGAAACCGTTTTTCTTCTTACCGTCCTTTATAATTTGTAGGCTGATAAGCAAATGCATCTGAATTTCAGTTTTCCAAATTAACTTCTAATTTTTTATCTATTAATCAGTAAAATGAGGATTTTCTAATGATTAAAGAAAAATTTTAAAATAGATGTAAATAATAGCAATACTACTAATTTCCATGACTGAAAACTAAATAATCCCAACTAATACAGCAACTCTTAGTGTTGTCTCATTTAATAATGGGAAAGGCAGTGTACTACATTATGTCTATGTACCTCATACTCATTACTTTTCCTCAAATACTATATTCATTGCTGGTGCCAGTGCTATTTGTTGACCAATGATTTTTTGCTATTTGTATGGTTATTAGTGTTTTAGTTCTGTGGGACACGTTACCCATAGAAACTGTGGATACGTCATCTCTGGAAGTATTCAAGGCTGAGTTGGACATGACTTTGAGAAATCTGCTCTCGTGGAAGGTGCCCTTGTGTATGGCAGAGGGGTTGGGTGTAGATGGCCTTAAAGTTGCCTTCCAACCCAAAACAATTTATGTTTTCTGGAAGCTCTTGCAAAGCATTGCACAAATTAGTCGTGTTCTCACAGTGTAATGGATACTGGATGGGTTATGTAAATGTGTAGGTTAGCCATATAAAGTGTTTCAGTTTACCTTTGAAGCTGTTTCTCTACTAGTTAAGCTGTTTGGAACATCTTGCCTTGGTGACATGTGAAATGTTTCTCCTGCAGCTTGAGGATCCCGCCATTAGATGGCAGATGGCACTTTACAAAGATTTGCCAAACAGGACTGAAGATTCCTCAGATCCAGAGAAGACTGTGGAAAGGGTCCTTGATATAGCTAATGTGCTGTTTCACCTGGAACAGGTTAGACACATTTTACCAATTTCATTGCTTATTAATCTAAATAAAAGTATTCACCCTTTCATTTGTACTTTCGCCTGCTGTATTTAATGTTATAATCTTTTTTCTTTCTTTTGATAGCTACTGTTTACATGCTTAATCCTGTGTTTTGTAGTCCAGTATTATGGTCATGTCTGTCTTGCAGTGTATTTGCAGCAGCTCCAACAATTTGTTTGGCCAATATGGAAAAGTCATATATTTCTTGCTGCATTCAAGAAACAGCAAAAGCAGGTTGGAGGAGTTATTTTTTTCTGAAAAACTCTGTCAGAAACTTTAAGTTGCTTCAGAATCTGGCAAAAAACTCTACTGTATTATTTAATGGTTTTTGCATTAATATATGAGCTTCCCATGTGGCCTGAACTACAGTAACTTTTACTTAAGTAATTATGTCTTTTATTTTGTGTCCTTTCCATATTTTTTAAAATATGAAGTTAAAAAATCTTCTATATGGATACAACTTACAGGTCAAAGACTAGTTGATAAGTTATTTTTGTGACTTTTCTTTGAATTATTAGCTATTATGCACTTTAGATTTATTATGTTTTTTCCTTTCTTTCCATTTAGTGAAAAAACAGGACATTAACTTGGAAGGTGTTCCTAATGGCAGACATGAATATAGCTGGTTGCAGACTATACGTTACAAACTATCTTCATATAAATATTACTAATTTTTTTTTTTTCTTTTCAAAGAACATTTGAAAATCCAAGGTTCTCTTGTATTCTCATTAGATTAGTTGGTTTCACTCAGAAAGTTTTGATATCCAATGTCAAGAAGTTTCCTCACTGTCAGGAACTCACTGGTTCAGTCAATTGGAACCTGAGAGATGTGTGATTGTGCTCTTATACACACTGCAGAAGGTGTGTGGGTGTGAATATGTGTATCCTGTCTGTTGCATCACACAACTCTTCTTCATATAGTTGGCCAGCCTTGATATGGATTTGCTTCAAGTTCAACAGCCTTACACAGTTTGGTAGAAGAGAATAAGGAGGAGTCACTAATTTTTACCTGTTGCTGAATATGCAGGGAGCAAGCAAAAAGGGATAGAAGTATGGAAGTAAATCCTTGTCAATCATGGTTTGCCTCTGAGAGAGAGCAAGAGAGGAGAATGGGTGCTGATTTGAAAGGATATAGGTTTGCTCTGAGGAAAGAAGACTAGAGAAAAGCTAGCAATATGAGGGGAGGGAGGGAAAGGTTCTCTCTTCTACCCTGGTTTTATCAAAGTTGACTGAGATGATCCAGCAATAGTACAGAACAGGATGGATTCCCATCCTGATCAACATTTATGATCAATACTTCTGATCAGACTTAAACAATGACTTGTTCACAAGTTTTCTGCCTTTTTTTTTTTATGGCTGCCTTGCACCTGTTTCTCAGGAGCTTTTGTTACTGAAATGGGAAATCTGGTGTCTTTAAAACTTAATGAGTATATGAGCACTGCATCTGTTTTTATGACAGTCTTGACTAATCCTTTTCTCTTTGCATACAAGTACTCTGTTCTCCATATATACTTTAAATGTTTTCTGTATTGCACCAGCAATGACCAGTCCATTCTTTGTGTTTTCTTTCCAAGCAGACCTAACTTCTTTGTTTTTACTGTTTTCAGAAATCTGCTTGCGTAGGCCGAGGCTATTTCTTTTGGGAAAGTATTGAGGATTTTATAATTGTTTGTGAAGATATTACTAATTACCTAACTTTCATATTTGGATTTGTCTGACTTTTAAATTAGTAGTGCTGGCACTTGTTTTCGTGACTGTAAACATGTTTGCATTGAATGTTTTTTTGTCCTTCCTCTTAAAAAATAATTTACTTTTCTATTTTAACTTCTAGAAAGAACCTATTTAAGATTGCTCCTATTTAATCTTACAAGTATAATTCTATATTTCACTGAATGGCAGTGTTTTTGTCTGTTTAATTAAATGTTCATTGTTTAACTATTAATATTTTTTTGTATTTCACTAAACTGGATAACCACATTTGGATTGAATTTTGAGTCTACATAAATATCAGAATTGTCACTGCATTTTTTTTATATAATGCTTGATTTTATTGCAAGGGAGAATTAGCAAGACTTTTGGGGTAGAAATGCTAAGTTCCACTGGCTTCTTGGATGCTGTTGTAACACAGAGGAGTGTAGGTGTTTGTAAAAGAAACAAACCACCCATGAAAAACCAAACCACCCCAAAGTTCAACTCCCCTTAACTCTACAACAGCTGCATGGGTTAAATCAAATTATATCATTTTTATGGAAGATGTGTGAAATAAATCACAGAGACTAAATAGGCTGTGAGAAAGGACTGATCTGTAGCACAGGCTGCAGTCATGGTTCCCAGTTATCCAGTCAGGCTATTTACAGATGTATGCAGGTGCTCTTCAGCACCACAGCAGTGATTTTCTTGGGATGGAAAAAAGAATAAAAGGTGGAAGAAGAAACCCCAAAGGCATAAAAGATAAAGATGGAGCACAGCCTATTTCATCTCATGCTACTGTAGAGCCAAGATGCAGAAAAAGAATATACTTTAAGACAGAGCTTTAGTTTTCTGAAATGTAGCTAAAGTGCTTTGAAATATTGATGTATATTCTGTGTGTGCTACTTCACAGTAAAGATTTAGTCTTAAGTCTTTGTACTTGACACTCTTTCCTGAAGTTACTTCCTTTCCATCGTAACTGATTATGTTATATTACAAATAAAAGATATTTTTGTATCCACGAAAATTTCTTTAAAAATATTGTCTGAGGCAATGTGAGTACAATTTACCTGTACATGTGTAAAGAGTTACACATAAAAGATGGAATGAAAGAAGGCTCTTTGCATTGAAAGTTAAGGCTTCCTGAGAGATGGCCTTATTGATGATAGTGTGCCATATAAAAGATAGCAAAAGCACAATGAAGTGAAAAAGAATATCTATATTGTACCAAGAAAAGGAGATTTTTGCTTTAAGTTTATTTTCTAAATTCTGATTCTGTGATTTCTCTGAATGCTTGAACTCTGTCTAGAACCTTTTTCTGATCTATTCTTCTTCTGTTGCTTTTCTACTTGATTTATCTGTTAACTAACATTTTTACTAATATTACTGTTTTCTGATGCTAGCGACATTGCCACATTATTTTTCCATGTGTATTTCATGTAACAGGTTGAGCATCCTCAGCGGTCCAAAAAAGCAGTGTGGCATAAGCTGCTGTCCAAACAGAGAAAAAGAGCAGTAGTGGCCTGCTTTAGAATGGCACCGTTGTATAATCTGCCAAGGTAAGGGCTGTATTGTTCTTCCACAAATCCACTACAGTTTATACAGAGCTATTTGGCAAGCTCAAAAGGAAAAAAAAAAAAAGAAAGCCAGTAATTGATAAACTTGGTATTATAGCTTGTATATTGCTTTATTTATTAGATTTAATTACTTTTCCCCATCTTCTGAAAAGAATAACAAAAAATATTATTTTCAATTTCTAATTTCAGGTCTAATCCTCAGCTTTAAAAAATGCAATTATTTGAGCACAATCCAAAGTTATCAATTTCTGTTATCTTAATATTTGTATTAAAAAACATAAAAATGTTTTATATATAAAGAACATAAAACTCACCAATGTGATAATTTATTTTTTATTTGTTGCATTTAAATTTCTTTACAGTTTTATTTATTATCTGTTCCTAAATAATTATTACTATGTTTGAGCATCAGTTTTGCAAGTTTGTGTGACACAGTCTTAAATAAAACATTTTAATCTAAATTTTCTTTTTAAATGGGTGCTTTGATAGGTTTTAACATAGAAATTTTTCTTCCCTTTTTAATTATTATTGTAATGACTGGACAGTTGTTCAAGCTAAATGAAATTCATATTGGTCAAATCTTCTTTTTACAAGTTTACAGTTTTTGTTTTAAATGTTCCTTTTTAGACACCGAGCCGTCAATCTCTTTCTTCAAGGCTATGACAAATCTTGGATTGAAACAGAAGAACACTACTTTGAAGACAAACTGATAGAAGACTTAGCAGTACGTCTGAGTGAAAGGGGCATAGGAATTTATTATGGATTAACATTTTCCTTGTATAGTAATAATTATAAATCTCTGAAGTAGCTAAGATATCACTTAAGCTATCTCTACCAAAGGGATGAGCTATAACCAAGTCACTTTGTCAGCTTTTTAAAAATTGCACGTGATGGAGATTCCGAAATCCCCTCAGGCTCTTTGCTTCAGGGCTCCAATAACCTTTTATAAAGCTTTTTTTGCCTAAATTACATATCAATTGCTGTCATTCCCCTATCTCTTATCTTCTGCCCTGTGGAGAACTGGAACAACCTATTCCCTCCTGTTTTGCAGCTAACCTTTGTGTATTTGAGGACTACATAATGCACGTTAAAGCCATTTAAGTCAAAAGGTTAGAATATGAAACTAGAGGAATCTAGTCTTAGATCAGTCAGTTCCTTCAAACCTGTCAAGAGTCTGCTTCTTCACAGAAGAATCCTCTTGGCAGGGACATGAAGATTTTTCCCAGTAGTGAAGTGTTAGAGCTGTGTCTTTAGCCTTGCAAATACCTACAATGATTTCCATTTAAGTCTGGGGTCCTCAATCCTTACAATTGCCTCTCTGAAAGGTAGCATTTTCACAGCTTGGGCAAGAAACTAGGAACTGATTCAGTCCCTGGGAGGTCCAACAGAACAAAATCTGAAATAAGTCTTTTTACTGTAAAGGGAGCCTGCTCTCTGTAATAGAGAGAGGAAGGAAACCATAAAATTTCCATTAGCAAAAAGAATATTAATCTGCTTTTACTGCTTAAAGATTATGCTTAAAACCAGTCACCCAAGTTGTAAACAATTTTGAAAATTAGGATCAAAATAGTGAAAGGGAAATCAGCAGCAATGAGCTCAACACAGACAGACTTTGGAAGTTCAGTTTTGCCAGCACACATGCAGAATTAATTTATAGTGACATCCTTATTTTACGAGCAATATTATTCTTACTCTGAAAATACAAGAGACTTCTACAAATGTTTACTCTGGATACAGCCTTTTAAACTGATATCCTTATGTATCCCAACACAATGCAAGTGTTTTAAATAGTGCAGGTTCAGTCTCAAATATAATTCTATTTTAGCAGTTTGGAGCATGAGTGTGCATGTGTACACGTGTGCATGTACGTGCAGGTGTGTGCATGTAAGGAAATAGCCTAGCATGGTAATTTGGCTTCACTGACATAAAGGATTATCTCCTTACCTCCATGATGAACCCATATATCTGCTAAGTTTATTAATAGCTCCTTGCCAACCAGTAGCTTGAGTGAAAAACTCTCTCTGAGAGGACAGAAACAGACTGACCTGGCTTTTATATCATCCTTTATTTTAAAAAAAGGAAAAAAACCTACAGTAATTCCCTTTTAATTCCCCAAAAATATGGATTTGTGTGTTTCCATTGCTCTCTTTGGGAGACACGTATTGCACCTTTCATTAAAAAGAGCACACCAAACTCCATCTGTCTTTTAAATAAATTTACATCACATTCTTGCTGCCTTAGAGCACTCACTCCCAGAAGGGTGAGAATTTGAGTTTCAGCTTTGTGAATCTGACACAGAATGTTTTGTGGACGTCATGAAAGATGTGTTTGTGTTGCTGGTGAAGTTTCCTCTTAGGGAAACTATACGCTGCTTTAGCAAGGAGTTAAAAGTTTATTGAACTGGCAAGTTGGAATCACAGCCTAGGCTAGGGTAGCAGAACTCATCTGGAAGGGGAGAAAGGGGGAGCCTTGGGCTCTCTGATGTATTCTTGAAGGGTTGTCTGAAGTTTCTGGACAGTTCACATATTGAATAGGAGAATTAATTGATCCAGGACCCAGAAACCATAGGCAAGTTCCCTGTCCTTTAACTCTGTCTAGTTAGTACACTACAATCTTTTTTGCCATAGTGAGTTCTTTCTCAATACTGAGAACCTTGACCATTCTTTTCTGCTAAGTAAAAATTATTGAAAGGAACAAATACAGTCAAAGCTGTTCTATTGCTGACTTTGCCAGGTCCCAGTGATTTATGGACGGGTGGTAAAAGCTTTTTCTGGGATTTGGGAATTAACCATTTCCCTCACATAAAAGCAGAGAACTGAACTTACACTTGCAGTTTTTCTCCCTCAATCTTCTCTCCTTAAGTCTGTTATACAGAAGTGAATCTTCTTCTTCCACTTGTGAAGTTAAAGGATTAAAGAATTCACTTGTGCTCTTTTTGAGGAGTTTAATTATGCTGATTCTTAATTCTGATTCAACATATCAAGCCTCTGAGGCAACTAGATTTTTATGTTTCATGTTAGCATCGTAAGGTATTCAGCACTTTTTTTAATTGTAAAAATGCTTCTGCTTAAATAAATAGGTCATATGAACACAAGCTTATTTGACATAATTGTTGGTGAATAATTGGACATAATAAATTGTAAGAACAGTCTGTTTAATAGAAACTTAGATTATATAAAATACTAATAATACAATAAAATTATATAAAATAATATTTTTTAAATCGTCAACATTTAGAAATGACAGCTAAAACTTACCCAACCTGTGTGTTTTACCCTCTTATGTTACATTCAGCTAAAGCTTTTTGTTTCACACTTAAATAATTGTAGGGCAAATGTCTCAAGATGGTGAATATTAAGCATACTTATTTGCCAGAAATTTCAGAAAATCACTGATTCTAGTGTTCATGCTGTGCTTAATAATGAGTTCTCCTTAACTTAGTCATTGGTGAATTTGATCCTCCATTTAATTTCAGTAAATCTATGTAAACTAGTAACACATTAACACAACTTCTGCACTTTTGTTTCATCAGTTTTTATAGCATTAAGGAGATATCCTGGTTGATATCATTATGAAGTACAGAATACTGTCAGTTAATTAAAGAGAAGGTCAGCGTTCTAAATGAGATTGAAATAAAGAGCAGGGGAAGACATCCATAATTGTTCTGGTCTTGTTATTGATACTGTAAATATCATCACATAGTGAAAAATGTGAAATGAAACCTTGTATGGCCATCATAGAACGGCACATGGAGCCGTGTGCATAGACAACCATTGTGCATAGACATCAGCTGAAGGGAATTCTCAGCTGCAGCCAGTCATGTTTGGTACAGTTGCATGAGAAAGGTGGATTTCATAGAAATAGTAGTATTCATAGAAAGCTGTAGGCATTCCCACAGGAATCTCTCTGGCATGAAAAAATTTGTGTTCTTAATAGACAACAATCCATTTTCCTCGTATCTCTGAAGTGACCAACCTATCCTTATTGCTTAAAAGATGATGTATGGCAATATAATAATGTATTACTCATTCTGTCTTATCAATGCATGGAATTCTTTTTATCTGCATTTTCGTATATAGTGCTAGATGAAAACAAGGGCAAAGAGTGGTCATATTTTATTCAACCAATTTTCTTTGAGCTTCTATATTCTGCATAGAAAAAAGTGTCTGGATGAAGCAATTTTTTAAATAACTTGATAGGCAAAACTTGCTTTCTGAAAATATCTTTTTGCAAACAATAAGAAGTCAGAGGTTTATATAGATGCTTTTCAGAACACCGCTTTCGTTGTTGTCATTGTAGTATTTAGGACCACATTTTCTTTCAAAGAAAGGCAACTAGAGCTAAAACTGAAACTAAAGCTAAAACTTTCAGTCTAAAACTGAAAGAAAAATAACCACATGGAAAAAGAACCCTCTTTATGCATTTATATTTATTATTGAATTATATATAATATTTTTTGTACATTATTGATTGTACTTGTCCTAAAATTCTACATCCTGCGAACATTAGTGTTGTTGGTAGACTGTAGCTGTCTAAAACTGTTGGTAAGCTTCAGGTTTGGATTTCTTCTCCCTCAAAGTCTCTCAGAGTTTCTCAGTGAGCATTATACCTAGCACAGACTTGAAACAGGATTTTCTTTTTTATCTGATGAAGCTCGTTAACGTAGCAACAGACAGTATAATAATAAATGATGGCATGTGGTTTCCACTAGTTCTGGATAACAGAGTAAGACTGAAGTTATTTTCTGAATCTAGGGAAGAGAGTTGATTTTTATGAGGAGAAGAAATCCAAAGCTTTGCAAGGGGCATCATCTTTGTAAGTCTTCATGGTCATAAACACAGTTGGGGTTCAGTTTTGTCATACTTTGCTTGGAAGTTGCTTCCTCCTGGTTGTTCAAATCAAAATTACCTTTGTTATTATTAAATGATTAGAAAATTGCACAGAGTGAAACATTTTTCGCTATAGAGAATTAAATATCCTTTTAAATTATTTTTTTTTCCTAAAGAAACCTGGAGAGGAACCACCAGAAGAAGATGAAAGCCTTAAAAGAGTTGATCCTTTACATCAACTTATTCTGCTATTCAGTCGAACAGCCCTGACTGAAAAATGGTAGGGATGGTGTGAGACACTTCAGAGTGTATGCAGATTTTCAGATTACTCCTGTATTTGAAGTCATTTATGTCTCTTTTCAAGCGAGATTGCATAAGCTAGGCCAAACCGTGCGTATGAACATATGGTGAGTTTGAGTTACACTCAAACCTCTTTAGCTTGTGGTATGTAAAGAGATTTTAGTATGACTTTTTCACAGCTATGGATACTGTGTTCAGGGCTCACTACTCCTCTGTCTTGTGTCTGTGTTCCCTATTGACAGTTACATTCTGAATATGAAATATATTCTAAGTATAATTAAAAATTAACTATATTCACTTTACTGGAAGATGTTTATGAATTTCTGAGTACTGTGTTTGTAGCTGGCTATACTTTTCTATTTGTATAAGTTAATAAAGTCTTTATTTTGCAAAAATACTTTAGTAATTATGAGCATAGAAGTTATTTTAAAATATTTTTAAGATGTTTAAAAATATTTTGGCACTTCAGTTCTACTGTAATTAATCTTTCTCATTTTACCTTTCCTCTGTCTGTTAACCAGCAAACTAGAAGAAGATTTCCTGTATATGGCTTATGCTGACATTATGGCAAAGGTAACTTGTTTGATACCTATTGCTTATTTTGTGTTTTAATTAAGTTAGTTTAGAAGATCAAGATAATTAATTTGTAAAGTGTTACCTGTAAATTGTGAGTTATCAGCAATGTTTCCTTTCTACATGATATCAGAGTTGCCATGATGAAGAAGATGATGATGGTGAAGAAGAAGTGAAGAGTTTTGAAGTAAGATTATACTTGTTTTGTTTTCTTGTCATGTTAGACATTATTTCATAGCTTCCAGCTGACATTTATGTTTTTTGGTTCATGGCTTACTGCAGCTTATTATGCCAGTGAACTGCATGTCACAAGCTGGATATGGCAGATATAAGTCCCCCGATTAATATTAGTGAAATAAAAACATGCACAGTATTACACAAGATTAAACAGAGAATAATTTAGTAGATCTAAATTTATCTCCTTTAACTTTTTAGTTAGGTATTACAGATAGTAACTTAGTCTAAAAGTATGATAATAACAGACTGAATCTTTTAAATTATTCGGTCCTACCATTAGTTTGGATTTTTAAAATACCATAATACTACTTTTTGCAGTAGTCATTTACATTCAGTACCTATAATTCATACAGTAGTTTTATGTTCACACATATGTTAGTACTTCTTAATAAAATGTGGTGAACTTCTATTCATTAGTACTGCTAAGAATTTTTGCTTGTGTTGACAATAGGGGCTCTGTATTTATTAGTGTTTAATGCTGAGTTTTTAGTGATCATCACTGTTTAAGGATAAACACATGAGTTAATTACAAGTGTAAGAGTTGATTCCTTGTCCTGTGTTTGCTCTGGGATCTGTCTCTCTTTTTCCATTAATAAAATGACATTTGCAAGAAATTTTGCTCTTCAGAGGGCCACTGAGGGGATTAGCTCTTTAATGTTTTTAATATTTTAATGTGTTTTGGCATATTACAATTCTGGCATTAAAAGGTGTCTTTTGTGTCTTTCAAATCAATAATTATTTATATTTCATATCTCTACTAAAACACAGAAACACGAAATAAATACTTTGATTATTTTTTTTAAAATTCTAAATATAAGGATTGATTTGCTGTAAAACTATCTGTGTTGTTCTGATTATTGAGGAGTGGTTTGGGTCATTTTTACTTTTACTCCATTGCTTTATGGACATAGAATGTTCTGTATGTTTTCTACATGATGCTACATGATATAACACTGAATTATTTAAGTACATATTCCCTATTTGACTGTATAAAGAAATCAGAAAGAATATAAATACTAAATTCTTTTCAATCACTCAGAAGTCCAGTTGAGTTACAAGTAATATCCTCAAAATATGAAATTTTGTTTCTTGGTAAATATTTCATTATGAACCCAAGTTTCAGTGTGTTTTTTTGATTTTTTTTTTCTTTTCCCCTGGGAATGCAGTATATGACATACCACTGACAAAGACTATTCATTCCTATAGGGTCTTAGCAGTTAGCCTCTACATGCTTGTTAGATATCAAAAGTCTCATGCTTATAGATATGAAAATTTTTAAATAGGAAGTCATTGAGGTGTATGAAAAATCTATCAGTAAGAAATTTGTTAGTGCTCCTTACCTAAATTGTAATGGGTTCTTTGTTTAGCATTCAATTTTTTGTCTTGAGAGAAGATCCTACTCATCTTTTTCTCTTTATTATTTTTCTTATAGCTGTGAAACTTATGTTTAAATAATGTATTTAATGTTCAAAAGACAATTTATTGTATGTATTTGGTCAGTCACCTATAGAAAAAAAAAATTGGACTTCTTTTTCTTATTACTATTTCGCTTCTTGTCCTTGCCCTTCCTTAAGGTGACAGGATCACAACGCAGCAAGGTAAAAAAAAAAAAAAAATGTGTGTGTATTTGTCTGGGTCTAATTTTGTGATTTTTCAGGCCCAACATCTTGGATAAGTTCAACTAAAGGGTCTTGATATAATTATTAACATTTCAGTTTCAGCATGACATCTCTACCAAACCCTTTTTGTGTGCAAGCTCTTTAAAGATTTCAGGAATTATTTATGCAGAATATGCCGTGTAAAATTGTGATACTGTTTTGGGGAAGACAGAGTGTTGTTTGGCTTGTTCATGTTGTTTTGCTGTTCATGCCTTTTGTGCATCAGTTATGTTTCTGGTTTTAACTTAATTTGAATTAGTAAAGCAACTTACGTGGTTATTAAGGGAAAGGAGTGGAACTTTTCTTCTGTATCTTAGCAGAGACGCGTTTCTGATGTAGCGGTAGAATTCTGTTTCCAATATTTGTCACAGAGAGAGCATCAATCATAGTCCATGTCTGATTCAGATCCTTTGGAACTGAGTTCTCAGCCTTCAGCATTATAGTATTTGACAGAAACTCCTTAGATACTCCTTACCTTAAATGATTCATAGTTCTTCTATGTTTTTTCTAAGAACATAGAGGCAATAGCTCTGAAACTTCATTGTTAATTGTTTTATTGGCTCTGTTTCTTGCTCAGCCTTTTGTGTGTCATCAAGAGAGCCTCACCATTTGTTTCTGAAAGATGTCCCAGGGTTATATAGCTGACTATTTGCCTGCTTCATGCAGGTCAAAGTCTCAGTTCCCACTGTTGACTCAGGCCACTTGCTGGTGGTGCTGCAAGGCTGATATTCTGGGAGAAGGTATGGTGTGTGGAGTAGCTAGTTTTTGGTTCTGAGGGGGTTAAATACAGTTATTTTTTCTGTGGTTAATGACAGCTAGAGTAAGTAAAGATTACTTGCTTGAGATTTGAAATGCACAGATTTAGCTAATGGCCTGACTTCAGTCAGTAGCTTCAAATTTCATTTCCCATGGCAATTGTAACCTTCTTCATGGAAAGGAGCAAGGAGATTTTGGTATTTCATTTGCTAGCCTTCTATTAACATTCACATCACAAAAGAAAGAGGTTCCCTGGCATCTGTGGGGAGAGATGACGTATTTCAGGATCAATTTTACTCTTACACCTCCAAAAATTTGCACAGGTCTGTTCCATATGGCTTCATATGATAAAGGCATTATTCTGGAAGATGAATGTGCTCACAAAAATTTATTTAAAAGGTATTGTAATTATTTTGAACAAAGTGCATATCAAAAACCCCAAAGGAAATATATAAGGAATCTAATAATATAATTAATTCTTTTTTCATTCCAACAATTCAGCTATTCAAATACTACATATCTATCACTCTGCTTACCTCGTTATCACTAAATCTTATATGCTCCATAACATTTTTTTTTCTTGCTGACTGTGAAGTATTTTAAAAGGGAACAAAAGCACAACAAGAAATAACCCTTGCTTTCTTCATACATGGCATCAATCAGTTGTGCAGATGTGAAACTGTACATACCAGATGCGTGTGTCTTTGTATGTGTATATGTGTGTTTCTTTCTGTCTAGTGATCAAACGTCAATGTTGAAGGCAGTTCTTTTATTCTCTCCTGTGTATCCATGTGAAAAGTGTGACTGTTAAGTTTGTTTGGGGATAAAAGTCTACTGCTCCTCTAGACTTTAAAAATGTGTGGTGTTTGAAGTCTTGGATCCTTTTGCATTCAGAGCAAGAGAGATATTTCGGCAAGCTTAGAATGGGATGAAAATGCTGAGTATATTTTACTGACAGTTCTGTTGCTCATATCTCATGCAGGGTAGTCTTATTTTTGTACAATTAATTTAAATTGGGTTAATAGTATGAACAATAGATATGACAATAATGTTCTCTGTATGTTAGTATGTTCCTGTCAACATTTACCTGCTAGTATTTGCTTTGAGTTATTACAGATGTCTTTGCCCCTTCCTCTTTGTCTCAAAGTTAACTTTTTGTCTTATTGAACAGATGCTCAATTGAACAACCTGTAAAGTTGGTGTCACTGTCTCCTTTGATTCCATCTGATAAGAAATTCTTTTTAATCTAACTGTTTCACTAGCTAAATGCAAATAATTTTCTGCATTTGAGTCACTCCTACATATTAATGTGCACTAAATACTTGTAGGATGGGAACTCAAAGAAGGAATCAAAATTTAGCTCTTATTTTTAAACTCATTTGTATTAAATTGATTTAAATTGACTCTTCACAGGAAGAAAAATTGAGGAAATAGAACTTCCTATATCAGTTCTTTTCATTCCTGTTACTGGTAGCAACTTTTTAGTAAACTTCTTTATTCACAAGTTTTTTGACAAAAGGATACATTGTGCTGTCACTTTCCTCAGACAAAAATTTTCATGTTTCTTTACATACAAATAATGCAACCTCATAAAGGTTGAAGATGGTTACCTGTATCTCCTACTATCACAAATCCTGAATAAGCCACTGAGTGTCCATATACGACATATTTACAAAAAGTAACTATTTATTCTGTTAATTAAGATCAGACTCCATATTCAATTTATCAATTCTAAGAAGATTAACATTCAAATAACTATGCAAAAATGTGTTTTTGTCAGTTTTCTCCACATGTAATGGATTGTATGGAACCTAATATATGGTTTCACTCCTACATTACAGAATACATTATTTATTAATAGATAGTTTGGGTTGGAAAGGACCTTTAAAGGTCCTTGAGTCCAAACCTCTCACAACAAGCGGTGATACTTCCATGATGAACTCCAAAAGAGGGATTTAGAAAAAAAATCATATTTTTTTATAGAGCAGAAACCAACATATATTGAACTTAAAGGATTGAAGTGTTTATAAATATGTATCTATAAAAAGGTACAGAAGTATTATGCATGAGTACTTGATATTTTAATTACATAGCTTATACTTATGCATGCCTGAAATTGAAATGAACAGATGTTTTGCCAGTGTAAGTCCTGCCTAATAGGATTTGTTTTCTAGACTAAGCAGAAGTGTTGAAAAAATATGAAGACAATTCAAAGGCGAAGCATTCGTCTTCTAATAGCTGAGTTGAAAGCAATTTCTGTTCTTTACATATTTTCTTATTTTCTTAAGCTTAATTTCATGATTTCATATTAAAAAAAAAAAGCTCTGTAAAAGTAGGATCTTATGCCAGTGGTGGCAGCAAACAAACCTCCATATGTCCTAGCTCAAAGGGAGGCTCCAATAATCAGTCTCTGTATGAATTACAAGAAAGTTTAAGAATTTCAGTTGTCAGTTAAAGTTTCTCTTTAGTTTTAGCAAGTTTGTTGTCTACAAATTCAAACTAAAAATTGTGGTTTTGGCTGATTTATTTTGGCGTATGATTGCTCATAATGATTTAAACCCCAAAAAACTGAAAGAAGTAGAAAATATTTGGACCTCTACTTTCAAAGAATATGATTCAGATGTTTCCTTGGTTTGGTAGAATGCTGGAAAAAGTCTATAATATGAGACCACATGTATGTACATTTATAAGTGGTCAGCTTTTTCCTATATGAGTGGAAATCATCCAAGATGAAGTAGATTTGTTCCTCATTGAGGATTGGGGTTTGGGGTGTGTTTTTTCTGTGTTTTCGTTGGTTGGTTGTTTTTTCTTTTTCTTTTTTTTTTTTTTTTTAATTCTTTTCAGTTGTTTTAAATGTTTCATTTAGTGAAGTATTTTTGCTATTGTTGTAATGGTTTGGTGAATGACAGAAAGCTCAAATCATTGGCTAATTACTTTGGTCGTCTCTTGACTTCAACTGGCAAGCAAGTGGATAAAGTGCAAAAAGCTGAAACTGGTAGCACAGATAACAGTGTAAACAGTAAGCACATCTTAGAGAAATGGGGATACCCTTACTAATTTAGTATGCTTTGTAGGCAATGGGTGGCCCTCTTCATGTAAATTCTGCCATCACATATATATTTATATATATGTGTTGAGTTGGCAGGGAGAAAGCAACAGTGAAAATGCATTGTGAAGCCGAAGAAGGAACCATGATCTTTATGTGTTATCATCAAAGAATGGTTGCTTCTATGAGAAATGCCTGTGGTGTTTTTGTTGGTGAATTGGTTTGGTGTTTGTTTTCTTTTTTGGTCTGTTTTGTTACTAATATCCTACACATCTTGATTTCCATGGGAAATGCCACTTTTCTCATCCTAAGCTGTTTGGCAATGCCTCTTTCTACTGTTCTTCTATACTGCCATTGCAAGAAGTTAGTCTGTAGATTATGCAGATTCATCCTCACTGTAAGCATTCTTATAAATATTTGATATTCTTATAAAAAATGTTGAACAATGAAAGTAGTTAGTAGCTGGTGTTAGGCTTGTGAATGGTAAATTTTGCAATGAAAGAAAGATGAAAAGGTGTTGGGTCTAAAACTAAAAGTATCTAGAAATAGGAAAGAGTTTTTAAGAAAAGAAAGGCTGATCAACTTTCAGAGGCTTCTGAAGCAAATGAAAATATTTTATTGTAGCCATACTGAACCTGTGATGTAATGATTTTCTGGTAGTTTGTGTGTGTGTGGTGTGTGTGTGCGTGTGAGTGTATGTTTCTGTTTTGTTTTTGTTGAACTCCCAGGAAGAGGTTTAAACATGAAGGCAAAACTTTCAAACCCTAGCATGGCTAAATACAAAGCAACGCTGCCATTTTTTTTTCCTTTTTGTGCCTCCATCTAGATCTGTCACATAATTTAAAGCAAAAAGAAAGATACAATTTAACCACAGGAGAGCTAATAGTGTGAAAAAAAAACCCTGATGAATTTTGTTTCCGCAGCACGATATTATCAAAGATTTAAGAAACAAATTTGCCAGCCTCGGCGAGAACTCTCTGGTAACAGCATAAATGTCTGTGTTGGTTTGCTTTTGAGTTAAAGGTTTCTTTTTCATTCATTTGAACATATTTCTCTTTTTTACCTCTTCTTTTTTAATTTATTACTCATATCCTCTATTTAGCAAGCCTTCATTTTTTAAACCTCTTCCATCTTCCAATGTATTTTTTCCGTAACTTGGATGGAAAGTTTATGGCAGCAAAGCTGTCATTCTGGCTACTTCTGCTGCAGCTGTTCCTGCTTCTAGGTCATACATGTTTTGGGCGTTGTGTTTTTGGACATGATACTAACTAATTGTGTCATGTTCCTTTTGAGTAAGCTTTTTACCACGCCATCTGATGGACTCGCTGTCATAGGGCTCTATGCAACTTCCATTTTGCAACTTATACTGCTTAGTCATCCTCAATTCTCCAGCAAACTTCAATTAACCTGATGAAAGTTGAAACTCTTCTGGAATTAACTGTGCCTTTATGTTTGCTCTTTATGCTCGTTATGTTTTCAGTAGTAGTTTAAATTACAAAAAAGAAACGTCACCATTGCTCAAGCAACGCCATGCAGTATTGTTTGTTGCCGCTAGAGAATACAAAATATAAAAGCACAGTGTATTCTATCAAATATTCTGTAAGTAGGGGGGCAATCTATATTGTAATATAATGATATGTTTTGAAAAAAATTCTGAGATGTTTCTTTTACTCTGGTATTCAGCAACAACTTACAACTCAATAGTCACATACTGAGCAGTATGAAGTTATGGTCACACTATAGAAGATTATTAAGAGTATGAACTGTTGCACAAAAACACAGCACAAAAGTGCAAGTTTGATACATGCAGTATATATCATGAGCATGGGCTTTGAACTAACCTAATGATTCACAATTGAGATGACTCTTTCCAGATAAACTGCTAAAAGCATATCAAAGAAAAATACCAAGTGGAGATTATTACTTGAACCTGTTAATTATTTGTCCAATAGCCTTGTATGTATTAAAATGGTTCATGATGTTGCCATAGAGCCCATATACTAAGAGAAAACCAAGAACCTTTGGAGGATTGATAGTAACTCAAATCTCATGTTAAATGACCGGAATTTTTATTCAGGAAAAAGAAATGGAAAAGCAAAAACTTCTGTATCAACAAGCCAGACTGCATGATCGAGGTGCTGCTGAGATGGTTCTGCAGACCATCAGTGCAAGTAAAGGTAAGGTTTTGGTGTGTAGATTAAACTTTAAACCTTATTTCTAATGAACTTTGAAGTGATTTTATGTCTTATTGGGCACAACATGCATATGTTTGGCTCTAAGATTTGCTTTCAAAATTAACTTGAAATTTCAAAATTTTTGACAGCTAATCCAGAAAAGTATAATGAATTACTTTAATGAGATTATTGTTTCTCTTGTAGTTGTAATTAATTTTTCTAGTGCTAATTTTGAGGATGGGTGAATTACTTCATAGCTTTAGCAGCACTGAATGACAAAATGGCCCTTAAATTCTGGAATGTATACAGTTCTGAAGTAGGTGTGGACTTAAGTTCTTTTGTTATTTCCCATTCATCAAATAACTGCTTTATTGGTGTACTTTGATAAAACATTTCAGAAGTTTAAATGATGATTTTTTTTTCCCGTAGAAACTATCTTATTCTAAGGTTTTATGCTTTCATTTTTTTCTTTTGTGATATTTTTTCACAATAGTGATATTTTAAAAACTCCTGACTATAAATTTTGTTTACTGTAATTAAATGCTTGGGTCACTGTCATTTTCAGAATAAACCAGAAGCAAACATCCAGATTTTCATGCAGAGGTGACATATTGGTAATTTTGAAAGCCAGCTTATCATTGTGAACCCACCCTTAAATCAACTGTTTGATGCCCTAGTGATTGAAACATGGTTTATATTCACTGAACTTAGTTATTCCTGCCTTATATTTTGCTTCTTCTGTGTAATTTATACGCATTACACTATGTCTGTAGGCACCCATGAAGAAATTAAGGAAAAATAGGTCAGTTTTACAATTCATTTAATGGATAAAATAATTAATAAAGCATTATTATTTTTAATATGATCCAAAAATATATTTTATAATATTTTAAGGTGAGATGGGGCCAATGGTTGCAGCAACCCTAAAGCTAGGAATTGCAATCCTAAATGGAGGAAATTCTACTGTTCAGCAGGTAAGATACTAGTTTGTTCTACCTTTCTAGCCAGTATAGGTCTTTCTACCATGGTCATTATTGCTGTAGTAGCACATTAGGTAGTGTCACTGTCACATACTGTTTATCCTCTTACTCCTGTTTGCAGAACAAAATTGTATACAAAAGTACGCTGCTTGATGGGTATTTATTATTTGTTTACAAGGCTAAAAGATTTGTTTTGCACTTCAGGTGAAAGGCAGAAATTTTATGTTACATCATTTACTTCTGTAGGAATTCTTAGGGAAGGAAGGCTTTCTTGGGAGATTGCCATTGTCCTATAGCCTGCAGAGCAAAATTGCTGATACCAGTCTTCACTAACTCCACAACTTAAGAAGTCCTTAGCTTATGCAATGAGACTCTTGCTGATAAAATCCTGAATAACTGATCCATTGTAAGATAATTTGGTTCCCAGTGGACAAGTCTGATATGTTAAAAGAATCCTGCAGTGCTGTAGAGGCTGATATAGGCTATGTTCAGGGTTCTGTACTAACTGAAGATTCCTATGTTGAGAAGAGTTTATACCTGCCATTACTAAATTATTGCAGTACAGTTTAAGGAATGCAGACAACTGGGAGCAGTTAAGGTCCCAAGTGAAGCTGCTGAATGCAACCAAAATAATGTTCCTTTCAGGGGCTGTCTTTGCTAGGAATTGACATGAAAGACTACAAGTAATGTAGAAATTATTTGCTTGAGCCATTGCCAGTTTTTTGTGATGTCATGATATTAAATTGGAAAATCATGACATTTCTAATCCTACAATCTGTTTTTAAAAATCATTTGGTAAAGACTTAATGAATCAAAATGCAGGAAACAATTAGTATTTTTAGATTGGTAGGAATGCTACTACTCAAAATTACATTCTTAAAACATCAAAGCATCAGTAGTGCAGTTAGAATTCTTGGGTTTTTTAGTTGTCTCATTTATACCTGTTTCTTCTGGGGTTATGCTCAATTTTCCAGTTTTCCTTTAGGTCCTAAGATCAGCTTTTTAGTCTTCCTTGAGAAGAGTGGTATGGATGGGGAGAGAGGAACAATAGTGATTTTTAGAAGTCATTATTATCATCCTCCTCTGGATTTCTTTGCTTTGATTGGTATAATGTTGTTGATTGGGGTATTCTTTTTCTGTAATCTTGAGTCTACTTGGGTTTACACTGGTACGTTTTGGTAACGCTGTCTGCCTACGTGCTGCCCATTTTGGAGGTTACTTATTATCTACTTTTCCTATTATTTTTGCAAAAATAGTTTTACTTCATTCACCACATGAATTCTTGTAGCTTTCCTACTAAGACTGACCTTTAACATTCTGGGTTTTCTTACAATGGAGAGCTCTGGTATCATCCTATCTCTTTGCTCAACAATTCATTGCATTCTAGAATCACAGTTCATTCAGTAAATTCTTGGTATCGCAATCTGTTTTCAGATAGTTATTCCACATTATAATAAAGCTAAAAAAATTTAAAATATGCTCAAATTAATGCTAACATACTACTGCACCTAAAATAATTTGAAATAAACTGAAGTTAAGAAAAACCTTTTCTGGTGGTGAAACAATAGTGTCAACATAAATTTTTAGCCTAGTAGTAGCAAGAATGCATTTGTATTAAACTCTAAATTCTTCTGGCTGTGTTGACTTTAGTTACTATCTTCATTTTTCATGCTTTAGGAAGGCATACCCAAAATGTATGACCTTTTCTGTAAAGTACATAAGCATTAAATGTTGCTTTTGATTTTGATATCTGTATTTTTCTCTGCAAGGGTCTTTAATATTAGAGATATTTCCAAACACCAACATCACTAACAGTATTGAATACATATAGTCTTAAGTTACCTAGGTTGTTATTATAATAGGAATATTAACTCTCTGTGTAAATTATTTGTGTTTGCTGCAGAAAATGCTTGACTACCTCAAGGATAAAAAGGACGTGGGGTTCTTTCAGAGCCTTGCTGGTCTTATGCAGTCCTGTAGGTAAGAAAATATCAACTTGAAAAATTTATTATTTTGCATGTATGTTTTATTCTATGGGATTTATTGTTCTGGAATGATCCTCTACATAGTCCTTGCAAACAGCACTAGGGGTTTATAATGAGCTAGATTTGGGTTAAAGAATAGAATGATGCTCGTGGGGGAAAAATATTGGTGATATGGACCTGCCTTTGTAAGAAAGCTCTTTCCAAAAATATTTACATAATTTGAGTCTACCTGAGATATGGCAGAAAGCAACTCCAGAGTTAGGAGCATTCCTCAGAGGCAAATCCTTAACTCTGGAGGCATCCAGTAATCCTGCAGAGATCAGGTTAATGATCAATTATAAGTAAGCACAAAAGGTTTTGGGAAACCCCAGATTTGCTAGAATTAGTCATAGGACCTCTTAGTAGTCAGAAAAAGTAATGAAATATCTAATTTCATATTAAATTAATGAATTTTAATAAATTGAGGTGATACTATGACCTTTTTGTTCATTCAGGTTTATTTTTTATATTAATTCTATATATAAATGTATGTGTTTAAATGTTTTATACATAATTTCTAAGAATAAACTGTATCAGTAAATGATGTACTAGTGAACATAAAACATACAACTGAAAGGGGCTCCCTGGATCAGGTGATTCAGTCTTCTTATATCCAAGGTATCATGTTATGTATTCTTTTTTCTTAATTATGTATTCTTTTTTCTTAATGCTGTCTGTGGCCAAGTTTCATTTTGAAATCAGTGAGGTTTCTTGCCAGCAGAGGTTCTGCCATAATTCTGTGTTAATCTAACTTTTATAACCATTTTTGCTTATGAACAAAAGTTATCCCTGGCCAGCTGACGTGCAAAGCCCTGAAAGGCAGAATCTCACAGGTTCACAAATGAGATGTGTGAGGTATCATCCTTCCTTGAATATGGTTAGTTGAATACATATTCCCTTTTGGCAGCTTCAGTTTTTCAGAATGTGGAAGGAGAGAAACACTAAATGAAACTAATAATGACAGTTTCGTAATGGACCTTGCTGCTTGGTATGAATTGGGCTATAATACAAAAGTAGTCAATGACTTGGCTTCCTTATAGCACCTAAAATTGAGTATGTGTATCCTAAATGCATAAATTCTCCTTTTTTTTGGTCAGTCATACAGAGCTGAATTCTGTGGTCACATTCAGAGCAAAAGCAGGTTCAGGCTATTTAGCTGAGATTTGTAGTCTCCTAACAGACACATATATCAAGTCACAGTGATGTATCTTTTTCAGACTAGTATGCTTGTAAACTTCAATGAAATCACACATCCTTTTTAACTTCCACAAAATTAAATATTGCATTTATTTAATTAATCACAGGACAAATGTAATTTTTCTCACCGCAGTGTTCTTGACCTAAATGCATTTGAACGTCAGAACAAAGCAGAAGGCCTTGGCATGGTGACTGAAGAGGGATCAGGTACTATTGATTCAACAGAAATTATACATGACCTTTTTGAAGTTTTGCAGAATCAAGCTGAATTTGAAAGGACCCAGGGGAGGTTTAAGTTAGGCATAAGGAACAGGTTCTTCACCCAGACAGTGTTTGGGCACTGGAACAGGCTCTCTGGGAAAGTGGTCACAGCCCCAGCCTGGCACAGTTCAAGCAGTGTTTGTCTGGACAATGCCCTCAGGCACGTGGTGTGACTCTTGGGGTGTCCCATGTGGGGCTTGGATTTAGAATTTGAAGATACTTATGGGTCTCTTCCAATTCAGGATAGTCTGTGATTCCATGAACCTTGTAAATATATATCTAGAGGCTGAAGCTAAAACAGGTTTCCTAAAATTGATTTATGTTTAATTTACATACCTAAGCCAGTCCTTAGCAACAGTAAATCATTAGCATGTGTTGAGTTTCAAAATGATCTCAGAGGACTGTTTCTCATCATTTTGAAGAAGTGAAGACATTACATGTAAAATTGAAAACATATTCCAGTTACGAACAGCAGTGTTTGTGCATGTAAAACATTTCAGAAGTCCCCATCCAGTTTCAGCATAGAATGAAATTAAAAATTCCCACCTGATTTCTTGAACTGAAAACCACACCACTTACTTAAGCCATAAATTAAATAAAAGAGGTTGCTGGAAATCTATCTGCTCTTTGGGAAAAAGTCTGGTAAAAGCTTTTTCTTTGTTTTTTTTTTTTTCTATTTGTCTTTGGGGAAAAATTGCAAAATTTTCACTCTACTTTTGACTTTGAACCAATTTGGCTTTCTATCCTTGGTGTTGTTACTTCGCTTGTCAATTTCTTTCTTCTACTACTCCTTTACTGTGATTGTCTGAGTACATTAAGTTCGTTCTTTTGTGCTTTATAGAGCTACCAAAGCACATTTTCTTCCCTTATCTTCAGAATTTTTTACAGGGCATTTTTATGTTTAAATCCTACAGTGACCTAACCTTTTAACATGTTTTTATCCTAAAAGCAAGGTAAAAAAGCTTGACTGTATAATCCCTATTGCATTTGAGGGATCATAATTCATACCAGCAACACTGCATATCTCATTGTCCCTTGTGCCTGTAGGTCTTTTATGCGGCCTATTTCTTTAATATTCAACTGCTTAAATAATGATTTTTCACTATTACATTTGCCTGAATGATGTCAAGGCCAGTCAAAAATTCTGCATCTCTGAAAGTGCTCTCACAGTTTAAATTATAGATTAAATCTTTCTAGACTTATATGAGTGATAAAAAAGCAAACCCATGCGGATAAAATTTGGTTACAAGACAGTAAATTGAGTGCTGGTACAGCTATCTTACAATTTTTGGCCATTACTCTCATGTTTACTTAAGATTTTTCGGCACAACCTTTTGTTCTTTTGGACAACATTTCTACTAGTACATAGCTAAACCTATTCAAAATGTTGGATTCTGAAATGGACTCTCAAGATATTGGCTCATTGGCTTATTCTTTTTACCTCTGCCTCTGTTTCTAGAAATTACTGTTTTTGCATGCAAATATAAATAAATCTTTAAATGCTGCATAATTGACTCTACTGATGTTAAGAGTATTTTTGTGCTTCCTCATTTGAGGGAATTTTTTTTTCATTTTCTGTTTATTTGATATTTCTCTTTTAGTACAGAACTAATTTTGGCAAAACCAATACTAACTATATTTTGTATTTCCTAAAACAAATTCTCACCTTTTTTTCTTTTTTTCCTGTTTCTTTTTCTTTGAAATAATTGTCCTGTCCTCCCTTCCTCAGTCATCACCCATGAGCGTGGTAATTATTAAAAATAACTGCCTATTCCTTATTTTCCCTGCTCTTAGCTTTGTGTCAGTATTGTACAGCTCCTGAATATCACTAGATTTTTCCCTGTAATACTCCTAACCTAGAGTGATTTTTCTGTTAATATTACAATTTTTCATCCTAAAATTCTTGGTTTACACATCCAGACTTCCCATTTTGGTCTTCCTCTCTTTCTCAGGATTTGCACAGTGACTGACACAGTAGATCTAAGAGCAACAAGCTTTTTTATACTTTTCTTTCCTGTTCTTTTTTTATTTGTTTTCATTTTAGTGAGCCCAATATTTGCAATGGATGAATGTTAAAAGGAAAAAATAGTAATATATACATACACGAAGCCTTGTGCTTTAGCCTTCCTGTAGCATTTTTGTTGTGTATTGAATGTGGCTTTATTGCTGCACTGGTTTGTGCAAGCACAGGAAATCAGTGGTGGATCCAGTGAGGATTTGAGGGTGGATAGTGAGGAGAGAGGACTTGCCACTGGCTAGGTTTATCTAATGCAGTCAGGAGTTGATATAAGAAAGAGGTGGTGCACTGCTCATTTAGAGGAAATCAATGCTGTTTACAGGTTTACTCTTCCTTATTCTGAAAGCTACTTGGTGTGTTATGGTTGCTATACCTCAAAATTTCCTTACTTCAGGTAAAGGAAGAGCTTTGTAGGAGCAGTTGCCATGAGATGTTCACCATGTGAAAAGAGAATTTAAAATACAAAATGAGTATACCAGTCAGCAGAAACAAAGAACTCCAACACAGCAGATGTCTTTTCATTAGCCAAATGTTGGGGAGGAGGATGATCTGGTGTTTTATTTGCTTTCTTAGTGGAAATTTTCTATTTGGCAACTTAACAAAATTCTATGCAGTGATAAGGATAATATTTTTAATTTGTTTTCTTTGTTAGTGAGCAGTAGCAGTGTCAAAATACTGTAATCACTGCATCAAAGATTACTTGGCACAAAGGGATAATATTTGCAAATACCATCTTTTCCTACATATTAATATCCAGCAACTGAAAATTCAAGGCCAAAGAAAACCAAATCCAACCAAAAAATACTATATTTTTCCCTTTCAAAGTTACATGATTGTTGATAATATGTTACCTTGAAATAGCAATTTTTTTTTTTAATATTATGAAGCATGCCTTTTTCAGTTAATTGAAAAGTAGTTTACATAAGAGCTGTAGAAGTACTGGTCTTAATACCTGATAGCATTAAGAAAGCCAAGCCAGTGTGTCTGTGAGGGGACTCCTGTAGTGAACAGTTTCAAAGTAGATTTTATAGGATATCTGAGCTTTTATGTTTGCCATCCTGTGAATTACCATCTGTAAATACTACAAAGGAAGTACCAAAGATGAGAAAGATTTTCACACTGGTTTTTATTAGTTTTGGGTTTTTTGAGAATGATGCTTAGTCTATGAATATTTAATTAATCCTCAATTATAAACAATTTTATTGACTCCCAAGGAAATTATGGGATGTAAAATGTGCATTTTAGCCTGTTTTTCATTTCATCTGAATTGGCTGCAGAAGCACATTCATGAGTAATTTTCATTGATTTTGCAACCTACAGCCCCAAATTATTATTCCCAAAGTAAAGCTGTTGAAACTTATGGGAATAAAGACAACCTTTCCTCATGTGCAGTTCTTGTTTCTGGTCCCATGCCAACATTAGCAATAGATAGAAAGCCCTTTATTGAGTCAACATGGATGTGAAATTTATTGCTCTATTCCAATTGTTTCTTTGTGCTGTCCACATCGTAAGTGCCTTGTCCTGATATTCCTCTGACTGGTACTACCTTCCCTTTCCAAACCCTGGAACCCCCACTGGTAACAACATTGATGGTTCTTTAGCAAATGTGTTTCTTACTTGTTTTTGTGGTGTACTCAATGTTGTTTCTTCTGTATGTATTTTGTTTTGATTGTTCTGTTTCCTTTTCCAAAAAGGGGGGTTCAAAATCAAAGACATGTAGAAATACTTACTATTTTGCAATGTTTTTTCATTTAACACTCATACTCCTTGCCATTCCACTGTGAGTCACAAAAATCTTGAAAGTGCAATGTTTTTCTCTTTTGGAGAGCATTATTTTACTTCTATGAAGTACAAAACTTGAGATGTTTGTTAAGGTTACACTTAGATTATTTTACTTATTTTCCCCCTTTTTCAGGAAAGCTCTTTTTTTATGTTCAATTTTTAAATTTTTCATCATGTCTTTCCTTTATTTCTCTGTAAGTTCACAGAAGTCTTATTTTAATAAAATACAATTTTAGAATGAGATAGTATCCCTTCTAAAGGACTAAGGACTTTTATCAATCTGAGAGGTATACATGATATAATAACTAGCTGTACTGCGCGTTTTCACATCAGGGCTATTTTCAGCCATTAATAATGTGGAACTAATAAACATGCTTTTGACCTTCACCAACCTAGTTACACTTAAAGTAGATGTTTAAATTCTATGTAGTCCACTGTAGCCTGTATTGGAGAGGTGTTTTCCACCTTGATAAAACTGTATTTGAATCAGTGTTTGCATTTAAAATGGGAAATAAATAACTTCAGAGAATTTCACTCACTGAGGAAACAAGTGTATTTCTTACTTGAATTAGATTGTTGAGATGTCAAAGGCATGCAGCATTCCCAAACCAACCCAGTACTGTCTGGATCTTGTGATAAGAATAAATTCACTTGCTTTATTATGGGGCAGATTTGATCTTAACAGGCATTATAAAAAAGTCCTGTTCACATTTGAAAGCTGTAAGTATTTTTATATTTCTGTAATATGTACTATTGAACCTGTGTTTCTGAGTAGCGATAGAAGCCAGATCTTTTCCTCTGGGGATTTAAAAAATAAAATGAAGAAAGAGAATCATTGAACTTTGACACATGCACTTTCAATGAAAAAAAACCCATGTATTTAATTTTTCATTGACTTTTATTTTTGTTTCCTATACATGATGCCTCTGTTCCTTTATGTCACAAACACAGATTTTTTGCAAATTTTGCAAAAGCTGCAGGCTTAAAGCCTTTGTGTGTACAGCCATACCATTTACCTACAGCATGAGCAATGGCAGCATTTTAACATCTGAGCAAATAATTGCCAGAATATATCCAATATCAAACACAAATTAAAAATTGAAGAATGTTTTTTCATAACAACCTAAATAATTCTATATGTAGTGTGTATGTTTCTAAGTACATTCTTTGCAAATCTTTGTGTGAACTGGCATGAATTTGTGTGCACAGCAGCAAAGGTTGCCCTCCTGAATTTTATAGAAAGAATGGATCTCCGTTTCAGTGCTGTAGTTGCCACTGAGGTACCACTTGTAGTCAGCAAGTACAATCTGAAAATGAAAATTCCTGACCATACCAACACTGGTTCTTGTCTGATTTTGATCAGATGTAAAGATTGTAAAAATGAAAATGTAAACCTTAGTGTGGCCAGGTGGTTTGAGATGGGCTTTTTTTGCTTCATTTTAAAATATGCAAAAATGTTTTTAAAGTAACGGGCCTTTCAGCTTTTGTGCAATGATGCACCCAACACCTTCTGATTTTTAAGAATTTTGCTGTAAATTGTGTTCGAGTTGTGATTCATTTACAGTGAAGCTAATTATAAGACCCTTCCAGGCCCTTCCAATAATAAGAATGGAATTTATTTAATAAAAATTCCTGAAGTCCAGTAATTGTACTAAAATGCAGGATCTGTATAACAGTTTAACTTGAGACTTGTTTTTCTTCTTATTCTGGAATATCTTGCTCCCTAAGAGAGCAAGAAACATAGTGGTCAAAAATACTAAGCTGTAACTTATTCTGTAGTCTTATTTGTACAAATGGCTTTGATTCAGTGGTGTCTTAATACACAAGAAATAGATGATTGGGCCTTTCATGACCTTGATTTTTCCAAGCAAGTTTCCCAATGAGTTATTTTATAAAGTCATTGCCATCTCAGCAGTCAAGCTACAAGCATTATGTGTGTGTTAGAGGCTTCACCAAATATTTGGCTTTCTGTAATTCTTATTTTTTGCACCTAATTCAACAAAGCATCTGACCCCACACATAACTTTAGTTTGACAGGAGTTCAGTTAAATTGAAAAGAAGAAAGTAACTAACCCTGAGAAATCTTCTCTACTGTGGCATTTGGCCAGCAGCATATGAAACTCTCTTGCAGAACTGAACCTGCAGCTAACATTGAATAATATTCTTCTAGGAGCCCAGCCCCCTCCTGCTTTTTGCCTTCTTGGGCCTATATTGCATGTATATGTTCATCAGCACTGACAGAAATAGTAATTTATTTTCCATTGTTTAATTAGCTGAAAGGGTTTTCAGTCTCCTGTGACTGAAAAACTGTGTGTCTGGTAGTTATATTTTCAATGGAGAAAAATGTCATAGAATGTCATTCAAAGTATTTGACTCATTCTTGGAGAATCAATTGGGTATTTTTCGTGACTGCCCTGAGTACATGTCTAGAGTTAGGAAGAAAAGCATCTTATCTTTCCCTATGGTACAAGAAATTATGTTGACATATGCCTTAGGGATATATACCCTAAATACCAAAAATTTGTCATGAGAGCAACAGAAGAGTGTGAAATTTTGTACTATAAAATATTCACATCAATTTTCAAAATTCTTTTGATTTCTATTCCTAGTGTACTGAAGATTCTCACTTTAAAATTCACAGTCTGTAGACTGATAAATCCATTAGCTTGAAATTATAATTGCTCATGACTTTATGTAAAGTTAAACTTCTGATCATGTCTATTTTTACTCCAAATTGCACTAAATGCTGTTTACATTTCAGCTAGCACGAAGAAAATAAACTTGATCATAGCCAAATCTAGCCCAAACAGTGATGATCTAATTATAATAACATAGTAATCTGTAAATGTGGATATTGTAATTAGAATTATCTACCAGTAGAACAGCATGGAAGTAATTGTTAATTTAACTAAGGTATCTTTTTTTTTTTTTTTTTTAATTTGAATGCCTTTACTCACTTTTCTGGTCCCCTATTCACACACTAAGAGTCCTCTCTTTGTGGAGCCTAAATTACATCCCCTCAAAGAAAAATTCTTTCAAACTGTTTTGCAGTTTGCTTACATTTTTATGTCCCTCTTTTTTTTCTTGTTTACAAGTAGTGCTTGTTACATATTAAAATTATGTGTATTGTTAAATAGTAGAAGTTTTCGTGACTTCCACCTTTGCATACATGGTCAAAATACTTCCCCAATGTTCTATATGAGAATTTTCTGACTTTTGATAGATGGCCCGTGTTGCTTTAACACCTATAGTATTGTCCTTGTGTGTCATTTTATAAGCTGTTCTATGTTTTCCTCAGTTGTGATTGTTCTCCTGGGTGAATGGCTATTTCTCCTCTTCACATGTCCCTGTACAAAGTTAACTGTATGTATTGATATACTTGAAATAATGATGTGTTAATTGAGGGCTTTTTAGTATACTGTTTCCTGTGGGGGAGAAAAATAGGCTTGAAGCTTTATTCATTTGGATATTTGTTTACCAAGAAATTAACTGAAGGGCCTAATTCAGTAAAGCATTTTGGCACTTAGTCTTAATTCATTATATATATATTGCTTTGTTTTGTCAAAGGAGATACTTCTACTTTGTGTCAGCAGCAGACAGATAATGAATCCTCAGATATTTCAGTCCAAATGGTTCTTGAGAGTGCATATAGCTGTAAATTTAATGGGTTATTTTCGAATATTTTAAAATCAAATAGTTTATTTGAGGACTTATTTTCATAACTGATTAATTCTCATTCTGTATTTTAAGTACCTTCTTTTGTGATGAATGGGAACCAAATTGATCCAACCCTAACCTTTGTATGTGACACAGCCTCCATGCTCAGTGAAGTCAAACAAGAATGTAAATTAGGGATTATTTGTAAAATGTTGCCAAGCTCATGCTGCCATATTTGTAAATCAAAAGTTAAGTTTTGTAATTGATTTTTTTATAACCAAATAACTATCTGCCAAGCATAAGTCATAGATGCTTCAGATAGATTGGTGGTTATAAATTTTCTCTCTCCTTCTCTCTTAATACTAATTATGGAGATTTTCTTCAGGGCTGTGAGGTGTTACTTGGCAGACTGTGATAATCTGCTTCCATTTGGCCTTTCTACAGGAGAAAAGGTGATGCAGGATGATGAGTTCACCTGTGACCTCTTCCGCTTCCTCCAGTTGCTTTGTGAAGGACACAATTCAGGTTTGTGGGCAGGCGAGATCAAGGTGACAGTAACTGATGATAAAAGCTCTTAATTGATGGAGGTTTGACAGCCTTCATAAAATATTATGAAAGGTGGAATAGCTGCTAGACTGTACATGAAGGGAAAATCTTTAAGTGGAATTAAGTTGCCAGTGTTTTTTAACAGCCCTAATTTTATAGACAAGATAATTGTTTCCAAAACAATGAGTTTTGGATCTTGACCTACTAGGAAAGTTAAATTTACATAGGAAAATGTACATAGGAAATGTACTTCTAGACATGGAAGATTTAGAGGAAAGTGTAAGAGGAAGTTGTATTGACTGTCCTTTGGCATGTGTCTGCTTTCGGGTGCACACTGTTTCCCACTAATGTCAATTTGAATTGTATGTGAAGTTACAAGGCACACAATACCTTTCTTGAAGAAATGACATATCTTTTAAATATAAAAGAACACATTAAAAGTGCATAATTAAATTATTTTTTATAATTAAGTATATTCCTATGTGTTCTCTCTGTCATTCTTCAGGAATGAAAAGAGAAAAAAGGGATATTTTTCCTTTTTAGGCATTAGACATATTTCTGACTTAATTATCAGGATTTGTATAATTATTTGATTTAATTTTACTTAACAAAATATATTCTAAGTATAATTGCATTGATATTGATGTAGTTCCAGTCATAAATAGATTATAGTAAGGCCAAGTTACAGGTGAAATATATAGACAAGGTTCTGGCTTTAGAAGTTCTCTGGTATGTGATCTCAGCAATACGATGTCAAAACTCTTCCAATGATTTATTGACAAAAACAAACAAACAAACCAACTTAAAAAAAAAAAAAAAACAAAGAAAGAGAAGAAAATCCTATCCATGTCTTTAAGCTAAACTTTTCTAGACCATCGTAAACCAGAATTAATTTTCAGAAGTGTTTCAAAACTTAAATAAATTTAAATTAAACTTCTATTTGAACTTTTAGATTTTCAGAATTACCTGAGAACTCAAACTGGTAACAACACAACTGTTAATATTATCATTTCTACTGTGGATTACTTATTGAGAGTTCAGGTAAGTAATTTATGTATGAGTACATAGATGAAAATATTACTTACTTCTATACAAGTTTTATTAGAGGAACACATTTATTTGTCATCATGCTTATTCTGTTCCCTGTAGCGCAAGCTGATGAGAAAGGCTGAAATTCTGTAGTGATTGTAGTTTTTTAAGAATTGCGACTTTGTTCAGGGAGAGTGAAAGACAGCATGTGTGTGAAAGACTGGTTCCTGGCTTTATCCGTAGGAATGCGATGGAGGCTGTTTGCCAAGGAGAGCAGCAGAAGATGGGGCCATGCTCAGTGGGTCCCTGAGCACAGGTGTTGACTGAAATTGCCCCGTGAATGAGAAGTTTTTTGTATTGCTCAAGTTCAGTTTCAGCCAGCTGCTTTTTCATCCATATTCTGATTTAGGCTGAGCACTGGCCGCTCTGTAAATGAGTGCGCATGTGCTGGAATGGAGTGAAGCATAAGAATAGCACATATTCTAAGAAGGAGAAAAAAAGGCAAAAGGAAAAAAAAACTGCAGAAGGCAGTGTGTTAAAAACCCTTTCAGTAATCTATTTTTAACTATGTCTCAAATCCTTTTAAAATGAGAACATTTAGTTGTCACAAGATTGTAGAAATTAATGAAAAAAATCTACTTTGTATCCAGATTGCAGCATGTGAATGTGAAAACATTTTGTTATTCATGTTCATAATTTTTACCTATATTTGTCTTCCTTCAGAAAATCACTGCACATGATAATATATTATGGCTTGGGATTTTTTTAAGTATTTATCTAGTTAAGTTCCCTTTAGCCATTCATTTATTTGCTCTGAGAATTCCAGACTTTGAAAATTCTTTTTCTTTACTTTTGTTTACAGTGCTGCTGTTATCAACATTGCTTTCTATCTTTTTGCACTCTGTAGAGGTTGTGAAGACAATACAATGATTTTCATTCCATTGCTTACTTTGTTGAAAATTTAATACGCTTGCCTTTGGGGAAGATGGAGAGAGGAATCATGCACACAAAGCAACATTTGCTCCCACTATTCACTAGGTGTCAAGCAAGCAGTATAAAGAGACATTGTTTAATGAACAGCATGCAGCATGGCAGTACTACTGAGCACTCCCTTTCAGAATGCAGGTTGTTGTATTTCTAGGATCAGATACCAAGTAATCTAATTTTAATTTATTTTATTTTGAGGTTTGCTGTGGGGTATTTAAGTTATTTCTTTCCCTGTATTTGTTTTCCTCTTGATTCCCTTGAGATGAAACTACAATCCTTGAAGTAGTACTTGGGAGTCGCTGGGTGGTTCGTTTAAAGCCTTTATAAACTAAATAAATTCTAGAACTAGAACTGTCTAACACTGTTTTTTCTTATATTGATGAATATCCAGTTGGAGCCAGTTTGGCCACAGAATCTCTTTATGCATCTCACAACTGTTTTTTCTTTAGGAGTCCATCAGTGATTTCTATTGGTATTATTCTGGGAAGGATGTTATTGATGAACAAGGACAAAGAAATTTTTCCAAAGCCATCCAGGTTGCAAAACAAGTTTTCAATACTCTCACAGAGTATATCCAGGTAAATTAATTTCTTCAGAATGTTATGAACTTGAAAGGAAATTCCTCATACATTTAGCATGAAGATATAAAGTAGCTAGGTATGACATAGAAATATAATATAGATGCATTTATTCTTCAACATTATTTTAGTGCATTTTTTTATATATGAAGCTAAAGAATGAAATATATGTCTATAACTGTCACTACTCTTTAGAATTTTCTTTAAGTATTTTTTAGTGCTGTGCTCTACAATATGCTGGGGGGAAAATCAGGAAACTGATTCTCTAATCCCTTATGTGAATTTTGCTTTAACCTTCTCTAAGGTTTTTCCTAATTTACAGAACTGCATAAAGAAGAAACAGCTTGAAGATTTGTATCCCTTCAGCACTTACTATTTGAAGTTGGGAACAGATAGACACTTTGGGGGTCTGAATTAGTATATTGAGACTTGGCTAAAAAAGGCCAAGTTATTAGGAGTAATTATTAGGTTATTTTCTTACCGCCAGTGGTGTTATTAAATACATAATTCTAGATATGTTTAATATTTCATAGAAGTTTCTAAAGGACAACCCTAAACTATGCACTTATGTGTATTTCTTCCTCTTTTTCTTGAATTTCTTGCAAACAAACTTTGGTTTTCTTTTTTCTTTTTTTTGTGTTGCCTGAACAATAGGGGCCATGTACTGGTAATCAGCAAAGTCTGGCACACAGCAGGCTGTGGGATGCTGTAGTTGGTTTCCTTCATGTGTTTGCCCACATGCAGATGAAGCTCTCTCAGGTATCTTTTTAGTTTACTTTTTCCTTCATAAGTCACTAGCATTTTTGTAAAAGAGAAACAAACGTTAATAAAAACAGTTGTTAGAAAAAAATAAAAGCCAGAGATGATAGAATACAATAAAATTGAGGGAAAAATTTTAAAACTAGAACGGGTGTGAATAGCAGACCTGTAATGGGATCACTGGCCACAGATGCAAAGCTGATTAGATCAAACTGCAAACAAAGTATATCACTGATATTCAAAAAGAACTCTCAGTTCTGGTCTTCTATACCAAAATTCTCTCACGGTGTTTTCTGCAGTTTCATTTTATGCAGGACCCATCATGTTCATTGATAGCTCCTGCGCTGAACCCTGATTCATCATTATTAAACCCTAGTTCAACACATGTCTGTAAACCTTTTTCGTATAAACCTTTTTCACTCTTAGTAGAGAGTAGTCAGACCTTATAATGAGTGAATTTCTTTTGGATGTGAGTACTCATTTCATAAGCTGTAGAAAGAGTGAAGGGGACTGGAAGAGACACTTATTTAGAGTGTGAAAATGAGGTGCAAGGAGTCCTATCCTTAAGGAGTGCAATTTTCAACTTCTTAAATTTTAAAAGAATTACTCATTTTAATTGAATACACTGATTCTGATTTTTTGCATAATTTAATATGTTTAGAGAAAAATATCATAAGCTTGTACAAGTGTTATTTAGAAATACAGCTCTGAAGTCTCTGAGATTTTGCATTTCATTATTTGTCTCCAGAGGTGTCCATGTAAGTATTCTTTGCATAAATTGAAGTAGTCTTGATCAAATTATTTTTCTCCCTGCCCTTGGAACTTAATGGAGGAAAGTCAGCTGCTTGCTGACACTTGTGGACTTTGAGCTACAGGTACACTTCTCATTCTTTATGGCTACATAGAAATCTTCTTCCCACAAATGGCATCACAGTCAAACATGATTTTCAAGATACATGCATTGAATTTCTCCTGAAGTGCATTTAAAAGTGCCTGTAGATACTGTTTTGGTTTTGAAACATCTTTGTTATTTAAAGAATTTTGAAATAGTCAGTGTTTGGGTAGGCCACGGTGAAGGCTATTGTGCTTCTTCCTCTTCCACTAAAGCAAACTGGAAAAAGGTATTTAAGTAGTTACTGACAATAAGGCAGACACATGGTAGCTATGTGTTGCTTATGAAATAAGATGTGGCTATTGGCAAGATTTACTTTTACAGTAATGACAAGTTTATGGTCTCAGCTGTGCCCAGAATGGCTTCACAGCATCTTTGATTACAGAATCTAGAAAATAACGATACTCATCCCGCCTTTTCAAAGATAGCCCAGCAGCTGTGCACAACAGGTGTGTGCACTTACTCCTGGTGTTCTCTGGGATGACAGAAACACTCCAAGTGTATAATTCCAAATGCATCACTATAAATAATGATGGTTTCTTTCTCTTGCTTGGAGTTCAAGCTTTTGGCTTTTGGAAGCTCTTTATAGGGTCTAGCAGGAAATACGAGAATAGTTATGGGCTCTTTTGTTCATTTATATTTATTACAAGAATATTTCAATGTGTTTTTCAGATTATGTTGAAATACCAGTTTTCAAAAGTGTTGAGTGTGGCTAAGTGGAGTTATAAGGAGTTGCTGTATGGCTTTGGTCTGTAAGAGGGACCTGCCTAGGCTGAATACTTGGGGTTTTTTTCAATCATGAATTTCCAGAGCACTTTCGGAGAATATTTGAAGCAAGATTTTAACAGGAGCAAAATTAAATCACTCTTTTGTTTGGGTTTTGCAGTTTGTTTTTTGTTTTTGTTTTTTTTTTTTTTTTTGCATTTGAATTCTCTATCTTGTACCAGGAAGGAACAATGTGGTAATAGTACTACTTCTTAAGAATCTAAGGTAGAAAAAGAAAGTACAGTTTTCAATCCAAATGAACAAAGATAATCAGAGTTGTAAATAACTTTTGTAGTTAAAAGTTCTGTAATGAAAACTTGCAGGGCAAATCAATCAAAAATCTTGTTATTTCCAAATTATGCAGTTTTCAATCCAAGATCCAAATTGTCATTGTTGATGGTGGAGTGGGTGCTTTAGACAATATTTATTATAAAGTCTTTTTATTTGAGTCTGAAGAACAGAAATAAAATAATTTTTGTATTTTAAACTCCTTCACAGAAAGGGGTTTAAATGAAAGTAAACCCTTCCTTAGCTTCGGATTTTTTTAACAGTTTAAATTTAAGGAATTACAGAGGTGTGATTAAATCAATGTCCTGCGAGTTTTAATGATGATAAATTTATGAAAGATGAGTTATTTATTAAGAAAATTGAACTGACAGATCTTAACCAGAATTACTAACTACACAGTATAAAAACTAAAACCACTGGTCAAGTATAACACTAATTGTCAAAGCACACCATATGAAAGCAATTCTGGTAAAGCAGTTATATGAAAGCTAGTAGAAGAAATATTGCATAGAGTTGAATGAATCTTATCAGACTCCATTTTTTGTGTACTTCTTCCTCTTTCTCTCAATCCTTGTAAAGTAACTGTGGAGAGGTGTCCCAGATCCAAGGGAGAAATGCCATATACATCAAGTTTGTGGAAGAATCTAATTATGAAAGTGTCATGGATTTTTTATAGCAGAAAGAAGGCTGGCAGTCATAGGCCTCTAGATCAGTTCAGCAGCTTATCTGTCAAGTCTGACTTCAAAGGGACAGGCGTGTGTTTAAAGATGGTAAGCCAGACCAGCCTTTTAGCATACTGAACACTAAGAAGCAGCACTATGGTAGCTCACCACAGATGGCTTGCACTGCTTTATCTCCTGACTGGGTTCCAGGGCAAGCAGATAAGCTTTATCAGGGCAAAGCATCCTGTCTCAGCCATAAAGTACCTTGAGTTTGTTGTACCACTCACTGAAGTCAAGCATTGCTCAAGTATTTGTTATCAATGGCATGATACAGCAGTGTATCACTGAGGAAGAAATTAAGTAGTTGAATAATTCTATCCAGACAGACTCCAGGCAAGTGATATAGTGAACTCATTAAACCCAATGAGATAAGAAGTGGCTAAAAATCAATTTAATGCATGTCTAAGGATATACTAATGGAATGTTATCAATAAATATTTTAACATTTTATTTCAGCTTTCCTTTTTCCCTCCAAAAAGTTCAGTGACCTATAATGAAATTGCTCATTTTGAATCATGTTATACTTTGAGCTCTATGTGCTACTGCTGTTGCTGTTTGTATAATTTTCCATGGCTGTAAACTTGATGACACCAAAAGTGACAATATTTTAGCTGACAGGAAACATTACAGAAGCATCACCTGTGACCTTGACATACCCAGTTATTGCTTTAAATCTTTTATCATGTTCAGTTTTGTCTTTATTAGATTACTCTTTCTAAACAGATGATGGTGTAAATATACTGTGAGGAGTTAAGAAATTAAGTATATTTTCACTGTATTACCATTTTTGACACTTCTAGCTTCTTAATTTCTAAGTCTGCTTTTTACAGTGTGAAATATGCATGCACATAAATAAATGTCAAAGAAAGCAATAGATAATTTATATTTATATACTGTTTTGTTGTTTAGGATTCCAGTCAAATTGAACTATTGAAGGAATTAATGGATCTTCAGAAAGATATGGTTGTCATGTTGCTGTCTATGCTGGAAGGTAGAAAAATGTGAAATCTCTTTCTTAGTTGTTCTAGCAAAGTTTTTACCTTTGTAATTTTCTTAATTTGAGACACAGTGCTCTATATTTCTTTGCTTTTTTAATTTTCATGTCTCAATTGGGAGAAGACCTCTCAGGCCTGAAAGTAAATGGAAGATTTAAGTAGGGTAGTTGACATCGGTTATGTTAATTCTGAATGCCAGAACTTTATAAAATCTGGAGCTAACAGAAGTTTTGGGTTTTTTCTTGACTTATCTTTTGGGTTAGATGGTTAAATGGCTTTTACATTTAAGTTGAAATCCAGAATTCTGGGGATGAAAGTGTTGGTCAGTCATTTTATTCGCAAGCTTAATATATTGCATTAATTTTGGTAGTGATCTTATCCATAAAGAACAGGCCTTATTCATCTAGTGACTATGTTCAAGGTACCCCACTTTTAGTACTGCATTAAATGTACAATCTCTCTCTACAGGCATTGTTAATTCTTCCTTTCTGTAATTGCAAATACTTAGTCACATTTTTTCCAAGTCTTAGGGTAGAATTGATAGTAAAAGACTCCAGATTTCATAGCTAGCTTCCTCATGTGAGTGTGTTATCCAATAATTTATCATTCTTGCTCTTTGATTGCTTCACTAATCATTATAATACACTTTTCTTTGCCAAAATATTTGCTGATATTATCTCTAATATCCTGTCACTATCTCTAGGTAATGTTGTGAATGGAACTATTGGAAAGCAGATGGTTGATATGCTTGTGGAATCATCAAACAATGTGGAGATGATTCTGAAGTTTTTTGATATGTTCCTAAAATTGAAAGATTTGACTTCCTCTGATGCATTCAAAGAATATGACCCTGATGGTAAAGGGATCATTTCAAAGAGGGATTTTCACAGGGCAATGGAAAGCCATAAGCACTACACGCAGTCTGAAACGGAGTTTCTGCTGTCATGTGCTGAAACAGATGAGAATGAGACTTTGGACTACGAGGAGTTTGTGAAACGATTCCACGAGCCTGCAAAAGACATTGGTTTCAATGTCGCTGTTCTCCTGACCAACCTGTCTGAGCACATGCCCCATGATACGCGCTTGCAGACTTTCCTGGAGCTCTCAGAGAGTGTGCTGAATTACTTTCAGCCTTTCCTCGGACGTATAGAAATCATGGGCAGTGCAAAGCGCATTGAACGAGTTTATTTTGAAATAAGTGAGTCAAGTCGGACTCAGTGGGAAAAACCTCAGGTAAAAGAGTCAAAGAGACAGTTTATATTTGATGTTGTAAACGAAGGTGGAGAGAAAGAAAAGATGGAGCTTTTTGTTAACTTCTGTGAGGATACCATCTTTGAAATGCAATTGGCTGCCCAGATCTCTGAGTCAGATCTGAACGAAAGGTCAGCTAGCAAAGAGGAGAATGAGAAAGATAATCCTGAAGAAGAAGATCCTAGAATGGGTTTCTTCTCTCTCGTGACCATGAAGTCAGCTTTAGTAGCTCTCAAGTATAATTTAATGACTGTTATGAAAATGCTCAGCATGAAGAGTCTAAAGAAACAAATGAAAAAAGTGAAGAAAATGACCATGAAGGACATGGTCATGGCTTTGTTTTCTTCCTACTGGAGCATTTTGGTGGGCTTACTACATTTTGCTTGTAGTGTTGTCCGGGGCTTTTTTCGCATCATATGCAGTTTGCTGCTTGGAGGAAGCCTGGTAGAAGGAGCCAAGAAAATCAAGGTGGCTGAACTGTTGGCTAATATGCCAGATCCCACTCAGGATGAAGTGCGTGGGGAAGAAGAAGAAGGGGAGAGGAAACCAACGGAAGCTGCATTGCCTGCAGAAGACTTGACGGATCTGCAGACTCTAACAGAAGAGAGTGATCTACTCTCAGATATATTTGGTTTGGATTTGAAACGAGAAGGTGGACAGTATAAATTGATCCCCCACAATCCAAATGCTGGTTTGAGTGATTTACTGAGCACTCCCTCCTTAGCCCCAATGCCTGAGGTACAGGAAAAAATCCAGGTAATTGCATCTTCTATTTTTGATATCTATTTCTCTCTTTCATATATTAAATATGGTCTTGAAATAAAACTTGCATTATTGTTTTTCTGGGTTTTCTGACTTTTTTTTTAAAGAATCATGTATAATTATTGATGTTTACTCTTTCTGATGTCACAAACTTGAATTTCCACAGCCTTCTCTAAGGACATAATATTTTCGACTGCTTTTAATTCAGTGCTAAATTGCCTCTCTTCATTAATGTAAATCAATCATATTTTTTCAAGTTTTCCATTGTTTAACAAAAAAAGCCCCAAACCCCCTAACATTCTGCATTTTGGGTATTCTTTTAACTAACTCTGTACTGTATAATAATATTTACACCCAGTTTTATATCCTGGTTTTCTGTAGGAGAAGGTGAAAGAAGATGAAAAGGAAGAGAAAGAAGAAACAAAATCAGAACCTGAAAAAGCTGAGTATGTATTAACCTCTGATCCTACCAAAAAAAAAAAGTATTTTGTTTTACTGAAAAAAAACGTCCGGTTTGTTTGTACTCCTTTGCCTTTAATTTTCTGTCAATTCTCATTCCAATTAGGCTGGAGTGTTCTTTTAAACAATTCTCCTCATATGTGCACATTTGCAAGGAAATGCCCTATAAGCACCACACTGATTCTGTCATTTCCCTTCCCAGAAGCATCCTTTGTAATGTCCATTTAATTTTTGTTTAATTTCTTTTAGAATGTACTTAGCGGATTTTTTCCCTTTGCAAATCTTAAAACTGGAAAAAAAAATTTGAAAACTTTCTAAGAGCACCTGAATTCCAGAGACCTGCTATCCATCAGTGATAGAGACTGAATCTGCTTTACTCTCTCCCATTTGCTATGACATGTTCTGAGTTATTTGCATTTTGCAAAACCTTAACATTCCAGTACAATTTTAATGAATTACAGAGTACTCTCACATCTTTATGAATATATTTGATCAATAATAATTTAAACCCTTTTAGGACATGTTAAAATCTAATGCTAATGCCATTAGCTCAGAATAAAATAGTGGAAAGCAAAATGGAGTGCTTGGTTTTAACCAGTAGAAACTGTGAATCTCCATCTCTGTATTTTATGGTTCCTGATACATGTACATTTCTATGTACAGTTTCTGTAGCTGATTTATCACCATCAAAATTCTAAGAATCCCTTAGTCTCAAACTCTCATGCTCTTCTGGCATGACAAGCGCTTGTCCATGACAAAAACTTTTCTTCTTAACAAGTGCAGCAAATTTCTAACTTGGCCACTATAATTTTGTGAGAGAGCGCCTTCCTGACTTTTGAAGGCCATTCACTGTTGATTGCTCTGCTTGACTGTGTGAGTTGCAGTAATACTTGTATTCTCTGCCAAGAGTACAGTGCCTGGCACTATTAGCTGCCCTGAAGCTACTCCTGACATGACAAACTTTCAAGTGAAAGTTTATCAAATGTCTTCTAGAAAGAGGAGCCTGCTTAGGACATCAGTCATTCTGTTTGTAGATAGGAACAGAGACATAAATAATGTAATTTAGAAGTTGCCTCTCACTCTGGTTTGGCTTCAAATAGACTTCTGTGATCTTTTCATCTATCATGCTGACAGTTCAAATTAACTTCTGAGACAATTCGCACTTCTTTAGATCAAATGTTTGGAGAAGGCAGCCTGTGAACTCTGACTTTCTCTAATGAGACAGCATGGTGATACTCACACACCAGATGCTGACAAAATCTTACTTCAGCTCCTCCTGGAGTGAGTACTTATGACTCCATCAGGTGGGCAGAAATGCAGAATTTAAAACTTGAGGTTTGACTTGTAAGTGCAAGAAGAACCAAAGATTTCCCACTTTGTGGGAACTGGATTGTTTAAGTGCATGAGGTTGGAGGGGAGCTCTTAAACATGTAGGCACTCATGCAGATATAGAGCTGCCAGCTTGCAGACATTTTGTCACTGCAAGAATCAGCTGCACAATTATGAAGAACCTCTGATGGCAAGATTAGCAGATTTTTTGATTACCTGCCTCTACCAGCTAGCATTCCCACTTCAGGCTGCCAAACCAGTAAGTTCATTTGTGGCCTTAACCAGACTGTCACCTTTGCCAGCACTTTGGACTGAAGAGGGATATTTGTCATGTTCATGAAATGTATGAGTCATGGTAACTTGAGCCTCATTAAAAGATGGAATTTCAGTGTGTTTTTCACAAAAAAGCCTATTTCAGGGTGTGATTTTAATTTAGTAATTTTATTAATTTGACATATTATTTTGCCTTCATTTTTATCCTAAGAGGAGAAGATGGAGAAAAAGAAGAGAAAACCAAAGAAGATAAGGGGAAACAGAAATTAAGACAACTGCATACACACAGATATGGAGAACCAGAAGTTCAGGAATCAGTTTTCTGGAAGAATATCATAGCATATCAGCAGAAGCTTCTTGTAAGTTGTTATCTAACTTACGTGTTTAGCTGTTGGAAGAGACATGTACCACAATATCCTAACAATATCAAGACAAATAGCAACTGCTGGACCACATTCTTCTATCCACCATTGACTGTATAAAGGACAATGAAGCAAAGGTTTAATGGGAATGTTAGAGGAAAGAAACACACGAATAACTTAGTGTACAATATATTAGCACTTAGGAAGACAGTTATTGTCTCAAGCCTAGACATTCAGAGATGCCTGTGTATCATGGAAAACATCCATGCATTTTTATGGTAGTAAAGTTCCTGAATTTTTACAGAAGCCAGTGAGACAGTAAGATGTCTTCTTCTCTGAGAGACACCTTTGGGAAATTACAAGCTCTCCTTTAAAAAGAACCAGCTAAGATACAGTGCTTAACCTGAAGTGAATAAGAAAAGATATTGTAGATTTTTTTTTTTTGGTGAAATATCAAGTCAATATTTGTCAAACTTTTCAAAACCTGTAGAAGATAAGACTTTATGAAAATGTAAAACTGCATCTGAGAGTCTCTCAGTAAAATATCAGATAATATAGGCTCCATAATTGCTTGAAATGCATTCATATTCTCTGAGGCCAGAGCAAAATGCAAACCAAAAAGAAATACAATTTTGCTATGCATACAGTATATAATTGTGTAGGGATGGTCTATTTCTAGCATGAGAACAGAGCAAAACTACAGTCAAAATCTTATTAAGAAATTAAGTGTTTAAATATGGCTTTTGAACTGAGGTACATTTTTAGGCTGTTTGGTCCCATTACAATCATGTGAATTTAGCTAATTTTTTTTCTAATAGTCTCATTTTATATTCCACTAATAGTCATCTATGATTAGGGCTGAAAAATGGCAGAATTCCTATAGGAGTGTTAAAATATTCAAAATGTGTGCTGTAAAGGTTTGTGTGTTGTCAGGAAGGGAAAAGGTACATTTCTGCAGTCCTTTTGATAGTGTCAGAATGTCAGAAAAGCTTTCAATTCATGGTACTCAGGTCACACATGAATATTTGCTGGCCTGGTAAAAATACAGTTGATTTAGGAATAGAAGATGTTTAAGATAAACTTATATGCAGAGTTTTTTATTTTTTGGTAAAAGTAGCAATTTGCTTTATGTATGAATATTGAACTACAGGGAAGATAGAGACTTCTGTATTATTACATTGCTCTTACATTGTCATGTCTGTGTTGTTTCCAAGTGTATTGAGAGGATAATGAAAAATAAGTAAGAGGCAATTAGAAATCCTTCATCTTTTGTGAATGGAATGAAATGAAAGGCCCTTTTTTCATTATTGCATGTGTCAAGTAGGAGAGAACTTGTACATCACTCAAAATGTTTGTTAGGTAATTTTTTTATATTTATGATTCTATTAAAAAGTTCCATAAGGGAAAAAAAAAAACCACAAAAAAACCCCTCTCAGCAGCAACTTACTAATGATGGCTGAATCTTTATTAGATAAAATATATTTGTGTTCTGTCCTCTTTTCAGAATTATTTTGCACGAAACTTTTACAACATGAGGATGTTGGCGTTATTTGTTGCTTTTGCCATCAACTTCATCCTTCTCTTCTATAAGGTAAATTTCTAAAAATATTACTATTTAAGTTGCACACTGGAAAACATCTGGATTTTGTAGTCAATATGTTATGGTAAAACTGCCTAGCCTAACAGGTTAAATACCTGCTTCATCCTACCACTTCAGAAATCTTACATGGTGACAGCTGTAATGTTTGTGTGAAGTAAAAATAGATTTCCAGTACACAGATAGCTGTTGATAGAGCATTGTGCTAGGACAAAGGCAGCAGGCTGAGAGGCAAACCCTTGCCTCAGATGCTCCATTTCCCAGTACAGTGAAGCTGCCAAGCTGAGCCTTCACAGGGAACTTAAACTAATCCATGTCAGTTGAGATGTTTTCTTGTGCCATTACACTCACCTGAAAGGGTTTTTACAGCCAGGAGTCACATGATCTTAGGCTGCCTAGAATATCACTGAAATTGTCAAGATTTTAGTAACATTAATGCGACTCTGGAGTCTTTGGACTTGAATAATTTTCTGACAGAGAGCTGTGATGATAAAGATGACTGTCAAGCATTTCTTCTAAGAGGGCTGTGCCCTTTCTTGAATTTGAAGTGATAAAATTCATCCTGGACCAGATTTGGTAACGTGGACAGACAGTGGGAAAAAAAGGAAAGAAAAAGCACATTTTCACAGACTGATGTAACAAGATGAAAAGGTCTCGCTGAAGTATTCTTTCTGGACATTTTTTTGCAAAAGCAAAAATTCTTTAAAGTTTCTTTACAGTTATTTTGTCTTTGGTATCGTTTTTTCAGCTCAACAACTTAACTTGTAGTATTGTAAAGCTCCTGTCAAAAGAATATTGCAATATTGTTTTAAACAGGTCTCCACATCTGCTGTGACAGAAGAAAAGGAGCTTCCTGTGGTATCTGATGGTGAAAGTACCAAGTTGAACATCCTGGAAAGTGATGATGAGAGGGTCATTGCAGTGCATTATGTCCTGGAAGAAAGCAGTGGCTACATGGAGCCCACACTGAGGATTTTGGCCATCCTACACACAGTCATCTCATTCTTCTGCATCATAGGGTATTATTGTTTGAAAGTAAGAAAAAAAATAACTCTTTTTTTCTAGGTCTAAACTTTCTAATCTGTCTAGCAGTCTAACTTAAAGTCAACCTGCTTAAGCAGGTTGGGGCACTCTGTGAAAAAAATCTGAGTTGTTCATGTAATGTACACAGAAAGTGTGTGTTAGGTGATGTGTCTGTTCAGGGGGCTGTAGGCCAGAGTCTGATTTGCAGTCAGTCAGACAGTTGCAGCAGTAACCTGCTTCAGAAGCTGCTTGTGACTGCCAAGACAAGGTGTGAATGCACATGACACAGATGGCAGTTTTAGATGCTGCATTACTAGTCTGTCAATTAGGTCATTTGAAAAGAATGCAGCATTTTGGACTACTGCTGCTGCATATTGTGACTGTAAAATGCCTGCTGTTCCTGCACACACACTGCTGGTAGTGTTTTCGCAGGAGCCTAAGCATCTGTTAAAGGATTATCTTGGAGAAGATCTCTGTTAGGGATCTGAAAACTAAAAATGCCACTTCGTCTGTCAAAATGCTGATTGTGGTTTAAGAAAACCAAATTTCATAAATCTCTGGAGCTGGGAGAAGTATATCTGGCATGTACTTTCCCCATTTTTGCACACTTCCAGGGAAAAAGCTGTAAGTCAAAGTGCAAGATAGTGCTAAATTAAATGGACACTTGATATGACCCAGCTGCTCATTTGTCCTTGTATCTCTGTTGAGGTCTTGTGTGGTCCTTAATATTTTTCTTTTCCTCTTTCAATGCCTAGTAATTTGTTCAATGCTAAAAGACAAGGAAAAGAAAACTACTTTTAGTGTTGATTTTCATCTCTACTTTAAGTACCCCTACTGGTCAGTAGATACTACACCACTTTTTTGTTGCATTAGATACCAGGCAGCATGAAAGCTTAGGTTTCTGTTTTTTGAGATGTTTCCTTCTCCCACCTCATATTTTTTTGTTTGTTTCTACTATGACATTTTATGCTACTTTTTTTGAGAACATCTGTTCTCTGACTAGAAGGGAAAAATATTGTTATCAATATTTATCTTAATTAATTGATTTCTTTCCAATTCTGAAACCAAAATATAGTCCAAATATGGTTTCAATCTCAATTTTGGAGATCTTTAAGTCCAAAATTTTCTGAACTGCAGGCCTGTGTATGTTAGGTTTGCTTCTAAATATTGCTTAGCATGAATCCATTACATTTTTCTCATTTAGCTGTCTGAAAATAGTGTTGGAACTCTTTTTTATTGTATCTAATGCAATCACCATATTGCTAGAGTAGTCTTGATTTTCATTATTACTATTTCAGTGTATTCATGTCCATGAGTATACTGAAATAGTAATAATCTTGACTACTATTGCAGTGAAGGTGGATAATGCAAGGTGGGTGAATTTTGGGGATCTGTGAAATAGCTCCAGGAAAGAGTAGGATAAAGTAAAAAGTTTACTTTTTTTGGTAGCACATTTCTTAAGAAAATTCACTCAATTTGCACCACTATTTACATCTGCCTTCTTGAAATGTACTTTTGAAGTCATTCAGCTGATGAAAGAGGGTTATAGATAAAGCCTAGCTTGCTGTCTCAGCTGCTGACAATTCTTTTTTGTTGCTTACAGTCTTTGGTCTCTATACAAAACACTTTGTTTCCCACTGTGAAACCTCAAAAATTCTTTAACAAATAAAAGGAGCATCTAACATCTCTGGGTATCAAAATGAAATAAAAAAATACCATCCCAAAATAATATTTGGAACTAGAATTTTGAAGGATTAAAAAAAATATTTTAGGTCTCTTTCACTCGACTACCTCTAATCCTTTCGTGGCACTGAAAAACTGTTTTATTTGAAGGATCCCTCTTCAGGTATTTTGATCATCTTTTTACAACAGTTTAGCACGCTGCAGTCTAATGAATCTGAATTGCCTGACCCTAGTGTATCAATATATTTTCTGTGTTCTAGGGAATTGTTAAGTCTTTTGATTTTTTCAAGTACTATATTTTGCTTTGTTCAGTTTTGATACTCGTTTCTTCATAGCAACCAGCGCTTCTTAAAGTTTGCAGAAATATCAGTGCATTTTATATAATTAATTTCTGTATTTTCTTTCAATTGCAGGTTCCACTGGTTATTTTTAAGAGAGAAAAGGAAGTGGCAAGGAAATTGGAATTTGATGGGCTATATATAACTGAGCAACCATCAGAGGATGATATTAAGGGACAGTGGGATAGACTTGTAATCAACACACAGTGAGTTTTTACTTACTTTGTCCCATTATAGCCCTGTAAGTAATTGCTCTTCTGTTTCCCCAATTACATACTTATCATCCATCTTGTCTAAAATAAACAATTATTAGAGATATATTTCTAGCAAGGATATGCAAAATTTTCAGGCACCTGCAAGGCTAATGTTTACTGTCATTTGTACTCTTATTATTTAATCTTATGCATACCCAAATTTTTGCCTTAAAATTATTTCTCATCATAGAAGAAAAAAGGAAGAGGGATGGGTTTGTTTTGGCAAGGAGAGTGATGATGGTTGTGCATTGCTGTAAGTTCAAAAGTGAGCTGTGCTTTGCATCACATATTTAAAGCTCTGTTTCTCTGCCTGGTGGGGCTGTGTGTGGGATGCAGTGCTCTAGAATCCTGTGTGCAGGCATTGGCTCTGCTGTGCTTCTCACATTTACATGGTGGGCTGAACACCATTTGGCAACTTTCACTCCAGAGGGTTCACGAGTGACTGACTGGTGACAGCCACCACACAGAGACTCATAGAAACAGAATTGGTATATATTTGTCTAAAATGTAATCTTGTTTATCTCTGTTTTTCAGGTCTTTTCCAAATAACTACTGGGACAAGTTTGTGAAAAGAAAGGTAAGGCTTCTTTTTAAAAAGATTAGTGAAGTTAAAATAAAATTCTAGCGCATATTTCTGTTCATGTTGGGAGGAATGTGGACTACACTTTGAAATATAACTTTGATTCAGTGAAAATTTTGATATTTACTATTTTGAAACACACAGAATTCCTTACCACATTCTTACAACTATTTATTTTATATATTTCAAACTTTTTCTACTTACAGATTTTGTATAAAACAGGAATTCAGATACATTCATGAAATTACATGAAGCATTTTGTATGTGCTTGTATGTATAATAGAAATTATGTAAAATGTCTTGTCTGTGTTTATGTATTCACCTCCATACACAGAGAATGGTGTCGTCCCTCACCCAATAGAAGGTTAAAAAGTAATTAATAGGAAGACAGGACAAATTGAGATATTTAGGCACAGGGCATAATCAGGCACCTGGTAGGGAAGTTAGTTGGCCTTTTTTGTCCCTTACCTCTCTATTTTCCCCTTGAGTTTTTTTCCCCAAGTCACTTAAATCCATCCTTTTCTCCATCTTTTCTTTCTCCCTGTAACAGCCAATAAAATTCCATTTATGGGATGCATTGTGTATGCATCCCTTGGCAGTAATCCTCTTAGTCTCACAGATAATCTGGACAGTTTTTACCAAAAAACTCATTTTGATGGGTTTCAGATTTGGGTCTGAGGCTCTCCTGGGGGCTGCCCTGGGAGGGACCAGGCAGAGCATCCATTCACTGTGAATCCATTGTTTGGGTTCCTGCCTGCCCCTGTGCCACTGTAGTCCTCTAGGCTCCAGCATTCTTACAAATGCTATTTTGAATGTTTTCTCAGCTTGCTCTTAAGAAATAAATCTAATGCTTGTACAATAGCTTACAGCAAAAAGAATCTTTTTAGTGTGTTTGGTCACAGTTGTAAAAGAGGGTGTGCATGCTATTGGATGAGATTTACCCCTCCTTCACACTTTAATGCCAATCTTGTATCATAATTTTGGAAACATGTTTTTTAATACTCTTCGCTCTTCTGCTTTGTGACAGTCTTGGGTCAACCTGACCAAAAAAATTCCTTCGAATTTTGCACTCATTTTAGTATTGAAAATTTTTTAATCTTTTAGGTTATTATGTAGAGATTTCTACATCTGTCTAAGCAAAGGGGAAGCATTAGCTCTCACAGAGTTCTTGAGAAAGAAAATATAATTCTGCATTGGTTCTGTCAATGTAGATGGTCAAAGAAGGCTCAAATCAAAAGGAAAGGAGTATGGTTTAACTTTATGGTTTAGCTTTGACTTAAGAACTGCACTGTGTGATTTAACTGTCTTCAAATATACTATTTGCAATTAATGTCTTCTTTTATATATATTTGTATTTTAAACCCTAGTCTACAAAATAATACATATAATGAAGCAGTGTTTTCAGGCTTGCTACAAAAAAAGCTTCTCTAAAAATCTGAAAAAATATCAATAAATATTTAAAGCCTTTCCTATTAGAAAGGTGGCAAAATACCTCTTCACCTACAGAAGTCCCTGAGTTATGATCTTTTTATTAAAAAAATTGTATTTGACTATTCTTTTTGAAATGAGAAGAGACAGATAATATTTAGGAAGGAGATGTGTGTTCAGTCAGAATGAAAGCAAGTAAATATTTATTTCCAGGAAAATTACTTATGAAACACATTAAATTTTGTTAGAAAGAGATAAGGCCTAGTTTGAATTCAATGAAAATGGTTTTTTGCTACAACTCTGTGTTCAATCTGTGTTCAAGATCTTGTGATCACAATGTCATTCATAATCATGATGCACTGTTTTCAGGTTCCTTATATGTTAAACCTCTTGTCTTCAGATCCAGGCCAAATAACTACTGATCTACCCCAATAATGAATATTTTTAAATATTCCTTCTAACTTTAGGTAATGGATAAATATGGTGAGTTCTATGGCCGTGACAGGATCAGCGAATTACTAGGAATGGACAAAGCTGCTCTTGATTTCAGTGATGCTCGAGAAAAGAAGAAACCAAAGAAGGATAGCTCCTTTTCTGCTGTGTAAGCATTTGCCTACACTTTGTTTGTGATTGGGGTTTTTTGTTTGGTTGGGTTTTTTTTTTAATTTTGTTAGGGTTTTTTGTAAGTTAAAATCAAGCATTCAAGGTTTGTCATTCAGACAGAACATCTGTCGCTCACGTATATTTGCATAAGAAAACAGTTCTTATATTGTGTGATACAGTAAATTTATTTAATTATAGACAATGTATATGCAGGATTTCTCTGTTTTTTTATGTATGAAGATTTAGTTTAGTTTAGTGCACAGCAGCACATCACATTCCCACTCTTGGGATAGTGTCATCACAGCTGGGCTGGAATCTCCTTTTGAAGTTCTCAGTTCAGCTCTGCTGGAAGGAATGGGCAAAATGGCCCTGTGTGTTCTGATTATAGGGAGAAGATCAAACAAATTTACGTGCTAGTTACCAATAAAATCTGGGAATTGGATGATTAATCTTCACATCCTTTTATAACTTGTTTTCCCTAAACTATGCGTTTATATATCATTTGTGAGACAGAAATGAAGAGAAGCAGAAGCCCCTAGACATTCAGGGTAGTAAACTCTTCTTTGTCAAACAAGCTTTTATAAAGCGCTGCAAAAAATGTTTTTTCCAGTTCTGCATTATAAAAAGGTATTTAACTAGATAGAACATTTTTAATAGATGGAATTTTAATGCTACAGAGATTCTGATGTAAGGGTTTATTTCAAGTTCTCTCTAAAAACATTTTATCAATGGGTGTGCAAGAATTATGAGAAGTAGGCAGTGAGAGTACTGGTAGATTAGAAGTGCATTGAAGCAAGAGCTGATTTTGTAAGGATGGCTCTTTTATCCATCTTTATAAAAGATGGATATTAATAAATCAGGAGTCTGTCTGAACAATCAACCAGATGCACTGTAAAGGCTCAAGGACTCTGTGGCATTTCAGTACTAAATAAAATTTAATATTGTGGCAGAAGTACTTTCCTGATTGCTTTCTTCCACACTGTTTTGCTCTTGTTGGATTACAGTAGGACCCATGCTTCAGTTTAGGAAAAAACCTACTACTTTTATTATTGATATAAAAACCAAATCAAAACTACTTTCCCTTCCCTGTGTGCTTATACTCATATGAGGGGAAAAATATTTAAATATTTTTCTGTGAATAATCTTGAAAAAACAGACCAGAATAAAGCAGTTGAAGAAGCCTGATAAAATATTTAATTTAGGAATCATGTCTGAAGGATGCTGCTTTTTCTTAACATCTCTAATATCTCCTCCATGTTATATACAGTAAAAAAACTTTATGACCTCATCCATCTTTCCTGTTCTTCCTGGAGGAGTAATTTCGTACTCATAACAGATTAATATGTTCCAGGAAAATAAAAAACTATTAAAAAAATTTGCAGAACCAGTCGCATAAAAAATATACTCTTCAGGAAGGTATGTTTATCCACTTTTTAACAGTTTCAAAAGTGAATAAAAATGAAGCTACGAAAACTTACACATATTCCAGATTCAAAATTTGACATGTATTTACCATGCAGTGAAGAAAGAGGTAGAAAAAAACATTGGA